>NC_088099.1:164462516-165712516 GCF_036370855.1 Dromaius novaehollandiae
TTCCTGCTGTTTAGAGCCATTGTTTAGAGCTATTCAAAGGCTAGGAATATCATGAAAGTCACTGCCCAGGGTGCTTCTAGGATGCTCTGTGATGGGTATATAATCACTAGCTCCTGGTTGGTTCCTGTGACTGCCTCAGAATTCCCTTGGAGGCAGAGCAACATGGATTGAAAGGTGCAGTTTCAAAAAGCCCCATCTCCCAGCAACCTATTAGCTGTGGATCACTGGCATGGCCATTAAGGCCTATCAAGTCAGTGCATGCCTAAGGAAGGGTCTAAGCCACAGACCCACACACATGAATTAAGTCTGCAGATGAAAACCATCATGATGAGATTAAGGCTGAACAGCAGTGACTGCCTTTGACCCAGACCCTCCTTTTTCTAAGGTTTTTAAATTAAACAGAACATTTCCAAAGGGGATTTATTAAAAGTAGAAACCCATGCCTTTAAAAAAACATATTTGTAGGGAGATCAGAGAGATCTTACGATTATTGATATTTAGCATTGAGAGAATTATTCATTAGAAAGAACAGAATGTGTCTAATTCATTTTAGAAATTACCCATGATTAAGAATTAATTTTTCTGGTTCATTGTTGTTATGAATTTGTATGGCAGCTCTGAAGCAAGGCTCATTCCCCACAGAATACCCCATAAAGAACTGAACTGTCCATAACTTACACTAAACATGATGCAATGATGATGATGACAAACAGGAAGGAGAAGAAAAGGTAGTCCTGATGAAGGGAAGGGCAAGCTTCTACTTTACACCCAGGGCTAGAATCCAGGACATGATCCTTGTGTCACATTTGATCAGTGTCCTAAGCACTTATTTAACATCAGACTACCATTTCCTTTGCACAAGGGGCCCTTCCTCCTTTCTCATCCCATTTGCCACCTTTGTGGATAACAGCAATAGCAATAGTCCTGCAGGGAAATGAGGTGGGGCAGGAGAAGAGCAGATGGCCTCTCAACACCAGCTGGAAAAGCCTAGTTAGCATAAGGCTGGGGCAGCAAACACTGTTATGGGCAAAACAGACCTATCAGGTACGTTGGGTCTTAAGCTTCACTTCAAGTGGCTTCAGGAAACAAGAAAAGACTAGACAATGCACATTCAGTCCCTCAGCCACCACTTCCCCATCGCTGGCATGGGGGAGAGACATCTCAGCAATCCTCCCCATTGGCAAGCATCTTCTTGCAGCTGTCTGTAACTCAGTGTCTCCCATGCCAGCACATGTGTGCCCAGTGACAGTGACATAGCCTGTGCCAGGGGAGTGTGACCACACATGAGTGCTTCAGGTCTCAGGCAATTTCTCAAAGCACTCTTCAGCTTTGGAAGGATTTCACTTTGCTACTCTTCAGGAAAACTGATCAGGCTTTTTGCTGCCCAAGACCTGGGGTGAACACAGCTGCCCATACTTCATTCCTGGGGTTCAAATGAGCCCAAAAACTGAGCCTGAAACTGAACCAAAACTGCTGGGTTTCTCCCAGCTGCAGAGTCATACATAGGCAAGACCTTCCCACCACTGCCCAAGTCATCTCAGATTGGTCCAGGACACCACATACTGGGTCCCAGGAGCTTCTAGGTAGCCTGAACTACACTCAAAACTACCATAAAACTGGAACGATTTGGAGTTTGGAAGGGGGCAACCCAGGCTGCAATCACTGCTGTGCACAAGGCATTCTGTGTATACCAGCCCTTTTGAAAAGGGTGATATTTCCACAGGGTGACATTCCTTCCCATTCATAGTTCCACATCAGTATGAAACTTGAATATTCACAGCCCATGTAATTTTCTTTCCTTTAATGGTATTAGAGTCTTAGTTTAAAAAAAAGATAGATAGATAGATAGATATGTATATCACGTTACTAAAATACACAGCTTCCCCCAAGAAATCCTCCTCCCACTGAGGTCCACAAATTGGGAACAGTTGTCATGCAGCCTCTAAACAGTTTTCCCCTCTGAAATGAACTGCCTTTAACGTTCCAGGTTTTTCTACACACACAGCATTCCAGGAAAAGGATTAAAAGACAAAAAACAAAACAGGACAGTGGCAGATGAGCCCTCCCCTATGAGTGTTAACCCTCTTAAATACTTCCTAACTTATTTATATCCTTTCTATATGGATTAAACCCCATCACTTTCCCTCCTTATCATATAGAGGAACCACATGCTGCTGATCACCCTCATTTTTTCCTATTTGTGCTATCATTTCTCTTTTCAACAAAAGGGTGATCAGGACTGAATACAGCAGGTGGTAGAGATGAGCCATTAGTTCGTCGGATTATTATTAGCCACATCATTATTATTAGCCACAGCTTCCTCCACACATTTCTTACTTCAGCTGAGTGGTCCTTTCACTGCTCCAAGCCCCCACTGTGCACTGAGCAAATCCCTTCTTTCAGCTGTTGACAATGATGCCCAGAGGTCTGGAGGGCAAGAACGAATGCAGAACCCATTGGTGCGTACGAGGTGTTTAAGTCAGTCCTTTCAAGCAGCACTGCCTTGCACTTGGCTATATTGAAATTCACGTTGGCAATTTTTGAGGTTTATCAAGCCTTTACGGAGTTGCTTTTATTTCTCACTACTCTTCACTAACCTGATTCTGGGCAGACCTTATTATTACCCTCTTCCCGTGCTGAGAATTGAACTCTTAGCTCTCCTCTTTCTTTCTCTCCTCTTAACCACTGCCAAAGCTGTGCTTCTGCCTTCCCTTTCCATCCACAGTCACCAAATGCCATTAACAGCTTCTTGTAAGATGCTTTTTGAAAAACATCTTGAAAATCTAAATTAACTGTATTTACTAGTTGTCCTTTATCTGCTGTGCTGTTAATCTTCTCAAAGAAATTGAAGGGATTATTAATGTTAGAGACATAACTTATCATTTGTATTCAAGTGCAGTAGTGTTCAAAGACATCAGCGAAGATTAGGTGGCAATGTGCTAAGTCTTGTCTACACAGAGGGAATGTCACCATCCCTGTTTGCTCATGATCTTAGTAGATACAGAGAAGTCAGTGAAAAGAACAACTGTTACCTCTACTCTAGAAAACAGGAGTGGAGGCATGCTGAATCTTACCCTTAAAATCCACAGTGTTTTGCTGTTTTCCGCTTATACTTACCCTGGTGCTTTACTGCCTGTGTTTTAATTAATTTCTCCGTTATTCTTCCAGCTACTGAAATAAGACTGAGAAGTCTATAATTCTTTGGATCACCCATAGTTCCTATTAAATAGATGGATATATTGGCCTCTCTCCAGTCCTCCCTAGTCAAATTATTCATCATAAATAGTATTTATTATGAATAAAGCCCCATTTTGGTTAGCAGAATGTTTGGGAACCATCCTGATTTTCTTTAACTGTATCGATTGTTTATAAGTGTTTGGCAAATAGACCTTAAGATATTTGCAAACAATTTTCTTTGACTCTTCACTTTTAATGGTGCCTAGTTGGTTCTCCAAGTCCATGATCTTTTGTAACAGCTCTATTAGAGAAGCAGCACAGTGCACTGGAAAATCATCGATAGAGTATAATGTCCTGCAGATAGGAATTTCCAGATGAACATCAGCGGACTTCAGAGAGTGGAGGATGCTTTCACAAATCCTTTGGGTCTCTGATTATACAGTGAATGAAGTGAATTGAGCAAGGCAAAGTGAACTCAACAGCTCAGTCACAAAACACAAAAACTATATTTAAATTGTGTGATTCTTCCATTTCTCCAGCTGTTTTTCATGATAAACAGCACAGCTATGCATCTCAAATATAATACTGAATTACTCAGCTCATTCAAGACACCTTTAACATTTTCCCACTGCTCTGATCTGGGCCTCTCTTCTGGGAGCCGGGCTATAGGAACAGAACTGCCAGCTTCAGCAGGATTATTGTCCATGACATGGTCCTTACAGCACTGGACCCTTACTCTCTCCATTGCTATGTTGCTTTTTGGTTCCCTCTCTCAGCATCTGCATTGCCCTCTCCCCCTGATTCTTCTATGCGATCTGAGCATGAGCAAAGAAGGAAAAAATCCTCTGAAGTGGGATCCTGGATGACTTGCAATCCTGGTCTTGGCGTAGCCTTCTAGGCCACTTGCTTTGGCATGATGTGTTCATAGGGGTGACAGTTATATCAGATGTACTTGTGCTCACAGGCACAGAACTCTGCCTGTAGGAATTGTTCCATGGCACTCAGAAACTAACATACAGAAGAGGAAAGGAATTCCCTCACACACATCTCTTCTCACCCTGCCACCCAAACTCTTCCCAATTCAGCGTGAACACAGCTTTGGAGTGAAGACTGAGGCAACCAAGTAACTGAACTCCTCTACGGTCTCTTTATTGCCCATGATTGCCTCCCTTTGACCTCAACGGTCTAGTACTTACAACCACTGCAACTAGGAAGACAGGATGAATCAATTGTTTATTAACTCAAGCAGCAAATGAATCTGAAATGATGTAGCACCTGGAAGCCCACTAAGCTTTATCAGAAGCCCAAATACCTCTGCATGAATGAAACCTATAGGAGGGGTCCCCATCTGTATGGAAAGGAGGACCTATGGATGCTGGCAGTATTGCTACTGTGCTATATCTCAGCAATAGGAATGCTGTATTTCACATTCATTTTATACATAAATTTACCACTAAGTTGTGGAGCATATTACAGCCATCAGTTTATTGTCATAGTAAATATTCTGGCTTTTACAAGACAAATAGCAGCCTGATCACTATTAGGGTTGGAGATGGCTAAAAAAAGAGCCCCAGGTGGCTTCGATTGCTTCATTTGCTGCTATTTACACCTCTGCCAAAAATCTCCAGTCACACCAGTGCTAGTGCCTTGCACACCTGCTAGAGCCTAAACAGTAGAAAGCAGTGGTGATCTGAGCACAAGGGCTGCAAACCTGGTGCTGCACACCAGATGGCTGCATAAAGGCCATCTGTCACCATCAGGCTGAGATACCCCCAGATGCAAAAGGAAGGGTCCTGTCTTCCAGAAGGGACACACAGACCTCGGTGATTTTTTTTTTCTTTTTTTACAGCCACCAGCCTTTATATTGCTATCACATTTTCAGCACTGGTGAGTGTAAGTAGCCAGCTAACAGATCCCAAAAGGTCAGCTGGATTTGGCTTTTTTTGTCACAGCTGCATGGTGCATGGGTATGCTAGTCATATGGTGCACGCTGGAGAGGGCTGCATCTCAGAGAGGTGGGAACACAAGCCGTGTCTCCAAGAGAACATACACACCTGAGTCCAGGGACGTAAGATAGGGAAATCCCACTGTTGCTACACTTCTTCTACAGGAGGAGAAAAAAGGTTCCCTAGGGGCCAAACTCAGAAAACCCTGCTCAGATTTTACTCTTTACTTACTCTGTCTCTAAACAGGAAAGCTGAGTAGATATGTACGTGACTATAACTCTCTTCCCCTCCACCATGGTTTCTGCTCCTGTATAAACAAGTTTAAATATGATTAGATTTAAAATAAGAGTGACATATTGTTGTCACTGGGGTTACAGCTTATGCAAGATGGGGGTTGTTACGATTGTGAAATAGCACCCAGCCTTTCACTGTAGGATTTCCATCACTTTATAAACACCAGGCAATCAGACCTTCTGACACCGGCGAGACAGCTAGCTATCTGCTTTGGAGAGGGAGGGAGATTGCTTACACAACCTTCACGGCGAGTCAGGATCAGAACGCAGAGAAAGACACATCGGAGTTAATTATTAGCCTGCTTCTCTGACTCTCAGAGTGCACCATCTCTCCACTTTGAGGCTGAGATGGTGGGAGGTTTCTCAGTTTTCCATTGGACACATCACCCTGGGCTAAGAGTAGGTATGAAGTTTTAAATCTGTATCCTCAAGACAGCAACTTTTGAACACTTTAGGTTAGTATTCATATAACATAATCAAGTGGAGTTGAGGACTTCAAGAAAAAGACTTCAGGAAAAGAGGAGAAGATGCTCAGCAATTTTACAACTAAGAAAAAGTGTCATGAAGTAAAACCCTGCACTGTTAGTCTGAACCCTAAGAGATGTGGAGCAGCTACAATGCTACTGCTATGCCAGAGAGACCCCTGCATGCCCTGGAATGAGAGATATTTAGGACCTTTTAGGATTAGACATATTCTTCCCGTTTCCAGAGAAGTCAAAAGAAAAAATCCCCAAGTTCAGTGGGTCCAGCACTGAGTCCAGTTCGCACACACGTTCCTGCCAACTCTTGGGTAAGACTTTGGCTTTGCATTTTCAGAGCAAACACATCAGACCTCCTGCCACATAATAAATCCGTGTGAGACACAGAAATCAGCAGATCCTAGAATAATGCTGCAGGGAAATCAGCCTGACCATCAGCTCCAGCTCTTGTTCTTCTGCAGGGCTTGCTATCTGCTGCTTGGCAATGACATCACAGGCTCAGGGGATTAAAGTCAACATTTTGCAGTCTGACAGAGGCTGAAGATGTTAGCTTGTGAATTTTTCATGGCCTACCTACACCTCTATCAGTAACACTTCACTGCTCTGGCCCATATTAACCTCTTGATCTAGAAGGGATTTTTGCCTTTACTGTTACCCTCCCTTCCATCAGAGCTCACTTCCTATTATTCTACTGCACTACTTGATGCCAGTAGTTCAGACCTCTCCATGAGACATCAGTAGGCTTGTGGATATTATTCAACTTCTACTGGGTCACCTGCAACACTGCACGGCGCGTCAGTGGTGCATAAGGTGAGTCAGACACGTTGTGCTGTCTGTCCTCTCAGCAAGCCCACTTGGGACAGAGGTTGAGAGTTTGCAGCTTCACCTCTCAGATAAGGACACTGCCATTACCCAAAACCAGTGCTGCCGGGTTCCTTGGCAGCAGAGAACTCCCCTGTCAAAGCCCATTTATGGGAGCAAATCAGGCGCACAATGACATGATGCTTCAGATCATGTACCTCACCCCTGCCTGCAGATCCATATCCCACGGTCTGGGCTCACTTCACATTTCCAAGTAAAGCTCTAGAAACAGAGCTAAGCTGTGCTAGAGACCTATCTAACAAAGATATTGGTGTGGTCATATAGCTGTGGTTAGAAGGATGTCCCCTGTATTTCCTTCTTTGGAGCTGGCGAAGGCAGTCCTTGCAAGGGCTGCCAGGTGTGATATTTGCTCTCCTTCACACTTCAGAATAGCCGAGACTTTTGTTTCGGTGAAGTCTACTTATATCTCAAAAAAGGAGAGTAGCATACAGACTAAATAGTTCAAGGGCCACTCACATTTCGGACACTGGGCCAGGTGAGCCACAGCTTTTGGGTAAGTCGAACCCTCAGCTTTACAAAGAACCCAAGACTACTGAGACAAGCCCCATCCGATTATCCAGTAGAGCCAAATGAGTGACAGACCCTTGAAAAAGCACAATCATCTCCCACTGAAAACTATTCCTGAAGCTCCCTGTCCCCCCCACACTCTCTGGTACACTGATGCATCCTGTGGCTCACACACTTTGCTGAAGAACAATCTGGTATGTGAGTCAGAGGATTGGGAAAACCTGTCACCCTTATCCTCCAGCTTGAAGAAAGATTGAAGTTTCTGAGACAAGTTCAGGCATACTTGTGCTTTATATTTACTGGATGGCTAGAATCACTTTAATTTTGCTGTCTGGGACCTTGGCTTTGTTGTGGGTACTTATTCTTGCACAGCTGCTTCTTTTAAATAACAGGGCACCCATGGCACTGGCAAGGCTATAATTCTATCATCTGACATTTAAATCAAAATCAGTCTTTCCATCTCTTCACTCATTGAACAAAACAAAACTGAAAACAAAAGTCCTGAGGTTCTCCAGGTGTCTAACCTAGGTGGAAGGAGAGAAGGGGAAAAGGAAAAATTATAAATGTCCTTGCTTTTACGAATATCGGCTAACATTTTCCCCTCTAGTCCTGGCAAACTTCCATCTACCCAAGGAGACAGAGATATGACTCTAATATCGAACCTATCTATGCTACTTCTGGAACCACATGCAAGGCTGAACATATGGACTTAATTCTGTTTTCATACTAGCACAAAGCAGGATTCACCTCACCAAGGTCACAGACAGCCTTAGCACTAGCAATAGGCTACATACAGCATTATCTGGAGCAGAACCTAAATTTTCAGGAGGAATTACAGCACAGCGGGGCCCCAGATCTTCTACCATGGAAGTAATCCCTTCCCAGTGCTCTTCTGACATAGGAAAGGGAAGCAGGTGAGGTGTTCACAAGCTTCAGCCAGAGGTCAGCCTGTTTGCTTCTGAACTACATTTGGCTCAAGTTCTGGTACGAATGAGGCTGTGACTGTTTTAGACCCCTTTCATTTTATCACATCAGAGAAATGCAAAAGAATTAAAACCTAGAACTCTGCAATGAAGCCCCACAGTCACAAAGGGAAAACATAAGGCAAAATTCTGTATAGCCTCTGTGACTTTTGTTTTCACATCTGTCCAGAGTGTTGGTAAAACGCTACCAAAACAGATCACCTCTGTGATTTATGTCACAGTTTACACCTATGTAAATGATGGTACAAGGTAAGGATCAGGTTAGCATGTGCTGATTTACAAAGAATTCTCCCTTGATCACAGAAGAGATGGGAAGTTACTCAAAAGCCTCACATAATCAGCCCCCCTTAGATTTATTAGTGTGTCTTAGGGGTCTCTAATTTTGGCTCACCTTCCATTTCACATTTCCCTCTTCTCTGGAATCATAAAGCCTCCAAGAGTATTACCTTTCACTCATCTCACATCTATTTCCTCATTATTTGTCCTAGTTCTGTGCTTTCCTGAAACCTCAGGTAGTTCAAGGTTAAATTCTGTAATAACTCTTTGCTAGTTTAAATAATTCTGGCATCTCAGTGTTGGTCTCATGTTAGTTGAACTTTAATGAAAACATTTTCAGACGTGTCACAAGAAGTGAGGATCTCTGGGAAAAAAAAAAGGAGAGAGTCTTTAATAGACTAGCAGTTCTCGAGTATATTAATGAACTGGTCTAATACCAGAAGATCTCTCAGAATTCCTGTTAAATCCATGCAAGAGATTGTGTGACTATGGAAAGATCTTCTGAGCACTGTCTGTCCGCATGAAATGAAAAGAAGCACTGACATAAATCCCCAAATGTTTCATTCACATCAATATCCTGCAGTTCTGCTCTTTATTCAATTATCTCACCCTCTTGGTTTTGCAGAACTGCCCAAAAGAAATAGGTCTTTAAAAGAGATTTTCAGTACTTCTTTCCTCATTAAAAACAAACAAGCAAACAAACAAAAACATTCTGTTTTGCATAATAACCCAAATTCTCTTGTTCACAAGCCACAGGCAAATCTAAGTCAGTTGATGAGAGTCTGCATGCAGATCCCATTCACAGGCCCCACGAAGCAAATCTGTATGGATGGAAGCATATTTGGCCATATCCCTAAAGAAGTCATGGGATCTTTGAGGTCCAGAAGTTAAACTTTGGTCCATCTCCAGAGGATCCCACAAACCCATGTTCTAACAGTGGATCTTGACTGCTGAGGATTTGACAAACTTAACAACAGCCACACATGGCTGAAGGCATTTTTTAAATGCCATCTCAAGAGGTTTTCACTGTGCAGAAATCCAGGCAAACTGATTCTAAGTCACCAGCATCAGAATAGTCCCTTAGGATCTCCAAATGTAATCCTTACAGGCAGGGAAGAATCAGGTGCCTTTGGCTGTAAAAAGGCCGAGAAATTGGCCTGAGAGTCAAAGTATGCTAGAGTTATTTATTTATTCAGAAGTAAAACCCATGAGGTTCTGTGACAAATCTCCACAGTCCACTCCCAAATTAATACACATGCCATCCTTATATTACTAAGGAAAACAGATAAACTGTTCTCTCTCTTGGCCCACCTCTCCCACATACTCTGTTTCTTCTTACAAGCTTATAAAGAGCAATCTTGCTATGACATTTCAACTGAGAGCCTGCAAATCTCTCAATCTCTAGCTACAGAATAGCAGCAATTAAAAAACAGCCGTTCAGTTCTTCTGAGTGTTTTTCTCACATGCCGAACAGAGCATACAATGGGGAATTTGCTTGTGGAAAGTAACTTCAGCAAGGGGAATATTCCCTTTCTCAGCACAGACACTGTTCTGGATTGGGTCAGAGCTGGTCCTAGGTTCATACTAGGTTCATATGGCAAAGATGGGGGGAAAGCAAACACAGGGAGCATTTTTTTTTTTTTTTTACAGCAGACCTTGCTCTCCATCAGAACAAGACTGAATTCAGCTTCAAGCCTTTCCTCAGAATTCAATTATACCTCCACAGCCTAAAGCAGCCAAACTGCTGCCTTTGCCTGTGAGTGCAGCTGTGACGAATCTCTTCAGTGCCTGTTCTTGAAACAAAAGACTGTGTCTGGCCCAGATTACCCGGGAAGATCAGATAGGGGCCTAATCTCTCTCTTGTACCAACAGCCTGAAGGCCAAGATAGAAGAAATCCCATCATGAGGGTCACCTAACATTGGCTTGAAACAGCTGATATGGGCAAGCCCGACTGTGCCAGTTCCTCTCTTCAGAGGTCAAGCTGGAGATTTTCAGAAGTAAAAGCAAAACTGAAAGCTGGGAATAGAGAAGAATAGGAAGGAAAGCTGTGGGGAGATCTCTGCAGAGCAGGCTTGCTACCTCTGCTGGTACCAAAACAACGGAGATGGTAGAGGCATCTACCCAAGCTGCAGAGCATGGCCAACCTCCAACCTCAGCCATGCTCCACAGCAGCCTACAGCCCCCCTTGGCAGGAGAGCAACCCTGGCTCACCAGGCCCTTGAAAGTAGGCAACAAGATCATAGCCATTTGCTGTCTAAGAGACTGTCTACTTTGCCTCTGCCCAAAGTCAACCCTCCGCTGCTGTACACAAAATGTAAGCCAGGGCAAAACCTGTTCCCACAGGGACATTAGATCTGATCCTGCAGCTCTCAAACCACTAGGAAATTGCCTGGCCTGATGTGCCTGCGCTTTCCCTGTCTTGGGGCAGATCACAGGCTCTTGTAAGCATGATGCAAATTGTCGTTGCTATTGCCCCTTTCACCCTGACAGTAGAGACTGAGCCACAATGTACTGTACACATCTGATCACATCAGGCTCCCTCTGTAGTCAATGGAGGCAGCACAGCATCTTCAAAGGGCAATTAATCCTGCCTCCAGGCTGAAACAACTTCTGAACATGCCTGTCACTGCTTACATGCAGAACTGCCAGAGAAAAAGGAGCCAGGGACAGGATGGCAAAAGCACTTAAATGGAGTTAACTCCATTAGTATGCAATTGAAATGTTTGGCAGCCACCAAACATCAGAAGCGTTCTCGTGTGGTAATTGGGCTTGGCTGCAACTTACAGCATTACACCCGTCTTGTCTTGCTAATAGACACTTTGCTGATGCATATTCGATAGTTTCATTGTGTAACACGTAACAATATCCTGGGCTAATAATTCAGTGGCTGATAAGCCCAGCTAAGCGGGACCTCGGAATGAATTGTTTTGAACATTAGCTAATTTGCCACTAACCAATTCATCCAGCAAAAAATGAATTATTGTGCACAACAGCATTTCATCACTTGGGTTAATAATTAACACTTTTAGAGGTATTTCTTCACTCAACAGAACTGTACAAGTATTAACTAAATCATCCTCATCAAGGAGTCAGGAAAGAAGGAAGTGGATACTGTTATAGTCAGATGAGGAAATTGAGGCAGAAAATTTAAGCCACTTGGCCAGAATGAACCAGTGAAACAAAGAAGAGAAGGAGCAAAACTAACAGGCTGTCTACCTCAAATCTACACACTAAACCAGATTGTTAGCTCAGGTTTGAAAGATAGCTTTGCACTTGTTGAAAATCGCTTTTTTTCCCTCTTCTTTAAAGCCCATCTTCATCACGATCTGCCACGGGGCAGAAACGGACGAGTTGCCCTCTCAGGAAGGTTTGTCTGTCCCTCTCAATATCTCTAGAGAAAAAGATAAACCCATGATACCACCACCGTAGCTACTCCAGCAGTTCTGATATCTCATGTGGCTTCTAGGAGTAACCCGGTTATTCCAGCTTTTGAGTACTTGCTTGATTTTCTTGCAGATACAAGATGCTCTTGTTACAATCAAACGTGGATTTCCAGGAGCACAGCACAGCTCTGCCTCCCCCCTGTTTCCATCACTAGTCCCTGCAGTCTTAAGAGAGAGTCCCATGGGATGTAATCATAAGGCCTGGGACACTTCCTTACCTGGGTGGATGACACCAACAAATGAAGACCAGAAGGCAGCAGTGAACTAATCACAGTTTTGTATCACAAGCAATGATGTCAACACAGGTGCCTGTAAGACTACTGATCCCACGTGTGTGAAAGCCTCATAGCACCCTCAGGGGCAGGTATTACCTTCCTTTCTCATGTGGAGAACTGAATCCCACAGTCTGAGGTGTAATAGGAACCCTAAACCCTTTTAACAACACCATAAATAAGAGTCCACCTTCCCTCTTGCTGGATAACTCTCGACCGACATTGTTCACTAGATACAGCAGAGGAAAGTCTAAAAGAATAAGTGAGAATTAGATGGAGTTATGTGGATTTTAGTTGAAGGGCTTTACCCTGTTGTGAGAGCTTAGAGGTGGCTGTGGTAGAGAAGAACCACAGTGCCCCAGAGGTGGTAAGCACTGAGGATTTGGGAGGGACGTCAGATTGTGACTGACTGATAGGCCTAGTTGAGAAAGCAAACAGCAAGTATTATGTCAATTATAAATCCTCCTTCGTTTTCACTAAACATTTTAGTAGCATGTTGGCTAGAAGAAAAATGAATTCTTATGTTTGTCTTCACTAGGATTCACTATTTCATTTCCTCTTCCCACCAAACACCATTTTGCTGAAGATGCTAAAAATGGTCTCTTATGATTATGACAAAGCAGTGGCACTTCTGAATACTCAAATCAAGGGGAAAGAGAAGAGAAATGAATCTGTTGATGAAAAGTTGAATGATTCAGACAAGGGAATTGATTATTTGAGTCAATTCCATCAGAATGTGAATGTCAGTGTTGTTCTTAAAATTCATTTTCTTTTATTGAAACCTTATGATCTGGAAAGTAAAAAAAAAAAATTATTACCTTAACAAAATACCAACAGAGACCTAATTCTGCAGCATTTCTGTGGAATTCTTTGGCTATCATGAACATATATTTGACTGTATACTTAAAATAAGTACTTTGCTGTACATTTTCTAAAGACTTCTGGTATTAAAACCTCCTTGAGTTAGAGGCAGTGCATCTGTCCAAAAACCATGTATATTTTCCATAGTGCTTTATGCTCTTTTACAATCTTCTAAAAGAAAAGTATAAAAGCAGAATTTTCTTAGCCTCTGAGTTTTATTAAATGTCTGTTAACCCAAACATAATATGATTTGTATTTACTCACTGACACATTCAACGAGGCTCAGTTTTTCTATTTTGTAGGTGTTTCATAGCCAATAAACAGGTCAAATTTAACTGGATACAGCCTAAGAAACAGCACATTTTGAATGTAATATTTTATTGTGAATGAGATCCTCACATGATGAAATGATTTTACACAGTATTATTGTCCTTTTAATCTACCATAGCATTATTACTCATGGCATGCTGAGGACTTAGCCACCAGCTATTTATTTCTTGTTTATACATCACTGCCTGGAACAGTCAAAGAACTTGTCAACTTTCTTATCATTTACCTAAAATTTTGGATTTAAACTACTTAAAGAAAGGCTCTCCAACTCCATCCCCATTGAACTTTATGGTTACAGAGAAGAAGGCAGGTTTCTTGATAAGAAATGCCAAACAGGCCAATTTTAGGTCAGGTCTGCTCCAGCAGATGTTTTATTGTAAACAAGTGCCACAGCCTCTCTGATGTCGCATGGTATTATTTTGCTGACCAGTAGCTGCATGACCCTGGGGCACAACTCTTCAGGAGAACTCGACTGACGTCAAATGCAGTTTCTGAAGAACATGTTGCAGTCTTTTATATTCAAACCATGAAGGGACAAAAAAAAAAAATCCTAAATAAATCCCATTGGTTAGAAAAACATAATGCTTAAAAATGTACCTACCCTTGTCTCTCTTGCTGATAAGGAATCTCCTGACAGCAGCTTAGGGATTTACCTTGGGTGATATGCACAGCATGGAGCCATCTCCACCACAAAACATCTTCTCCAGCCAGGTAAGAACCCTGAGAACATTCTCACTGACAGGATTACTCAGGGCTTGAGCCCAGACTTCCCAAGTGGTCGCACTGCTTATACTTTGGCTCCCACTCTGGCTCAAGTCTGGAATAAGAGGTTTGCTAACAGGTGAAGAAACTCCTCACTGGAAAGGGAAAAGCCACCTCACACTCCACTCCCTGCCCGTTACAGGCAGTTAAGGGACTTGGATCACACTGGACAAGTGATTTCAAGCCTTTGCTCAGACAGAACAGGTACAGTCAGAAAGTTCACAGACTGCATAAAAAGAAGAGGGAAATGCCAGAAAATAATCCTTAGTAAGCACATAGCCGGTTGGAAATCCTAACCCAAGTGCCAAAAAGTAATCCAGGAGAGAATTCATCAGTCTGTGCATGTCCCAGCCAAACACATAGGTTTAAAGTGGGGAAGACTGTGTGCATGTGCAGCGTCAAACAAAACAAATACAAACTGAGAAGGATATTCAAAAAGCCACAGTCTTGAAATGGGAACCCATAACAAAGAAACTGGTATGCCCATTGCCCCCAAGCTGCACTTCCCTCCCAGTTTGCTGGTTCACTAAAGCATGGCCAAGGCCTGGCTGACAGTGCAAAGATTTCTGCCTTCTCCATCATCTTATGGAGGCTAATGGGACCATGCAAATGTCACCTTAATGTTGACCAGACACCCAAACACAAGCACAGGAGATGAGTACTGACAAAGCAGTAGCATCACCTTCTTCTATAATCTCTTGCATGAAACACATGTAATTCAAAGAGTCCTGACAGAAAACCAGCTTAATACCTTTACCTCTTCTCCACAGCACCCACCCACAAGGTTGAACAAACAGTCCCTACACTGCAGTCTAGCTGACGTTGCTATTCTGTTACCCATTTCTCTTCACCACCATAAACCACTATTTTGGGGAGGAAAGGAAGGGGAGTGGGGTGGGAGGAGTAATCGAGCCAAAATTCCCCAGCAAAACGGGGAGAAAAACACAAGCGTATCAAGCACATCCCCCAAGCCTGCAGAAGTCCTCACAGCTCAGCCAGGACCGAACGTTACCTAGAGACACAAAACCGGGTTCCTGAGAAGTGGGAGTCTGGTTTGGCCAGGAATCCACAGTCAGTAGGAACAGTGAGGTAAAAAACCTCATACGAGGTAAAAAACAAGTACAGTGAAGTCCCTAGAAGGAACACATATGAGCTTCCCTTCTCCTTCCTCTACCCATGCTCCAATGACGGCTCATACTTGAACAGCACAGGCATAAATGGACAGGCTGAATGAGAAACGTTGTACATACCCAGCCATCTGTAAATCTCTTTTAACCTGAAGTGGCTCCTAAAAAGCCAACGCCAAAAATAAAGCAGTTAAAAATGTTCAAAATAAAATTTGGAGGGTTTTCTATTTTTTTTTTTTTTAATTCTGGAGTCTGTAACAGGCTTAATGACTGACTTCTGAGGGTGCTTTCTTTTTTTTCTTTCTTTTTTTTTCCCCTAGCAGATGGTGGTGGAGCCGTGCCCTACTCTACAAACAAAATCCATCCGCAAGGAAGGAAAAAGGCAGGGGGGCGGTGGGGGGAGAGCGGGAATCATTTCTGCAAAAGATAAACGCTTTACCTACGGCTTTCCTAGGGAAGGGAAAGAAAAAAAAAAAAAAAAACAAGGATGAAAATAGCTAAAGGAGGTTTGGTCCGCAGCCGATGGGCGCTGGGGGAGGCCGGGGAGCGCGGAGGTGCCGCCGCCCCGACGGGCCTCTGGGGGGAGCTCGGAAATCACAGTTCCCCCCCGCCCCCGGGACTTTTCCATTTCGCTTTCTATTCTGTTTCTGTTTCTGTTTCGGTACTGTTAAATTAGCCTTCTCTGCCCTTTCTCGCTGGTTGGAAAACTAACCATCCTCTTCCCCCTGGAAATCCAGGGTGGAAATGCAGGTATCTGTTTTACAGGCATTTTGCTGGATAGTTCAAGAGAATAAATAGAAAAAACAGGGCTCAGCAAAAGCATGTCCAGCCCTGAAGTGTAATTCTCAACAACAGTGTCTCTTTGGGGGTGGCACCAGCTATCCGTGTGTGCAGTATTGGGCGCAGGAGGGCCTGACCCCATGTCAAGGCAGCTGAACACTACTGTAAGTATCAGCAGCGATGATGAAGTTGTTTTCACTTGCTCCCAGGTGGCACGTTCTCCCCTAGCTCCTGTGTGATCTCTAGGAGCCTCAGGCATTTTGGACGGCCTCTAAATCAATTAGCAACATGTTCTACCTTGGTCACTCATTGTCCTTCCTAACCGTCGCCATCAGTAATATCACAAGGAGTAGACCAGTTCGTTCGTATATGTCCTGTGAAATACAGCTCTGTGAAAACCCCTTGTTCAGAAGGACCCTGCAAGGGTGTCAAGACACTGAGCTACATCCAACTGCCACAAGACAAACTTAACAGCAAGTATTTCAATTTCAAGCAACTTGGTGAATTCCCCAGAAGATGTTCCCTTGGTTCTTGAATGGTGAAACTACACTGCCTCCATTTTGGATTGAGCACTCAAACTGTAAACGTCCCGCTCTGCCCCGGCAAGGTGGGACCAGGAGTGGTCATGCTTCTGCAAAGAACGTGGCACTGCTTCACCACATTGCTCTGCTGAGGGATATATGTTATGCATCCCCTCCCTGTGCGGGGAGGTGAACCTGTGACCCTTCTCTCCCCAGCCCCCTTGCAGGCCTGTCTTTGGTCATGATTTTAGCTGCTGTGGTCCTTAACGCTAGTTAAGCTGAAGCTGGGGACAACCCTGTTTCAGAGGAGCTTTCTCTGCACAGGGAAGTCTGTGTGTTCAGTTGCACAGATCTTGCGTTTACACTTGCATCAGAAGTGGCAAAATTAAAAACTAAAATCACTGATGAAATATAATTGAAGTGAATGTTCTGATGAAAAAATGAGAAAAGCTCTCCTGTGATTGCTTTTCCACAGAACTGCCAGTACCAAAAAGAGAGGATAACTAATTGTACAAGATAAGGAAATCCAGAGAAAGCATAAGAAACTTTTGTAATGTTGGAAAGAACTAACAAAGAGAGATTAAAACAGTCAAATAAATATACAGTTTGACTAAACATAACCTATGGTGAGGACTTTATAACAGTCTATAAATACTGAAAGGATATAAACACTCTATCTGAGGTAGTAAAACTAGCAAGAATTGAAGGAAGATAAGAAACAGAAATGAAGGCTAGAAACTAGGACTTCATCCCAAATGCTGGGCCTATACATCTGTGGAACAGTTTCTCAAGGAAAGTGATCTTTTATGGAAAAAACAAAGATTTTATTTAACACAGGTGTAGCCTTTCAGAATCTTCTGACATCTGTGAGGATTCAGCAGAAATCATTCCAGGAACCTTCAGGGTCAAGTGTGCAGCCTCACACCAACAGTTTAGCGTAATATGTTTGCAAGCTGTAATGGTATCGTTACAACTGAAACAGTGCAATTTTTAAGGACTTCTACGCTAAGGGAGGAAAAAGCATCAGCACAGCTACAGACGGAAGCAGCTCTGCTCTGCTCCTTGGTGACAGATCAGGGGATGAATTTTTTCCATTCCTTTTTTCTAATATTCATCTAGATGGATTCCAGATTCTATTGCTCTTGCCACTACATGATCCTCTGCAAGTGCAAGTGCTGGACATGAGGGGAGTGCAAATCATCATGACTGGTTAGAGAGCTGCTTTGCAGGAAAAGATCTGGGCGTGCTGGTGGACAGCAAGTTGAGCAGGAGTTAGCAGTGTGGCCTTTCAGCAATGAGGACCAACTGCATGGTGTTGCATTAGTGAGAGTGTAGCTAGCAGTTCAGGAGAAGAGATTATTCCCCTCTATTTGACACACACAGAGCTGAACCCCCAGAGATGCTCTGTGAAATGACAGGCAGTGGTCACAAGCTGCAGAGAGAGAAATTCCAATCTGATATTACAAAAATAATCTTCACAACGGGGGCAGTCAAGCACTGGAACAAGGGTCAGAGAGGATGTGCAGTCTCCAGCTTGCTAAAAGTCTTCCCTGAAGATGATCGAAACTCAACTGGCAAGGCTCTGATCTAACACAGGACTAAGCCTGCTTTGAGCAGGAGGTTCGACTAGATGACCATCAGAGGTCCCTTCCAACCTAAATCCTCTGTGATTCTATGTAAGGGGCTCCCTTGAACCAAAATTTGGAGCAAGACATGGAGCCAGGGCTGTCAGGAGTGCAAAATGAATTTAGGGCTGCCTCAGAAACAACTCACAGAAATCACTCTCATTCTCCCTCTCCCCACTATTCAAGACCTAAATTGGCCCTGAGATCCACCCAAAACCCCAGAGATACAAGAGGCAACCTACTGCCACTTTTATGCCTTCCCCCCTACATTTGGAAATCACTGTCTGAGCTGCTACCTTCAGGAAACAGCACATCCCAGCCACAGATTTTGTAATGAACAAGTGCAGTTTCCCTGTGACCCTCCAGAGAGGGGGGAAAATATAAACATACAGAAGCTTTTCTTTTTCAGGCCCACCTCAGGCACAGTGACATCAGCTTATCACCACAGTGAACTATAAACATGAATGTGGGAACCAGAAATAAAAGGTAAAAGTCTGCAGTTACCACCACGCTGAGGTAAAAAGCAGCCCCTTCTTTCTCGAGGTGGCAGGTGCCTGAATCAGGTCTTCCTATTTCGTACAGAGGAACAGGTTTTTACTGCTCTGAGCATGATAGGGTCACTGCACTGTGGAATGAACTGGTTTCTAAATTGGCTCACATATTACCAATAAAGCTGTTTCCCATGTGCTGATTGCAGAATATTACTGGAGATGACAGTCGTGAGGGAGAAAACGCTGTTTGATTTCCAGAATCCAGCTGAGTTTATACGAGTGGCAGTTGGAAAAAAACTGTTGACTTGAAAATCAAGCAAACCCAGTCTAGAAGTCGTTGAGGGGAAATAAACATGGAGTCCCAAGATGCCTTTTGGAGAAGCGCTTTACCATGGAAAAGCTCACTTTGGAATGAGGCATTTTTCCAACTCCTTTTTTTGTGTTGATGTTATGTTTCAACCAGGAGTAAGGAGCTTCTTACAGCTTTTCTTTTTGTCACTTAGATAAGAATTGGCTTTTGCTAAGTGCCCTCATCCTTACCTCACCAGGGACATTTCTGAAGTCCTTATTGCTTGAAAGCCAACTAAGAGTAAATGACTCCATATCATAACCCAGTCCCAGCTCATCAGAGAAAAGAACTGTCAGGCTCGTTCAGGTTGGCTGAGTCACAACATCATTGCTTTCGTTTTTATGATGAATGTCAGGGATAAAAGAAAAAGCATCACAGTTACATTATTCCTGCTCACAGGATATTGGAAAACATATTAGATGACTTTGAATTGGCTGTAGCACAACGCCAGGCTCTCTGAAGTTTTTTGTATCAAAATTCCTAGGCCAGGGGAACATGCATCCGCTTGCCATGTCCCACCTGACAGCTGCCCTCTCAGATGTCCAGGACCCCTGTGACTGCAACCACAGCTTTTAAAATACCATACGGTTTTCATAGGCTCCTGTCATGGTTGCCTGGCTCACAAGCGGCCAAGAAAGGTAACTTCCTCGAGCGGCCACAATGGTGCAAGTACATCAGAGTGAGACATTCAGATTGCCCTTTAGGTGCTGCCTGGCAGTAATGACTCTTCCCAAGTGTGGGGAGCAGTCAGTCTCCTGCCTACAACACAAAACCGAAGTGAACTTGCGAGGACTGAACTGTCTCCATCACTTGAGCTGACCAAGACATTCCCTCCTCTCTCTTTCCTCTCTGCCTGCTTAGGACCAAAATATAAGGGTGCACTTCTGAGGTTCCTGTTGTCTATTGTCCTGTTCCTATGCCCTGTTGTACGGATATATCAAAACTCAGATCAGAAGCAGAACTAATTGTATCAGGACTGTGTTCAACTTAAGCTCTGGAGAGATGATTGCCTCTGATCCTTTTGGGAGACCTAGTGGCCACAGTCCAGCTGGATTCCCTTGCAGCAATGAGAACAGATACTGAATACATTAATTTTCCTACATTTTTGGTTGAAAGTTTCAGTTCAGCCCTTGGCCCCTTGCTTAGGGATATACCACTTTTGGCATACAGCATTTCTTAGGAGCAGGATGGAATTTCAGGCTGAAAAGCACCGTCATTAGAGTGAGTGACACAGCCCAATTAATGATGGGCCTGAACCCTGGTCTCACACCACCAAGCCTCTGATAACACCACCTCCTTTCCCCCTCCCTTGGACCCATTCCTCTCTAAGTATGCATTAGCAGAACAGCACCAAGAGTCCCACTCACATCCCAAAGGCCTGTCTTGACTACTGCACTAGTCAGTCCATCTCCTGACTACTCAGTCTCTCTAGAGCGAGGACAAGCCCCATCCCCAAAAAAGAGACTGACTGGAAAGCCCTAGGAAATCCATGCAAACACCAGCAAAGGGACAACTGGGGTGTTGAACCCAAGTATCCACATTCTACCACAGTACTGTTACCGCACAGACACAGTCATTCTTTTCCCTCTAGCCCCAAATAAAAAGTCACATGACAAGAAAAACACTCTCTTGTGCCAAGGTCGTGAATGCTCTCAATTCCCAGTGAAGCCTGAAGCCCAGGTCTTTCTGAGAATTTTCTGAATGTCTCAGGCTAGCGCTCAGTTTTGTAGGTTATTGAATAGCTCAGACAAGCGTTAATTGGCACTTTTTAATTTTAGCCATCGCTGTTCACCTAGCAAACACTGTTCTGATACCTAACAGCTGCCTGCCATATAACTCTTCAGCATCTGCTAGGTAGAAATCCCATGAAGTAGACATAACATGGGCTAAGGATCAAGGGAAAAAAGAAAATAAATGGGGGACATGGCTTGAGATATAGTCAAAAGAGCAGAGTAATGCAAAGGGAGTGAATCCATCAGTGAATGACATACAGAGCAAGAAAAAACAAATACAGGATGATTTGGCTGACTGGGAGTCTGTAGGGCATGAGGCTGCTTATTTTTCTAAGGGTCGGATTGGATCTGTGACATATTTGAACCAAATGTTCATGTCCTCCCTGCATATTCACACTGGAAAAGGTGTGCCAAAAATTTCTCTGCTCTCTGCACCCTGCCCAGTAGTATTACAGCTCTCTTGCTGAATTTGAGGCTGCTGTGCCAGTCGCGGAGGCAATAGCACTTGCCACATGCTTTAGTTAGTAACAAGGAAATTTTACTAAGGCCAATTTATCTCCCACTCTACACCGTACAGATTCTTTACCTTTCCCATTTGTCTACCAGGACAATTTTTAGGTTGTTTTATTCCTGACCCATCAGCTAGCACTAAGATTAGCTGATTGCAAGCTATCTTTGTGGGTATTCTGTAGCATGACTTGTAGATATTGTTAACTAAATGCAATTTATAGTCAGCTTGGGGCTTGGCCTTTCACTAATGCATCATCATGCACTGGTATGGAAGACCACCATTATCACTTAGCATGCAATGGGACATTTCTGATTCTACCTGATACCAAACAGCTCCATTATTACGACCCAGCTGCTTCATCACAGCTCAAAGCACTTTGCAGGATATGCAGTAACACAGCACAGTGATAACTTGAGGTGATAATTTAGGTTGCTGCACTTTCCTAAGTGTCTAGATTTTTACAGGCTATCTACCTTACTTTAATTCTCTCTGCCCATTAAAAGCTCTTTGGGGAGAATGAGCATGAATGTGTAAAAGAAAAGAATTTTCCAGGAATCTGGAGAATGATGACAGGTGCATACAGAAATTGAAATGATGCACTAGTTCATTGGATTCAATCTGTGCATTTAAAACCCCAGCTGAGCACCTATACATTATATACTGCACGAACACATAGTAAGAGACAAAGGAAGAATTCTTTCTCAGTGTAGACTGCACAAAGAGGGGAAGAGGGATGCACTGTTATACCTATTCCACTTGTAGGAAACTGAGACCCAGTAAGATTAAGGACTAGAAGCAGTACTGTCCTTTGGCACCAACAATAGAGCCATAGCAATGCCTCTGTTTTACGTGTCTGGTTCACAGAGTGAAATTCAAAACCTTGTCCTAGGGGCTTGGGAGATGTCGCTGTCGTGATTGCTAAAGTATTTTATTCAAATATAAAATCCAGAATCAGTGCAGGAAACAAAAAACAGAGACAAAGACTTCCTCCACCTCAGAGTATCTGGCCCGATCACCATGCTACAACATCACACACTCTCTCGCTTAGAGTCTCTCTTGCTCTCCATATGGATCCTTTCCTACAGAATGGCTCAGTTTTAACAAGAAGGGTAGAAAGTGGCATTCCCTACTTCCTCTTGCTCCAGAGTAACCTCTCTTCCTGATCCCAAGCATGCCTAATGATGGGTTAGGTGCTGAGATGTTAAGAGAGGGGCAGTTCTGGGCACATGGAAAGCTGTAACAACCAGGAGAGTACAAAAGTAAAACTAAGAAAAAGGCAGAGGCATCAAATGAGTAGAGGCTTTAGGACCGCAGTACTTGGAAAGAGAGCAAGCCTGACACCTGAGAACCTATCTCCTGCATCCCAAACCACTGGCAACTACGAGGCCACGTTGATTCGGCTTTAGAGCAAAAGTTACAACAGGACCTGGGAAAGGGAACTAACCAGGACATCCTCGCAGTTCTGGGGTCGTATCCACCGGATCTGAACAAAGGCTCTCTGAGAGCTACGTCACATCTTCCCTGCCTATTCAATTCCCTGGGTGTGAACAACTATTGGATCTGATTCTGCTGTTGCAACCACAGCATCCCCACAGCTAGAAGAGCAAACACGCACTATCCCCGTATCCTTCATGACTCCTGTAACTAATTCATTCCCTGAAGAGTCTCTTTTCCTTCTCCCCTTTGCATTCTAGTTGGCCACTCTCTATAAAAGGAAAAAGCAGCATAGGCAGCACACTGAAGAAGCACAGAGCCTGTGATAAAATAACGCAGAAGCTAACACAGCCATGAGATGCCAGTCGGTTCTGCCGTCTCCACACAAAAGCAACAAGAAAGCAAATCACTGAGATATTTCCATTCCACTTTTGAATTTGCCCTGGGCACTACTGACTTTTCATAGGCTTGCATAGATTGCGCTCTCTCCCTTATCAGCACCAGGACTCATCTTTTCAAGCTAGTCTGCCTGGCATGCATTTTTCAACAATAACACTACCAAAGCAATTAAAATTTTCTTTTAAGTTCTTGAGTCAAGGCAAGGTAAAAGCACTCAGCCTGCAGAGTGCCACTTTCATCAGAAAGGGCTGTTGTGCTTTTCAAGGTGCACGGTATGATCATTAAACAGCTAAATACACCCAGGCATAGTGACAGATTTGTAAGAAACAACTTGCACAGTGAGGTTTGGAAGGCAGCGTATAAACAAAACCAGATTGAGGGTCCTGGCAATGGGCATCCTAAGAGCAGATGAAGAAGGAGAGCAGCAAGCCATGGATTTTCCACCTAGGAACTAGAGAGGAAATTGTAACCTCCAGGCAGCTCAAAATAACCTTCTATTTCCGGACTGCTGAAATTTTGCAGGTCCTGAAACTTTTTCCTTGTAATAAAACAGAGCGACAGCACTGAAAAGGTGAAGACGTCCCATCCACATCCCAAACACATCCCAAACCACATCCACGTTCCTGACACATCTGGCGCACCAGACCCAGGAGAGGTGCACGTCAGCATGTCGGCCCTAGGAAGGTGGCTGCACCACGGTGCTAACCCAAGAGGGCACCATGCCTTCTAGTTGGGCTCTTTTCAGCCCATAATGAAAAGATGACACTACAAGCCAGGCAAAACTGGTCAAGAATTCAAAGAATGGGCCAGCTAAATGTGTCTAATACATGAGGACCAAGGGGAGGAAGAGAACCCAAGGCACTTGGCTTCCCACATGTGCAGAATCGGTCTCACTGGAGGAGAGAGTGAGAAGAAAGCCAGTTCTGCAAGTCTCTCACTGCACGTGTGGGACTTGACAGGCCTGCAACATGTCTCGGTGCCAGCTCAGAAGGACCACAACCAGGAATGAGAAACACTCCTTCCAACACAGTCTCCCTGCAGAAGGTGCTGAGACAGGTGGCATCAGACAAGGAAGAGATGAACAGTTTGGCATGAGCCCTGCAGGGGGTGGGTGAGGGGGTGGCTTTGAGTGATCTGAAAACCTGGCTGCCAGAAGTTGGACTGAGATCCACCAACTCATTCCACACAGATCCCCAAACAGACACATTTCCTTTTCTTAGAAGCACAGATGCCTATATATATTTAAATCACTGCTCTAGTCAGGGTTTGTACTAGCTGTAAATTTTGCAAATGGGGGGGAGGGGAAGGAACTGAAGATTCCAATATGTAATTTTCTCTTTTTTGGCTTATTAGATTATACCCTTGTTTAAGAACTAACTGTTCTTTTACTTGGTGTCCTTTTGGCAACCATCTCTACCTAGCAGTACGTGGGTGTGTGCACTCCCCCAAGTTCGCTTGTACTTGCATAGCAAGTTCAAATGAAATACAGCTCAGAAATTGTACTCCTGCAGTCCAGGAGCAGGAGTATTTAGAGCAATTAATCACTAAAATGAAGAAAAGGCAATGACTGGCACTGTAGAGGAAGGGAAAAAAAATGTTAACTCAGAGCACTACTGAAACGTGCTCAAAATACACAATCTAGAAAGGAAGCTGCACATCTCAGCATTACAATGACGGCAGCTGAACATCACAACAGCTTGGTGTTGAGCTGTTCACAATCAAAATTTTTCTCTGGGGTGACCTGGCTAGGAGAGTGGATTTGGCTGGTTCCTTTTTCCTGAGGTAATTTTGCTCTCTTCAGTGGAACAAATAATAGCAACAATATTTAGTACTCCCAGAGCATGGTTTAACCAGAGAACAGCTCTTGGAAGGTTTAAATAGCTCTGCCCCCACTTTCCAGACCAGGACCAACATACCTGCCACACATTTACCACGGCAACTTCCCTCCTTGGAGGTCTGTTTTCAAGATACGCAAAACTGGAAGGTGTCCACAAATCCATCTGAATTCATAAAGCAGCATCTGGCCTTGGAAAATTAGGATTGCGAATTATTGATTGAGGATCTGGGTTCTACGCCATTGACTTTAGGCCTAGCATTCCTATTCCAGCATTGTCTAACCCTGCTGAGATACGGCTGTTTCCACAACCAAATACCTCCACAAACCAACATAGTGGGAACAATGTTACAGCTCTCTCACCAGTGGTTTTTTTTTTTACTCCAAAGTTTGCTGAAAAGTGTTGGTGACCATTAAGAAGAGCTGTGGCACCAATGATGCCGACCCAGTGCCAGTTCTCTAGGGTGCTAAACCTAGTGCAGAGCACATAAAACCTGAAGGCTCAGGCAGCACCATGCTAACATGCTTGAACCCCTCTCTATTGCAGCTTTGTGAGCTTTTTGAGCCTCTTGTGTTGTATTAGATTATATTACAGTTAGCTCTGTGGTGCAAATAGCCTAGGAATGTTTATGGTAGCGCTCATCCCTAGAGGCTTAAAAAATCATCTGTAGCTTCAGACTCCTTCAGAAGGGACAGTGCATCCTGCATCCAGATCCCCATGACCATGAAAGGAAGAAAGCCCTCAGTCAGGTACAATTCCCACAGGCAGCCCAGGGCAGGTCAGCAAGTCAGAATTGTTTGAAATGACACTTGCACAAGCTGTGATGTACCTGCAGGCTACCACGTTCAAGTGGGAAATTCTCACCTATCTTGAAAAAGCATCAAAGGAAACCTAAGTCAATACTTCCATTCTGAGCAGCAGAGTACTCTGAGAACTTCACCCTTTCCCCTCTGTTGGCTTTTCTTTTCACCACATCGTCTTCAACTTTTTCATGATCGTGACCCTATTCCATCCTTCCCAGCTCCCATTTTTCATCTCATCACCCACTTCCCCATCTGCAACATCATTTGTGCCTGCTGTGACTAGCATCTGTTGGCTCATCAAAAATATCTCCACACATATCTCCACAAATATCTCCTCATAGCCTCTTGGACACGAAAGATCTCCCTGATCTAACCCATAAGGACAGTATTTTTCTTGAGAAAAAAGAGTAAGCTTTTCTTGAGCTTACTCTTCAGCTAGCTAGTGACAGTGACAACTTAGAGCAATTAGGAGGAGCTGGATTTATATACTGACCTCCTGAACAAAAAATTCCAATGGCTGGGAGTAAAAGGATATCATGTAACTGTTATCACTTTCATGATTTCTTTCCCTTCAGTCCTATTTTTTTTTTCACTTATTCTTGTCTTCTTTCAAAGAGACTGAAATTTCTTCAGGCAGTTACTTATTCCATGTTTTAAAGGTACTCACCAAGCTCCTGTGAATATCAATGGAAGCTCGTACCTCACAGGTCAGAATGCAGAAGGCATTCCCTATACAGGCAGAGCAGCACCAACCGCAGCTTTCATTGATACTTCAGGTGGTGACTTGTTCCCTCAGGAATAACAGGAGAGCAAAATCTTCCAAGGGGAGTTTGTGTAACAGAGAGCTGTGTAGAGGGATTACCAGAGGATTCAGAGTTACCAAGCACCTATACCTTTTTCAAACTACCCTAAAAGGCATATTTTTCACATGTTCCTCAATGGCTTCACACCTCAGCCTATCTTCCAAACTCATATTTGGCATGTACAAGCTTACTTGGCTTGAAAACTAGCCTCCTAAGTGCAAAAGCTACTTTTGAAAATAGAGCTTCAGTTCTGAGGTCTTCTATAGACACTTTTTCTAAATTACCCTGAATTTCATGCTGATATTGAGCCCGGTGCAGTGGGGCTTGAATCCAAGGACAGGACTAATCATCATGACTAGCTCTAAGACAGAGTGAGCAACAATTCAGAAGAAAACCTACATCAAGTCCAAATGCAGATATAGCTATGCTATTGTCACTGCCAAATAGTGAGGCACACAATTCAGCACACGGCAATTCACCTTCTTCACAGGCAAGTCTTACAACCTGTGCTAAGCGCTTGCCCAGTTAGGAAGGCCAAAGCTAGCGCAAGTACAGCCTCAGTACATTGTGATTTCAGAGCAGATGTACCCTGGCGTCTTGAAGGCTTCAGAAGATAACACGCAGGCACAAGGTGAGGGCTGCACACAAGAGAGGCACCTGCAGCTGGGTTCCCTACATCACTGACCTCACGTCTTTTTGGAAGGGACCCTCAATGATGCCACCCTCAGTGTCTCTGCCTCACCCCTCCCACCCTGTGCTGGGCCTGAATTCTTTGCATCACAGTCTCCCTACTCTTTCCTGAAACTACTACCTCCTTGTTACTTTGGTGGACCCAAGCAAGGCTACTGCTACCATCGCAATAGCACAGGCACTGAAGAGGTATGACAGCACAGCTCAAGTGAGAGATGGGTGAGGTGGGACCATGTAAGCAGCAGGGTAGGAGCTACTGCCCACTCAACCCTGGCACAACCGCGATGGTCTTGTTGTCATGGTCATGGCCAATAGCCAAACTGCCACAGCCATTTGCCAATCCCTGTTGCAGTGGGACTGAAGGAGAACAGGCAGCCAAAGCAGCACCACATCCTCCTCCTCAGTGCTGCCACCTCTCCATCAAGTCCTTGTGCCCAGGATGGCCTCTAAACACCTAGACAAGACAAGACAAGGCCTTGTGACTGGTGTGTTCACACCTCACTAGTTACAAACACATGCTCAGTCCCCCTTATACTTGCCATTACCTCCTCTCCCCAAACCTGGGGAATGTTCCCAGCAGTTTCCCAAATTGATGACTTTCAATCTCAGTGTATCGGTATCTTCTAATAAAAATATTTCATCCTCAGACTCCCAACCAGCTCTGAAAAGGATTTTTACTGATCTCAAAATCCATATACTGCTTTCCAGCTTGATATACAGAGCAAGTCCACACTGGCACATGTGCTCCACCATCTTGCCCCTTGTTAAGACACTTATTTAGGATTAGTAAATAGATCCTGTCCTTAACCCATTCTCCCTGCCCTACTTATTTCTTTTAGCCCTCCATCAAAGGAAGAAATTGGGAATTTTCCTCTCTGCTTCAGTATTTAGCTCCAAGATTGCTGCATCCCTGCCTAGGCTACTCAGTGGTAAATAAAATTTGCATGATGACATGAAGACTGGAGGATGCTTTGCAGCTGAACAGGGATTTCTGTTCAAGCAAAGGTTGGTCCTTCATTAGATCAGCCCACGGGTGAAATGAAAGTGTGGTGACATTAGTGAACACCCTACTATAAGCAAAGAAAAGACTTCAGACCCACAGATGACTCATGAAATCTGTCTGTTTCAGTGCTCTAATTACATTACTCATCCAAGAAAAGCCTCTTTTGGAGCCATTAGGTCAGAATCTGGTCTCCCCCAGCTGTAAATCTCTCATAACTCAGTGAAGTCAATCGATTCATATTGGTGTAAGCAAAATCAAGAGCAGTGCACTTGTACAGCCTTTGATCTTTCTGTCTTCTTCTGAGCACAAGCTCACAGAAAGCTGTTAAAGAGACAAGAAACCCAGGCCCCCAGGACTCCTTCATGCTGCAGGCACTCTCAGCAGTGAGACTGACATCAAGCACTGCAGTTGGGAGGTGAAGGGGAAGCCACAGGAGAGACAAAAGCCTTTTGTCTCCCCTTCAAGGCTGTGGACCTCCCAAAGAGCCTTTGGAGATTTGCAAAAGGGTTGGAGCACGTCACATTTAAAGGTTACATAGAAAAGAGAGAGAGAGAGAGAGAGAGAGAGAGAGAGAGAGAGAGAGATGGGTGTATATTTTTTTCTCTGTTTCAGATAACGCTATCATTCCAATAGAAAAGCAAACACAGTGAAGCACAACTCCTGTGGGCTCTCCAACAGCTTCAGTGAGCATGCACACTCTTTCTGATATACAGAACTGAAAATACTAGGAGGCTGAAGATCAAACAAACCAGACATTTCTGTTTCAGGAAATCACCTGAATGAACGATTCCAACAATGGTCCGTTTTGTCCTAATAGATGTTTCCAGCTTCTTCGTCATCTTCAATGTTTCTACCAATGTGCTGTGCAGGAAAACTTGCCAGCCTCTCCTTGGCAAAGAGCTCTGCACTGTGAATGGAAGCAAGAGTCACCATTCAAAGGACACAGGATGCTCCCCAAATAATATGTATATTATGCAAACAACCAAAGAACGTCTGTGTCACAGGACCATTTCTTCCTTTTAAATCTAACATAACTCCTACTGAGGGAGTTGATGACATGGTCTTCTGGTTGGGATAGTCATCAGCCACCTGCTTAGTCCATAGTCTTGTTTCTTGCTTACTGGATCAATAGGGACATCCAGTCCTCAAAGAAAGAGGAGAGGCAGCTGAAGCACTTGGCTTGGACAAGTTCTATAGGAAAACCTACAAGAATTGCTAGGATATTACTGATTGTGTTGGAAGACGTGAAGAGTGAAAACAGAAGACCATGAGAGACAGACTGGGAAGCATAAGGGCATTCCTCCACCTAGGATTCCCTCCAAGCAGAACAGCAGCTTAGGAATATAAAGCTTTTAGAACGCAGAAAGCTAAAGGGCTGTCCCCTCTTGGACATCCTGAACTTGCGCCTGCTCTTGCAAAGTCATTTTTTTTAAGTCAATGGGTATGACCTGGGAAACAAGAGCTTTGGAGGAGCTATTTCTAATAACATTGAAACACCCATGAATACATATCCATTTTGGATACACATTTGCACTCGTTCTGTTCAGTTAATGCTGTTTGGGGGGCAGGGGGGAAAACCTCTTCTGTTATTTAACATCAACCTCTGTCACACCTCACATCCAAGACCTTGCATTTAAGACGAAGACCAGCTCTAAGTTCTTAAATGAGGTCCCCCAAGTTATACATTTTCCACAGCACTGAAATGTGCACAGTGTGATAGAGACAAAGACAGAGGTATCTGTAATGGCCATTATGGAACTGTATTGATTTTGTTGGTTATATGTTGTTTATTTACTTTTTTAAGCCCTGTTTGGGAACATTTTCTGTTCCTTTCAGACTGCTGCCACATTTTACATTTGTTACTGGAGCTAATATTGATGCTCTACAGTGTGTGTGTGAATTTGTTGGGTGAGTAGGAGGGGATGCTTCCTTCAAAATACAGGCTCTCAGGACCAGATTCTGAACAAATCCATCTCAGTGTAAAGCCAATGGCTCCACGGAAACAAACGAGTTACACAGGATTTACAAAGAGCAACCATAATCAGAATCTGTCCCAGTCTGCCAGGATCCACCATTTTTGTCTGTTGGGAAAGACGCAGGCGGTTTCTCCCACTCCGTGTTGATGGAAGGGGCTGGGAACAGAGTACCACGTGGGAATAAAAAAGCAGCTTTATGGTGAACTGAAGGATGAACAGGAATTAACACAGGGTGGTGGGAAGGGAATGAATCAGCCAGTCCCAGGGAAGACAAAGAAATTTTTCAGACACTACCCTGGTTCTCACCCACTCAGCCACAGCATCTTTTCTTGGCCCCTGTTATATATCAGCTCTTTTTCTCACAAACGATACTATTGCAGTATCCAGAAAACCTACAAAAATGACACTTCCAGGAGCAAATCAACTGATCCTACACTCAACCAGCATTAAACAGTCTGTCCACGCATGCCAAGTCAGTCTGAGGCCTCCAGAGTGATTTCTGTTCACTAGCCTCCCAGGCCATGCACGTGGAGGAGTCTAAGAGATGCATCAACTCACTGTGTGGATCTTGTGATCACATTTCCATCCAGGAGTTCTAGCTGAAACATGGCTCTTAGCGCCATCTTAATGACCTTTCCAAGAAGGAAGAAGGGAAGGGAAAGGGAAGGGAGGAAGGAGAAAAGAGAAAAGGAGAAAGAAGAAAGAAAGAGAGAATGAGAGAAAGAAAGAGTGGAAGAGAGGAAGGAAGGGAGGGAACAAAGAAAATAAAAGGAGAAAGAGAAGAAAGCGAGGAAGGAAGCAAGGAAGGAAGGAAGGGAGGGAGCTAGGAAGGGAGGGAGGGGGAAGGGAGGGGGAAAGAGGGAGGAAGGGAGGGGGACGGAGGGAGCGAGGAAGGGAGGGAGCAAGGAGGGAAGGAAGGGAAGGAGCAAGGAGGGAAGGAAGGGAGGAAGCTGTGAAAAAATGGAGGCTGCAGAAAGGCTTAGAGGCCTCTTCTGAGAAAAAAAGTATCTTTAGGCTTAAAAAATGTGTAGTAAATTATCTGTTCTCCCTTTGGTGCAGGCAAGTAATTCCTCTCACTTTAATGGACAATTTTATGGCTGCTAATAACATTTGTAGCTAAGATAATGACAAGGATAATCAAATCCCATGCTTGAGGGCATAGACTGATTGCTGCAGGGGTTAGCAACAAAATCACCATTGCCATATATTGCACAGGTGGATTATGGGATAGATTTCCTTCCTCTGTAGAAAGGCATTGGTCCCTGCCAAGATAACAGATTGCATGATTGTCTGTGTTATGGCAATTTGCTGGTTTGTATGCATGGGATCTGGGGAAAGAGGAGAAACCTCTTTGTTTCAGCATGACAGTATTTGTAACACAAAATACAAAATGAGCAGGGTTGCAATACCCATACTGATGCATCTTCTAACAGAGCAGCCCTCTTAGCAAGTTCAGCCTTGACTGAATGAAGTCCACTGCCAGACAGCAAATGTTGCAGTGCATTTAGTATGTTATTCAGCAACATCCATGGAGCGTACACTCCCAGCAGCTGAGAGCTTGGAGAAACCTCAAGAGACCATTCAAAGGATCAGGATGCTTAGATCCTCAGCCCATCATTCATAGACTGTTCAAAATAGCCAGTCAGCTCCTGTATAGCACTATCAGCCCCACGCTCCTAGAAACACATGGCTTGGAGGGATCTCAAGAGGTAATCTAGTCCATTCAGCTCTAAGGCAGGCTAAAGCATACCAAGACCATGCCTGTTGGACAACCGTCTCACCTGTTCAGATCAATATCCTATCATCAGTGCTCTGCAGGTTCCTGGCAGATCGTGTTGCAGCATGTACCCAGATGTTTCCACTGCTGACAGTCAACCCACGTCCCCCACGCCGCGGATTAAGGCCTGGGTAGGCATGTGGAAAAACTGACCACTGGTCTCTTTACAACAACCTTTCACATATTTGAAGACTGTTACAATTCTCTTCTTCATACTTTTCTTTTTCAGTCTAAACAATCTCTTTTCACTAATGAAGGCAGGACAAGTTTTCTCTTGGCATTTTTTTGCTTTCCCCTCCTGACACTTTGATTTTTCTGTTCCTTTCTCAAAACACTGTGCCCAGAACTGCAACCGCTTTTCAAGCTGAAGTATTACCAATGACAACAGAGCAGAATAATTACTTTCTGTGTCCTACATCCAACACTTGCCTGTTTTGAAAGTCTCACACCATACACTCATATTTAAACTGTAATCCACTTTATCACCATGATGTTTGGGTTGCGGTACTTGCATCTAGTCAGTTCATATCATTTTTCTATGTGTGCATTTGATTTTTCCTTCTGCAGTGTAATACTTTGCATTTGTCTTTATTGAATTTCATCATATTGATTTCAGGCCATTTCTCCAATTTATCAAAATCATTTTGTATTCTACTCCTGCCCTCCAAAGTGCTTGCCACCCCTCTCACCATTAATAATACATGTACTCTCTGTTCTATCAGCTAAGCCATTAATGGAAAAATTGAATAGTACCAACCACAAGACAGACCCTAGTAAGACTCTACCTGTTATGTTCATCCAGTTTGACACTAAACTATTGATAAATATTTTTAGCATTTTTTTTATTCTGTTGTGAAATTATCCTGTGCAGATTTCGCAGCGGCCAGCTGGGGTTGCATTTTCTGCCCCATTTCCATCCTCCTGCATAGAGTAAGCTCTCAACGCACCAGGGATGAGGGAGAGCCCAGCCGCAACACAACCTCCAGTCCATAGCATGTGCACGTTCAGCCCTTGCATCCACCCACGCTAATTCAATGAGAACTCAGTGTTATAATGCCACGTATGTACTAGATCTACAGATCTAGTAGCTACTGCTCTACTAAAAGTCAAGATCTGCTAGCTAGATCAACTACCCTATTGAAAAAAATCAAAGTCTGACATGAGTTACTCATCCAAAATTTGTGTTGCTTCTAGCTTGTCCCTTGTTACCACCTAGGTACTTTCACACTGATTGTTTAACAGCTCACTCAAATATCTTTCTGAGTATCAAATTTAGGTCGACTGAGCATTAACTCCCCATGTTCCCTGCTGTCCGTCTTTTAAAGATAGGTACTTTGTTTGCTTTTCTCTGCAACAGCCACCAGTAGAGCTGTTCAAACAGCAGCCATAAAAAACTGGTGACACTGCTGACAGTGAACAGTTGCTGCTAAGAGAAGAGGTTTGATTCTTATCCAGATATTCAGCTGGAGACGAAATTGTAGGAAGCACTGATAATCCCTCAGGGAACCAGGAACCTTTAACAAAAAAAAAGGACAAGATAAACTTACATAGATCCCAGGCAAGATCCAAGACAAACTTCAAACAGCCTGTGTGTGTACAGAACCATGGAAAATAAGGCAGGAGGGGACTAGTCCATACCTTGCTGCAAGGCAGGACAGTATGCATAGGTCACTCTTGACAGATGCTTGTCTGTCCTGTTCTTCAAGAGATAGCAAAGAAGAGCCCCCACCCTCCCCAGGCAACCTATTTCAGTGTTTCACAAGTATCCTTGCTAAAAAGATTTTTTCTCCATGTCTAGACCGAATCTTCAAATCCTCCTTGTCTGTTGTTTAACAGTTTTTCTTATTCACTGTACCACATTCAAGTTCTTCAGGAACAGACCCTGGACTGGGTCAGATGTGGAAAGATGCCCAGGCTGGATCCTTTATCGTGGAAATATTTCTAACTGCTCATCACCCTGCCTGCAGTCAAGTTTCAATTAGTTATCCAAATTGAGAACACAATTGCTCAAGAGCCAGCGACTTCCACTGTGATATCTATAGCTAGATATTCAGATCAAGCTTGCATCCCATGCATTTACCTCTTTAGCACCACCAACCTTTACTGTGTCCCATCTCGAGAAAAGAAAAAGTAGTTGAAATCTTAAAAAAAAAATCCATGTCAGAAAATACTTATCCTCCCCAGCTTTGGAAGCACAGCTATAGAGGCAAACCACCATCAAAACTACGAGTAATAAATCATGACAAAAGACCAAAGTGCCAGCAGCTGGTCTACCTGCCTTGTAAGGACATTGACTTCTAATTCCATACAACAAAAGCTACATGCAGATACACTGGAATACAGTGAGGCGCTATGAAAAATTATCTCTGGTGCCAGTCCAAGAAGTCAAACCAGAGCTAAATGGAACCCATACAGATTAAGCTATCAAAAGCATAGGAGGCTGTACAAAGGCTTCTAAATGAAAATATAATTGGGGGTGGATATTTGGGAAGAAAACAAAAATGAAGCCATTCTGAATCATATCTAGTGCTTCTCAAGCATTAAAATAAACCTCTTGGGTGTGCAGTACATTCCTGAACTGACTTGTAACATTGCTAATTTGCCTCTGTTGGCCTACATCAGTAGGTATCAGCTTATGTTGTTTCCTCTGACTGGCAGAGTGCACTCATTACGGCAAACACATTGCTACTAAACCCCTAATTGTTTTGAAAAGTGCCCTTTAAATAACAGGCCTTTTACTACTAGGCAGGATGTGTTTTAAGAGCAAATCATGAGCTTAAGCCTTTGCTGCCAAAAGACTCGATGCTCATTTATTTGTTTGTCAGACAAAAATACCAAAGAAGAATGCAAAAGCTGATATGGCATTAGTACGGACTGAACAGTTACCATCTCCTTCTTCTTGGGATGTTCATTGCCACATGAAATAGCAAAGGATGGAAGAAACTCAGAAGGGGTGAGATCAAGAAGAGCCCTGAATTCTTAATATATCAGTTCAAGGGTCAACTGAAGAATTCAGGCACAGATCGAGGGTTACTGTTCTGACTATCTGTTGCCCGGAATTAGTTTTATCTCATTTTCTAACACACCTGTGTAATATTGCAAAAAAGACTACGAAGATAACTCATGTTTGGCATCCAGTAGCAAATAAACAGTAGATCAGGGACTTTTATAAAGGACGGGGAGGAGTAATGGCAGGCAGATCCCTTCAAATGCTGGGAGAGCATCTCGCTTCCCAAACATTGGTCCCCAAACTTCCATGTCCCAAAATATGCTGTTTTCCTCTTGGGGAGTCTAGGAAAGTCCAGGTTTTTGACAGCCTAGGATATGTAACGATGCTGAATAATGCTGAAAGGACATCCTTCTATTATGCTCAGTCATCAGCAGAAAATACCAGATATTTTTTCATGAAAGTAGGCTTTTAAAACTCCTCACCAACCTCTGGAAAACCAAGAGGTTCTCACATACCAGAACAACTATGGAGGAGCACTGAGACTTTGAGTCACCTCTGTGAGTACAAGGTATTCCTCTGATGTAAAATTCCAGCACTGAGTTCAACCATCATTATTTCATCAAGTTTTATAACATTTCAGATGCAATACCTTATACTACATAGCTTGGATACAGAGCACTACAGTCAAGGCTCCATGTACTTCTTGCTGTTGGAGTTCACTTTGTTGCACGTCCCTTAGTTTCCACAACACACTTAATGGAAGTACCAAGTTACAGATTTTTAGAAATTATTGGTGATTATTATTATTATTACTGCTGATAGCAGTGTTTTCACTGAGTGAAGTCAGGCCTGTTTCACTATCCAGTCCAGGCTATTAACAGCTAACAGAAACTGTTCAAGTAATAGAAACCTGGGCCTTTGAAGCAAGAGTATTTGACATCTTTTCCTACTGTGTCTGGTCCCGAAAAATTCCAGATGGATGTGAAATGTAGCAAAGTGACAACTCAAAACTCCAGGTGGTCACAGGCTTGTTACAACAGTCAATTTATGATATAGTTCCCATAGCAATGAACCACTGTGGTGGTTTAAACACAGGAAGACATCCTTTCTAGATGGCATCAAAAGAAAAGAGGATGGAAGGAAATAAAATACTACACCTGCACCCAAAATGTCTCTGTAGCAAATATCAGAAACTGCTCACAGTGCCAACTGCCTTGGGAATAGATTTATTTCTATCTTCCCTTCAATATGTCAAGAATATCCCTAAATTGGGAGTCTATGAACATTTCCTTGCAGCTAATCTCCTGCACTACACAATTAGAGAGCTGCTGTATGTTTCATTCATCAATCTGTGTCCTAAAGCTCTCCATGAAATTTTCCTGTCAGAAAAAGCTCACACAGTTAACAACGGGAGCGATCGTCTTTCCACCAGACACCTTTCAACCCCACTATTTGCCTGCTTTCTCCAAAGCACTTCTTTCTTGCAGGTGCAGACAAGTCAAAGGACAATATAGTCTATTCCCTCCTAATTATCCTAACAAGTAGGATATTACTTGTACATGAGTCCTTAATAGAGATATGTCTTTCACTGACATGCCCTAATCATCTCCATAATGAACGCAGTTGAAAAGGATACTGAAACCTTTAACCGACTGACTATTGCATAAGCCTCTTGTGGCAATCGGCCAGATATTAAAAAAAGGTCGCATAACTCTCAAAAAAGAAAAAAGCTGCTAAGAAACTTCGAAGGATTTTCCCCTGAAACAGGTAAGAAGAAAGTGCACGTTACACTTGAAAAAACAAAAAACAAAACAATGTCTCAGTGGATTAGAAGAGGCTGTTAACTGTCAGGCAACAAGGAAAGAAAGTGAAATTCAAAAAACCCACCACCAAAATAAATAAAAAGAATAAAAAGCATCAACATTTTTCCTCAAGACTTCTCTTTGCTAAAAGTTAGGTATGTGGTAGGTATGTAGTTCAGCTTTCCACGTCTGGTTGTTAAAAAAAAAAAGATCAGTATAAACGTCAAAGACAACGTAAGCCCTAACTCATCGAAATCTGCTTGCTTTATCATTTGAAAATAATACAAATCTAAAAACTGTTGTGTACAGTGAGATCTGAGAGTGTCAGCTCAGAAAATTACATGCATTCTTCTCTTCTAATGATTATTATTCGTCTCGTATTTCATATATTTTCTAGAATTTGGTTTGCTACGGAGTATAGCTCCTTGCATTGTGTAATTCATGTCAAATAACAGCCTGATCCAAAGCTAATGTGAGTTAAAATATTCTCTCCATTATTTACAACCAGCCTTTTTTGCTTAATATTCCCTAATTCATACACCTTCTTGCTTTAATTAAAGAAACTGCAGTAGCTACATTGCCAGTGATATCAACTTTAGTTACAGTTGGTCACATCACAGACTCCTGGAAAGTTACAGGTAACGTGGGGGAAGCAGCCTATCCATAGATTTTAGCCTGGCGTCCGTGGATTCCAGGAACTACATCCAGAGAAGGTAACAAAGAAAAAATAAATTTGCATCACAATAATCTATAGATGTGAAATTTCTAAAGTAGTCTATACCTCCATTCAAAAAATCCACATATTGAAAAGAGATGAAAAACACAGGTCTGCTACACACAACAAACATCTGTTGCAAGTCCACGGTAACCTGTTAGTTCTACTTAGAAGCAGCAAGGTCTCTTCCTGATTAGCTTTGCATCATCAGCAAGTGTCCTTGCCAGCATCTGTTACATGGGCGAGGGATATTTCATGCAGCCGTTATCCGAATCTAGTCAAGGATTTTCAGTAAAAATCCATAGGAACCGGGTACCTAAATTCCCTAAAGAGCCTTTGAAAAAGGACACATAGTAATAACAGAGATAATAATCCAGAATTGTATATGCCTCTTTACATAGTAAGGCTCCAGGATCCATATTATTGCAAGCCAGAAGACCTAAGGTGCAAGAGTTTGCTAGTATCACCATGAATTCATTATGAATTTGTGCCTTTGGTTCATCTTCACTGTTTAATCTGGCTATAAACTAATGCCATGTGGTCTGAAAGACAGCAAAGTGAGCTGTTTGGCAATTAGAATAGTTCCCAACCTGAATTTTCAGAAAGTCACTTTACCTTCTTGTCTCTAAATTGAGGATAATTTTTACACAGAGGTGTTGTGAAGATGAATCACCTAATGTCAGTACAGCATTCTGAATATAAAGTGCTGTGTAACACCAGCTCTAAGCTACGAGCATTGCCTTCATCATTTATGAAGGAATATTCTCCAGCATTGAAGGAAATAAGCACTTCAGCTTAGATTGCCTTCAAGGGAAGATGACAGCTTTCTGGCCCTTGCTTTGTGCCAGACCAAATGATTCAGAGAGTCTGTCCCAAAACCCATGCTGTCCAAAAGGGAAGCTCTCCATTAATCAGTTTTCCTTCACATCGAGCTTCATAATTCTGATGCTGAACCCACAGAAAGCAAAGGGATATTTCCTTCTATTTAGGAGAAGCAGGCATAAGCCCATAGCTAACAGCTATACCTCTTCCTTTACTCTTAGTCTATAAGACTTCTTCTTCCTCCCAGTTCTGTCCTGTAAATTTCTGTTTCCCATCCTTTTATCAGTGAGATCATTTTCTTCTTCAGCTAATTCCTATCCCAAAAGACTCACTGACACCATAACTTATAGCATTGTCAGTGGGCAAACATAGCTATTTCTATTCTGATGCTTGTAAAGGCACATACATGATTTTACCGCATAGAAAAATAATCCACGAGCATGTGCAAAGACCATATAGTGGAGAAAATGTCACTAAAGATCTTTGGTTCTCTTTATCAAGAAAAACAAACTATCCCAGGAACTATCAGAGTTCAAAACATATGGAAAAAGAAAGACTCAAAAAATCATAGAACATATGTCTTGTAAAGACTTCAAAAGGTCAGCCAGTCCATCTTCCCTGCCAAAGGCAAAAGCGGCTATAACTTAACCATTCCTGACAGATGTTTGTCTAAACTCCTCTTAAAACCCTCCAGTGATGGAGATTCCACAGCCTCCCTAAGCAATCTCTTCCAGCACGCAACTACCCTGACAGTTGGAAGAGCTTCCTAATGCCTAATCTAAATCTCACATGCTTCAGTTTAAGGAGGAAGCTAAGAAAAGTTAGGAAGAAAAGAAAGAGTATCAAATCCTGAAAAAACTATAAGACACTCATTTCTCAAGGCTGTTTATGCTAAGGAAATCTGTTGACAACATCACCCAGCTGAGTGGCTGGGGTTTCTCAGTGCTTCCCCAAAATCCTTTCAGCATATTACTGGATATTGCAGTTACACTGCCAGTAAGCCATACAGCAGGAAGCTGCAGTCCAGCATCAGTCTGAGCTATCCTTTTGTCTTACTTATCAGTGATTTTTAAAAGGCTTTTGCTAATGTGCCTCTGGCAAGAACGTGAGGTATCATTGCAAAACCAGTTTTCAAGAACTCAGGAACTGTTTCTGTGAGCATGTGAGCAAAGCAGCCATACCAAGGCCCCTCTGTGTTAGCAGAACCCTATTTTGGATTTTTTTGTTTTGTAATTCTCAAGGAGACAAATAATACAGTGTGAAAAGGTCTTGCAGGATATTGTAATGCAGGGAAGCAAACTCTGGTGCAGAGTGCACCTTCATGTGGAACACTGAGGCTGACCTCCTCTTTGCCCTGAAGATACCACCAGCAGATATTACAAGTCCCCATCATCCAGTATCCCTCACTGAAGCTTCAGATGGTGTGAATCGGAATATCTTCGTTACTTCAGTAGACCTATAAGCATTCATATCAGCAGAAAGTCTTGCTCTCTGCTTTCACCTGAGTGTATTAATAAGAGAGTTTTAAATGAAATATGACCTTCACAATCCTGGCAAGTCACAAAAGCAGCAATTCATTGACTGAAGTATGGGTGTCTTTGTTCTCTCTCTTTTCCTTTTTGTGTCTTTCCTTCCTATCTTCTCATTCTTTCCATTGCAAATTGTCCATCTGCCACGATTCCCGACTCAAAGCTTTTCAATGGACTGCCTTTAAATATTGCCATCTATCAAAAGTCAAGAGCAGAAGAGATGGCATTAAAGAAGAAGCAATACTGACCAAACAATTCACACTTAAAAACACTTTTTTTTTCCTACCCTAATTTAGAGACATCACAACATTATCAGCTTGGAGAGTATTTTTATACCCATTTTACAGAAATATAAATGGATGCAGCAAAGAAAGGCTACAGAGACTTAACTACTCTTCTGAAATGGGTATAAACCTGTGTTTGCTTAGTTCATTAATGCAGGATCAAACTCCCTGTCAGGCAACCATCTGCCAGAAGTAAGTAATCCTCTCATCTGGATGTAGCCAGCTCTTAAGTGGTTAGCTACTAAGTAGCCAAACAGTTGTCAGTAGGTAGATATTCCATTCATCATTACAGGTACTGCATCGCATTCTTCAAAAATATTCTGTGTTCACCAGAACAGTTCAGTCACTGCTTATAGTAGATTAGAAACTGATATTAATGGCTTAAAGCTAGGAAAAGAGACCTCCAGTTTGCAGCACACACTCTGTCTGCATTTTGCTCTTCTTATGCAGTCGCTTCTAAGAAAAAAATAAATAAATAAAAATCCTCAATCTGTTTGTTGTTTCAGTTCATTTTAGGGTGACATAAACAGCTTTCATTTCTTTACATTCTACACAAGCCTCCAGAAATATTCAGTGTTTACTAGAGCTCGGTGGTGTTAAATCAAGTATGACTATCACCCTTTAAGGCCTAAATGATGAAGCGATATCCATACCAATAACACATTTTGACAGTGCCAACACCTGCTTATATATAAATAGTTTGTTCACCCCTATAAATCTGCAGAAAAGGGCATTAAAATAATAGAAATCCCAGGAATTACATTTTATTTTCAAAATTTGATGTTTTTATACATCGTATCCAGCCTCTTGACTAACTCAGTAGCATATTCTACAGTGTATCACATAAAAGACAAGTAGCTGGATGAAGAACTGGATTAATTCACTCCCTGTCATCATTTTGGCTGGGTAACTGGAAATGGATGGGAAATGATACTAACTAACTCTTAAGTGAGAAGAATCCCGAAATAAATTTAGCAAGTGCTGAGAGCCAAGAGCAGCTTATTAGTTTATTTTGATCACCTAAAAACTTTCTTAGAATTCAAACATGACCAAAACTTTGTGAAAACAGGGCATTTCTCTTCTGCTGCTGGAATTTAAGAGCAGAGTCCTCAAATGTGGTAGCATCTGCAGCTGTTAATTTCCTTGCCGGGTCAGTTTAAAAAGTAGGATAGAACATTGCACCTGCAGAGCAGAAAAAAACTGGGGGGTTACAGGTGAGAAAAACCTCTCTCTGTTCAGTTGATCATCTCTTGCTTTGTTTTCTCTTGCTCAGATAGACAAATTCGCAACGACCACCTACCACCAAAAGCAAAATGATAGAGATTGGAGGAAACGTAAAAGTTGACCAAACCTCGCTGCTTCACCTAGCATGGAAGGCTCTCAATTTTCTCCCTAGCTCAGCCAAAGCAGTTCTTTAGTGGTGGGTGTTTGAAGGAAACGCGGGGCGGCGGCGGTCGCTTGGCCGCGGCGGCGAGCGGCGGAGCGCGGCGGCGGTCGCTGTCCAGTTCAGCACCACGGCCACGTGCGGCGCCGGGCTCCGCGCAGGGCTCGGCCCCGCTCCCGCGCTCCCTCGGCGAACACGGCAGCCTCCACCGGGCCGCTGCTGCAGCTGGATCGCGTTCCCCGGCCAGCCAGAACTGCTTTTGATTACATTAAAGCCACAGTAGTTTAGATCAACGCAGTAAAGAGGTAATCATTTCAGACATGTTGCTAGCGCGGCAATCTCGAGGAGCACAATTAACTTAGACGTAAATTAGTCTGCTATCATATGCATATTGCCAGACTTTGTGGTCGACTGATTGCTGCTACACTTCTTTCAAGAGAAGTTTGTGGAGATAAATTTACCACTCCAGAATAGGCAACAAAGTATTTTACTCGATCTATTTTAAAATTCAGCCTGAGATGGTTATTTAGATAATAAAGACACTTACTGACTAAAGCACGTTCACTAATGCACACAATGCATGTGCTTCTTGAAGTCTGTCTGGAAGGTCTGAGAGGGAGAAGGAAATGTATGTTAGAACATACACCGGCTTAGACTGAAAATAAGAATCATTGTAGAAGATTAATACGAACATTTAAGATCACTGCCCTGTGCAGGAAACAATACCATAGAGAGGAAATCCTTTCTTAATTTCCTCAGAATTTAGATATAGAAAGTATCTTTCCCCCTGTGAACCAAGCTCTTCTAGTACAAATAAGAAATTAAAGAAAAACTTTCCATGCTCACTTCTACAGACTACCAATAGAACAGATAACCTCACTAAGCTGCTCTAGCACTGAAGAGATAGGCAAAACAGAAGAAAAGTATATTTGGCAAAATGCAGATAGTAACTATTAATAAACTTTTAAAAGACTGATCACGTATCCTACTAGAGCAGAGTTTCCTAAATGAACAATCATTACAGGATTTCTGTGTTTCTGCACCATTCTTTATTACCACTCTTCCTCCCAGTGGTTCCCTGTTGCTATACACCTTTTAAATTTAAACAATTCTGACATCCCGAAGCACCTCTGCCTACAGAAATGTACACCATCCTCTGCACGCTGACATGCTCTGAGCTTCCTAAATGAGTCTCAGCTCTTTGCACGAGAAAATTGTAGGGTTTCCTAAGCAAGTTGTAGTTGTTTCCAGGTAAAACACTGTCTAAGCAGCCAAGAGCTAAGCAGCCCTTTCTACCTGTCACCAACAGAGTGTAAGAACACCGAAAGTATTGCAGTCACCTCCTAGAGCAGGAGTATAGGGCACAGCGAGTATATGGGCATGTGTGTGTAAACCTTGTACATAATCCAGAAGGGCACGATAATCCAGCATTCACCTAGCAGGAATAAATTACAAGACACATATCAAGGATGAGAGAATTAGTGATCAGAGCAGGAGTCGAGTTCTGACATCGTAATGAATGATAGGAAATCTAATTCATTTGCCTTGCTATTATAAAGTTGTATTCTGCACTATACTCTCTAGCCTATTGATGCATACATACACGTATGTATATATTTATGCATGCAGTAACATAAACAGAAGAAATTATCCCTTAAAAATCTTATCTTTGTAAGGACAAACAGGCTTCAGATTGTTAAATGGTCTTCCTCAGGAAACTATTTACTACCCCAGGTAATAAAATTAAACACAAATGTAAGTAAATACAAAGGATAGTGGATTGGACATTCTGCTGAAAACTGAACAATATCTTGAGGTGATAATGTGCAAATTTGTTGTAACAAGTGCTAAGCAGTAAAAAGATCGAGTCTTTCTGTATTAATGAGAGAGCTAGTCTTTCTTGTCCTGTTCAATATAATCCATTATCAAACATCCCCTGAGCTAGAGAGATCTTTTCAGATCTCCCCAGATGTGAGAGGGGCACATGTAGAAGTGCTGTGAGAAGGATATATCAACTGCCTCACCAAATACACCCTAATTAATGCAGAACAAGGAAAAACACACCTGCTCATCAAGTTGTAGCACAACTGTAGCACAGTTCTGTTGGCACATTACAGCCTCTAGTTATCGTGGTATTTATTTTTACAGCAGAGAAGCAAACTTTATGTGAAACACTGATTCAGCTGAGCGAAGCAGAGAAGTACAAAATGACAGTCTGTGGCTCTGTCCGCTGACTGTCCCTCTACAGTCCTGGGAACGGACACACTTACGCTCAGCAACAAAGACGTGACAGCAGGTATCGCTTTGCCTGTTGGACCGTGTGCCCACAAAGCAGAGACACACTCTGTGACCTGTTGGCACACCAGACTCTCCAGCTGCACTGAAAACTTCAGGAACACATTGGGAGGGCACAGGAGAGGCCCAGCTATGGGAGCACAGCTGTGGGGAAACCCTACCACAGCCCTTGTCAACCTCAAAACAAACTTTGTGAAAGAGGGACTAAGTGGCTACAGAAAGGGGTTGCACAGCTGATCCAGCTCCTCTGCCCTCAGCATTTTTGTCCTCATCCAACAGCTTTTTGCCTAAGTTTCCCCCGTGCCTCTTAAGTGAAGGTGCATGCACAGTCCAAGGAGGTGCACAGCAACACGGCCTCGTGCTCCTTGCAGGGGACCCCAGGAGGTCATCATGATGCCTCTTCTCCCCTCCTCCTTGCCACCCCAGCCTCAGCTTGCTGGTAGCCACCTGGCCAGCGCCAGTCCCCCCACCTGGCCAGCCCCAGTCCTCTCCAGTCCCACCCAGGGGACACAGGCTCCATCTCCAGGGGAGAAGGTGCGGGACACCTCCAAGTCCAACAAGTGCCCGTGGAGAGCAGTGAATTGCATAACACAGTCCCTGCAGGGGGGAAAGCCAAGAGACTCATCCTGCACTTAACCTTTTGCAAGCCGCAGCCCCCCGCCCCTCTCCCTTTCTCCCAGCCGCGGGGGCTTCTTATCTCAGCCCCGGCCCCGGCCAGCCTCCCCGAGGTGAGACACTCACCAATGGTCGTGATGACCGTGATGGCAAAGTAGAAGGAGCCGGCGAATTTCCACTGGACGCCGGCCCGGTGCGGCTCAGACTGCATGATCACCAACTCCAGCTGCCGGTAGTCCTCGCTGGTGATGTTGTACTTTCCTTTGAGCCGGATCTCCTCGGCTTTGAGTTTCTCCTCCTCCCGCATCTCGTTGTCGGACTCCAGGGCATCAAAGACGGCGGCCCCGACCAGCAGGTAGGTGAACGTGCAGATGATGAGGGACAGGGTCCGCACGTTCTGCCTCTTCATGGCCGCCAGCAAGGGGCGAGTGAGGGGACCATGTCCCCCCCTGGCCGCCCGGGGATCCGACAGGCCGCAGCAGCCGCAGCAGGGGGGCGGCTGCCGGGGGGGCCGGCGGCGCCCGCCGCCGCCGCCGCTCCGGGGCAGCTTGTGCTGCGGCGGCGGCCGCTCCCCGCCGGCCTGCTCGGGCTCCTGGGAGGAGGAGAGGCACAGGAGGCTGCTGGAGCGCCGGGACCAGGTGCCCTGGAGCCGGGAAACTCTGCGCAGGACGTGCCCGAACCAAGCCGTCCCGGTGCGCAGGGCCATCCAGGGCACGGCCGCCGCTGCCCAGCACCGCGGCCGGGGGCAGCGGGGCCCCGCCGCGCTCCCGCCGCGGGGAGGGGACGGGGGGGCCGCGGGCCGGGGCGCTGCGGGAGGCGGGTCCCCCCGCGAAGGCGGCGCGGGGTCGCCCGCGGCCGGGCGGGGCGCGCGGGGCAGCCGCGGGCCGTCCCCGTCCCAAGTTTCTTCAGGCGGCGCCGCGGGGCCGGCGGGGGCCGGGCGGCGGCAGCGCGCCCATCCGCGGGGCGGCGGGGCGGCGGCGGCGGCGGCGGCGGCGGCGGGGACCCACCGGGCTGCGGCCCGGCCGCGGGGGGCCGGCGGGCGCCTCACTGCCGGCGCGGCGGTGCGGAGGGCAGGCGGGCTGCTGCAGGTGGCCGCGGCGCGGGCAGCGGAGCGGCGTCCGGCGCGGCGAGGACGGCGGCGGCGGCGGCGGCGTCAGGCGGCGGGCGGGGAGTTGGGGGCAGCATCCCCGGGCGCCGCGGGCCGGCCCGCCGCTCCGGCGGGAGGCGGGCGCGCTCGGCCGCCGGCGTGGCCCTGGCGGCGGCGGCGGCGGCGGGGAGCCGCGGCGAGCGGGAGGAGCCGCCCCGGGTGGCGGCGGCGGCGGGAGGGCGCCGAGGAGGCAGGCGGCTGCCGGGCGCTCGGGGCACCTGCGCGGGGCAGGGCGGCGCCGCGGCCGGGCGCTGCCTCCAGCCCTCCGCCGCCGGGAGGAGCGGAGAAGCCGGGCCGGGGCAGGAGGGAGCGGGCTCGGCCCCGCGCGGACACAAGCCCGGAGAGGAGGGGAAGGAAAAAAGAAATTAAAAAAAAAAAAAGAGGAAAGAAAAAAAAAAGCTACTTTCACGGCTGCTCCGCCGGCGCGCGGGGCTGGGCGCTGCTTTATTTCGGATGGGTTTAGAACAAAGCCGTTAAGAAAAAGAGCAACCGTCCTCCTCCTCCTCCTCCTCCTTCTCCCAGGCTCTTGACATCATCTCGGGGAACAGCCAGCCCGCGCCCCGCAGCCATCGCCGCGTGCGGGTGTGCGAGCGCGGGTGTGTGTGTGTGTGCGCGCGCCCCGGCGGAGGGCGGCCCGCCGCGGGCAGCGCCTTAACCCCGTCGGCGCCGCCCTGTCAGGGAGAGGCCGCGGGGCTCCTTCCCGCCGCCCCCCTCCTTCTCCTCCTCCTCCTCCTCCTCCTCCTCCTCCCCCCCGGGCGCGGCCACGCCCCGGCGGTGAAGCGGGGCCGGGCTGTGGCGGCGCGGCGGCGCTGGCTGCTCTGCCCCGGGCTCGGCACGGCGCGGTGCGGTGCGGGGGGGGGGGGGGGCAGAGCGGGCCGGTGGCCGCGCCCGCTGCGGCCTGGCTGCCGCCGGCTGTGGCGGAGCGTTAACGGTCGGGACAGGTGGCGCGCGCCCCTCCCCCTCCCCCCCCGCCAGCCGCGCGCCGGGACCGCCCCGGCTCCGGCCGCGCCCGGGGCTGCTGCTGCTGCTGCCGCCGCCGCCGCCCCGCAGCGGGAGGCGGGACGGAGGCAGCGCGCGGGGGGCGCCGCGGCCACGCGCAGCCCCACACGCAGCCCCACACACAGCGCAGCCCCACACGCAGCCCCACACGCGGTCCTGTGCACACGGCACCCCCCCACACGGCCCTCCACACAGTCCCCCCACCACAGCCCTGCGCGCGCCACAGCCCGCCCACAGCCCTACACACACTGCAGCCCCACAGACAGCCCTACGCACAGCCCTACGCACACCACAGCCCCCTGTACAGCCCCACACAGCCCTGCACAAGCCTCAGCCACTCCCACACCCCCGCAGCCCTACACGCACTGCCTGCCCCACGCATACACTGCATGCCCCACACATACACAGCCACACATGCAGCCCTACACACGTCACAGTCCCCCACACACCACAGCCCAACACACAGTCCCCCCTACACACACCACAGCCCCACAGACAGCCCTACACACAGCCCTACACAAACTGTAGCCCCCTATACAGCCCCACACAGCCCTGCATACACCTCAGCCCCCCCACATACACCCCTGCAGCTCTACACACACTGCCCCACATCTACACAGCCCCACACACAGCCCTACACACACCACAACCTTCCACATGGCCCTACACACACCCCAGCTCCACACACACAGAGTCCCCCAACAACAGCCCTACACACAGCCCCCCTCACACCACAGGCCCCCACACAGCTCCACACACAGCCCCACACACCCCATCCCATCCCCCCACACACAGCCCCACACACTGCAGCCCCACACTCACCACAGCTCCTCCAGCACAGCCCCCCACCCACACACCCACACACAACACACAGCGCCGCTAAACAGCCTCCCCGCACACACACACACCACCCCCGTGCACACACAGGCCTCCAGCACACACCACAGCCCCCTTCGTGCACCACAGCCCCACACACACCCCGCTCCGCACACAGCACACCGCCCCATCCCACACGGGACACACAGCCTCCATCCCACAGACCCCGTCCTGCTCCACACCCCCCGCCCAGCCACGCGGGTCGGCCCGTGGCCCGCGCCGCCCCACAGCCGCTGCGCAAACACGGTGACTCAGAGGAGCCAGGTGGCCACCGGTCGGCAGGGCCCGGCCCGGCTCCACGGCTCCGCGCTGCCGCCCGTGCGCAGGGCGTCCGGGGGTGCCCGCTTCTCCCCCCGCCTGCCCATCCCCACCCAAGCAACGGCCCGCAGTGAAGGCTGAGCTTCTCCAGGCTTCTCCAGCTCTCATGACATCTCTCGTTTTAGGTCTCCCTCGAAGGCTACTTTAATCCCTCTGTCCCTAGGAGCAGCTCCATCTGCCTCACTCCTGACTACGCACTAAGGCCCTTGGATGCCCTTGCAGAGACGTTAGCAGGCGGTGGGAACCCAGGGCCTTCAAAAGGGATCACACCTCTGGGCTGAAAAGGCCACCTCCAAGCCTGAAACCCTTTGAAAGGTAGGTCTCAGGCTCCCCGTGAAGCCCTTCGTGAAACTCATGGACTCAGGGGGTTCAGTCTGAGCAGGGTTTCAGTCAGAGGAGAGGGAATTCAATCTGTTGATTTGGGGATGGAGATTTCACCCAGGGCAAAGGCTGGATCACGTCACCTAAGCGTTACCAAAATTGTCACAGCACCGCACAGAGCAAGAAAGCCTCGCTGGCTGACAGAAGCCTGTGTGTAATAGCAACAGGGGGAAGGAGGGGAAAGAAAGGGAAAAGAGGAAATATCTGGTTTCGATCAACTCCTTCTTAAAAATAGAAGTCTGATTGCTGTTGCCCATTTCTGATTCCCCAAGGGAGACCGGGAGAAAAAGACAGATCTATAAATAGTTTTCAACACAGAGAATCCTATAGCAAAGTTGCTGAGAGAGATCAATAACATGATTCGAGGAGGGCTCCAAATTACATCTCAGGGGAGGGAGGTGCTGAACTGAATTGATAAATGAGTTGCAAATGCTGTGTGTGTTGTGTGTATCTAATTAACAGAGGGTGACTGGGATCAATAGCAACGAAGGAGCTGGTCTAAAAATAGCGCTCCAGCAGGGACTGCAACCTGCGGGCAACAGCTTGGATGAAAATGTCCCCCGGAGTAATTAACCTTTAGCTGGAAAGTGGTGGTTAGCCCGGGGTTGAAGCGTATCCTGTGAGCAGCTGGGAATGGATGAGGTCTCCGTGGTGCTTGCGGGTACACGGTAGCGTGACGGTCACGGAGGTGCAGGGCAGAGGCACGCACGCACGGTCACGGGCTTGCAGCCTTCCTCTGCTCAGGCGACAGTGTCAAACTGCAGACCGGTTGTAGTGCTTTCTGGAAGAATATCTGAGTATTTCTGTGAGGCTGTAGGAGCAGGAAACATTTGTAGTTGTGTGTACTCTCAAAGGTTTCATCGTTGTTTAGATAAAAGCCACAGTCACCTTTTAAACCTATGTTTGCATCCACAGGAACCCCCAGAATTTGGGATTTTCTTCTTGTTTGCCGATCTTGTTGCAGAGAAAGTATTATTTTCTTAGTGTCCCCAGACTTTGCTCATCCAGACTTGCCAGTAAAACTCCACATTTGAACCGTGGTGCAAATAACATCTGAAGAGAAGTTTTTGTCTGCAGCAAAGCAGTCAGTCAAACCTGAGGGAGAAGGAGTGACTGTCAACAAGCTGATCGATGGCTCAGCTCACTGGCTCTGCCTGAGTGCCAGACTGAGCTGAAGTCACCGGAGTGAAGGGCAGAGACAGATACACTCACCCTGGAACAGAAAGTGTGTTGTCACCCTGATTGCAGGATTGGGACCCAAGGGTGTAAACAGCATAACAGAGAGAAAAGGAAACTGTAAAGGTGAAGGAGCTAGAAAATATCTTTGTGTAAATGTGACAGGGAAAGTATTGGAGGGGTGAGGGATGGCTGGAAAGCTTTTTCTTTTTTACTGTAAATGAAAGTGGCTAAAAAGGTCTCTCCTGGCCAAAACTGTTCTCCGTTAAAAAAAATCACATCTTTTCTCCTATGGAAAACTGTTTGACCATCTAGGGACCCGCACAGTTGTAGGCAGAGCTACTGAAAGAGTGAACCTTGATTGTTCATTGAAAGAAAGGTTGACTTAAGGTGTCCACATATAGTTTAGCTGCTCTCAAATTAGCTAACTTGAGGGAGAGCAAACAGGCTGGAAGAGAACCCCTGAGCTGGATAGTGGTTGCATGGCTGCTGAGAGCTGTGCTAATCCAAGATTTCCCCCACTCCCTCTGCAAGAAGCCAAGGGAGGTAAAACTCTCCCATAATCAAGATAAGAGAGTGTGGGTGCTCAAGCTTTGCCTGGAGTTTACTCTGCAGTGAAGGAGAATGCTAGCTGCGAGGGGAACTTACTTGCTGGTTTCTTTTGTGGCCCTGTCTTGTTGCTACTGTTGCCCTGTCAGATATTGCTTGACAGAGACGTAATGTCTGTGTCTCTGCAAGAAGTGGCCGAGAGCTTCCAATCCACAAGCCATCTTCCAGTTCAAACACTGGCCTCACAACATCCCAGATAAGGAAAAAAAATCAGAACAGAAAAAACAACTGAAAGAAGTGATCAAAACTGGAAAGAAAAATAGCAAACCCATTCATTTTTCTCCACAGGTTATCAGGAAATGATTTTCTTTCTCTTAAAACAATGGCAAGAAGATGGTAAGAATGGCAGTACTGGTTCAGGGCAAGGGTTCATTCAGCCCAGCAGCCTGTCTCCAGCAGTGGTTGTAGCAGACATGTAGGGAGAAATTCAAACAGAACAAGTATATGTGATTCTTTTCTCTGCCCCAAATGCTTTCCCAGCCTCAGACTATTTTAATTCAGAGGATTTTCTGAGCCTGATGCAGTTGCTCTATTAAGTGACCTGTAATAGATATCTCCTCCAAGGACTTATCCTTTCTCTTCTTGAATCCAGGTTAAAATTTTGCATCCACAACATCCCCTGACAAGGAGTTCAACAGATCTATTTATTCGCAGCGGGAAGAACACTTCTGTTAGTTCAAATCAGGCTTATTTCGATGGTCCCTTCAACTCCTGTACTGAAAGAGAAAGTGAAGAATTGGTGTCTATGCAGTTTCTCCATTCCCCTCATGATCTGGTGGAGTTTTTGAAGGGCAAGCAAGGCAGCCCCATTTTGTGTCCGTGTCCCCACACAGGGCTATAACACAACAGCTCTGTATGGATTCCCCATCTGTTTGCCACGAGCAATAACAGTAAGAGGCTCCATGCCCAATTCTTTCCTCGCATACAGGCAAGCAAGACAGAGGTGCAGCCCTGGCTCGGTTCCTCCCTGTGCAGTGTCTTGGCCCTATCTGGGATTTCTTTGAATTGCTGCTATACAAATACTGTGGTAAGCTTTGTCATCTCCAGCTCTGCATGACCTAAAGAAGCTTAGATGGTCAGGCAGGAGATATATTTCGACACCTGATGAGTGATGAAATTTGCTACGATTATTCTTTTAAGCGGCAATAAGCAGTTCTTCACGGAAGGTGGTCACACACAGGCAATGGTTATTACCACGCTGTTTACATGGGATGAATTTTTCTGATCTGCAGCAATTCCAACACTCTGGAAGATCAGGAATGTGTAAGAAAAATATCAGGGGTTGAGAATAGCTCACCCCATGAAAGTTCTTTCTTGTAAGTTTTTAAAAAAACAGTTCAGGAACTGATGTGGCCATGAGTGAGGACTGTGTTTCACAATGCAGCTGCAGCACTGAGGAGGACGTTGAAATGTTATGAATAGAGAAGTGGCTCAAGATAAAAATGCAATGCCTGCCTATCATAGTCAGAGTTTTCTCATCAGCTCTGGCAGTCTTCGGAGCAGGCTGTTAGTGTAGACTCTCCACGAATGCAAAGATTATCGCAAAAAGGATTAGACGCTGGACTGTAAGGAGGCAAACCTCCCTTTAGCTTCACAAGCTCTCTTCTCGTTTTGTGTTTCTGTCAGCTCTGTGCATTCACACACTCAGTGAAGTGTTTGTGGCACAGGGACTCATTGCGCTGACTGCAAGAGGAAGCTGAGCTCTGCTTAGCAGGTGAATGCACCTGGGTCCTTAGTGCAGGAGCTCAGGAAAATGATGGAGAAGGGAACCTTTCCTGTGCAGTTCTCATTTTATTCTTTTTACCTTTTCCCACTGTTGTACAACCTCTACTGGATATGCTCAGGCCAGTCCAAAATCCTTCGATAGTATTCTCTTCCCCAAGCAGTGTTTACGTAGAAGAAGACAGAACAGGGAGACAACGTTTTAATTCTTGCCTCCATTCCCCCTCTGCCTGCAACATGACAGTCCTCTTGAAAGAAATTGATGGTGACAGAAAGCATGGGCGAATAGTCTCACTGACTTCGGAAGACAGTGCTTGTGTGAAGCAAGTTCACATGTGGGAGAAAAATGAACAGGATCAGACCTACACTTCGTATTTTTCCCACACTTATTTCTTTTTACAGTGAATTCACTAATATTTAATCAACCTAGGTGGCAGGAATGTGAGCATCTGGTCCAACCTAAATAGCCTCTTCTGTTCTATTTTTATATTCATGTATCATTTTTATTCTGCAGAGCTTGTGCATGACAGAAAGGGTGCGTTCACTCCTCAGTATTCAAGCCAAAGGTCTCTTCCTTCTCTGCTGTGAAGGATTTGGAAGATGTTTCACTCAAACACAGAATTTCTGTATAGGCACAAAGGTTTCTTTGAACATGAGCAGTTAAGGGGACAGCGTCAATCACTGACAGTAATACATGCAAGGCTTGTAGGCATGCTGTAGAGAAACAGGCTGCCTTGGAGAAATTAATACTGCAAAGGTGTTGATTATTGACACATTCATTACAGAATTGATTTCACCTAAGTTTCTTGAGCCAATGTGACTTCCAGATCTATTTGCAGATTTCCGGTTGCCTACAGTGTGGCTATCACTTTTGCATTTACTGTCGTTGACACCTCAACATAGTATTTGATGCATACTTCAGATGAGTACCTTGCATACCGAAATTGCTGCTGAATAAGAACAGTGAGTCGTCAAGAGGAATCCTGGAAAAGCAGAAAGGCAGAACCTCGTCCTGGTACAGGCTTCATCATCGCCATAGGCAAGTGAGCGGCAAAGAATGGAGATCTAGAGCTGCAGGAAAGACAGCTGTCTTCACATAGCAGTGGGCAACATAATTTGATGCAGCAGCTTCTGAAAGAATTTATGGAAGTGTGCATTTTATTAAAATCACCACTGAAGGAGGAAATGAATTGCTTAGGGGGCTTTCTTGCTAGTTGAATTGGCTATAACTATTACTAATGGGGTGCAACCAAAAAAGAGAAAACAGAGACTGACTATCCGAAATATTTACAGATTCTGAAGTCTGTTAGACTGTGGAAAAGTTGTGTCAGGAGAAAAGACTCCCTATAGTTGGAAACATTTAATATAGAGATGAATTAAATGTTTTGATTTACCTTCCTGGCTTCTTTGTGTTGATTTTTTGAGCAGCAGGACCTAGCTTTTATCTCCTTTGAATAAATGATTGATGTATACACATTCTTTATATTTAGAAGAGCTTGGGTGGGCTTTTCCCCACCTCCTTCTGTTTTTCTCCTCCTTCAGGACACATGAACGCACTCACCCTTCGGATACCTCCAGAACTGCAGAGTGCATTCTGTTCTAACCTAGTTTTGCTGGCCTCTCTTCCCACCATTTTTAACCTTACCACCTCCCAGTAATGGAAAGACTTTTTCCATCCAACATACTCATACGGTATTTCCTATTTTTCAGATGAGGAAGAGAGAGATTTACTAAAGCCATGAAGAAAGTCTGTAGCAGGTGAGGTATCCAGCTGCAGCTTTAGCTGAAGACGGATATACTGTGCATCTCGCCAGTGATACACAGCTTACTTTAATGGGGTGTTCCCACTGCACCCACTATTGCATCTCTAGCAAACCTATTTCAGTCCTCCAAGACCTAAATAGTTCAAAATAATCCCTGAATACTCCAGTTTTGGGTGCAAAATTGGAATCTACATAGGACAGACCAGGGCAAAGCAAGCCTGCCTGCTGTCAAGTGCATGGAAGAGCAGCATCTTTCCTCTTCTCCATCCCCATGCTGGAAGTGTCAGCTTTATCTCACCAAATTCAGGCACTGGCTGGACTAATTAGCAATAAAGAGTTTGGGTGCTTATTATTGTTATTACCATATCTGACTTTATTGTTATGGAAGTAAAAGCATAGCAATACGTTAAACCTCCACTAATTCAATTACATTTAGCTGTGCCAAAGTCTCTTAGAGCCATTTTCCAAAACAAATTCCAGCCTGTATATACACACAAGGCTAAACTATTTCTTTGAAAGGAAGATTATAGTTTTACTTGTAGAGATCAAGCAGGATATATACTCTAGTGAAAACCTTTTCTGAGAAACTCAGAGAGTCAGGGCAAAGGCAGTACCACCTCATGGAGAGAACTTCCCACCACCTCATATTATCACTTAATTTGGAACTGGAGGAGGGAGGGAAAATGAACCTTTAATAACTGCCCCTATCTAAAATCAATTTCAGTGCTCAAGACAGCTAGTAAACACACAGTATGCTTTAAAAAAAGGATTGATACTGAGGAAAGTGAGGTGCACATTTGCCTACTGTTGAAGTCAAATAAGGCTTTTAAATAGCTTCCATTCTCGAGGGTGCGTAAGTGGCTGTGGTATCAAGAGCATTCCTCTGGCTGAAGAAAAGGGATTTGATTCTCAGCTCAGTTACACACATTGAAATCAGGAGTAACCCACTGAGAACTGACTGGTGTACATTTGTTACGAGAAAAGAACGCAACAAAGACTTTGCATAAAAAATATCTAACAAGGACATAAATTATGATGATTTACATTTTCAGGCCCGGAGTTGAGAGTCCTTTTAAAACTGCAATTGATTGATGAAGCCTCACAGCATCCCCGTGATTCAGTAAATACTATACTCAGTCTGCAGATGGTTGCTCTGAAGCGCAACATGGTTACATGGTTACAAGCCCAACAAATGAATTAGTGGCAGAGCATGAACCAAACCCAGGTCACTGTATCTTAATTATCATGCAGCAGTGCTTTGGGACAGCATTTCCTCCTGGTGCTTGCATCATACAGCCCACAGTGACTGAATAACATAAGATTATAATAATAACAAAAGAGAATGAAGGAGGATTTCTGCAGTTTCACCTCTCTTGACTACCAAAAACGATGGCTTAGCATTGCCATGGCACTACTGCCTTTATCCTTGCATGATATGACATCTAGATGCATCGTCAATCCATGGCCCATGGCTCTGCTTAGCAATCCACACCCTAGGCAGCTCTCTGAGGCAGCCGGTGGGAGTTTGAAAAAGCATGCTGAATAGTAGGCTTAGAGATGCTCTCTTGCTCATCAAGTTCATTTAGACCATTTTGAAGGACCAACAAAGAATAGGCTTCTGTTGTGCTAGGAATGCCCGCCACTGACGGCTCACAAGCTATATGCATGTTGAAGCTAAGGTAAGGGGCTGGGAGGGAGATAGTTGGTGCAATCAGCCAGCTGGAACTGTCCAGAAAAATTCCAGTCAGAACTGCAGAAAATGTTTATAAATGTCCACTTCAGCTGTGTCTGCAGCTTTTCCAGCTGTCTGGAGCCTCTGGCTGAATCCTCTTGGCAGTTTTTCTTGAAGGCAAGTGTCCCGATCCAGTATCGGGAGGGTTTTGTTACGATCCCAAGGACGAGATTAAGACGCTATAACCGGTCAAATATCGTACAACCTCTTAACTTTATTTTTCACGAAGTGGGGAGAAAAGGTGGGGGGAAGGGTGAAGGGGAGAGGGGAACAAGGGCAAGGGGACGAGATAGAGAAAGTTGGGAAAGGAGAGAAGAAGCTAGCTACCACCACTCCGAGTCCGATGATGTTCCGCTGACTCCGTTGGAGATCTTCAGTCGTTGCAAGCACCCCTTATTCACACAGTCTGCGGGTTTTATAGGTTCCTGCCCTGCCTCTGGGCGGTGCTTCCTCGCTTCCCATGCAGATTAACTGTCGTGCGCAGTCCACCCTCTCGGAACCTTCCAGAAACGGTCTGGGGGCATCTGGGGGTCTCCTGCTCATGCGCAGATCGCAAATGTGTACATGAGGTTCATGCCAGGTGTGCTGTTCCCCTAGGAGCCTTCTTCTGCCCTCTTTGCACCTTTTTTTTTTCCTGCATAGGCGCATGAGGTTGTTTACCTCTAAAGTGTGAAGAAGATGGTTTCTTTAGTTCGAGGCAGGATGTTCAATGCCAGGAAATGGCGGTGCGGCGGCAATGTCGAGACAAAACCACATTTAGTACCGGTTTTCTACAGCAAGACAGTAGAGAAGGGAAGAGATAGCACCCAAGTTTTGCATTTCCCAGAGGGCCAGATGGTCTGCCTGGCAATGTTCAAAATCTAGGGGATTCTTGGGAAATGCATGTCCATGTTCAGTGGAGCTACCACTGTACCGGTGGTACAATCTGGGCTCTCAGACACACAAGGTGTGTTTCCAAAGTACCATGCCTTGAAGATTTTCGAGCACAGTTCTTATTAAGACTTTGGTCTTGCATAGACATGATAACAGTGCAGAGACTTTTGCTTCTGCTTGCGTGTCAAGCTGATGGTGTGAAGAAAAGAGCCAGGGCTCCACCAGTGCCTCAGCTTTCTGATCCCAGCCTCTCCCAAGCACTGCTGGAGATTGCCCGTGTGCTCTGAGGTATCTGAGGGACGTTAGCCCTAACGCACCTCCCAGACAATCCTTCCCTCCATCCCCCTGAACAGACTGCTCAGGGCAGACTAGCCCTGGAAGGGAAATCTCCTGCTTAAGTACAATTTCACCAGGACTAAATTTGTGTCTACCGTAAGTGCATTTCTCTACAGCTAGACTACAGTGAGTGGCAAAGCATCTTTGCACATATGCACAGACACCTGCAAAGTTCTGCTTTGCACCAGCTTAGCAGCTTCCCCCATTAGCAAAGCAAGCTGTCTTATTAAAACACACAGCTTTAGCCATATAACCACACTGCTTTGGGGATTTTGTGCCAGCACAGCTAGATAGTCACGGTTCACACCTCCTCCACCCCCCGGGTCAACGTCACTAGGCCAGCAAGAGTTTGTGGTTAGTGCAGGCCGAGCAGGGTGGCTGGAGCTGCAGCTGGAGGTGGCCCTGGTTCTGCACTGTGTGAGCTCAGGACACTGCTGAGCTCTCATTCACTCAACCTGCTCTGAAGACACTTTAAATAACAGGCACCAGGTATGGAACGAAAGTCTGTGAGAAAATGGCAAATTACTGGCCTGCTGAGTCAGCCAATGGAAATGGGGAAGGAGGGGGCTGGGCTTTTTGGTTTTCCTGGGAAATCATGTCTTGGCAAGGGTAATAATTTTGGGCAGATTGAAAAGTCCTCTTAGTCAGGTAGAAAAGCCCTAAAAAGGCCTGTTCTGGGCAGATTGAAAAGGCAGAAAGCTGAGTCCTTGATATAAAACTGCTTGATGGCTTCATAAGACCACTTACTATCAATCTCATCCTCTTAGCAACTGTATGAACAGCAGGGAATATGATTGAATGTTTTTCATATAAATGTTGTGAAATAAACCACACTCCATTTCCTGCTGCAGGTTTCCTTCAACAGTAAATGTCAGGTGTGCAAGATAAAACAGTGGCTAAGATCCACTCCAGATTGCTGTATCTCCTGCATTGCAAATGTGCAAAGAGCTGCCTCTCCACAAGCTACACAAGACTGAATTACTAAGTAAAACAGAAGACTGATGCTCTACTAATAGTTGAGGCTTCTTATAGCAGCCTCATCTGTTATCACATCCTCCTCCACAGTCCAACTTCTACTCCCACCTCTCAGTTACTCTGGCCCTTGTGCTCTACTTTTCTTGCTCTTCCTCTCCTGAGTCCATGCCTACTTCCATGCCTCTCGCCTTCCTTAGCTCAGTTTGTGTGCTGACCCCCCCATCCCACCAACTCATGCAAGTCCACACTAAAAGTTACTTCTGCCATGTCACACACAAGCCAAAAATCTCATGATGCCCTTCATGGCATGCCACCATGGGTTTGTGTTCCTGGCTCTGCACAGGCTGGCTACATGGCTTAGCACAACTCTGCACACTTCTCTACGCCTCAGCATCTCTGCATGGTAAAGGAACAACCGATAATCTGATGCCATACCCAAACGTTGTGAAGACTAGATGCTTGACTCTCTGTGTGTCTTGAGGTCTAGTCAATCAGAAGTCTGGATTTGGAAGAAATGCGTGGTTTCACTGGGAGTTTGCATGAGCAGAGACTGAGAATAAATGAAAAGAAATTTAGGATTTAGCTCAAATATTCTTTTATTACTGTATCTTTAAATTGGTCCTAGCATTACTTGCGTAGCTAAGGAATGGGTCAGGAGCTCTAGGTCAGGCCTGGAGCTGAGTGAGGGACTTCAGGGAGGAGGGAGAATTTAATCCTATGCAATATCATTATTAACTGCCAGGCTGTCATGATGCCTTAGAGCAAAGGAGAGGGAATGATTACAGAGGGAGAGCAGGAGCCTCAAAACATCACTTTTATTTTTCAAAACCTTTCTGTAGCTTGGCAGAGCAAATGACAACAGAAGTTAAGGCAGCACTTTCCAGTTTTCAGTTCTTTATTCTCACAAGATTCTTCCCTGGAACTGCAGTTAGGATATTTATTTCACTGCCTTGTGCTTTTTCAACACAGAACATCAAACAGCTTGATAGCAGATAGGAAAACATGGTTCTTATATCCATATAAATACAACAGAGTGCATCCCTATGTAAGACTAGACCCAGATATTTGTGATGCTCGTAGCTACCACTATTGTACTATCTAAATGTCTCACGTTAATGTATTTCTCCTTGCATTATTCAAATGAAGAGAAAATGCTGTATTACTAGCTTCATTTTACAGAGAGAAAACGGGATCTTAGAGAAATTACAGGATTCTCCAGGATCACACAGAAAATCTATGCAGATCAGAAACCTCAACTAAAAGTCATGGAGACGCAAAGGCTATAAACACTTGCCAAACCTGCCTCCCTTGTGTGCCTCTCCCTAGTACCTATGGGGACAAGATTTCCCTGAGACTGTTCCCTAACCAATCACACAAATGAGCTACCAAAACACTATATGATAATCTAAGTCCCTGGCTGAGATCTTTAGCTGACACAAACAGGAGTAGATGCACAGCTTCAATGCTGCCAAGGATGTCAGTTTACACCTGCGGAGAATTTGGCCCAATCCACATCCATTTCATGTCTTTTCATGATAATGCTACTAAACTTATTAGAAGCATAGAATTTTCTTTGTGAAGAAATTTGTTCTCCTGAGAACTTCCTTATGAAGAAACTCTCCTCCATTCTGTCTTCTCTCTTCTCCTGGATCTCCTGATGAGGGTGATGATAAACAGTAACTCCCCCAGACCCATGTAAACTCTGGCTGTGGAATGAGAGTAGCAGGCCCTAGCTTAAGTTTGAAGGTGATTTTGACCTCTCAGCTTTTGGGCAAACGTATTGACGCAGAGCATGGCAATTATTCAGGCTTTCAGCACAGGTCATAGATTTTCTTCTTGAGAAGACAAAAATCATTTCCAAAAAGAGGCTGGAAAATCTGGTGCTAACACAAGGTACATAAAGCAGGAGTTGGTCAACCCTTAAACATAGGAAGTCTTCCCATAGCACTGTGTCCATCCAAGTGCTAAATAAACATCAAATAGTGAGTGACTAACTTCCCTGCAAAGTCAGTAAACATTCTTAAATCTCCTTTTCAAATTTGTACACCACCATTCTGGCCCCAGTGAAGCCAGTGCTAAAATTCTCACTGAGGAGACATTCTCAGTAGGGCCAAGATTTCCCTTAGAGAATTTAGATAATTCATATGAAGCCCATAGATCTAATCAATGGCTAAAGCAAAAGCAGAACTCAGATGACCTGTGCAGGAGAAAGTGCTCTGGTGCTGGAATGGTTTGCAATTGCAGGGCTTCAGTACTTCTACTCTGCCTCTGGTATCAAAGTGATTGTGTAATCCCGCTTTGTTTTCTCTCTCAGAAACCTGGTTTTTATTAACATCTGTAGTTGCTAGCCTCCCACAATAAAAATACAGCTTTTTTATTATTTATTTAGAGAGAGAGAGAATCAGTGTGCCTGCTTTTCTTCTTGTGGGATTTTGATCAAATTTAGCCTTACAAATGCAGAAATAATTCCACTCAGAAGAGAATCCAGAGACATTATTGTGTATGTGATATCCAGTGCTTTGGTTCAGCACTGCAGGAAATGTAGGCTCCATTTTCCAGCACTAAGACTCTTCTTCCCGAACTAAATAAACACATGAAATCTTTTTACAAAACTTTTCATCTTCTCCCTGCCAGAAGGCTTTTCCAGCCATCTCTGGCTCCAGGTCATGTCCTTCTAGTGTCTTGTCAGCTTTCAGATAGTCTCACCTTTTCATACCTATTTTCCTTTTCACTTGCTCATTATCTCTCTCCTTCATTCTCAGCAATCTAGTCCTTGGTTTAGGTAAATGTCAACCTTTCTCTCCACAGGCATGAAATGATATTTTAACATTTATGCTCTTCCTTTGCCTCAACTTCATAATTAAAATGATCAAATTAGCTATTTCATTAAAGTCAATGGCCATACTGCTAACAGAACCCCTCTTTTAGTATAATTTAACATCAGCGCACAGTGCAATAAATGTGCCCAGCACTTGACATATGCCAGCATCAGCTGGAAAAACAGTTACAGTCACAGTTAGTGCTGAACCTAACTGACGTCATTTGATACAACTGAGATGAAAAAGGATGTTTTACACCAGTTGCTGTAATTCAAGTATCCAGGGCTTGACAATATCACACATCTTGTCTTAGCCTCTGTTCCAACCATCTGCTTTCAGCACAACAGCCATCTCATGGAGATTGTTTTGACTTACCTTCATACCCTCCTGGTCCCAGTGATAGTCCTTGGACTGCCTGCTCATGGTGTTAATTAAAACAGACTCAAGATTGTCAGCAGTCATAGTCATCCCACCAGCCCAGAATAGTCAGCATGCAGCACTGCTCTGTTCAGGACCTTCATCCCCATAAGACCTACCACAGGATCCCTGCTATGAAACCTGGACAGGACAGCTCATAAAGAATTAATATATTGTCTCTGTGCTGCATAGGAATCCTCCAGTGCCTTGGAGATCTCCATCAGGGTTATGGACAGGCACCAAAAAGAGCTGTGCTGTAATGAGAATGGGTCTGACTAGTGGCATATATGTGCTGAAGTTTTCCTTAAAGGGCGAAATTAGCATACACAGAAAAAGAAAGTTTCCATTATTATTTAATGGTTATTTTATACTTTACTTTCTTGAAAATGAACCACACAATACTGATATTAATAATTGACCTAACTTGCCTTCCAAAGGATTTGCTATTCTTTTCTGTCCAAGTGTGGCACATAAAGCGCAAAGCTTGTTTTACATAGGCAAATCTGAATATTACTGAGGAAACCGGACCATGTTGGGTCCTGGCTGTTCTCACTGTGGGAAAGGGGAGCTAAGACAGAGAGCTGAGAAAGCCCCTGGACAGATAGATGTAGAGCTCATACTGCCCTCAGGGGAATGGAAAACAACTATCCACATACTCTAGACCCATTTTTCAGCAGCATTAACATATCTTGTCCCTCAGGGCTCTGGCATCAGCAAAGTAGGCAGTGGGGACAGAGCCATTCTGCTGTGAGTGATAGTCAGGAGCTCTGCACCACCAGTCCTATCAAAGGCTGTAATACTGTAACCATAGATCCCTGATATCCATGCAATCTCATCTGAAAAATCCTCCTTGGTGATCCCATTCGTGGCAGTGACTAGTGTAAACTAGTCTGAGTTTACCGTGCCATTACATTGCGAATGGCATGGCTTGTGGAGCAATTTACTTGCCAACAACATGCACTGCAGTTTCAACTGGATGATAGGCGCCACACAGACAAGTGCGGGACTCAGGATGGGGCAGCCCATAGATGAGGGGTTTTCTCCAGGGTGCTCCCCAAGAGTTAAAGAACCCCAGGTGCACCACGGCCGGAGTCACCACACTGTAGGGGTGCCGTAGCGCTCTGATGACCCCACGAGTGCTGAGCGAACCTAGTCAGCCGAGGGAAGTGAATGGTCATTGTAGTGTGCATCTGAGAATGGTCGTTGTACCATGCATCCATGGCTTAACCATAGAGCCATATATGTAGAACATGTGTATTCTAATTTTAGTTCTTTACTATACTTTATAGCTTTGTTATACTTGTAGTTTGTCTGATGCTAATTGTTTAGTGTTGCCCAGTGTCCCTCATCTGTGTAGAACTGCTTAGCTCTAATAAATTCTTACACTTGACAAATGATGATCTCTTGAGTTCAGTGCAGCTAACTCCAGAATCCGAAAGAATCCAGAACGCCCCTCTAGTGGCATGTCATGCTGGAAGTGGTGGTTTGCATTGCATAAACACACCAAGAAGGCAGTCCAGATTAGGACCAGGAGTTTTGGAGGGGAGAAAGAACGCTTTGCTTTAGTGAGAAGTACTACAGACATGGAAACTATCCTATTCATTAAATATGTCTCTGTTTGATTTCTTTATTTTTATGTTTTCATTTGACTTACCACAATGACATCTGTGCTTCTTGACTAAGAAATTTTGCCATTATAAGCAAGGATTATATCTCAATTATTTATTCTATAAATAAGTGTCTCACTTTTGGACAGAACTTCATACAGACAAGTATTGCTTCCAGTGTTTCACATTTGCCCTTATCAAAGCTGAAGACGTTGCATTCAGATATTCTTAAGGGACAATCTACTCTCACAGTAGAGCTAGGCATACTATGGGATGGGGCAAGTGATGTGAATACTTATCTCAATATTAAAAATAATTAATTGCCATCACATTTAGGTTTCTTTTACACTGACTTGCCATATGATGCAGAAAGAGAGCTAGACACTGCTGAGTTGGCTCTGCCTACAGAAGAGAAAGTTAAGGGAGGATCCAGTTGCTGTCTTAACTACCTAATGGAAGATTACAGAGATGGTGGAACCAGATTCTTCTCAAAGGTGCATGATGAAAGGATGAGAGCAAGGATGAGAGCAACTTGGACACAGGTTGCCATAAGGAAAATTTCAACTTCCTTGGGGGAAAGTATTTCACAATAAAGTGGTTAAGAACTGGAACAGACTACCTAGAGAGGCTATGGAGTCTCCATCCTTAGAGATATTCAAAACTCAGCTGAACAAGACCACGAGCAACCTGACCCAACTTTGAAATTAGCCCTGCTTTGAGCAGGAGGTTAAGACTAGAGACCTCCAGAGGTCATTTCTGACCTACATTAATCTCTGATTCTGAAATATATTTGTGAGACAAGTTTATTGACCAGAGCACTGAGACAAAGAGCAGCACTCTTCACTTTATATGGCACGAAAGATGGATCTGGAGGCCTCTAGACCTGAGCTCAAGAGTTTCTTCCACTTTTGAATTGAAGAGCTACCAGATTCTTTGTGAATAGCCAATGGAGAGGGCTCTTAGAAGGGAATACATAATGCTTTTTAAAAAGAGCTTAAAGGAACACCAAAATATATTTGAATCAGTCAGAAAGCAGACTCAGAATTTGTTTTTACAACTGTTTCTTTCCAGAAGGCTTTACTCTGAGATTTCCTGCCGTCCAATGTTGGAAAAGAAAGAGTCCGTGTAACATATGTGTCTTGTCAAAGCTGCTTGACCTTTGCCCATCATACATGCAGAGAAAAATGTGCATTGTAGATGGAGACTCAGTGGCAGGAATTATTCAGCACATAATTCCAGTCACAGCCTCTATTCATGGACAGTTTGTAAACAGAAGAAAGAAAAGGTAGCATTTATCAGATAAATTATTGATTGTAAATTATTCTCCCACTTCTGACTGCCTGTTTCCTGTACTCCATTAATGTTACCTTACCTTACAGCTTGGAGGAAGGAAGGCTAATATATTAGCTAGGCTGCTATATTAACTGTCACTCAACAAATGAGCAAATCACTATATTTTCAAACTCAGTGAGCAAATCACTGTAAGCAGCCTTCAGGAACATGCACATTGACTTCTCTTTGATGTAGATTTTGGCATGTCTGCAAATAGAACAGGCACTATTTAATTTAAAGTTTGATTTTATATCACTTTGGTTATACTGATCACAGATGTTCCTATTTAAAAAAAAAAAAGCTAAATTCTTCTAATTTAGCTTAAATCTACAAGTAAATTCTGTAGGTTTCTATAATGGTCTAGTTAGATCAGTTAAGGCCTATATACCAGGTAAATTCTGACAAAAAATATAAACAGGTTATTTTTATTTCATATGCAGCTGTTCTATGAAAGCCGTGATCATATGAGAACTTTAAATCTTAGAAACTCTCTTACTCAGCCATCCCCAAGACTTGTTTAATAGTGCTAAGAGGCATGAAGTTGTACTCTGGGACACACAGGACGCACTGTGATCTGATAACAGAAGAATGCAACCCAAGAAAATTTCTTCATTGAAGATATAGTTCAGAAAAAACACCTACTTCTGAACTGCTTTCAGTTGAATTTACTAACAGGATCCTGCTTATTCAGTGCATAACAATGTTATTTAACAGGGCTGAACTTCAGGCTACATGGAGATGTCTCGAGCTGAGCTCAAAAAATTGCAGCAAATTATTGATTACTTTGTAAAATCTGGGGCTGTATATTCACAACTTTGCAAAATATTCTGAAAGGCTTTCAGTGCAGTTAGTGTTATGATTTTGAGCCAGGCAGAAATGAATAGTACTGTGAGATCCTACCTGGTCCCCGAGCTGCATTTTTCATCCAGGGATCATTGGTGTCTTCCTCTCTCAGCTTCCTCTCTTCCATGTTCAGCTTCTCTTTCTTACAGCTAGATTCCTGCAGAGGTTCATTTCTTCTCACTTAAGAATAGCTTTCCCAGGTGTGATCCAAGTTTCCTTTAGCTCATGTCACCATCCTTGAAATTGGCTGAAAGTGGATTCCTGCAAAAGAGAACAAGAACAAGATCAGCATGTGCTGATACTTGCCCAGTTTCTGCAAATTGTCATTTAGGAATTCCTGACCCAGAGGTTGTGTCTTTGTATTGAATAGCCCTTAGCAGATCTTTTTGTATGAATCTGCCCAATCACTTCCTGAACCCACGTAAACTTTTCACACCTGCAATAGCCCATGGGAAGGAATTTCATAGCTTAATTACACATTACACAAAGGACTATATCCTCTTGCTTGTTCTGGACCTGCAACTTGCTAGCTTCATTATTATCCCCTTGTTCTTTTACTGAAAGAGGCCATGAAGAAAACTCTCCTCCTTCATTTTCTCCATGCCACTTGAGATTTTACAGGCCTCTTTAACATTCCTCTTCTGCTATTCCCTTTTGAGGCAGAAGAATCCCAGTCTTTTCAGTCATCCCTCATACAGAAGTTGTTCCATGTCATGTCTCCCTTTCTGTCCCTTTTTCAGTTCTACTACATCTTTCTGAGATAGACGAGCCAGAACTCCACACAGTCTTCAGGATGTGTGGAGTTAGTTACACAGGGGTATGGTAAAATTCTCTCTCACATTCTCAACTCCTTTTACAAAATCTGATTTATATTTTTGACTGCTACTGAGCAGCATGCTTATGTAAAATACGCAAAATATCATCCTAGCCTCAAAACCTTGCTCCTGAGTGGTAATAAACAACTGCTTTGGGCATGTTCAGACATCCTTCAGTCTCAGAGGCCTCAGCATCTCCTGTCCAAGCCCCAGGAAGTTTCAGGAGTGATGAGTTCCTTCATCTAGCTCCCCTGGTCTTGACCCAGTGGTTGTTCTTGCATGCTGATCCCACAAAATGTGGTAGATGCTGTCTTCTGTCCACTACAGTAGAGGATTACTGCTTATTTCCCACTTCTACCAGATAATTCTGCAGCTAGTGTAACATTTTGTTTATACAGAAAAGATCTGAGAGCCTCTGGAGGGGCTTAATTCTTTTGGCATGCCATACTGAAGGGCTGAAGCACCATCTGCAAAACCCAGGCAGAAATGTTCACCTGTGTAAACCTGAAGCTTTCCCTATTGCTTTCTATTGAGAGTGTATCAAAATAAGATTGCTACACACCTCCCCACATACAGACATGCATTTCTGAGAAATGCAATTGCAACATCTGAGATGAACTGAAATGTGGATTAACAATGCAGTCTCTGGGAAATTTCTGCCAAATGGCCATACCTGGCAGGGCTTATAATAGGCAGGGCCCAAGACATCACCACCGGTGAACACACCAGGAAAATGTCACACGTGCAAGTTAAACACCCTACCAGACATACGGCTGGGTCACACTTGCTGCTCTGATTGCCTCCTCACCCACTAGTGGCAATAGAAGTAAGAACATATAAGAAAATTCAAAAATATACAGTTTTTGAGAGAGGAGTGTATCCTTGACCCACCTATAAAGCCATCCCGAGTGAGTGAGTGTGCCAGAGCCTTGGATGTTCTTGCACTGAGCTACATCTCCCATCATTTTCCTTAGCTCTTCTACTCAGTTTACTGCCTTGTTTTTGTGAAATGCTGCTATGAAGAAAGTGTGATACAAGCAGCGACGGATTCACTGAACCACAAGGCAGGGCAACAACCCGATAGCCACTTCAGCTGAATGGTGGCTGTCATGTGCCATTATTCTAATAGCACATTAGTCTACTTTAAAAGGATGTCACCACCTTCATCACAGCTTTCCTTAGCCCTTCTATACACGGAAAGGCAATCTTTTGCAAATATTTGTAAAGAGAGAATCCTTGAAAGGTTTCAGCTTTAGTCCATTATCTATGCAGACATTTTAGTGTTTTGTAAAGGTGTGATACATGTGATATAAGACTCATCCAGCCTTAGTCCTATACATAAGACACAGAATGAAACTTGTGCAAGATAATAATTAATTTAAAATGGCCAGACCAAAGGTGGAGCAAGAAATCTTCTTGATATCCTTGAATACCTTTCTTTTTGTGCCAGTCTTTATATTTGTTTCATGCTGGAGCGTGCAGAGGCCATGATATAACAGCCATTCTGGATAAAAATTTGTCTAAAAAGTTGGCCACTGACTGTGGCAAGGAGGGCCATTCTGGAGATGGCTCCAGTCTGGACTCTGCTGAGATTTACACTGGCAGTAGTAATTCTATGGTCAGAAAATGGGCAAAGCCTTCTCCAGAAGTACATTTGCTAAGTTAAGGGATGCTTTTACTCCTGATGCTTTTGCATTACTTTTTTTTAGATCTTGATTACGGATGTCAGCGAGAGGGCAATGAACCACAGTGCCACTGAGATGGCAGACCAGCCTGCTAGGCTTTCCAACAGAATGGCTTTTCCAACAGAATGGCTTATCCTCTTTCAAAATATCTTGGATCTGGAAAATATTTCAAAATGCTAGGCATTTCTGTCTACATCTTCTGAATGGAGAAATAAATTTGGTGACCTCAGAGAACACTGGAGATAGGTACATGCCTGACAAAACACTGAGGTGGCACTGAGTTTGCCAAGGACTTTAGGAACTTGCAGCTGGCCAACAGCCTGTTATTTATCTAATTTACTGATAATACTGTTATGTTATTTTCCTTCTTCAGGCATCAGCTGAAGGACAACATAATGTACTTGGGCTGTGGCCCCACCAAATAAAGTGATTTGATTTGCTTACTGTATGCTTTCCCCAAAACTTTAGATTACAGTCTTCTACTTGCCTTAAAAGCAAACAGTTCTGATAGATACAAATACTAATCTAGCTGGTTTATTATATACGTGTAGGTTCCTTCACAGATCATACAGGACACTGTTGGGCGTTCTACTCTGATCCTACAGGTAAAAGTACTTCAGAAATTCTGGATTCTGTGAAATAAATTTAGCTGGATGTTAGCCAGTCAGTCAGAAGAAAGTGACATCCTGGAAAACACAGGCAAAAATCTCATCCAGCTATTCGGAGCGCTTACTGAAGTCTTCCAGGCTTCATTTTTCTTTTTTTGTCTGAGAAGGGCACTGGAGCCCACATCTCCTGCCATCCAGAGGAGCATCCTCATGACTTGTAAGCTTTGAGTGTGGTGAGGGAGCAGCTCCACCCCTTCTGTTGAATTTGTTCTGCTTTGCAAGGGGGGAAAAAAAAAACAGGATTCACGGAGCAAAGAGACAAGAGTGAAAGTGAATCACCAGTTGAGTGATGAGCGTGTTCTGCTGGGAGAGAGAGTTCGAGGTTCCAGCTCTTCTTCAGAAGACTGTGTATTTTATATATTTGTGCAATGGACACTTCATTTCACACCCCAAGGCTTCCACCACTCTAACACTGAACCAGTTACCTGCCAATCAGACTACCAGATTAGTACACATACTTTTTTTGGATGCCACCTCTGGTTTCCATAGAAACTGTTTTAAGCCTCATCCTCTCTCAATTAGAACTTCTTATAATTTCTCCACCCTTATGAGAACATTTGTGGTTCCCATGGTAATCACTGAAAATGTATGATCTCTCAAGTACTGTTTCTTAATCGGAGTCTTCACCAATAGCCATGTCCTGCTAGAGCAGTACAGAGCAGAAAAGGCTCCAATCCTCTTTTTGAGAGAGGAGAGAGGAGTGTATCTTTGGCTCACCCATAAGGCCATGTGCCACAAATCCAGACTAAGTGAGTCCTCTTAACTCTGACATCAATGTTTTGGTCACTGTAGATTTCACTGTATTCACAGAGCATGCTACAATGTCACCTTTTCAATGACCGTAAAATTGAGGCAGTTATACTAGTTTTGTCCAAGATGGTTCCATAGGTGAAGTTATCTCAACAAAGCTGGTAGAGAAAGTCGGGTCCCCTTAGCTGCTGTCCAGTTCCCTCTTCACTGGAACACAACACCCATGCACTCAGTGATACAAAACAGGCACCAATGGCCCAAATGCCTCATGCACCTGCAACTCCTGTTTAGGGTTTAAAACTTCATAAAGCCACTGGGAGAAAAAAATATCTGTTATACACACGCACATGCTACATTGACAAAGCATATTGATACTCTCTCCGTAAAGTCTAAATAGTCATTTCCATCGCTGTAAACATGCCAGCCCATGGCAGTTTGCTCCCTGACATTTCCAGACTTAGTAGGCTTCCTTTGACACTAAATACAGTGGCGTAGCTGATCCTAGCCCATTCTTTGAAAAATCAGCCCACGCTGCCCCGCTTCTGTGACAGTGGTACTTCTGCCACTGCTCTGATTCCATTTTCAAGGTTCAGAAGCAAGGCCTGTAGGTAATGTCCTTGGGCATTTTTGAGTCAGCTCCAGCATTTCAGCAACCGCTGTCTTTATTCATCTGTAAATTCTGCTGGACACCTTTTCATCAAAACATTAGTAATGCTTTTCTCTTATAGACGATTTCTGAGTTCTTCCTGTACAAACCAACTGATACAAACTGAAACCAGCTGATACAAACAAACTATGTTTCAAAGTTCAGTTTAATACAAAATGCAGAGATGTCCACAAGCCTTCAGGCTTTAGAAGGCATTGCCTGATATGTTGAAGTCCTGGCCTCATCTGTCCTAGCGAAGCCAGGATTTCACCGAGGGGTTTCAAGTTGAGAGGGAACTACTGTAACCACCTATCACTAACTTCTATCTGGCAATGTTGCTTTCGGTTCCTCCTTTCTCTTTGAAACAGGTCATGCCTTTTGGAGAGATATCAGCTGTTGATTTAAAAGCTTCAAAAAATGGACTGTCTTCTTGCCCCTACAGAACTGGCCCTAACAGTTGTTTAGTAGAGATATGCTCTTTATTTCTAGTAAGATGTGCTACCTGTAATGCACAGATCTGCAAAAGTGACTTTTACACCCCTGTAGTGTTCAATGTGCCTCTACTTCTACTTCCTCAATACAATATATCCTCCCACCAAGATGTCTCAGACAGCTTTTTTCCAGGATGAATCTTACTGTGTCTTTCAAATGTGGACTTTCTTTCTCAAAGTGATATTAGGCCAAGGTCTGGGCTGGTCGATATGTTCCTGTATAAATAGTGTTATGCATTGGTGATTAGTTGTGTGTCGGGACCTCTCCTCTAAAAAGCAGGAAGTTATATGCAGCTTTCTGCAGAAAGGGTTCATTCATGGAGAAAATAATAAATTATTAACAGTAACTTCATGCAGAATTTCTCCCTTAGTTCATCAGGTCAGGGTTTTCTCCCATGCCAATAAACATCCGGGGTTCATAGCCTGTTGATGCCCCATGCCAGGGGTTGCTCCTTACACTTCGCAAGAAGATAAATTTTCAAGCTGGGATGCGAGCTGCCTACTGGAAAGCTTCTTCAACAGCCTGTTGTCTCTGTGGTTGGCTACAGTCAGAGATTTCCCATCAAAGAGAACTGAATTTATCTTAGTTTATATAACTGTTAGGCTCCAGGAGCTGTTTAACACTGTTAGTACTAAGCAGGGTATCATTTTATTTTATAAACATATATAGCATTTAAAGTAACAGCATCCTAGGGGTGTTATGACACATCAGAAGAGAAAGTTCTGTAGCTATGCATTCAAAACTGGTAGGCATCTTGGAAGAATCTGACATTTTTGTGTGTCAAAAAAGGTTAAACAAGTACCTGATAATTATATAACTGAATACTGGCATCCATTTGATATTCAAGTAACAGGTATTTGGAACCTACAGCAGCTCAAAGAGCAGGAAAAACATTTCACTTATATGTTGAAAAGCCATGCAACCTTGGCAAGCTGGCAGGGGGTTGCCTCCGCTTTCCACATCTCAGGTGTGGCTCTTGGAAATCCTTGTTGAAATGGACCAGTTCATGCAAAGGGATCTGTTTGATGCCCATGGTACAATGTGCCCAGCTTGCTGCCGGTGGCATAGCAGTCCTGCTTCCATGCCACCTCGCATTACACATTTCCATCTCACCCAGCCTCAGATTTGCCTCCTCAAAAGTACTGCCCAGCCTGATGCAAACAGAAAAGAAACAAGAAAGTGAGGTCTGGAGATCAGAAAAAGAATCTTTTAATTAACGTCTCAAATTCCAAATGAGTGTTTGTTTCTTAAATTGCTTGTGTTTAACAGTGTAAGCATTTTATGATCCCCCAGCAAGGTTTGGAAATAAAAACTGACTGAGGCAAATGAAGTAGGAGAATTTACACCTCATTGACATAAAAAGGGTATTGCAGCTATTGCTTACCTAAGTTTCTCCAAGGCTGAATTAACAAATGGCAGTGCTCTGATTAGATTACCCTATTAGTTTTGCTCTGAGCTCACTTGTGGATCTTGGGCATTTTCCAGTGCAAGGCATAGACACCATTACACTCACTGTGCAGACACCTGACCCAGAGGGGGATCCAGGACCCAGCACTGAGTGCTTAGTCCCTGTAGCATCGCAAAGGGCAGTCAGGTGCCTCTGCATCTTTTCTCACCCTTTCCTCACCCGGATGGAGGATTCCTCCATCTCCTCAGAACTGAGGGTCTTGAATGCTGCCCCCAAAGGGAGACGCATAGGTCCATCCTCTGAAAGACATGAGTGGGGCTCGCTCTTTCCTTTTTAGAGAAATGCTCATGCCACACACACTTGCCATGTTGCTTAGCAGAGGTGCTGGGATCAGTGCCCTGCTCAAACCAAAGGGTATCTCGCCCACTTCTCTTGCTTCCCAAAAGGATGCTGTACACCAAGATACAGAGGGATAGGTTTGGGAAGGTGGTCTCCACCTCTTGGGCCAAAAAACAAAGAACACAAGCCTCATTGACCCGTAGGGCAGAAGCCCAAGAAGGAACAGGGCTAGAGCCTGCTCATGACAGCACTTCCTGGGGAAAGGTCAGAAACTAAGGTCTTCTCCTCCCAGATAAGGCAAAGAATTTGGACCTTTTTCTGGATCCCAGGTGGATTTTGGTGCAGATTCCAGCAGTTCTGCATGTGAATAGAGCAAAATTTCAAGTACCTGGAAAACATTAGTGCCAAATAAGCAGACACTAGAAGATGTGTGCTTCCAGTGGGAGCCAATCACGGGGTTTTAAACTCGCAGATTTGGACTTAGGTACTTTGATTCTTGCTTGTCATGATTATCTTCTTACTCCAAGAGGGAACTCCTGCCATTTTCACTCTCCAATAACATCTCCTGAAGTCAATGGATCTGCTGAGAAGGCTGTTGTAAATCCTGCCTTCCCTGTGGTTGTACCAGTTTATCTGTGCAGAGGCAAATCTCAAGGATAGGCAGCAATAAAAACAGCATTTTGGAGCTGGTACTGGTGAACTGAATCCAGTCTGAAAACAGAGCATGCAGTTCCACTGTAGGTTGGGTTAGCATGAGACAGGGTTGCTGCAGCCCCAACCCTTACCCAGTGCTGGCACTCACAAAATAATGAGATGACCTAGTTTAGGGAACTGATCCAGCAGAAATCCAAACCTTTGAAAAAAAGTGATAAGCTTTCACCCAGATCAGTCTGACCTGAGTCACCATGCAGCACCCAGGCAGGACAGGGAATGGGATTCCAGCCACCCAGTCTTAAATCAGTTTGGGCAGTTAGAGGTGCTATGAATTTCCCTGTTAGAAATCCACAGGTTTTGCATTGTCTCCGCTGCACCTGTAAGTAAAACCCCAATATTGCAAAGCCTGGTTTTAATTCAGGTTCTGAGAATAAATAAGTACATATATACTTCCGTACAGCATGAGACATTCTGTTCATATTTGCATAGGTGACTTTATTTACATCTTTGTCAGTGAGGTCAGAAACTTATCCAAAATGTTCAGCTTTTGTGTTGGCTAGCAAAAATTTTCACACTCTAACCGGATCTGTCTTATAAATCACCTTGACAGTCTTCTTAATTCAGCATAATAGGGTTCTTTACAGAAAGACTTGTCTCTCATCTGGTGCAAGGGGATGGACAAGATAACCTAAAAGGGTTTTATATCTATGAAAAATTCAATTCTTGACCCTTTTTTTATTCCTCTGTTACTCCACCCATTCAGGAGCAGTTATATCCTGAGCATTAAGGAGATTTCTCTCCATTAACTCCCCAGATCTCTTTGCTAGTCAGTATGCTGCGGCATCCTCCTAGTTAGCATATTCCCTCTTTATATTCCTTGCTCCAAGACTCATTATTCTACATTTATCTGCACTGAACTGAATTTGTCATCTTTTTGCCCAATTACTTAAATGATCTAAGACCTTTTGTGTCTAACTGCATTGTTCTTCATTATTTACCTTTCCTCCCAATTTGCTGTCATGCAGAAATCTTGCTTTCAATACTATCCAAGTCATGGCTATTAATAATAAAACATTTAAATAAACCATGGTTTAACACTCATTGAAATGCCTTCCCAGTTGCGACATGAAAAATAAACACAGCCTCGGTATGTTTTACACATCTTACTCTGATGCCTTCCTGTCACTCTTCGCTACCTGCAGCCCTCAGACCTAAAAGGCACATACTGAAGCTGCCGACACAAATGTTAATTTATGAGCTGACTATCTCAAGGCCATGTATGAAAGGAATATTTTCCACCTAACTGGACTCGCTAGGAACAGGTTAGAAAATAACCTTACGAGCACGCTGATGGCTGTGAGAGTTAGTAATTATGCAAATCCTTTCAGCCCACTCCACTGGCAGGGAAGAGAGGAGACGTGGTGTCTTTCTTCGGAGCTACAATTTCCCACCCAGCTGGAGAGAGCCCCCTTCTCCTCATCAGCACTGTATCTTCTGTGAAAAAAGCCACACTGCTCAGGTCAAGCCCTTCCTCATTCACAGGGTAACACCTCTGTGTGAAGCTTCTGAGAGACGTTTTTAACAGCACCAAGAGCCAGACTGAAATGTCCAGAAATTTTTCCAGAAAATTAATCAATACCATTAGCTTTGTCTACTCTCAGTGGACTATATTTAGCCACACACCAACACCAGATTAGTGCAGAATCAGGAGGAAACTGTATTTGGGTATAAATGAAATTAGCACAAGCTTTGGACAAACACAGCAGCAGTAAGTCACTAGAAAAGCTAATCAAGTAAAAAGTAAAACACCTACCATTACGGTATCGTTGCTTCTTAGTCCCTCCTGCCCCATCCCCTGCTGATCAGAGTAATGGCCAGTAGCTACAGGGAGGCTGAAAGCTCAGCAGATTTCTTCAGTAGCCCTCTTTGGCTGCTTCTGACCAAGAAAGCAAACAAGTGGGACAAGCAACTCATCATTGGCAGCTTGTCCCATTCCAAGTTACAGTTCATGAGAAGGCTGGAGCTTCTTCTTGTCCTGAAAACTGATTTTAAGCCTCATAAGGATCCCATCAGTCACAAGAAGCTCATTGAAGTGGGAAACACTGATTTCTGGATGGAAAAAATGTCCGCCAGCCCACAAGACACCTGAATTTGAACACTGAAGAGAGACCTTGATGATGGCTTTTCAAGAGACCTGATTTACAGTCTTGGAAGACATACTCCAGCTAGTTCCAACTTCCTGCAACTTCAAGACTGAGCCATAATATATTTCCCAGTGCCTTCTATAGTCCAATGTTTAGTATTTCCAAGAGGTAAGTAGAAACTACCACAGCAGTTAAGACAGACATACTAGATTTATCTGCATTAGAGGTTTAGTTTAGATCAGAGTTTGCTGTAGAAGTGAATTTGTCAGTCATACACACTGCACCTTCCTTCACAACATGGAGTTGGCTGTGGCGAAATGGACTTCTGGGTTAAACTGAACCAAATGATGCCCTCTGGGAATGTACCTAAGGTACTTGAGCCATTAACGGGCATTTGATTCATGAGATCTGATGTAAAACCCTCCAAAACACCTACATTGTGTGGATGTCAGGTCCTCAGGTCAGCTCATTGGTTCTACATATCTATTCCTATTGCTAATATATTTACCATTTACTATAACATATCATATCAATTGCTAATATAGGCATAGACTCTGTATTTTACTCATTATCTTATTGCTATTCTAGCAATTTGGGGCTGATTTCCTTTTACATTTGCCATGAAAGCACACCTCCTTACTGTCAGATAGTCCTGTATTAAAGGTGGTTGCGATCTCCTGCTGTTTTTCATAGTTATATGTAAAATGCCTGTGAGAAGGGGGGGAATGTAAAGAAATCAGAGAGAGACACTGAAGGAACAGAGAAAAGTTTGGATACATGAGGGAGAATGAAGGTGAGGAAAACAGTAGCAAGGGCTGCAGAAAATAAGGGCAGATGGCAGTTAGGGGAACAAAAGTGAAGTCCTCTCTTGACAGCCAGAGAAGAGGATTCATATTTAATGTAATTTATGTCACAAGGGACATCCCTTGTGAATGGACAAAATGAGTTATTTTCACTTTCAGGTGCACTCTCTTGCTTTTGGACTGGACAGCACACCCCTCCAGTTTCAGACCAGAGGAATATAACACAGCTTTATTAGATAAACTCATTGGTTTTGGTTGCCTGTTTCACTCGTTTTGAGAGTACAAGGTTAGCAAAGCTGCTTCTTTCAAATTATTTTCTTACTGGACGAGATGTTGCTTTGCAGAAACCTTGATCACTTTTGTCAATGCTGTTTCCCAAACTCAGTTTCCATTAAGCCTCTGTTCTCATGTCATGTCTATTGTCATATATTTTCACTTATGTCTTATTAAAAGTTTGACGGACAAAAACAGCAACACACACATGTGCCAGAGTGACTCACCACCGAATCTGAACACTTTGGCCCTCACCCTTAGTCATCCTGCTGTTTGCTCTTCTCACGCTCAGTGTCGTATTTAAATAAGCTTGTAAGACCTACCAGGATTGAAGCTTTATCACAACTATTTATTTTCTTTCCCCAAAACACAGCACATTTTTTGCAAGTTTTTAGATAACAAATAAATAAACTTTATCGGTACCTGTGAAGGTTGAAAGGAGGCAACAACTGCAGAAGAGAACAGTAGATGCTGAAGGCTCATCTTTCACTTGTGGTGATCGATAGGTGAGATCTTTTGCTATCTTCAGCAATCCATTCAGTCTTGTGTTCTTCTTAAGCTTCCAGGTATATGGTGCTGCTGGTGAAAGGCATCTCCAAGCAAAATGCATCAGCAGATGCTTTCCAATTCTTTCTTGACACTCTGTACAAACTCACCAATGTTCAAATGACTGACATTATTTAAAGTTATTAATGAATCTGTTTAAGCTGCTGGAAATGCAGTGCCCAGTATTGGCCAGTATTACTGACCCATGCATGCACTTTGGAGAAAGCTTATTAGAGGCCTTTAAAATTTCTTCTTCCATACATATATTTAGGGCAAATTGAAGGGACTGCCAGCTCCGAGGATCCCCACACAGCATCCATGCACAACTGAAGACTGCTTTCCTCCCAACGCTCCTAATGGAAAAAGGAAGCGGGAGCAAAGCCCTACCCCCTTCTTCCCCTCCTCCCCTTGCAGTTATGGCTGGAAGAACACGCAGCGGAGACATGCTGTATCCCATTAAGGGTTGTAGCAGTAAACACACTCTTCAGCAACACCAGGGATTGTCATGATCTCAAGTGCAGTAGCTAACAAACAGTTGAGAAATTTCTGGATGAGCAGTTCTCAGAGGCTGCCACGGAGGCTACTGGTTTGGTCAGGGTTCCCACCTTCTGCTGCCAGAGCTCGCTTCTCCAAGGCTCTCGCTGCATTGCAGTCGCTGCCTATTGAACGGCTAGAGTCCAGCACTAAAAATGCAGATGGATGACAGCTGTGAGAGTAGGGAAGCACAAGACATATATCAAGAGACCAGGGAGTCTGCTGGTTGTGCATCTTCATCCTCAGTCTCCCACAAAAGTGATAGAACTGCCTGCTCTTTACTGTTAGTCCTTAATTAGTCTTTAGGAAGTGTAACTGGGGATTAACCATTCTTTTTCCTTTCTCTGGCTCCTGGAGAGGAAAGTCTAACCACAGCTATCTCATGCGCTGATGAAGCAAATAGATGTCCACTTCCAATGGGTCAGCTGCACTTCTCTGTCTTGTTTTTCTACTGAAAGCAATCCTTCTGCCTCCCTGCAGCTCTTGCTTTTCCTCCTTGTTGTAGAAGAGAGGATCCACCCTGTGTTCGGCTTCTTTTGGAACTCACAAAGGGGTCAGAAGCTGGGGAAGGAATTAAAAGGCAGGTCTGCGAGAAAGGAGAACCTAGGGTCTTGAGCACTGTGCTTCACTAATTTCTTCTGGTGTACTATTTTATCTTCTTGAGCTCTAGAAATGTGACAGGTCTCAAAAAATATCTACAATCAACATGGTCTTCTTGAGCATCCCATGCGCAATGTCAGTGGGACACACTCCTTCCAGCTGTGATCAAATTTTCCCTGGTCTGTCATAGAGTCACCCCTAACTACTACAGATTATGCCCCAACATGCCCTACAGGTCTCATCCCTTTTCCTTCACCCCTGTCTCTGGATTCATAACAAATAAACAACTATAGGAAATTTTGGGGGAAAACCCTTAAAAAAAAAGAAAATAGATGAATATATCTCTGACAACTGCAAAAGTTTCCCTCACTGAGACTGCAGTAGTAGTTCCCTCTCTAGACTGTAGGTAGATGCTACTGACTTTTCCTTTTCTCTGCTCTCTCTCATCCCCATCTTTTCCTCCCCAGCTAAAATAAATAAATAAATAAATAAATAAAACTAGAAACTCTCTGCTCTCTGGTGTTGTCTATCTACTGTTCTGCCCTTCAGATTTTCCTTCTATTGCAGCCAACTGTTAGGGTGACCTCCACCCCCAAGCACAAATGTGGAGGGACTTAGCGACAAGTGACTGTTTGGGTCTACCCTGTATTTCCTGATTCAGTCCCCATTCCTACTGCAAGCCAGTGGGCACCTGCCGCTTAGTCATTACAAATCCCAAACCCCAGCACTACCAGGGCATCTCAGCAGAGTGTCCAGCTTAAGTCTGGCATTAAGTTATACACCCAAAGGAGGTTACAGTGGAAGACTTATCCAACCAGTCACAGCCATGGTCACTCAGAGCCTATCCACAATCTTAGTAGACCTCATGTGCTAGTGAGAGTGTAAGGTCACGCTTTCTCCAGCCCTGTAATCCCCACCCACCTGACCTAGCAGTGTGATTACAAAGCGAGTTTGGGCTTACACACTGGTGCCAATAAATGCTTTAAATACAGTGAAGGTAATTCATGCTACTCATGAGAGCAAATGGGGGAGGGAGGCTCAGTGCAAGTGCTAAGGGTGGCCACGCAGACTTTTCCATCTTTGGTCAGATGGACCGAAGTTAGGTTAACAAGCCTGCTAGACCAGGATATCAGCAGAATCTGAGCCTAACAAGTCCAGAGCCACGATATAAACTCCTGATACTTGAATTAACCTGTCACAGTAGTATGCTGTCACTTGTCACACAAGTATTTTAACAGTAGGCAATCCCACTAGAGTTTATGTGAGTCCAGGTCTCACATTTCCTCCTAGCATTGATTTCCATTATTATTCTCCAAATATTTAAACTCCTTTACTTGTTCTAAATTACATACATTTTGTGGGAGAGAGATTTTCTATCACAGAAATATTACTCTTTATTGAAAAAAACGTCAGTTCAGATAGCATTGTTCATTTTGCTCTTAATCCTAGCACAATGAAAACTTCCACTGGCATCTCACAGCTACTGGTTAGCTTGATACTTGATGGGGGGGGGGGGGTGTTCTTATTATTCTCATTCCATTAAAGAAAGTGGAATGATCCTGAGATCCCTAGCAGCTTGAGTTAATTTGGGGAGAAATAGTGTCAAAAATTCCATCCAAAAATTATGCTAAACAAATGTTCAGGCAACTGTAATTCCTCCCTCTATATCTTTAGTTATGACATATTCCCAAGTCATGCTCAATCCCTACAGCCTTGAATTAATCAGTTACTTTCAGGTCCAATTCATCTCAGCTAATTTGACATGTCTACACTCTAGATGTCTGCACCTGAGCTGCTAACCTCCCTTGGAGAACTAATAGTGTTCCCATCGAGAGCTAGGGGTTCTGGGTAAAGCTGACCAAACGTAGGATGAAATAAAGCATGTCCTGAACTCCACTGGTTCACACCAGTCTGGTCTGCACTAATGATAAAGGAGCTGTGGCTTTCTCAGATGGAGCTGGAGATGTCTACATTGTAGATGAACACATATAGCCAGATGTTTCATAGAAAGTTATATGCCCAGTCCTGGCAACAAGGAATTATGATGAGGGAACACAGCACACTCAGGGTGGGTGGCATCTTAGCAAAATGTAGCCTCCAGACTCTAATACACCCCTACCGAATATGTGCAAACAGATTTTTCGGCAGTTCGCAACTCAGATTAATGGGGATGAATTTTAATAGGAGTAGCAAAAAGCACATACCTCGCACTAGGGCGATGTCTTCTCTGCTCAGGAATATGTGGATGCTAGACTGCCCAACAAATCTCAGGATTTGGGTGAAACAAGCAAAATTTTCCTTATTCTTATTACATCTTACAGCCAAACCATTTTTGGTGCAATTAAGGCATGGGTCGAGGCTGGGGGAGGAAGGTAGCCATCATGGAAAATTTTAGCCTGAACAGTTAAAGTTATTCCACGATTGTGTGAACGCCTGGCAAAACTTTTGGAAAGAGAAGTCATATATAAGTGAAAGTGATAGACAACTTTATAGGCTGCACTGTCAGCTCTGGCCGTGCTTGTTAACTGAATAAAGACCCAGCTAAGATTTAAAGCCTAACATTATAACTGTTTTCATTTGCTCCTTCATTTTGAGAGCGGCTTTTCCATAGACAAGAGGTTAATAATAAGATACTAAAAAGGGTGCAGAAGGTGATTGCTTAGCTTAGATTAAACCAAGATTCACTGGTACACAATCATTTGCTCCTGTAATTGCATTCAAGTATATCTATATTTGATTTCTTTTCCAAGCACCTTTAAAATGTTGTTCCACTACCTGTGGTAAAGTTACTAATGAAAAGAATGGCACTCAGTATTTTAAAATGCGGTGTACTGAGCAAGCCTTTAATGTAATACTGTTTAATTATGAGTGTAATGGGATAAAGATGATCATGGGTTATCAGAGTTAAGGAGTTTTTTTAGCTTGAAAGAACACAGCTAAAAAAAAACAGAAAAAAACCAGGATTTTTTGTGGGTAAAGTCAGCTTCTAAAAAGTTTGCGGGAGACTTTAACTACAATTGAACACACTTAGGGAACTGATGTCTTTAGTTTTACTCAGCCCTGAAACTGCTTTTCATTTAAGGCTGGGTAGGCAGGTGCTGTTTTCTGGCCCACTGCTACGGCACCCCAGGCCTCCGACCACCTCTTCGTCATTTGCCTTCTCAGGGGCAGCCTGGCCTCCCTGCCAAGCTTAGCTGTTCGCTAACATTTCTTCATTCAGGATTTTCTCAATTCTCACTGCCAGTCTGATCAGAGGAAGTGCCCAAATCCGTTACGCACACCTCAGCTGGTGCCAGCAGCACCAGTCTTGCCTACGTGCCTTTAGTGCACATGCGTCTGTGTGTGCGTGTCCGAGGAGGCATGATAAAAGAGATATCCAAAGATGTGGATGAAAAACCTGCCAAATGTTCCCTGACAGAGAGAGAGAAGAGGTCATCTCCATTTCTTTGAATCAACACTTCATTGACCATTAATTTCATCACCTCCAAGTCTTTGGTTTAGCACCTTTTCACCATCTTATTGACCTTGGGTTTTTTTAAATGCTACCAGCTTTCTTGTGCCACAAGGCAAGCAATCCTACCCCATGTCCTATGCACATCTATTTGCTGAAAGTCTTGCCGTTTTAAAAATACTTAGGGCACAGAAGTATTGCAAGGAACCTATCCCCTCCATGCTGGTCTGAGCAGCGTTTGGTTACACAGATTCATCTCTCTTCACAGTGTAGAATTTATGAAGACAGATGTGCCTGATTCACTTGTTTTTCCTTCAAAAATGCATTTCTGTATATTGTTCTTTTCCTGGGGTTGGTCAGAAGGCTGCTATCAGAAACAGTCAGGATCCCCTGAGGTAGCCGGCGTTATTAACTGAGCCTGGGAAATTGTTACCTGCAGGATAATGTTGTACCTAATAAAGTTTTCCACTGCAATCAGTGAATATACATATACATATATATATTTTAAGGCTAATATTTTTAGAAATGAGAGACACAAAGCTTGGTATCTATTTAACTAAAAGTGTAGACTGCGCCTGAGTGCAAGTAGATAGAGGTGTAGAAGGACATATAGAGCCAACAAATTTAATCCAACCGCTACCAGGCTGACTGGAACCATGAGTTCAGTGTACTGTGAAGGAGTGCCAAGAGGATCTGCAGGATGGAACCAAATGGTTTATTTTCAACATGATAAAAAAAAAGTAATTATGGTGCACCACAAAATCTGGATGAGGTTCTGCTTTGTTAAACAGCTCTGCAAGCTGGAAAGCTGCAAAGGGAGCAAACAAATTGCAGATGACATGAAATTATTTAGTCAATAGCAGAGGGTTAAATGAATGGGCAATGGCAAGGGAAAATTGGGATAAATAAAAAATAACACATGATGGAGGCAAAAATGTAGACTATTTGTATGCTCTACAGCCTGCTAAATGAATTGTACCAACTGAAAAAGAGGCATCAACATATATAGATAAGTGAAAACCTCTTGCTGCTCAAAGTTCAGCTACAGACAGAAGATAGCAAACAAGATGTCAGGTTACCTGAGGTGAATGACAAGACAGTATTAGAATGTCTTGATAGAAATAAATGGCCTGGTCTCATCTGAACTATTGTTACAGTCTTGGTCCTGCATCTCAAACTGTTGCAAAGTGAAGGGGACTCGGGATATTGCAGAAGATGAGGGAAATTCGAGAAAGATGACAAGGTTGATCAAAGTGAACCATGATAAACTGAAAAACTGTGAGCAGACTCTGAGAGGGAGAGGGTATTTTCTCTTCAAAAACAGATAAGTAGGAGGTAACTTGATAAAAGTTAGCAGTTAATTATAAGCGGTAACTAATTATAGAAAAAAGTTCCAGGAGAGAGCCTAGAAAGACAAATCAGAAATATCTTTTACTTGCATGCACCCCTCATGAGCCATGAGCAAGACAAGGGTCAGTAACACTGGAAGACGGGAAGCTGTAAAAAAAAAATAAAATAAAATAAAATAAATAAATAAATAAAAAGAAGGACATCCCTTTTCTATAACACATAACCAAGAAGTGGCTGACAGAAAGAGAGGAACAAGTTATTTTATTTTATTTTTTTAAGTATATTTCTGCAGCTATGCAGAACATCCAAAGTTATTTGAAGTGACAATATCAAACATTTCCTGGAAGGGATCTTTAGTCTCAGACTTCAGTGCTCATGGCAGGCTTCCTCTGAACTCAGAAGAAGATCTAAGAAGAAGGGCAGAACAACCCCATCCTGACATACCTCTTCCTTTCTATACTGGCAGCCCCTACACAGCTAGATAGACCTTGTATCTGATCTCACCCAAACCTCACTGAGCCACCAGGTATCACAGGCTGCCTGAGATCATCTCGCCTGGGTCCCTTTCTGCACGGCACCTCGTGCATCTGAAGTGGTGGGACCTCTCTCCTGTGCCCCATGCGACATACCGGGTAGTCAGCCTGAGATTTACCCATCAGCTGTGTTTGTCTTGGGATGTCCACCAGGACAGGCAGCGGGACTGTGCTGACCATGAGCAGCAGAGTGCTTAGAAGGGAAAGGACCCACACTGACAAGCGCCAGGCTAGAAAAATCACCTTGCTCCTTGCAGCTGCGCACCGTGACCCCCTTCTGCCAGGCACGACTGGTGGTGAGCCTGTTTCAGGTACACCAAGCCTCGGCAAGTCTGTCTCACGTAACCTGGCAAACGCTCCCATCATTTGGGCCGGTACGAGAGACCAGAAGCAAGTTAAGATGTGTGGGTTTTCTCATGTGGGGAGAGGAGGAGGTAAGTCTTGGTTTCATCTCTATCTGTGCTCGTCTGCATGGAGGAAAGGGGAGCATAAGCCAATAAAATTTACTTCTCTTGGCAAAGCAAAGAGGAAACAAAATAAATACGAAATCTTTTCCTAGGGCACAGCTCTTGCCTTCTGATGCTTCTGAGACAACACACCAAGAGGCCACCCCCTCCTACAGCCTGTGGCTCATGCATTCTGTGGCCATTTAATAACAAAACCCACAATTTTCAAGGGTTATAGTATCAACAGTTTTCACTGACCTCTGGTTTAAAACATTTAGCCCAAGGTATGCCTATGACTGTGCCAGAGACCTCTTCAGAACTTCACAGAGCCAGAACTATTTTCTCCTTTAACATTTTTCTTTTTGCTAAAATTATATTGCTACTTGTATTATTATTTTATCACGACCATATATTTTCCTCATCCCCTCTCTCCCTCGCACACATATACACAGAATCAATGGAAGGAAATATTGAAAATGCCCTTTTTCCCCTTTCTATTATAAAAGGATTTTTGCAGCAGCCAGAGGTTGTGGGTTTTACAAATAAGAGACATTGCTAACTGGACCTAAACAGATAGGAATGTGAAGCGCAACAAAAGGTTGAAAATTATAACAACATTTGGGGCTGTCTGAGCCTTTGATTTTTCTGAACCTTTTTTTTGATTCTCTCATGGCCAGTGGAACAAGTTAATGGGGCTAGAAAATGAAAAGCCATTTTTCTGTTTTGTGTTTTAATAATTTAAGGGCACCTCCAGCAACCAAAACAAATATATTTATCATCACACACAAAGCCTTTAGGCGTGAACTCTAAAGAGGCACATTAGTGTCATTGCATCTGGTACACTGTCACTTTCCATTTTAGTTTAACTCTTGCTTTGCCTTTTTTCCATAACACTTATCTCGGAAGAGATGCTGTCTGTTGCTGCCTCTTTTCAGAAAATCAAAATATGAAATTGCGTTCATGCAGGAATCACTTTGTAAAATTCAATAGCCCGGCTACGCTGAAGGTCAAGTTCAACAGTTACAATGGATGCACTTCATCTAAGATCTAAGAAATCGCAGTACCCCCTCCCTACTCAGAGGTCTCTTTGCAGGTGTCCAGGATAGTTCAATTCACTATAAAGAAAAAACTATATTGATCCATAACACAATATGCTCTTGAAGGAATTTTCTGAGATTAAGTGAATGTGAGACATGAAGGATTAGACCAGCAGAAGCACTGTAGACAATCGGACTGTAATCTTTAAGCTGAAAAGAGTGAAAAGATGTAGCAATGCCTGAGCATCCTTATGTTCAATAGCTCTTCAGAAGTCAGCTTTCATGGTGGAATTATATTAAGGGGATCAGCTTGGGGCAATGTTTCTTCTGCATCATTACATCCAGCAGTCCAGTTCATGAAGCAAGCCAAGTAAGCGGTACACCGGAAAAATTATTACTCTGCATGTTAGTAAACAGTCTCGGAAAGGTGGATTCCTTAGGATTCATACGCCCATTTTTACAGATGGGAAAATAAAGGCAGCGCCTCTGGGACTTGGTGCAAGGTCATGCAGTAAGTCGTTGACCAAGGCGGAGTGAGGTCTCAGCACTTTCGGCTCCCAGAGCCGTGCTTTGCCTAGTGAACCAAACCTCTCATTCAGCAAGAAGTAAAGTGTCAGTGTCTCAAGAATGAAGTGAGTTTGCCTCGCTACTCCAATGGCACAGCAGCTTAATAAGGCCAAAATCAGCGCTAGTTGCACTCCCACAAGCCGAGATATGCTTAACTGTAACTGCAGTCGTATGATAATCCGCAAGGGTCTGATGGCCTGGCTGCTTCAGAGCATCAGAGAGCCCTCTGCTAGCCTGCCCGAAAGTGGGAGCCCCACAGGGCTGCCTTCCTCGGGAGAAAAGCGTCTCAGCAGCCGTGAAGACTCTCCAAAACATACGCTGATCTGCAGGGCAAAGCAATCACACCAAGCCACATGCCCTTTTTATCCAACAGATTTTTGTGAGCGAACTCAGCCCAGCACAGTCTTGGAGCCAGAACGTGCCTAGGAGGACTGATTTTGCTGTCTTTAACACTAGTTTCAGTGTTCAGTTCCCTTGGCTTCAGCAGCATCATCCATTATTCACATTAGTGTGAAAGAAGCAGCAACACCGAGGATGCTTTTGGTTTCCCACTGGGGCTCTTTCTTGGACACCATCTCATAGCCAGGCAAAATTATCAATCTCTTCTCAAGAAAGCTCTTTTCTCCAAGCTGGAAAGCCTGAGATGCTGAAGGTCAGGAGGTGTAAGGTGCATTGGCAGAACTTTATATCTCCAGCTTGCATTATTCTGGGTGCTGGCCAATGCTATCAGTCTCTTGCCAAAAAGGAATAGCTATTATGGCATTGATTTGCTGCTACAGAATCAGGGAGAGTGACTTCTAGTTAAATGCAACAGTAGAAAGTGCTCCAGCCTTTTACTGCAAAAAGGGCTGTGTCTTGCTCTGCAATAGCTGAGACCTGCACTAAAATCCTTCCAAGACCAGTTTTGCAAGGAGTAATTAGAAACAACAAATAGAAACAAACCAGTGTGCATAGAGCAAGATTTTCAAAGTTGTTAAAGATTGATCCCAACTACTTTGGGTTCCCAGTGACAAGAAAAATGAATAGAAAGCCAATAAATTGTGTTGGAATCCTAAAATTTAACAGTGGGTTTAAATCTGCTGACTGTATTTTCATGGATTGATAGTGCCATACCAGAGCACTAATTTTTTTAAGCATGCCTCTCTCTTGAAAAGCATGCTATATGCTTATTATTAAAGAAATAAGAAGCCCAAGCTGCCCCAAACTGTTCACCTTTAAAAAACAATAGGGACAGTAAATATCAAACAATCACTAAGTAATTCCTAAGCCTTGTTGGTTTATCTAGATCACTTGGCCTCTGAGAATATATTCTCTTACTGGATTTCTAGTATTTCCACTTTGTTTTTGTTAAGAATGGATATAATCCAAGTTTTCCTTTTTGTTTTCAGCATTTCTTTTTGCTGGGCTTGGCCACAGCACAGATGAAGGGAAAATGAGGAAAAAAGAGCAAGAAAGAAAGAAGGTGAGAGAGAAAGAGAGAGAGATGTGTTAACACGATGGGGAAAATATCTAACCTGTTCTGAACCTTATATAATCATCTGCTTCAGTTCTATTTGAGCTGTTGAGGAAGTGAAGGGTCACATTTTATTCCTATTTCCACAGATTCAAACAAGTCAGAGATAGATTAAGCTCACATTCTCCAAGCTGAAAATGAACCTGAATTCATTGTAACCAAAAGCAGCCTAATCCATCAAAAAAAAAAATCATCTCAAAATTCATAGTGATTTCTGTTGCTTGCGGCTTGTGAATAGCCTTGGACGTGTGCCACAGAACAGAGAAAACACAAACACAAACAGCACTTAAATTCCCATCAGCCCCAGTTTAGCAGGGTAGGTGCGGGTGGCAATACCTGGTCCACCCCAGCCGGGCCGTGTCCTCTCCGTTGCCTCTGCCAGCAGTCGTCAAGCTAGGACCCACTGCAATTTTATTTCTATTTTTAGTAGCACGTACATTTCCCCTCAAAGACTGAAACTCGTTAAGAATTTGTCGCTGAGCCTGCTGCTACTGCACAGGGTTTCCAGCATCGCTGACCCAGGCCAGTTGTGGACCAGTAACCTGGACTCCATCCACTAAAGCCTGTCTTCCAGGACCAAGGACCAAGGTGTCAAGTCCCTCATAACTGAGCAGTCAGAGCACTCTGCCAAGTGCCTGCATCACCCTCGCCTTCCCCAGTATAAATACTTCTTTTTAAGCCGTCACAGTGGACACACTGTGAATCCAAATAATCTATATAGAGAATGCAAATAGAAAACTTGGCAAAGTTTTCTAGCCACAGAAGCTGTCTAATACAGCATCTCTTTACAGTGGCTTTGTTGAAGGTGAACAAAGTAAAGATCTCTTAATTGTTATCATTGTCTTTAAGCTGATCTACCCAGTTACTTGAGACAAACTGTGCTTCCCAGCTTCTTTTCTCACCCAAATAAACTCAGTTTCTATTCCATCTCCTGCAACACACTGTATTTTCACACAGATAGTGTTCCCGTAGTCTCTTTGGCTGTACCAGGAGCTTTCAGTGAGCACTTACACTGGAAGATGAATTTGAGTACTCAGGTGGAGACTAATCCTTGTGAACAAGTGACCATAATTGAAGACACGCCTTAAAATCTTCTCAAGCATTTCATCTCAAATGTGCTCATCCTTGAGAGAGGGCACAGGAGGATGGGAAGAGCAGGCACTCAACCCCAGCACACCCTTACGCTCCCCATCCTGCACCGGTGCTGGTCTCAGGTGGTGAGATGCTCAGCCAGTACCTGCCCTCCATGAGACAGAGATGGGGGAGGCTGAGATCAGCCTTCCACTCTGCACAGAGGGATTGTGTTTCTTTTGTCCTCGGGGGATGCGAGCGTTTCCCAGCCCCAGCTACGAAGGTTGACTCCTGAGCTCAGCCTGCAGGTATGACTCATGCTTTTAGCTCTAGAGGCTCTTAATTCAGTCCCAGGTGTGCTAACCACTGGCCATCATCACCGACACATGCGAAACGGGGCTACACTCATCTAGTTGCAACATATGAAAGTAGAAAAGAATCATTTCTCAGTAATGAGTCACAGTCATGGAGACTTAAACATGGGGACTGAAAGGGAAATTAAAGTCAGGTTTCCTGTATGGCTAATTCTCCAGCTCAGTGTTGACTCAGCCAGGAGAGAGATCTCGTTGTGTTCATTAGCAACGTGGGCAGACCAAGCAACCCTCCCCAGCGGTGACCACACAACGCCGTTGTGATCTGCATTGGAAGCTCATGCTGCTCTGCAATGCGTACAGCTCCCGGGTGTCTTTTGTCACACGCATGGCCACACACCGCAGGGGGCATTTTTAGCCAAACCTGTGGCAACAGGAAAACCTCCCCTTCCTCAGGAAAACCTCCCCTTCCTCAGGGGAACTGGCTCACTGGGCGGTTGCTCCCATGCTCCCTCAGCATAACACACCATAATGTCCTAGTTGCCACCAATGTGTTAAAAAAGCAGATGGCATTGACTTCCGAAGTATTTAAGCACAAGCCTAAGGCTTTGGTGAGCTGAAGGCTCATTGCAAAATATGCAACTGTGAGAAGGAAGGTGGTGTCCTCAAGCAAGCATCCAAATATAGGTCCAGAAGAGCCTGAACACTTCCCATCAGATCTCACATAGAAAGTGCTCTTTGGAAGCCCTGGTGTGGGACATTCCTGAGCAGCGAGTTGTCTTTACGAGAATATAACAATTTATGGCATTTTCTAGACCTCCGAATAATGAGCAACACAGTAATCTTATTAAAAAGGACTTTAAGGGCATGACCAGCTGCCTTCAGTGTCAAGCATGACAGCCCTTGGAAGTGCTTAGTCACACTTTAACTCCAGTTATTATTTTCCAGGCCTGTATTTAAGTCTCACAGAAATGTGGCTTTTCATCACCCTGCATTACACGCCGGCATGTTTAACCATAAGCATGCCACATGGGCAAAGGGGCAGCTATTATATCCCTTTTCATGACTGCAAAAGACACAGTCTAGCATGATTTTCTTAAGGTTTAATGTTATTGTTGCCTTTAAAACATCTATTCCTGGGGCCGATTTTCGCGCTCATCTCCCTCTGAAGTGTCAGGTGAAGCACTATCTTTATAAAGATTGCCTTTACTAACTACCCCAGGACTCGAGCTGTGGGGAACAGCAAGGCAGAAAGCAATCTGAGGAGTAAACGCAGGGTGAAGGGCCAAGAGAAATAGGAAAGAGAAACCCTTGAACATGCCACTGAAGCGTGGCAATTCCTGGAGGAATCTGCTTAACCTCTCTAAACCCTTGTTTGATCCCCTGCACGGCATCTCTTCCCAGTCTGAGCAGTTCAGGCCAGAAACAACCTTTCCCAACCCCCCGTGCCCAGGAGGTGTCTAGATGTTATTTCCATACACTGTCTTCATCAGATTATAAAGGAGGTGTTGTTCTGAGGATTTTAAAGACATTTCCCAGAAAACAAACTGATCTTATATGGATGAAATTACAGGAATGAAGCCAACAGATCTGGGAAGTCACAGTCCTGCGAAGAGGAGAAGATGTCAGATTAAGATATGTGGAGAAGGGAAAGTGTGCAGAGAGCGAAAAGGCTCATATCATATTCACAAATAACAGAAAAAACTTAGGAGTCTTCAGATATTTAGAGTCTCCTGTACTGGGTAAATCCCCTCTGCTCTAGCAACTAAAGGGGAAAAAAAAGAGAGGGCGAGGAACTGAGGGAGGGAAAATATGAAAGGCTTCCCAGAAAATCAGAAAAGGGGAGGAAAAAGCTGGAGCAGCTACCAGAGTTTTGAAAAAAAACCCAAAATATAACATGGCAGCAACAGCTCAAAAATATCAAAAATAATAGCTCTCAAACTAATGTCTTCACAGCTGCAGGCTACAGAGTTTATTGCTCGCCGTATGAAATCTAATGATGTGATGATAATCTGAAATCTCTTCCATCCAGCCCTAGACAAACTGACAGCCCTAGACATCAACATCTATTATTAACTTGCTGACTTAATGAACAGCAAGGCAGAGCACAAACTTCTCTGGTTCTCTTCAAATTTGGCTTAATTGGATCACCCATAGGATGAGAGGATAATTTAGCATGCAGGTCCACTCAGATCGCCGTTGTACCCACGTCTAGATGAAAGGTGCTGGTTACGAGGATGTGGACATCTAAGCACAGAGAGGAATGCACTGAGACTATGCCTCCATGTCTCCCACCCCACCGCTGGCACAGGAGATGGCAACCGAGCCAGTCACTATTGATCTGAATTGTCCCCAAGATAAATGCCTGTGTCAGACTGTCCTTCTGAAGGAATCCTAATGAGACATCAGGGAGAAAGAGCCACACTCCTGCCTCTAAATCACTCTCCTTAAGTATTTAGTCTAACCCTACTGAAAGCAATGGGCATTTTCCATGATCTCGGTAGATGCAGTATCAAGCCTATGAGGTCAGAGAGGAGGTGGGTCACAGATCACAGGCAATGCTTTTCTGCCCCAAGCCATCACTCAGAAAACCTGCTGATACAAAGGCACATCCTCCACCAAAGTCCCATACTGGAATTTCTGTCTGGAAAATTGTCATCATTTACAGGGGATGAGACTATTTGCAGCTTAGAAACCAGTTTCTCAAAGGAAGAAAGCAGCAGCTCTGTCATCGTGGCAGTGAGAGAGCCGGGGCACTTGTGTCCCTTAGCTGAAAACAACCCTCCCTTTTGATCACCTGCTGCCCCTCAGCTCTGCTAGCAAAAGTCTCCAGCCTGCGATCCCTGGCTTTGCACACGCCGGGCCTGGATGGCCCGTGTGCATGTTCATCACTCCCTGGGGACCCACCGGTCCCTTCTCAAATGGCTTCATGTTTGAGCGCTGTGTCAGAGTAATGAGGCAGGAGTTGTCCTTACTGCCGCTGACTCCGTTATCTCACACAATATCGGGAGTAAAAAAAATGGCTGCTGGGTTTTTTTATAGTCTGGCAGAAGCCTTGTCGATAACAATTCTTTACTTGAGTTTGCTGGAAATTACAGCCATCTCCTCTGTTCAGCTCCATTTCTCAGTCTCTTACAATCCTGTAGGAAATAGTCTTGAAATAGCTTTTCTGGCTTTAGGAAAAAAAAAAAAAAGAATAATAATGAAAAAAAAAAAGGCAAGGTAAGAAAAAAAGGAAGCTTGTGAGTGTTGAACATGCCTTCCTCTTTGTTAAGCAGCAGCAAATAATACTCTCTGCTTTCTTTATCTTTCACTCTACTGCGTTAATATTTAGAAGTCTGCACTAGCAAGACAGTCTGATTCTCAGTTACGGCTTTGGGTTTATTCTACTGATCCCAGCACACTTCTGGATCCCTGACAGCAACTAACTTACACGTCTTCTCAGCACTCTGTGATACGGGGTAATCTCAAAGAAAGGAGCATCTGAAAGCCTGCTTCTATCATGCTTCCACTGAGCCGAAGTCAGAGCAGAGGCTGCACGGGCTGTTCCCTGCAGTAGCGTCCCAAGGGCCCATGCTGGGCTATACGATGCTCTAGAAGCCTCTTGATCTCAGACAAGATGCAATAACTGCCTGACATCTCCTGCTGTAGCGGAGCCTATCCTGGGCTCATTTCCTGCTGCAAGTCAGCATTACTGAAGGGTTTTCTGTGCCACAGCCTTTTTTCCCCAATGTTATGCTGCTCTTTAAAACCAGAGACTTGAGCTATGAACTGCTGACTTGCTTAGTGCAAAAACCAGTCTGAACTGACGCTCATACAAAGTCTCTTGGGTGCCAGAGACTCAGCTGGGATGAATCTGTGCTACTCCTTTGCCTTAAGTGGACCCATGCAATATTACACCAAACACAGTTCTGCTCTTGGCTATTTAATGTATTTCTCATCTCAGTATTGTGCTGGAAATCTCCTGAGAGGTTTTTCTTGCAAAATTTTACTTTGTGCTTCAGCCAGAAATAATCTCTACCCTCTATTATTTTAATGATATTCAAAACTATTCCAGGCACCTCCCACTGCAAATGAAAAGCATTGGTCTCTCTCTTACACACCTTGCAAACTAACGTCAGACTAACTTTCTGTAAAGAAAACTGTCAGGTACGGCTATCAGCAAGCAGCGTGTCACTATGGTGACATGGTTATTTGGACAAGGCATGGATCTGAGGGTGAGGAGTGGCAGAACTTGAATGTGGCATCTGCCTTCTGATGGTGGTGTGAAGTTGGTGATGTTTTAGTCCCAGCAGAGAGCAAGGAGTGTCTGGAGAGAAGACAAAAAGTCCTGCATCATTCATCTCAGTCAATGGTCCAGGATGAGATCTTCTAGAGACGATCAAGCAGCAGCAATGAACCAGGAGGAGCACTTTGGGAGTGCACTGCCTATGAAATGTCACGCTAGAAATGTTAATACCATCTGTAGGATCCAGTGGAGTCACTGACTGGGTATAATGCGAGAAGACAAGTTTCCATATGGCTCCAGTGAAAAATGGAAAGTGGAGAAGAAGAACGGTTTGCCAAAATGCAAAGCAGTGGAACAGCCAGGGAAGGCTGGAAAGGACTGGGAAAACCATGTCTTGGGGAAGGCAAGGCCTGGGGACAAGGTGGGACACATAAAAAGCTACTTGGAGAGAAAGGCGTTGCATTACAAAGTTCCTTAGTTGATGCTGTGCAACTGCCATAATGGGGAAAAGCATCCAAAAGGCGGCAAAATGTGGAAGGTAGGAACAAGACCCATAAAGAAGTGGCATCAGGCAGCAAGGAAACTGTGAAGGGGGAGGGATTCAGCACAGAAAGAACAGACTGAGACATTTGTTCAGCAGTAAAATCTCAGCCAATGCTTAAGAAGCAAAAAGGAAACAGCTCCAGGACACCATCAGCTAGGAACAAACATGGTCTAGAAAATAACAAAATAATCCCCTTCCAAATCAAGTAGTTTTCAGAGAAACTGTGAATGACAGGACTGAACAAAAGGTTGATTTTTTTTATGAATAAGTTCACCTCTTTTTAAGCTCCGAAGCTAGAACAGCAACTACTTCCAAGGCCTGTCAAACACTCTCTCCTTGTTCTCCAGCTAGCAGGCTGAACACAATGTATTTTAATGTCATCTTAGCCCACGCAGAGGATAAAAATGCCAAAGACCATTTACTGTGTATGGACATCCTTTTAAGCTCAACACAGTCAGTCTTTCTAATTTTAAAGCTAGTTGCCACAAAGCCAAGAAAAGTTAAGAACTCTTTGCCTCATCTTGTGTTCTCTGTTTCCTCATAAGCCTTCCTCTGGCAGGGACGGACACCTCATAGATGAAGTATCCCATCAACTTCTAGGCATTATTTCCTGGATTCCCAGTCTTTTCTTAACAGGGTTAAACTCAAACCATTATTAGCCAAACCAAATCCAACATTCACATGTTGCCAAACAAATTCACCTTCACTAAGTTAACTAGGATAAACCGCCTTTCACACATGAGCTGTTGTGCATTCACATGTAGGAATGGTCTCCACTTTTGCTTCCTGAAATCGCCAGGAAGGCGTCTGCTGCATTTGGCTGGCAGATTTTCAGACATTCATCTCGTGGCTTTTCTGTGGCCGACTCAAACCCACCTCCCGATCAGCACAAGACTCCGTTTCTGGACTTCTATATCTAACAGCTGCTACAGCAGGCAACTCATTTGTCATTGTCAGCTCTCAGCCCTTCAAAAACAGAAGAAAGAAAGGCAGGAAGTCACTGAAGGAGAAAATGTCTTGCTGTTATCAGCTTGTCCCAACTAAACAGATAGCTCTGAACCTCCTGTAGGCCAGCGCAGATTAACTAGGAACAACAGAAAATAGGCAGGGGACTAGAGAGCACGTGTCCTATCCAAGGATTTGGTGCTGGTTGTGCTGGGGATGCATGCAAATTGAAAGAAAAAGCTTTTTCTGTGCGCTGGTCCCCTAACCTTGGTAAGAGAGCTAGTCATTCATGCTTGTCCTCTAATGAGTGTCAATACATGCTCATGAAAGAACCACATAAGCACTGAGTATTATTATTATTCATGTCAAAGGTTCCTGTTGATCTGGCGTGATGGGATTCCAAAGCCAAGCTCAAGGAGTAATTGTCTGAAGAGTGGAACTGAGCTGGGAATGGACCTTTCCCATTGAAATTTTGAGTCATACCAAATCTTCGTCTTTCCCCTTTACTCTGTTCTACATTTTCTGTAGACCTGAAGCTCAACGTGACTTCTCTTAGCTGCATGCAGGTCTGCAGAATAAGGCCATATTCCCTCATATACCCTCACCGACTCAGCTCACTTCTTTTAAGATAGATGCTGATACACAGGAGCCTTAAGTGTTGCAAGAACTGAATCTTAATCAGGAGATATTTGGTTATACCAAGGCCCCAAGAACATCCTTACCTAGGGGCAACCTTTGCCTTTCAACTCCTCTTCCACACATTTTCCTTTGAATCTGTTAAGTCCAGGCAGGTTCATAATCAAACCACCAAAAATGTGTTCACCAGAATAATCAGCTTGTGATTACATTTTAAGGGATTAAATAGCGCATGACCAGCATTAATCACTCAGTACAGCCAAGGTGGCTGGTTGAGTCCCAAGGACTTTTGATAAAATCCAGAAGGTGTTATACTTTTCCTTGGACGCAGTAGCCTTCAACAGAATCAAATAGAATTTTTAATTCCATCTAATTTGTTAACATGGCAAACCCAGAACAGACCTGACAGTGGCTACTAATAACAACATTTAAAAGTTATTATCCTTACTGAAGTCCTATAGGATCTTATTAGAGCTAATGCAATTCCCACAGACTCTAAGGATAAAAATGCACTTTTCAAATCATCTTATAGGCATATCATTGCCATTACTGTACTTTTTGCTTTCTTTAAATACCAAAATACATCAAGGAGGAGAGAGAGATTGTTTCGGCAGTTAGATTTCCTGCAAAACATTGTATCAACCGTGCTCTAACAAGACTACAGAATCCATGAATTTAATTTTAATTGCAAACTATTTGCTGATCAATGCTGGCTGAAGGCACCTTCCTTTAGTTCACAACCCATGGGGAATCCCAGCCCCCACTGTATTTCCGTGTGCTCGGATCACTGCTGGTGCTTATATGCAATGTAGTTTTAAGTGTACCCTACAGATTGCGACTGCTTTACTAATATTCTCATGCAAGCCAAAGTGTTCAGTTGTTGCAGTGCAGTGGGTGGAGGGGGGGGATATAATCCTTAAAAATAGATCCTCAATTCTTTTCTTAGATTGCAAAAAATTTCTTTTTAAAAAAAAAAAAAGCAATCCAAGCTACCACACACTCCCCCGTTTGTCTGAAAGTGATTTGTTGGCAAGAATAGAAGTTTGGTTTCCAAGGTACAGTGAAAGAACATAGAGACGGTCTGAGGTATGGGATAAATATGCCATATTATCGGTTACACAAGGTGCTGTAGCTACGGGGGGATTGCAGGAGGGGGAGGTGGACTGTCATGATTAGAGCCATTTGCAAAAAAAAAAACCACCCAAGAGCAGTCGTATGTATTGCTCTGTGTTCAGAAGCGAAGTACAGGTGTGAATCACCCTACCGACAGCGGTGAGTGCCGGCCGCTCTGCAGCATACGGCGGACGCACCGCGAGGCTGAGACACGCTTTGCAGCTTGCTCAGACAAAAATCCATGTGCCAGCAGCATCTTGCAGGGGAACAGATGCCTCGGGCTTTCGTGGAGTGACTCGATGGCGCTCGCACGCTCGCGATCCTTGGTTCTAGCCAGCAGCTGCAGGAGAGTCTGGAGCTCTGGTGCTTTTGCTGCAAAAATCAGTATTTAAATACGGCTGCAGCTCTGCGAGGCCTTTTCACAGGCTGTGGTCCCCCACCGCCTGTGGAAATGCAACTGGTGGGAGCTGCCCAGTATGCTCAGGGACAGCCCTTCAGCGGGGAGAGCTGCCCCCGGGGCTGCGACGCAGTGGAGACACGGCGCAAAGCCTGGTGTGCACCAATGAACCTCAGAGCAGCTCTGCTCCGTAGAGCCCCTTGCAAGAGAAGATGAATCTAATTCCACTTTATTCCAGGTGACCTGATGGCAGGTGGAGGGAAAACAGATTGTGAGTGAGTCAGGAGGGCTGAGAAAACCCCACAAGGGTTGGAAGGGAGTTAGCAGTAACTACCGTCGCCCTGCAGCCCTGGGAGGGCTCCAGCACATGACCATCAGCTTGGCTTTGGGGGTGAGGCAAAGTCCGGGTTTATTGTGTGGGTCTTCAGCTCGTGTGGTATGAAAGGGCCTCAGCTTGTGACCCAGCTTTTCCTCACGAGTCCCATCTCCAGACACTCGTTTTAACATGAAATAATTTTTTTGTCTACCAATCAGGCCCATCACTGTTGAGCCCTTGCTGGGATACAGCCAGCAAACCAGTACATGGAAGGGGCTAATTCACTGCTTCATTTTGTCTCTCGTCTTCATCTCCAGGAAGCGGAGATTTCAGCTCTCCCTCGACTGGGGAGCCCCTCATCTCACATTTCCCACCCCGCGGACTGTGTGAGCTGCCGCTCGAGCTGGCAAAGATGCAAAGACTGGCCGAGGGCAAGCAGATGCAGAAGACATGCCATAGAGAAAGCACCCAGAAGACACTCATATGTGTATTTACTTCCCCTGAGATATCCACAAGCACCTTTGCCTTCCTTTTTCACACCATAGAACCTCCCATCTCTGGACCCTTTGCTTTTTCCAAGTGGACCCTGCTGGAAGTATGTATAATCTTCCATGATGGGGCTGTTTCTCCATCACCAGATTTCTGTGTGTCTGCTCTGAACATGTCCTTACAGACAGTAGCAGTGGAGACAAAGGAAGAAGAGGATGCAAGATCCAGACATATCTGCAGGAAGATATCCTGCAGGATGCCCAAATCTTCTTGAAAACCAAGTTATCTTGAATTGCACCTTGTAGGTCAATGAAAAAAAAAAGACCGAAGACACCAAACCACCTCTCTGTGCCTCCACCTAAAACCATAGCCCAGAAACCCCTTCCTCAGTGATGCCCTAATCAGACAGGGCCAAACCCCAGCCGCTTGGCTGTGGGACTGGGATCTCCATCTCACACATGCAGAGCTGCTCCCACCCCAGCATCGGCCCCCCATGGTCCTGCCGGAGATCTGGTGCGAACCCAGCCAGACACAGAAGTTCCCTGCAGAGCCAGTTTGGGAGCAGGGTCAGAGCAGCTCTCATGCACAACCTTCAGAGGCAGAGCTTTGGGGGCAGGCCGGTACAGCCGGCTCCCAGATGTGTGCCATAACCACTGTTCACCCAGATGTATGCCATAACCACTGTTCATCCAGATGTATGCCATAACCACTGTTCATTACACCCCTTGCTTGGCCCCACAAATCAGTTTTGTCTTGCATGGGAGTCAGCTTCCAGAGAAAGCATGGTGGAAGCCCATCACCTAGGGGAAGAAGTGGTGCTGAGGAGACCCTAAAACAGGGCATATCCTATATCTCTGGCATTATTTTGACATCTTCCATCGACTTTCTTCCCCCTCCTGCTAGTGCCAGCATGGCGCTCGCTGGGTGATGCCCACCCATACTCAGAGTCATGGGATGCTGCAGAGCAGAAAGGGGTCAGGGAGTCTCAGCAGCAAAGTGAGGGGATGGGCTAAGCAAGGTGGCTGTGGCACACTCAGCCCTAAAACCTCCCACTGTCCTCAAAGGCCACTGCGCAGTAACACCACAGTCCCTGCCGAGCGTGGTGTCACGTGCTACGGGGAACAGCACTACCGTTCCTCCACTGAAGCTGCGCTGGAAATGGGGCAGATTCATAACACTGATAGCATCTAGCGGTTGGGTTATTTTCCTTTAATAAACCTTTCCTGAACGGAACTATTTTTCCTTTCTGAATCCCCACCCCCTTATCCTGCCTCCGCAAATAAAGGCATTTCCTACTACAGGAACAGGAACCCTCCATCACTGCACTGAAATTTCCTATAGCCTTCCTGGCATTTGTCCTCTGAAATGCCTGAATGTGTATGAAGCCTTTCATAAAACTGAAGCACTTGCAGAAAACCTAGGAGCAGGGCTCAGTACGCTGTTACAAAGTCAGCCGACACGTAGTCGGGTCAGGTGTCTCTTGCTTGCTGCCACAATTATTTCCAGTGTAAACTCATCACAGCCTGGACTGGGAGGTCAAGGGTGGGGGGGGAGAGGAGCAACGTTATTTTGGAGCAATGGCCTGTCTCTCCCCAGTTGCCCACCACTCAGCCATCACAAGTTTCATAAGCTACTGGCTTTGGCTTGAAATCCCTGATTTCTGTGACATGTCTATTGATCTGTGCAGCTAATATATTGGGTAGGTCAAATAGTTTATTCCCTTCCTGGAGAGCTATGCTGGATCCTGGTAACATAATTTAGGTTTTGTTGTGGAACTGTATTTAGGTTTGTGCATTAAGCCCTCTCTTTCTTTTTTAATAGGTGTGCACACAGTTTTTTTCCTGGGTGGAGGAACACTATCACCTGCAAGCCTGGACGGTATGTGCTGTCTTGCCAGGAGCATGGGGGCACCCCGCCTCGTGGGTGACGCAGTTGATGCTCGCCCTGATGTTCCCCTGGAAAGGTCCCACCCAAACCCTGCGCAGTAGGTGTTAGCGCGCAGCAAAGCGTGGGTCCCTGCTGCACAGAGATAAGTGGGTAACGGACCACACGGGGTATTTTAACGGACTGGAAGGCTGCTTCTGCAGCCATCAGAGAAGTGCTGTTGCTCCTTCACCACAAGCCCTGGCCCAGGGTCCAGGCCACGAGGGCAGGAGGTGGCCACGCTCCCCAGCCGGCCCAAGCCCCAAAGCGGAGAGGTATTTGCACACCGCTGCTTTCTGCCAGATGGCACGTGCTTGCACGAGGCTGAACCGGTGGCAACGGCATCTGCTGAAGAGTTGGGGGACATACCTGCATGGCACGGTGCCATGCCACATCCAGCAAGGATAGTCCCAGGGCAGTGCGTCGCGGCGAGCCCTTCCCCTGCCCTGCTGCCCATTGCACCACCACGTGCCCAGAGCCACCTCCTCCACGGGACGGCTCCACGACGGTCATTAAACAAATTGAGCCTTTTCGAACATAGAAGGGGCTGTTCAACATTCACTTCTGCAGGGCGAGAGATGCCAGCAGTAGGTACCGAGGGCCAAACTGGCAGCTGGTGGCTCATCCAGCAGGTCACCCAGTTTCTGCTCTGCTGATCCACACCAGTGTCTCCCCAAACTGGGCCTGGTCCCCTTCCTCAAAGCCCCCGTCCCCACCCGAGCCACCGAAGGAGAAAGGGCTGTTGGGCCTGGCAGGAGGGACTGTTTACTGATGTATTTTAGGCTGTGTTATACAGCTCCTGTGGGAAACAGCAGCTCCACACTTCAGCGGGATTTTTTTTATTTGATTTGACTTTTCTTTGCCCATAAAAGATTGCTGCAAACACTAAGCTTTTAAATTAAAGGGACTTAATGAAAGTGTACCTGTGATAACTGTTACCGGATCCCTTGTACATTCAACAGCCACATTAGGATGATTTTTTATTATCTCTAAATCCATTCCAGAGGCATGTTCTTGCTGTTACAACCCTCCGGTGCACCATCACAGGTGCGAGTCTGCTACCCAGCATGGCAGGAGAAGGGCCGGCTGTGTTGCTATAGCCCTAGCCTGGGCTTTTTTTCCAAGCCAGATGAGCTGAGACTTATAAAGAACCCTGTTCAACACTTTCCTCGGATAGAAAGTGTTCATGTAGCCACGTCCCCTGGGCATTCTTAATGCAAATGGAGACTTCACCTAAAACGAGAGGAGATCTTTCTTTTGTTATAAGAATAGCAATGCAGTTTTCAGCGGAGGGTATGCTGCCTTGTACAAACGACATCAAACAAGACAAAAATGGAATATTGTGTTGGTGTAGCCAAGGATGCTGCAACCACTTCAGCCCCTCGAGTATATTATGTGGAGTTTACTAGCAATGCAGACTGTCCAAAATATATTTGGTGCATTGTCAGTCACAGGTAGCCCATGAAATATGCATTTTCATAAAGCAGCCACTTCAGTTTGATGGAATCAGGCATTCATTCCTGAGCATTTTTCCTCAGCTCTCTAACACAGCCAGGGGTTTCGCCACTGTTTCAGCTTTGGTCTGTTAATCTTCCAGTTATTGGAAGCAAGGTGGGTCACATAAGCTCGAGGTCGGAGCCATATCTTCCAGCCTCGCTTTGTGGTTCTGGCAAAGGAGCCGCCGCTCATCACACCTACCGGAGAGAAGATCCTGGGCAGGCTCCTGGAAAATGCTCTCCACTCGTTTGGAGGTGAGCATGAAGCAGCTTGATAACAAATCAGTGATCGTTGCCCTGCAGGAGACTCTTCATTCTTCATGATGCCTGGCTGTGGGGCACGGGGTGGAACATCGCTTGTGTTGGACTCGCTCCAGAGCAGAGTCCAAGGCCCAGCACAAGGTGGGCGAAGAGTCGAGGGGGGCTGAGCAACGCGCTCCCTTGCTCGGGGCTCTCTAGGGCAGGTGATGCCCTACTACACACGGTGTCTGTTGCTATAGAGTTAGACCTTTTGTAGCTCTAGGGCCTCTGTGAGTTAGAGTATCACCAAGACAGAGGCTTGGGAACAGAGATTCATCTTTGTATCATCAGGTGGAACTGGAAATAGAGCTGCTGAAGCCTTTCCTCCCAGGAACACGCACGAAGTGTCAATAAGCTTCAGGTTGAGGTTACCAAGGCCATGTTGACATGCACCTGAGAAGGTAGCCATGTACTCCCGAGACCAGGCTTTGCAGGTCAGTTTGAAGGATGTGTCCTTCCTGGGAAGTCTGAACTCAGGCTACCCCCAGATCCCATCTGCCTTGACCAATGCAGTATGGGGCACATCTGGGATGTCACAGGATGGCCACAAGGACAGATGGAAAATGCAGTCAGCTCAATGGGTTGTAAGTATGTACCTGAGTATATTCAGGAATTTTCTCCAGAGATATCAGCTAGTCCACCCCAAACTAAATCAGCTATGTTCCCACGGCTGATAGGAAGGGTTATGATTGAACAAGGCCATGTGGCCACCTTTAAATATACAGTGTACATGCACACAAAGTGATCACAGCACTGTTCCCAGCTGAAGCAAGTGCAGTGCTCGCAGTGGGGCTGTGCTGTACCACCGGTGAAAGACCACCACCACCACCGCCGCTTCAACAAAGAGACAGTCAGCCACAGAGGCAGGGCCTGTGCCTTTTTTTTTTGGTGCAAATATCTGAATTACCCTTCAGCATTTTGAAGCAGAGCAGACAGCTGCGTTGCAAGTGAGGCCAGAGCGGAGCAGAGAGACTTGGCATTTAGCAAAGCTTAACTTCTTGCTGCACAGCAGCACGTTGCATTTAATATTTTACATGTAGCGCTGGGACTGCTTATAAAGATGTTGTCACTAAGCAACAAAACAAGGATTTTGCAGGAGATAGTAAGGTGATACTAAATCTCCTCTTCTCATCCCGCCTCTCCACTACGCTAAGGTCACCAGAACCCAGAATTTTGCCTGTTTGTTGTCGAGAAACCGGTGGGAGCACTGATAAATAAGGGAAGGGAGGACAACAGTGTCACGGGCTAATTCAAAACAGATGCATTAGGTCTGAAAGGAGCACACAGCCAGGCAGTGCTCTTTTTCTCCTCTCAGTGTCTGAACTTTGAAATAAGGCAGGCAACGGAGCAGGGCAGGGAGGTGAAAGCGGCCTTGAGCAGGTGAACGCTGCACTGCAAGGCGGGCAGGAGGACTTCATCCCACAGCATGACCCCCACTGCTGTCTCTGGCCATTCCAAACTCAGAAAAGGAGGATTAGATCAAATGTACAAAACGTTACAGCCTAGCTGCAGGAAAGCTCTACAGAAAAAGAGTGAGGGATTACAAAATAAATAAATTTGATGTCAGAAAAATTGCACAAGCTTAAATATCTAAAGAGAGGGAAAAGAAGTTTGGAGCAGAGCCTCACACCGGAGCATCCAGCAGCAACAGCATTAAACAAGGCTAACGTAGGGCTTCTTCTGCTTTGAACAGAGACGTCCGTTCGGTCTGCGATCTGTACCAGTATCACTGCAAACTGCTGCTCTTCGCGTTGCCATCAGAAAAACCAGCTGATGTCAACGGTGCACTGAGCAGAGGCAAGTTAAAAACCCAGTAACGATGACGGGTGGCACATTTCCATTAACGTACTGGATGTGCAAACAGATAGACCATTACCTCCCAGCTGCCAAAACACTGCAGCGTTATCTACAGCGCAGCAAGAGGAGCTGGGAAAAGGGAAAATATGACCGTGGTCATTCAGCAACAGCGCAACACCTCTCAGCCGAGGGTCTCAGCAGAGCAGGTTTGCACAAAGCCGAGATAAAGCTGCCGGGCACCTCCCCCTTCCCCCGGACCTTTCACATCACTGGTCCAGCTGCTCCCAGGAGACCAATATTTCCTCATCATGTGGCTCCTAGCTGACACGCTGCATGACGCCCTGCTCCCCCGTAAGGTCACCGTGCACCTGGCTGAGAAGGAAAAATACTGGGAACGAGCAGCATTCCTGTTATTTGTAGTATAGTAGTGCTGAAGAGCCCATGTATGGACCAGGCACTGAGCCGCACTCTGGATGGGGAGGGAAAAAGCCAGATTTTGCTCTTCTGTGGCTATGGAGTGGTCTATAGCAAATGTCCTCTTAGAGAGGATTCAGGCTGCCACTACCATGGCAAGGTCCCTGCCCACAACCCCACAATGCAATAGCACAGACCTCGCAATTCGGACAGACGAGGCCTCCCGAAAATCCCAGCTCACTGTTGTTCACCACAAAGGTATTTCTATACTTCCAAAGAAATGAGGCCTCTGTGCTCATGCTCTTTGTGCCCTCCTTGGGTCCTCTTACACTTTTTAAACACGTCGGGTAATTTTGTCTGTATTTGATGGGCCAAGGCATTGTGGGTGGAAGGAGTTGTCTCAAAAAACATGAAGTTCCTGCCAGGTTCATGAAATGGAGGTTCCCCTGGAGCTGGAGATGACTCACAGTCAGAGACGGACCAAGGGCTCATCAGAGACCCTCTGAGAGGCAGGGAGAGAGGGAGGACACCAGTGGGTGACTTCAGATTTGCACCTTTTCAGTCAAAGCCTCCAAGCAGGGGAGACAGAGCTGCAGGAGAGCCAGTTTTGCTAGCTCTGCTGCCACAGAACAATGGATGGCCCTCAATAAATGGTGAGTCCTTTTCTTCCTAAATATTTTTCATTAAAAATGAGAGGGTGAGTGACTCAATGGCTGACAGTTATATCATATGGATGGCTACCGATTTGCCATTTATCCTGTGGCTTCCTCCATGCAAAAATTTGGTTAGGCATGTGTGTGCAAATGCTTGAAAAAATACGAAGGCTGAGACCAGTTCTGGCCGCTTTGCTCTGCACCTTCACCAGTCACTTCACATAAGCTGCCCACGTAAGATGTACTAAATCAGGAGAATGAGGTAGGATCTGGCATGGTCCAGCTTAGGCTGGGGAGCAGGCAAAGAGTCAGCTTTTCACTGGGATTTGTCCCACCTGAATGCAGTGGTCTGGTAAGTAGACGCCTCCATCCCAGGTAGTCACTGTGGCTTCTCTTTGTAGCCAATGGCAAAAAATAGGCCTTTTGGGAACATGACTTGACTACCCCGTAAACGGTGACAGCTCGTCACTTGGCTCCCCTTCACATCCAGTTGGTTTAAACGAAAAGTAACAACAACCTTCTGTTGTTTCTCCCCACACAGCCTATGTGACCCCAAGCCCCCAGCACAGCCTGACCACTCACTTCACAGGAAGTGTTTTTATATTGAGCTCAACAGCAGCAACATTTGGAGAGCTGTGGAAAGGGGAAGAAATATTTGATTTGCCCAATATTTGTACTGAAAATAATATTCCAAAGCATTTGCACATATTTTGTCTTATTTTTCAGTGCTTCTTCTCAGTGCTAAATTTAAATGCATATTAACCAAGAGCTGCAGGGCCTCTGTCTGATGCCACTTGGAAAAGGCTAATATTTATACATAATTTTGAACACAATCGTCCGGGGCCAGAGCCCTATAATGCCCTCCTAAAGATGCTTGTAAAGACACAGCCCTGGCCAGCACTCCAGCAAAGTGTAGGAAGAGAGGAACAACTTGTATCTCCTCCGCTAATAACAACAGTTTTGTGCTCTCCCTGGTTTCCTCCACTGCTGCCTCACGCAGCTCAGCTCTGCAGAGGAGAGATGGGATGGGATGGGCAGACTTTACACCTTCCTCCAGATTTCTGTTTACGTTGCAGACACCGTGGTAGGGAGCCAGAAACCTCCCTCCCTTGCCCTGTCATGTCTGGTGTCTGCAACAGGGCCATCTTCTCTGGTGACATCTTCTCCAGAAGAAAACACCTACAGAGTTCGCTGTGGGGCTTACATTCGTGAATTCAGTTACTCTGTTCAAATCTCATTTTCACAGCTCTTTTGTTCTGGGCTTTGCAGTGACGCTTACCATTACCTTCGCTCTCGTCCTTCCTTCCAGGATCCGCGGACATCCACCCGAGCAAGGCCAAAAGCTGGCAAGGTGACATCCTTCTGCCTCCCTGGAGCCTGGTCCCCCATGCTGACACAAAACATATTTGCTAGTGGAGGGGAGCCCATCCAAATGCTGCATTGGCCTCGTTCCATGAACCTTTATTTAATTCTCGGGAGCCTGTGGCCTCTTTCAAGCCAGAGGTGGAGGAAAGTACAATCATTATTAAAGAAATGTTTTGGGAAGGTTTATTTTCAATTTTTTTTAGGTGAAAAGAAAGATGAAAGGGGAAAAGTTCCCTTTTTCACACATCTTAAGGTCACACTTCATATTAAGGTTCCATTTATAAAGGACACATAAATGCTTAATACATGTTTAAGTGATTGATGAATCATTTATTGTATATTGCTATTGAATTGTTGGTCTCCAGAGCTGTGATTTAACCATCTATAATATCTGCTGCAGCGGTATATAGAGCCATCAATAATGTTGGAACATGAAGTATTCGTGTGTATAACGTGCTTACAGCATCTAACATTTATGAATGCTTTATAAACAATTTATAAATGAAATCTTAATACACGGTGTAACCTATTTTTAATGTAGTGGGAGTTACGTAAGCCATTTGGCCTTGATTCATCTCTCTTAACTTCGGGCATCTCTGGTTGTAGCCCCATGCCACTTCTCTTTCCCTTTCAACCTGCCCTTCCTCCCACCGCCGATTTACCCCTTTCCACCCCCAAACAGCACTGCAAACGTGTCCGCCTGGGATGCTGCACCCTCACAGGCTTCAACAGCCTCTGCGCGGATTGAGTTGCACATCAATACCCCCCACGCACACGCTCCGCAAGGAAAACGCTCCTCTTCGTTTCCCTTTGCAAACCAAACCGTTCCCCAGGTTCGGTCTGGCACGGCCACGCAGAGGGGCGGATCAGGGCAGCTGCTCTGGCGAAGGGGTGGGGGGAGGATGCCTGCTGGGGTAAGGAAGAGAGTGGAAACCCCTTAAGTAGGGTCTATAACTACCCACCTGACAGAAATGCAACATGAAGCTACATCCCAAATTAGCAACTTACACATCCAAAGCAGGTTCCTGTAGAGGATGGTTTGGATCTTAGCTTGGTCCCTGAAGGCGCTTGACTCTTGCTGTCTCCCCACAGCCTCAGGCCTAAGGATCCAGACTAGTCCCTAAAATGAAACGCCTCACTTAGGTGGCCTATATCTTGGCATCTGTGCTCTGGACCTGAGACACTGGGAAAGGGGCTGGTAAGAAGATGCCTACACTGACCCATGGCATCACTTCAGCCATGGGCCTGGACCGGTTTGTAAGAAAACGGGCAGTCTCTGGGTAACAGAAGGGCCATGTTTCAGACACTGATTGGCGACAGCATCCTCACATCCATTAACAAGATACTCGTTGCTAAACCATTTAAATAGTTGGCCTGACTTCCTAATGGCAACGTCTATGATGTTTTGTTCAAACTGAACATACGGTGAAAAGAGGCTGTAATTAGCCCTTCCTCAGCCATGATATCAGAGCACACGGGACCTTAACAAATTCTTCTCTTCAGAGAATCCACCACTCCAAAACAGTGGTGCTGTGTTTCCTCACTGTTAACACATGCATAACGTGAACCCTCCTTTATGGACCAGGTTTCTGAGTTTCTGGGTGGTTACCAGGGAGATCTGCTGTGCGTGTGGAGCTGGGGAGGCAGAGAGGAGGTACAGCACTGCCCAGGCTACCTGGCCTGGGAGAGGAACACTTGGAAGAGGAACTGCAAGCAGGAGGTGGAGGAGCTGTCTCTTCTAGTCCACAGCTCCAGGCCCAGCCTTTTGGTATAACGTGATTTCCCAAGCAGGTCCATTCATATGATTTTATGCCCTAAAGGTTCATTACTGTGGTTTGTATAGGCACACATTGAGTACATGCTGTCCTGGAAGGATCTTCTGCACTCCCAGACTCATTGTATATATGTCCCTCAAGTATTAAATGACAGTGCCTGATTTTGATAAGACCTCTCCTCATTATACCATTGGTCCTGGGAGCCAGCAGTGATCCAGCAACAACATGGCCCGTGCAATTGGTAATGGGATGGGGGCCTTAATTTCAAACGTATGGGTTCAAATACAGATTGTGCATCTGGGCACTGGTTTAGCAAGTTCCCTGGGCAGATGCGTGACTCTGGACTGGCTACAATTTGTGGGTCTACTCGTGTGTTTTAAATTAGGCATACACTTAAATATCTTGCTGAATCTGGAAAATAGGGACAAAAAGTTATCAGTATGTATTTGATGATGTCATCTACATACAGCACAGGTTCTACTGGTGTTACAAAACTGATGCATCATGAACATACTAGCCTAAGTATCACTCCAACAAGCAACACCACATGGTTATTGAACAGGTAAGGTCCCATTCAACTGAAGCATCTTGAGATGTTTCTAAGAGAGGATGTGAGAGCCAAACTCCAGTTTAACAACTAAAATACAGTTTGACACAATTTTTTTCCCCAGAAGATGAAAGCCAGGAAAGCCTCCAATTCCCACTTGTGCCAAAGAGCTGAGTTATAATCCCAGAACGCCGCAAGGCATGCTTAACACCCTGGAGAGTTTGCATCGCTCTCCCCCTCAGCTCACAGTTAAAACGGGTTGGCCGGTCAGCGTTGGGCGGCTCACGCTGCCTCCACTCACCTTGTACTTGCTCGACGGAGACAGGCATGGGAGTCGCAGCATGAAGCTTATATCCTTCATCAGCTCTAAATTCATCTGGGAAGATAAAGTCTGAATGAAGTTGAAATTTCTGTTCCAGGGTCACATCCATTCTCCTTTCAGAGAAAGAAGATAGCACCACGGGGTATATTATTATTATTAACAGTAAAAACACACATGAACATTATTAAGAATTATAGACAGAAGAGACAGGCAAAGGTGTAAATGACACAAGATAAGCATTTATTCAGATAATTAAATTTACATGGTTTATGCTTCTCCAACACATACATATATTGGACCAACTTCTGCTCTCAGCAATGATGATTTAAATTAGGAATGATTTAATTCAGTCAAGTGGGATCATATCAGATTTACAGCTGTGTAACAATGCACAGATTGGCTCATCATGTTCAAAATAATAGCTGGGTGGTTCAGAGAACTAAAAACAAGATTTCAGCTCTAGAAAGGAGAGCAGATCAGAACAGTATCATCCTTTATTCAAGCCACTGCAAGCACCAATCCTGACAGCAATTCCAGTGAAAGCTTCCATTAAAAAGAAAACAAAAAGCCATACAGTATTCTCATTTTAAAGTACCTTCCCCTCACCCTTCTCCAAATTACACTGACACTTTAACATTCTCCTTCTGGAGAAGTCACAAATAATCCCCAGAAGGAAGAATTTCTTGTGTTTCATCTCTCTCACCAAGTAGAAGCGTAAGAAAATTGGGAAAGATAACATAAATGTCAAAAGCAACTAACCATCAAAGTGGACAAGGGACAGAGCGGTATGCTACATAACGAACAGACAGACCATTAACGGTCAGCTCACACAAACGCTTATATTTATGAGCACATATTGCAGATTTATAATGGCATATTGGAAAGCTAGGAAATATGCAGCTCTGTTTTGTTATAATAAAACCTGTTCCCATTCAACAGCTTCAATGGGCTGCGGATCAGGCCCCTTTAGAAGTAAGGGGCACGTGAGTGCTGTACCTCGGTATAGGCTTCACCAAACGATACCTTCTGTTGTCAGGGACCACTCTCAAAACCAGACTATGAGAAGCTCCCTTAGCTGGGTAAGCTGAAGCATCCTGACTGCAACAGCATCTGCTTCACAATATTTTTGCCTCAAATGCAATGTGGCCCTTATAAAGCCTTAGCTGTACTGCTAGCATCTGCAGACTACCTGCTGGGAATACTGAATAAAACACAATTTGGATTTTGCTGCAACAGTGTTGTGTAACATAGCACAGAGACACATGTCAAAAGCAAGCTTTTATGGTGAAGAGTAACTGGTTTAATTCCTGCTCTCCTGAGATCTTATTTTATGTGTATATGCCTATCTAGTGGCAGAGACTCAGCCTCACGGCACAGGACGTGCCCAGCTCTGCTGCTTGGACCCTCTTCCCGCTGGTGTCTCCTGGCCCAGAGACACTGTGCAAGTCTAGGGAACGGTGTTGTTACCGGACCCTGCTCACTGGCAGCTGACGGAGCAGCACATCATTGCAAGTGAGTGTTCATCCCGCCTCAGATTTCCATCACTCCAAGTCTGAAGACTTCTATTCTGGAATTCAACGCCCCGTGCAGAGCCACAGCTCAAGAGCGAACACTGATGAAATTGCCACAATACAGACTGAGAGATAATACCCTGGACACACTGGAAACACAACTATCATGCTAGAGCTACAGTTCCCTCAAATTAAGAAAATATTTAGGATCAGTACACTACAGTGATTTGCAAACATGCAACGAATCGAGTTTTGAGCACTGTCATGTTCCTACAGAAAACACCAGTCACATCTACAAGTACAGCTGAGCATGGTGCACAGACCCAGAGCGGGCGGCTATCCAGCCTCGTGCTCCAGGTGTGAGCAGACACACCAGTGCAGGTGTGAAGTAGCGTATCCACATTCGGATGAAGCCTAAGCGGAAAAGGTTGTGCGTGTAGGTTTAGCACAGATAGAGCTACCTTGAGCGTCCCACCACATCTTGGTGTATTCATCCTCAACAAGTGTTCTGCCACCAACTTCAACAGCTGCAGGCTGTAAGTCTAAGAAAAAACTGAGCCATGTTTGAAACCTATGGTCTATGAAGTAACATATAAATCATACGGATGAAATATCTCCCTGCTTTGCATGGAGTAAACTCAAGTTTCTTTATGCAAAAGCATTATTTGGAAAAACAACTGGTTAAATTTTCAGTGCATTCAGCAACTACTGTTATGGTCAGGAATTCCATGGCCTTAATTGCCTAATAATTACACTTAATCATTCTACCAAAAAAAGAGAAAAACCAAATAATCAAGCTCAGTCTATTAGCATGAAAAACCTGATCAGAAGAGTTTGCAAAAACTCACACAGAGTGATAATAATGGCCAGCTGATTAATTTTGGTGGCACTTTAAGGGTCTGCAAACGTTTCTGGTGGCTGTGATTGTTTGAAACACTAGTTCATAGGCTGAATTCATAGGATAGCCCCCAGCAACCCAAAAGTTGGCTTATTTCCTTTCTCAAGGACAAAAAACTCTTTGCCATTCTTCTTTTCATGTTCATAGATCTACCAAACAAAAGGCAGTGACTCCACCAGGAGCGGAGGCACTGAGCTCAGGGGAGGAAGAGAATAACTGGAGGCACATTTGTTATTCTTACTTTCACTAAATAACACGGGAAAAGGCATCACTACCACTATTTAGCACTGAAGACACCAAATACTCAACAAACAAATGGAACAAGAACAAGCCTGGGAGCGAGCCTGACAGAGAACTACACCTCATGGGTACACACCCCAGGTTCACTGTGCGCCAGGCATTTAATACAGACACACAACTCTTGCTGAAATGATAAAGAAGGATTATTCAAATTGGAATCGATACCTTCAAATACATGGTTAAATCCAGCCCTCAAGACCCTTTCAAATCCACTGATATCAATGGGGTGTATGAAAGCATAATGCATGTATTAGCTGTTTCAAAGGCTTTTTGGAAACAGAGGAGAACTCCAGCGTATTTATAATCCGTCTTTCTCTCTCTCTGAAATTAGCTAAAGCAGCTGCCCAAATGACTACCAGCCAATTCGGAAAGTGTTCAGCTGTTCCTCCAAAGCAGGGACTGTGGCCGGGGGCTGGAGAGAAACAAGCTGGGGTCAAGCAGAGACTGTGCCAAGCATTTCTGTGCACTGTGGTTAATCGAATAGCAAATAGCACATCTACAGCTTAGTTTCGATCACAGGCTCCATCGCACGGATGTGGACACTAGGAAGGCAGAACCAGGAGAGAGGGAGCTCCCTGCTGCAGTTGTCTTCGTGGAATTTGATATTCAGGTAGAAATCGCCTGTGTAGAGAAAGAGAAGTGCTCCAAAGTACACAGAGTCTTTGGTTGGCTTCACCTGGAAAGGAGAAGGTGAAAATCAGTAAAACCGAACAAGCAACACCACAAAATAATTGCATTTTTCAATTCAGTAGCTCCTTCAAATGATCCCAAAGTACTCTAGAAATACTCATACATTAAACATCTCAATATTGCCTTCCCATAAGAAAAGGTAAATACTTTGCCCCTATTCTAAGAATGGTAAAACTGGACCATTGAAAATTAAATCCTGTGTTATTCTCTCGTGCAGCAAAGCTGTGACACAGCTGAAACCAGAAAACAGATCTTCAGGAGTCACTGATTCCAGAAGAAAGCTGGCTTGTGGCAGAAGTCACCCCAGATTTCCTGAATATCCAGGAACATTTTCCCTCAGACTACATTTATCAACTTCTTTATTAAAGGTCTAAATCATGGCTTTGAACTCTTGTTAAACACATGCTTAAACACCATTTAGCTACTTAGCAATAACTAAATTCATCCCCACATCCCCAGTTACTGTTCAGACACAATCTGACTGTAAATTCTAATCAATAATTTTTAACATTCCCTATCATGGGACTAATTAAGTTTGGCAGGAAACACCCCACTAAAAGTAGCCCTCCTGATTTAACTTGTCCTAATTAAATATAGAATCATCACTGTTTCCACATTTATATATCTCCTTTCATCCCCAAACCATTTGCAATCCATATCTTTGCAACAAATAATATATCTTGATCCACCATTTCAGCAACACATTTAAGCACTTCTTAACTTTAATAATCCCATCACTATTCAGCATGTGCCAGTGTTTGAATTAATACACTGCCTCCACAAGATGTTAAATCCAGTTTCAGGGTGCCTAGAATTGAGTGAAAACCGCTGCAGATGCAAAAAGCTGAATCAGCACAAATTTATTAAAAAAAAAAATAGTGAAGAGGCAACTTCAGTCCAGCAGAATGTATCCAATAAGAGGCACCTGATGCTCTTCAGTATTGGCCTTCCCTCAACCAAGACCATCTTACCAGTCCCCTTCTACTCCCAGGACCCTGAGGCCATCATCTTAAGATGTACCCATGGTGTCAACCCTTCTCTCACAGTCAGGCCCACCTATTTTCTTTTTTACTTGGATACTCATCAGTAATGGGCCTTTCTTTTCTTGCTGCCAAGGCACCTCCTCTCCAAACACCTCAAAGCCCACCATTTTACAGTGTCTTGGGTTGATGCCAAATGATGGCATGACCGGTCAACTAGGCCCAGACCCAGACCCAAATCCAACTGCAATGGAAACTCTAGTGTTGCATCCACAAGCGCTGAGCTGTCCACATCTACTGGACTTGACTGGATTCAGGAGAATATCTTTGCGAGGGAACCAATGCTTCATTACTCCTGGAACAGTGAAGGGACAAGGCTAAGGCTCCAAAATGGGGCTACAAATGTGGTCAAGGACTGGGAAGATCCCTGCTCACCACTCGGTCCCATCTTAAAGTGGGACATCAACAACTGGGGATTCGCTGGGGAAATGTTTATGGGTGCCCTTTGCTGAAGGGCACCTTGTCATTGCCTAGGAAGATGTGAACAAGGATGATGACTAAATCATGGAGAGGGGTGGGAGAGGAACCACTTGGAAAGATTTCCAGAAGTGGAATTTCTTTGAATGTGGGGCACTTCAGGAATACACCAAAGAGCTGAAAACTGCCTGGACTGCCATTGCCTCCAATGAGGAAGGTTTTCTGTAGCTGTCAGGTGCGAAGGGAATGAGCTGTTCCTTTTTTGTTTTCTTCCGTTCTAGTTTTTTTGGACCTCCATTGCTGCGTCCTGAGTACTTTGCCAAAGGGACAGTGTGGAATTGCTGAGCAGGCCTCAGGTCACAGTCCCACTTTTCCTTCAAGCTTCCTCACGCTCCATAGCTAATCCCTGTCACATCACACAGAACAAGCCTGCTAGCTGGGCTTAACCCCTAACCATCCATCCTGCCCCATCCCCTTACTGATAAACCACTTCCAGGACTTATCACTTCATCATACAACGACAGTACAGTAAGAAACACCAAAGGAAACCATTTCTTATTCAAAACAGGAACTCATGCAGTAAAGAAAACGTGGACAGGACTGAGGTCTCTCCTTCAACAAATACTTGCTGATCATACATGAACATCAGCTAATACATCACTGAACTTTCAATAGCAGGCATGCAACCCTTGTAGTCCACTGGGATTTCAGGCTTCTTTGCTGACCCTGCCTAAATTGCTGCTCCTGCGCAGGCGTTTGGCTGTTCACAAGCAGTATCATCATCAGAGCTGGCAGAGCTCAGGCTGCCTTTGGCTTTGATGCTGAGTACTTTTGCTGACCCACAGCAAACTTCTATCAGCATCGTATCATCCACGCGAGTGGTCAGAGCCATCACGGCTGTGCTCCTGACCCCTGTCCTTGGCATCTCCCTTCCTCACTGGATACAAGTTCTTGCTCTCCGGGATTGAGTCTGGACACACAGAGCATCTCACTAGCGGTATCGCACAGTCTTCCCTCGTTTTCTTCCCCTTCTCCATTCGCTTGCTTGGCGCAGGTCACATGTACCCCACCTCGCACCAAGACTGCAAGGCATGCTCCAGCAAACCTGACGGGAACAAGAAGGTCATGTACTCACATCTGCTCCAGACCAAAATTGTGTTGCCAGCTGATCCAGCAGCGCACAGATCCGGTAGTGATCCCTGTGGGATCACAGCCTAGGCCCAAGCCGTGCCAGTCTGCGATGCTGTGGATTCAGCACGCGTGCTGAATCGAGTAGCAACATCTGAACAGATTTTACCAAAATTCTTCTGCCGAATCTCTCGCATGGAGACCAAAGATGGGAGGCTGCCACCCCAGAAAAACATGCCTGGAGAATCAATAACACACTGCCCACACTCCTCCTCTGTTCCTCAGAGACAGAAGAAAAATTTTCTACCTCCATCCTAATCCTTCCCCTATTCAGGCCACCGCATGGGACTGTGATTGCTGAGAACTAATTACTCCTTATTTTTACTGCTGTAATACTTTACGAGCCCAGTTGGAGATCAAGGCTAGTGCCAGCTACTGTACACTGCCCCAAAGAGTTTACAGTCTGGGTAAAACATTGCCAAGAAAAGTAATTTGTTCCAGATGGGCCACAGGGGACCTGCCAGAAGTGAGCAAATGTTCATCATAGCTTCTGGGCTGATTCAAAATCACTATCTATTAATGAATTTTTGCTCATCTTCCACCACCAATCATTCGAGCTACTCGGTGATCACAAAGCCAGGAAAAACCCTGCTTTGAAATAGTAATGGTAAAAGTGGGAACCACAAGGAAAGACGAATTGCTGGTAGCTACAGGAATCTGCATAGCAGACGATTCCTTTTTTTGGGGGGGGAGGCGGCTTTTAATTTGGCAAGAACCAACTCTGCTTGATCAACTAATTATTCAAGACAAAACATTGGTATGAACTAAGAATTTATAATAATATACCTACAGCTAAACCTAAGGTTGTAAAGTGAGAGAAAAAATGAGAAAATTAATAAACACAAAGGTATTTGAATAGGTGAGGGTCCACCATCCTATCTCACATTTTAATATCCTACACTGAAAAAAGTCTACAATCTAAATGCTAACTGATAAAGTCACCTTTTCAGTTAAATGAAAACACAGAAAGATAAAGTGAACCAAATTAAAAATTATGCCTAAAAATAAAGATTTTGCATAATTTAAAAGGCACGGAAATATCTCAATATCCTTTAAAATCTTTGATAAAAGAGTTTGTTTTTCTGAGGTAGGCATATCCCAGCAGAAATTTTGTGATGCAAACCCAGACTGCCGCATTATACTGAAGTAAAGAGCACAAAAAGGTGAATAAGCGCTCATTACGCTACCTCCAAGAGGCATCAACTAACCTGGACCTCAAGTCATAAGAAAGAGAAATACAAAATCCTACATCTTTTACCCTTGAAACAATTTTTGTTCCTACTGTAAAGCAGTGTGTGGATGCTGAAGAATACTGTGTATACTCCCTGCTTTCCAGATAGGTGTGGAAACAGATCTGAAACTTTTTAGTCTGAAAACAAAAATAATTTTGATTTGCTGAACAATCAGACATCTGGCTTAATCAGAAGTTAATGTTTAGGAAAGCATTTTTTTCCCCCCAAAGACCGCATTCAGTTCAGACCAGTAATGCTTCAGTTTCTGTATTAGCATGATGACAGACCACATTTGCAGGGCTTGAGAAGGATTTTCTCTAATTTGTGCTGGAGCACCTGATGCTCCCAGCTGTTCATGCCCATACACTACCAGTACACCAAACCCTATAGTGGTTCTCCATCCCCCTCCCACTCAGCTCAGCAGAGCAATAAATCATGTCACCACCTCCTTGCTAGTGTCAGTGTAAAGTCAGCCCAATTAGCTTAAATTGCTGACAAAGGTCGTTTGAGCTAACCTGGCCAGCTCTGCACCGAAACGAAGGCTCGTGCCATCTCTTCTGATGGGTCCGCTGGGGAAGAGGGAGACACGTCCCTGCAAAGGGCCACAAACAAGCAGCTGGGAGATGGGAACATCTCAAGCCAGCTCTGCTAATCAAGCAAAATAATCCTGTGTCCAAGACTTTAGTTCATAAAAATAACGGGCACACGTTCAACTGAGCAGCTCTGAGTTACACCAGCAGGGAATTTGGTTCAATGTTTCAGCTCTAATTTATAAAAAGAGAAACTATCAGTCTCTTTCATCTCACCCAATGATGAGCTTCTTCAGTTTCTCAACCAGCATCTGTCTGAGTTACTGCCAAACTCAGAGCATTAACACAATTCTGAGTATGTTCATCGCTCCCTGAAGCACCAAATGCACAAACCAGGACTTTCTTCTTGTCCCCAAACCAGGTGCTGCTGCCTGAAATCCTTTTTCCATTACTGAATTAGTTATTACAGGGGATGAAAGGGTCTCTGACAACATTAGATACACTGTTTGAAGAATTTTCTTCCATCATCAGTGCTCTGTGCCTCAAAGAAATATGAGTAAGCATTTTCTGGGGGAGCCTGTGGAGGACAAGCATCAACACTACATACCGTGAAATATAACACTTCTTGCCTAAGAGTCAACATTTGCTTCATGCCTCCTTTCTGAATGAAAAGGAGGACAAATAGCAGAAAACAACTCTATTTTTAACTTATCAAGGACTGTGTTTACAGAAGAAATGTCACAATCCTGAACACGGGGGCAAATGTGGGGCCCGTAACGTATGAGAAGGCTGCCTGGGCAGGCGCAAGAGATGCGACCTCCTGACATCTTGCCCCATCGGAGACTCAATCAGAAGGTAGGAATGCATCATGCTGACATCTCCCTTTTCCCTCATTAGCCTTCAGGGTCAGCCCCTTGGGCAGCCAGCCATCTAAACACTGCACTTCTGATTTAAAAGTCCACATTGTCAAAAAGGGAGTCAAAGCCATCTCTCGATTGTTTCTGTTGACAAATCTAAACTATTCAGCCAAGATTATGGTTAGCACCCATTAAAATTCCCGGTGATGGTGTACTCCGTGCTCATTAGCTTTTTAAAATATTTTCTTCACATGACGCATAACTTAAAAATATGCACAGTGACTATCCCTGCAGTTAGCCTTTAATTTCATTCTTACTAACATTCACTTAAATACTCAGTTTTGACAGGTGTATTTTATTAGCTAACTGATGACCTAAGCAAAGGTCCTAAGCACTATCCCACACACTCACCCTCTTCTTCATGTTTATTTTATAAGTACCAGAAATACTGCTTTTTCCACTCTGCAAAATTTTCCCTATGTTTTTCATTCCTCCGATTTTTTTGTTATCTTTGCTCTTTGGGGAATGATGTGGGATGGAGTAGTTGTATCTGGGAAGAATTTTCAGTATTTTGGCTTAGAAGCAAAAAAACTCCTGGACTTGCAATTTCTGAAGAGGTATTTGTAAGAAAACTCAATTATTCTATAGAAAAGCACTTTTTACCCTCCTTTAAAAATGTCTTCTATATTTTTATTTTTCTATATAGTTTTATAAGAATATGCTAAGTGACAAGTAAATGAACCAGCTCATCATATTGGTCATTAATGTTTAGCATTTTCTTTTCACGTTTCCTCAGGACCTGACTAAAACTGGTTTGCTGAGTTCCTTTGCTCAGCCTAGGGAATATTTCTCCTGGGCTAGAGAGAAAAAGTGACTTAAAATCTATTACCGCAGGCTGCACTGAATGACCCAAGGGACAGGCAATATGGTATTCAACGTTTTATCTAGGTTACCCATTCACATCTAGTCAGATCTGGAGTGACCAAAAGTTGCTCTCTCAGATAGCTAATAGTGGTTTATGTCATACAAAATTACAATCTTAGACCATTTCAGGGAGAGATTCTATATCCCCAAACCCAGCAACATCTTCAGCGGTAGCTGCCATAATTATGGTACTTTCTGAAAATTAACCTGCCTTAAAATGCACGATCGAATACTGAAACGCCTTTCTGCAAATGGTCTCTTGTAACTTTTAACAGAGTTTTAACAAAAGCCCTAGAATTCATGCAGAATAAAGCTGAACCACTTTTCAGGATGGCTATAATTAAGTTTATGATTAAGTTATGATTAAAGCACTTTGCCGGGGCAGCACGAGGAAATTTGCATGACGAAATGAAAGAACTCCTTCTCCAAGGCTGCTGGTGTCACTCCTTAGAAAAATTTGATAACGTAAAGTAAGACACACTTGAGCACATGGCTTTCATCATGATGCACGCCATCTGAAAAGTGACCCATCCAATAGACTCACCGAATCAATGTAAAAGGTGTTGGATCCCACAAAAGTGATGGCATCTTGCAGCTCGTAGTTGTGCACCCCGTTTTGGTAATCCTGGTACGGCGTCACCGTGAGAGCAAAAGGGCCCACGCTGTGTTTGCTCCAGTTGGTCAGCTTCACCTCCAGCGGGACGGGGTCCCCGACTTTGCAGTCTACCACAACGTCACAGTCGCAAAGCTTTCCATCAACAAGGATATCTGTGAGTCAAGAAAACAATCCCACGTTACGCTGGATCTAGAAACTGTATTAACTTTGGTTGGTAGGAAACCTAACAAGAAAAAGCAACCTGAACCACAGGAGTGCACAACAGTTAGGAGAGACAACCGAGTCCCGCAGAGTGTTGAACCTTCCTCTTGCAAAAAGCATCGGCCACACGTGCGATTCCCTCCTTGTGCTCCCTTGGAGGCAACGCAAGACCCCAACCCTTTGGGTAGGGTAGTGCTGCAGGGAAACGACTTCAGACAACCAGTGCATCCATGAAGGCCTGATGTCTGTCCACAGCAGCTGAAAGAGCTGTTGAAAAAAATGATTGTAATCTCCTACACACAGGCACCAGATGATATCTTTTTAAGAGTTGAATTCTCCTGGCTGGTGCTGGGGTCCTCTCCCCTCAGCTCCGAAGGGATCAGCACCTCCAGTGCTACCATCCACTGGTATCTGCCCTGGCTCTGGCCCAGCAACGGAAGAGGAGACAACCCCTTTCGCTCCTCCTTGCAGGCCAAGCCACAGGCTGGCTCTGATGAAGCTGCCCTTCCTTCTCATGCTTCTCCTGCACATCAGCACCATCACGGGAGAGGAACTACCAACAGGAATCATTAACACAAACCGTGGCTCTACACATCCAGTGCTGGATGCCCATGTCACATGCTACAGCCACAAATAAACCCTCCCGTTAGGAGGTGACCTTTTGGAACAGGACGGACACTGCCAGAATTTGCAATGTAACACATACATTAAAGTCCAGAGAAGAAGGAAAATTGGGATTTTAAAATTATACAGCAGTACTACAAGCTTGTTCGCACTTTGCGCTTTAATTCATTCTGGGATTTCTATTTTTAGCTTTATACTTTTCATGGGTTTCTCTCCCTTACTGGGATGGCAGAAGATATAAAGCCTCTAAATTGGTTACTGCTGGGACAATGACAGCTGGAGTAATGTGTCCACTAACCTTGCCCATTTGCTTATACAGACCCAGAATGTTTCATTACTAACACACTAGGAAATTGCTAGTCCAATTCCTCGCTCGGAAAGATTCCCAGTTGTGCAGTATTACTGTATTTTTTTCAGATGAGAGTTATCTCTGATGCCCTATTAATACAGCAACATTTCTATTTCACTAGGGGTTCATGTTCAGAGATAAGAAAAAGCCCTGGGCACATGTAAGAAAGCATGCTCTGTGTGAATACCTGTCCCCAAAACCTGCTACCCCCACGGGGCAGCCATTTCCATCACGCCAGCTCCTCCTCAGTCGCTCGCCTTCTGACATACAGCGTATTACTCCTCTGCCGACAGCACTGGATTTACATTAGTAATATCTCCTCTTCAAGAAAAGACACTCTCTTTTTATGCTTCAGGAACTTTCGGAGAGAAAACGTTTGGCACCAAAGCGATTTCTTTTTTTAACTTATTTTTGTTTTGTTGCCTTAAAGGAAAACCAGCAAAACGATGCGTGTTGTTGCAATGCCCTTTAGCCTGGCAAACTGAACAAGCCTGAGCATAGCGACTTAAAAAAAAAACAAAACAAAAAAAAGGCAGTAACAGAGAAGAAACAAGTTCAGAAAAGGAGATGAAAGCCAGAGGTTGGTACAACAAAGATGAGCTGCCCTGGCTGAAAACCCCTCCTTGACCTCCTTGAAGATGGAAGTGAGGTAGCGGGGACACACTCTAAGCTTAAGTGACTTGAATTTTTTTAAACACAGAAATAGATGTGTGTTTCCATATAATCATTGTATTTCTCAGCCTCCTGCCTCAGAAGTCCAGTTGTTTCTTTCTAAAGTCATGAGTTTGAATCAGTTCCATCAGTTTATGTTCTCAAGCCTCTCTGCAAGGCAAGGTCTTTCATTTGAAAAAATATCTTTTTAATTTTTGGTTGCTGCAGCCAGAGGGTCTGAGGGCTGTAGGAAGAACTAGCTCCCAAGACCAGCATGGACGTTTAGGAATACTCAATGAGCTACATGGATGAATCTTTATTTTCAAGCAGCTCATCAGCTTGCCTTTCAGCTTTACATTTGATCCCTTGCTGCAAGAATTATAAATGAACCCTTTGCCCTCTGTCTCCACCTTTGCTTCTAATAATAGCACGGCGCATTGCTTCCCAATACCTTCACGTAAAAATAGAAAATCCAGACAAAAGGGAAGCAATTAAGCCTGACTCACACAGATTAATTTTCTTTCATATTCCTAGGAAAAAAAGGAAATCAATTCATTTAAGATTGATTTAAGAGTGTGTGCATGCACGTTTGTGTACGTGTTGAGAGATTAATTGTTTCCTACCGCCCAGCACCACCCTTCCCTCTCGCCGCACTAAAGCCAAGGATTTCGATCCTTGACAGGCGGCTTTACTCCCGTCCTGATGCAGAAAACATCGCGTGGACCACACGGCTCTGCTTTAGCATTTGCATCCGCGAGCCACGTGCACGGGGCCCCGTCGCTGCAGATGCGGCTCCCTAACGCAGACGGCGCAGGGAAGCCGCGGCTGCTCACGCCGCTGCTGCGCGGGTGGAGCATCGCCGGCTCCCGCAGACGCCAGCGCTGAGCCATGCGACACGGTCACCAGCAGGGAAGACAGCGGTGGCCGTGTCTCCCTCTGCCAGAGGTTCGGATGCAGGATACGGAGTGCTTCGGAAAAGCAGACGGGTACCAGTTGAATGCAAACCGCAGTATAAATACTATATAAAAAGAGCCCCAAGCGGAACAGCTGGCTGTCAGGGAAAGCAACGTAAAGACCTAACGATCGCCTTTTAATTAAAAGCTGTATCTGTTTTTTTTTCCTAGGTATTTCAATAACCAGTAGCTCCTTATTTAATAAGCCAAGGCTCTTTTCTTTCTGTCTCCTTTCCTGCTCATTTACTTGCACATGGCCATTACGGGAAGCATCCTTGTGTGCCAGCACTATCGGTAATGCTCGGTGGCCACTGGAGAAAGGAAAGCCACCACCTATGAGCTCATGCTGGACATCCCCAGGGAAGTGCTGCATATTTAATCTTTAGGACATTCCCTAAGTGATTATCCTACCATGGGAGAAAACGTTTTCTACCCCATTCTGGGAGGTGGTGGATGAGGCTAATACAAGCCGTCGAGAAGGGACATCAGGAGGCCTTGCTTTAATACTCATCTCCCGTATGGTTGTAGCCAAGCCTTTCAAGAGCTCTATGAACTCACCTTTTAGCTGGAAAAACGATTCGTGGCCCACCTTACACGCTATGCTTATTGATACCACAGGAAACCTGAGAGACCATTTCACGACAATAATCAGAATTTGTACAGCATCTGGCTTTCAGGATCTCAAAACTCTCAAGAAAAGGGAATGAATGGTACCAAAGGCAAGAGAATCACTATTCCACGAGAAAAACCTCTTTCAGCATCACCTGCCAGGCACTTCTGTCTACATTGCCCAAAGGAGCAGCTTGGAAATGAATACCAAATGCTATTAACATTTGATGTTATTTCTTCTGCTCATATTAACATCCAGCAAGTTGTTCTTGCTGCTCTGTCAGGTTTGCATCTGAGCACTGGCAACTCATTGCCTCACCTGCACGCTCAGAGCCCGGAGCCATGGCTAGTTGGGTCTTCAGCACACAACTCCCCCATCACCACTGTGAAAGTTTAATTTGGAAAAACGCACATGAATGCTTATTTTTTCCCAATGGAAATACACACTCCTGCAGTGTTTACACTCAGGCTTGGGTTGATTTTAAAAAGCAAGCTGCATAGGAAGATATGGTGTTTCTGCTCATCGTTACAGCGAGGGATGGAGAATTTTCCGTCAGATATTTGCTTTTAAGCTGGAGGTGGGTTCCCCAGCTGACGCGGATGCACTGGTTTCCACCATCCACCGCGGCCGAGAACCTGGCTCAAGACTTTGAACACACCTCTCGGAGACGTTGCTTCACACGGACAAGAGGGTCAACAAAAAACTCAAGGCAAGAGATGCCCAGAGAAGTAAATACATCTCACGCAAGAGGTGAAACAGATCTTCAAGCCCAGCAAAGCAAGCCCTGTTCAGCTCTAGTGGGATAGTTCAGGGAATTTTAGTCAATCAACTATTTTTTATGCTGTTAGAACTGCTCAAAAATGCTGGTTTTCTTCCTTTCGATCTGTACACTGGGAGAAAGAGCAGCAGTCAGAGACAGAGGGGAGAGAAAGAGCAATAACGCTGACTTCTCCAGATAAGATGCATCAGATACTTCGATGGAGGAAAGCCAAAGACCGAGAGCCCAAGCCAGAGCTGCTGCAGTGAAAGTCTCAGAATGATTCAGGTACTTTGCGTTCACCAGATCTAAAGTGCTGATTAAAATGCCTGCCCAGGCCAGTTTTGCTTCTAATTGCCCTAAAAGAGCAATCCAAGGGCCAGCAATGCTGTCTGGAGCGTCTTCTACTTTATTTCAGGAATGTTTATTCAGGATTTTGCGAGGACCTTAGAAGTGCATGAAGAAGACTGAAAGAATCAGTCATTTACAAATAGGCTGAACGATTCAGTCCAATTCTAGTTTTCTATATTACACAAATGGAAGAAAGATCGACATGGAGCAAAAACCTGCAGTACAGACAAATTCAGTGTACAGTACAAGCTGTCTCTGCCAGTCTCCAACCGAGCAAGTATCCTGCCTCTTCCCTCCTGTGCCACGTCAGGTCCGCAGCAGCTTTAGCAGCCTGTTTTGGGGGGTTGTTTAAGTCAGCTGCTTACAGGAGCTCTCAGGTATTCTCGTAACACAACAGGATCTCTGACATTTTTTTAATGCACCTTCTCCAACAAATGAACCTAAACATTGTTTCTGTTTCCCTTGTTCCCACTTACTCCCTTTCATTTTCCAAACTGACGGTGCAAATTATTTACACACAGAGAAATAAGGTTGGCAACATCTGCTTGCCCATTACAAGGTCCAGCAGTATTTTCAGAGCTCAGTACATCCACGCAGGAGATATTTCTACGAACATAAAAGCTGTGTTCCCTGTCATTCTCATCAAGACGATGCTGAATGGGTATTTAATAACACGAGCATCTCATGTCTTATTTGCATAAAACCTACTGTATGTGGTTTGGATCTGCTCCTGACACCAAACCTGAGCACCTTCACTTGGAACAACATCCTCATGGTCGTTCATTGCTGTCCTGACAACACACCGGGCCAAATTTATCCCCTGCATAATTTCATTACAGTCAATAGTAAACCCAGGTGCAGAGGTATACAGCTGTTTGTACAGTAATAGGTTCAAATTACGCCTGTATCTCACCTTGTGAAGGGGAAAGTGCAAGCCCTGTCCTGGAAAGCGCTCAACAAACTTGGCACCTGCAGATCCAAAACCACTGTGGACCTGAAGCGCCTCTTTGGGTCAAGGCCCTCGGCCAGGGATGAAGAAAAAAAATACAGGAAAAGATAGGGACAAACTAGGGAAACTTCCTGCAGGCACCTACAGCTCAGAGACCTTCAACTCACGCCAGAGCGCAGACCTGAAAACAGAAAAGTTGGCAGAGGATGGGACGACTGAACACGAATGTGGACTATTTAGAGAGGCAACTGCTTTCACAGGACCTGCCTGATTCGTGGCAGCCTTCCCATTCCCAACCACTTTACAATTGAATTAAGGACACTTCGTTTGTTCCAAAAGTAATTAAAAAGAAAAACACATTTAAAATATAGTTCCAGCAACAATAAGCAATTAGTCTCTGATAATTGTCTGTGTCTTCCTATTTAATCACTCTGTTGCAGTGGCCAGTCCGCTGATGACAGATCCCGACTGGCCCCGTTATTATCATTCTCTCCAAATGGTTTCGAGTTTGTGCCTGTTCTTAACCCTGTGATGACAGTGGACCAAGCACGCCGCGGCGTCCCCAAGGGCTCTCTCCCCTAAGGATCTTCCAAATTTGCTCATTCGGGCTGAGGAAGCTTCCTCCCTCCACACCAGTATAACGCTGATGTCCAGTTTTAATTCCCAAATCTCGCCTCGGCAGACACGTGATCAGCTACATTTCAGTGTAGCATAGTCTTCTGCAATTAACCCTAAATACCAGGATCACGCGAGCTGAGAAGAGAAGCACTAGCAGAGAGAGTGCTCTGCCTCCAGCTTTTACTCGGGATCTTGCACAGCAGATCTGAATGCCGGTTTATTTTAAGAAGCGAGCGTACTTGCTCAGCTCACTCGCTCTGGTTTCGGTGGGCGTTATTTCATTTTGCACACCATCTCCCAAACGCGTTTCTCCTGCCCTGCGAGATCACTGGCACGCGGATCACACCTGCTCGTCTCCTCTCGCCTCGGGCAGCCAAGATGACATGTCCTTTTGGTGATGTGCCCAATTTGCTATCAAAGTGAAAATCACACCGGAGCTTCGTACTGCTCGTCTCCAGTCCTAATCTAAATGCTCCAAAGCAGACCCCTGAAATTTTAAATTCTCAGAGGGTCTTTGCTTTCCACTGTCTCTGAGATCCCTTCAACTTACTTTAAAATATTCAATGACATAGCCCCAGTTTGCTTAAATAATCTTATTTCTGAATACAGGCCAAGCCCTTTTTATCCAGTCATCACAAGCAGGTTTGCAGAAGGCTGCTTCTGGTTATCTGCTCCACAGCTAGAAGACCTGGCTGGTACACGCTACACCTGTATTTTGAAAATTCGCTATCCCAGGGTTTGCATGTTATTTCAGGTTATTGAAAACTTTATTTCTACGTTTATTTCTGGTTTGTGGCAGGACTGCTTTCGAAGTGTTCTTGCCCTGCCTTGTCAAAAGAAAAAGGAAAAAAAGGCAAAACTCCGCAAAATTAATCCAGATCAGGATATAACACTATTTTGCATATCAACAGGTTTGTGAAAAACCACTGTAGGTTATGAATAACATGTGGCTCAACCAACCGCTTACTGAAAAAAAATCATGATTACTCCTCACTAGCTGCATGAGGAGACTTAAAATTTCCTCCTTCCTCCTGCCACTCTGCAATGGGGCAGGGACATGAACCTCTGCCTCTGCAGGGGGATTTTTAAAAGTTTCATGCAATCGTTGTGAGAGTTTCTGACTTGAGGCTGAAAAGTTAATGGTAACAATTGGTCTGTAGCCCTAATGTGCTGGTTCAGGAGCCCGTCTGCTCTCTAAGCAGGTTTGGTCCAGACACTACTTGAACTGGAGCCTTTTGGAGAGTGTTGCCTGCTCAAGAGATCAGTGGTAAGGATGGAGATAGGGGCATATTTCCTATGGAGATGGTAGGGAACTAGCACACCAGTCACATATGAAATAATGTTTGCTCAATGGAGGAGACATGAAATGAGGCTCCTGTGCATGCAAAAGCAAACGAGAACTTCACCACGCACGATCTACCTACCTAAACTCTCGCTAGATACGGCATCATCAAGCAGAGAGAGTATTTTCTGCGCTATCTATTCAACAGTCTCATACATAGATAAGGGATCATACCTAACAGATAGCTTTTTTTTTTTTTTTCAATTCCTAGTTAAATTATTCTACATGTAGTATAATTGCTATATTTGAAGAGCATTTGGGGATCCTGTAGGATGAAATATGCTATGCACTGTCTGAAGTAGGAAGGAATTTTAATGCAGAAGAGAAGAGAGATAAGACAGTAGATATGCTGGCGTCTCCAAGCCCAGATATTTAGAGATTCAGTGGCAGAATGCTTTAACAAAGCAAAAGAAGTGATACTGATTATTTAAAGAAAATGATGGGTAGATGACTGGAGATGTTTTTTCCATGCTTGTGTTAAAAAACCATACTATGTTCGATCAGATGTCTAGGCTGTAAGAATTTTGTATCCTAGTAGAGCATCCAAGGCCTGCTACAAGATAATATATAACCCCCTATTAACAGGCAGGTAGATGATTTACCTCATTTCAGTAACTGTGTAAATATGAGCACTAGGACACTGAGCCTCTCGGGCCTCCTTTAGCCCAACCATGATTGAAACGCAATGAGCTGAGTTAAATGAGAGATATTAAATGACTCCATTCAGGTACAAATGCTGTATCTCAGCACTCTGTGTACAGGGAAGGTGTGACGTGTGGTTACCAGACCACATGCAGCTAATGTCTACAGACCAGAGCTGCTCAAAAGCAGAGGTCACTTACAGCGCTGCGTGCATTAAAACAGACATATCCTTAATGAATTTTCTTGAATTTCAGTCACAGAATATTTCAGTCTACTGAGTCTAAGTTGTTTTAATTATCAGTGGATTGAGTTAGATTTTCACTGCTTCCTGTATGTATGGTTAGCTCTTTTTCCCACTTTTGCATTAAGACACAAGACAATAATCTAGGTTGCTGTGACTTGGAAATCATCAAGCCTACTGCTCATCTCTGTGGTACTACTACTTCTTAATTCTGATCAAATCCTAACACACCTATCATGACCTGCCTAAAAATCCAATTTGAATCCACTTACTAAGACCGGTGTCAGCTCTCACAGGATTAAACCATACCTGCACAGCTAAGAGGATTTCTGTCACCTACTCCTGTCATCTAGTCAAGCCAAAACCAAAGCCAAGCACTGAGGGCTAAGGAGATCTCCAGTGTTACACCACAGATCCAATAGCAGAAAATAGAGAAGATCTGTTGGACAGGATACTTCCAAGTCAGCCCAAACCAGGAGAGTAACCGTTTGGACTACATACCGCACTACTAGATATGTGTGCATAGAAGGTTTGAATCATCATCTGTAATAAAATATCCCTCTTTAGATAAAACACATAAAGAACAATCAAACTCACTGAAAACAAGAAATCTCTAAGCCTAGAGTGAGCTACTCAAAACCAAATTTTGGCTTCTCTCTCAGACATCTTTCTGTTGATAATCTACCACCAAACTGAACGTGCTCAAAACCTGAGCTCCCGAATTTTTCCTGAAGTCCTTTCCTCTCTTTACCTTTATTAACTTCAGGAATAAAATCAGAATCTTTCCTGCCAATCTTGGCTTTATCTTTATCTCCTCTCATGATTTACACCTCCAGTCCGCGATTAAATCCTGATGCCACTTCCTACGAAACTTCTCCAGATCTGACCTTTTCTCTCTGCGCACATCACCAAACCCTTGTCTAAGATCTAATCAAATTATGAGCCTCAACAATTAAAATCTCTTCTTCTCTGGTCTTGACACATCCAAACTACTGCCCTGCTAGTCTACTGAAACTCTCGCTTCAAAATCCTCTTGTAGGCCTATAATCTGGTCATGTCCACGTGGCAGCCTCACAGGCCAGCATGCCGACTTTGTCCACATCCATATCCCTGTTTTCTCCCATAGGGGCCAGCTTTGTGGCAGAAGCTGCAAAGGTTGACTTAGCCCTCCCTCAGCTCCCTCACCGCGATGTGCCTCTGCTGTAACAGTCGCAGAAAGCTGCTATCTGCTAATTGCTACAGCACTGAGCAAGTTGCGCTCACTGCTACTTACTGGCAATTTGTGTGCAAAGCTACTTCTTTCCTATTACTCCATTACTCTTTTCCCTTCTCTTCTTCCCTGCTAACATGTTGTTGTATATGACATATATATTTATATACCATGTAGAGAACAGACATATAGTATGTGCATATACATGCCTATACATATATAGGTAGTCCTAGATTACAAGCTCGTAGGGAAAGGGACACTGATGTTCTTTAGAGCTTAGCTGTCCAATTTGTATGGCACCTAGACCTACCTGCCTGGGATGTCCAGGCAGTACTGCAAGAAAAACAGAAAGAATAAAACAAATTACCTTAAGTAAAGGCAATATTTATAGCAAATTGAAGGCAGTCTGGTGAGGCAATGAAGTGAGTCTTATCCCAGTTTTCTAAAGGGGAAAAGTGAGACCATTTAGGGACGAGTTAAGCTGTCCTGAGAAGAGCTGTCGGGAGTTTTCACTCAGAACACAACTGAGCAGGCAAAAATGAATCACCTACGCACCAGAAGCGGGAGGAGAAGCTCGCTTCTGGAGGTTAGAGAAAAAAATCTTAAACTGTAAGCTTTGAAAATCCCTACGCTGGCTCATCAGGGCACATTTCAATCCATTAGCTTTTTGCTACCACCAGCTCTTTACAGGAAGGAGTTTTACACTAAACTGAAGGTAAAAGCTGGGGATTTATAAGACACACAGGGAGGAAGAGAAATGGTAAAAAGAAACCCAGCCTTAAGGAAAAATATATTGAAATAAGAGTAATGCCATTTAAAGAAGAAGTCTTTGATAAAAGAATTAAAGAAAGAGCCTAGAAACCGTTTTTTCCCCATTACTCCATCTCGAAGGAATAGAGGCCACAGGTAGCTTAGCAAAATGCAGAGAGGATGAAAACTTTCAGTTTAAATAGAACTACGAATTAAATGTATCGGCAAGGTGGTGGGGGGAAACACTGAGCTCAGCTAAAGAAAGTATAAAATTAAATCCTCTCCCCTCCGGAGGCCACGGGTCATGCCTCCACCTGCCCCCGTCAAGTGGCACCGGCATTCCTGCCATCTCCTCTGCTTTGAGTTGGCCACCCGGGTGGCCAAACCCTTCCTCACCCCACACCTACCGCCACGTGCCAGACCGCTGCGAAGTGAAGCCGTGGTCAGGTATCAGCGTCTGTCCTTCTACCGTCAGCTTTTAAAGGACAGGTGCAGCTCTACGCAAGCCTATGTAGCGTGGCGGCTGATGAGGTCTCTTTTCTAAGAGGTATTTGCCAAACCCAACCAAGCGACACCGAACTGTCTGAGAAGCTCTCTGTGGTGCAGTTCGTGTATTTTGAGAATACACATGTATGCTAGCATCAGTGGAACCCCTAAGAAATGAAGAGAGGTTATAAAGCATTGAAAGCTGAAAAAATGGAAGCTGAAAGTCTTGAAAACCCCATGTATGGAAAGATTTCACAGCTTCCTTAGTTGTGTCTCTGAGGTCACCTTGTGGTCATCTCTACTGGAAGGGGACAAGATTTTTAGGTTTGTGAGGATCAATGGATTTACATTATCTAAATTTCTGGCTAAATGTATTTCACAGAGTTTTTATTTAGTGATCCAGGAAGCCTGAGGTTAAAAAAAAAGAAAAGAGGAAGAGAGATCAAATTGTTTGCTGTCTTGAACTCGTCCAAGAAACGAAGCCACCTATTTTAGGCGAACATGCAGTCTTCCTTGCACTCTTAATACAAAAACTGAGGGTGAACGTTAAGAGGTCCTGGTTGCCACCTCAGTCCCAGAAGCAGCTCTTCAGCAATGGCTTCGGTAGTGCGATATTAAAAAAACATGCCCTGGTGACATCTGCACCGTTCCTGCTGTCTGCACGAGTATGGCCTCCAAAGTGTGGATACAGGCTATGCCACTTTGCACTAATTTATCATCCTTACATCCAGACTTGGAAGGGTTTTATGTAGCCTCATGATGTAAAACAAGGGAGTAGAGAAGATCATTTTGTCCTGATCCTTTCTAAACTACTCAAAAATTAAAAGGTGTCGTCAGTGCAAGAGAAACTTTCTCCGGAAATTTTCTGGTCTCTAGCAAGACTTTGAGCTATGCTCTTCCATAAATATTTTTGAAGTAAGAGAGCGAAGGCAAACCTGTGACTTGGTTGGAAAGTATATAAAGCAAACAGTGACAGGTATTGGAAACTACTCCCAAAAGCATCGGTGGTTTCAGCAAGTACAGCGCATTGGCAGTTAACCACTCTATCACGCAGGCTGTCTTTTCCAGCATTAATTTGTGAAAGAGTCTATCTTTCATGCACTTGCAAGCCAAACAAAAGAACAAATTAAAAGAACTAAGCACACAAACCATGCTGGGCAATACAGCATCAGCGCCAAATGCTGCCGGCAATCTGTATTCACACTGTAGCACACGAACTGACCCAGAATTAACTATGGCTGCCTTCTCCTGGAAAATTCTCTGAAACAAAAGAAATTCACTCTTATCCATTTCCATCAATGACGTTACCATGGCTAGTGGCAACAGGGAAAAAGCATGAATTGCAACACCGCAGAAGAACAGGATGACTGGATAACCAGCTAAGAGGAAGCAGGTTTTAAAGACTATCAAGTGACAATAAAGCTGAAATATTTTTCAGGCCTCCATAGCTCATCAGACATCACCTACAAGTGTATCACTAGTGGGCATTTGTTGTGAAGACACTCGTTGCTCAAGCCTACTCAGTAAGAATCTCTTAACATCCTTTCTTGAGAAAGGAGAGACAGCATAAGGTGGTAATTTGGCCAACATCACTGGCCAAATCCAAGTTATTTTTGCTTCCATGGGGTATCACTAAGATTCCCAAGTCATGTCTAGCGATAAGAGCACATATTTACACTCTAATATCGTAGAATCATGATGAGATTTCATACCCGGCTTGGTCAACAAAATATCCCTGATCTTAAACACAAATAAAACAAAAATCAGAGGTGATAAGTTACACACCTTCATGAGAGGCTTAGCTTCAAAAGTGTCCTAGAAATAGCATAAATCTGAAGCATCTATCAGAGCAGGACAATCTGTTAAAGTGAGGCATGCCATTCAAAACTATGCAAGAACATGCAAAACCTATAGAATTAAGGTTCAACCACTCTTAGAAAGTCAGTGATTAATATCTACCGACATAGAAGAACTTTTCTTTTTCTTCTTCACCGCTTTCCTCTCTCCCCACATTGTTCCTGACTACTTCTTAATATATACTTACTTAATCCTTACTTTATACTTACTTAAATTATGCTTAACACTTCTTTTGCATTTACTTCTGAGAGCAACCGCAGCGTACCAGGCACTGCGTGAACACAAACACAGGCCAAAATTCTGCCCTTGGATGGTTGCTTTCTCTCACATAACGATCAGTAAAATCTCCATGTATACAAACAGCCATCTTAGATGCCACTTTCAATTTGCCTCAATGAAAGGTAGCTGTGGTACAGATGTTGCACAAGGAGTCTGCCAGCTGTTGACATGACATCCAGATGTTGCGATGTACCAAACTGTACAGTCAGCCTTTCTGTATAAAGGGAAGCCAAGCTCTCCTTCTTAAAAAGGTTCGGCCAAGGTCTTTATCACTAAGTTGTAGCAGAGTTAATGCTACTTTCAGGTTTCCTCAACAAGTATGCAAGCAATATGCCCACAAAACAAAACACTGACAAATGACAGAAAAATAATGGAGAGTTTTCTTTGACAGAGAAAAATCAATTCCAGTTGTCTTGAACAATCTGAATCATACCAAACCCAACGGTAGCATCCTTTCCCTTACTTTCCCAAATTTACTTCTAGCACTGTTTTTAAATTCTGGTGCATGTCTGCCTTATGGAAGGCTGTTTTGTAAGAGCAACAGTCCATTCCCTCTGACACTTTTTTTTTTAAGATGTAAATTATGCAAATATCACTATTTTCTCTCTGAAAAGTACAGTAAAAAACCCGCAAGTATAGCCCACTAATGAGCAAACATGATTAAAGAAGTCCAGAGATGTGAGAGTGCAGAAAAACTTTAACAGACCAGTCAACCTCTTTCCAACCCTGGAACATACCTGTGGTTAAAAAAATGTAAGCTGTAGTTAACTCTTCTGAGAGTCAAGAGCAAGTAATGTGGTCAAGAATTCATGGGGACAATTTTGGATAAGTTTGTCTCCTGCCTACAGTCTGATGGTCTAGAAAGGAAGGATCTTCCATCTCTACGACACGTAAGATGCTGCAATTAATATACGTGACCCATACACTCCTTCTGCATTGCTTTGGCATTTGGGCCTTCTGTGCTTATTTTAAATTTGGGTTTAGGACCTTGCTGAACTCATAATATGTATCTTTAGCCATTTATATATCCACTGGGTTTACAGAGTGATGTGACGTGAGTGCTTATAAAGCAACGTGAACATGAGTGATTGATTACTCACTCCAGGCTTACAGGTTCATAGAGAAGATAGCTAATTAATTATACTATTTGCTGGTAGCTATCTAAATAGCTACATAGCAGACTTTTTACTGTGTCAGCTTCCTTCTGAGAGCTGCTGGAGCATTTCAAATCTTGGGAAGTTTTAAATATCCCTTGTCCGCTCCTGTCCACAGCTCACCAAGTATAGAATTTCCTCCCAGATTACTCCTGCCCAAAAAGACTCCCTCCTGTGCCAGTAACAGCTTTTTTATGCCTAAAAGTACTAAGGCTAGTTATATCTGGAATATTTCTACTTGACACAGAGATGGAAAAAAGCCTACATTTGCTCAGCCTGCCTTTCCCCTGCCAACGCAGGAGTATTTCATGCACATATTTGCTTGTGCATTGTGAATCCAAGGAATCACAAACCCCCCAACAATAAATCTAAATATTTAAAGGACGGCATGGTAAAATCACTTTGGAAAAATCCATCTGAGATCAGTGTGAGGTTCATTTCCTTGCAATCCACTGAACTCTTTAAACAAATCTGAGCAACAATTTACCTTGCCTAGACTTATCATCCTATCAAAACAGTCATAAATACTTGAACACTGCATGAGAATATGTATTGTGTGGGGCTGGGAACTGTAATCTCCTCTTGGATCATCTGTAAGCAAGGCTCTTTATTGCTTGGCCTTGGCCACAGTGCGAATTGCCATCAAACCCAGCAAATGCCATTTCCCTGACTACTCACTCGCCAGCCCTGGGTAGAAAAATAATATGACACCGACATTATTGAGAGCCCTGGATAACCACCTGCCATCTTTGGCTCTGTGAACTGAACAATTTCTGCTGGGCAGTCACATAGATGGCCTTTCTTTTGAAATTTCCAAGTGAGAACAATACAGCTGTTAATTAATAAAATAGCTCAAGTTTGTCTGCAGGTTGATTACACTAATGAGCAGAGCTGGTATTATGATTGCTGCTTTTCAAGTTACCAGGCACCCTTGCAGAAAGAGAACAGTGGTAAAGAAGATAACTGTGATTATATCAAATGAGTCCTAATAGTTCCAGAATGGTTATTTTTCATAAAGATGACTTGAGCTGGGGAGACAAGAATTCCTCTCTTCGCCAAAAAATTGTTTATTCATCTGGCTGGTTTTTCATGTTTTCCCTCTATTATCTTCAAAGCAACACCGCCACCATCCTCTTTAATTGGCAGCACTGAAACAAATGTCTCAGAAGTGGTCTCCCTACTTAAAGCTGATCCTGCATATCCACCATACTTAAATCAGTGGTCACTACACATGGTAGCCTGTTAAGAGGTGCAAAGAAAAAGCTTCAAGAGAGTTTAGCTTAAGTTGCAGAATAGTTTGGCTTAATTTCCTGGGCCATCGTTCTGAACATACTACACTTTCTTCGTTGTCTTCTCTCTGATTGCATATTGTCCACTGCAAAAAAGTTCCCGTCGCTACTTCTAATGGTCCTTAGAGTTGTGCCCCCATCTCCATGCATGACCACGGTTTTGTTCTTCCCCTCATCTGCCCGGCCGCCAAGGGTGGTCTCAATGGCTCTTTCAACTGCAACCTTCTCCCGAACTGCCAGTTAGGTCTATGACGGCCTCTCCAAATGAGACTGCTCTGTATCAACATTACCTTACTTCACATGGCACTTCCAGCACAAAGCTCCTGGGGACACCACTAAGAGATAACGGCTTGGGAGATTTCTAAGGAACAGAAATTTCCACTATTTTCTTTTTTTCCAGCCATTGCAGACACATTGATAAAAGAGTCTTCCTAGACCTTCTCCCCTCAGATGTGCAGACCGAGCGTTTTGCTCTCTTGTTGCATCCTGTCTCAACTTCACAGGGCTGCAGAGACCTTTACTGCATGCTCATGTAGCGTTGACACCCACGGGTGCTCAGATGTCCCCTGCCACATCCAGATGCTACCACATTACACTTCCATCATCATAATAAAGCTTCCAACGAGAATCAAACTGAGCACATCAGAAAGTCATGTCTCTCAAATAAACTACTAAAGCTCAGTTCTATCATATTATTGATGTTGTCATAGCCATTCGAAGAAAAGAGCTTTTAAGAAATTCAGTCTTCTGCATTTTTCATATAAAAAGTACTCTTAACTACAAAAGCAACTAGTTTTACTAGTTCCTTGGGTAGCAAAGCAGAGAACAGCCATGGCACTCACCTCCCAGGCAGGCAGAGAGGAGAAAAATCAGAGCTCTGGTAGCTTCTTGGCTTCTGCTGGAAAAGGCTGTTTTCACCATAGCTGTTTCTTATAGTGTAGCTTTGTCAGGTAAACCTACATTCAAATGTAACATACTTTCTTCTCCATAAATGCTTTCCAGTCCCACTGAAGGATCTGGATAAAGCAAAGAAGGAGCAAAAGACAAAATTTAGACTGAAAAGAGAATTAATCTCCAACTATAAATCCAGGATTGCTCCATGTATAGTTATTTTTCTAATTTATCCAGTCTAGTTGAAGCTGTTCAAAATGATGAGGCTTTCGACATTTCCTTTAGGAAATAACTCCACAGTCCAATAGATCTTACTGTCAAGGCTTCTTAAATCTCATTCTAAATGTTCCCTTCTTCGTTTAATCCCATTACTCTTAATTATAGCCCATATTCTACCCTCGAAATAATTCCACTCTCACATGAGGTTTGCAGCCTTCAAACACTTCTAGCCTCCATTACCCCAACAGAGGAAAACATTAGAAAAATATACTAGAATAAATTAAAACTGTCAGAAAAAAACAATGAAAGCCAGATAATTGAAAAATAAATAGAATTACAGCAGTTAAAAAGAGAGAAGGCCTATTAGATTACTGAATGTGTCCCTGAATACAGGATATCTTAGATTAATCTGATATTAAATGTGATCTAAGCCAAAAGGTCAAGAATAATCTTGCATATATCCTTGAATTTAGTATTTCCTGGCCTTTATACAATAGGTATCAAAAGGCTAATATATCAGCACCTGAAGGTGTGTTAGTTTTTGTTATTCAAAAACCAAATTCTTTTCTTTTTTGAAGAAAATGATAGGCTTTGTCTTACATTAAACTTATCTCTAGCGTGAAGATCTCGGACAGGGCTTAACTCAAGTACCTGTCAAGCCTGTGCCTTCTTCAAACTGAATATTGCTGTGTCTGTCTGCAGTCAGGTAGAACTGCTGCATCCAAACCTCATTTGAGCTGCAGCTTCAACAAAAACACATGGGAATTCAGTACTGGAAGAATATCTGTATTTGATTGTATTTGTTTACCAGCAGTGTTGATGCCAAGCAGCCTTGCCTAGCAAAAAAAAAAAAAAAAAGAAAAAAAAGAAAAGAAAAGAAAAGAAATTTGATTTTTAATAATACCATAACTCTGATAGGAACCGTGTTACAAGCATTACCATTTCAGGGTATAAGAAGAGAGACGGTCTAAATGAAACAGCAATACATCAAAATCTCAAATATGTAAGTCTTGGGAAAGTTATTTAAGGGGAATATAAACTTAAATAGCTATTCCAGAAAGTGGAGTGTGATTGTGATCACCAAGGCCCCCACTTCAGGTAGGCTTGGTTTGGGTTTTCTGTAGGGCTATATCTGCATTTGCTCAAGATAGAAGTTGTTTCATTTCTTCAACATAAGATCCTTAAGGAAAAGCAGAAAAGTTGTTCCCAAACTTTTTAAACCAATAAACCACAGTTAATCTCCAAAATATCTAACGGACTGCAGTCCATTGTAGTCTGCATTTACTTATAACCATTTGGTGTGATGATCAAAGATTTGCTTTGAAAATATCAGCCAAATCAATCTAGAATGAACTCTATTTTTTTGGATGATTCAAAAACCTAAATCCAAGAAGAAATTTTCTTGCAAAAAAACCCTCAATGGTTGGGTCAATAAAAGCTAGATGCAAGAGCAAATAACGTCCTTAGCAACTTCTGCAAAGCAGGAGAAATAACATTCACTGCTAAACTCTGGGGGAAAACAAGGTGCCTTGTCCCTTTGCTAAATCACCTTGCTTCTTTTTATCACTAGCCTCTTCAGCCTGTTGTATGATAGACACTTGTTGACACGTGCAAGTGATTTCAGTAAGGATGCTTTCAGCTGGCTAAAATGGACATGGAAATGCCACTTTAACCACAGTGGGAGCAAGGCTGGGGGCAGGTCTTCCCCTTTGCCTTCTTGGAAGCCTTGAGGCCCAATAGGCTTCTAGTTATGAGCTGGAGCTTACGTTCTCTCAGCAGACAAAAAAAATGTTGGTTTTTCCAGCACTCCAAGTGCATAATATAATGACTTAACTGTCCTAAAAGATTAGATGATAACCCACATCTAAACCAAACAGAATATCTACAGTCTGAGGAAAACATCATTACGCTTTGCTTTGTATTTCTTCAGCACCTGGTGTAAGATGGTCACCGCTTTGGGGCTTTGTTTTTAAGACACCATGCGCAGCAGTCACTAGAATAACAATATTCCTTTCTTTTAGGAAAAACAATGCTCTCTACCATACCAAATATGAGAGACTCTGCTTGGAGACTGCAATGAAAGAGATGTGTTAGAGGCTGAATGAAGAAAATTCCTTTTATTCGTGATAAAAGACTACAGCATCTAGAATATCTTTTGGAAAAAGAGCTCTTCTTTTCAAGATACAGCTGATAGACCGTAGTTGGAAATACATGCCCCAAGCTCTGGTTCAAATGCTCACTGATTTTTGGAAAGGCAAAGGAACCAGTTCCAAGCTCCTGCATTTTAACACAGGGCCAGATATTTCTGCAGTCAACCCTTACAACAGGTCAAGCTGGCATACCTTTGATAGTGATTTCACTAAGCCCTCGAAATAACAGCAGCATTTGCTGTGACTGGCTGAACAAAAAAAAAGGTCACTTTGCTTCAGTCTCCTTCAGTAGGTTTTCTGTCATTAAACAGTAGACCACACTCACAGAGTAGAGGAGAAAGTAACTTATCACATCTATCTTCTTTTTGCCTGCTTTCCAGGAGATGGTTACCTTTTCACCCGCCTCCTGGGCAAAGTAACTACCTGCCTACCACCGTGGCAGGTACCACGAAACCTACCTACGAAAGTAACCACCGTGTCCTACCTGCGTGTGGTTCTCACTCCACCGAGTCATTTTTGGACTTGGTTACATGAAGACACATTAAGTAGCCTAAGTAGGAAGCGTCACACCGCAAGGAAGGACCGAGGTGCCCCTTTTCCCTTGAAACTGGCCTTGAACTAATGTCCGGACACAGCGCTGCTGCGAGTTTTATGTGCAAGCAAGACCCCAACCTGAAATGCTCCTCAGCCACAGTTATTTTCAAGAGTGTGCTGTTAAAAGCAAAATTTCTAAGGAAAGCCCAAGGCCGAGGGGCTGTAGGGGATGTTCTGTCGACCTAAACTTTGAGCTGGATAAAGCAAGCATCATCCTCCACCCAATCCGCTTTGCAAGGCTGCTTGCGCAAGGCAGAGAAAAAGTCGGTGTGCCAAAACGGTCCAGGGAGTGCCCAGCAGCAGGAAAGGGGAGGACTCGATCACAGACCTGGATGCCATACGAGTTTATTTCTGGATAAACATCTCATTTGTATCCATCAAACAAAAACATGGAAGGGAGGTGCTCTTAACAGAAATAGCGGGGCAAAAAGTATACTCCCTCCCCTCTCCATGTCATTAGATAAAGGGCAGCTCTGCCATCGCTTCTGGCATTTGCCATCAGCATTAATCCAGTTGGTGGGACATCCTCACTGCTGGTGACAAGTTGCTCCTAAAAGCTGACCGCATTGTTCACATTGCTAATAAAAAATGAAAGAAAGCAGCACGCTGAACATGTCCAGTACTTCTGTGTTGCTCAAATTCCTCCAAATCAGCATCTTGACTGAAGCACAACAGTCTTTCACAGCCCTCACACACCGCAATAAGGCACCGCTTAGAATGTTTTGTAAAGTTTTTTATAGCATCAAAATGACTGTGTGTTCGAAAAACAGCTTTTCAGTCCCTACATCATTTTTTATCCATCTGCCTCAACAACCCACCTAAGTCTTCAAGTCTTCAGCTGAACCTCACCTATGCAAAAGTATTTTTGCTCCAGTAAGCCCAACTCGCTATATGCAAAACAGGAACCTGGTGAGGCATCGTTTCAGATTTCCATGCTTTTACCAGATTTAAAGGACTGGAAAAAACCCATCGCTTTACCTCCCCAAGGAAGCTTTTTGCTATTTCTCTTTAAACACCTCTACTCCCAGCGCTCGGGTGTGCTCAAAGAGCTGCAGTGAGAAACGCCGGTTGCTCAAACACAGGCTGTACAACTCAATTAGCGAGATCTGAAGGCAACTCGCATCCTTGGACAGCATCTTTGAAACTTCGCCCCGAACGCTGCCTGATCTAATTAGGAAACACTCAGCATCTTTGTGGCAATTACTAAAGAAAATAATTATGATGTGACCGCTGTCTTCCTTCAGATGGAAAAGCAACAGAAAATGACAGGAAACAGGACTTAGCTGGGAGTTAATAAAACAGCCTTTGGCTAGAGACAAGAGAAATACTGATTCCAAGAGAAGGTGGTACAATTCTCTCGGCTGGAGAAAGAGGAAGAAGTTGCACCTTGCAAGCTAAAGACCAACCGAAAAAGAATTACTTTTGTCATCCTGTCATAAATGGGCCATAGACCCACCATAATAAAGCACAGCTTACGCTTGCAAACGGCCGCCAATTAGAGTTTATTACAGGAACCGAACCTGTGACGGTGCCATATGACAGGTCACGGCTGACCTACTGCCACATATTTGCCCTCAAGAGATACCGACCGACAGGGCATTAACAATCCCACTCCTATTAATGTTATGAATTAAATTTCTTTCAACACAAACCAATTTCAATCACTGAAAATATTTTTAAAGCTCCCACTGGAGTTAGCCCAGTGGCCTTAAGAGACAACTGGAAAGCGACAGTCTCCAACCCCACACCCAACCTCAATCACCGATTTGCTGCAAGGATTTAATAATACAACTTAACCTTACTGCCTCGATTTACTGATGTGCACGATATTAAAAAAAACAGCTCTAGAGCAATCAAAATATGGCAGACACTTGACAAAACAATGAACAAGATCAGGATGGCACTCATGTAACACAGAGGTGCGAGTCTTAATTAATGTTTATAAAGTGCTTGAAGAACTTGAGAGAGCTGGTGCCAAGGGAATACAAGTATCATTACATTTATTTTGCAAAGAGGTATGAACATGTGATTATAATTTTATTACCCACGCAGATTTATACAGAGGGTCTGAGTACAAAAGAAACCCAACTTTTTGACACTTTCTCTGCAGCACAGGTTCATTATCTGAGCAGTGGATCAGACGTAAGGGATTTAATAGCTTGTTCTTAAGATTAACTATGAAATCACACTCAAAACTTCACTGTCTTAAAGCAATGCATAAGCAAAAGCTATGCATGAAAAAACTGTTTTAAAAGTTAGGATTTTTAATGTAGATTTTATAGCATTATACAATCTGAGTACTTTCAGAGCATTCATTTACTGTTGCAGCTGTAATTTCCCCTCTATTTTGATTATCTTGACATTTTCTAATCATGAGAGTTATAAATTTTAAAATGATATGGCAGGCTGATAGGCTGTGGATTCACCTTCCTAGAGTCAAGTAACTTTTTTTTATTAAATGTTAAATTGCTTTTCTCTAAAAGGAGAACGATATTTTGGCTAATTTTTGCGCTTTGAAGGCTGCCACAGATTTCTTCCGACAATACAGTGGTCTGAGTGACAGCAGAGATCTGCCTTTTCAATATTCCTGGATAAATATTGACCAAAGATGCCAGTTCTGTCTTTCACCATTGAGATGAATTGCTTAGCGCAAAATTATAGCAGCCTTTTTTAGTATGACTTCTAGTATGATTCAAAAGTTTAAGATCAGCTTAGGATTCACATCGATTTTTTTTTCCTGAAGAGCTCTAGCATTTCCACAAATTACAGACACTGTCTAAAATTTGGCTGGGGAGCTACAGTTGCCTGAATATAGGTATGAAGCTTTAGCTGCTCAACACAAATTTCTGCAAATTAAAAGCTTCATAAAATTATGGTTGTGAATTCTTAGTCAGGACTTTATCCAAATACCACCTACATTCCCTTTACAGAGTATTTTTATTTCCAGCATCAGAAGATTAGGATTTTGTCCTAAATGCTGTGTGAAGCCTATTATGGCTGTGAGTACTGTAAGCCAGAAGAGCTTGTTGCCTCAGGACACCATCAGCTGCACTCAGAGCAGTGCAAAGATCTTCAAATTAAGAGTTAAACACTCAGGAACAGGATGACTATGGACAAACATGGAGATCTTTTCATGTCACTTAATTTGGAGGAAGAAGAGCAAAGAGAGGCTTTAAATAATTTTGTCTGAGTCAAGAAATCTCACTGACCTTTGGCCAGTCCACCAGTGCCTGCAACTCCAAACCATTTGGTCCTAACAGATACCCATTTTACTAATAATCAGAAGACAGCAGGAACCTGTACAGCAGTGACATTCCTAACCGCTCTCCTAGCAGTGTTACATTCAAGGCCATTACTTCCAAAAACAAGATAAGGAATACGTTTCAGTTCAGCTTTGCAGGTACTGTTTGGCATTTTCTTTATTTCTTTGCTTAATATATAGACAAAGAACACAAATGAAAATATTACGGCACGTCTTGGCAAAGAATCACCCCCCATGTGTAACGGCAGTCCTCCAACCCACAACTCATGCATTGCGTGGTACCTCGTAGGGCTTCTGCATTTTGACAAATGCAGTCTGAAAGATGAAAACACATTCAAGGTAGAAGGATTTGCAGTTTTCAAACTACAAACAACTTACAGCTTTGAATCCCCTAACAACTACTGTTTGCCTCACAAGAAGGACCGTGACCACTATTAGCTGTAGTTGCACAGACATGAATTTCCATCTGAAGCTCACTTTAACTCTCAGGAGGGTGTATTCATGTGCACTGAAGTCTTACTCTTTCTGCTCAAATGGCTACCAGAGAAGGTGCAGATGTGAGGTGGGATAATCAGGACTGAGGTCTCCAACTATTATTCAGAGGACAATATTTGGCAAATCTGCAGTGAATATCAGCTGATAACTTAAGACTGACACACTGATTTCAATGCTGTGAGTCATGCAGGCCCTTTCAGCAAAAAACAGCTGAAATATTCTTCCTCAGCAATCTTTTTCAAGGGATCCCAGGTTTAGTCAGGCTGACCTACAACCCTTCTAGAAAGCCAATGTACCAATGAGCATGTTAGTTCCACCCATCCATGTATCTCCAAGGATCTTCTCAAAAAAAGAGTATTAAACCTTCAGGTCGCATTGAGAATTCTTGCTTGTTTGTGGATCTTATTCTTCCTGCACACATTTACAGTGACCAAGCTTTTTGTTTAGACACATACAGAATTTCTCTCAAAATACGGCTATCTCAGAAAGTAAACAGTAAGACAGAGAAGGAAAACAGATTGTCAGTGCTGTCTCTGCAGCAGAGCTGCTCTGAATGAATTCTCTAAAATACTTAACCCACATTGAAAAGCTCTGATGGCAACAGCATTACAAGACCTTCAGGGGGACCAACGTGTGATGACCAAGTGGTTATAAACGCAAGGAGCTCAAAGCTAAATTACCTTTGAAGTAATCAGATCCTATCATTCCGTACTGTAATACAAATACTATGCCTTGGAGAAATAAAAAGGAGTATTTTTCATTATTTTTGGTAAACACTATAGTGTCCTAGTAACAGAACCATATCCCTTGAAACTCGCTGGAAGGCTTACGGCGCTGAAGCCTCACAAAGGCAGTGCAGCTCCATAGGCCGTATTGCACCGCAGAAATAACCTCCTCATTTTTAATTCTGTGAGGAGCAGAAGGTGGCTTAGAAATGCATCCACTTCTGTTCTTGGCAATTTAAAAAGCTCTAAGCAGAGAAAGGAGGATGTTGGGTAATAGAAGAAATACCCTCTTATGCGTGTGAGCAATCGGCAACATAAAACACTAAAACGTACATCAGGCGTCAACCTAGTCTTTGGATTCTTTGGTTTTAACGTTACAGGCATAATGCTTCATTCTGACTTTGGATGTACAGACGTGTCCTTCCATAAATTTTAAGAAAGCCATGAAAATATTTTACTATGTAATAACAGCAAGGATACCTACCTTTCATAGCTTGGTAGCGAGACTGAAAGAGCTTTACAAAGGACGTTAAGATCATTAGCCCTATTTAAGAGCAAGAAACAGGCACAGAGAGGAGAAGCAATTTATTTTTAGGCCAGGGACAGGGGTAGGAATAGGCCCCCAGTCTCCTCAGCTCTGTCCCGTGCGGTGCAGTCTCTAGAAACAGATTCATTTCCAGCACACGTAAGAAATAATTATTTCCAAGCTTCACAAAGGCAAAAAGAACCCCTGTACTTGCAGCCAGGCAAAACAATTTCATTCGGTTTTCTACGGGAGCATGTCACCTTTTCAGGTTTGTTTTCACTTCATTCATAGCTTATTCCCTTTCAACAGGGCAAGCAACAGCCTCATCACTCCTTTGAAGTTGCTTTCTTTTGCCCGTGCTAGATGCACAGACGATTCCTCTCCCCCCATCAGTGGGGAAAGGTGAATTGTGGTAGAGCTGCTTGGCGTGGGTTTAGGACATTATTCGCTATGTCTCTGAAAACAGCTGCAGTCTTGTAGTGTACCTATTTTTATGGCTAACTTTCAAAGCAATACAATGATAAATAATAATGGATTTTCTAGGAATCAGCCAAGTGGAGAAAAGGAAATATATCCCTGCACAAACCAGACTTCATGAAATAAGGCTGACAAGAAGAAAAAGAGAAAGAGATGAAATCTTGCAGTCAAGGTGAAGAGAAGGAACAGAGGAGGTGCAAGAGTAGAGACTCCGAAATTATCTTGCAAATGAAGGCCAAAGAGGCATGAACAGAGACTAGAGGTAGAAGGTGATAAGCCCCTGTCAGTGACAAATTAGTGGAGGAATGAAAAATAAGCAAGAAAGGAGACCTTGCCAGTCTTCACTTCAACACTGGCCAGATCTCACACACTGGAGAAACAAGAGAGGAGAGAGGCTGAAGGGATGAGTCACTATTTACCCATAAGACTGACCGCAAGTACATGTACAAGTTTCTTTAGATAAGGAGACACTGTTTCTGGAGCTGTCTTCAGTCTAAAAGATGCCTTTCTTCAGTTAGGGAAGTTTATCTTGTGACTCTTTGGCTTTCTCTGTCACCATTTCTGCTTTAACCAAAAACCCTTCTTTTCCTATGTCCTCTGAACGGTCAGTATCTCTGTGCTCTGAGCAAACCTGTCTAAGCTACGTTTAATCACATCCGCTGTAGAAATTACTGGAACTGAGCACTTAGCAAATGATGCTGATTTCATTTGCTATTGAAATACATGAATTAGTTATTCATCTTATGCTGCTCTTATCAGTAGATAAGCAATGAGCTGTTCGAGATTTCTTCAAAGTGCCGCTTTAAGGGCAACACCAGCCTTTCTGACTACAAGCCTCTGAAGTCTTCTCCTTTATCCAGTTTGAGCTGAAATCCAGAAGTTGGCCATGCAACCACTGCCTGCTCATTATTTTTTTGGCTTTCCTTCCTCCACATTGCAAGGACATCACATCACATGATCTCTACCAATTGTACCAAAATCCTGCATCCTAATTCTTCTTTGGAAGATTTCCAGCTCTTTCAGAAAGCAGATTGCAGTGTACCACTAATTGCAGTTAAAGAGAGTAGATGGCTCAAGTAGCTGTTATTTATCCATCAGACATCCTTAAACATACATTGAGAATACCTACAGAGTTCCAACAAAGCTTCAGGGAAGTCTAAACCTGCACTTAGCTTTTGTTCCCTGTAATTTGCAGGTCAACCTTGTGGTTTCTTTTATTGCCAATAATTAACCAATTCAAGGTGGATTATTTCACTCCTGAAAGTTTACAGAGCTCTAAGCAAATAGGCTCTGGGAAAGCTGTGCAGCAGACTGCTCCCACTTGTTGTCTCTTTAAGCACATTGCAAGCACGTCACCAGAAATCAGGTTCCTTGTTTCATGCTGCTGTGTGCTGCTTTATCAATGCGAAGGAAAAGGAGGAATGTGGTTCCTTGCAGAATCAAAGAATCACAGAAAGGATGAGGTTCGAAGGGACCTCTGGAGATCATCTCATCCAATGCTCAAAGCAGGGCCAGCTGGAGGCAGCTGCCCAGGAATGAATCCAATCAGGTTATGAATATCTCCAAGGATGGAGATGCCACAGCCTCTCTCCACAACTTGTTCCCATGTTCAGCCACCCTCACAGGAAAAAAAGCTTTTTCTTATATGTAAATGCAGTTTCCTGCATGTCAATCTGCACCCATTGCTCCTTATCCTATCACTCAATACCACTGAGAAGAGGCTGATTGTCTTCTTCACTCCTGCCTCCAGCAGGTATTTATAAACATGCATAATATTCCTCCCCATCCCCAAGCCCTTCTCTTCTCTAGCCTGAGGAGTCCCAGCTTTCTCAGCCTCTCCTCGTGTATCAGGTGTTCCCATCTCTTGACCAGCTTCATGACCCTTCACTGGACTCGCTCCAGCAGGTCCATGTCTCTCGAACTGGGGAGCCCAGCACTGCACGCAGCACTCCAGATGTGCCCTGCTGTCTTGTCCCTTCAGCAGATCTTGGGGTGGTTAAAGTTCCCTAGGAGGACCAGGGCCTGCAACTGTGAGGCTATCTACATCTTCATCCCAATCAGGCAGTCTGTAGCAACCCCCACTACAGTGTGGCCTATGTTTGTCTGCTCTCTGATCCTGACCCGTAAACTCTCAGCTGACCTCTCACCCATCCCCAGGTAGAGCTCCATGCATTCCTACTGCTCTCTTGCATCAAAGGCAACTCCCCCTTCTTGCCACCCCATCCTGTCCTTCCTAAAGGGCCCGTATTCAGTCACTGCAGCACTCCAGTCATGTGAGCTATCCCACCACATTTCCATGGTCCCAATGAGATTGCACCCCTGCAACAGCAGACACCTCTATTCCTCCTGTTTGCTCCCCATACTGTTTGTATCGCTGTACAGGCAGGTCAGAGGTGCCCAGTCACACCAGTTTCCCAGAAGAGATATGAGAGCTTCTCCCACAATGCTGATCTCGACACTACCCTATTCATGTGCATAAGCTTGAGGAGAGGCCCCTTCAGCCCTGTTTTGTTTATTATGAGCTCTTTCTGGTCCACAGCACCCTGCACTTGACTTGACAACCCATTCCACCACTTCTCACTTGAATGTAGGTCATCATCTCCTTCTTCTGTGATTCCTAGTTCAAGGCTCTCCTCACCAAGTTGACCAGCCTGTTGGCAATGATGTTTTTGCCTACTGGGTCAGGTGGATCCTGTCTCTTCCTAGCAATCCCTCATCCTTAGAGTCCCACAGTCATGAAAGCCAAATCCCCGCACAAGCAGTTGTTGAGCCACAGCATGCCTCCTCAAGCCCTTCCCCTTCACCAGCAGGAACAGGGAGAAAACACCTGAGCCCCTATGGCCTTGGCCATCACTTCCAAAGCCACACAGCCTCACTTAACGCATTCCAGGTTTCCCTGGCAGAATCACTGATGCCCATGTGGAAGAGCAGCAGGGGGTAATAGTCCAAGGGCTGGACAAGCCTTGGCAGTCTTGCCACAGTATCCTGGATCTAAGCCCCTTGTAAGCAGCAAACCTCCCCAGGCAGCAGGTCAAGTCAGCAGATGGGGCCTCTGTGCCCTGCAGGAGGGAATGACCCATTACTAACACTCACCACTTCCTCCTGGTACTGCTGTGGGGCTCAGGTGCTTCACTGGAGAGAGCTCCCAGCCCTTCACCTGCAACCAGGGCACTGCACCTCTTCTGTAGTTAAAGATCTGCAAAGGGAGCAGGAGGCATCCTCCTGGTGCCAGAAGTCACAAGCTTCCCACCTTCACCATCATGAGACTCTCCATTTCCCAAATCAACAACCAAAAACTCTACCTACTCCACTTTCAGTAAAGTTGCAGGTTTGGACTCTTGTATCTTGAGGGTCTTAGAGAAGATCCAGTCAGTCTCCTTTTTGCTATCTCTGAGACTGCACAGTCTGCTGACCTCCTCCTGCAGCTCCTTTGGTTGGTGACACAGATGCTCCACAACCTCCTGCAGGCACCCCAACAGCCCCACACCTGCAGGGCTGCAGCCCTCCTTGGGAGCTCTCTTGAGTCAAGGCCTCAGATGTGCTAGGGGTCACTGGTCCAGCAGGTGCTGGGAACCATGTCCCATAGCACAGCACCATCACTGCTGAGCACACAGCACCTGCAGCAGAGCTTCTGGCCCCCTTCCATGCACCCTTCTGCACAAAGTCCTACACCAACTGCATCCAGGAGCTGGGCTCACAGCCCAGCAGTTATATAGGCCTCTCCCTAGCACCTGCTCAAAGGCTGCTTGACCCTCCCTGATGAGGAGTCAGATGGAAACAAAAAGCTGAAAGCACCCTCTGATCAGGAACAGCTGACAGAGCTCGTTAGACGCTGCTAGAGCTTGCAAGAAGTCATAGTCTCCTGCAGCTACCCTTTCCCAGCAGCAGCGGGCATCCTGATGTCCCTCAAAGCATTCCCAGGAGTCCTCCGACAATACCAGAAGTTCCCAGAAGATCTCAAAGCAAAGCACAGAAACCTCTGTGCAAACCACTGTGTCTGTGGGCTCTATCTTGGTTGCACTCATGAATGCCATGGTGAATGCCATGAACCAAGGCACCTTGTGTTCAAAGCATCCTTTTTGTGGAAGTACAGAGTAGAGTACCACTTTATGGATTAACAATACTCAAGCTCCCAAAGGGAACTTCTTAGGTTGCAATGAGATACAGTTGCTAAATCCTAGCCCCTCACTGGCCCAAGTGATGTACCTAGGCATTTAACGGAAAATACTGTAAATCTCAAATCCTTGTTTATAACATCCAGTCTTCTTGATGCTTTGATTTTGCTGTGTAACCAACAGCCATTACAATTCTTTATGGAAAAATAAAATGGAAACATTTTAATGATTTTTGAAAGGCAATGGGAGAAATAGCAAAACAGTAAGTCTGCAGTTTTGATATTATTTAAAACCCAGCCCTGAAATGCAAACTAGCAGACATTAAGGGAACACTATGATAGATCAACAAGGCATTAAATAATCTCTGTAAATGAGGAGACTGCCATAAAGGGGCACTGCAGCTACTTATTTAACTACACATTATGTCTCCCATCAACCACTCCCAGAACAACAAAGTCCTGCTTTGAAACTCCACTAGAGAGGAGAGTATCTCAACTTATCATGAAATACAAAAAGCTGGCAGATAGACAATTGATTTCTGTTCTTTAATGCTGACATAAGGCAAGATACTTTATCATTCGTTTGGGGAGAAAGCACTCGTAGGTGTTCTTGTAGCAATAGCTGTTATTCTTCAAAGACTACAGAAAAAAGTAGCGATCAACGTATTGCAGGACTGTGCTTATACATTTCTGTAGGAAGTGCAGGAACATCTAATTCCCATCACGCTGTCTTCTCATTTATAACACAAAAAGTACTGGAACTAACTGATCCTGGCTCCCTATGACTTCTTGTTCTTGACTGAATGAGCATCAGCTTCTCTGGTCTTGTGAAGATGAGGCTAAGGCAGGACCTAATCACAGCTTACCACTACCTGAAGGGGAGTCGTAAAGATGATGGAGCCAAACTCTTCTTGGTCATGGCAGAAGATGAAGAAGGGTAAATGGCCACAAGTTGCTATCCTGGAGGTTCAGACTGGACATTAGGAAAAGACTTCACCTGGAGAGTAGTGCAGTGCTGGAAGAGATCACCCAGGGAGGCTGTTGAATCTCCACCCTTAGAGGTTTTCAAGACTCAGCCAGACCAAGCTGACCTGGTCTAGTTTTGGTGCTTTGAGCAGGAGGTTGGACTGGACACCTTCTGCAGCCCCTTCCAACAAACACAGCTGTGTCCTGTGATATGGAATCGCTGGTGCCTAAAAATGTCCGTGCCCAGACTGCAGTCTGCTCGTTAGAGCCTTTCCCTCATTTAATATCCCTCTCCTCTCCCCCACATTTCACAGATTCACTGGAATTTCATTATCACTGAGCTCCCTACCTCCCTATCAAATTGGAAAAAAAAGATGGTGAACAAATTCAGAAGACATTGGGGGAGATACAGGGAGAAAAGACAGATAGAAAGACAAAGATGCAAACAAACACACGCTGCCGCTCTTGCTCTCTCTCTACAAGGAGAGTAATCACACACTTTTTCTTTTTAATGGGAAACCAGAGTAACAAGTATTTTTGGTTTTGCTCCCACACCATTATGCCAGAAAAGAGGTCACCATAGGCCAGTGCACGTGTGAATTCTTGTCCTTTTCAGTATGTTCTTAACACTTAAGATACAAAGGCACAAAATCACCATTTATCTTCCCAACATGCTAACAGTCTTATTTTCCAGCGTACTCCTTTTTCTGAGACACATGGTGCCAACACTGCCAGACGAAGCAGACAACTGTTCTGACCCGGTACTGTAATTCCTGCATTCTGGCTTTCGCGTAACGTTTACGTCCATGACCTAATTTGCAAATCCAGCTGAGGATATAGGCCAAGACAGGGCAGATGGAACATCATGTTACGACCTCTGAGTGGTATTTCTCCTCACGTGTTGACTGAGTCAAGAAGGCGAGGTACAGTGTTGAGCTCACCAAGATGCCAAAGCAGAAATCAAAGCTCGCATAGAAAACTGCTGAGTGAAAGATGTATTTTGCATCGCAGACACCAGCATTTTCAGGCACTGAGTTCTGTGGGCAACACTTACTTACCAGTGCTGGAAAGTTATTTAGGAGAGAATCTGAAAGTCTTTCTTAATACTATACATATTTAATTGTTCCTTGCCACACTTACTAACAAACACAGCGTACAGCCACAGACCATGTGAACTGATATCTGAAATATCAGCCGTTATATACATTGGGTTGAGAAAAGATCGTGCTGGCTTGCCTTGAAGAGATTAGCTGTTTTATACTCCCAGCCAGGGATGCTGGCCCATTGGGTACTGAAAAGAAGGCATATGGGACTCCCGTGAGCGTTTTGAGCTCTGATTCCATCTATCATTAAAAGTGTTTTATTTACCACCACCCTTCACCACAAATGTCCCAAACCTCCCACGTAAAACCAATACCAAAAGCCCTTAGGGTTTCTCGACAGAAATCTCTATCTAGATAAAAACTCAAAATGAGAAGTAGCTTTTAATTTAATTTTATCAAATTAAAATTTTATTTATTTATTTATTTTAATTTCCTCCATTTACTGTTTTGATCTCTCTTGGTTTTGCTATTTGTCAGGCATTTTTTTTTTTTTCCTTGATGTGAAAGAAAGGGTAGCAGCACTGGGAAAACCAACCACATAATTCCTTTTCTGAAACCCGTGATCTTCCCGTGGGTCATTCCCAAGGCAGATCTCTACTGGCACAAATTCTTTACCCTCAGCTGAGCTTGTCCAGAGCTTTCTGACCTGCCTTCCTCCTTCCATTCACCCCCCAGGGGCCTTGCTCAAGGAAAAAATAGCTGACAAGGTTTGCCCTGGCTTTAACACCAGCCTAGGGACTAGCTCAGATGGAGACACCCAACGTCAAGCCAGGTGAATGCCACCCTGAACATCTTCAGCGCCTGGGCATAGCGGTCAGGCCCTCCCTGATACACACAGTCCTTTGCTCATATCCTCGCAGCATCAGCCAAAGCCCACCGAGCCTTTAGAAAAGCCACCCACTGACTTCCAAGAGTTGTTTTTCTTTCTTTTTTTAAAAAATCAAGGGCCTAAAACTATCCTTGTCGGAGATATGCAAGGGAATTGTGTAATACAGGCTTTCTTCTACAATTTTCTTACATATTCCTACACTTCTGAACTGAAGCATTCCTCATTTTTCCCCCCTTTTCTCTATTCTTTGTCTCCTCTTCTCATTTACCTGAGTTTCTTTTATTTCACTCATGAAATTCATTATTGTATACAACTCTAAGCAAAACACACCAGATAAAATGGAAGAAAAAAGAACAAGGAAGAGTGCACGCAATGGACCCACACGGGACAATTAAAATGTATTCAAAATTATTATTAATGCTAAAAGTTTACCGTGCAATAAAGAGTTAATAACACCAAAATACAGCTAAACAAAGCAAAGCAATGCAAAAGCACCTGGAGAATCAGCAATCATATTAAAAAGATAAAGAGCAGCAGTGAATACATTATGCCTAATAACTATGTTTGATGGAGCCACCATATTAGTTAAACACAATCCTATCCGGAATGACGTGGCCTCTGCTGCTGCAGTGCTGCCCTGTTCATTGCACTTCTTGTTTTAAGGTTCCTCACTGAATATCGGGAATTTTCGCATCGTGCATTACTTTAAATCCATGCCCAAAACCCGTAGAGGCCCTGGAGAACCCACCATTACTTTCTATTTTCTGCTTCTATTTTTTTTCCCTAAATTTTACCTTAAAGCCATCCAGAATTTCTGCACGTCTCCCATAGTTATTAAATTATGAAATTGGAGCTGAGCAACACGCACACTTTGGTCCTGTTGGTTCCCCAGCTGCTCCAACAGCCTTCTTTAGCTAAACAGTACGAGAACTTCTACTTCCATTACCAAAGGCAGGGCTGTATTCAGAATAATCTGCTACCAGTAGCTAATTTAGGTATCACGACTGCTTCTCTCCCCTGACTGTGCAGACAGCCGGGTCTGGCAGCACTGGGTTGTAGGTGGCCTGAATCACTGATCACTCTCAAATTCAGATGCTAAAGATAGGCTTCGGCAGAAAAACAGTCTGAATATGGCGCCTCAGCGCTGCCAATTTTTCTCCAGTGATTTGTGTTTGCCCAGCTCTGAACCTCTCAAAATCCCATCAAAGACGCTGTAGGAAACCCTCGGTGCTTTAGCCACAAAAGCAGCCGCCCTGCAAAGAATCGCTTTCCTGGAATCAGGACCGTGACCCAAATCTCTCCGCGTCACAATTTTGATTCCTCTTTATAAGACTTTCTCTCTGTAATCCCTATTTGGAAATCATTTGTAGATCCTGTTTGTATTCTGTTTAATACAATTTATAGATTACTGCTTCGAATAGGGCTGGCGCTGCCCTATGCACTAAAGTCCATGTAATCCGTGCGCCCTCCGACGTGATGGACGTGCTCATTCAAAGCATGTTCTCTACTTGCCGAAGACCTTTTTTTAGCATCGCTTCAACCTTCCCCGTTTTTGATGAGTTCACTCTTAATTCATGTCTGCTTTCTATTTACCAGGCTTCAGCACCGTCAAAGCAAATGCAGCCAGCTGACTGACATGAAACTTGGTCTGAAATACAAACCGCTGCAAGAATTTTCAGGCCTGATCCTGCCAGCCTCCATTCTTAGAAGTAATCCTGATTTACAAAAAGGGTCACCTTTGAATAAGTGGCAACAATGTGGAGAAGAATCTGCACCGAATCTCAAAAAAACCTCGTTTCTGCAGGTTATTTATAGAGAACCAAACAAGCAGACTATCAGATTTAGACATCCGCTTTAAAAGCAACTTATCTGGAGACCAAAATGGATTATTACCAGGAAATGAAGTTTTCTTAATATTGAATCTGATCCTGCCTTACCGAAAAACAACGGGATTTTGTCATCGACTTTCGTGCACCCAAACACACAGCAACACGTACAAGAGCTTAGCTACGCTGGCCGTCAAGAAGAAAGCTGAATTTGGACAACCCTCAAATTTCAATACAAAAACATTTGCACTGTAGAGAGGAAGAGAAACAGGGAAAAATTCAAATGGCAGAATCTAGTGCTACTGCTCAACACCGGTGGAAACACTCAATTTTCTGCACGATCCATGTAGTATAAAAATTAAGAGAAAGCAAAGGAAATCCAGAAGATTTAGGTACACGGAGCGGTGCTCCATGAAGAAACGTTCACGCGGAAGGAGCCAGTAGTCCTATTATCAACGCTTATCTTCATTTTCGCGTCTTCAGCCAAAAATACCGGAATATTTTTCCAACGGCAATTAAGACTCAGAGCGCTTCTGGGACACGCATCCTTATCGCGCCCGTTTTTACAGGCCAGAATGACAGAGTTTGACTCATGAAAGGCCAGAAAATGAGTCAGCAAAGAACAAGAACCCTGAAGCCCCCATCATCCATCTTCTGTGATAACCACTGAATAACCTCCCTTGCCTCCTTCATTAGTCAGCCTCGGACCAAAGCCACTTATCTGCAACGCCAAACTATTCTGCACTTCATGTTTGCTTTTTTTGTATGTTTGTTTTTCACTGTGATTGCCTCCTCACATTTACCAGCCTCGCACGCAGGCTGATGCACTTAATTTTGACAGACACAAAATCCCTCTTAAATCTGCTGCAGTGTTTATGCTGGGATGTATAAAAATGACTTTGTGAAACAGTCTCGAAATAGCAAACGAGATTAAAAATATTTTGCACATGAAGACTTCTCCAGGCTAGGAGAGAGAGAGAATATTACAAACCTTATTCTATTCCTGATTGCCTGAAGGGGCCCCTATAGCAGAACTATTATCTTTAATCTTATGTTCTCTTTTCAACATGTATTTTATTTTCTTCTCTCTGCTAACAATATCCTGCCCTCTTAATAGCTCCTGAGTTCACCTCCTAAAAAGATATGCCAGGATAAGATTTTCCTGTATTAGATTTGCAAAGGTTTTCAAGCAGCTCGGGTTCCCTCTGTGCTAACAAACGCTTAGCTGCAAATGCCGTCTCCAGGAGAGTATTCTGCCGTGATTTGGTCAGCGCACGAGCCAGTTTGCTTAACAAGCATGGACCTCTCCGGCCTGCCAGCATTACCGCAAAATAGAATCATTTTCCTAAATGGTTTCATTAAAAGGACATTGGGAGGCTGAATAGCATACACTGACTGAGAATGGACAGAGTGAATTTTTCGTCATGCCAAAGCAGTCTGTGGCATCAGTCAAGCGGGTTTCACTGAAAAAAAAGGATGCCTTCATCGCTTTATGCAGAGATGACCACGTCTGCGATGATTCTGACGGTCTCTGCCACAACCGCTGAGGATAGACAGCGCTTAGCAGCCACGTTCAAGCCAAGTCATCAGAAGAACCCAAGTTATCATTGGTCCGACAATGCCAAGACTTACATTTGCTCCGGAAAATCACCATCAGGGGTTGCTTCAAACAATCCCAGCTCAATTGCCTCCCCAGGTTATTTCTCCCATGCAAAGTCATGAGAGGCATATGAAGAAGGACGAGCAAGCCACACAGACCAACCACAAATCCTCCTTGAAGGGGTGTCACACCAAGCAGCTTGGAAAACAACAACAAATTCTGCATTTTTCACAGACGCCAGGAAGAACGGGGCTGGGAGGGCACTGTTTGAGAGAGCTATTGCTATTTTTAACCCACAGTGGAGCTGGAGCAGAGACTGAACCTCCCACCCTTTGGGATTTTTCAGCTTTCTCGGGAAGATGAGAAGATTCACCTGTTAGGATCTTCTGAGGAAATGACACCTACACAGTAATTTAACACGGGTCACGGGCACTGGGATTCTTCTTGCTTGTTTTTTGACCTGAAGCCCACATTTTAATATCTAGAGGACTGAAACATATATCTCTAATGTCCTCAGGCTAGTAACAGTGTAGTTGAGTGACACTTAATGGTCTGTGATAAAAAGAGATGATGGTATGCTCTTAATTTCTAACAAAGCTATGGGGAACGCACAGTGGAACAGTGGAGTTCTTTAATCAGGTACAACGTACTCCATAAAATGAGTAGCATTAAAGCATAATCGACACATAAGGGGCTCCACACTACCAACTCGAGCACTCCCATGAACAGGATTCATCTCATCCAACTGCAGCCATGTAAAAGCAAGATCCTCTCTGAGTTCGTGGGGAAAAACGTACCTCCAAAGGTGTCTGTGTTCCACCTAACTTGGGCCGTTCTCGTAGGATGGGAGGAATTGCCCCTGGGCGACTCATCTCATTCCTCTTAGATGAGCCAGCATGCAGAGCCGGGGCTCAAGACAACTGAAGTTAAGGGAGATAGATATGACCTATAATATGCAAGACAGATAATTATGCAAAAAACTCCTACAGTCACAACTTCACAGTAATTCAGGGGGATGTCTTTTTATTGTTATCAATATTTTGAAGGCACATTTCTAATGCCAAATCCATTTTCGGATAGCATGGGCATAAAAAACAGTTGAGAAACACGTAGGTGTTGCAAGTGTAGGTGGGGTTTCTATAATTCATCTTGTTTCACATCCACTGTAAAGATAAATATCAATGCATGGAGATACTACAGTAAGTTGTTTATCTTGCCGCTGATTTATGGCTTACTGGTCATTAAAAGAAATCAACAACGAGAAGTAAAACTTTTGTATAAGTACTAACTAATGGGAAAAATTAACGAGGACAAGCACATATAAACTTTGTTAGTCAAAGGGCCTCGGGAAATCAATCGTTTAACAATTACGTGATGTTATGCACACACTCCTTTAGAAAAGGAGAAAAAAGGCTGCCTTACTTTCCTGAACTCTCCGCCACCTCTCCCTCCAGCTTTCCCTACATTACAGATCCACACGCATCTCTGTCAAGCCAGCCTACCTCTTCGCATTGTGAGCTGCTGTCCTCAAAGCCAGGGCTTGAAACAAAACTGAGAGACCAATAAATCATGCTACAAAAGGCATCTCGAAGACCGCACAGTGGGTGCTTTTCTCCTTCCCCTTTTGATTTCCCAGCACTGTATTTTTGCCTTGTGCAATGCATTTCGCAGATCAGAAGAGCTTGTAGACAAAGACAATTGATTAAGTCTCATCATTGTTAGTGTGGCTCTTACTAACCAATTAAATTTAAAATAATCTCTTTAAGAAATGGGCTCGGATTGAACCCTGAGATTAGGAAGCGACTGAACTTTCAGGAACTGAACACATTTTTCCTGATATTAGAAGTTTCAAGATAAGACCTCAAATAGCTGTCGATGGAATCTATTCATTCAATACCTTAAGTGAAATCTTCAAATTACTGCAGTAGACATGGCTTTCATGTAGGCTTGCTTCTGACTGATACTTTCACTAATAATATATTTGTGCATCTTCCTTACGTCTGTTTAGTTACTGAATTAACAGAGCTGGATCAGGCCAGCAATTCACTGTGCCTGACTAACCAGAGGCCAATATTGATAATAGACGTGCTCTTAGCAACGGGATGAGTGTTTTGAGGAGGATATAGACCTGGTGGTAGATATATTAGGGAAAATATGAGCTGACAAGTCACTGCAGCATAGTCAGTACTGTAAGAAGGGCCGGTGCTTGGAAAGGACTTTAAGAAAGTGATGCAGGAAGCTTTAGCTATGTATAAGGCATATACATGCGCTACAGAAACTCCAGTAAGCCTTCCATTCCTGCAGCATTTCCCCAAGAAATTTGAAGAAAAAAAGTTAATACTTTATGAAAATAAAAATGATTGGTCTATCCCACCCAACATTTCAAACGTGTTTTTCATAAAGATCAATGCTAAAAAAAAAAAACCAACAGAAAAAAGCACTCTTGATATCAAAAGGTTTCTCTTTCCCTCCCTCCTATAGAAATGCTTTCAATGCTGTCTCTTTGCTGTGATGCCTATCACACCTATAGAGGGCTTAAATCTTCAGGGTTGTCAAGACAACATTCTTAACCAAGACCAAATTTCTTACTGTCACGGCGATGGCAAACCCACAAATTTATCTCTGGACAAAAATTCAGAGCTTTCTTCTGCGACTTTTTTTTTTTTCTCTATGTCAGATGAGCTGTTCTGAGCGACTGATTTGAATAGATGGTTACATGCTCCTTATTCCACGTTCTGCACTAGAGAATTTGAGATGCAATTACTGTGGTCTGCACCCTGGAAGGGAAAGGAAAGTCGCACAAAAAAAAAACCTCAGTAAAAAACCTACTCAAAAGTTTGCAGAAAACCAGTAAATTGACAAAGATGTGGTTCTGGGGCAATTTAATACACTGCTTTTCAGGATCCAGGGGTTCTGTACCACCTATTGCACAACTGCAGCTGAATGCCTTACGTTCAGTTGGAACTACCCAATTTAGCTCAAATAGCATGAGTTAGCTTTCCTCCTCTATCAGTCCCTGTCAGTGTTGTCTCATAAAAAGAAATGAGGATATTAGTGGTTTTTTTCAGGTGGCATCCGGCTGGCTATTGTGAAAATACTAGGGCAGTTGTTCGAATCCAGTTTACATTTAATCTAAATTAGATTAGATTTAGATTTTAGATTGAAAAATATCCTTGATTTTCCATCTATCTTTTTCTCCTTTAATATTATTTCTGAATATCCGAGCCAATGGAGTTTTTAATCAGAACACTGTCAACCTCCAACAAATTGAACATTGGGAGAGCATATTAAGTGGATCACAACAAATTAAATGTATTTTAGAAGAGATTTAAAAGGTTGCAAGCAAACTCCAATGAAAGAGAGTTTTAAAAAGAAATAAGATTCATACATAAGATTCAAATCTGATTTAAAGTCCAGCGCTCTTTGGAAAAGCATGCAGGATCTAGGCCTTGCAGTATAACAATAGTAATAAAAAAGTAATGTTTAAGATTAAAACAATATTTTCCATTTCAACTTTTGTAGACACAGGTAAATTAAAAAAAAAAGAGTTACGTTATCTCAGTGGTAGGTTAGTGCACACTTGCCCCGATGCCCCTTCTTTAAAAAGGACCAATGATCCTGAACAGAGTTTCCCCCATGCAGTGGAGAGTCGCAGTCTGAGCCAGCTGCAAAGCTTTGAGGCTCGTGATTCTCAGTCATGTGTTTAGACCTCAGCATTAAATCACAGTTTTCTCATTTTTCATTTTCTTAAACCTGAGTTTAAGACATCTAACCACCTCAAGCTGCCCTTTCTCATATTGTCGCAGATCTAAAGTCATCTTCTCTGAAGCCACTGCTCTAAGCTCTGCGGGCTGACTCAGGCAGGGCTACAAAATCAGGCCGAACCAGAAAATAACCACTGATATTCCCAGAGTTTCCTGCTTCCAGCTGGGATAGCAGAACAGTGCTGACAGCCTTTTCCATGCCGTTTCGTTATCTACCTTTCCATTTGTGGCCTGAATCTTTATGAAATGCAAGTGATTTAAAGATAATTGAACATCTCCATGCAAAAAAAGATCATTGATAATCTGGTGTCTTTTGCCAAAAATGTTTCAGAGGCGTCTCCCATGCAGGTGAGTCCTGAGGTCTAGCCAGTATTGTCTCTGACGGTGTAAATTCTAGGAAAAAAGATAAAAATAAAAGTAAAGGAAAACTGATTCGAGCTGGAAGGTGCTACAGATGATATGGACCATGTGACTTAAAATTCAGTGGGATTTTGAGAAATCGGGCCCCAAAGCGGCAAAGCGCAGCTCACCTAAGACGAGGATGGACTACCGATCTTCAGAAAGAGAATGCAAATGTACACATCCAGCATTAAAAATAATAATAATAATAATAATTGGCTTTGGAGAGAGAAGCTCAGGAAGGATCTCTGCTAGCAGACCGGCCCACCAGGCACTTGTACGGTGAAATACCCCCAGGTCCTCTGTGCTGTATTAACCTCGATGGACAGTCCAGGAGGACATCCCACCACCGCGGTCAGTGCTGCTGACACCTCAGCAGAAGAGCAGCTTTGGGTCTGGCCCACATGTCGAGGCTCAGCACAACCGCAAAAAAGGTCAGAAGAAGGTACCAAGAAAAGTAAGAGGTTTTCACGCTAGCAGTGAAAACCCTGAAGGGCCTGTTTATTCATTCAGGAAAATAAAATCCAAATTCAAAGGCGGCTGTGAGTGGGAAGCGTGGTAACCAGCTCCTGCCTATAAAGATTTTTAAGCCGGATGGGATTGGATATATCACCAGGACTCAACCGTTCAACGTGAGTCATGTGTTTATGACACCCTGCGTGTCTGCTTCAGGTAGACTGTATTTAAATTGAAGTTCCCGGAGAGACACAAATTCCCGTTTCTCATATAAATTTTTAATGCGCTGCCATTATTAAACCAAATTTTATTCCAAAGAGCTTTGCCTCGGAAACTAATCACAAGATTTTTGTCGTACTCCGGCTGAAGCAAATGCCGGATTCCTCACGCGGGAGCCAGATTTCTAAAAATAGCCTGCGGACTGCTTTAAGTCGGGGATGATTCGCTCTAAGTCGGGCGGCAGGTCGCACGTCGCGCTGCTCCCGGCTGCTCCGCGTCGCCCAGGTGCTGCGTGCGAGCAAGCCCGAGGGGGAAGCAAAGAGATGGATTCGGCGCGGAGCTCGGAAACATGCACGGATCCGACAAGGGACAGCAGAAACGGCAAGAAACACGGAGATATCACAGCACATCTAAAAACAAAGTTGTTTTTTCTTTTCTTTTTTTTTTTGCTGGCATGTTTTATTACTCTGCATGCAAACACTAAAAATAAAGCTCGCCTAGCTACGGCTACGTGGGAGTTGCAGCTCTATCCAAAACAGAAACATACCCTCGAACATCTGTCTCGGCCCTCCCAAGCCGGGCAAATTAATTCCGGCTACCAGCGGGGATATTTAGCACGCGGGAGCACAACGGGAGCTGCAGCTGGGATCATAAAACATAATGGGCCGTGCCCTGTCCCCCCCCGCGCCGGAGGCAACGTCGGCCACGGCGCTTGCCGGCGCCTCACCTTTAAAAAAATCCCCTTTTGGGTAGGTGACAGAGCACCACACCGATACTTAAATAAAAACCGAGATGCTTTTAGTGAGATCATCGCTCTCCCCAAGGAAGGAATTCGGTCCAGTAATCAATCTTCTCATTAATTATTTGTACGAAGTGAAATGCTGACAGCGAACTATTGACTTGGCTCCTATGTGCTACCCTTGAGTGACAGCCTTCAGCACGGCCCCCAGCTCAAACTTCTCCAAGCGGGGGCCAGGCTCTCAGCGTCCAAGGTTTGTTCCAGAAAGGTTGTTTTTGGAGGCATTTGCCAGCCTGCAGGAAAGAGAGAATAAAAAGGCCGGTGGGTGCTGCTTTAAGCCGACACCGGGTGATGCCACGGGGATGCGACCCCTTCCAGGTGACGGGGACCAGCCCAGCGCTCTTGGGCGCACGAGACAGCAGAGCAGTCGCATCACGTGCCGGCTTCGCTTCCAGCTTTCATCCAAAGTTGCTCTTGACACGGGCCCAGAGAAAACTTGGCAGCTCCGCTGGCAGCGCCTGGGCGCGTTCCCGAGCAGAACTCCAAAGGCAACACGCGGCCCTAAATCTGCACGGATCCAACCAAAGGCAGCGCTGGCACACGTTTTACTGCGTTTCTCTTCCAGCTGCCCACGAAAGGGCTAATCTTGCCTCACGCCGGCGACCGGCCCTACAATTGGTACCCAAAACTCCTTGGCAGGGGGGATAGGAAGGAGACGGTTCCCGCGGCAGACGGGTCCGTGGCCCCCACCGCAGCCTGCGAGCCCGGGCAGACCTGCGCAGGGCACTGCCCAAAATCCTGGCAAAAAGAAAAGGAGGCCAAATTTCAAACCGGAGTAACCAGTCCATCACGTCAAAGCCAAGAGCTGAATCTGGGATCGCGAGGACGGGAGTGGGCATTTCTAGCATGGTCCCTGCTTGTGACGCGCGATGGGGGCTTCATCCTCCCCAAAGGCTTCCTCTCGATTAGGCTAAAACCACTTAAAATGCAACATCTTTGCTCAGCTCCAGTCATACGTTTGTGCACAGGGGACTAGGCAAAGACCGGGAAGGAGGAAGGAGGCCAAAATTTCCGCTTTAATCTTTCCGTGACTCATCCCTCGCTCCTCCTTGACACATAAGGCAGGAACGGTGCCCGCCTAACCAGCATCTCTCACGCCGGCTGAGGGCTGCGAAATCATTGCATGAGTGACACTGTACAAGCCCCCAAATAAGCACATGGCAAGTTTTCCCTCAAATACCCACGGATTCTCCTCAGCCTCCACTAAACGGTGATCAGAGAACGGCGTCAGGTCTCCAAGGACAAGTACCAAGGTGGACGAACGCCGTCGGCACACCGGCTTTCCAGCCTGCGAGGGGATTTTTCATTCCTTCGAAGCGGGCAGCGAATCAATAGCTCATTTTTCATGTTACAGCTATCGTGGCCCCCGCCGGCTCCACGGGTGCTGCGTTATATACAGCCTCTATAGCAACCGCCGAGGCTCCTCGCTCCTGTTTGCTCTGGCAGCGGCCGTAATTGCAAAAATCCCCAGGGCTCGCTAGCGTTTAGCTCTGATTGGAAAACGCAATAGCGGACACGGGAAAAGTCAAATAGTAGCCCAAGAGAGCATCACATAGATATGGAAACAAGTGTAGGAGAGCACCTTTCCAGTTCCCTAAGAGCGATTACCCCCGGGGCAACCAAGCACCTCAAAAAAACATGCGAAAAGAATGCTTTTTTTTTTTTCCCCAAAAAAATGCCTTTCACCATCCACAAGAAAGACTACCAAAAATTGTAGCAATGCTGCGTGCATCACTCAGGCTCCATTTGCACCCAGTTGGGATGAGCAGAGGAGCACCTGGAGCATGGCCGTCTCGCCGCTACGGGACTCACCTTCGGGCCAGGGCAGGAAAAACCCTGTCTCAATACCACAATTTTCAAGGTAGCCCAAACTTAGTCAAATTTGGGGGTGTAAAATGTCGTATGACTATAGAGCTGGGTGCTGAGGGGAAAGAGCCGGCTGGGATAAACATTAAGGCACACGCCAGCTTCAACATATCTCTGTCTACCTAAAGTGAAGCAGAGGATTCACACTTTGCTCAATAAAGGCCTTTGAATGTAACTCTTGTATATATGCAGGCATAAAATTTGGCTCTAAAATGCGTAGTGGTGACATGGAAGTTGTAAGCTAGAGTAAAATACCGGGAAAAGCAACTTGCACAAAATCCACCGGACAAATACAGCCTCAGCACCAATATTAAAAAAATAATAATAATAATGTGGAAGCTAATACAGAGCTGTAGTGGAAAGCAATATCTGAAGGCTGGTGGCTGCAAGAACAAATATTATTCAGTGCTCTGTACGGCTTGTGGATCACCCAGACCACCGTCCGCAGCAGAAAATTCATTTTGGGGGGTTTGTAATAAGCCAGACCCTCAGAGCTGACAGCTAGGAGAAGCAGTTACTCTTTCGTGCGATTCCTCTTAGAGGAGAAATGGCAAAACCCTGATGACTGAACAGCAGGAAAAGAACGAGCAAGCCGGCTGGGCTCTCCTATTCGGTCTCTGCTGAATAGACAAGCAAAAGACCTATCGATAAAACTAAAATATAAAAATGAGAGGATGAGCCAGCAACACGTCTACTCTAACTCAATTAATCTGGGGAACTGCCTGCCAAAATTCTCATATCAGGGTTGATTTTCATGAGAAATAACATAGTTTTCAGAGACTCACGTGCTAGGTTTAAAATTGCAGAGCGACCTATAGCATCAGGGAGCAAAGCGACTGCCCTCGCTGGTCAACAAGCTGCCGCAGTGCTCTACCACCATTAAACTACACGACTGCATTATATGTTTTTTTCCTTCTACTATATATGCTCAGCTTTGGCCGTTGCGGGACATAAATACAAATGTGATCCTGAGAAGATTTTATATATATATATAAAGAAGTGATATTTGTGAGAGCAAAGGTTTGCAGGCTCAGGAGTGAGGTAGCCAGATTTGCCGGCAGCCCATGCTAAAGCGGTAGCTCAGATGCTCAACCAGCTTTTCCTGATGCACTGTATATGGCAGGCAGGGTCGGGGGTGGAAATGCCAAATTTCATTAAGACTCTCTCGCAGCTGCAGTAAAAGGAATTAGCATGAGAAGCAGAGCACAAAGCTATCAGAAGAACACTGCGCAAGTGAATAGAAATTGAGGAAAAATGAGCTCCTCGTGAAATATTGCAATCACTCCTTTAAGCAATAAAGAGATGGTTTGTTAAATAATAGACTAGAACAACTCCAATAAAATAAAAGCTGTCAAAGTACCCTCTTTTAAAGTTGCTACACAATCTTCCAATTTTGCTTTCATTACTAAACAGTAACAGATGATCAGATTTTATCATCGTCTTGTCTGGACAATATCTTACCAGCGTTTGAATACATTAAAAAATGAAAGAATACCGGAAAAAGAAAATTTAATATAATTACCACTTTCTGAAAATAGCTTGTGCATAACATTCACTTAATATAGCTTAAATAAAGTGAGAAAGAAATCAAGGATGGAGAAACTGCTTCCTATTTACAACCAGCTACAAACAGCTTGTCCTAACCATCTCTTTGGCGCCCGCTTCCCTTCCCTGCACAGGGACCCAAAGCAGCAAAGATAACTGTGCCAAAAGAAACCGCATGTTATTGCCCAAGCAGGAGCCTCAGCTTTAATTAGCCCAAGGATGATTGACTTCACCAGCTATAACCCTTGCAGCAGGCAGATTCCTTTCTCACAAACACATTTTCCTTCAGGGAGAGAGAGCACGAAAGAAAGTGGAAGGATGGAGAGAGCAAAATGTAGCTACAACTTGAACTAAAGCCCCTGCCGTGCCTGCACAGACAGGAGGTTTCCCGGCGAGCAGGAGAAGAAAAATGGCCCAATTTCCTGCAGAAGTTGTGCTCACCAGCCCATGCCCCATATGATCGCCCCAGCTCCCAGCCCGGCTCTCATGACCCCCACACCAGACAAGAAACCATCTCCGACCCGTTGACACCTTTGCTGCCTTGTAGGAGCACAACTATTTTTGAGACATCCATCCTTGTTCTGATATTGTTGAAATTGGCCAACGTGTTGAAAAGTTACAGACTAACAGATGGACAGAGGGTTCAGCAGAAAGCTAATTTTCTTAGGAAATGAAGCTAAAAACTAGCTTCCTGCTCCAATTGCCACACAAAGTCCCCCCTCCTGATGCTGCATGGCTCACGACTGCGGATACTTCAACTTCAGCTCTACAGCAATCCCAACTTATGCCTGGGCTAAAGAAACTAGTCAGGGCCTCGATTACATCAGTCCTTAACATGACAAGGGCTGATAACATAAGTGCACAACGTACAATTATCTTTGTGTCATTAGGACTGTAAATATCCTTTGGTTTTCTTTCTGGTTCTTGATCAGCGAAGAAACAAGTCACAGCTGTGAGGAACTCTTCACTACGTTGGGGCAGAGAAGCAACTTTCTCGAAGCCTTTTACCACTGAATCCATAAAAGGTTTGTGCCCTTTTCTCAGCTAGTCTTGATGCTGTCAGGCCCAGGCAGAAAGGCAGAACGAATTAAAAATGAAGTACCACCTGGGTCTCAGCATCTGCTCAGGGAGCAGATATTGGAGGAGATACTTTAGTCTGCTTGATATTGGAAGGTGCTTCACCCTAGCAAAGGCAAATCCTGCAACTCCTCAAGCAGAAAATCCTGCAGCGCTTCAGCCAGAATCTACTGGGTTCAGTGGAAAAATTAAGAAGTGAAAGTGTAGCATCCGTATCTGAGGACGGGATGACCACAGCAATCCTCCTTCAGGCCTTTAGACCGTTAGGTCTGTGAAAAGAAGCGAGTGAAAGAGAGCAGGATGCCTTAAAGAACGAGGTTATTCTGGGGATCAGACTGTGCAAAGAGATTCCAAATGCAGTTTGTATTTGTAGTATTTCCTTCACGTTTGTTCAAAATGGCACATGGCCGATTGCAGCCCTCCTTGTCCCTCCGCATGCAAAGAAGAGGAGCCAAGGGCTAGAGCAGGACTCAGAAAATCGGCATTCGGTTCAGAGCCATGCCGCTGGCGTGCTGAACGACCTGGGCGAACTGGGCGCTCACCCCGTGCCTTCGTTTCCCCGGCTATAAAGCAGGGAGGATGACCCTGATGTCCTCTGCTCAGTACTTGGAGATCTACTGCTGAAAAATGTTCTACTGAAGTGGCGTTATTATTAACCCAGGAAGCTACTTCACCAGCTAATTGTAAATCTTCAATGTAAAAAATAACACACTGCCATTTTTCTAAAATAATAGGCTCACCCTGTAGCAGGTATCTGCTTTAAAAATGAAATACCTTAGTCAAGTGAAGGCAAAACCCTTTGAAATGAGAACAAAAGGCACACTTTTTGACTGCCGAATTCTTTCAATGCTTTTTACTCCTCTGCTGAAATGCAGAATTTAAAAAAATGCTAAATTATGTATCTCCAGTTTTATCAATGAGCGCTTTAGATTTTTGTTTGAAAGGTTGCTTACCTGCCACCCCCAGCTCCAGAGATATTATAGAAGACTTCTGCTGCATTGATAATCTACCTGTCAATTGTTAGGAATAAATTTCAGAGAAGGTTAGATGGCACATAACTTACTGGGAACCACTCTGCAGGATTGCAGGCAAGGTTACAGAAATGTCCTTTAAACAGGACAAATAATATATCCATTCACTACGAGCCAATCCTGTCATATTACCTCATTTTAATCAGCCCTTTTATGATGTGATATTCATGTGGAAATAGGGATAAAAATACCCCCTGCCGAGGTGACTGAAGCCATACAATTGAAAACTTTATTTTGCATATATTAAGATCATGCTTTATCCTAAAATAATGTGGGATATTAATTGAGCTTCACATGGGGAAGAAAGACCATGAAAGCACGGGAGGGAAGGAGGAGAAGGAGCAGGCGCTGTTGCCTCTCTATCAATGATTAACCAGCCAAAGCTAGCATGATATTCCTGTACTCCTCACACGCACAATACTGCTTTCAACAGCATTATTTAGCACCTTCTATTGTATAAAAAAAAGAAAGCAAAATGTTACGCTTGGATGCTGGAGCACAACCGCTCGGCAGCATCCACACAAATACGAGCTGCCAAGTCACCCCTTGAGTTGGCTTCCAGGTGGGCGACTGGGCAGAGATGCTGCATGTACCTTTTCTAGAGAAGAAAGTATCACTCTCTGCGGAGGGGACAAGGGAAGGAGGATGTCCTCCACCTGTAATCCTCAACGCACAGTAAAACTGTCAGCTGTCGACTGAGGTGTCCTCAAGCAGCAAAAAGAGAAATCTTGGGTCTACTTGTGTAACGCTACCTAAGGCTTTTGCAGAGGAAACCACGCGCGGCCACGGCATGCTGCGGTTTCCCAGTTATTCCCCCAATGCATCTAATTCTCGGCTTGCTCAGTTTATAAACCCAAGCAATATATTTCATGTAACGAAGCCTGCAAGCTCAGCCCGGTGTGCCGAAAGCTCACTCGGTGATCCTTTCGCCAGGTCCAGCCTCGTCACCAGCATGGAGGAGTCCAGACTCGAAAGGGAGCTGGCAATTGTGCCGCTCATGCGGGAAGCAGAATGGGAATCCAGCTTGAGCTTTTGCTGTTATATTGGCTACGCCGTGCGGACAGTAATGAAAATTTGTATCTGTCAGTTTATTAAATTGATCTAACCGAAATGAATCGCAGGGGACCGAGGCTGTAATAAAGAGAGGCCAGTTCTTCAGACCGCATATTGAAGCAGTCCCCGTTTGTTCTCCCAAAACCTTGAACTAAGTTCACATAACCTTTCAGCAACCAAACTCATAGGAGGTTCAGGAAACTCATCTTCTACAGACACACGGATACGTCAATGTTATGCAGACCAGGACCGTTACTGGCAGCTCCACAGCACTAGTTATGTGAAGTACGCAAGATTTAAGTTGGTTTTCAAAAGGGCATTTTATCTAGAAAACTGCAGCAGTGCTTTTGGCTATCTGCAGCTGAACTGAAATAAATGAGGGGACAAAAGTAAGCCTATTAGGACAAAATTTAATATCATGTTGCATACAAAAATAATGCAAGAATGATCTTTTTCTGCTTTTTTATGTAATAATTCTGCTCTACTGTGTTTCCATAAAAACTACCAAAAAACATTCACATTCAAATAAAACTGACATTAGGAATGGAATTTTCCCATTTCAAAGAGAAAAGAGCCCTTGCTTGCTCTATAACCATTCTCCTTTTTCTCAAGGGCAAAAAGAAATGATTTGATCATAGCCAAAGAGAGCTGCTATTGAGTCTGAACTTTGTACAGTTGGTTACCTGGGATGTTTCTAAGGGTCAATACAGGAGCTGACACTGTCTACCATCTTCACCAATGATCTGGATGATGGGATGGGGCTCACCCTTGGCAAGTTCGCAGATGACCCCAAACTGGGGAGGGAGAGCTGTCAATATGCAAAGGGTTGCCACTCAGAGGCACACCAACAAGCTGGACAACCAGGCTGCCAGAAACCCAAAACCTATTGGTCATTGGAGAAGAGATCAGATGGTCTCCTGGTTCCTTCTGGTTTTAAGAGAAAGAATGTCTTCTGCTTCCATGCAGCCAGGGGACCTCAATATGACCAAGAATAGGAGATGTGTAGTGGCTCTGTTCCCGGTTTTCCCTTTGGAGAACGGAGAAAGAAAATATAGAGGGCAATATTCTCAACCGAGCACATGGAGAATTACTGCTGTTCTTCAAAACAGAAACTGTGCATCTATTTCACTGTGTCATATTAGATCATGTAGAAAACTAGCATCCCTGCCATGCACGCTGTTGCACAACATAAGCTCATCTCGCAGTAATATCAGTTTACTAAGCCAAATGTCTTTAGAAAATCACTCCTACTTTTTGAGCTGAAAAAAAGACAGATCAAAGAACATTTTTCTTTTCTAGGTAACAGCAAAAGATTCCAAGACTTACGGTGAGTGATAGAAAGCTTTATAAAAGAATATAGACACAGATCTGATCATAACTACAAAGCCGTATGGTAGTTTTATTTAATTATTCCAGATAATTTCACTACAGACTAGGCTGAGGAAAATTGCTCTATCAGGACGTCAGGCTGAGCCATTACTTCCTATATTGCACTTCTATATTTTAGTAATTTAGCTTCTGCATGAGAAAAAGCTCTGTTGAGCCAACAACCTTTTGACAAAGAGAAAAGATTTACTCTGATAGCAATAGAGCATAAAAGGAAAAATGTTCTTGTGAAAACACCACATTTTCAATACTACGTGTCAGTACTACTCTTGTTTTAATGACCTCAATGAAGTCTTAACAGAGATTTTACACATAGCAAAAGCATAAAGTTTTCCTGATTTTAGATTAACTGGAATCATAATAATTCCTTTAAAACATTCAAGAGAAAAGCAAAACAAATATGGAAATAATCGCTGATAAGGTACTGGAAAGGAATGCTCTCCAGCTATCAGGAAGGAAGAATAGTAAAGGAAAGATAGCTCTTTGTGTGTTTGTGCCCTTTCTCCTAGGATTACTAAATGAAATGGTTACTTGGGTAGGAAAAATGAAATGAGAGTTCCCTTTTTCATCATATAGCCACGGAAATACCAGAAGAACAGCACCTTTCATTTTTTATTTTGGGCTTTTAAGAAGTTCCTGAGGCACTAAGGTGATCGTGAAATACAAATTCAGAAAGGGAAATTCTTAAAAAATCATTTTTTACCTTGCAGTATCCATCCTCAAAACTGGAAATAAAGTAAAAAGTGACTGAATTAATAGCTGGCCATATTTTTGTAATACTTTTCATACTGAGATCATGGAACATATCTCTTTTTTATGAAAAATAGTCCCTTACAAAAGTCACAGACCTAAATGCGTTCATTCCTGGATCCAAATGTAACAGCTGGAGCCCTTACAGAATTTTAACTATAAAGCATCATATATACAGGGCTTCCATGTAGGGATGTCTAGTAAAAAACTACCAAAAGGGTCAGTCTGAAAACAGCAATAAGGAAAAAAACACAGCTTCTTCATAATAACAGGGCACCTGAATAGCACCCTAAGGAATAGTATTTCTTTACAGGTAGCAGAAAATTGGAAGAAAAAGAATCAAAGTATAAAAATGAAATGAAAAGATCCTGCTTTTTTATTGTGTGCGTGCAATCTATCATCACTCCTCTACTAATTTTAACCGGTGAGTCAGAGAAGTGTCGTCGCTCTATTGACTAATCTGGTTGGACCGTCCTAACAGCTTTATTTCTGTTATTTACTTCTATTTGGTAAAAGTGATGAAATAGCCAGGGTGTTGCAGGCTCTCTTACCCCTGCTATTTTTTTTTTTTTTTAATGTTAACCCATGGACCCAATGCTTTCACTTAGGCCAGAGACATTCTTTATTTGTTTATCTGTCGAGAAATACTTCCCATAACACGTCTCCCTAATAGGACACAGTAATATCAAAGTGAGCTGGAAATTTAGGAAGAAAGAGAACCTGAGCATTTTCAATGACCTCCTCTAAAACACTGGGGCTCAAATTAGACACGTGGTTCTAAATAACGGATGCTGTAGCACCAATAATGTCCTTAAATTGCTTTGGTGAACCAGAGCAATGAAAAAAGAGAGAAAACACAGATGCAATTCTTTCTCATGTGCACGATTTTTTTTCCCCTGTACTAATACACAAAGAAGTGGGACGACGTTCATTTAAATTGAAGGGTTAACAACATGATGGACCAGGCTTCCATTACTAAGGAGAAAGGATTTGTGAAGGCAACGAGCCACCCTTCATCTTTAAACCGCCAGCTGACCCCCATTACGCACGCCGTCCTCTTGGCACTTCTTTCTTTCAGAGTTAGAAGGACTTACTGACACTTCCTCACGCAACCAGACAGGACAGTTTATATCAAAGCTATAAAAAGTAATGACATTTGAAGAAAACAGAAGCCTATTAGTTTTTCCAAGAGCTAAAATAGGCCTTTGAAGCATTACCCAAAATTAGACGCAGTAAGCACAAGCTTAATCTGCAGCGCGCTCGGCCCCTACAACATATCCACAATATGAAGAAGAGTACCATAAAACCTGAAAAACGGAGCATTTACTAGCCCTGCACAAGAAAACGTGGCAATGTTAGGTTCAAAAAAACCCCAAAAGGAAGTGGGGAGAAAAACCTCTTATTCCTGAAATGAAATTTTAGAAAGCAATTTTTTTCTCTGCCAGGTTTCCTGCAGAATTAGCTCTTCAAAGGCCATCTTCTTGCTCTTCGGGTGGCCTTTCAGCTGCTACATTTCACTGCCTGCCCTCAAGGATATCTTTTTAATATCTTGTTAAATGGGAAAGGAAATGTGCAATGAGCAAAAGCACTCCAAAATGGAGGCACTTCTGCTTCAGTAAATACTTTGAGGGTATATAAACTGCAGAAAAGGGTCTCTTACTTCCAAAGGCCAAAGCTATTTATAGAGTATTTTCTATTGGCGCTTCAGGAAACCGGTTCTTGCGCGGTAGAAGAAAACCAGACTAGTGAGGATTTCATTGACTGCTGCATGCTTTGTCAAAGAGAAAATTGTTATTAATGGAAGTATTACCATTGTTTTAAAAGCAGCCAGTAGTGGCTGATACCTCCAAGACTTTGACCAGCAACCCATTTCACTCGGGCTTCCAAAATACAACAGGAGATACTCCACGACCAAGCGCTGAATTAGATGACCAGCTGAGAACATCTTCAAACATAGCTATGAAAGTATATGGTGATCAGTCCACCTACGATAAGGAGGAAAACAGCTCTTTCGAAAAATATAGAAGAAACGGTACTTTTTTTTTCTTATCCTCATTTTTACTGCAGCAGGAATTTGGATACACTTTTGCTCACCCAACAATTTTCCTCAGTTTCTCCCTTTCCATGGGACACAGCAAACTTCAATGCCCAATTTGCCTAAACATTTTATATTATATTTGCTGCAAAAGGCACCAAATTAACTCTATTTTATTAGACTGCTTGTCTTGTGTATCTTCTCTTTTGAGGAAGACCCTGGCAAAGATTAACAGGCAAGCAGAAGAGTGGCTACTATTTTTAAAGGTATTTTAAAGGAACACATCAAGCTTTGACATTGGAACACTGTTCTTGTCAAAACCTTTATCTAAAAAGATAAATCAACCAAAAAAAAAAACCAACGCAAAACCCCAATGTCTTTAACACAGAAGATTTCTAACTCCCCACTCATCTCTTCTTGAAGTGTTGGGTATCACCTTGGGTGGTCCCTTCTGCTCAAGCGTGTGCTTGAAAGGAAGACCGTCAAGTTCAAAATGACTTTTTTAAAAGAGAACTTCAAAATAATTAGTTCCTACAAAACACTGGGACAGCCAGGGAAAAGCAGGATGAGAGGAAACAGGACCCTGTGTGTCCATAAAATGGATGCTCGGGACCAGCCCAACAGTAAATTTCTCCAATTCCTCCGCTTCCGCGGAGGGGGAGATTGCTCCACCGCTCCCGGCCTGCAGCAGAGCTGTGAATGCGGGGCCGCTGCGGCTGGCCGTGGCATGGCTCCCTGAAAACGCGGCTCCTTTCCCCGGAGCTGCGAGGCATCGTGGTGCAGCTGGTCTGCTGATAGAGTCTCGCTAAACCCGTGGTCCTCTTCAAACCACCGGCGAGACAGCAGAATTGAGGCAACACTCCTATAAAAGACTCGACTTTCTCTGCCTCGTGCTCTTTCACATTTAATACAGAGGCTTGGCTCACTGTAAATTTTACTGGCAAGCTTTTTTTTTGGTTTTAAATGACCTTTTTTTCCTTTTAAATACGTCTCTCAAGTAAACCTTTATATTCCACTTAATGCCTTCATTCACTTGGAGATGATCACTTTTACCTTTAGCTGTCAACCTTTTGACCGCACTGCAAAATAAACTTGTAAAAAAGATTATTTCTGGCTCCTTTAAATCAGCATAAGATAATAGAGAGCTGGGTTACTGCAACTTCCGCCAGGAATTGCCCACGACAGCTGGGCAAATAATTGAACATGTATATAGTGGCAATCACCGAAAAAGTCACTTATTAACTTGCTCAATTAACATTAGTTTATCTATCTATTAGTTACTACTCAACTACTCCTGAATGCAGTTGCAAATAGTTTATTGGAAAAAAAACATAAAATTCATGAGATAAATGATTTCCATGAGCAACACGTCCATCCTGGACTAATAGAGGTACACAAGGATCTGCGCCATGAAGCCAGCTAGTCTAGGCTCTAATAATAAATTTATCACTTAGACCATGCTGTTGCGAGGGCCACACATCATGTGCTTGAACAAGCGCGCTGAAGCAAAAGTGGTCGATTTGTTGTTATTTTTACCAGAATTCTCTGACATTAGCCATGATGCCGTTTCAACATGCAGGTGCAAACATGGGTTTGAAACACAGAAGTGCGTAAAACCACATGAAATAAAACTGAGTGATGAACGATAAATGCTTGTGGTTAAAAGCACTCTTTTCCCCACAAAATGAAGTCATCTTCCAGAGGGGCTAGAAGTACAGTTTTACTCTTAAGGCTATCTCTGGTAGAGGTACCTAGGGACACAAGTTAGTCCCATGCAGAGAAATAATTTCACCTATAAAAAATAAAAACAACCCTAATTAAGAAATTTTGAATCCTTTGCAATGTTGGACTGAAGATTTGGGGCCAGGGGACCTATCAGCCATTCAGTGAAAGACATGGCTCTGGGTTAAGAGCATGAGTAAGAGTATGTTTGCAGTATCTCTCCCCTTATGATATTATATTATTATAATTAAAGAGACAAAAGAGTGGTGAGAACAGGCATACAACTGCTCTGATTTTGATACTAAGCTGTATTTATGTATTTACTTATTCTTCAAGATCTTTATGAGCAGTCCCCCAAGATTAAGACCTTGCCTCTACTGACCAGGGCAATCATTCCAAAGCCAAAAAACGATAGCGTCGACATGAGGATGCTTCATGAATATCCTGTCAGATGCAGAAAAACTGAGATCACATCAAAAAAGATGATACGTTCCTCTGTCTTGTTTGACTCATACCTTCATGCTAAGGTTGCTGCAGAATCGAAATCTTTTATTATTGACAGTCTTTAAGTTATAGTTCTCTGCACCTGTCTGATTTTGTAAACAGCTGTCCACAGTTTGAACTTAGGCTACAAATTTTACAGTTTTAAATGTATGACCTGACATGCAATTAATAAAATCTACATTTTTCCTCCACTATCTTTGTTTCAAACACATACTGTACTTAAACCACTGATGCACTGGTCAAGCAACAGCCATATTTTTAGCACCTACGGAACTAAACTACTAGTATAAAGAGATATTTGCTTGCTTTAAAAAACGATCTGATGTAAACTAAACAGCTTTTGAAGATGGATATATGTTCCTAGCAAAACATAAGGCTCTCTGTGACAGAAGTGCTGCTCTGTTAGATTTTGCTGTTCTATTAGATTTCGAAGGGAATGTCACCCTGCCCGCACAATGTGAATTATATGACCTACAGTCCCAGCTCTTGGACATGCATCTTGGTTATGCTCTGGTTGATGGACACATGCTCTCTGCTCTAGCGTCCTGGTGCACCATGGCCCCTCTCCCTTTGCAAGTTAACTGATTACTGCTGAACTTCCACCGAAACTTCAGAACAATTACGAGATTTTCACTTTTCATTAGTCGGGGAGTATTTTAAAAGATGAAATTTCAAACCTGATAAAACAAGAGCATCATAAACGTAAATACAGAGCTCATAGGAGAAGAGTTGAGTATCTGGAGGCTTAGTAATGATGCTGTGCAAACTTCCATCTCTAAATCATCAATTAAAAATCACCATCAGGGGGCTTGGCAGAGATGTTTTCGTGTAGTTCTACGTGAACCATCTCCGAAACCATCCTCAGATCAACCCCCTTGGCACCACCTCAAGAGACACAAAGCTTAAACGACCCAAGACAGCGATCGCAGGGATTTCTTGGCCGTCTGGATGAGAAGGTGCTACCTATGCCCTAAGCTGATGCTGTCAGACCTCCTCTAACTGCATCCGTTTTGTGAGCTCTAGATTTGTTTAAAACAAGAGGAGCAATGACCATGGAAACGGGGTTTCTTTTCATACTTAGCTCCCAAGATAGAAAAAAAGCCGGAGAAAGTGCTTCTCTTCTAAGGCTGCGGCACTATCAGAAACTGCTCACTGCGTGTTTGGATTGCACATCTTCACAGCTCATATCTTTAAAGCCCCATCTGGACAGTTTATTTTATCTTCATTTTTAGTGCCAGATAAAACACAGTAAAAAGCAATCCCCAGAATGGGGACCCCAAGGAAGCAACACGAACTGACTGTGGATAACAAGACTTATTGTTTACACTAGGGAGGAAGGACAGAAATGGAAAACCATAGAAGTGATCCATGAGATTAAGTCTCTGAAACACAAAGCATTCCAACAGAAAAGCGGGCTTTCCTCACATATTATTTTAATACGTATAATACCATTAAAAAAAAAAATTGGCTATGCTCTTGAGCGACACAAATTCTGTTAAACCCCAACTAATTTGGGGGGGGGGGGAGGAATTGCAAGTAACTTCTGTTCATCGTACAGCTGGTGAAAAAACAGAGCCTATGCAATCTTTCCAAGTGTCATTTTTAGTCTGGCGTTCCTCCCCACCAAACGTACATGACTCCCAGAAAAACATGCCTCACCAGGCCATGAGGCCTGCCCTGAAAACCAAACTGCAAATTTTAAGCTTTTACAAAACGTATTAATGCCCTCTCCTTTCCTAAAGGAGGCCAATCCTCTACCACAAAGAGGAAACCTGACAATTAGGGCACACCTAAAAGACAAAACAATTCTTAATTATATTTATTATTTGCAACTGAAAGCCTAACTTTTAGCACTTAAAGGAAAAATGAAACAAAGCAGACGAACTAACTGGGCATGCAAAAGAATCCCCCACGTCCTATTGTAAAAACTTTTGTTCTCCCTCCCTAGCAATGGTAGCCACTACTAAAAACAAACGAGAAATTTATGAAGAAATAGGATATCTCTCTCTTTCTACCTGGGGATAATTCCATTAAATTAATGGGGTTATGTGCAAAAAGCAGGAAGGTACTGACACAATGGAGTTTGCAGACCCCAGTTCAGAAATGTGTGAGGAAGATGGCTTCAAAACCTTGTTCATATGCTGGATTTTACACGGGGTCTTTCTCCTTGGGTGGTCATGGTCATGGCATTTTCTTTCTTCTGACTTTCAACAGATTTTGCTGCTCTCAATTCTCCATTATTTCGCTCATGGACGTGTTCTGAAAGCCAACCAATACAGTCATATTCTGGCAAAAACCGACCACCATCAAAGAAGCTTGTGTTTATTCCAGAGAGCCCATGTAAGCTAAACGTGTCTTCCCAGTGTCATTATCAAACCAGTGCTCGGTGAGATGGGGGTTGGGTGAGATAACGGGATGTCACAGGAAGATTTTAATTAGCCCACTGGGAAGTCCATTCTCAAGCGGTTACAGAAAAGTGGAAAGATAACAGATACAAGACAGTGAGGACAGATTATATCAGGCTTTTATGAAACTCATTCATATTTCAGTTCCTCCTGGAATTCAACCAAAATGGTCTTGCAAAGCTTTACTACGACAGCTGTCCCCATTCACAGCAGTGGTTGCAGAGAATTCATCCAAACGCCCAAACCAGGCCACTAGCAAAGAGCGGTAAGAGCATATTACGCTTATCTTTGTCATTTCTGCTAACTGTAGCTACTTGGAGTCTCTCTTTGGTATTTAGATGATAAATTCATTGAATCTTCACAGTATCCACACGCGCGCTATGTCAACTACAATGAGGCTGGAAGCTCTACAATAATAATAAGACTAGATAAACGTATTAGAATGGGACATCTTGATTAAGACTTACACTAAGCAGTGAACCAGAGCCCATAATTAATGCTAGCATAGGACTTGCCATATACAAAAGCAACCTTATGCAATGAGGCGCTTAGTTATCATAGTTATCTACAAGTAATAGATGTTTATTATGTAGATACTCTTCTGCTATATATTACAATAATGTTATGTCACTTAGATAGGACAGTATGCGAAGGGAGCAGTAAGTATTCACATCACTGAATCTATTTAGGATGGAAACGTATTCACAGAGCACTGGTCAGAAGTTAGTGCTCTGCCAGCTGAACGGATAGGTGATTTCAGGTTCCTGGCCTGTACATATAATTACCCTTTTTCACCATCAAAATTCCTATTAAGACTCTATTCAAACTTCTATTAAAATTCAACCAGTGATGACATCAAACACCACTGTCGGAATTTGTATGGGCGCCTGAAGGAGCAGATAAAGGCTAAAAGGGCTCATCTCCTCCAGCATTAGACAACAGCAGTGTGTCAGAGTCAGTTCACGAGTTTATCTCATAAGAGGTCTGTCCCCCTGAAAAGGGCAGTTTGTTATGGAGCTGAGGAAAAGAAACAACTCAGCGCAAGAGACCATGATTAACTGGGAACATCTAGAGGGGAAAGGAAGTAGGATTCTTCTTGTTCCCTCTACTGAATAAGCAATGGCTTAAGGGAATACTATGACAAATCACGAGTACAGCAGGCATTTTACTGTAAGAGGAATCTTTCCAGGTTAGACATTATCTCTAAGAAAGTGCAGAGTAAACAACAAAGTCTACCATGGTTCACCACATCACACACATTCTGTATCTCCTCCTTCACAACTTCTCTACATCTTACACGACAATGTGAAAAGAAAACTGTAGGCCTACTGGCAACCCAAGAAGCGCATTTCTCTTCCAAGGCTTTGTGCTATTACAAAGTTCCTCCCACCCATCTACCACCCCAAAATCTGTCTGCTCTCTACAAGACATGTTCATTGCTACCATTTCTTGCAGAAGGTCTTCATGAAAACAGAAGTTTAACAGAAGGCATGGCTGTAGCAAATATGTTGAGATTGGGGGAAAAGTCTGCTTTTCTCAGTCACTCGGAATATTTTTACACCAAAGACTTAAAACCAATGGCTTTTGCTGTACAGGCAGAACTTACTACATATTTGCAAAGTGAAACAGAATTCTGATTAGTAGGGAAAGGAACACAAGGGTAAAGATGCTGCCCTAAATCCAAATACTGAGGGATAGCAATGAAGAAGACCTGGCCTCCGAGCACGCTGGATCACAGAGCGGCTTGCTCAAAGTTCATCACTTGGAAATGCACACCCATCAAATCTTCACCATTGAGGAGCTGGGCCTACAGTTTCCCTTAAAGCTGCCTTTGAAAGGCATCGTTCCCATAAGTACAAAAGAGCTGTTGCATTGGGAGAAATATGATCCTCTCTGCGACTTACAGGCTTTAAGCCCAGAAATGACTGTTCTGGGCCTTTTAACCTCAGCATTTCTCATTATAGAAGCTTGCAGCCAACGGCTAGAGTGATGCCCACAGACATCGGCGAGCAGCCTCCTGGAGCGGGACAGGGTGGAGAGCTTCACAGGCAGAACTGCTCTTCAAACTGATGTCAGGAGCACACATCGGAGACTTGGACCCAAACATGGAGCAAAAGAACCGGAAGGAACCTGCTACTGGAAGAACCCACTGCCCCAACTACTGCAGAAAACTGTATCATGTTGTGAACTCATACCTAAACTAAAAGGATGAATTCTCTGAAGCTCTGAAGCAGGGAGAACAGGAAGAATCAGAGCACTGAAGCTGCCTGAGAAACATGTCAGCTAAAGTATATGGATAACATCTCACTCTACTGCAGATACGAAAGTCTCGGAAAGAGTAAAGCTTTCCAAGTGCCCTTTTTATCATCCCTGTACATCTTTCAAGGTATAGACTACCTGGATGGCAACAGAAGTAGAGAGGCAGCATAAGGAATACCTAATGAGGTCCTGGATGGGTGGATTTGGTATGAAAATCCAAATCTTGCTGCTCTCTTGTTCTCTTGGGAGCCCTGGAGTGAGAAGGGAAGGACTCCTTCAGCTTGGGCATCTTCCAGTGAGCTGCAAGACTCTCAAGCCAGATCGCATACCTGCCGAGCTCAACTGTGCTGCCACACAGCCAGATCTGTGGCTTTTTCTCCATGCAGCCAATTGGCTGTGGTGGAAGAAGCCCAAGTTGCCTGCTGAGAGCTGAAAGCAGACAACAAACTAGATAAAACAGAGAGGCCAGTTTGCCCATAGAGAGTGTGCAGCATGGCAGAGAGAAAACCAGGAGAATCGACGATTTGCCCTCCTGCCTTGGAAGCAACAGCACAGAGAGGCCCTTTGGCTGGGAATATAAAAGCAAATTAGACTTGAAAGGTCATTGCCAACCTGTTGCTTCCTCAGCTGGACGCCTTACCACCACAGGCACTGAGCATCTGAACATTGTTTTTTCTTAGTACTGAAAGCCGCCACCCTTCAGCAGCAGCCTGGATGCAAACTGGCACAGCAGACCACGACCAATCTGCAGGTAGGGACTCCTGATGTTATGGATTACTAGGTCTCCTCCTGTTTGCTTTCCATCTCAGCACTTCGCAGTGCTACCAATTAAGGGCTAAATTTATAACGGATGCATTTTCGTAAAAGAAATTTAACCAACACTTCTCACTTGTAATGGGATTATTTTTTCTTAGGGTGTCCTAAAGTGTTCTACCAAATTAAAAATTACAGCTCGCTCCAAGACGGCAATGAAATATTGAAACCTATTCTGAGCAGTGTGGCATGAACCACCAATTGCTGTAAAAATACTATCTATTTAATATGCCAAAGCCAATGGTGCTGGCCCACCCCAACATATATTTATATACACAACAAATAATTAACAGCTGCATTTAGGAGCATGAGGTAATCAAATTCTCCGCTGCTTATGAAATGCATATGAAATATTTAAAGACGATATTGGTATTATTTCAAGAGAGGGGAGCCTTGGCTTGAAGAGTATGCTGTTTCTGAGAGTACCGAGTCTATCTCTATGTGACAGGAGAGGGAAAAGATGAAGAAAGAATAACCTACCATTTACTTTTAGCCCTAATTAATAGAAATTCAGACAGAGAGCTGTTACAGCAAGGAACCTTTCTCTCCTTTTCCCCGCACCCTGGTAAAACAGAAGTTAGGGACCTAAGAGAGAGGTTGGAGAACATGTCTGAGTCCCTGTTATTACACTGATATGTATTTAATTGCAGCGGTTGATGAAGAGAAACCTTAAAATAGTCCCTGTGTGATCCTGTTCAGAGGACAATTTATACTGTGGAGAGTTAACCAAGAATTTAATTCTCACAGCATCTATTTTTGCTGTGGAGTATCACTTTCACAACTCTGTTCTCACTCACAATTTGGCTTCTGATTTTGGATCATCCGATGTTTTTGCCAATGATTCCACTCATTTTAAAAAGGTAAGTATCAGTCTGTTTGGCAGAGAAGGGAGATCTCTGCAAAAATTCTCAAACTCACAACAAAAATCATTACTTGGGGGAGAAAGGCATAACTTCGGGTATCCAGGCCCAGAAACACAGATAACATCATCACTTGAGAAAATAAACACCATTAAAGGCTGCTGGGAAAAAGAAGGCTGCCACTCGCTGTGACTAATATTTACGAATATCTAAAGAGATATCTGAACCATTTTAACATTTTTTTGTATTATTCATTTCCACAGAGAAACTGTAGTCATTACCAGGTCAGGCTGCTGCCTCAAGACCGGGAAAAACTGCTTCTCTCCAAATCTTTTCTCTAATGCCCTTATCTAATTTCCAGTGAAGGCACATGCAACATCACAGCCTGAGCACTTTTAACAGACCGCGGCTAAGTAGTGACACATTATTCGCTGCTGTTCCCAGTTTACTCAGCCTTTTTTTGTTGTAGTAGAGTACAGAACTGAACTAACCCCTAATTTTCACTTTAAGAATCTCTTCTAGGGCTACAAAATATCTTGTCAGTTGGTTTCTTTCAAATTATCACCAGCATAATTAAAAAAAAAACAACCAAACCCAAAGCCATTTATGCAATGCTGTTGGCTTAGAAGACCAAGCATATGGAAGAGGCTACTCACTCGGGGGCTTGTCTCCGTGCCAGCGCATGATGCACGCAAGAAGAGAGAAGATTTGCTTCCACTTTTCTCAGTAAGGAGTTCATACTCAATCCTCTCCACCCAAGTCAGTATTTGCACAGATGCAGGCTACTGGCTAGCTGCTCTTACCATGTAAAGGTAAATCCTTGGTATTTTATAGGGATAAGAAGTTATTTCATGTATGCAAAAGAACAAGCCTATCAGCGGGTTAAGTTCACCTGAAGCCTTATGGAGTTACATAAAAGGCTTCCTAATCAGCTTCCCTAAAAGAGAATTAAGAGGTTTTTCTTCCAAGTATTAAGTACAACAACCTTCTGCATTAAAGAATCTGTAAGAAAATTCATCACAAAAATTCATAAATAGATTGATATTATTTGGCAAATGCTGCTTAAATATCTAAGGTTGCAAGCTGGAATTAATTAGGTGCCAATGTTGCTACCGAGCTGTGGTTTCTGCTAACCTGTTTGGGAGAGAAAAGTAAAGAAAAGAAAAGAAAAAAATATATATATATATATAAACTCATAATTTTAGAAAGAAGCTCACAAAGAAAAGGAACATATTACACAGATATAACATTACACCCCTTTTATTTCCTAGTGAGCACAGACGCAGTGATAAATTATGAGGACAAGGAACTGCTGAGCACAACGTAGACCACTTGGAAAGCTGGGCTCATTTATTTTGATAAAAAACCCATAAAAATGAATACATGTGTACGTACTGAAGGAACAAAGGCCATTCTTACAGAGGCGGAAGACCTGCTATGAAAATGAGTAGTCCTGAAACCAGCATAGGAGGGTTATGACACAGATCTATAAAACCAGGAGTGACAAGGATTAGGTGAACAGAGACCGACTGTTCACAGCCTCCTCGAACAGACGCCGTAGAGGAAGTCAAACAAACGTGGCAGATGGCACAGCGAAAACAAAAGAAGCGCAGACCTCGCCACCCAAGCCATAGTCCAGCTGCGGAGGCTCTTGCCAAGATATGTTATCAATGTGAAAGGTTTCCCAGAGGTCAAAAAAAGTGGTTGGACAACCTGGTGGAAGAGAAACTCATCAAGATCTATCAAATATAACACCACTACTTCTTGGTTGAGCTATAAGTTGCTATGGAAAAGCTCCACTATGCTTGCTTTGGTCTTATGCTCTATCCCAGGATCCCTCTTGACTGCTGTGGGGGACGGGATCACGGACTTGACTGGCCCACCGAGGCCATTCTCACGTTCTTGCATGTGAGTCACAGGAAAGAAGAAACTTGAGCTTCTAAATGTTGTGTCGCATTAAAGAAATTTCCAACCACAAGAGGTAAAAAGCAGAAGGGAAATAATTTACTTGTGTATTTGGTAAGACTGACCCTAAAAACAGAATACGGTTCTGATGTCCCTCTTTTCGGGAGAATGCAGAACAGCAGGGATGCAGAAAAGAGGGAAAAAAAACTAACTGGAGGGTGGAGAAAATATTTTTCAGTGACAGAATTAAAAAGCTTAATTGTTCAGCTTATCAAAAAGATGGAAAAATGACTTGATTAGTGTGTAAGTAACTCTATGCGGAGAAAATGAAGAGTCATAAAGGGTTCTTTAATTAGTGAAGAAAGACATTACTAAAAGTAATGCTGAAGCCAGAGCAGTTCAAATCAGCAATGAAGCCTGTTGTTTCACCCAGGAGGGTTGTTTCAGCATTGCCAAAAAGCAGGCGGAGAGCAGGGGGATTACCCCTACCCTGACCTCTTCACATAAGACTGGTGCCTCTCTGTAACCAAGCCCAAGCTGTGGAGCTCACTGTATTAGCAAGGAGTAAAAGTTCCCAGAACATGCAGGACATCAGACCACATGCTATCTTTTCATTGTAAATTCGATAAATCCTATGGACTCAAGGCCGTAACTTGCAGTGGTCAGTGGAGAGGAGGGAAAGAGAGCAGTGAGCTGGGGCTTCCCATGGGGTAAGAGAGACTGGGGCATCCCCCTTAGATCTGAAGTCTGAAGGTAACTAACTCCAGCCTTTCAAAAGCAATCACTAGCGATCCAAGCTGTGGGAATAAGAAGAGGAACCAGCCCCTCGCTTGAGATGTGCATTCAATCCCTTGTGCTTTTCTTGCTCTTCAGTCACCTTCTGAAGATAACCAGTGGCGGCAGATGGGATTCGAGGATAACATATGCTCATAAAGATGTCCATGGAAGACACAGAAGACAAAGACAAGGCTGAAGACAGAACAGAATTTATGGCTTTTCTACATAGCACAGGTATAAAATAGATGACAAATGAGTTGTTTTGGAAAAGCAGGAAGTCTATGGCAGGGATCTAATTTTATTGGGTCAAAATAGCCATTAATTTATAGCCACTATTGTCTACAGGAAAGTAGATCATTTTCCAAAGCTTTTGCTAAAGTCTGTCGCTTTACAAAGAGCCATCAAACACCAAACACATATTTGCTTGCACTGAATGTAAGAGGGAGGAGAGATCCAATCAGCGGTTTGCCAGAACTAAGAGTTTTTCCATCTTCTCGGACTCAGGGCTTTTATAAAACTGATTCACTGCTCAGCATCTCAAATATTTACTCATTTGCCAGACTAGTTTCCCCCAAAGGCTACTTCAGTTCAACAATGCCTGTACGGCAGAGACAAAAGCTGGTAAACAAGGGACGACGGGTGTTCAGTAATATAATACAGCGAGAGAGTGGAACGGCAAACACCTCGTCTAGAGCTCTCCAAAACAAACAGAAGAATATAAAAACATTCATTACTGAATAAGAAAGCAGGCCGCACTGAAAAACAGATGGGAGTTAAAGAAAGCCAGGGAGGGCAGCCTGAAGACTGAGGTGTGATGCGCAGGCAGAGCTGATGTGGACTCAGGGATGGGTATGTCTGCTCCGAGCATGTGCTACAAAACATGTTAATCCCTAGGTCATGCGGGAGACAAAAGCAGAAAACAGTCTGCGGCTCTTGCAAGCAGAGCATGAATTTGAAGGCACTGCTGTGGCCACAGCTAAGAGAAACTTAAATTTCATTCTCTTATCCCCTTATTACGTTATGTTTCCTATATTGTTTTGTGTCATTTTAAATACTTACATACAGAGGATCTCCCACAAGCCCTCTTAGCAGGCTGGTCAATAAGCCAAAAGATTTCACTAACAGCCATTTCCTTCTTTTTCCTTTCCTAAATGTAATCACACTATGTGAAGTTATCGTTCCCCATGCAACTTTGAAGAACTTCTGCTCAGCAGTGGGCAGCGGCAAACTGGGAATCATAGAAGACCTTTGCTAAATTTCTTCCTTGACATTGATCAGTACCGAGAACAGAAACAGTGAAAGAGAGGACCATTAGACTCTCCCACACTTTGCTGTGTGAACTGGAGTTCGGCAAATCTCAGAATCACAGAATGGATGGGGTTGGAAAGGACCTCCGGAGATTATCTCATCCAAAGCCCTTGCTCAAAGCAGGGCCAGCTAGAGCCAGTTGCCCAGGAGTGAATCCAATCAGCTTATGAATATCTCCAAGGATGGAGATGCCACAACCTCTCTCCACAACTTGTTCCCATGTTCAACCACACTCACAGAAAAAAAAAGTTTTTCTTATACTTAAATGGAATTTCCTGTGTGTCAATTTGTGCCCACTGCTTCTTGTCTTATCACTGGACACCACTGAGAAGAGGCTGGTTCCATCTCCTTCACTCCTGCCCCCAGCAGGTATTTATAAACATGCATAAGATCCCCCTGGCCCTTCTCTTCTCTAGCCTGAACAGTCCCAGCTCTCAGCCTCTCCTTGTGTACCAGGTGCTCCCATCCCTTGACCAGCTTCACAACCCTTCACTGGACTCGCTCCAGCAGGTCCATGTCTCTCTTGAACTGGGGAGCCCAGCACTGCACACAGCACTCCAGATGTGCCCTGCTGTCTTGTCCCTTCAGCAGATCTTGGGGTGGTCAAAGTTCCCTAGGAGGACCAGGGCCTGCAACCATGAGGCTTTCTCCAGCTGTCTGAAGAAGAGCTCATCTACGTCTTCATCCTGATCAGGCAGTCTGTAGTAGACACCAACCACAGCATCCCCCATATTTGTCTGCCTCTGATCCCGACCCATAACCTCTCAGCTGGCTCACCACCCACCCCACAGCAAAGCTCCCATCAAGGGCAACTCCTGCTCCTCACCATCCCCACTCATCCTCCCTAAAGAGCCTGCATCCGACCACTGCAGTGCTCCAGGAGTGTGAGTAATCCCACCACGTCCCCGTCATCCCCATGAGGTTATAGCCCTGCACACAGTCCTCTAGCTCTTCCTGTGTGTTTGTTCATTTACTTATCATTTAAATAAAGGCACTGCAACACTTAATTGGATGACTGTTCGTGCAGCAGTCTCAAAGGCATGTACCCTCGCACGGCAGGAGAGCCACCTCCAGCAATGCTTCTGGGTTCTGACAACCCTCTGAAGTTTACACCTCCTGTCTAAACATCTTGTGCTGCTTATGGGGTTGTTTTATGTCTTAGTATTAAAGCAAGATAGTGACAAAGTGTTCTGGTTTATCTTCCCTACTTAGCTGTGCTCTTCTGCTTGACTGCCCTTGCAGGGACCGTGCTGTAACCCACCTCAGTTTCCAAAGGGGGGGTTGAAAGAAAGAAAATAAAAAGAAAAAGCTGCATTAGGGAACTATTTATTAAGGAGTCACAACTGGAAATGTTTGTGGCCACTGATCTTACTAAAGGCCTTCCTTTCTCCCTGGACCGTCCACTATGAAATCAGCACGTTTTTGATTTGCATCTCTCTAGCTGAAAGGGTGTTTATGAATTTTGGTATTTTCCAATAGTACAGGAAGTTCTGCAAATAAAATGTTGTTTTAACAGTTTGCATGAAAACATAACAGTGACTAAGATCCATTACACTCCATTTCCAGCCCAAGCATCTAGAGAATTAGCTAAATGAGCACAATTTACCTCCTACATAAATGAAGATTATGGTTAGCTCTGTTGAAGTCAATGGAGTTAAGTCAGTGTAAGGTAAGATAAACTGGAGTCAAGTCTAAACTATTCATTTAAAAAGTAGGTAATGTTAAAAATAGCAGTAATCACACCATAGGCTTTATGCTGGAGAGTGTTAAGAAGCACCCAGATGAAGAAAAGAAAAGCAGGTGTGCACTGATTATTAGTAATATAATTAAGATCTGTTTTATATATAAAAATTTACATATCAAATTTCTATACTAGAAAGTTATATAATTTTAACGAAAACTAAGGTTTAGCAGCTGCCATTTTTCCTGTTGATAAATCTTCTGCTTCCAAGAAACAGAACTTTAATATTACAGAATTTAATGTTGCCATTAAGACTACCATTTTGATATTTGACATCATAAAAGTTGCAAAAATAATATCAAAGCCATTTTTTTTCTAAAATAGGCATGCACGGAAAAGGCGAGGACGAGCTCGGAAAGTCTGATGCCGCAAGCAGAAGGCAGCAACTGGTAGGAAGTACTGGGAAGCGCTGGATGGGAGGCAGGGGAGACCTGGGGGTAATGGATGTGCTCGGAGAGCAGCAGCTGGACTGAAGGCACTGGAGGCAGTAAAATGTGATGAGAGTCGCCTGCAACCAGTGCCAATTAAAAGAGCTGAAAAATGACCGAAAAAAAAAGAAATGGGCATTCATTTTGGAAGTCTTGAATGCAAAGCGAATGCACTGCAAGCTACGAACGAAACTGTGGCTGCGGCTAATAGAAAACACTGCAAATCTTATTAAGCAGGGAGTCTAAAGAGGCTTTTCTCTCGTTTTTGTACCAAAGAGTCTGAAAATCGTTGCTTTATTAGATTAGCGTACAGAAAGGTAGTCATTCAGCATCCCAGTCTTATCCATGGGGAAAAAAACTGTTGAAGAAGACGATTTATAAAAACCACTGAAGCCAACATCTGTAATTGGAGAGAAAGGACAGTTTAGCCCCGAGTTGGGCTGAAAGATGTGAGCCCAGGGAACTCAGACGTGGAGTTCAGTGGGGATTATAAAGCTTAAGAAAGAGCAGCATTAGTCAGCCGTAGCTCAGTGTTCCCAAAGTCGAGGCACGGATCGGTTGCAAGCACTGGCTGCAACGGCTCACACCAGCCACAGGCTCAGTCTACCTTCGGGCACTTGCAGCTGCGCAAGGTAGGGGAGCAAATGTCCGTACCCGAAATCAGTCCAGGCTCCTGGTCCACGTGGGAGCGAGCGGCTGCCTGAAAAGAAATGAATCCAGAAGGAAGCTGCAGGTTCAAGATTTAGCAACTCTGCTGCAGCCAAGCGCTTGGGAGACCGAGACTTTGCTCCCTCCTCTGTCTCCGAACTCCTGCCCAGCTTGAGGCAAGGCACAAATTCCCTCTGCCTCCGTCCAGGGCTGCACTACAGAGAGAAAAGGAGAGGGGCCTCAGCCAAAAATTCTGGGGGGCTGAGTCATAAGCATGCCTAAAACAACCCAAATCTTAAAATTAGAAATTCAGGACAGCATTTGTATTCAGAACAATGCTTAAGCACACATTCGGTTTACTTAAATCGCTATGAAATATAAGAAATTTGAGGTCACTCTTGAATTTCGGCACATTCTTACACACTGTTCTAACCACAGATGAGCTTCTCGAATTCAGCCAGAGCATGTTCATTGATTCCCGGAGATCCACAATTACCAAAGGAAAAATTAGCTGAGAAGCAGTCCAGGAATTCAGAGTTTAGTTTCCAGACTAGCCTAACTTAGCCTGCTGTTATCCATCGCTGAAGAACAGCCACAGCAACCAGAGAGCAAGATCGAGGGTCAGTTAGTTAAACATTTTTCTAGGTGCACTGCACTGCTGAAATTTAATTTCTTGTGCTGCATGCCAGCCGTGAAGCTCTTAGACAGCTTTCTGTCCATCATTTGCTACTGATACACCAGTCGGGTTTTTAACCTTTTATAGTCAAAAAACCCCCCACTGTTGAATTTATCTTCATAATGTTTGGGGATTTTTTTGACTATTTCCTATATATCAGCAAACATCCACCGCCAGGGTGTTTGGCTTTGACCACCTCGATATCACTACCTTTGTTTTATTCTGTTCAGCGTTATCCTTTGCTCTTGGCTAGCTGTGCTACTTTTTTTAAAGCTCTCAGGAGCATGGCATAGACACAAAATAGGAGCTATATTCCTGACTCATCCAGACAAACACGTGTGCTTTCCCCAGCCGCAAGCCAGCACAGAAACCTGAACTAAGCCTCTAGGCTGCCTCAATCTGTGAGCAGGGCTCACAGACTTTTAGCGCGGTATCACAGCATAAACTCTGCCCAGAATCCTACAGCAGCTCTTAGCGGAGCCATATCATGTTTTTACATAGCGTTTATAACACAATATTTCCCGTCGACTACAAAAGGCGCCAGCCCAAACGCGGGCTGTAACATTTCACATCGCTTTCAGCGGGGTTTTCCCTTGAAGGCATTGGTGCAAGCGGCTATTAGAGTCAAAAGGCACCTTCGTGTGCTCCAGTTGTGATGCCGCATGGTTGGCACTGGCTAAATAATAATTTTGCATTATCAGAAGACGGTACAATGCTGCAACGAGGGTATTAAAGCATAAAACATCCTTCCTTATCTACATACAAAACAGAAGAAAAAAGCCAAACTGGAGTTCCCTCTGGAAATACTCTCCTCTCTAAACAAAAATCATATATTCCTAGTTGAGCGAAGATTTGTCATCATTGTTGTCTCCAATTTATCTCCAAGTTCCTCTTATTTTTCATCACCCTATCTTTGATGATATTATACTTACTGTGACCGATATCACTTTAGGGGCTTCCTGCCAGCTCTGGTGACTTACTGCCATGCATGAGAAGTTCTCCGTACCATTAACATCACAGATACTTTTATCTGATTATTATTATATTTTAAAGGAGGCATGATAAGCTGTTGGTGGACTGCTCAGCAAAATCCACATGTAGAAGGCTGCTTTCCTCTAGGCAGAGCCATACACTGCTTACTGTTATAACACCGAAGACTTCTCTTTGATTGACTTCCATACGTTGTAAGAGCCTGACTTCTCTACTGTGTCAGTCTAGTCATTTAAGGCAACAGGTCCTTCCATTATTACCGAAAGGTCTGAATCACCTGTCTGAATAGTCAGCATCCTCGCAAAAGTGATTCTGTGAAGAGCCAGTTTCTACTCCTAAACCACAAATGTTACTTCTCTAAGAATTTATTCCTGAGACAATAATGACACTAATGAAATGAGATTTAACATACTACCTTTGGATAAGTGGGAAACCTGCTGGTACACCCTAAAAAGAAATAAATCTCTCCATCAAGTATGGTAGTACCATGATAACGGTAGTGTGAGAACATTTTCACACTCAAATCCCCAAAATTACGAGTCTTCTTTCAGGTTTCACATGTGTCTTTCTGGTGCCTATGTTGCATTTTTAATCATATTTATCTTCCTTGCAGACATAGGTGGAAGCTGTAATTATTTTTAAGGTGTAAGGGGAGGAGGATCTTTCCTTTAAGATGCATCACAAATTAGAGGAAACGTTGGAGGAAAAAAAGTGCCATGTTTATACATGCACTAAGGCAAAATGAAATAAAACCAAAAACCAAAAAAAGCCATGACCTGCTCGTTCATAATATACCTGATCTCTAGCTGCAGCATTATTAAGGTACCTCTCACCAAGGTTCATGTAAAGCTGTAAAGTTCTTCCTTGGAAGTTGGAGAAAAACACCCTAGTGCTGATTCCAAATAACTCGGTGGGGTGGTCAACTGGCCCGTTAGTGCAGCCCTGGGCAGAACTGTGTGTCATCCCAACATGACTTCTATCTCCCAGAATTGAATTTCTACGAGTACCACGCCTGCAGTTAACCCTTTCAGCCACTCGCTGGAAGCGATCAGCCAGCACCCATTTCCACTTCAATCCCACGCTGCACACAAATCAGCCACACGATTGATTAATTCCAGTTCTACATCCAAGAAAGCGAAAGAAAGGTATGGAAATCCTAAACAAAACATGTCGTGACATTTATGGTGGAGGTGATAAACCCTGCAGCACGCAGAGCAACGGCTTTGCTGAGCTCTCTAGCAGATGACCTCCACGCCTCCTGTTTCTAAGGGATTTTGAAGGAGTAAAATAATAGGAATCAGCACGAAGCCATGGCAGGTCCCGCATCTGAACTTTGAGTCAGATCACTGAATTACTGGGGCCTGCTGCAAAGCCCGCATGTCCATCAAGCCGGAGAAGGAGCCTTCATTTCCACATTTCCTAACTTTTTGAAGACTTGACTTTGCGGCTCAGTCTTAACGTCCTTGGCGTCGCATTCTTCCAGTGTCATTTGCAGAAATGATGTAACTACACGTTGACCGCAGCAGCAGACTGGCTTTTGAGCGTCCCATCACATTTTGACAGAGCATCAAAGAAAAGCTGACCGAGAGCCTAACAGCTGAAATTTACAGCTACACAAATCACAGCCTCACCTTGAAAGTGTCTTGAATGTAAGAAATTTAACTGTCCTTCCACCGGCAGGAATGGATATGACTGTGTTATAGCTGGGGACCCTGCATATCACACCAGGGAATAAACAATTCTTATCTGTGCTTAAGTAAAATAGCACATTAGACTGCCGTGGTGTATTTAATGACCAAGAAAAACTGCCAAAGGGAGTTCATGAGTAGTAACGCAATTTAGCAGAACAATATTCACTTGCACTTTGAGAGGAAGCCACTGAATTAGGGCAGAATAAAATATAAAATTGAAGAAATAGTTGTGTATGTACACAAACAGCGGACACACACACGCATTTGAGCAAGGTGGCAACCAGACGAGGAGGTGCTTGGGTTTCATTTTGAACACCACAATCTAGTGCTTGACACATCCCTACAAAAGCAGAGGCTTTGGCCTCACTTTTTTGGTGGAAGTAGGAACAAAAGACAAAGCTATTTATTCCCCACAGGTCCAAAACACCTATCGGTATTTTACGATAGCCATGGACTTGGATTTTTGAGGACTCTGCACTGAAATCAAGCATTTTTGTGAACTCTGGGTTTAAGGGAAGACTTTTTCCTCCTGTGCTGGTGGAGTGATTTAAACCTTTCTTAACTGCTATCTAATTAAATCTGGATGTTATTTTTCCTACATTTGCTCCGATTTAAATATTTGGTTACATACTTTTTAATTAAGCCAGGATATTATTCACATGAGAAGTCGAGATACTTCATTAATCATGCAGAGCAGAGAGCTGCAATCGTCTTTCCTAAGAAACAGTCTCGTATCACAAGATTTTCAACACTGTAAGCTAAAATCTGAAAGTCTGAGGTTTCTTCCCTCTCTCTTGACCTTAATGAATAAAACCTGAGTATTAATTTTAAAACTTGGTGTCTGGGCTGAAGAAGCCTTTCTTCTTCGGAATACCAGCTCCAAAGATTACTTTTTTTCTTTTTCAGATGGAAAAGCTGCAAGAATTTCTGAAGCACTGATGTATTAATTTTCCAGCAATCAAGCTGTACTGAAAATAGCAATAAAATTGACTTTTGACAACGGTATCAACACTACATTATTTAGTGCTGGCATTAAACGAGTAGTATCTTTTGCTGCCACTGCGTGTGGTGCCTTTCAGTGCATCTATATTCCAAGAACTTTTCAGGCTCCCTATGCACTCAAAATGCTAATCAAATTAAACAGGTACTGGGCACATCCTGATTTAATGTTTGCTTTGATTTTAATACCTGCAAACTCCACATTCGGTTATTAAAATGAAATTTTGAAGTATCACAGGGTGTCAAAGGACAGGAAGACAGAGACCGCAAAAGCCCAGAAGGATCTGCTAAGCGTAGCAAGGGTCTAGGAGTCAGCTCATTTTGACTCAAGTTAAGCCAGAACCCCAGAGGCAGAGATTAGTTTTAGCCCACACAGACACATTTGGACTTACCATTTGCCAGATTAAATAAAAAGGTACTCGGAGAACTTTTTTTTTTTGCTGCAGAAAGTCAGCCTCTAATCTCTGACTACTCCTATTAATACGCTATATTAATACGCAGTGCAATACTTGTTCACTATTTTGGAAACTCTGCAGAAGGCTGGCGGTAAGTATTTCATTTGGTACAAGGCACCACTGAGAAAGGGACGGCGATCTACTCCAGATCACATAATAAGACGGAAGCATCTATTAAGCTAATTGCTCCAACCTCAGGATCTTACCGCATGCTCACGTTTCCCGATGAAAATTCAAAGTCTCATCCCAAGAAAACAGCACGGACAGCCCTAGCTTCCAGGAAAACCCTGCTAATAATATCCTGATTAGGTGTCAGCAGAAACTGCTGAAAACAGAGAGTGACTGGCGATGCTTTTCGAGGCGAAGCATCCCGTTTCTGCAGACTTTCTCGGGAGACGACCGCCAGAACCTGCACCACCTGCTTGCGGCATCGTGAGCTATTAGCACCTTCTCTACGGCAATTCGCGGATAAATCGTGGCGCAGCGCAAGCACAGCTCTGCAGGGCTGTAAACGCCAGCGCTGCACTTGGCAGCCGCTGTCACGACAGGGCCGTCTGCTCCCGCCGGCAGGGATTTCGCTACCCTGATTTTCAAACTCCCCGCGCCCCGCTAGGGAACTCCAGGGCGAGCAAAGCAACGCGTAGAAGCATCTCCGTTTATTTTACAACTAAATTATGGGTTTACCGTTGAGAAATAACACCCGGCTTTTAGCCGGAGCTGTTCACTTGCTCTCAACGTGCTCCCAAAACGTAGGAGTAAGAGGAGTCCTGCAACGAGTCAGAGCGAAACTCATCCTGCATCTGAGGCAGGAGGAGGAGCTGTGTGGGGCTGACTTCACGCTTGATCTCAGCATCCTTTTCTTTCTCCCCTCCATCGATGGTCACAAAGAGAAAACAGTTAGACATTGAAGACAAGTCTTGCACTATCAGTGTTTCAGTGTTTCTTGAGCAGGCTTCAAATAATAATAAAAAAAGACAGCCTGAAGGCAGAGACATGCTAATCAAGGTATTCAATGAAGTCCTGAAGAAGGAAAAAGGCCACCACGCAGCATCTCTCAGTGCCACATAGTATTCCCATGTCCAGCCACAAGAGAGAAGGAAAGAAAATCTCAGCATTGCCCAGAGGAGAAAGCAAAGGCATTTACTCTGGTTTAGGGTGGGATGGAGAAAGGTTCGTATTTTGGGGAGAGATGGAGAAGGCAGACAAAATCCCTTCTGAACTAAGAGAAGGAGATGCTCATTAAAACCTAGGAGAACCGGATCTGGTCGAAAGAGAGCTTTTTTAAAATTCCAATGGTCTAAACGACTTTCAAATTTCCATTGGAATATACCGTACTGTGTCTTCCTAATACCTATGGAATAAAACATAGCAAATTTAAAACCAAAGACAGAAAAAGCTCTATTCTGACCAGATCCATTCTCACCTTCTGCAGATTTAAGAGATGAGCATTTTCTCCAAAAAAAAGAAAAGAATAAGGGATTCTTCACTTTGGAAAGATCTCGAAATTACAAATCGGTGGCTCATTTTTGAACTGTGCATTCACGACATCCTTTCTTTCCCTGATATTTCCAGAATACATTAGCTCAGCAGTATCTGTGGTTTACAGTAGCAATTAGCATCCTGGGGAGTCAGCCACAAATAACAAATTCATAAACTAAGTAGAATTAATCAAGTGTAAAATGAAAAATAAGGTGGAGCTTGCATAATCTTGGAATGACAGAGCAACTAAAAGAAGCCCTTGCTCCAGGCAAGGATCACTGTCAAAATCAGGGTCAAATATTTAACTACGCTTCTTTTTCCTTAATGGTTTAAGAAACTAATGAAAGTTAATTATAAAATTAAATAATGATAATGGTATGGCCTGTCTAGCAATTACACTGGAAGCATAATTATCTCACTAAACTTCAAGATGTCCTTGCAAGCTTTTCATTGCAGTAGGAGAAGGTAGAAGAGAGACACTCTTTACCGATAAATTCATGCCTAGACTAAACAGTGGACAACAGCATATGATTTCTGGGAACAAAATCCCAAAGCACAATTGTTCCTATTCTTTAAATGTAAAGACATGGTAGGAAGGTCTTCTGCCATTACACTATTACATTATTAAATCAGCAGCAAGCACAAAATCAGCCCGTGTACTATTTCATACATCCAAGGTGGAAAGGGGTGATGTGCAAGAACACAGCACAGAGCTGCAATCTTATCCTCTGCTTGCTGAAACCTGAAGTTAACTAAAAGAAAAACCAGGATATCTTTATTTCTCATGACATTCCCTGGATACTGCCCCAGTGTTGAACCTCATCATCATGTGCTGAATATCAGGCTGCAGCCATTGAACCAAGTCTCACGTGGATTTTTTGAACTATAGTGGGAAAGAGAATGAACAGAGAAGAGAAAGTAGAGATGGCACCTGCAAAAGTCTCATTTACCTTTTCTCACAGTTAAAATCTCACCCCAGGAACTCTGACTGTTATTTCTGAAATCGCAGTCATGTTGCCTACAGTGTCCGTACTAAGTGACGCACACATCACAGCCTGTTAGGATTACATGAAAAACAGGGTCAAAACATCTGATAGACCTCTGCCTGGCACTTCACTGCAAACTCAGGCTCGAGGGCAATGACCGTGCTTTTCCACTGATGCTTCTATTTCAACATTTCACATTATCCGGGCTATAATTTCATTTTTTGCTCCCAGGCTATGACAAGCAGGCCAGAGTGCTCCTTAGGGAGGATGTTTTTCACAGAGCTCAGCATGGACCACAGTGGAGCTGGTGCGATGGCTTTTCTGACCAACAGTTCCAGACTGGCTGCTCTGAGGAGACCAGGCTGAGAGGCGTTTTACTACAAGAAGGACAAACGGTAGGATTTTCATTTTCTGAGAAGCTTCCCCAAACCTGATATAACTAAATATACATGTAAGGAGGAAACCATCTGGGAGAAGATTCCACGAAGCCTCCCAGGAGACCTGCTGTGGTGAGTCCAATTCACCTAGGAAGTGCTGAAATACTGACAAAGAAAAAAACCCCTGATTAGGCAGAATCATCCAAGCTTGTCAAAAAAGGCAGGTAACGTCTTGAAAACCCTTCCACTCAAGCAGCCCTAGCAACTTTACCCGAAAAGTTACAAGTGCAAAGCTACTCGCATCCTTCACTGGTGGCAGGATCGGGCTGTTATTGAAGTGCCATGATTTGCTTTGCATTTCTATCTGAAATCATTTCCCTTTAGAACTTCCCACTGAAAGGAAGCAAAGGACTGTGAAGCATTATTTCCCTAGCATTTATAAGAAAAGCCTTTGTGCCTAAGGCTGGCCAGGAATCATGGTATTTTGAGATGGTGAAGCCCTGTTAGATTACCTACCTCATCCCTGAAAGCACTGAGAATGGTTCCACAATAGCAGATTTAATCAAAAATGCTCTTAAAAGAGAAAAATCAAAGCAGCGCTTGTGCAGCAATTTCTTTTTTTCCCATGAAAACTAAAACAGCCACTAAGTAGACTTCATAATACTCCTCCCAGCTAGGTGACAACTACTGCTGCCATTTTAGAGGCTGCTAATTGGGGAGGTTTTGCTTCGTTATCAGAAGTGAGAGGATCTCTATCAGGCCCCACAGTGGCTCAAAAGGATGGACGTCACTGGAAATCAAAGTGCCGCAATCCATCAGCTCACAAGAAAAGGCGACATTAGTCATGCATTTCCTCCGATCACGACCCTAATTTTACATCAGATTATCCTTCCATGGCTCAACGTGCTGGGACCTATCCACAACATATCAAAATTGCGGTGAAAAGAAGCAATTTGTGGTGGCGCAAGCCCTAACCACAGCTCTATGGGTGTCACATCTTCTGCTCACACGCAATCATCTGTGCCACCTCCTTCTTCTGGAGGCAGAGGGTACATGTTTCATCAGCTGCAAGCTCAGAAGTAGATCCGTGCACGAAACGAAGAGATCTCCTGCCTTAATATACGGGAACGCAGACAAGCCGCTTTAAATTATCCTCAACGGTAGCAATAAGCCGATAGCTAGGACTTGATAACTGAAAAGATATTTCCAAAGTGCTTCCATAAATTCTCATAAGGGCGTTTGAACCACACAAAATATGGGATCGATATTACGAGATAAGGGAGATTTTAAAACTTTTCATGTGCGTCTATGCTTCAATTTAATGTCCTCAAATTCTCTTTGTTCCCCCGACCTTCAGCAGCATACAGTAATTAAATGAAGTTCTAATTTATCTATATATTTGCCATATTTTATTATTTGCCCAACTCTTATGTAACATAAGTGTCCTAATAAGGGTACTTAAAGGGTATTTAGAAGCTGTAACAGAACTGATGGAGAGCTATAAATCCACGTCAGTCATGAAGAGGTATTTTAATTTCCCAGAGACTTTGACTGACCAGGCCTGACATGCCAGGAAAAGGCTGATGCTTTAATACTTGGCTGCAAAAATACCTCTCTTCAAAAGCAAAAGAATTTGCTAGGGGAAGAGTCGTTTCCTTGTCCCTTCCCGCGTGCCATCAACCCCTTCAGCCCAGCCTTCATCTTTGCAGCATGTTGCTCTCATTTTGCTTTCTGAAAATACATCTTCCACCTCCTCACATTTCTTTTGGTCTCTGTCCTTCCTTCGAAATCTCTGCCGACAGTCAAATGCAAAGATTAAAAGATTCAGGAATATCATCTCGATAGGAACAGTGCAAACCCTCCCATATATTATCACAACAACCTTTTGCCCCGAGCTGCTCCTCAGTGCGTGTCCTCTCAGTGCCCCTTTTGGGACAGGACCCAAAAAGCCCCCCGGATGACTTCAGACATGTCCAGGCTGTCCAGGGCACAGATTCCCACTTCCATTTCTAGTATCTCTGCTTCAGCCTGTCATATTTTGGCCAAGACTGCAATATTCTCATAAACTACCTACAAGGAGACAGATTATAAACTCACTTGATATATTGCAGAGATGGAAATGACATACACGGAAACATGTCCCCCCCTCCTTGGCTACATTTCTTAATTTCTCTACCTTCCCTCTATCATATGGGTTTTTTTTCTATTTATTCTCTTCCATATGCTTCTATATAATAGAAGAAGTACAAAGGAGAAAAGCGATGTCTCTGTATAGTTACACATTTTGTTGTGTGATGCTTTCATGCGGGTAAGCATTTGGGAAAACAGATTTTATGAACAGGTTCCATTAACAGTAATGGGACAAGTTTCAAAAGTAATACAAGCTGGTGTGCTTCAGAAGTGCAAAGGCTTCAATTACTGGCTCCAGGCATTTTTCTTTGCTCTGCAGTAACTAGAACCACTAATCTAAACAGTAAAATCTGCATCCTTCCAGCTTGCTTCGGAGGGTAATATAGCGGTCCTTGCCTCCTTCTCAAGTGACAAGTGTCTGCACTGTAAATCTATGCCCAGGCACACCGGTGATATAATCTTGAGAGAAAAAAATACGTGCTGTAACTGCTTCCCAAGCAGTGTCAATTTTTTCGTCTCTAACAACACCGGCTCGTTACTTCTACGTTGCGTCCACTCAAATGCTTTGAGCAGACAAAACTACCCAAGACAAGTTAACCAACGTCAAAAAAGCGCATTTCGTTTGGCTTACCGAAAGCGAGAGCTGCGCAAACCATCAGCACAGCCCTGCCCATGGACGTTAGCCATTTCAGCAGTAAGAAACAACAGATTGCTAATAACAGGTTTTAGCTTGCATTTCACTGGCAAGTTCTCCTGGACCCCACAGATGCCTGGCGAAGGAAGGGATGGGCACCTACGTGCACGGCAGTTCCTCCAGCCAGCGGGAAACCCATTCCCAGCCCTCGGATCCGAGGGACACTGCAAGCATCTGCTCGGTGCATCACTCACGCTACGCAACGGCAAGCCAAAATATAATGTCATCGGCTTTAGTGAGAACAGGAGGTTTGCAGAAGTTCTCTCCAACACGCCGTCCAACAGGAAAAAGAAATTAATACAGATTTGAGCTAATAGGATTAAAGAAACCATTCCAATCCCAATTTGAAGTGCAGGAGGATTAGTACGTAATGTTTTGATCTGAGACCAAGCACCTGATTTATGCTGGATTTACCCCGTTAGGAAGCAGAACGAAGGGAACTGAGGGCTGCCCCCAGACCAGCGAACGGCTTGAGGAATGAGGACTCTCAGTCCCTGGGGCTTGGCAAACAGTCCTACGGGCGAATTTCTTGCCCAGCTGCCATCGCTAGCATGGATTTTCCCCGGAGATTGGTGGGGAGGGCAAGGTTATCGTTATTTAGCATCTGTTTGCACGAAGGAAGGGAAGAGAGAACAAAAAGACCATTTCTGCTGGGTGAGAACAAGCCAAGCTATTTCAAATGAAGTATATACTTCAAAGCCTCCTCTCTGTCAGGCAGCCATGCCAAACTCAGACTGTTACTCTTTGCCTCAGACTCGCTGCGAAATATGAGATCGGATTTGTCTTTCCATGCCTGCTACACACCTGACAGACTACAGAAAAGCGAGGGCTGATTAAAGGCATCTGTACTGCACTCAGCTCTTTGTAGGCTCCCCCCTGCTCTGCTCGCTCTCCGGCAGAGGTAGCTGATGCACGTTGGATGCTCTCTGCATTTTCTGGGTGCTCCAAAGCGCCAAAGGGGAGAAGCATCTGGGGGGGCTCTTCCCCCCCACCACCCCCCCATGGGGTGTCAACACAACCCTCCGTTTCCCAGCCCCGTCCTCAAAACCCATCTTGTGTGGCCATCATGGTCTACCTGCTCCCAACGGTCTGCCACGGTGTCCAGAGCGGTAACTGCGCTCCTCAGTCGGAGTCCCTTTATTCCACCCCATTTCATCTTTTCTTTATCTAATATGCAGTGATTTAGTGCAAGGCATACATTTAATGAGCATCTACCTCCATTTTGACCCACCATTTCCGTATTTTTTCTCTCAATCCAATCACACTGATGATATATCTCTTACAAGAATTTGCAACCAGGCTCTATTTTAAATGCAGAGAGTACTAGCAAACACTTTTGATAATTTAGCCAGACATTTACTTCTTTTCAACTATTGAGGGCACGTAAATCTACTGAATTTTGCAGTAGCTGGTATACTATACCTCCACTACAAAAATATACAGCTCCAATGCTCTTTTTTCCCCCCGCTAGTTCTTAAAACAATAAATACATGAAATTGGAAGGAGCTGATTTGCCTCAACTGTTAAGAGTTATTCAAGTGCCTAAAACACAATCTGATTATATTGAATGAACCAGGCAGAACAGCACTAGCCACAAGCATCACTGTAGGTACTCCTCTCCCAGTAGACAAACAGAAGTTTTCAGCCATATACCACAGGTGACATAGAAATTGCTTTTGAAAAGCAGCGGCTTTGATTAAGTCTGCTCAGGAAATTTCAGAAATGCGAACAGTAAGAATTAAACCCAAATTTCGGTTGCTTGGGCTTTATACTCTGCTTAAAATGTTTTTAAATATACCGATCTGATTTAAAGACAAGTTCTAAATTCTTACTTATGGATGTTCTCGTTTGATTGCCAAGTCCGCCTTCAAACTAATCTCTCCTCCTTTCCCTTCCACTCCTGTATTTATCATTACTGCCCTTATCAACTTTTAAAGGTTGCATTTCTTTACAAGGGCTAAATAGGAAGAATTTGAAATGCTGAACCATGGCAGGTAATATAAATTTGGCAAACAATTCCTTTCCCCATCCATATCTGCCAAAACTCAAAATACATCCCTCTTTCTGACTTCATGAGCTATTAGTGATTTAGACGAAGTGAAGTAGCAATTCATTCGCTAGCATTTTAACAAACGTGAGGAGCGGCACACTGGCATGGATGCTTCTTTTTCGTAGCAATCGCCAGGCATCTCCGCTAGCCAAATACACTTTTCCTTCCTTCTGGGGAAATCTCCTTGCTGGCCCCTGCTCTGCAGAACAAGGCAATGCAAATCCAGACGAATCCTGTAACTTCCGAGCATTTTGTCACTTCTGAGCACCCTCCAGTGATGAAAATGTGACGCAGAGCTGTTCCCTAGCTGTTTACTATTAGAAATCTCAGCTGCTGCACTGAGCTGAGCATCTGTCCCAGCTCTCTTACTCTTCTGTAAGATCTTGTTGTACTTGCTGTTATGAGGCTTAATGGAAAGTCCTAGACCAAGCCCAGATTTCTTCTCTGTGGTCCCCTAAGGTGGTAGTTTCATACAGGTAAAACAGGCCAAATAGTCTCAGCATAATAGTTCATGCCAGAAAGCTCTCTTTGCCTGATTTCCCAAAGAATTCAACATGATTGGAAAGCAGTTCGGCCAAAGAAGGCCTAGGCTTGAACAAGCAAGTGATAAAAAACACTAGTTTTGGCCATGGGGAAGCATTCTTTCCTCTTGGTGTCCTCTAATGCACTGGCATCCATCATGTGGAAACAGATTAATAATTTCCCAGTGGAAAGGATACTCATGCCAGAGCATGAGAAGTTTTTATGTCACACGATGCATTTTCTTGACCTCTGCAGCACTTCCAGCGCATCGCAGAGAGCGCAGAGGCAGCTCAGCAGAGCCTGATGTGCCTTTGCTGAGACAGGAATAACAGGTTGCTCTCTGCAAATTACAGTCTTTCCGACTACGTTGTGCGGTGGAGAGCTCACAGTGCCGTTCTTTTACATTAACCGGTCGCTAAACTTCTGAACGTACTACCCCAAAGCCTTCCTCTTTCAGATGGACCCACATTTTAAATAGCTTTGCCAGGGTAAGGAAACTACATGCTTTCTCTCTAGCGACCAGCAAGCTTTCTTTAGGGGAACTGCAAAAGATAAAACCATAAACTAAGAACCTAACACAAGACCAAACTCAAATTCTGCTTAACCCTTTACAGGCCGAATTATCCCATGAAGACTGTAATGGTATTCAGGCTGTAGGTGCACTATGTAAGCAAGGATATAGCTTGGCCTGCAGCAATTATTTGCTTTTGCTTATTTAACAATAAGAAAAATAAGAAAAAAATGGTATTTCTGTCTCGCATTCTATTTAGGAGCAGATGAACAACTTTTATTCAAACTTAAAATACATACATATACATACATACATACATACATACATACATACATACACACACACACACACACATATATATATATATATTTTTATATATATTTTTATATATATATATATATATATATATATAAAAAATCTTTCAAGCAACCCAGATGGGAAAAAATATCTCCTCAGAGGAAAAATTCAGAAAGGTTTAATGCAAGTCAGGGACTTCGAACAGAAACACCCATGCAACCCGAAATGTGAAGACTGTTACAACACCTTTGGTAATCAATGTGGATGTATTTAGGTAAAATCTAATTTTCCAGGGAAATCTTAAATGCCTCATTTTCATGAGAAGCCCGAGGGAGCCTATACGTACCAGAGATAACACAGAGATTGTATCAGCCGTCGAAGGCAATGTAATTGGATATAAATAACAAGAGGAAGTACAGACGCAATTTCATCAAATATCACCTCCCCAGACTACGACCGGGGCTCGTCTCGCTCGTACGATGCGCCGAGCATCTTTCCAGAGGGCTCTCATTACAGCAGAGCTCAAAACTGTCTTGAGTGACATATTTTAAAACACGGTTCTTGCCTGCAAGGTGGTAATGTGCTTTCTCTGGCCAGGCTTGAAGAGTGCTTTAAAACTGCTTTGCAAAATAGTACATTGTGCTGGTAGGTTATTAAGTGCTTTACAGCACAGCTTTGTAACCACGGTTTATAGCTCAGTTCATCTCAGTAGCTACAAGGCAGGATACTTCAGCGCGTGGCTGGGAAGAACCAGGAGTACCTGCAGCTTTCCCTAATGGGGTTTTATTTCTCTCAAGGGAGGACCAAAAGAAACCTACGCTGTAACCGAAGGGACGTTGCCGAATGCGGTTCGGCCCAAAGATTGCACAAATTACATGAGAAATCTAAATATTTCCCTCTTTTAGGAACTCTAAAATCAGTAGTCATTAATTGAGTGCAAATACGGATATTTTATCCATCATCAGCATGGACATTCTCCATTATTTCCAATGAAATATCAATATTTTCCTCACTCTACTCTTTCATAGAGCCCAAGTGCTCTCCCTTTTTGCTTCTCCAGAACTGCTATAATTGCCTTTGAAACCTTTAGCTATAACTTGAATTAAAGACATGGAGGAACAGGAAAGTTGAGAGCGCTGTTTCAGACCCTGGGAAACGTATCTTGCAAATAACAGAGCTGGAATACCAGCTGAGGAAGTGGTAGAAATCCCACTGCGAACATCTCAAGAGTACATCAAAAATAAATACCAAGAAAAGCACTAAAGAACCCAGTTCTCCACAGAGGGGCTGGAATAAGCCTTTTTTTGTTTCAGAGTCTCAAAAGTTCAGTTCTCAAAAACTGCCAGAAGTCCAAATTTAATTATCGACCTTCACCTCCGCTCTTCGCCCATGCACAGCCAGGATTTCAATTGCAGTCTCCCACTTACCATGAGACTGTTGGCCACGTAGCTACTGGGGGCTCTGAAACAAATCTCTCTCGCGCCCTCCTTACTGTAGCAGCTTCACATCACACACAGCATTTGGCATAGCCAGGCAAACAAACAACAGGGGCTGCGACGCTCACTCCAGTGGAGAAAATTCATGTTTAATTCCACGTTCCACTGAGTATTTCTCTAACGAGGGAGTCTTGCTTTCCCCTCCGCCAACGTTTCACTTCGTTCTTTTGAGGAACATGCAAACTGGATCAGCATGTTTTGTCTTTTTCTCCCCATTCCCTTCGGGTAGGAGTTAAAAAAGATCTTCTTTAGTTTGATTCAAACAGAATTTTTCTTCTTGAAAAATTAGCTATTCACATAATGGCTCTCCAGCCTTCGCGTTTGATACGTCAGGCTGTTCACACTTCTCTCCCTCTTCCAGAAACTGTTCAATAGACTTTAAGAAAGTACAAAAATAAGTCAAAACACAAATGGATTAATGTCCTCTTCTGGCCTTTCTCAAGAGGGAGAAGATTGTTAAGAAGATCCAGTCATAGTGGCAATACATTGCCGTATTCTCCAGCACATTTAGAAAGGAAGATGACAGAGAAGGCAAAGACCAAGGTTGGGTGTTAACGTTTACTAGAGACAAACTTTGCAATCATAGCATGATCAGCAGATACTGCAGCTTGCAAAACAGATAAAGTTGGTAAGAAAACTGGTTCATCTTTTAATTTTGGCCCTTGCAAGCATGCAATTGGAGACAAAAATGCATAGTTACGACAGTTTATAGCAACGGTTCCTAAACTTTTCCAATCATAAATTCACTTCTGTGCTCTATACGCCCACTTTCACTTACACTCCCAGCCTCTTTCCTCGCTTCTGAAAAACAGCAGTCTAACAAATACGTGACAGCATAACCCCATCGCACTCAAAACTCATCTAGGCATTGCCGTTGCACCTATGGGGTCCCACCAGGCATATGACAGTTCCTCTCAGCTTGACCTCATCTCTTCTCCAGCAGTTGAAGAGCAGACATGCAACTAAAATCAAATTACCCAAGAAACTGATGGAAGGTCCCGACTCAGAGGAGAAACTATCAGCAGAAAGCGTGCGTGCATGTGGGAGGGGAGCACAAGTAGTCATTTGTGCTGAGTCTCCTTTTCTGTTGAGTTTTTTAGTGGGTGTTGCCTTCCCCTCGATCTCAGCCTTGCCATTCAAGTTAACCTGATTTCAGGACAGTATAGGCCGTTCGAAAGTTAACACCTGAGTTATTTGTCGGGTAACGTTAAAACAATTAAAACAAGTCCAACCAGAAAAATCATTATACAATTGCCTCTGCCTTCCCTGTAGCCATTTAATAACTGTATTGGATTTCAAAAGAAAACGGTCTATTCCAAATGCAAATTTTACACACATGAAAACACCCAAATTTGAAAGCAATTAGCTGACTTGTCATTTAGATGCAGTAAAATCAAAAGACAACAACTTAATTTAAATATTTTTAAATTCAATTTTCCCAGGTATGAGTGAGCCATACCAATGGCTCAGCAAGACCTGAAATGGTCCTTCCCCGCCAAAGCAAGAGACTTCTTTGAAATATGTAAAGAAGACATGGAAGAGAGGTGCGTTTTCATCTTTTGAGAGGCAGGTGAGACTCTGGGAGGGCTATAAAGAAATTTTGCCTCTTGGCACATATTTCCAGAGATGCCTGCTCTCACATACGTTCATCTTCTGGGAGGACCTGATCCTGGAGAAGCGTCAGCGGCTGGGATGGACCAGGGGTATAAGCTGGTAGAAGAGCTGCTGCGTTCCTATCTCACTAGCCATCCGCAGGCAGGTAGGTCTGCTAATGAGAAGACAGAACAAACTAGAGGAGACAACAACCGAATTTTATGCAAGTTTATTGCCTAAATATTACTTTTGAGTTTTGTACTAACAGACAATCCAATAATGGGGCTTGTTTATTTATGGAGGGGACAGCGTACACGGTTCAGCACTGCAATAAACTGAGAGACTCCGAAGCGATAAATCAGGAAGGCTTGGTAGAAACTAAAATTAAAAGTAAGCCTCACTAAATCTTAAAAATAGGATGGCTACATAAACAACTTGATGCATAGTTTCTATTGTTGTTTACAGATAATTGAGTTATCTATTTTCTCGAGCTATGAAGTGCTTTCTGTATTAAAGTCTACTACCATCATAAAACATTTGAGAAAATTAACAGCCAACTTCTTTTCTGCATTGTTTATTAATTTCTACATGAACATTTTTTGCCACACACTTCTTTCAAAACATCCTCTCTCCCAGGATTTTGAGTTTTACATGGAGAGCAATTTTTGATCAAGTTACCCAAATCAGCGAGCGAGGGAGACACTGCGGCATCTGACAGACCGTCTGACCTCCAGGAAAGCACTCCCCACTGGGGGTTACTAGACATGAAATGAAAAACTAATCCCATTTTTTATTTATAAACCAAAATTGGTGAAAGAGCTGAAGTGGTAATGGCAGTAGGTTGTTACTAACTACAGTTGTCAGGTGAATGCCGGAGCTGGATTTATTTAAAACCAAATGGTTTCACGTGTGTCATTAGAGTGGGTACTGGCAATGCTGTGAAGATGAAAACACAGGTTCAGAGTGATCAGAACTAGAATTACAGCAAGTATTACATGGGAAGGGGGGGAATAATCTCAAACACAGGTATTCAAGAGGAGGGAAAAGCCTTGAAAGCAGCAGCACTGCCCAGCCCCAGAGTAACCACAGACTGTCTCAGGCAGAGGCTCACAACTGACCGAGACAGCACGGTGCTTTGGGCACTTCCAGAATAGGTGTATTAGCATGGTCCAGGCGTGCTAGTTTTTCCTGTATGGCATATAGGATTTCACATCAAAACTGGTTCATACACTTTGACGCATCTCGGCGCTGGAGAGGTTTAATAAGACTCCAGAGCATGGTCAACATGAATCATTGAAAAGCTGGAGTGCCTGATTTAGGATGAAAGATACTGCAGTAAGCACTGCTAGGCCAAGTAATAATTAGATGACTACTAAAAAGAAAAAAAAGGGCTGAGCAACAGCTTTGTTTGGGGTGGTTCTCCAGGAGCCAGCACAACTCCCCCCAGCTACTGAATTCACTACCCTACTGAACGCTTCTATATTGGCAATGAAAGGGATTAAAACACTACTAGCTCTTGTCTCTCTCAGCCCTACTCCAGGAAACATTTATAAACAGCAATAAATCACTGCCTATACACATCCTAATTAAGGTTTCTGCATAAATGCTTTCATGATCCTGACTCTGATCTCTCCATCTCTGCCAAAAACATACAAGTGTTTTATAAAGCTGCTCATAAAACCCAGGCTGAGAGCGCATACCTTACTTGCCTAGCAAGAGCAACTGAAATGATGCTTCACAACCAAAATTAGTTTTTGTTGTTCGGTCCTTTCCCTTGATTCGAATATTCAAACCTCTGTTATATTACTCTCATTTCCGTCCTACTTTGAAATGACATCAGATATGCCGGATAAAACTTTTTGCGCTAAATTACACTGGTCAAAACCTTTAAGAAAGAAAAAGGAAAAAGATTTCTAACACTTATATCTATAAAGCACCTCTCATGTTCTTGATATTATGCTTCTAAATAATTAAAATATAGGAACAGCAATAATAACAAAATAATTTCCTTATTAGGCTTGAACTCAATGTTTTAAACACTTTATCACCATGATGAGCCTCTATTTATCTTTGCCTGTGGTAGTACTTTATAATGATTACATAAAGAGGTCTATTTTTGGAAGGATATATCTTTGATCTCTTTTCATATACATAGAGATGATTTGCAACTGACAGATCTATTACACTCGCACATGATATTCTTCATCTGCAAATAAACCACTATATAAACAACTTAGGGAATCATTTTGTTTCCTTTAGAAAAGTGCATTCCTGCTTCCCTCAGCACATATAAATTGAATCCATACTGTGAAAACCAAAGAGGGTATTGATTCCTTGAGCAAGCATGCAGAATTCATCACACCGCAATTCTGTTGTTTGGATTAAAAAAAAAAATCAACTGCCACAGAAATGCATCTGTTTATAAAGCCTTCTTGCAAAGGACCAGGAATTTGTCAGGCAGGTTCAGTTTGTGCAAAGTTTCCAGAAAGGAGAGAAAGTGAAAGAGATGGAGAAGGGTTTTGTGGCTGGCCTTAAGGAACGAGCATGCCGCCAAGCTCTTGGAAGCACAGAGCGGAGCTCACAGTTCAGCTGGACCTGCCTTGTGTCCACCTTTCGACCACGCTCTGCCTTCCTTCTCTTTGCATCCATGTCTTACACACCTTGACTTTATTTTCCACACACTGCCAGCACTGGAAAAGCTTGGGCTTCTCCTCTCCTGGAGAGAATGAATTTCCGGATGATCGTTCCTTAACATCTTGAGCAAATGCCTTAAAGTGGTTGCGTTCCACCTACTTCGCTATATGCTGCACCTGATCATACTCAGAATGATAGTTAGTAGAGCACAAGTAAGATTTACGGGGACTGTTTTCTATCAGAATTGACCAGGATATTTCCAGAGGAAGAAAGAGGGCAAGACAACTGGGGAAAGGCGTGTTTCACAGGGCTGCCAGGAGATCACTCCCGGATGAAGGCCACTTTACCAAGGAAGCAGTATTATCTCAGCATTTGATCAACAAGCTCCCAACAGTCTCTATGTGCCACATAGGAAAAATAGGAGAAAAGAGAAGAAGAAGTGAGGAAAAGGTATTTCAGAGTGAGAAAAAGAAATATATTTCTACGAGGGAACTACGCACAACATCAAGTGCTAGCATCGGCTGAGGATGCTAATCTCCATTTCACGACTATCAAAGATAAACCCATTTTGTAGCTCGTAAAGCTTCCTAACAAAGCCCTTGCTCTCCTTTGGTGAACATATTGCCGCAAGCATGGCAGAGTAAGCACTGACCCATGACCAAGATGACCCTAGAGGTTTCTCAGAGCTTCAAACCCAGCAGGAAACGGAAGCCTTGAAAATGCCATGCTCTTCTGTTTTCACTCATACCAAACAAGTCATCCGCTGATATAATCTGCATTTCACGGTCAGGTGTGGCGTAAAGCGTGGAGAATTACTATGTTAGGACAGCCTCGGCTCATGTTATTTAGTCTTTGATCCCAATGATCTGGAAGCAGTTTGCCATGGACAAGCTGTGACCTGATGGGCCATAGACAGAGCGAACGCTCGGAGGACTTACTTATCTACAAATACCCATTGCCTCGTATCCGCTGCTGAGAGGGGGTGACTCTCTCCAATATAAGCTCTATACTCAAGAGATCAGAAAAATACGGTTCTGCTCCCCACTGGTGTACGCTCTCTCTACTGGCAGGTAACTATATCTACTCTACTCACACACTAGATTTAATAATGTTCCTTAATAATGTTATGGAACTGCATTAATATCCTCAGGCAAAAGTCTCCACACAAATGAAAAGGAGTATTGTTTCTATTTCAGAGATGCAATAAAACCCTGTGGCCAACCACCTACATAATGATAAGTATTTCCATTCATCCTGGCTACTGAACAACCGGCATTCGAATCACCTTGAAGTTTAAAATAGAGTAGTATGAAAAGGGATAACTCTGGAAGTTAAACACTTCAGCAAATTTGGGATTGCAGCTACCTTAGTTAAAGTACAATCCTAATTTATCACCCAGTTATTACTAGAAATCTTTCTGTCACCTTTCAAGAAAGAGTAGTTCATGAGCACACAGAAGGTTCAAGGTATACAGCAAATTACATGGATTGTATGGATTTTGGAGAAGACACCTTTCATATACCAAACTCTTAACACTCCACTGACAGAAAGCAGCACGAAACCAAAGCATTGGAAAGACAGGTGTAAAAAAACACATCAGCATGCACCTTGAAAGCACAAAAAGTCAAATAAGCAGACTCAAACCACACTCCCGAAAATGTCTTAAATTCATCTTCCTGCTTTGGATGTCTTCTGTGCTCACTATCGCAAAGACTGAGCTCATTCACAGAAAGCTTAAACTGTGTCTGCGACAGACATCAACAATAATTGCACATTGCCAGCACTTTCTGTGCAAGTTTCTAACATACAGTTTCAGTAGCGGACTTAAATCCTTACCTGTTTCACTTCTTCAAAACACATAAATAAAATAGTGCCAAACGCATTTTAAAAAGCCAGCAATTCCCAGCTACCTTATTGAAACATTGGCAGGTTGAAATAAAATTTACTGTTATATATTGCCATGTGATGGAAGGCCACATTATTTAGAAAGGGAAGGTTCATTGAGATGATACCTTCATACCTCTTCTGATTGATTACCTGCCCAATAAATATATTTATATTTCAAATAAATATAGCAAATGTAGATTCCTTCTTTCTTCAACTAGACCTAGAAAAGCTTTTCTGTAAAACGAGGACATCGTAGGAGGCTGAGGTGTTTAATACCATCATGAACAAGATTCCTGTACTTTCCAAAAGCTTTAACATCACAGTGGCAGCACAAAATAGCCAAAAGACCACTTAAGCTGCCAGGATCCAAAATGGCACACACAACCCAGCAAACTTACAGGAATTACACTGATCCTTACATAAAAGCATTGCATGTATTCCAACTCCCAGCAAAATTAGAAAGCTTCATCATTGTCACCAAGCAGAAAACTTCATATGCAGGGCCAGTATTTAGGTGACATTTTACAAGCAAGAAAAATCCACCTGAGTCACACCTTCATAAATGGCTCTTAACTTGCTGGGCAATAAATGCATTTCTAAGATTCTTAACTACGGCTAAATAATGCAGCGAATCCATTAAAATGACGTGCCTGACGATGCTGCAGACCTGTTTGGAGCAGTTTAACTGCTCTGATTTTTGACGCTCCACTATAGACAACGCGCTTGGGAAAACGTATGTGTGTAGACGGCGGCATGGCATCGCCTTGGTGGCCGGGGCACTGAGAGATGCTGTGCTTTTCAAAAAAGGAAGGTGGTGGAAGGGGTGAAATCAATTAAAATTAAAAAAAAAAACCTGTTCCCAAGAACAGAGAAAGGTAGCAGTCAACGGTATTCCTGCCGCTCTCTCTTAAAGCATTCAATTCTGGCATTGTTCTCCATTTCTTTGTTCTACTCTAAGCTGTTAAGCATTTGGAGCTGACTTGAATATGTATAAATGTAAAAAATGTATCACTGCTTTGTTCCTGCCTTTTTGTAGATTTTTTTGGTTTTTTTAGAGCAAGGGCCTGAGCACGCACAGCCATTCTGGGAGGTCACCAGCCGTTCTGGGAGGTCACCTGGCACCTGCTTTCCCAACGGGCCGGCCGGCCCTTGCTGCTCCCTGGCCCTTGGGGTATGGCCCCTCTCGTTCCTCATTAAGAAATCTCCGAAATTGCCACAAAACATCCTGAAATATTGCACCAGAAAGCAGAGCTACCCCAAGGAACACAGGTCAGGATCGTGATGTGACCCAGCCTAATCCTGTTATTACTTGAATTTTTATTCTTATTAAGAGCAGCTCCATTGCTAATAGGGGAATAAGTGTACACACCTCTTGGCCCTCTGATTCGTGTGAGAGGTAAATAACCCGACTTTCTTAAACCAAGACATCTGCAGTCACCAAACTCAGAGATGCTACAAATTCAAAAGATTTTTCATACGCTAACAGACTCTCATTTAAATGTTTTAATTATCTAACAAATTTAGAAGCAAAGTTCTGCTCTGCTAAGACCTGCACAATTTTTTTTGCTACTGATGTGGTCGTTTCTATCCAGGCCTAACTAGTTTTCCAGGAAAAAAGCAGAATAATATGAACAAAATTGGTAGAAACATTAAGCCTGCAAGCTCTTAAACATGGAGCACCACCAGGGACACATGTTGATGACCAACCAGCAACAAGATTAGTTCATAGAGCAGAAGATCTTTCTATTTTATGTGAGATACCTTGCTATAATCTTTCACCTTTAAATTCTGGATCATATTTTTAATTGCAAAGAGCATCTTGATGATGACTGTAGTCCCAGATCCTCCATTCTACTTGCCTTTCCAGGACAAGCTTTCCCTGTGACCGCTGTGGCAGTAGACAACCCTCGTCCACACAACCAGATATGCAACGTCCAGATATGCAACCTGCAGCATTCAGACACATCTCCAGGATGAGATAAGGTTAAACCCACAAATTTCTTTGAAAACAAGATTCCCTATTCAAAGGATAATCCACAAACACCTTAAGGAATAATTATTCAATGCTGCACACATAGAATTAAGCACCACAGCTCTATTCTTGTTTCTTTGTTTGTGGCAATTTCGTGGTGAAGAGAGCTGAAATGTCTTGCTAAGCTAACGACAGGATTTTTCTGAGATTAAAAACAATGTGTAGGTTTAAGTGGGCTAATATTTATGTTAGCCCAATGTAGCCGCTCTAAGTACACAGAGAAATGTAACTCAAGCTTCGGAGAAAACTGCAATTAGAAAATGAATTAAAATCAAATTAATCTTTGCCCTATCCCACTGTAATGCTTAAATTGCAATTATGAAATCTGTAGCAGGAAAAGCTTAAATAAAGAATAAATTATACATAGAGCTGAACAAAGGGAGTGAAAGCTGCAGGAGACATGCCCCACTTCAGCAATACAGGTGCTTTGCTGGAGGTCAGAGCTGACTGCTCACACCAGGGTCGTTCGGACTCATCTGCCTAACTGAAAATGAGCAGTTTTACAGCAAACTTGGAAAGTTTCAACTGAAGTAGACTCAGCTTTGGGGAAAAGACATTTCCACAAGCAAATGTTGACATGCAACGGATGGATTCAAGGGCTATTTGGGGACTACTGTGTGCGTTAATGTTCTTCATGCTACATGTTTCCTTACAGACTTCCTAGCAACAGGCTTTCTGCCTAAATCTGCAGGAAGCCGTGTGCTTTCTGACGGACTCGCTGAATGTTGTGAGCGACTTTAGGTGTAATATTCCTTTTGGGCCTGAATTTTAGCTGTTGAATTTCCTGGATCTGCAAGCAATGGTGGAGGAAGTCACAGGTCGCGGTGGGTGAGATACGGCCAGGCTTGAGCCCCATGAGCCAAGTCGAGAAGCCCTTGAGAAGAGGGAAGGGGGAGCGCAGGTGGAGCTGGCTTTGGAGCTGCGACACTAAATTTAAATAATCAAATTCTCCCAAGGGTTTCAAAGCATTGGACAACCCATTCCCCCAAGCCACAAATATATGCGCTCTTTTGCAATTAGAACAGGGAAGCGCGGCAGAAAAATCGCTGGGGTACGGCGATATCTTCCTTTGTTTGCCAAAGGAGCAGTAAAAAATAAAAAGCCAAACCAATCTGCTGCAATCTGGTATACATGTTTTCTTGAATTCAGAATAAAAGTTAATAGAATTGCAGCAGAAATAGTGCTAGGAAGCTTTCACCCTGATTCCTTCTCACATCCTTAACAGACCACAACAGATCCTGAACCTGAAGCCATGAATTCAGCACTGAGGGAAGATCTGACGGCATCCAAGACAGTGAAAACAACGGAGGAAAAAAGACAGGATTATTGCAAGATACAGTTATGTTTGTAGCAATGAACATGCCAGATTGTTGCTTTGGGGTTTATTTGTTTATTATTTTCCTTTTTTAACTTGAAGTTAATTCTTGTAGCTCCTCAACATATGCAACTCCAATAAGCGGATTCTGGGCACACCTAAGCTAAAACCACAGCCTGCCATGTCCTCACTAGCAGATAAGCAGTTTCCCCAAGATCAAAGCACACATTTCTAATGCATTGAACGCGAATTTATCAGCAATTATCCCTCATTCACAGACATGTGTCAGGAGCCATTAATGTCTTAACAATGCCTGGGATATGTAAAAGCCTGTAAAGTACAAACACCACAGTGTGTGCTTTCTGAAAAACCTTAAATTGAATGCACACAAATGTTCCTCATCATCTCCCGACGTGTGTTTCAGTCGCCGTATCTTGTAAGATACGCACGGGAAAAGTTCCCTAGTAGCCATGCTCCATGTTTAATTCGTAGCTGGCATCTTTTATCTCCTGCTATAAGACAGACAACATTATTTTAGGAGGTTCAAGTGCCTTCATGTTGACTGTTGAGTCTGCACTAAAAAACTGCCATTTGCCAAACAGCAATTTTTGTCCAAAACCTCCAAATAACTCATCCATACTGCACTTGTTCTCCTTTCCACTTCGGGGGTCTTTTCTACAGAGTCGGGATGAGGCGTCACCCCACTCCCAGTCCCAAAGGCTGCTGCATGGTCCTGTTACAATATATTAATATACGTAGCAGGAATCTGAATGCTGGTGGTTTATCTCCAAGGATCTGGCCTTTTTTAAAAAAATCAGAGCTAACACATGTGGGAAGTATTACGGGCAACTCTATATTACATTCACATAATCTCGGAAAACCAGAAGGAAATGTCTTTACTCATTTCTGGGCAAAGGAATATCTGGTAGTAGTTATGGCCAAGCCCCTGTTATTGAATCAGGGAGCATCCTGGCTACTCCAAGTTTGAAGCTTTGAGGAAAACTCACCATTTCTTTCTGCTGGGGAGACTGTAGTCATTGCGAGTGTTGTCAGCAAAAAGTCAAAATACAAATCCCTGGGGGCGGCGTGGACACAGATTAATGGGGCTGAGCAGCACAGCTTCACCTCGCAGCCTACATCTAGCTAAGTTCTCGCTATTACCTCAAACACCAGTTTACTTCCATTAAAGCCAATCCAGCTCTTATGCTCTAGTTCAGACAATTCGCGTGCTGTTTTCGATATATTAATGGGCATGTTTTCAGCTTTTTTCACCATGGCTCTGGCTGTCTTCTTTTATTACTGTGGCTTTTTTTGCCGTATATTCATTATGACACGGATCATAATTTTTAAGTGGAGAATCTATTACTCTGTAGTTCGCGGAGATCTTTTTGTACCCTCTGTCACCAGCAAACTGCAAGGTTTCACATTTAAAAAATGCAAAACCCCTCACGAACTTCTGGAATAATTTATTGGATTTATGTTACTTTATGCTTTTTAATCACACCACCAATGACAAATGTATTCATCTGCTGGATGCTGACTGAGCCCATGACACAGCGGTATTTCATCCCAGACTCCTAACATGGCAACATCCACAAAGTTAAAGGAATTTATCCATCTCTCACCCCTCACCTTGTAGACACCCCTCGCTACGTCCAATAAGTCTCTCTGCACTAATGCTTGACTTATGCTTGATTTTTGCCGTTTAAAAACAACTTTCAGTGAAGCTGCGTTTGGCCAATTTGCCACTGGGAAATGAAAGCAATCAGGAATGCCGCGTTCTTGCCTGCCGCATACCTTCAGGGATCAGGTTAATAAGAACGATGAATTAAATGGAGAAAAGAAATGAAAATCCATCTGCTGTTGGGAAAAATCAAGCCTCCCAGCCTTGAATCCCCAGCAAGAAACTGTAAAATTTTCGTTTTTCAGAATCAACATCAAAGGTTGCAGGAAAAGCAACACACACAGATTCAAACGGGGACGTAGCATTGATTTCGCCGCGGGATTTGCCTTGTCAGCTTTCTGCGGAAGAAGCGTTGTGGTTTCACTTGCGGAATAGCAGGGCATATCGCAGGCTCAAAACACTAACGCATCTCCAAGGAGAACCTGACATTTGGGACACCAAATCAAATTGGACATTGTTTCAGTTTTGATTGCTTACAGAAAAACATACCAAATAACGTTGATTTAATATATTCCTAATAACAGCTACAATTCTCTGGATGGTTAAATTCAGCTTACTGGCAAATTTGTTTGAAAAACTCTTCAAATTTATTCAACTGCATACATCACATTATTCTGTACCAAAATGTTCATCTCAAATCTCATCTTGCTGATGAAGAAATCAAGGCACGGTTCAATGTCTTGCTGAAGACACAAAAGACATCAGTGAGAAGCTCCAAATTGTATCTCCCACCGCTGGACAACAGGACTCTGCAGCAGAAGAGCTCAGTGAAGCACTGCTTCTTTTCCTCTTTTTTAAAAAATCTTTTTCTCACTTAAAATATCGGAAATTGAATTCTTTCCTTTTTTATGTCCCAGTCCAGCATTTTATTTTTCCTCTCTCTGAGACAAAAAAACCTAATTACACTATCTATTTCGTGACATCATGCGTGACACCACATCTTACTGCATCCTTTTATTAACTTCCTTGAAGCTGAACTTTCAGTTTACAGCTTGGTTGTGAAAAATTTAACTGGAATAATTTCTTCCTAAGGTAACATTTATAAAAGAAAAAAGAACTAGAAAGGAACCGCATGGGCTTTTAGTCAACTATCATGACAATTATATTATCCCAAGGATTTTCATTTGAGGAAAGGGTCCCTGCAATGAGACATTAGAACAAATATACCTTCCATGTCCTAAGCATCTTTTATCAGAGGTTCTCTGTGCATTTACAGTCATTCAGTAATTAAACTCTAAGAACCCCCAGTGTCTTCAAGCAATTACTGCTTAGCTCCCCTTAGTAAATCGCAGATCTGGGATGGGGACGGATAAGCTTTAAGGTTCGAGAGGAAGATTTTTAAATCCGGCCTTTCCAACTGACTGTGCTTTTATAAGCAGATTAGGTTTCATGGGCAGAAATTTGGGATACAGGCGAGTTGCACATGACGTGGATGGAGCTGGAAAGCGTGAGCTAGCGCACGCAGATGATGTGAACGCCCAAGGCTACGCAGAGCCGAAGGCCCTGCGGAGGAATGAACCAAAGAGGTCCTGAGACAAAGTCTGCTCTTCCCCACCCCATACAATGCCCAAGAGCCCAGTGTGCCAGACTGCCTTTTCGAGAAAAGTTGCGATAATGGTTGAAGCGTGTAATTACAGCCATTTACAAAACGGGTTACAGTTTTATGCGCATTTTCTGGCTAGCGTCAATAATGCTTTCCTCAGGCAGTCCTTCATGATTATGATTGTTTGGATAGACCTTGGACTTCGGATAGACGCAAACTTGCCAGAATATCTTTTAGTAGCTCTAGCATCATACCCAGCTCTCTGCGACAACGAAGAGGATCACAATGGACGTATAAAACCAATGATACAAAGTCCTGCCTCTTTCATACAAACCAAGAGAAATGAATTCTCCTTCCATCTGCTACCATTCAACTTCAGAAAATATCTTAGATGCAGTTGGTACACAAGATTCTTCATAAAACAAGCACTTTTACTAAAATTAAAGCTGTAGCATGTCCTATTCATGTCAGTTTAAATACCCAGGAATCCTGAAGCCTCCATAAAAGTCCTCTGGTTTCGATAAGGACATACTTCTTATTTCAGTTTAACTTCAGTTAGCACTTTGCCACAAAATCAGAAGTAAAAGGAAGCAGAGGAGGTTGTATTCTTCTCCAAAGTTGGTGTTTCAAATGTCTTATCCTGAACGAGCCGAAATATTTCTTTGGGGCAGATAAGTACTCTAAACGCATTTATAGAGAAGTTCCAGGGACACGACGGGTTGTATATAATGTAATAGCCTTTTCAATTTAGGAGGCTAAGATTCATATCTACATAGGACAGAAGTAAAATTAATTTGATGGCCTCAGCTTAGACCTAATGCACCTAATTAACATTCCAAACCTCTTTCAGAAACACTACTTGAGTAATTTCTTAAATGAGAACCAAAACTAAATAACACTGGAAAGCCTGAGGTGACAAAGCTCAAAGCGAACAATCATTCTGGTGCAGGATTACGTTTTCGCTAGTGGAGGAAACAGGAATGCATATTAATGAGGAGCAAGGTTTGTAAGAGAAGGAATAAAAGAGATGACCTCTTCCTACAAACTTCAGCTCATTTATATCCTTCAACTGTCATGGCTACAACAAGGTTACCACTGTTAATGAACAGTTCTTTCTTGTGTGAGTAAATGCAGTCAAATATGGTGAATTTTTTAATCAAATCTGGCTATGGAATTTAGGAATCATCAACTTCTTGTAGGTGTTGCCTTTAAAAACTTATAAAGTGTTACTGAAGCCATCTTTTGCAAATAATCTTGCACGGTGGACAGTCTTCATTCAGCTACCTACTAACAGAAAGTCATCTGAAGCTGAAATGAGTCGAGCCACCCATGACATCGTGTTGTTGTACTGTTTGCTCCAAGTTTTCACTTTCTACTTCCAGGAACAAAATGAAACTAGAGAAACTCAATTTTTGTTTCATCTTAGTGTTTTGAGAGATACATATTTAACCAGGGCTAAGTAACGCATGACTGGAAACCAAGCTGAAGTACTATAAACATTGCCCAACAGCAGCTTCCAGCCAGACCTAAAGCCATGGGCAGAAGTATGATACCTCAGCTTCTACTGCTGTGAGAAAACCAGTAGTGAGGAGGCTACAGAAACCCCACGGAAAGCGCAGTACTGAACATACTTGCTCCCCAGGCATCATTTCTTCAGTTATTTCTCAGAATGACAGCCTTTCCGCCCAAGACTTGGTTGCCTTGTGTCTGTACCTTCTGTCCAAGCCTGTGTTAGTGAGCTCCCCATGGTGAACTCCGGGACATTATCATCTCCTCAGTCCACTACACAGTTCAATGTAGTGTGATCTTTTTGGAAAGATGTGGCTCTCTATTACAACCATGAGTGAAAAAAAAGCTCAAAATTAAGAATGTGCTTTTTCTCTTACCAGACACAGCATTAGGACAGGTAGGATGTCACAGCTCATGCTGTCTTCAAAGCAAGACTATACTAGCGGACAGGTAACTTGCCGCAGACAGAGCACTGAAGCATGAAAATAATTGGATTCACCAATATTCAGTTAGCTGATTTACAGATAAACAGCATTACATTGTTACAGAGAGCACTGCACTGCTCAGTTGAGTGAAATGTTAGGAAAGGCACCTCCTTCCCTGCATTTCAACTTCTTATCTACAAAATGGTGTGAATGCCGCTTGCCTCCTTACGAAGTCCTCTGAGCACTAGAGATAAAGAACACTGTAACAGCCAGATGTTATGATTCTCAGCATGATTTGCACAAATTTTAATCAAAGGAAAATATTAAATTGGGAAGATCATTTCCCTTCTTAAAGGCTAAGGGAAATCGTGGTCTGAGTATAAGGGAGAAAGACTTAATGAAAATGAAATTTCTTAGGAAAAAAACAAATCTAAACAAATTCCGTGTTAATAACCCTTCTCCTCACAGGACAGCGCTGGATCACGTGGCTGATTCCCTCTCCAGTTCATGGAAGATTTAAAAAGGACATTAAGAAATTTTACTTGTGTAACTTCGATACCAACCAATTGGCAATGCAATGAACAGATCAAGTGACACCTCCTCAGAGACCAAGCGAAGCAGTGAGATGATCTTGTCCCATACTTTGAGCCTTAAGTAACCACTTGGAACATGCATGGGACAAGACCTCCCTTCCATCTTCTCAAACAGAATAGAGCAGAACCAGAGATTCCTCCATTCTTTGAAAATACTCCATTTCCTGCCTCTCTTTTCCGTGCAGGATACATTAAACCCAACAGAAAGACAAGAACAATCTTTGCTGTTGCAACACAAGCAGTAGGGAGCTTCGTTGTTTTTCACATTCAACAGCAACAAATCTATTTTAGTACAACAGACCAGAGACACGCTCCTGCTAAAGTGACACTCTCTCCGTGCAATACCGTTTCAAGCTCCGCTACGTATTATTTTAAGTTCCATTGAATTGAACTACATTATTTAGGGAAATTGTCTACAAAAAGCATGATAACAAGCTAGTCCCCAGGGTATCAACAAGGGTGTTTTCATGGGCATCTCTACTGAAGAGCACAGGAACACATGTGAAGGCAGCATGAGAATTCGTTGTGCTACAGGGGCTTGCTGTGATACAGACAGCGCAGCTACTTGAAAGTCCCAGCAAGTCTTTGTCTGAGAAAACAAGTAAATAGCTCTTTTTATTTCACTTTTATTGGAATAATTGATGCTCCTACCTAGAACACAGTCATAAATTCGATCTTCATTCTGACAGAAACAGAAAAATCTCTCTAAAGAACAGTCTCAGTGCACATAAAATAGCTGAGCAGAGAGATTTAAACCAATCACAACCGCAAGGGAAATTTGCACTGGAAATTAAGAACCTACAGATCTAAATCTATACATTCAAATGGGAACATAATGTTACCTTTGCTCAAAGTCAGTTCCAAATATCAAGTGAAAGCAGTTCTCAGATGTCAAACACTTCAAACACTGACTTTTGCCAGTTTATACTTCTGTAGGAGAAAATCATCCCGAAGACCTCAGGTTCCAAATACATCTCGGACTTCTTGAGCTGAGAATCTGGCAGCCAAACGACTCTTTTTTCAGCTATGGGCATAGTAACAGGAGGGATTCTGGGGTAGTTTTTTTCTATGCAAAATGACCTTCACCAGATTTCCATGAAACGTTGTTATTCAGCCATTTCAGCTTTTTTTGTTGGGCTGCTAGTGACTGTGTGCTGGTTCTTACAAAGCTCTTCTGCTAGGTCAACATGGGACAATCTAACAATACTACCCCAAATATGACCCAAAAAACCTGAAAACTTCACTTATTCCTACACCTTCTACCTGCAGGAATCCATCATTTCTGTTCGTGAATACATGCTGATATTGCCAATGCTCCAGTGAGCCTTGAAGCTGGTCACCGCTTGCCAAACTTTTGTCTCCGGAGTGTAGTTGAGATTTCTTATTTAATGCTCCTTGATAGCAAACTGATCACATTTAGCCCCAGTGTGGGATAGGAAGGCAGAAATAGTGCTATAATTTTTGTGAAGTCCATTTTTAGTAAAAGCCAACATTTGAGTTTGTTACAGAGTGGTATCTGAGATATTCTTAGAACAGACAACACAACATATGGAAAACAGTATTTCGAATACCACTGACTAGTAGCGATTAGTAAATATATATCTGATTAAGATTCATTGGCCAACAATAACTTTCCCATTGTCCAGTATATTTTTAAGTATCAGCATTAAATTCATACACAGACAGATGCCTGCAAATATGGATATATTTGCATGTGTGTGACATTGCTACAGGTTCTTGTCTGCAAAGTAGACATAAGTGAAACAGAAGTACTGTTTCTCAAAGCACAAACACCACTTTTATTCATACTAAAAACTCTCACGTACACAGATGTCTACCAAAAAGAATCTATGAGCTTTTTATATCCGAAAGGCACATTTCTGCTTTTGATCGGTAGTCCACTTGCAACAAAAGACAACTGTGAATTAAATTTCCACCGCTTCTTCTTAAATATTTAACATCCAGTTGCATTCATCCTAATCTCTGAATTTTTTTCAGCCACCAGCACAAATTCAGAGTAACAGTGAAGTTTTAGGGAAACCAGGCTCAAAGTTAGTATGGAAATAATCAATGAGCTGCCCAATGCCATCAAATGAAAACCCTTCACTTCCTTCCAGGTAAGTGAGAAAAGGCCTAAGTGCAATGGTCACTGATGAGACCGGCTGCTGCACCACGTGCTGCCCACCTTGGTGGGAACCATGCCACCAAAAATGAAAAACCTCTGGCAGCTGCAAAATCAACTGGTGGGATAACAATCAGATAATTATTCCACCTATCCTATACGGTGTTAATTGTATCACTGGCTTTATTTGGGGACTGCTTTTCTGGGAATGAAGAATCTAGGACATTCTTTTTTCAGCATGTTTAATAACATAAAGAGCAGGTGTGGATCCAACTTGATTTTCATAACATAAATTCAAGAAAATTCTGCATTAAACTGTCTTCACTATTTTAATTCCTCTCTTCTGCTTTACTTTGCAGGCAAGATATGGTAAAGAAATCTTAAAAAGGTACAAACAAAAAACGCACAGATTTGGGAACAACTACAAGACTTCATTAGCTTAAGGAAAGCTGTCATTTCTGTGACACACAAAATTTGCAGGATTTGTGTCTTCATCTGAGAGTCTGAATTCTTATAATGATCTTCCAATATTCTATTAACTCCAGTGAGGTACAAATGAAAAACTTTCAAAGGACTCCTACGACCTTTGATCACTGCAAAATTGCACAGGAGACCTCATTTTAAAAAGTAAATTGAATAAACAAAATAAGTATTTACAAAGGGTCTTCATGTATACTGGGCACAACTCCTATCATCAGTAAGCACTGGCTTTTTCAACCTCCTTTGGAAAACTGAGCCTTTGGCATTAAGCTTGCCTTGAAAAAAAGTGCAAACCATAGCATGGTTGTTTTCAATGGAAGCCATGCAATGGGATGAACCATGTGCATGGGAGCAGAGCAGGAAAGCTCCTCACCTTGAAAACTCATTACCCATGTATGTTGGTTACAATCATTTCACTCCTTAATGACAAGGAGAAGAAGAACACACACTTCATCACTAACCTAACTTCATCTCCTGAGGTCAGCAGTCGCTGTCCTCGTCAGGCTCCTTCTTGCATGTAAAGGAAGCAAGGAAGTAAGATCATTAGCAAAACATCTAAATTCACAGAAAGCCATCACACCCCTGAGGAGACTCGACACCAGATCAACTACATACTCTCAACAGATCCTGCTGGCACGTCTACAGGCGACAGCATCCCTAACATGTCCACCCACGTTAGCGGTAACTCAGAGAATAAACAGGTCTTCTCAGACCTTGTTGGGTGACCCACACAACTTAGGCCACCAGATTCCCCCCATTTAATCTGTTCACACTGGAATGACTTTCAGAGAAACGTGGGTTGCTGAGCGATGGCAAATTCAACGCCACTCCTGCAACAGTGAACTACTCTCCCTGTTCAGAAATACTACCTTATCTAAGTCTGAATGTACACAGCTTCAGTCTCTAGCTACTGGATCTTTCTTTGCTCAGCTGAAAACCCTTCCATTGCCATTTTTTTGGTTTCTCAAATAGATACGCAGAGATTGTGATCAGCATCTCATAACCTTGTCTTCTAATATTAAACACATTGAGCTCCCAAGCTTTTCTTTATAATGTATTTTTCTAGTCATTTGAGCATTCCTGAATTTCATCCAATTTTTCAAAACCATAGCTATCTTTCTTCATAACAACAGCGTTGCTGTTACCACGATGGTCTAAAGATATAAGTACATGTAAGCCTGTTCATATGTCTGGAACCTGACCTCAGACAGCATTTTAGTATCTTTATTGTAAAAGGATTACTTTACAAAAAAGGAAACAAAAACAACTGACATCCAAAAATGCGTAAAGAATATGTGTAATATATAATTTCTATTATCATATTCAGATTTATCAAGATTTCTATTATATAAGAGAGCTGGAAAATGACTGAATTTAATGCACTGTAGATGAGTGTTGCCTTTGAACAAGGAAATTTTGCTACTTAATGTTTTCCCAAAGGCTTCTTTATAATGAACCTGGGCCAGCTCAGAGAAGAGATATGAGAGACCATGACAATTTTATTATTGCTGCCATCTAAACAATTAGAAGAACTAAAATAAAATCTAGCTAATTGCAAAATGTAATTATCTCTGAGAGGAGTAAACCAGCATTAATTCTGCTAACCCTCTAAAGGGGTTTCTCAGACATTCTCTAAGTAGACAAGTAAGAGCGAAAACTGGAATATTAAAATGAAGAGGACAGCGTCACAAATCAGCCCAACAAAAAAGTAAAAATTTCTTCAGGGAAACATTAACAACCTTCAAATCACAAACCTTATTAGTTCTGTTCTTATTTTTTGATTAATGCCACCTAGGATGTTACTAGTGCTCAACCTCGCTTCTCTGTGAGATATGTCGAGCTTAATTGAGGCATTTTATCTTTCCTGATACTACTGAAAATGGAGTCAGTAACTCACTGGTCTAGTTTTTTTGACGTGCATACAGAGAGCAATGGTGCACTCAGGCACAGTATATGATGTCGCAAGGGACACGCATAAATAACCTCAGCCTGGACACATACACGGTGCAGGAAACCTCTAGTCCAAATCAACAAGTCTTTCTCAGAACGCAAACATTTAAGAAAGAAAGAAAAATTTCCACAATCTACCATTATTAACCTACAAATTGCTCTCATTCTGGACTGGCATGAGATTGCTGATTAAAAGGCATACATCGAAGGGATGCATCTGACATAAATACATGCTATGCTATTTGTATTTTGACAGCCTATAAAACCTGCATCTTTCCTTAACGTGAATTTCTTCTAAATCAGAGACATTTCTGATAGATATTTCTCCTGTCTTGATGGCAGTTGCAAGTGATGTCATGTGTAATTTCACGGTATACGGATACAACAGTAGAGTAGAAATCAATTTGAATATTACTAAGTTTATGTTTTGTAGAATTAACGTAAATCAATTAACTCCAGCTATCAGTGTCATAAGTAGCTCAAAGCTCATCAATACCAGGAAAATGCTGAAAATGATCAACTAACCAAGGAAAATATTTCTGCTTTATAGAATTAGTAATGCAGTTGCTGCTAGATTTGAAGAGGAACATTTGGCTGCGGTGAAATGAAAGAGGCAATTGGAAGCCAATTAGCTAAGCTGTGGCAGAAATGGAAATATTTCCAGCCCCAGATCTGCAATCTGCACCTAGAATCGCATCAGTGTTCGTATTTTAACCTAAGCACTGAAAGAAATGGGCTTCATCTGCTGAACAGCTACAAATGTTCCCTAGTTTGGGAGAATTTGAGCATTTAGACATTTATGAACAATGGCAGCAACAAAACCACTACCAAGATGCTCATTTATCTCCGATCCTAAATGTATGTTTAGGCGGATGCTTTTTTTTTTGTCTATCTAGAGATAGGAAATTTGGACCAGTAGGTTTAGCCCAGATTACAGTATAGTAAGTATAGTAGTTAAAAGCTCTTACATTTATACATCGACAGATAAAATATATATGAAGGGGTAGCTGACAATTTCATGCTGTGAAGGAATCCTCCAAGTTCCCACAGATAACTGTAAACTTGGGGATGGAAAATCCTGTATTTTCTAACATCCTTGTTTAGTAACGTACCAGCAACATCCAATCATAAAATTATTTCAGAACTCTGGATATAAATGGGACCTTTTACCTGTCCCCTCCCCAGGAAAGGATTGCCCGTGCATCACTCTGAGTACTAATGAGAAGAGAATTTACTAGATATTAATTGGCTACTGAATGAATTAATTTTATTCTGTGAACATACTCCTTCCACAGACATCTACAGTTTCAGTGCTGCAGATTATACTGAGCGCACGTGGTATTCTCAAAAGATTAGCACATGGCCATGGCCAAGACAGAAATATTCCATATGATGTTGCTATTGTGCCTATAAAAAGGCATTAATGAATTCTGACATCATACCATCGCATAAGAACTGTAATAATAGTATAGAAATGCAATGCCCATCACATTTTGTTGCTTTCAATGTTTTCCACAGTGCATCCTCCCCGTCTTTCCCTCTTTCTGCGCTGGACGGTTGAGCTCCCCTCTAACAGGCACGTGAGAGCAACATCCGTCATCCATCTGTTTGATATTAAATCGAGCCTTTTTCAAGCTGTTGCTCATGTTGCCCATTGCTTCTTGGAAGAGTGATGCTGCTTTGCTCCCCAATACGCTTCCTTGGTGTGATGCTCACAAATGCTTCATGACAGCGACGCTGTCGATGTGTTAGAGGTCACTGCCTACCGTGGTGAACCGGAGCATCTTGCCGTTCCCTGGTACCCTCCCCAGCTCCTCCAGTTATTTCCTCTCATCTTCTGCGTAGATGGCTACTTTCTGGACAAGGTCTCCCCTTTTTGTCCCAGTGCTTGCACCAACATTAGTTAGTCAGCAGAATTAGTGGGATTTATAGGTTTTATGGGAATATAAATAATAGAGAACAATTAACTTATTAAGAGTGCAGGAAAATAAGTCTTTGCCACGTTTCATAGCCTGTATTTTCTAATTTACCTTCCCACACCAGGGCTTATTAGCTATACTATTTCAAAAATCAGATACTAAATTTTAGGTTTCTCCTCATTCCTACAGTTCACCTTCTCTCTTTTAAGCTAACATATGAATTTCCTAACATGCTAACTGAAACTATTTCTATACATTAGATACCCAGAAATACAATCTAGCTTGAAGATACAGATCTTTATTGTCAAACAGGAATGTATTTATACCTATGCCTAATGGCTGGCTTTTCAAAATCCTCACCAGGATCCATAGACATGGACAGAAAAAGCACTGCTATTTTCGGTTGCTGGAAGGAGGCCGTTCTTCACAGTGAGCAGTTTCTCTATAGCTGGTATAAGTCGCAGGGACCGTTGACCACATGAACCTTTAAAGGAGAGCAATTTTAAGCACAGTAAAACATGGACACACGCTAACTCCTGAGAGAAAAAAAGGTCTTAGGAATTAAGGATAGAAAAGCTCTCCTAAGTCATCCACTAAATCTCCTCGCTCAACTAATGCAAGACCCTACAGCAAGAACACGGGGAATTCCTCAGAAGGGAGACCTCAACACTGGAGACATGCAGCTCATTTGGATGCTGCTAACCAACCCATGCAAATTTAACGGAAGCTGCTCAAAAACAGAAATTATTCTGAAATTAAAGTAATTCCTTATCTTAGTCAGGTACGCTTTCTCTATCCTCTTTAAGTAATTTAATTGTAACGCTTTCCTCAGTAAGCCTACTCTACTCTCATGTGGACTTACCACTTTATCAGTGTTAATTGCATAGAAGAGAGGGATTTGGGGTTGTTGTTGGGACTTTTTTAACAACTTTCTGAATCCATAATTTCATATGCTGTCTTACCTGAATTGACTAATGGCCAGAAGTGTCTTGTGAAATATTCTGAGTAGTGAGAAAGATTAAAGACAACTCCCAGGCTGAGCCGTGAACTAGAGGCAAGAGTAGAAAGTTGTGAGGCCAGGGCAGGTTCAGCTGAATATTTCATTTCAGGGTAGGAGGGGTTCCAGAATATGAAACAGAAAAGGGTTGGTCCATATTTTCTAGTGCTTTTTTCCTAAATAGCCACAAGGGCCCTGCAGTGATGGGACATCCACCACTCCTCTGGGGAGATCTACCAACAGCAAGCCTCACCCGGACACTCCTCCTGATAACATGCATTTTCCTTTTCCTTCTGATCACAATTAGATACCTCCATATCACATAAAATCCATGGCACGTTGCAGAAATGAGAAAAGCAAAATTTCAACACAGAAAAGGAGGTATTACAGAGGAACTGAAAGCAGAAATTATTTACTGCATTTACAGAAATTAAATATCATACACTACAGCTAGCTTTGAAACGCTCTGGAAAGAGCCCTGCTCAGCTGTCAACAGAGACTTCCATCGAGAAGACTTCCTTTCTGCTCTTGGAAAGCATCTCTTTCTCTCTCAGTCACATCCAGTTGCTGGGCTACAGCTTAAAATAGACTATAACAAAGAAAGTCACTCAACTTCCAACCTGGAATAGCTCTAACACCTTGAAAAATCAAACCTCAAGGTGACAATGAAAAGTAAACCAACATCAAAAATTTTGTTTCATTTACTTCCCCATTTTCAGCAAACAAATTAGTATTTTAACATTCCCTGGGCAAACTACAGTAGTTGTGCTGACAGCGTTCAAGATGGACTAGAAATCTTTTCCTCCTCTCAGTCTTACATATTAAACAGCCCATCTCATTCGGGTCTCATTCAGTAAAACTAACCTGCATCCTTCAAATATCCTTCAAATTCAACATGCCAGAGTTTTAAAGACAACTTTACAAAAACAGTGTGTGTTCTGCCCTTCCTACTCACAAAACTGTGGCTCAAGAGCATGTTCACAGGTCACCCTGTTTACTAGTCTAATGGCTGGACCTTAATTCTGCCCTTATGAGCATTATGGAGTATCGCACAATGTTGCAGATTTCCTAGAAGCAGAATCCACAGTGAAATTTTGTCTGTGACAATAAACATTTCTCCAAATGAGTTTAATTTACAAAGCGACTATTTAAATAGATTTCTTCAAATGATATTGCCTTTTGGTGTTACCAATCTTATCTCATTTACAGCTTATATGTGCACTGCTTCCATATTTCTTTTAACACTCAAATCTTTATATACTGGTATCGCCCTGGCATTGTATACATGCCAGTGACTGTCACCGGGATGTAAAGCAACATTTGGATTGGTATTTACTGCACACCTTGCTTGGTGTCTTAATGACTCTACGGATTTTATCATTATATCAAAGCATGCTGTATGGCTGGAGATGTTCCAAGGCTGTACTCTATAACTCATGGACCCAAAAAGAGGTTAGTTCCTTACTAAGGAAATAATTAGGGCAGAATTCAGCTGGGCAAATGTAGATATTCTTCACCTGTGTTACGGCACGCTTATTAACATCCTTTCAGTATAAAGGCTGCCTAATACAACAAGATTAGGTGCAGACATCTACATCAGGTGACATGAATCCTGTCCTTATTGTTTCTGTTTGAAGATATCTTTCCTTTGTGGAATACTACCTGACATGATTTTTAACAGCATCATTTTTCTTGGATGCTTACACATACAAATTAGAGGTCTCTCAAACAAATTCAAAGTTACGATTCACTTTCTTCCCAGCTATTCCAAGCATTGTTTCAAATGAAATGAATTTATTTCTACAATAGTGATATGTCTTTCATCCAAGAGTTCCCCTTTTGGACCTCTTCGACGCTAAATGGTGGATTGGCTTTGAGGGTGGTTTGGGGGTTTTTTTGTTGTTGTCGGGTGGGAGGAGACAGGGAAATAGCAGCCTGTTATAACGTAGTGTCATCACGCAGTACAACGTTATGTTAACCAGTCCTGAAAGCTCTAGCTGGGTCAGGAAGTAACAAACGCATCCATGGTCTCTCTTGTTTCATGGCTTTTATGTAGTCATGCAGATCGCTGGGAAAACATCAGGCAGAAGCATTCATCATTTTTGCAAAGATAATCCATCAGCTGACATTTCAGATTGCTATACGTCAAGTGGAGAGAGGGTACTTTGCTGCTGTTCGTGATGCAAAGAGGTCAACCACCAACCCATCAGTTTGACTGAAAATAAATTGAGCAGGGGAACTAGTTCAGAATTATTAATGTCTCCGTCAGGGGTTTGTCCCTGATTCATAGACATTACAACCAACAGGGAACATTATATCTTCTTCCCTGACCTCTCCTATTTCCCAGGACATATGATTTCACTCATTTCTCCTACTGCAACTTCAGTAAGTTGTGCTTGGCTATGATTCTACCTGCTGGAGGGTCTAGAGGCAAGGTTTATAGCCTTTATGCCAAGAAGTAAACTATGGGCACTCACAGGACTGTGCTGGAGGCACAGCTTTGATATTGCCCTTTTGATAGTCTCTTCAAGGAGATGGCAGAGGAAGGATGGAAGGGGAGACTCTGTGTTCTCACATCCGTCTCCTTTATTAGCCAAAGAGCTCCAGCGACCCGTTAGAACACAGCGTAATGGGAACAGGCAGCGATGCCTTTGATTTTCTGGCTTTCCTTCCTGAAACGTCTGCTGGTAAAAACACTTTTCTGAGAGAGCACAGCAAAAAGACTGTCTTCCCCAAAAAATCAGTGCAATCAGAACCGGACAAAATGCATTATTGAGAAAAACAGCTATCAGGAAATGGTTATTCAGAAGTTTGAAATATAGTTTGGAACTTTCCACCAAAAGAGAAAAATTTTGCAGGCAGCAGAACTGGGAGAACTAACGGAGGCTGCAAAGCCAAAGCTGAACTGCAGAAGCAACACACTCTGCTCTGCTATTTCTCTAAAAAAGCTGAATTTTCCTTTTAAATAGCCTGTGCGCCTGAGCACAAAGCAGAGGGCTAGGAACTAAGTTATTCGCTGCAGTTAACAGCACTAATAATAAACACAAACCAAACAGACTGAGAAACTGTGTGGCAAGTCTTACAATGTCCAAAATCGGTTCAGAGCAGTGGGAGGAAAGACTGCCCTGTGGCCACTTCCACAGGGAAGTCTCATGCATGGGAAAAAAAACCCCAAAACATTGAGTCTGCAATGCAAACATTTATTTGGGAACCCCATGGGAGGAGGAGGAAGAGAGAAGCTAGAATCGTTACCTCCACATTAATTATTTCTTACTTCTCTTCCCTCAGTCCTAATGTTGTTTTCAGGCAGTTGTTTGCATTTATTAAATTATAATTTATTTCAAATAACTCAAAAGGAAAATAAACATTGGAATGTCTTGCCCTAATGAAAGTGGAAACCAATACGACAACAGAAATTGCTAATATGATAAAATATGTATATCTAACCAAGGCAGAATATCATTCCTGCTTTTTCTAGCTCATATTCAGTCTTTAAAAGACAGAATGATGATTTTTTAAAAATATGTTTATAAACACGGCACTAGCACGGTCCAATTAGAACAAAGGTTTCCTTCCCCAGGACCGAAAAATGTCACCAGGGGTTCACACTAGGAGGGTCTCATTACTCTCATATATTTCACTTCTTTGGGGAAAAAAGTGAAAGATTCTCACCACTGCATAGAGTCTTTTACTGGTGGATAAAATGGTGGGCTTGAGCTGCGTTGAGAGGGTATTTCTGCCATGAGAAGCACTGCACAAGCGACCAAAGGGTAAGGAGGAGCTCTAGCTCCACCAAGGATCAGTCCATAGTCCATAGATCCACCACAGTCACTTCCATAATTTAATGTCTCTTGTTTGACTTGCTGATGTTCGCAGCCATCTACAAGCACAACAGCACAGTTGCATGCACAGCCTGAGTCCTGTTCTTCCTTCTCCCAGGCAGCTAAGCAATATGTACAGTACTTCCAGGGCTGATGGTGGTACACGATGCTTTATAATAAATTCAATTATTAAACAACACCATATGTCACTTCCCTCCAGCTGAAAATGCAGCATACAGTTACTTCGTTAGAGAATCAAAACCCGCTGAAGAAAAAGGTATTAGATGTCACTAAAAAGTTTCTCTGTTTGCTACAGTATGGGGTTTAATAATAAGTTTTGGGAAACTTTAACCTCCCTCCCTCCAAGTGCTCATTCAACATTTCCCCAGACACCCCCCTCCTCCCCGATCACCTTGTCCTGATCATCTCCCACCTCAACTGCTGCCACTTCTTCCTACCTGGTACCCAGTTCCCACACACTTGCTTCCCAGCCTGTTCGAGTCACGGCCGCTAAAATTATCTTCCTAGTCCGACAGTCCATCCTGGCTTGAGTCCTGTATTGCATTTCTTATGGGGGCTGCTTGCTCCTTCTTTTCTCCACCAAAGCCACAGCCTATGTCTCCTCCTCTCTTTTTGTTCTCTTTTGTTCTTCTGTTACCTTCCCTCGGTCGCCCACAGTAGGCATGGCAGAGCATCGGGTACTCCTCACCCCAAAATTATTCATTAAATGACTTCATATCCCAAAAATGAATTACCGGACAAATCTGCTTTATATAAAACAAGTGGGAACACTTATCACTATACGATCTCTAAAACTAGTGCTTTATAAACATGACCGACGTTGGCTTCTAAAAAGAAAAAACCCTCCACTTTCCATTATTCTTCTTTGTGGAATTCATTGCCTGGATAATTTTTAGTATTTCCTTAGGTTGTGGGCACTGGGGATTGATAGGAAGGAACGCTGGCAACACAGCTTGAGAATTTAAAAGTAAGTTGGGGTACTACCAAATCTGCAAAGTACACACTCTTCAGTATGCATCTCTTCCACCTTCGTAGTAACACCAACCGCTAGTAGTATCCAAATTATTTTAAAATTTCTGAATTTACCTTTATGCTAAACTTGCAAAAATTGCAAAAAGGAAAAGAAGCACTAAGAGACCTACAGCGTCACTGGTTGGAGCTGCAGCTCGAAGGGTGAGATTTCAAAATCTTCCAGCAAATCCCATCGCTCCTTGGCCTGTGAGCTCCCTAACGTTACTCCCTCAGCTGGGAAACAGATAGTTTAGTGCAAGGAACAATTAGAAACGCTGTTCCCCAAAAGACATTCCTAGGGAAGACCACAGCTCTGGATATCGCCTCGGATTTGGAGAATCACAGCTGGCTGCTCAAGTGAGAAAGCGAATATGCAGGAGGGAAAAGGAGAGATATAAAACAGCCGAATAGTAAGGTCCCCAATGAGCTAGGCTCAGAAATCATACCTCCAAAACTGGAATCAAAGAGACAGAGTGAATTGGAAGTGTATTTTTTTTTTTAATCTACCACTAGGACAAGATCGGTAAGATAAAGATCATTGTAAAGAAGAGGTGGCCTACAGAGAACATGGAGGATGAAGGAAAGCATGGAAGTATCACTTAGCAATGATAAGGCTTCCCGAAGAGACATCCTTTAAATATTAAAGCAAGCCCTTGATTCCTTTCTACAGCTGGGAAGCCAGAAATAAAAAACAAGCAATATTCATAGGCATTCAACACGCCTTTACTTTGTGCCCCTTAAAAAGATAAGGAACAAGCAGATAAAAACCACAACAGGATACGAGCTGTGATGAAAAGTGCCCTTAATTGATAAAGCTTCCAGTCCTACAAACCAAGGACTGAACAGGATCTAAAACTTTTTGAAGAAAATAGTGAAGCCAGAGAGAAACAGATCTCTTGAACAGCAAAAGAGAATGTAGAAAAAATAATAGGATATTAAGCTTAAGGGAAAAAATGAGCAATGAGGCCAGTTCATTCATTAGGAATAGCAAGAAATATCCGATAACTAGTTCAGAATAAATAGCGGAAGTTTTTGGACAGGTTTTATTAAAGGATTATGTGAAACTGATATGTCTCCTTCACACAAAAGGAAGCCAACCACCCTATGGCCTGACCATGGCTTCAATAAGAAAAAGATGATAGGATGAGGCTATAGAATCCCATTATGTTTTTAATTTTTTTATATATATATATTTACATAATATATACATATATACACATATACATGTATATACATATATATACACACATATATTTACAAGCTTTCCTATATTTTCCTATACACACAAACAAAGCAGCAGGTTTGTATGAGCTTATATGTGAATTTTACATGCTTTAAAAGAGTTTAAAATCTTTATTCATAGATTTATTTAGCAAATTCTTGCCAAGTAAAAGTATTTCCTTCTGCTACAGCTAAGAAAGAATAGTTGCAATACTTAAAGAGGGGAGAAACTGGAGTAACAGCTTATTATACAAACCTATAAATGTTGACGCAGAGAAGTTTACCAAAGTGCCAACAGACAGAATAAAAGGTATACTAATTGGATTTATACACCCAGATAAGGATTTATGGTAGGCAAACAAACTGTAGGTGATCGTAGGAGGCCCTTTAAGCCGGCATAAAACATGCATGAAAACTTCCTTACTATGATACAGGCACTGAAAAGTCCAAATGACTTCAAAGACTAATTAGACACATCCATCAAAGGGAGTTCAGCGTGCCCTCTTAAACACAGAGATGTGGCACAACCTCTGGCTCAGAAAGCACCTAGGATGTGGTTTTCCAGAACTAGAAGCGTTCATTTGGGAAACTGTTATTGTATGCTTGCCGTTTTAAACATTTTTTCCCTCAAAAAGACCCCTGCTGCTGGCCACTGTCAGGACACTGGGTTAGAGCTGCTCATCTGGTCTCAGCTAAAACAGCTCTTAGTATGTTCTACCCTTTCTTGACCCCCTTCACCAAGAGAATGGAAATATTTAAGTGCTCCGTCAGAAAATTTGTCTCTCTGCATACTTGAAGAGCACCTATTTCCAGTTCGTACAATGCCCTTAGGACTTCTGATCTGCCAGATGGAAATAAAAGAGGCTACGGGTGAGACTTGCTAAGATGCAATGTCAACCTGTCAGTAACTCAAATGGGATGAAAACTTTTCTTTTCCAGTATCGTGCAAGGAGAAATGAAACACACAAGAGCTCTCAGCAGACCCCTTTTGAGGGACTGAAGTGCACAGACCAGCAGTCTCTTTTACTTGCTGCTACACTATGAACTTCTGTAATGTGAAAGGGATAAGCTCCTTCCCTCTGAGAACTTGCTTTGTGCTAGGTTCTAGGAGCCCCTCCGAATTTAAAGCATATCTCAGCACCGTCTGTCCTAGCAGCCAACTTTCTGGACTATGTCTTGCAAAGGCAGAAGCGCAGTCTAAGTCTGTGTTTTAAGGCACTCAGGAAAAAAATCATTGCGGTTTCAATGTGCCTCCCAACACAAAAAATATCTACAGTAAAACATCGCATAAAACCAATTCTTTGTCATCCCACACAAGCATTTGTCCAATGGTTTGGCCTTGCAAGCTCCCCTATTCAGCCAAGAATTGTCTATACTGGAAAACAAGCAATTTTTCCCCAAAATGTAGTAAATTACATTATACATCTGCCAGTGAAGAACTTCAGATTTTTTCCCTCTTATTTCTTCTCCTAAAATTCCAGGATAGGGTGATAAAGCTTCTGACAACAGGTCAGCCTCTCCCAATCCTGTAAATAATCTTCTGATGGGGGCAAGGCTTCTAGGAGAGGTAATAGCTTTCGGTAGACAAACTACTGAAACTAGCTGACAAGCTTTCAAGCATCTGAAACTTCTCCTCAGCTCCTAAAGTCAAACAGAGAAGAATAACAACAACGATCCCAAGAACAGTAAGACTGGCCTCATATGGAGGGGCACCAAGGATGCAGCTTCTACGGAGGTTCTGGAAAGTGCAGAACCTTCCATAGGAAGGTTCTCACCATCACACTGGTGACCTGGGAAGATCTCAGTGAGGCTAACGAGGTGACCCTTTACAGCCTGCCTTTCCTTAAGTTGGTGTCTGGCCATGATGTGAGGCTAGCACCATTTCCACAGCACAAACACGTATGATTTTAAGGGTTACCCCTGGGCATTAGAGGAGTCAAGCGACAGAGGCAAATTTCTCTGTAGGAACTTAACTATGCCTCTGACCTGTGTACTGGACACCAGAGCCAATCTTGAGGTCCACATGCTGGTAACGATGCTAACTGCAGTGAGCACAACCACACCTACACATAAAAACTTGCCTGCAGATCAACTGGGGATAAAAACATAACTTGGCTGTTAATCAAGACAATGAGAAGAATGCTAATTTTTCATACATATACATTATTTGGAAAAGCATAATTGCAGCGGGAGGAGGATTTTACTTTTTCTAAGCGATACTGTTTATTCAGAGTGAATTCCTACGTAAATTGGAGCAGGTGGGAAACACAAGTGGGAAAACCCAGATAAAAGGAGCAGTAATGATGAAGAAACTCTCTTAAACAAGCTGTGACCTTCAAGGCACAGCACCTACACGAATGTCACTCCTAAAAATTGAATTCACTCATGAACAAGCAAAGAGCAGCGCTCCGTTTTCGAAAAAGCCACTCAATAGTATTTTACGTTTAAAATAGTTGACTGCAACACACACCAGCAGACTGGACACGCCAACGACCAAAGACATCACTGAAGGGCAGGCAGCTTTGGAAAGCCAAACCTGCCTGTCAAAAGTGGAAGAAATGGAGTTGAATCCCGGCCAAAAAGCGCTCTTCTCTCATCAGAAGAGATCCATGAGCTTCTTTGTACGACACATACGGCAGTGCCTTGCTGCCCATCAAATCCATAAAGTGGCATGAGAGTTGCGATGCCAGCAGCTTACCCCGGGCCAACTCAAAGGACCTAACAAAAAGGCTGCAGAGACAAAATAACTATACTGGTGGTTTTAAACCGGCGACGAGATCTCGCAATTGATTAAAAATCTAGGCTAAAAGTGCTGACGATTGACACCAGAAATGCCAAAAGCAGCAGTTTTTCAAAAGCTGGAATTTCAGAAGATATTAAAAAACAAAACCCTTTTTCCTCCTACTTACAAATCGAAGAGCTGGACGTAGCCCTTCAGAACAGCACGCTGTGTTTACAAAGAAATAAAATCTCACATTTCTATACAAGGCAAAAACGTATCTAAGACTGCAAGTCTACAAAGTTGAAAGTAAACACATGGCCAGTTTAAACTGTTATTAGCCTAATTCAACTTTACCATTAGCTTAACTTGGAGGTTAGCGCATTTCATATTTCAAATTACTACCCCTATCTCCTAGAGGCATGCTGGACAAATACCATATAAATCAGGGAGCCTGACAAGATTTAATAGAAAAACCTGCTAAATTGACCTATAAATATAACGCACTGCAATGCATCAGCTGGTGCTGCCACTTTTTTGGAAACCATGGAAGAAATCAGGATAGCTGTCTAAATAGCCCCTTTCAGTTTTTTTCCGTGAACATGGGATGGACCTTCTAGACTCAAACCTAGGAAACCAATCCCACATACAGTCCTTGACATCTAAATTATACTTCAAAAGTGTGCTGGGGAAAAAGAAAACCCACGTTTTAGAGCAAGACTCTGAGATCTTCCACTGTTGTAATTGTCTCTGGTCTCTCCGAAGCAATGGTTTACCTCTTTGACAAGTGAACTTAGGGTTATTTTAAACTCGCTTTTTTGGAAAACAGCTGTTCTGCACACTCAATTTGCTTTGAAACTCACTCCTTCTTGGCTGGGGGAGGCAGAATTTAATATTTATGTTCTCTGCTCCTGTAAGGGAGTATTTGCTATTCTTCTGATGCATGTTACTAGGTTAATCATCTTTTCTTTCTGAAAATGTAAGTATCTTTTGTTCCTACAAGGTAATGAAGTAGAGTTACTCATCTTCATAATTAATCTTGAATTTTAATTAAACCAATTAACTGAACATGTCAAATGTTTGTCACTTTCAAAGCGGCATAAAAATTAGACTTAGTAATAAATGTTACTTATTCACATATTGCCCTGGGTTATACTGCAGTCACAGTATCAGTAACAAGATCCCGATGCTATTTTATTCTGTATTAATATGATTTATTATGCTATAATAAGTGTATTTTATTCACTTTTCTGTGCCACCAGCAGCACGAGGATAAATTTTATCATAGAACGTACTGGTATGTTCTTTACAATAAACACAGTGAAATAAAGGAGCCTGCAATGACATATACACGCCTTCCCCTATCTTCCTTAACCCTGGGCTAGCAAACTCAAAACGCACTTTTTATGGATCTCTTATCCTGCAAACACACTGGTAAATGAACAGCTCACATGAATAAACATAAGCAGGTAAGAAAGTGTTGGAAAGATCAGAGTCCAAAATCATCACGATGGGGATCTTCTTCTCTGTGTTATTTGAATATCTATTAAAAATACATGATATGAAGGACACCGAAGAAGAGAAAGAGAATTAAAAGTATGACTCTTCTCTGAAAAATGAGCCTATAAAATGGGATTATGGGTTTCCATGCTAAGTATTCATAATATCATACTTAACTCACTTGCTTCTCAAGCACCAATTTTGTTTTCCCCTAAGAGATACTACTTTATGATTAACCAAGGATCTAAAAGTCAACCTGTGTTATCATCTTCTCACATACCATCACTGCTAATAAAGATCTTGTGAACCAAGTTATACCCAGCTTCATCACACAGCCCTACAGTTCTCCATGCCTCTAAATGATCTGCAGTCAAGACACCTAAAATGTCACCAGGTATCACCACTTTGGGGGTGAGAAATCCAGTCCTCAGGTACTCTAGAAAATTATTCAATTTACAAGTTCCTCTTTTCCCTCACCCCCATGTTTTCTTCAGGGGACAGCAAGAAAAATGCTAGTCATTAGACTCCGACATCAGACTTCATGATGGACACAGTATAGGTAACTGAATTGAAAGGAGGAGAAAAAAAGAGCATGTTTCTCAACAATACCAATGTAGTCCTCTTAGTAAGGATACAGAAAGCTCGTGACGGCGATGCACAGGCAATAGCCGTCTGTCTTTGGTGAACTAGTTTCCAGCTCCTGAGCATGAAGGAGCAGTATGTTGCCATACAAGTTAGCAGATGCAACTATGTGTAAAATTAGAGCCAGGAGTAAGCTTTTAAGAACGACATAAAGCTCCTGTCTAGGTAACTGGGTGAGATCAGGTATTTGCTTCCTCTTACTGTAACTTATACACTAACTCCAGGCAACTTAAATACTTGTCAGCTCTCTCCACACTAATACACGTGTGCCAATGTCATTTTAGTCTTCATTACCACTGTTCTGCATGAACATGCATGAGAACAAAGCACACTAACTTGGCGATACTTGCCTATGAGAAATTAGTATTTTCACTTGTATTTTGGTGAGTTTTACAGACACGCAAAAATGGAAACTTTAATTAAATAGGGGGAAAAAACAGAGTAGTCCCCCACCCAACCCCCAGCCGGTTGCAAACAGGTCCCTCTCCCTGGGAGTCCAGGTGGAGAAAGATTTGCCAGAATTGCTTGAACCAGCTCTTTTACATCTTTTTTTTTTCTTTTTTTTTTGTGTGTGTGTGTGTGTGTGTGTGTGTGTGGTCAGGCAGCATCATCCCAGCCTTTAAAGACATCTGAAAGCTCAGGGTCCAGAGACACTGCACAAAATCAGAGACGCCACCATAATCCACAACCTTAATGCGTATGTTCTTGTTCCATTACATAGGTATTGATTTACCCTGCACAGCAATAAATAATACAGAAGCTTTTTGACGCTGACCAGCTTGCAAGCTGGTAATCAAAGGGAAGCAAGTATAACGACCAAATCCATAAAGAAGCATTTTTTTACAGTCACGTAAGTGCCAGAGTAAAGACGGAGAATGCCAAAGTCACAGAGATGAGGGCAATGATAGAACAGATGGATGTTCATATGCAAAAAAAGATCCAGCTAGACCCTTCCTCCACTGATTAATAAAGCGCTAAAGCCGAGGTAGCCATATGGAAGCACTTTAATTTGCATGCTTTGGAATTTCAATAACACACATGATTTGCCGAGTTGCAATCATATGCATAACTAGCCCTTGGAAAGCCACTTAGATAGTAGATTTTGCAAAAAAACAAAAAAACAAACAAAAAACCCAATGCCAGAATTGCCTTATTTCTAAATGAGAGTCCAATGAACACAAAGAGAACAAAAGGAGTGGTAAATTTTAACACTAAAACCAGATGAACATTTCAGTGGATGGAAATAGCAAGCTTTAGCGAAAGAGAAACATTCAGTTGGCAAAAGGGAGATGTTCCCTGCATTTTCGACTGCAATGTGAATTCACGCTCCAAGCAGCAGCAAAGACAGTGCAGAAGACTTGCACTGGTTGGGGCAAGACACAGTGAAGGAACCCAAAGAGGAGATGCCGCTGGAGACCTCGGCAGTTGGGAGGGAGAGGAGGAAACCTGACTACTTCTGCCGGATGCTTTGGGTAGTCCTTCTCCCTTGCTCCAAGTGATAGTCACACATTCTCAGTTGAGTACGGTGGCACGTTATGCATCTATTTGCACAGACCTCAGTATCAAAGTCAGACTGACAGGCATCCTCATGCGAATGCTTTGCGTCCTCTTTCTCCAGCATCTCCAACACTTCCCCTAGGAAGCTGTGCAACCTAATCAGGACACTCCTCAAATCACTATTTTGCTCAATTCTTTTAATCCAGCTGCTCACAGTCCCACGTGACCGCCACAGGCACAGGCATAATTAATCATTATTGATATATCTTAATTACATATAAAAATCCCTTAAATATCTTAACTACGTACAAAAGACTGTCCAACATAACCATTTCGGCAGGAAAGCTTCTACTGAGTATTGTCTGACCTATGGACAATTTGATCTCTTCTGCAGCAGGAACGATGTAGGAGCAGCTTTGGGACCCTCCCTCTGGGATGCTGATCCACACACTCAGGTGCACGAACTGGACTAGCAGGAGCTCTGGGGGCAGGGAGGGAATTATTCCTAAACTATCTGAAACCCCCACCTGGAGGACCGCTCTGACAATCAGATGCTGAATGTGAAGGCTTGGGCATCCGTCTAGCTTCAAGTTAGTCCACTGTCTTAAAGCAGGTCGTTATCTCATCTATGCAGATGCCAGGCTGGGGTGTTCCTGGACTACAGGAGGAATTAATGACTTCAGTGAACTGGGTGCACCCCCAGGCACAGCCCTGACCCCCAGCTACACCACAGCCATACCACAAGAGCAAACTTATTACTCTCTTATAACTTAAATCCTGGAGCTCTTGCCACACCTTCAAAGCAGGCAAAAAAATAGGTGACATTTTGGTTAAAGCTATCACACCATTCATCCAGCTCTGTGTAAAGCATCAATTATTGTGACTTCTTGTAGTTGAGAGGTTTAATTGGCCATTTAATATACAAAACCCAAAATATTTTAATCATATGTCTTAAATATTTATTGAAAAAAAGAGAAAGGAGCACTGACCACAGAAAACACACACTGCAAGCAGCTTTTATTCTCAAAGTAGCTATCCAGTTATGAAGGCAAATCCCCTCGCTTCCTTCAGAAAGGCTGCTTTTTATAAGCTGAGGACAATAGCTTAAACATGTAAATAGTTTAAGTTCAGCCCAAATTCATAGTAATTATTCTGTGTGTCCAAATATAGACTTACTTAAAATTTGTCATCAGACTTTATAGCCAGAGAACTGATCTAGAAAAGTCAGATCAGTACTGTACCTTTAGAGAAAAGCTGATAAAAAGCTGATAAAACCTACACGCACAACCAAAAAGGAAGAAATAATTTGCTGATCGCCACACGTAGGAACCTATTAACTGAAACACATACAAGTATGGATAATCAGTTCAGAAAAAGAGAAGCACACAAACTAGAAAGACTGGATGATTGGAGTCTATCACTTAAGATAGAAATCAAGACCAGTTTAAAACTTGAGGGCATGGAGAACTAGGCCAGCCAGCCAGTGGAGAAGGACAATTTCTCCTGGTGGACTGATACAAAGGGCGTAGGGACAGAGCCACGTATCAGCCAGCCGTATACAAATACATACCTGTGTCACTTCATTTCTTCCCTCCGCACACTTAGACAGTCATTTGGAAGAAGCAGGCAAGTGCTTTTCATGCTGGAAGAAGCTTGTGTTGTTTTTCTTCTGCAGAAGACGCGGAGCGAGGATGCTGGAATGATGATTCACTTCAGGAGAAGCAGATGGATGTTTTTGGTCTGATTATCTGATGTTGCACCACATACCACTGCTGATTAACTGTTACTGCTTAGCATATGAAAAGAGAAAGTCCAAGAAGCGCAGCCCGTTCATTACGTTGCTAGTTCACATATAGTTGATATGAATATTTAAAAAGCGCGACATCCTAGTGGTGATGGATAGGAAAGAGTAATCATCAATTTACGGGCCTAATTATGCTTATGCTTTTGTACATGAGATGAGGGGCAGAATTAAGGAAGCGTTTTCCCTTCCTGCACAAGTGGTGCAGAAGGACACCACCAGTGAAGGCAAGTTTCCTTTTACTGGCACCTTCAGACGGAAAAATCCACATTTTCCCAGAGACGGCAGTGACCAGCTGTCCCCTGACATCTCTCCTCACCTCTCTGATGCTACCAAGGTACGGTTTGAAAGATCTCCTGCTGGACTGGAAACCTTTAAAAGACAGTGGGTAATGATACACGCATCCACACACACTTAAATACATCCCAAAAATTCTCTTAAAATGTTTTTCTCCTCACCTGCCTCTTGGTCTTTCGCACTCAAACTATTCTGTAAGAACGTCCACTCGGTGTGATAAAACTTCCCAGAAATACACACAGGTAGTTTATGCCCGAAGACGCACAACGTGTATACCGAAGATGTCCAGACGCATGCCCCGGTCACGCGAGCACGCGAGCCTGAATTTATGCAGTGTGCCCACGCGTGAAGTTGGTCATTGGGAAGAAACACAAACATGATGTGCCTACCTGTACAAGCATGGGCATCCCTTACCTTAGATGAAGGCTTAGATGAGAGAGAAGTGCGAATTTAACGCAAAGCCATAAAAATAAACTGAGTGAGAACATAATTAATTGAGCTGTATTCCTCTAGAAGGTCTTCAGCCTGAAGAATTAAAACGTGTAACATATGCATTTATTTATTTGGGAGGTAGGATGGAGAACAGCGGTAGGCTTGCAGCAATCAATAAAATCCATATTGTAGCTGTAAATTAATTTACTGCCGCTCTTTCATTGCAACGCAGTCCCAGTGGACAAGCCTACGCGCGTATCCAGCTCCGGCTCGCGCAGGTGACGGGACCAGTCATATAACATTATTATGATCTTTTAAAGGCGACAAGGGAGAAGCCGTGCCGAGGAAATGCGACGCTCATAAACACAGTGCTCCGATCAGGGAGCGCAGGTTTGCCTCCGCAGCTACAGGTAATTTTGGAGATTTGATGACGTCTGCCACATCGGCCAGCTCGCCTCGTAAATCTGCACCTAGCCGTTCGGGAGCCTGGGAGGCCACAACTGCTCAAAAATACCGGCTTAGCCATTCACAGCCTAGGAAACACCACTTTTTTTGTGCTCCTCACTTCACTGAGAGTCTGAATAGTTTTTTCCTAGTCTACCAAGCTTCTGGGGGGAGGACGGGAGCACTTCTGGAGAGGAGTCAGCACCAGCTTTCCAGGCAAAGGTGTCCTGCTATCTTGGCGATGACAGGTATACACTGTGTGGACACAGAGGTATTCAGAGCACACGGAGAGAAGTGAAGCCTCTGCAACAAGGTTAAATGAATAGATTAGGCAGGGAGCAGCCTCTATTTTTAAAGCTCCAACAATAACCACCTATGAGGAAATGAAATAATAGCGCTCCGGGAGAGCACAACTAAAAGCAGCGGTCCAACGTGCTCCTGAGCTTGAGGGACACGGATTAAATGGAAATTTGAATTTAAATGCCACGTGGGTTATGGTTTCACACACTTGAAATTCCTGCTTCCTCGGGATGAGATAAACTCTACTGGTGGCACGATTCTGCCGTACTACTTCCACCACCAGACATCAGCATTTGTTTTATATCTGTTAATTAACAGCCCCGGGAAGGTTGCAGGGCTGCACGTGCCCTCTTTGGGCTGGCTTTGCAGTGCACACAGAGGCAGTGATGCGATTATAAGAGGACCACATCAGAAGATGAGATGCAATTGCTCCGTGCAAAGCAGTTATTTGCTCCCATGGAAGAGCACTACGGCCTCTCAGCACGATTTAACACATCTAGCGTACTACTCGCAGAGCCCGCACGGTCTGAAAGAAGGGGCTAAATAAACGAGAAAAAAAATCCTTTCCACCCTAACTGCCAAATTCTGCACTTCTGTTTCTGCTGCCTGGAGACGAGCCGCGGGACTGCTGGCTTTGCAGAAGCAGCTCAGAAGGTGTGAAGTCTGAGACACAACTGGACAACATCCACGCAGCTCCGCGCTGTAACTGAGCCTCCATCGTTTTCAGTGCAAAGCAATTGGAAGCCACCCGAGCTCAAGGGTAGGAGATCAGCGACAGGCAAAGCACAAACCTCCCTGATCTCGTGACATGAGCCGAAAAAATAACGAGCAAGACTGCGGTCCATGTGATGAGTGGCAAGCGCCGGGCGCTGCTCTTCTCCTCCTCCCCCGGATGGATGGAGGGATGAATTTTTTAAGATAACATGCCTTTCTTTTCCAGCGGGGAAAGAGTGGGGACAGACTTCCAAAAATAGGCTAGCCTGTCACAACTGCTAACTGTCAGCCGGTGCTGCGATTGGAGCTGATCTCCTGGGGAGGAGGCTGGGAGCAGGGAGCAAAGAGAAAGAGCAGCTCCTCTTGCCATAGCGAAGGCACGGAAAAAGTCACCAGGCAACCTGCGGTCAATCACTGACAATTCATAAGCCAAAAACCAAAAAACAGTCATCTGGAAGTAAAAATACCTAAATGCATCAGTTTACCATCAATTATTAGCACATGTGCAATGTTCTAGACTATCAAAAATGATACTCTACCACCTCAATGTGCTCTCCCTCCAAGGTCGCACTGGGGCAAACACACGATCACTGCCTTTTTAAGCAAACTGACCCAGCAAATTAAACCAAAATGCTCTCTTTAAATCTAATTTTCCAGTGTTGTCCTAAAAAGGCTCCTGTCCATGTGGTCTCTGTGGCAAACAGACACACTTAAGTCACAAGATGCTTAGAAAGGAAATACGTTTAGCCTTTCAGGAGCCCAGGCGCAATTTGAATTGCACAAACTCAAAGGTATTTAGAAAAAATACATAAATAAACCCACTGAAATCCAAGCAAAATTTGCTCAGTGCTAAATGTTTAAAGTTATACAAGAAGAAAATTGGGAAAAAAATACAGCCACATTATTATTAAATGGACATCCTCATCATCTGTGCTGGTTTTTTTGCTTCCCACTGCATGAAGGAAATGTATTTTGTCTGCATAATCTTTGCCCAAAACAGACTAATATTTTTTACATTGTCTGTCTCAGTCACGTGGCGCCGTGCAACATTAAAGATTCCCTCCATTACGTGCAGCACCAGGCGTTTCCTGATGCATCTGTGGAAGATGCTAAGAGCACCATCTTAACATAAGGACCAAAAAAATGCCAACATGAAACTCTATCTCATCACTAACTCATGCAATTCGTTTCCCTTTCTTCAGGTCCAAAACGCAGCCCATTTGCCAGCAAACATCTTTATTTATATTTCTGCACTCATGCAATGCAAGAACATGGTAGTGGAATTTCCTTCTTATTATTATTATTACTACTACTACTACTACTACTATTTGGAGCCAAAACCAACCACTGTATCATGTCACGCCACGCGCTGACCCCAGCTCACCGGGCAGCAATTAAAGAACTCAGCTTGCACAGGAAATTTTTTTTAAAACTTGTTTTTAAGCTGTAAGTAAAGAAGGTTTTTTTTAATGGCAGGTGAGGTTGATTTTATGATTAAGGCAACAGACAGAGACTCCAATGATTCAGGTGTATTTCTTTGCTTCGCCGCATAATTCCTACAATACCTTTAGCAAGATGTGCGAGAACCGGTACTATAAAATGCCAGGGAGAAAAGCAACAATTTTGCTTCACATCAGGAATTACACCGAGCTCTAACTCATTTCGAGAAAGGAGATGATAATGCCTTTCCTTTCCGCTCATTTTGTCTGCAGTCAGTTTAAACCGTTAGTTCCTCGAGGCGAGTTCCTTTATTACGTGTGCTACAGCCCGTTGCAGCGAGGCTGGTTTTCCAGGGCACGGCGATGAGTAAGGACGGTGCCACCGGACACCAGCATCGCAGGCATCCCGGATAACTGGGGGATCCAATATCGGTGAATCACAGGTCTTCCCTCCCCTCTGAACGTGCATCATCAAAAGGAAATAAGGAAATTAAGGAAATAAAATAATAAACAGTGTAAAATTAATAAAATTAATAATACAATAAAATTAATGCCAGTAATCCGCTCCTGAACTCCGAGTCTGAAGAAGAGTGCATGAGACATACAGCACGCGCTTGCTATCTTTTACACAAGCCCTAGCCTGGAGCACTTTCTTCTCACCCAGTAAGTGTTTATGAGCGCTTTTACAAGAGCTTTTGCGGGGCCCATCCACATCGTGAACAGATCCGGAGATTACTGCTGGCAAGAGCTCACGAATAACGACCCAGCAAGGTGTTGCAAGCCGAAAGAGAAAAATCACAGGGACCACAAAGCCACTGAGATACGAGCAAAAAAGAAGTGTCCTCCAGCTACAGCAGAAGAGCTGCATCCATGAAGCCTGCTGGAGCCCCAAGGCAATGATTTGGTTATCTCAAAGGGAGCAGAGTGGCTCTAAAAGTCAGAACCTCAACCCAAAAACTCAAGCACAGGTGGTGTTTAGGTGGCCACATGTAGGTACAGTATAATCATTTCAGGATATTAATTCCTAAGAGAGGTCGGCTAGGGGGAACCAACATACTTTGTGTTGGTCCTTTGCTGGCAGTAACTTCTGGCCATCGCTAACAAATTTAAGCAGAGAAATATCCAACCATAGCTGAATTTTCTCTGCTGTTTGAACACACAAAAAAATTAGACCTAGTTATAGATGCTCTCAAAGCTACTGATGAAATATTAGTAGGGTAGTGAAAAGGGGAGAAAAAATAAGTCAAATGTCTGAAGCACAGAAGTTATGGTAGAGCATATCTTTAAACCAAACAATGCAGCACGAAATGGGGCACTGGGAAACAATGACTGCAATTTCTTCATTGAGCTGGCCTAAAGATGCTGCTTTCCGGCAGATGGCAAAGCAAAAACACTGGCGATACAGCATGGCCACTTTCTAACTTCTCTCCTGAGACACCTTGGCAACCTCCAAAGCTGGAGGTTCCTCAGCTCCTCATTTTGCCATGTAAGGGTAGGATGTGAATGATGACTCTGGGAGGCTGAAGCTGAACCAAAAACCCCCTCTTCTAGTTATTTTCTCGGGTCAGACCTAAAGGGTTGCGAAATGGCTTGGAGACCGATGTGCATTTAGTGAAGCAAAAGACTGATTCGTTAGCCTCACTGGGATGTAGAGCTGGTTAGAGCTATTTCCCAGTTCTCTGCTCCCACCTTTCCAGCACCGAGACAGTAACGCATGTATCACAAACTCATGCACCGGAGTGAGTGACAAAGATTTTCAGCTACTGAAAAATCAGTGCTGCACAATTTAGCAAACCAAAAGTTATTTCAAGACAAAACCACCATGCAACACTGTCATTTAAATAATGAACGGCTCTGCCTCCTTGCTTGCTTTCTTTCTCCTAAAATACTTCTTGCTTTCAGGCAGTTGGCAACAAATAGATCTTAGCATTTGCATTTCAAGCAAGAAGACGAATCCAGATCGTCGAGCCAAAAGGACTAAAAAATGTAAACAGGCACAAACTTATCAAAGACATCCAAACTTTCCCACCCAGGGAAGGCATTGGCAGTTTGGCAGGAGCTCAGGAGGAACCCCAAATTCCCTTCAGGTGCTTGGAAATTGTTCTTCTCTCCCATTTGCAAACGCTGCTCAGCCACGTGCCAGCCTGCAATGCCTGTTGAGCGCTCTGGAGAAATGGGAGCACTTTGCTCTGCGCAGTCCCCACGATCCATAGCAAGAGAGACCAAATGTCTTTTAGTCTGTGATGAATAATTTATGACCAAACGGGCCCAAACAGAGCCTGAGATTTTGTTAGCACCAACAGTCACTATGGAGATTGTGAGCATGGTGTTCAAGCCCCCAAAACGCCCATTTAGCCATCATCAGATAGGTCCAACTCTTGGATAGTCCAACTCTTTATGATTATTCAGTGTAATTACAGAAACTAAAAACTAGCTACATAGTTATCACAGTTTATATTTGCAAAGAATTAATATCTCTCTGAGACTTGAGCAAACGAGAGGTGCTGGATATGGCAAAAAAACCCCAATTTCAATGGCTTTTACCCTAACAGGCAGCGGGTGAATTTTCAGCAACTAACAGATGCTCAGCCCTGTTGGTAAGGAGGTAAAACTACCACACACGTGGGGCAGCAGGAAAAAAACAGCAGACAACCAGGTTTTTGTACAGTCATGTGGCTATGCTTATAAAGCTGATGGGTCAAGCACGTTGCCTGAAAATTTCACTTGAGTTTGCTGCCTCATGGACTCAAAACAAGTCCAATTTCAAATCTGTCCCACTCAATTTTGCACTGGAAAAGGCAGTAGAACAGGTTGCCCAGGGAGATGGTGGAGCCTCCTTCTTTGGAGGTATTCAGAAGCCATCTGGACAGGATCCTGGGCAACGTGCTCTAGGTGACCCTGCTTGGACAGGGGGGTTGGACTAGATGATCTCCAGAGGTCCCTTCCAACCTCAACCATTCTGTGATTCTGTGATTTTTTTTTTTTTTTTTTGGCCTAACATGGACATTTGTCAGAGAAGGCACAAACTTGAGGGTCGTAGCTGTGGCAGGCTCTGTTCCCTTCCCAAACGGAGCCGCGGGCAAGTCTCCCGAATTAGAAAAACTATCTCAAAATAAGGTTCAGCATCCCCTGGCTGCAATGCTTTATCATGCTACTAACAGAAGAAAACAAAGAAAACATGGGAAAGAGAAAAAACTGCTGAGGGATACTCTTGGATTTTTATAATCTGAGGATTATGTTAGACACGGTTGCTCCACTGATTTGCTACCACGTCAAAGATCAGTCGGACAGCAACTGCATAGTCTACAGCACATCCTGGCTCTTAAAACAGTGGTGTGTGATAAATAACACGTGTAAGGCACGGGGGTAAGAAATCAGCCTGGGACAGTAGATATGTGAATTAATACAATTTCAAACATACACACACAGACAATATATAGCTTCTCACACAGGTCCAGAGTTGGCTTTCACCTTTGATGATGCAAAGAACTGGGGGTGAAGGGGGTGTTTTTAAAGAATGCTTATGCCATTTTATCACTTCATCTCTCAAAAAATATCCCTACAAAAAGAGAGGAAATATTCAACTTATTTATTTATTTATTTATTCTGAGCGTCCAGCAATCCCTCAGTAAATCATTTCTCATTGTACTCAAAGAGACACAATAAATCCACCATGGGCTAACTGCTAAGATCCTCCCACCCACAAATAAATCCTGACTGTTGCATATTTCCAAGCACGGAAGAATATTAAGAAGCAAAACCACAGTCTTTCGGGTTACATTGAAATGAGCGGAGAATTAACCTTCAAAACTATTTTAACGCACGGGGAAAGTTAGGACCATAGAAGGAAGCCACGAGAATACAGACGGACCTGCGGAAAAAAACTGCATTGAGAAAGTTCTGCAAAAGACCAGCAAAAACAACATTAAGGAAATTAATGTGCAAGAAAACAGAGATTTCCTATCCATATTTCTTAAACTGACGAGATATTTTCAGAGCACATTAATATTTACGAAGATTGGTGAACTCTATGAGCAGGGGGTTGGATAAGGTGGCCTCCAGGGGTCCTGTCCTTTCCACCTGAAATTATTTTATGGAAAGGAACTGAGAACATTATAAGATGAAGTATGGGTGCAAAATGCCTAGTGAGAAAACATCTCCCTAGATACTTAAATAATGTATAGCAGTAGGATGCAATGGTCACATTAGGAAAATTTCTGCCATGCTCAAAGATTCTATGAATTTCAGAAGTTTTGCTCATTTGATATATTAAACTCATTTTTTTTGCACTAAGGCAACCTTTCAGAATTAAAAGACCTTTCTCAGTATCATATAAAACTGATGATTCTAATGGCCTTTCAAATATAACTCCAGGCAGAGACTCAGCTAACATATCTTCAAGGGAGCAACTGAATTTAGAGGCAATGATTTCTTCCTTATATTCCATTTTATTCCAGAATGTAACACTAATTCTAATGGATTATACATGCAAAAATGTAACAGTAATGTCTTTTTTTTGGGCAGAAGTGCCAGAAAAAAGGCAAAGAAATTAAACCGCAAATCTGTCTGCAGCCTCAGACAATTCCTCTTTGCATTTATGTCTATAAAAATGTGCTAATTCAAAACGGCCTTTGCATTTGCTTGCAAATAAAAAGAAATAAATACCAACAGAATTTGGCAAGATTCAAAACAGTCCTCCCTAAACTGTAATCCTACAGCAAGACACAAAGATAACATCCCCAAAGAGCACTTATTAAAGAACACATGCGGAAAGCAATCCTGCCATTAAAACTCTGAGGACCGCAGTCCTCCTCACAGATGGCTACAGTACCCAAAATATGACAAATTGTATATAAAAACTCACCCAATCGTGAGAAGCATCCGACACCCTAACCCTCCCCAAACCAAGCAGGGCATAAACCAAACCTAGGTGATGTATCCTGCCTTGGGATACAAATTGTGGTGTATTTTTGTGCCTCTGTGTGTGTGAGTGTGTTTACGTACTTTTATATATATTGATACATGCACCATAAATTACAGGCAGGAAATCCCACCAATTCCTGCCACGTGCTGTGAAAATCACTGCCAATTTTCCCGCGCTCCCGTTTCTTCATTGCTTGCTGCCTACTTCCACTCCGGCGAGGCAAACTCGAGGACTGCACGACGATACAAATCATAAAACTGTTTTTTTTCCCCCGTCTAATGAGACATGGTGGCAGGAGTTCAGCCTGGAAGAAAGTAGAGGCCGTTCTTGCGACGCTCTGCACACAGCTGCCGTTTGGCTGGTTTCAGACTACTGCACAAGGGCCCTCTTAGCCTCTAAAGATGGTCACAGCCTTCAGCAAGGCAGGTTCAACTTAGCAAATCGAGCTGTGAGTAATCATTTCCCCACTTTAAAATCCCGATCACCGATACATTTCCACATATAACAGGATCCGAAGGTTGATTACTCGGTAAAGCAAACGCAATGCATTTAATCAGCCTCAACGAGGGGCTTATCCGGAGTCTTTAACCAAGGAAGAGAAATTTATTTCTCGGGTTAATCCCATTTGCAGGCTGCGCACGCCTTGCTTTGCAAGCCCAGGTACCAAAAGGCACATCTCGTGCACCCCGCTCCTCTGGGAGCCACTTCATCTTTTTTCTTTCATTCTCCTAAAGATGCCGGTGCCAATACAACAAAGCACACGAACAGGCTCCACTACAGACCGTGCCGAACCGTGGCTTTTCCAGAGGTAATAATTTTTTTCTATTTCATTACCTAAAGCCAGGGAATGGACTTATTCTCCTCTCAGGATCCAGACATATTTTTAAAACACGATTAACGGGACATAATGACGTCCTGACTCTTATGTTTGACAGAGAATAAAAATTCAGCTGAGCAAGTTCTACTTTTAAAAATGCAAACAGTGAACTAGAGCAAAAGGAAAGCAGTTCGGTACCTATGATGTCCTCTCAAGTATGCCCTGAGGTAGGGTTAGCAAACTAAGATATACGTAGGAAAAACAAAGGTGGTGGTAGGGGCCTGCTCTACTCAAAACTTTGTAGGAAAGGGGTTAGGAATGGAAAAGGAAGGACTTGTACGTTCATCTTTGCTTTTAGGCTTCCCAAAATATTAGTGCCAATAGCTCCCAGACTTGAGTACACTCCTTTCCACCACCAAGAAATACCCGAACGTATTACATGTTCTTCAACTGTCTTCGTCAAAAAAAAGAAACTCTTCACATAGGTTGATATCAACTGTAACGTGAGAAAGGTGCTCTCTCTCACATTCTCCTCATTTGGGAAGTTACATTGCCCAAGAATTAGTGAAATCGCCACTAATGAAGTCTGAGTAGATTAAAACGAGGAGTTACCGCGTTAAAGGTTGGACGGTGCCAACCTTAGGCCGCCTGTCTTGCATAACTTCTGGGCCACACTGTTCTACAAAAAACAACTACCGAGCCACTTTTCCTTCACATCTACTTCATTTGGAGACAACCAAATTAATAAATAAGCAAATGGAACGGGGCTGAAGTTTAAACAGCATTTTTAAACGCTTAAACTTTCATCACCTTCTAGCATACACTCCTTTTTCCTCTTTTAGGCCAGAGCAGTATCTGATGGATAACAAGCTCTCTGTCTGTCTCCTTTCTTTCCCCTTCTCCTAGAATAAGTGTCTGCAGCAGATTAATTATCAAGTTACTAATAAACATATTCAGCTTGGTACATAAATTCAATTACAGCTAATGAGCTCTAGATAAAAGCTACTGAACTATAACTGATATTCCAACAGCCTGCATTCAACAGGCAATGATAAAGTGATTCAGACGAGGGACAAGAAAAGAAAAGCTTATTCTTCCTCGAAAAGCAGGATAAACGAGATTTTCTGGGGAAAATTTGACAAAGAGGTAATTCTTAGCATCTATCGCATTCACTAGCCTCATCCATTTTTCATACAATTCCAGTGGAAGTTCAAGTGGCACTCAAAACTTTCATTCTCAGGGTTGTCCTTTCACTGAGACGTTTACAAATAAAAGCTTATAGTGTTTGTTAAAGCTGAACTTTGTAATACCATGAAGATGCCCTGCAATACGCTACGCACTTACAGATAAAAACCTAAGATGAAGCCAAGCCTGAAGGCGCATCTTGGTGACTTCAGTAATTTTAAAAGTCCGTAGTGATACACCAAATAAACCCCAAGTATTAGCAAGCTGGGAAATTCAGATTTACAGCTTAAATTAAAGGAAATGAAAGCATTAAAAGCACAGACAGGAAGAAATGAAGTCGGTGGAAAACCCTGAAGTCTGCCCAGAGAGCTGTGATACCACACATAGCACTTTAAATATACCATAGCTATGAATGGCTATGAAAATGTTACATTTTCTAATATCTGTGGTGTAAGAGATTGTTTTGTACATTCTTTTCTCTTCCCTCAGAACCAGAGTTTTCTTTTGCAATGTATTAGGATTCAGGAGATCCTCATGCAAACCTTATCAGAAATGAAGTTTCTTTATTCCTTCAAGAACGACAACTGCAACGTCCCATCTGAATGGTTCACGCTAATCCCCCATCCTGGATTTAGCTTATTCAGAACCTAACTATGAAGGATCCTGGCAATGCTAACAACGGCTTCTTCTCAGCGTCTGCCTGGTGCTCGCCGGTTCATCGCGCTTTTTCATCTCCGGCAAGTTCAGGTTGCACTCACCCGACACCACCAAATTAAAACCTCACGTGTCGCATTCGACTTGCAGCCCAGCAAAAATAGCAACACGGACAGCCAAAATGATTAGAGATCCCTGAGGGCTTTTGGAAGGGGCATTGCATGTCGCTACCTATCGCCAGAGGAAAATGGGTTTCTCTACCCAAGACCTGTGGCTAGCTTTCTGAAGACCTCACCTGTGAGCTATAGGCATCTCGGTACACAGGGTGGTCAGCCCCAGGGTCAACCATAGTGGAGGGGAGCAGGCAGCACTGAACAACTTGTCCTGCCTTTCGGCTTTCGGGGTAAGAGCAAGGAAGTCCGTTTCACCAACACGGCCCAAAGAGCAAAATCAACTCAACCGAAAAGTAGGGTTTTGTGGTGAGGAAACTTGCATTTGCTTCACAGTAACATATTAGCCAGTGCTTACAGCATGCAAAAGCATCCTGTGTTAGACTTTCGAACGAGGCAGAAACCAACGAACTGCTGCAAGGAACAGTTTTAGTGTTTGAAATTATTTTCTCTCTCTTTCTTTTTTTTTCTTTTTTGCAGTATAGGACTTGTTTTGCCTCTTCAAATGATCTGGTTCTTTCGCAGCTATCTCAATTCATTGCTATTGCTGCAATCTTGGCAATAGTAACAGTTGATGTTTATTACTTTGTGCCTGCTATGTACTGTACGGTCCTCCAAGAGCCGAAATGCTTAAATTTAAATGACGCAGCTGGCCTCATAGAGGCTGCCACTGCACTCAGGAATCAGTGGTTAGGAGTTAGAGAACAGATAAACAACCAACCATTTAAAAGGATGAGAGACTGGTCATTTGGAAGGTTTGGAGAACATGGTTTAGATTGAATGCTAGGATAAACTTCTTCACCAGAGAGAGTGCAGTACTGGAACAAGTCTCCCAGAGGGTCTGTGTGATCTCCATCCTTGGAGGTTTTTAATATCCTGTGGGAGAAATGACATCTCACCTGATCTACTGCTGGCAAAGTCCCTCTTTGAGCAGGAGATGGGACTAGATGATCACCATAGGCTGACCAAAATTTCTGTGATTCTATGAAATCTTAAGTTACATTATATGAACATATAAATACTTTCATGTATATCTGAAATGAGTATAAAAAACAACAAAGAAAATACTTCTGCTCTTACACAAAAGGCTGCTCTAAAGAGACCAACGTGTAACATCGAAAGTTGGGAGGACAACACAGCCAGTGAAGCTCCAGGGGCGGATTAACCAGCCAGAATGGAGATGTTCGATCAGGAATAAGAACAAAGGAATATTTTCCATTTCCTTTAAGAATATAATATGATGGGCAGTAAGAAGAAGCATGCAGATGGGACATACTTTAAGCACTGGAACAGTCCTGGGGCATTTGCTCCTTTTTTTGGTTTGATCTCCCCCAAGTAAAATACATGCAGTACCACTTTCTGCCTGTCTGTCAAATCCCCCAAAACGTTTGGACACACTGACTTGTTTCATCCAAATTTGACAGCATTTCAAAGACAAATAAATTTCTACAGGTATTTGAAAATTGGTCACTGGGTGAAGGAGACAGGCCCCAAATACCAAAGCACAATAGGTCCTTTGGCTCTATTGTTACCGTTCACAAAAGACTCTGCCTTTTTTCTATGCTCATGTCTTAGTCTCCTCTGAAGGCTTAATTTTAATTCAGCATTTTGGCTGGCCATATTTAGACCTGTATAACAGGTCGAGCTGTTTGTGATGTCTCCATCCCCTATAGAGTATTTCTGAAACTGATTTTCCAGTTATAATCCTCCTGTTTGCATCCTCCAAAAGGAAAAGGAAAAAAAAACCCCACACGCTTGCTACTCTAAATAATGTGCAAACACATAAAACAAAAATCAATATCCAATATTGTCACAGTTCAATTATAATTCATGCATTATTTTACAGAAACTGTTATTATGACATAATTCTAAGAACATTTGTGCCTTTAACAATCTCTGTTCCCAACAGGGTTGCACAGCTTTTCTTTTTCTTCAATTTCTTCATGTAACCTATATAAGACAGAAAAGCAATATATCTGCTCAATGAAATTACAGGATAAATTCCATTAAGTCCCCCAAAAGCAAGACACAGATGAGCACATGAAAGCTCTGAAGTATTAATGTATTTCCCGAGGCTGGGAGCGATGGGTAGAGACTGCAAAGATGCTTGTTAAAGTTGTATTTCTTGAGCTAAAATCTAGTGGTCAGCAATGAACCAAGCCACAAGAATACTGAAAGCTCTTCTTCTAGTCCCACTAATTGCCTCCTCTTAATTCTATTTATAAACTTCTTTTCTTTGAGCATTGCTTTTGATGTATGGAAAAAGAAATGAAAACCAAAGAAGCCAGAGATGGTAGGAACTATGGCAAACCAAAGTAGCATTTATTCCGAATAATATGTGAAGGTGAGTAGAAATGATGAGACCCAAAGTACCATATCTCTGTCGAGAAGTGTATTTCCAGCTCCTGGGCACTGTCACACTTTCAGGACGTTATTTTAGAAAGAATTTGGGGTCATCATTTTAAAGGGTAGGAGAGAAAGCACATGCAGTATATTTTAGACTTAATTCCTAGCAATAGGATTACTGTTTAGCTAAAACCAGCCTATCAGACTAAGTCTTCAGCTACTGGAACAAGTCAATGTCTGATGCAATCACTCTGAAGATGAAGAAAATGTACAAATGAGCCTCGAAACCTCTGAAGCTCTATTGAACCATATGTGAAAGAGAACCAGCAAACCAGAAGGATGAGACACAAACTGAAGTGAGGTGCACACAAGTGCGCTTTTGGTATGGAATCTGGATGGAGACACAGTCAGGTCTACAAGGGGAAAGGGGAAGAACTGCACTACACCCAGTTTAAGCAAAATGGTCCTGATGAGGAACCTACAGCAATTTAACATGAGCCACACAGAGCTACAACATATGCTAGAGGCCATGTAAGACAAAAAAGGAATCACCTGAAAAGCTATAAAATGATACTGGAGATGTTGGCAAAGCAGGGGACATAAAGCTTGGCTGGAAAGGTGAGAGCTGCACAGAGCTTGGAAGGTGGAGCCAAAGCCCTTGATATCTGATGGAGCGATGAGCTGGGATCCATGTGTGGATCAATAAATGGTCAAATAAATGAGGGAGGGAGATCACATTAGTGATTACAGTCCATATGACATCAGAAGGGGACAAACGGTCTCAACAGGGCCAGTAAATAGCACATTAGAGCAGCAGAGGGATCCTACCACGAAGTATTACAACAATGTGAATTCTTCCAACGCATTTGGAGACTTGCATTCTCCACTGTCCACAGCGCCTGGGCAAAATGTTGAATTCCCCTCATTAAAATGAGCCAGCACTGATGGCAAATACATCTGAGAACGGTCACGATCTCTGGCCGAGTGCTGTAGTGGAGATGCGGTTCTTCAGAACATGGAGTGGAAGCTCTTTAAGAGCACCGAGGTGCAACATCACACATGGCAACTTTACACAAACACTAAGTAAAGCACCAAGGAAGAAGGCATGTGTGAAACAAGCTAACGTTACTCCCCTTAAATTGGATTTGGGGAGACGCTGGCACTGCTGCGTGAAGGAAGAGTGCGCTGCTACTGCTTATGGTCATGGGGAGAAGAATTCACACTGCTCAGCTACTGCACCTGCAGCTTCCACCAGCAACATACAATTACATCAGATTGTGAAATAAGGGACCTTAAATACATTTTCTCTCTTTTCAGTAAGAGACACGTGAGTCGAAAAGAGATACAGTAAGGAAGATTTAATAAAATCATATCCTTAGCATATTAAAATAATTGATTTCAGCTAATTATTTACGTATGCACATTTAATTTTAAAATAAGTCCAAATGTTGTCTGATGTAGTCCCAGAAGGCATCTATGGTTGGATCCATGAACACAAATAGATGTTACAATATTTTATCTCATCACCTAATTTTCAGTTCAGTAGAATCCATATATCTGAATTGGGGAAATGCAGAGGACACATGGGCACACGAGTTGCTGTAGCATGGACTCCACAGACACCACTGAGCTTGGGAGGAGACATCAAACTCAGCCAGCAGGAAACATGGAAGTGACAGGTGCATCTTTAAATCTGGCCCCTTACTGAGAGCAAAATCCTTTTAAACTGCAGGGAAGCGGGTTTTACTTCCCTGAAAGCCACAGTCCTAACTTGTCTCCGAGTGAAACGCAAGCGTCAGCCTTTCTAAAGAAACACAGTCACTGATGAAGCCTTCCTTCACCGCATTGCTCGTACTTCCAAAACGTGTGAGTCTGCATCTCCCACCACCTACAGCATGAAAACTGGGAACGCGGATCATGACCTCCACTTCTCCTGCTGCAGCTCTTCCATAGTTTTGTAACAATAAAGTAAAATTTGCTCAATAGCAAAGGGGAAGACAGTGTAAATGGCTGTGATGCACTGTGAGGACACCACGGGGCGCAGGGGACAGGAAGAGCCCAATTGCAGTCTGTGCTCCAGCGATGTTTCGAGCGCCTCGCTCCCATGCATGTTGCTTGGACCTGTCTTTCGTCGATCCATGAAAACCACCGGATACTGGCTGAGAGGCAACAAAACCATAACCCACATCCCTGATCCAGAAGGTTGGTGTTATCTACCAAATGAGGTCCTCAAAGCCAGATGGGCTGAAGAATCTCTAGGCTGCAGATCGTAATTGCAATTTTGCTAGCAAATGCATAGAGCCAGTCTTCCAAAAATCCTGCAGCTAAAGGGGTTAGCCACTTCCTATGACAAATCCCACCACTTCAAATCAGTCCACAGCTTTTTGCAATCTTCAGTTTATCTTTCTGCTCATACTAAGAAATTGTCTGCATATTTCACAAGTAGTTTGGCCACAGAAAAATCCACTTAAATAATCAGCAGTGAGATCTCTCCACTGATACACATGTATTATTCATCACTGTGCAATCACAACACCTTGCTTAACATGCCATGGGCTTCTCTGTCTTCCCACAAAAAGGCTGGTGGAGAACTTTTTCCCTTTTTTAAGCACACAAACATTAAGGTTAGTTCATACACTAAAGCTTCCCTGCCTCCTCTTCCCCCGACCCCAAAGCATACAAGTCAAAGCAAAATCCACTGGGTAGTAGTTTGACTGAATGATTTCCCAGTTCCTCACCACACCATAGCTTCAATCTGTTGTTACAGATCAGTAAACCCGACTGCATTTGCACTGCTCCCTTCCCATGTGACGAAAGGAAAAAAATAAAGTAAAACTTTGATGAGTTCTCTGCACATGAATTAAAAATCAATCATATAACTAAACACTCATTTTGCTGCAAGAAGCAGGAAAAAAACCCCAGAAGAATCTTAATACGAGTATTTTGAACACCACTATCATGATAGGGGAAGCGGAAGGAGGGAGAAACAGATCAGAAACTGCAGTCTGTTACTTGGGCTCGAATCACCTAGAAAGATGTCAGCATGCTTGGTGAAGCCCAAGCAGAGCGCTGATGCCATTTACGCAGTATATTCACTTTGCTCTTCTGCTGACTTCCCACTTTTCAGTGTTCAAAACTGCAAGATCAGTGGTCAGCTGCAAAACCAGAGCTACTCTGTGCTGCTGCTGCTGCGGACAACCGGCCGCTTGCACACGGCCTTCTCAAGGACCCGTCTTTGGGTGAAGATAAATCAGCACCAGCCACACTAGATGCCACATCTCACCGATATCGTTTCTTTGCTGAACTTTGGAGCTCTCAAACGTGGCTTCAGCCACGGTGGGGAGGGCTGCCCGGCTCTGGATGGGTTATTTCGACTTTCTGCTCATTCCTTCAATTGTTTCTTCTTAAGATGAACCCACCTTATCAGCTATACTAAACCAACCAACCCACCAGAATATCTTTCCGGAAGCAATGTGCTAACCGATTTCTGCTATTGCAAGCTAAATCAGGCTAGGAAATAAATCTCTCTTTTTGAGAATGGACGATGGCCGTTTTCTCCCCTCTAAAACGCTCCCATTTCACTCATGCTGTTGTCCTCCCCAGCAAGGAGCACGTGAGTGCCTGCCTTCAGCTCCATGCCCATGCAACTGAAATATGCCTTGTTATTTCCCATGGACAGTAGCTTTCTGCTTAGCCCCAGATGCCAAACAAGATATTTCCAGCAGGCTTGAGAAGAACAGCTATTGATACAACAAATTAAGGTGGAAGAAAAGGAGAAGAGCATACAATACCTAAAGTTTTTTAAAGAAGCAGGATGAATAGATGGGTCCCCTTCCTACAAAAAATGTTGAAATAGTCTGGAGCTGAAATACCTGCCGTCATCTGCCAGCTGGATAGCTCTTACCCTTTCTGTGTGTCTGAGCATCTAAAACCGGGGAAAGTCACTGATCAAATCCCACCAAAGAACGAGGACACTGGCAGAAACAGGAAACCTGTGGCTCCTCTGGTGGTATCCGGACACCGGACGCACACAGACGGCAGGACCCATGGCTATCAGCACTACCACCACTAAGGGATCAAGGCTGCACAAGAAAAACATCTTTACTTTCCAGTCCTTTTTCATCACTATCCAGTAGTGGAAATAAGACCAGGCTTCTCCAGATCGCATTTAATGTTCTGCTACACCAATCAGTAAGCAAATACTCACAATCACGTATTAAGATGACATAAGAAAAAGGCAGGAATATTTTTCAACAACAGCAGAAACTGCTGAACAAGGGGCAGCTACCGGTTTTTTGCAGCCAGTTAGAGGAAGCACAGAGCATCCCTGCAAAAGCTCAAGTCTGGATTCTGCGGGCAGATCACTTCACAGGTTTTTTTCTTACCAATTCCTTTTTGGATTCAAAATAACTATTTGCGATTAGCCAATGTAGGATGTCTTTGATACAACAGTAATTCTTTTCATTCCACTATCAAAAGTGACAAGAAAAATTCCTTACATTTTTAGGATAAACTGAGTTACACAGAAATTAAGGACTGGATTCTACTAGTCTTACACATATTACACTGGGTCTAAGTCATGATTCCAGCAAAGAAGCCCTTCAATGACAGCTCAAAGTCATATGGCTAATTCAGCAAGAAAAAGAGGGTATCCCTAGTCCTTAATTTCTAGTCCTTCAGTTAATTTCTGACCAAATTCCTAAGCAAGCATCAAAAAATATGCTGATTTGCTGTTAAAACTATTTTTAGTTTATACGGGACTCTTGTTGGTTATATGAATGTCCTTACAGCATTAGACATAAGGGCTGCAACATCTTTTTATCACATATGACGGGGCAGGTCAGACCCTGAAGATATTGTGAAAATCACATCCGTACAGCCTAAGAATAACTGGGTCTACAACACACCTCGAGAACTGCCAAAAATGTACATTTTTTAGGAAGAAACAGAATTTTTTTAAGCACGACTCTTGATGTTGCGCAGCGTAGCCCAATACGTCCACCCAAATGCCGTTTTTAAACGCCAAGGATATATTTAGCACAACATGCATCATCCTCCTGCCGTCAATTCGGTGAACAAAGCAAAGCACAGGATCATGCTAAATGATGCATCCTCAGCTTGTGTCAAGAGCACAGCAGAAAAAGGCCTGCAATACCAATGCAGTTTAAAACGCAGTTCAATAAGCTAAAGAAATAAGCGGAAGACGGTATGACGGACATCGACGGGTTTGAATCATGAAGTCAAGAATAAAGAACGGAAGCATAAAATATGCTGACATACAAACTCTCTCTGTTCCTAACTAATCTCTGCTCCCCTGCCACTCACATACGGCACCATCTGATCTTTCGAGTTTTGCATGCATGATGAGCTCTTGGCTGCGGACTCGACCGGCACAGCCAAATCTTTGCGATTCCACCTGGGCAGGACAGAATGCAAGTTATCACTTCCGAGTGGCACAATTTCCTCTGCCCAGAGTGACCCGGCATGATAACTCTACGCCTCATTACGCCAGCCAAGAAATTAATGTACAGCACCAGCCCAGCGCAGCTTATTGCAGTCTCAGTAGAAGCTGCAATTCAGTTATCGAAATTCAAAATAGCTCATGGGTTTTTTGGCACTTGTTTTTTCTAAGGGCACTATTTAGCAAATGATACAATTTAACTGTTTCAGCTAAGAAGTGTAGACATCTTTTGTTGTTGTTACTTGATGTCCATCACCACAGCTCCTTTGTTCCTCTCACCTTCCTGCTAATCAACCACCTTTCTGCTGCTGCGCTCTTCGAAGCATGGTCAATCATCTGGTACTGGTTTTGTAAAGGACAAAGTCTCCTTCCACCAACGGCCGGGAGCGCGGGGAGCAAGCAGAACCCTTTTCCGAGCGCAAAGGAGCACACGAGGCAAAGCCAACTGATTCAGTCTGCACTGAAGGACAGCACCAGAGAAGACATTTCGTGGCACGCACCCACAAATCACTGAAACTATACTTTGGTGGGGTTTTACCCAAATTTAAAGTAGAGTGTAGAAGGTACCGAAAGACACACTTTGGAGAGACACTTTATCTTCTGATACTACTGCTCAAGCATAAGGGAGTAACTTCGTCTGACACTAGTCCACAGCAATAACTGGCCTTTATGTTTAAGAATATAAGCAAAACCGTTGTCTAGAGAAACAGCAACAGCACAGTGACATCTGAACTGGTTTCAAAAAAGCAAGTTTGAGTAGGAAATACAGTACAGCCACAAGCTTGCTTACTCTGCTTTCAGGCTCCCACGCTGGACTGCTGCTATTTCCCACTCCGGCTTGTTAAAAGTTTGCTCTAAGCTGCAAATAACTTGCCAAAGCAATGCCAGAAACACCCGAGCAAATGGGCTTGAGGTCTGGTTCCCGAAGGACACAGTTTGGGTGCTCCTAGCCATCATAACATCACTGTCACTAAGCATAAGCGAGCAAGTCCTGGGGCTAATCTGGACCCACAAATTAGCTGCTGCCAAACATGACACAGAGCAGACAAGTTCTCCAGCCTCTCCTGGAGCTCAGTAACATTTTGGGTTGCTCTCTCCAGTTTTCTGTAAAACTCGTAGAACTTTAAACTACATTTGGGCGCACTCTCACTCTTTTAAATTTGGGTTTGGTTGTCCAACAGGTTAAAGAGTTAGTAGGGGTGAAGAAAGTAAGCACAAGTGCAGAAAGCCTCATTCCACAGGAAACCAGTCTAAAAATACAAATAAATGCAGCAAAGAGTAACTGAATTCACAGTACAGACTTTCAAAAATTGGATTTTTCTCTCAGCTGAGATAAATGACTAAAGCCTTGACATTAAATGAAATCTCTTCTTAGAAGAGCATCTTAGAAAATGCACGTTCCTTTCAAAATATATTAGGATAGGAAATGGTTAATGTGACTTTCTTCCCTGACTGTCACAATTAAGACATTTCTACTATAGAAGCAAGATATTTTCTACATTTATTTTGGGGATTAACATTACCATCAGCTTGTTGCACAGTTCATCCAGTTCTTTAAATATAAAATTACCAAGGTTAATAGATAAAAAACATCCATACATAGACTTTGAAATTTTACTGTACCAGCTAAGGGAAAGTGATTGTCTGTTTCTCTCCACGACAGGAATTTTATTTCCCTGGTGTATTTTCATAATGCATATGCTGCGGCCTTTTCTTTTTTCTAAAGCGTATTAAAGCTTTAATTTCACTTACCAAAAGCAAAAAGCCATTTTCATAGAATTATTTACTCTGAATCAAGCATTTTCCAACACAGCAAGGGGCACATCATGCGTGCAAGACCATTTGTGGAGGCAATCTCCACCCTCAGGACAAGCCAGGCCTCTCTGGGCACATCTGCTCTCATCACCGAAAAGGTGCAGTTCCAGACCAACTTTCCTAGGATGTATTCACTAATAACTCATTTTCTTTCCCATGGCTGTGCTTCGATGTTGCTATTATTGTTAGACTGAATAGCAGAGGTTACTCTACCAATTCTGCTGTGTATATCTGGGAGATCTCTTCAGCTTTTAGTTAGTGGGTTTGCTTTATCAGTTTGAACACACCATGGTGTCCCAATCTGTTTCAAATAAGGCAAGAAGCTTTGTTTCCCATGGGCCAAGAGCACTTCTGAAGTCAAATATCACCCTCTCGGCTTTTGAATTTGGCAGTTTCTCCTTCACAGAATCACAGAACGGTTGGGGTTGGAAGGGACCTCTGGAGATCATCCAGTCCTTGTGAATGCTAGCTCTGACTTGAAGATTCAGTAATGTTTTTGGCTTTGCCACAGTTTGCTCAAAGTTCATTAATTTGGAAACTTCTGTCGTGCATGGGAAGTATTTTGCCAGCTACCTCCGCTGCCTGATCTCATGCAGGACGTTCCTGCTCCAAGTGCTTTTATTTCTCCCATGCCTCCGCATGGGAGAAATCATCACAAAGGGCCAAGTTCCCCACTTTGGTTCTTTTATGCTCCCTGCTGCTATACTTAAACAACAAAACTCAGCTTCTCTTAGCTGGGCTTATTCTGCACTGCCTGCTGGGCTGCAGGGCCCTTGCGATCTCCAGAGCTCACCAGCCTGCTTGTTTTCTGCCTACCTGAAGCACTGCTGATACCCCCAAGGGGACTTTGAACTGTGCTCTTCTTGTAAGCGAGAGAAGGGAAGCCCAAACGGCCAAAGCAACTTTAGGCAAATGCAGAAAAAAGCCAGAGTGCTGAGACGGATAAGGACAGAGCATCCTCCCGCCCACTTAGCAGGAAGATGGAGCAGATGCATGTGTTGCTACATGAGTGCTTGCACTCCAGCCTCTTGGGTGCATCTGAGGTTCAGATGAAGGTCTTCCGTCTCAGTTCACCAGCTGTCATCGTCTTCACAATCTCCTTACAGTGCAGCAAGGAAAGAGGAACAGAGTGAAGACTTCAGGGGTGGAACATATGAATTTCAATTGAGTCCATAAGATCCATAAATGAACCAGGGGATGGCATCAGGGTGAAGAGCAGAAGATCTCTAATGAAAGGAAGTGGGAATTGGAGGATATTCTATTCAGAGAGAGGAAATATTCTCAGACTTAGTGAAGGAAAAATAAGGAGACATAGCAGCCATTGTGATAGATACTACTTATTTCCACTACCAAACACCACAGCACATAGTCTTGATAAAACCAAAAACTAAACAACCCAGGCACAGGAATCATCTGCTGGTCTTGAATGCCAGTTCCTTCAGGCTGAAAAGGCTCAAAATTTCAGGACACAAGAAGTTTCCAGGGACTCAGAAAGATGCCCATGGCTTCAAATACACAATATGTCAATGGCAGGAAGGGTTGAATGCCAGAGCTTGCCTGACAGCCTAAGGCACAAAAATACTGCATGATCACCCTGAGTCAATTAAAAGGTATTGTGAAGACAGTACCTCTGAGGTTAACTTCTCCACAGTGCAAACAAATCAGCATAATCCAGGCTTGGCAAGAACATATTTTATCTATACATACCATTCTTCTTACTTCTTCATTTTACATATATCCTACTAACTCCTTTTAAAATCAGATTTTGCAGACTTCCAAGACTTGTTTCATGCCTCTCTTGCAGATTCAGAGAGATAAAACAAAGCCCTTTTTTGGCTTTTTTTTCCCCATGGAAAATACTCAGTTTGGCCTCTTGGCCCCTGCAGGAGTAAATGTCAATTTTTCAGGCTATTAATACACCAATTATTGATAACATTCTTACACTTACAGCAACTTCTACTGAAAGATCCTAAAGTACTTGAAACACTACAAACTGACTGCATAAACTGTACACTAGATTCCACCTTTCCTTTCCTACTTACAAAGTCCTGACTATATAAAGAAGAGCCCATGCTGTTCTGCTGCGTAAATCCTGGGAGCAAGAGGCGATACGCTGAATTTCAATGCTCGGATTCAACAAGTAGAGGGCAGCTAGATGTCTGTGCAGAAGAGAGAATATCATATTCTTTCGGGATTTTCCCCACGTCCACGGTGGAGTTACTGCCAAACCTGCTTACTTATTTCAGTCACCTACCTGTGGTCTGAAGGGAACAGGTCTCTGTGGAGGAGAGGATGAGGTTCCTCTGTTGACTTGTGTCCAATGCCATTTCACAACACTCACATGCAGATTGGAGGTGGGAACTGGGCAAAAGCTTTGATTTTTAATATATAGGAGTTGTTTCGCCTACAAATGTTAAGCAGGATTGTTTTTAAGAGATTTCTTTTGAATTCCTTTCTCTAATCTACTTCAGTAAAAAATAATTACCCCTTGCCGAAGCCCATTGTTTACACTAATGTTCAGGACAATTGCAAGTTTTCCAAAAAAATTCAAAGAAAAAAAAGGCTTTGCTGTTATATTCAAGCATCCAGATAAGTGGCCTGATATTCTGAAGTCTTCAGCATCCAACAAGTCCCAAAATATGGTTGGGCACTGGATCAGTCCTCAGTTGAGGAATTTCAACAGGAATTCAGAAAGAGAACTGCGGGGGAGGTTGTTTTAAAAAAAACCTTGAGCAACTTCATCACACAAGAAATTTTTACTAAACGCCGCTTAGCATTGCAGTATTAATAATATCAATTTATATGAATCTATTAATAAACTCAAAAAAAAAAAGCAAAAGAAAGCAGTGCCACCAGCAGAGTCTCTATGATTAACACACTATCGTCATCTTTCTGAAATTCAATGTTGGTTTGGGGCTGCCTTCCAGAATTGAATTTCATTCAGACAAAAAACAATTAACACAATAAGATCAATAGTCAAAAAAAAAATCCCAGCAATAAACCATACATGATTGCTAAACAATATTAAGCAGTCAGCGTGCAAATGACGGCTCTAGGGGGAAGTTGCCATCTACAAATTGCTTTATTTAAGATTAGGCAATATGCAATAATGGTCCAAAACTTGCCAGAAAAGAAAGATATATTTCAAATTGATTTAACTACTCAAGCAAACACTGCCTTTTCAAAAACGTCAGCTTCTGCAGAAGTATATATGAACAATAAAGAATTATGTCTGCAGTGTGCAACTACAGTGCTCTTCCTTAGCTGCCAAAGAAACACAATCAGAACGGTCCTCTAGCATCGCCACGTAAGGGAATGACGATAAAGCTGAGCAAAGACAGAACGGCAGCTCTCATACCTGCTATATGTTATTTCCATATTAGCAAAGACAATAAGGTCAGACAGAGAGCAACCAGCTTCTCTTCTTCTTCTAAGGACAGAAGTTCTGGAATCAGTTCTGGCTCTTACCTTGCACCCTTGGCTACTAGGCTAGTCCCTCTTATCTTGCCAAAATTAAAAACAAACAAAACACCAAAAAAAATTTTAAAAGAAAGAAACGGCCCTTCATTTTATGGTTTCTATGTACTTAAGAGTATGTAAATCACCAGAAGCTCCATCTGTCCATTCAATCATCCAGCACGGGTTCACCACTTGAAATAAGTTATGGCAGCAGGGAAATATTTAAACTCCATTTTCTGCCTACAGAGGTAGCAACAAATGTCAGGAAACAAGAGTCACTGCTCCAGGACACCCTAGGGAGCAACAAATTGCTCTTTCCAATGAACTGATGTCATCTCCTACCCATTTACACCAAACACAAGTTGTTCCCTGTGCCGTGGAAGTAACCTAGGATGAGATTCATAAGAGAGCGGTCTGTAGGCACACGGGTAGGTCACTGCTCAGATGAGCAGCACCCTCAACTCCACTGAGCAGATGTCCAGTGACTGTGAGGAGAGCATGCACAACCTCTGGCATAAAAACCTACATTGAAGACATCTAAGGGTAAGGAGGATGGATTCTATTGCTGTTTTCTTGTAAATTCAAGTCTTATCTCGCCCACACAAGACAATAACCTCTGCTCCCCCTTGCCTCCGTGATTTTTTCTGCACCAAAACCATGAAGAATTCCCTCGGTTCCCTTCCAGCTACCAGTGGCCAAGGAATAGGGAGCATGTGCTAAAACTGGTTCTCAGCAAAACTTTAGCTGACCAGTCAAGTAAATTGGCTAAGCAGAACAGAAAACTACTGAGGTCCCTGCAACCCTTCTCCTTAGCAGGAGCACAGAGAGGATGCGTCTCCTCTGTCCAGTTGTTTTCCTGCAACTACTATGAAATTGCTATCCCTGAGATAGCAATTTCCCTCTCCAAGATCTGGTTAGAGCGTTCAAAAGTTAACAGAGGGTGCGAATTGACAGAGCAATTGAATAAGCATCTTTTTTGTTTCTTTCTTCTTGTTTTTTATAGAAAGGAAACTAAAAACGAACAACCCCAGAAGCCACACCACAGGCTTCCTCCAAAGTCTGCAGCAGTCTTGCACTGGTGGCAGCAGCTGAGCTCCGGCTGTTTAATCTTCCATCACGTCCAAAAATACAACGCAATTTGTAGGGTGACATAATATTTTTATGAGACCTGTTAATATCCTTGTAAAAAACAAACAAACTTCCTCTCCTTTGGGCCTCGCAAAGCAGCAGGCAACTGCAAGCCCATCACAGACACGAGGCAATTGCTCTTAATGAATCTACATTGTAATACCTAATTAGACAAGCTGAAAGAAGAGGGCAGCTGGCTCCAGCAAAGCATAAAGGTGTAGCAACAGGGCTGGTGGTGACAGGTATTAAGTCAGCCCCTGTGAAGGGGAGAGAGGACAGTGGACTGAGACAATGCTCTAATAAGGACGGGAACGGGCCATAAAACCAGCATCTCATTTTCATCAGCTGTCATGAATTTTAACTGTCAGGTTCATCTTCTGAAGGCATTTGGGGAGCTCCCTTGAGTAAGAAACAGGCTGTGCTAAAATTATCCTCCCACTAACAAATGAACATTCTTGTCCGTGATTACGTTCTGCTGCTCAAGTCTCACCTTCTCCCAACTTCCACGAGGCATTTAGCTCACTGGGGAAAATGTATGTTAGGGGATGCACATTTAAAAGACTCGTTTCATGATTTTGAAGAGGGCACTGATGATGGTCGCTGAGGAGAGTTATCAGCAAGTTGTATTCTTGTCTTCATTTTTGGTGCCTACCTGAAGTTCTCATTGGGTAAGGCATCTAGCAGCGCTGGAGAGTTGTTCGAAGGTGGGAAGAGGATGAATGTCCCTCTTCCAGCACACACTGTCAATATTTGGTGATTTCAATACATATTCCAAAGGAGGGTTGCATGCAATCACCAGGTCTGGTCGGAGGTACCTTCCTTCCTGTGGTGGTCCCTATTTTGAGGTGGCTCGTTAAAAATGCAACTCAATTCCCTGGGGGAACGTCTTTGACATGTGGAAGTCACGTTCAGGCCAGCATGAATGGGTGCCACGGAGAAGACACTGTGCTAACCAAATGTGGGCAGTATCCTTGGCATGCATTTTCTAAAGTGGTATTTTGCAAAGCACATTTTATGTCACCCACAGCGTCTATGGAATTGTAAAACACACCTGGAGACACTTCTTTCCAATGTTTAAGTATTCTACATAGTCTTAATGGACTAACTACTAGTAAACAGCATGCCATACTAGAAAAAATAGGCGAACTTTTATAAATCTTTAGCCCTGATCTGCTTCGGATGCTTTTGCTTCATTCTAAATGGACAAAAATAAAACTTTTTTTTCCTGGAAATACTGGTAGAAAAATTTTAATCTGTTTCCTTTTGTGCTTAATACTGCAGATAAAGAGCCCGAAAACAAGTTAAAAGAAAAGAAATAATTCATCCTGTGATCCCAGTTTCTGCTGACAGCAAGTTTCTAAGAATATGCATTTCCTTCTCGCAGTTCCGTTAATTCCTGCAGCACTCTTATTTTATGTTCATTAACTTCCTTCTAACACTACTGTAGATTATTTCCAGATAGTCAGAAAAAAGGTGCAAATGGAGCAGAAAACAGAGGAGTGACTACAGAAGTTTTTAGTTTCCCAACAAAGCTCCAGCAGCAACGACATTTTCAAACAAATGCAACACTAAATCCTCCTACACTGCAGTGTAACAATCAATTTGTTTGCCTAGAAAACTTCTAAGGCTCTTCCAAGCGGATAAAAAAGTAAGATAGATAATTCAACAGTATCAGGAGATGGAAATTCTTAGCAAAAACTCCCTACAGCAAAGAGCAGGCAAATAATAATCCACTGAAAGGACCACATATTCAATTAAAGCAATAATTAGCATCCCAGTCTTTACTTCAGCTACATTGACCCCTTTTGCATGAGTTTTCACCCAGGAAATTCTTATCAAAAAGTGGAAACACTAGCATTTAAGCACTATTTAAATGAATGTCTACATATTCACCTCCTAAATTATTGCAGAGTATTTTATACCAAGAAGACAGATTCTGGAGCACAAACCGGTGGAGCTCTTTTAAGATCAATAGAGAAACACCGCTCCGTATCAGCAAAAGATTTAGAACAGAGATACAAACCATTTCCAGGACCAAATTTCTCTGCAAGAATAGTGTTTACAGAGCAGACCTTCTGATCAAAACTGGAAAGCTGCAGGAACGTGGTATGCTCATAACGGGCGTGCTTATTTCAGTAGCAATCAAATTTCATTTTATCCCAGATGCATTAAATGCACAGCACAATTATGGATAAGACGGCAGTGCCATGCATACGCCTACCAGTTCAGGTCTGTGGCCTGCAAAAATAATAGAGAATATGTACACATTTGAGAGAAATAGGGAGAGCGAGGTTTATATACATATGTACATACATTGCAAATAATGGCGTGAAGAGAGGACACATTACCTTCTGATACTAGATCTTATGTCCTTGTTTCACTAAAATAAGGTTCACTACAAAAATGCATTTTGTTATCAATACTACTTGTTTACAATAAAGAGCTTCTCCAAAAAAAAAAAAATCTTTATTAAAGGCAGATGCCTTGCAAAGGCATCAGTGCCTGTTCGTTCTTCACCTTCCTAATGAAAAACCCCTTCTAACTCCTGGCTGAAATTTTTTCCTGCCCAAGTGCCGTATATCCGGCACCGGGCCGCGATGACGCCTTTGCCCACGTGGCCGCCCAGCCTACCGCATCTGCACAGTGGCACCTTGGCCTCGGAGCCCACTTTACTGCATAATGTATTATACGGCGTACGTTCGTTCGGCTAATCTCCATAATGACAACGGCGCTTGAGAAAGGACTTGTCTAGTAAATTGAAATGTGACATCTATATCTAGGTAAACATTCGAGCCCGCTGAATGCTTTATTGGCAGCCACGCTATTTTAGCTGTGAAATAAATTTTCCCCAATAGCAGCTTTTATTTCATTTCAAATCCATCAGGTCTTCTAGCTTCTAATTCCCAGCGCTGCCCCTTTGAGTTTTTAATCTTATCTTCCTGGTGTGAAACTGCTGTAGACCAGCACTTTTAAACACAATAACGCAACCGTTTTTGAAAGCTATATAAATCACGCGAGAGACTATCCTATTAATTCCTCTTCTCATTACCAATTCTTCTCTTTTATTTACAGGGCTTGGGGACTTCAAAATCCAGTTACTCTGAGGGAAGGAAGAACTGCAATTGCATCGGGACCTCCCCTCTGGCTCTTGACATTTTCAGAAACCTGTTGGACAATAACAGTCGGGTCAGCCCAGACATGGAAATTATGCTAACGCTAAGACAGATCAATTCCAGTTTGTAGCTCTCAGATAATGACTTTGTGCTCAAGGCTCTTCACGGGCACGCAAGCAAAAAAAAATCCATCTTCAAAATATCAGGCGAGCAGTGCTAAGAAAATCCTGGCTGGGAAAAGGCTGGTAAACTGATTAAAGAGCACCAGCGGGTAAAGCAGCAACTGGTTGTTTTATTCTGCTTATGAAGACCAGTATTTCTTTAAAGAGAAGGAAGAAATTATCCCGTGAGCTGTGAAAAGACACATTTTCTGGTTTAGATGTAAGCACGTACAAGTAAGAGACAAGGAGGAATTAATGCAAATATTTATTAAAACACTATTGCTAAATTCAGCTAATTAACTGAGAACGAGCCTAACATTTTATGGGACGTCTGCTCTTAAAAATGAAGTCTCAGAAGAGGGAGAGGATTAAGAAGAAGCCACATGCCATAAATGAGCCAATGCTGAAATGCTGTATCTGTCTTCTGCTCTGAGCCTAGAAGGACTGGCCTGAGCTACCTGGAAGTTACAAATATTCAAAAATAAACTACAAAATTTGCCTCTAAAGGCAGCAAGTTCCTGCTGATGTGACAACTCTGACCACCCTGATCTGTGCCACAAAACTCCTCCAAGCATCTGGGTCAGGATTTCCCTAGATCAGCATCCTTTTCCCTCAAGTGGTGCAAAGGACATGGCACCTGGAAACCCTCTGGGGAAAGAAAAATACAGCTTACATCTCTCCGAGACCCACTGAAAGAGAAATGACACAGAAAAATTCTTTACTCGCATGCATGAAAGGTCACTTTCCCTCTGAATCACTCAAGATCAAATGCTGATTTTGCTGGAATAGATGATCTTAGAAAGCAGCTTCCTTCTTTGGTCACATCTGCAATGAGACTCATCCAACAACGCCTACCCACCACCACCATCCCCAGCTACGGTCCCAACCAAGGCCCTCTGATTCCCATTCTGGGTAGTGGGTAGATCCCCATTCTGGTAGACATCTCACGGGCCTCCCTGGCTTCAGACATCGATGGTGCTCAGTTCCCTTGAGACCACCTGGACACATCTGCTACGTAACTGGCTCAACAGCTTCTTGCACGGGTCCCCTCCAAAAATAAACCTTCAAAGAACTGAGCACCCTCGGGCTCGTTCAATTCTTGTCACACGTCCGGGTTTGCCGAGAGAATTAATTGGCTTTGTGGAGCATGAAGAAACAGAAATGGCAATATGCACCTCAATTAGACTCTGTTTTTACAATCGTTTTTATACTTGGTAAATTATGAGACTTTAAGGACTTTAACAAGTTTGTTTGATTCGCCTGTATCAAACCCGGCGAGGGACTCATTATTACAGTACATGCGGCAGTTTAACAAGATTAAAATATACCATCAAGTCAAGCTCTCCGTAAAAGGCTTCAAACTGCACAGTCAGCAGATCGGAAAAGCACTGCAATTTGCAACTGGCAGTCGTCACACTGGTAACACTCAGAGGCTTTCATAATTCCACCGGTGTTTAAATTCATGAGCCAAAACACAGCATAAGTTCGCTTTTATTGCTGTCAAGTGCAAGGATATAGATTGTCTTATTTAGCCTTTCGTGACTTACGGGGCTCCTCCGAGCGTTTGGGGGGGGGGGGGGGGGTTGCTTCACCGAGCAGCAGACAGACGCTCCCATTTCTGTGCCATAAAGGCACAGCACATAAAGTAACAACCTAAAAACCTGTAGCCAGAACACAGTGGCTCTTCCAAACCAAACTTCCCTAGGTTCTTAATTATTGCACATTTTTTTATCGTGGCAATGAGAGAGGGTGACTGCTCCAACTCGGGAAGAAACTGCTACCTTCTGCCAGAAAACTGAGCCGACTGTCCCACGCTCTGCCAGTGGCGAAAGGGAATATAAACGGATGGAAAAGGGCACACGTAATGAGTTCTGAAGTTACTGATAAAATAATCCAGCATCACAAAACTATCAGTAGCTATGGATCCACCAAAAGATCGATAAACGTGCAAAAAGCAGCCGCTTTAAAAATCATTGCTTTCCAGCCGGTCTGTGGGAACAAACTCAATGACACTATTTACTTCGCACCACCAGCTTCATTAAATAAGTCAAACTACCTCATCCACCCACAAAGCCATCTCCAGAAGTCTATGGAAAATATTGATTTTTCATGACTACGTTCAGGTCAAAGATGCAGTGCAATAAAATAGCTTAAGATAACTACTCGCTTCCCAGCTTGTAATTAGAGCCTCAAAACCCCTATCTCCAGGTCCTGGTTTTGGATCTGTTATCAATTCTCTTTGACCTTAGGCAAGCAATTTTAGACTCTCAGGAACTTACTCCTTTCTGTGAAACACGCATAGTTAACCCATCCCAGCAGCCTGGTTGTTTTGCTTTGAGACTTTTTGCTCTTTTAACTGTTAATGACTGAATGAAATCCACTCCAGCTTGAGTCCATTAGGGGGAAAAAAGAAAAGCATCAGCAATTAAAATTATTATACGTGAAAGATCATGCAGCTGAGGATCTAAGCTAGGAGATGAGTCTCCCTGTATGTTGAGGGACAGAAACAGGCTCACCAGAGTGTGATGTGCAGAAATTACTCCGAATCATCACCGAGAGTTTTTCTTGGCATTACCTCCACTGGGAGGATCCGCATATTCTCCCAAGAATGGATAAAGCAGCGTGTAACTAGCTCTGACTCACCGAGCTCGGAAGAGCAAGGAGGCAGAGTTAAGCAAGAACAAGAAAACAAGCAACTTCTCTCAATGTTGAGTGCCACTTAAGTGATTGTGATTTATTTGTTTTAGGTAAGATGCTGAACTACTTCCCCGCTACCGCAATGGCCAAAATCAGCAAGGAAATTTTAGATAAATGGTAGTGAGCCCAGAGCCCATGAAAAAGTGCTCTTACTATCTAAATCGAAAGAACAATGATGGCAGTCTTCTTTTACAGTTTGTTCCATTATGATTCACAAAACATTTATTCCATTTTGTGCAATCTTAGTAACTTAATATCAAATATACAATTTTTCTTGGACACTTGCCTCTTTAGAAGTTTAGAAAAATGGTGCTGCTGAACTCAGTAATACTAGTTTGAGGAAAAAACTTTGCAACTTTTAATTTCTGATAAATTATTTTCACATTCTGTCCTGGGACTTCCGTCCACTGAGTCACTTTGCTTCCTACTCATAATCAAAATAATTGCAATTCTAACTTCACAAAAGATATATCTATCCCTCAAAGATGTTTACTGCAATGTTTTCTGATAAAATATATGTTCCATATAGAAAAGGACTTTCACTGTTGAAGTTTATTAATCCTATCTATGATGGTTCCAGCACTACCAAGAGTATTACCCTGAACTTATCAGATCCAGGGTGGACTGAAAGACTTGTAATACAGTTTGGTATAAAAGGATGTAGCAGATTAAGGACAGAGTTTATAATGAAATTTAAGACTCAGATCTAGCTTACACTTTCAATATTTAATATATTGCAGAGAGATCAAGCTCCTTGCACCAGCCAGTCCCGCATAGTTTAGAACAATCTTTAGGGAATAGACACAATCTTCAAACACTTGTGTTCCAGATCTGCAAGACACGAATGTTAAGAGGTCACCGTTTTCCAGTCGAAATTAGGATCAAACAAACATTAGTATGCCACATGATTAATTCAGCTTTCTCCTCCTCCTTTCCTCATGTTGTCCACTTCAATTTTTTGGACAAGAACCTGAGTTCTGTGGCATTTCTGTTATGACCTCTTTCTAGCTCAGGGGCTGGATATTGAAGGCATAGCAATGTGTCTTTACGAAGTGTCAAGCATCCTTAACTACCTCGCACATAAAAGATTCACAGATTCATATGAAGTCCTTGAAACATCGGGATTTTCGGCCTCAGCTCTGAACCAAGGAGAGCTATCGCCTGGTTTCCCACCCCTGAGAGCACAGCCCGCGACAGCAGCGTGCTGACTGTGCTTGCCTAACATGGTGGTTTCACGGTGATTTACTTTTTGGGGCACTGTACAACCACCAGCTGAGAGTTAAACAAAACTTCTACCTTTCATCACTGTTTGGGTAATCACGGAGCTCTGGAAAGAACCACATTTCATAGACACCAAAAATATCCAGCCTCTCGTAGGAAAGCAAATGTTTTCTGCTTCTCTTCTTCACGGAGAGTAAAGAAATAAAGGGACCGTTCTCGAGTGCTAAAGTCGGTGTCAACCCCACGTATTTTTTCGGTTTGGAGCTTTTTGGTTTACCCAGCAGTGCTCCAGCGAACAGCTGCATCCCAGATATTGTGAGCATTGGCTATATAAAAGTCTCAGGATCATCTGGAAGATAGAAATGCTATTCAAGCGTTACATTTCAAAAATGTGGGATTTTAAATGTTCAGCTTTCATTTTTGCTAGGTAGGATACAGGATGCGCATTCAGGTCGTTAAGCTGTCTTCTCAGAGTATATTCTATAGGAGTTGCATGAGCAAGAATAGCTCCCGCAGAGGCAGCAAGCTTGATTCCCGCGGAAAAACACCCGCTTTGAGACCCAGCAGAACAAGCCGCTCCTTCGGGCTCTCGTGAAACGGCAGGTTTAACACAGGGCTGTCACCGTCCATAATGCAAGGTCTCACTGGAAGTAAAGTGCTTTGGGGCTTCTCACCCAACAGATACTGGACACCGACATGCTGGGCAAACTCTACATCTTGGTGCCAGCAAGACCATTTCAATTCGCAAAGGAGGAAAGATTTAAAATCTAGGGCTAAGGAAGAGATTTTTTTGATGCATGCTACAAGAAGAAGCTCTTAGACCTGTTCAGCAAAGCAAACAGCAAAGGTTAAAGCAATACGGCTTCGCTTACTGCGAAAAATGGCTCGAAAGTCTGCTGTCTTTGGGTTATTTTACCATAACTCAATGTCTTGAGCACTCTAAGCCCAGAACCATGGTTTCATACCTGACTGGAAAACACCTGTATAAAGCACTACTAATAATGTATCAATGTATTCAGGTTATTAAAACCATTCTTTTTTCAGCTTTCTAAAATTGCAGGGAAAGCAAGCGATCTTAAATACATGCACAGTTTCAATTTACTACATTGTAAGACTGCGAAGTGCAGAAGGGAAACAAATGCACAGAGAAACCTACGTTTTCTCGATTTGAAACTGAGCACTTTATTTAAAAAAAAAGAAAAAGAGGTTAACTATTTGATGAAGCTGAAAATCAACAGTATGAGCTACGTTAGAAAAGGCGAGCATATAGCATCGTCTGGCTACTTAGGTGTACAGTGCAATGCAAATTTGAGGGGTCTTTTTTCATCAGATGAAAAGCAGTGAGGGGAATCGATCTCCACCTCCTCACGCCCTTCGTGGTCCCCCCACGTCACTGATGGAGCGGGAGCCCCGGGGAGGCTACGGCACAGCAGCTCTGCCGCAAGGTCTGGTGGGCGTCAGCGTGTCGAGGGACGGCGAACGGAGCCTCCTCACCCCCAGAAAAACAAAATTCAAGAGTCTTTCACAACAGCTTTTGGAAACTTGACAATCGTTCCTAGTTGTGCTGAGGGAACAGCGGGTAACAACCCTCTGAGCTTTAGGAAAATTCAACTTTCAGCCGAGGGATAGGTTTACATAAGCTACGTATTCAGGGCTCTTTGCAAGCAGAGGAGCTAGCAATCTCCTTTTCTTCTTTTTATTAATGAAATGTGAGATTCTTCTATTTGCTCTCTGCTTTTGAAAGAGAAAAGACTGCAAAGCTTCAAATCGACAAGAGGAGAAAGGGAAGGCAATGCAGAATGAAGTTACATTTTATTTACTGCATAAATCTGCACACACACACATATATATTGACACACAGTGCAATAGGTTGATCTCAGTTGAAAATAACCAGCCCTTCTTCAGCACAGTAGAGCTGAATAAACTCTTGGAACACCCTAAGCACTAACAAGCAATTTAAAAAGAAAAAAAAAAAATCCCCACAGTGAAGCACTTACCCATACCCTTTTCACAGAGTCAATAAGCTCCATTCACTGATTTCAGAAAGCCAGTGCGTTGATACATGCACGAGGAATTAAACTGATGCTACTTTTACAAGATGCTTGAGTCCAACTAGGAAGCCCAGCCAAGACTGCAAGCTTTTGAAGAAATACTTGCAGGGGCTGGAGAATAAATCATTAACTGCTTAGAGACCTTCTGAATCCTCCTCTGTCACTTAAATGCAAGTTCTGGAGATGTAGAGTTTTGTTTTCGACAAAAGTCTTGAGCCATTATTTGAAAGAACACATAAAATCTGGAGCCTTCTGACAAGCACTTACGTTACAAAATTCCAAAACCATCAGGCTCAGAAGTTCTTTGTTTTCTCCTGTTCTCTCTCATTTATCCCTACATACTTTCTTGTAACCTCAGTGTGCGCTTTCTGAAGAAACGGTAAAAATAAGACCTTCCTTTTGTCCTTCTCCAGTCTCCGGCAGAAACTGAAAGATAACTTTGCCAGCTTAGACCTTTATGTTAAATCTGTACAGTTTACCTACGCGTCCTCCTTCTACTGTTAATTAACAATTCAAAATAAAGACATTCATATCCCACAACTCTGCAGGCTTGCAATCACAAAACACTACGCAGTAGAAAAGCCAAAGGTACCGAGCTACTCGCCACCATGCACTGCCAAAGCGGGCGCTACCAAAATGCAATAGCAAATTAGGCATACAAGAGAGTAACCAGATGCTCCCTTGCTGAGGTCAGCTTGTCTACGAAGAAGATATCTGCTGCATAATATAATTTTAATAGGAAATATTTTGGAAAAGGACCAGTGTGAGGGCTTCTGTTGGAAGCATAGCAAAAAATAATCAGAAATGGCTAGCAGAATGTGTCGAAGCAGAGGAGCAACTCTTCTTAACAGCATTAAGCCATTCTTACTTCATTTGTATCATACATAGCAGCTACGCAATGCAGAAGATGAAAATCTATCAGCCAACTGGAACGACATCAGCTTTGCTGTGCCTCTTCAATTTGAAATCATCACGGTTCAAAAAAGTGGCTCAAGGACTGAAGAAGTATTTTGAGAAAACCTAAAATCTTGAAAAAAAAATTCAGTCTGATCATCCTAGCAGGCAATGTCAAAACCAACACCTTTCTGACTGATATTTCTGCCAAATATTTGTCTGCAAAAAAGTAAAACCCAGAGCCCTTTGTGTATGCAGCAGACATGCTGTTAATAGCCGCCTATTTTTCAAGTATTTTGGAGAAGTCGGAAAAGCCAGCTAATAAATTGGTGGTTTTTTGAGGACTACTGTAGTAAAAACTTTCATAATCATGTGACAAAGTTCAAAAATAACACTTTTTCATTATATAAAAAGGTACCTTGTGTACTCTGATTTATATTTTAATATTTCACTACTTCAAGAAAATACATGCTTTGATTTTTCTTGAATCATGTAAGTCCTAAAGAATAAACAAAGCTATGGGAAGTTGGACAAATCCCATTCTGATTCCATCACCATCCAGAACGTTTTTAAATAAATTCATCATTGCAAAGTCTATTTAGCAGTGATTATTTATAATCCCAAAACAACGGGAACTGACATTCAGATCACTAGGGAATTGAAAGCCAAGTAATAGCTGAGCTATTTGAGCTGGAAATCACCAAGATGCAAACATGAAAATTCAGCACAGTACTTCTGATATTGTCACACTGTATGATTTGGTGGCTCCGTAATGTACAATAAGCATGTTGAAGGAAAATCCTGTTTGAAATATCTTTCACAAAGGATATTTATGTCAGAAGTAGTGGAAATCATTTATTCGTAATGATTATGGGCAAGGAAGGAAGTCAAGGAAAGTCTTCTCTGCTGCACTACCAAGTCAATGTTTTCAATTGTATGATCATTTCCCCAGGAATACCTTCTCCATCCTCCCTGTATTTTTGTGGCTTAAATTTTCTTTTGCCAGCTATAGGAAGAGAGAGCATTGCCTCATGTGTTGCCTTCAGACCTTTCCGCACCTTCCCTCTCCAGGGCTTTTCCAAATACTTCTCTACTTACTCACTATCCCTTATGGAAAAGCAGAGACATTGAGCGTACCGGCATTCAGTGACTCCAAATAGCTGCTTTCTTCCCCCACCCCAAACGCACTACTCTATCAGAAGAAATCTGTGGCATGAAACATTTTGCTAAATCGAAACTATTTGAAAAAAACTTTCTCTAGAGATCCTTAACGGTACATTTAACTGAACTTAATGCTATTGGAAACAGATGTAGAGTGGTCTTATTTCATTATAAGCAGACTTTACAAAGTAAAATACTTTATAAACTGCAATTCAGGCTCTTGCCCATACATTTACCATCACTCCCTACATTTTGATTTATAAACTTTGCAATATTATCAGAATCTGGAAGCTGTAGACACATGGAAGAGGAATGAAAAGCAAGAGAACAAAAATTCAAGATTTGGCAGTCATATTATGTCATCTCAAACTTTCAATGATTTATTGTGACCAGGCCTTTTATAAACCCTTTTACAATAATCCTATCATATATATTAAAAAGAGCCGCACGCTTCCCAGGGCAGTTTTGACTAGAAAACACTATCTAAAAAATGTAGAAAACAACTGAGATCTTTCTCTCTTGCGACTTCCAGTCATTTCTGTCTTATCCTTTGGTGGGCAGAAGCTAAGAGTAGAAATGTTGACGGGTCTCTGCCTCAAAGAGACGGTCGCTGCGGCGTGACCCTCTCTACCCAGCCTGGGACCAGCACCGCCAGGCTCTAGGATGCAAAGCACTCAGCCTTGCCCAGCAGTGGGTTTGGAGGAAACCCAACTCTGACACATAGATTTTCTTATTTCCTCATACTTTTCATGGAGTGTCACAAACAGTTTACGGCCAGGGATGCACTTTCCTAATCAACTTGCTACTGAATATCCTAATGATCGGACTATTTGCCACTTGCCTACTCAAATCGCGTCACAAAACAAATGGAAACAGAAGAAGTTATTTCACCTTCCTTTTTCGGCAGTCTATCCAGGTAGTTAGGAAGCCCAAAGAGGGTACAACTGTCTTCATCCTCCCATGGTGCTCTGCTCCCACAGATCCTCCTGATTTCGAATTTCAATTTCAGGAACCCTACACTTGCTGAAGTTAAACTCTAAGACTCTGCTCAAGGTAACAGAGCAACACATTTATTGAGCTGGAGAATGAGAAACAGAATCTAGAACCATATTTTTCATCACAGATTCAATAGTCTAAAAGCTCTCTTATCCATATGCTTACCCAGGTCACCTTGAAATTTGCTTATCACATTTAACTGAGGCAAGATTAGAGGTCCACATTTGGATTAATTTGAGCAAGGTGCTCCCAAGATAATGTTTTCACCTAAAGGACTAAAATGAATCTGTCCCAATTTATTTTTAACACATTAGAAGGGCAAGAGTATGTCTCCGATTCTCCCAAATGCATTTCAGTCGCTCAGTCTGTGCCTCAGACAAGCTGGCAGTCATCCTCTTGGGGACAGGGTGTTACACTCAAGGATTTGTTAAGGACTAAGCCAGCGACTCAGAGCAGAGCTAACATCTGGCAGCCCAGGACTGTGCTGAAGCGAGAAGGATGGGTCGTACAAAGGAACAAGCTGTTGCGACTGAGCCTTAGCTGCATCCAGGCACTGAGGGCTCAAACTCCAATTTGCTAGAACTAGGAGAATAACCAGAGGGCCAGATGTTGCTATCAAAGGGAATTTAAACTTTTGCAGCATGCTTTGAATAGCAGAATATTTAAGAAGAAAATCTAATTACTTCTGAAAGGCAATATATTACACATGTTCAAGGAAGATATGTGAAAACAACTCTTAAATCCTCAAGGTCTTCATCTGTCCCAAACGATCTTTCTCCTTTCCCCTTCAAAAGCCTCCTCTCTCAGCCCTTCTGTCCTATGCTGTTCCCGGAATCTTTTCCCTAGTCCCTTGACAGGCAGGTTTCTTGGTCAAATCTGCTATTTATGGCAAAGAGCTGTGAGGACAGAAGCAAGGATGCGAGGATGTCCCCTGTAACACAGGGACGGGCAGATCCCACTGTGCTGCCAGCACATGCTGTAGCTAAGACAACTGCTGCCAAAGAGTGGAAGGAGCAGAACTTGACCACTGCACACAGCGGGGTCATTTTTTTTCCTTTATTTCATTTTTTGAACAATGCGACCAAAGCTCTCAGAAACACTTCTTATGCATAGCTAAGGTTATCAAACATTGCTGCGTGTCCTTCTGGAGTCTCTAAAAATTTCAATGATAATTAAGCCTATGAGAGTAGGGAGTTCAGCGTTAGGGTAGCTGCTGCCTTTAAGGGCAATTTCATTCCAGGTTCTGCAGCTCCTGCTGGCAGTGGGAAGCAAGAACTAAAGGAAAACGGGGAATTCTCCATTTCTTGAAGCTCAAAGTCACGACTAAGTGTAACTCCAGAATCTTTCTAATCAAACACAATATTATATCCCATATAGAAGTGAACTGGAAAAAGTCACTCGTTAGTTTTACCCAATTTGAATGCTCAAGCACAGCAGAGCGATGGTTATGCTGCTGGGTTGCTGGTGGAAGCAACACTCTACACTTTCTGGAAAGCTTTAAGATATCATTGTACTACTTTAAATCAAATTTAAGGAAAGACTTTAGCCATTTCTTTTGAAAGTACTGAGATAGGTATACAGACATAAAAAAAAATACTTTGCTATTCAGCTTCTTAGATAAGTTAAATAATAATAGCTAAAGTAATGTATGTTCATATGATTTATTAATACATTACAATACTCCATCATCTTTCAGAGGAGTTTTGTAAAATGGTTGAGCATCATAAAATGTCTCAGTACTAGCGTTTTCCTGTGGATTTTTAGATTTCCAAGGATAGCCATTGGTAATATTTTCCTGCTATTTCAAAAAACTTCCTATATGTTGCTTTATAATTAAGAATGATTTGTAGTGGATAATTAGAGCATTAAGTTGTTGAACATTAAACTTTTCCCAAACCCTTGTTGTCAAATGAAGTGCACAGCTTTTGTAAACTGAAGCAGAAGGAGCAAAAGAAGCCAGCTTTCCTTATTTAGCAGTTTTTGTTATTTTTCCAGGGATTTCCTAAAACAAGGCCAACCTAATTTTGAGGCTGATATTCTTCCAAACTCCATATTCTCAGGTTTAAGATGTTAGTGAATAGACATAACCAGTAAAAACCAGCATTACTGAGGCTGAGATCCAATACAAACCCATGACAGAGCACTGGCTTCTGGTATTTTGCCTCCAACCTTTTTGTCAACTGCAGCTACTCAGTCATACACAAAATAATATGCCTGATCATGCAAAAAAGCAGTAACATATCCTTCACACTTTGTCTGCTTTCATAACCTTTCCTATTGCTTCCAGTAGAAGGATATAAAGGTAAACACCTGCAAAAGAGATGATTCTGCTTCCAACATTTCTGTGTAGATGCAAAGGCAGTGATTTTTTTGAAATATCAACTCCCGACTCTGCTGATGCAACCAACGGAGACGTGTCGTGATTGTGAAACATATGGGTAATCCTGCTTTTGTATATGATCCTTCTATCCTCGAGAAATGCAACTAAAGAAAAAGAACAGTAAAATCGAATTTGAATAAGTTATTAGAAATGTTTACTTCAGATTTGAGGGGGGATTATCAAGCGTATGGAAAGCCAAGGAACAAGTTTCAGTCCAAGGAATGGGACAACAACCAGGAGAACCGCGCTCCCTCATGCCCCCCACGTTGGGGTCATTCTGCACCAGCGCTGAAGAAGAGAGCAACGCTGAAGCCTAAGGGCTCCTGTCGGCACAGCTTCAGTTAGACAAAGAAATCAAGGTCTGTGCCAACAATTTCACTGAATCAGTGGATTTAAGCAGACATAAAAATGCAACGAGGCAGAGCTGAAAGGGGACGGCAGTTCTTGTGCATTTAGCTATTTCCCCTTCTCCCATAATTCCTGTAAGCCATTGGGTTGCTGATGGATGTTTTTCTCACTATTAAGAAATATTGACAATTAATATATAGGTATTTCCTGATAATAAAAATTTGAATATCTCCCACCTGTTTCACCTACTCACACATTTCTCCTACGTCATCACATTACAACCCATTTCCTACTGCCTGTGAATTTTTGCAAAAGCCTCTTTTTTTCATTCAGACTGTACATCTGTTTAAAACGAATTATTGCAACGGCAAAACTCCAGTGGGAATATTATCAGGGCTGTGGTTCGCTGAGTTATCTGAGTTTAATGCTTAATTTTAATCACATGAATAGTCTCACTGAAATGAAATACTTCTATGCTGAACACTAGTCATAGTTGTTAATAGCTTTTCTATCAAGCAGCGCCTGGAAGCTCGAAGAGTAAAGCTTCCCTGTTTCAGACAAGATACATATAGGCTACGAGATGATCCATACTTTGTAGCATACTCACTGTATCATGGACTAATTATAGCAGCATCAGAGGAATGGCAACAACAACTTCATATTTAGTTTGTGCCATTACTATTCAGTACATGTTCAGGGAATCCAATTGTTTCAGATTATTTACGAATTAGGCTAAATATATTGTGAACTGGCCCTGAAAAAAAGCCTCTCGTTGCTTTGCCTAAGGTAAACAACAAAAAGCAAATTATTTAAAATTCTTCTCCATTGCGCTTAGAGCATATAGGAAAGCTAGTAAATTGTATACATTGCCTAGCACATTTTCATGGCAATTTTTCATGCTAATCATTTTCCTAGGAAGTGGGAACAACTTCCCCATGTTCTCCGATGTTTTCTCCAAATGAATGTGTCCCAAACAGTTTGGCATGGAGAAAGATGACTCTTCCTGGACTAGCTCGTGCCGTATTGTCAAAGTCTTTCATCAAAAACACTTGGGGTAGGACTCAGCTCAAGATTAAGATATCTAAAGTTGGTCACCTCCCTGGAGGCCTGTTCATGTGCGCTAGGTGTTTACGGTCCCTCTTATTCTCTAACATGGTTCAGCAGACAAGCAATCATGCTAAGACGCCCTTTTAACACATACCATAACATACATATTACGTGTACTATATCATTGTAATATGTATTATAACAATATCAAACATCTGAGCCAGTCCAATGACTTTTGACTCTGACAGGGTTATTCTCTGGCTGTGAAAGTTAATATTCAGCTTAGCACCTTGCTTTGAAGAAGCAAACGTAGCCCCATGTCTCATGTTGCATGCTTGATAAAGCCACTTATTTTCTCACACTTCCACTTGTATAAGAAGCCACGCTTTAATAGCTTCGAAGAGCAGCCGACACCTTGCGGGAAACTTAAAAAAAAATCCATTTGGAAGGAGTTTTCATAATATCAGGCATGTTTTCTGTTGGCTTACTCTTGCTATATAACACGAAAGTATTTTTTAAGGTAACACCTCTTTCACAGGCCTGGTCCCCAAAGAGAACAGCATTTTCTACAGCAACCAGTTGTGAAATCTTAAGTATAGGTTTAGAACGCAAATGAAGCAAAGTGTGAAGGAAAAGGTTCCTTTTCTACACAAAATCTTCTGTAGTGAAGAACGAGAGGAAAAAAGTCTCAAAAAATAAGTTGAGTGGAAGAGTTTGCTCTAAAGTTTGCTGCAAAGTTTCAGGAACTTTATCAGCTAGATCAATTTATCCCAAACATCTGGAATAGCCACGCGGTACTCGACTGCGTCTGAAACATCCTCACCCTGCCTGCCATAAAAATGCGTAATTCGCTGGGTCTGTTCTCATACCATATTTCCCTGTTGGAATTTTAATTGGTATTTTAATGCCTCTTTTTTCCTGATTCAACCCTCCTCGTTTGCTCTAAACAGAGCAACTACTGAGGCTCAAGTACTAACGTAACTAAATGACTATTATGGAAGCATAACAGCAGAGTGGGAGGAAGAACATACTTGGAGGAAGACCAGAGGTATGAGGAACATCATCAGAGTTATGGAGATGGCCTCGCCGGAGGGAAGTATGAAAGCCCTCGAGGGCTCTGCATGCCTGGCGAGAAAGTTGACCATCCGGATGAGGGTGAGGTTGAACGACAGGAACGGAGAGAACGGGGAGGGGCAGCAGAACACGCGCAAGGCAGTCACAGGGTTATACTTTGAAGCAGAGATTAAGCAGCTAATTAATTGATTAATCAGAACAATTAACTAGATGTCAAATCAGCACAGCAGCAAATTTAAACAGTCAATTAATTCATATATTCAAAAGAACAGTAAATAATTAATAAGGAATTAAAGAGTTGGTTAATTACGTGGCAGCAAATTAGTTATGCAGAGAACTAAATGAGAAGCAATTAATTAATTATGCAGAGAATCAAATGAGCCACAACATATTTATGCAAAGAATCCATACAAATGGGCAGCTTCAAAACAGATGGGTGGCAAAAATGTTGAGATATGTTAAGGAAAAATGGTTAAGAAGATCAATTACTGGCAACTGTAGTTAGCTAAACTATTAAGTAAATCATTTGAATCAAGAATGAAAGTCAGGTCAGAAATCAATTGACTGAGGAGAATTAGGTTATCAAACAGATTCTAAAATAAAGATTCGTCCAGACATTGGGAGTCATTGACAGTTAGAAGGTGCAGATCTGGCGAAAAAACATGTCATACGGGAAGGAGTGAAATTAAAACGGACAGCAAAAATACTCCTTTGTCATGATCTTTCACTGCTGCAGCCTCATCCATCCATCCTCTTTGCCATCATCCTTTGCTTACCACCTCACTGCTGTACCCTGCATTGTATTTAAATTAGATTATAATAGAATTAGGATTCACTTCTTACATTTGTCTGCAAATTGTCATGCATACAACTGTAGCAGTAGACAAATAAGTAACACATTGCATGAACATTATTCCCAGAGTTTAACTCCACCAACACGCCTTCCTTAAAACTTTAAATGAGCTGGTAATGGATCTGAGAAGAAGGCTCCACTGACATTAGTAAAAAGGAACGAGATGCACGTTATGGCATCAACGTAACGAGAACGCAACTTGCACAGATATGATGCTACAAACTTGTCACAGTGGCGCCTTGGCATCAAAATCAACCCAACACAATATTTGGGCTCAATAAAACATGATGTCTATCCATAAGAGCTATTTGGCAATAACTGCCTGTTTTCATACTCAGGTGACTGAGATGAATTTGTAACACATCAACTAATGCTAGCACATGCAACAAAAATACAGACTATTTCCTTGCTATGAACTAATGTGAGTTTGAAAAGGCAAAGTGGTGCAGATTGGATGGGGGATGTACAGTTTCCAACTCTTCAGTATATATAGTATTGGCGCTGCTAGCAATCTTTATACCAACAGGAGTAATATGCAATTATTTGGGCTAAAATGAAGTATTTATGACTCTAGGATAATGGTGTAGCACAGAGAAATACGGGTCCGGAAGGATAGTGGGGACGTGGGATACAGCGCCGAGGAGCACAGGCACGGCGTGGTAAGGAACGGGCCGCAGGCTGACACTTGGGACCCCAGGGTCACAAACAGCTCAGCGAGGGTAAGTTAGAGAAATGCATACATGGAGTGGAAAAAATGGTTTTAGGGGTAGGAAACAGATCAAAGAACAGATCTAATATATTTAGCATATGTAAAACCCACTATATACAGTGGATTCAGTCGTTACATGGACTTGCAGATCAACGAAAAAAGAGCAAGGTGTAAAAGTGTATCAGAAAACATAAAAACAGCCTCAAGTGGACCCTGAAGTACGGAGGAAGAAAGTATCAACATCATACTCCTCCTGACAAAGGAGAGGAAGAAGAAACTCCGTCTTCATCATCACGCTCCTCGCAGGGAAGAACTTGGGTATGCTGATAACTCAGTACACCCTCCTGCTTCATCTGAAGACAGCTACCATCAACCTCAGGACGCCAAAGGGCAGTAGAAGGACGAGTATAACAGCAGAGAAAGGGGTGTGTGTGTATATATATATATATATATATATATATATATGTACACATATATATGTATATATGTGTGTGTGTGTGTGTGTATACATATATATAAAAAAATATATGTGTATAACAATTTTAACTATGCTACTATTATTGAAACTTTTTCTGTAATGGCATTCTTTCTTTCTTCTTCTGTAATAATGAGACCCAGACTAATATCAAGTCTTTAATTCAACTGTTAAGATTTCAGTCATACCAGCAATAAATTCTTGGCTTTGCAAATAAGGGCTGTTTCGCTACTGCCCAGAAGAAAGAGTTGGATTGTAGCATCATTCCCTTGGAATAACGTGTGTTCAGCTAACTGCAACTTCCAAATCATAGAGACTGGATACAAGATTAGATTTCATCAGTCTTTGAAGAGGGAAAATCAAGTGAAAAATGTGAGTGCTCGTTCTCTCATGAAGGGGTTTCAAACCACTCTCCAAATTACTTTTTCCTACACAGAAAGGAAACCCATTAGTTTGCTGAATTGCTGAGACCAGGCTTCTCTTTTTACCTCTGTTTTACATCGAGAGACAAGTTTTTCTAATGAAAAAAAAAGAACAGTTAAAGTTTTTTCCAAAATTTTGGAATTTCTCCTGAAAAATTTGGTCAGAATATTTAAATAAAAAGTTCTTTTCAGGAAAACCAGTTAACCTCTACCCCCGTGCACACACACAGAGCTTTAGGGAAGCTGCTATACTAGCCTGTCCTGAAGGTCTACAAAAAAGTTTTCCTCCAAAATGAAACGCTTAACAGTTGTGCAAAATTTGGATAGAAGCACTATTTATTAAAGAAACATTATCTACTTCAATGTCGGGAACAAATCAGAGCTGTGTGAAACCGTACGAAGCAAAAGTAAAATCAACTGTGACAATAAGCCCCCACATTAACCTCTTCTGATTTAAAAAATAACCTATAACTATTACCTCAAAACAAAAAGTCTGAACAGAAGCAGACCACAGCTGAAAAGGCCATTTTGCTCCCCTAATGGCTGCAATGAAGATCTCAGAAATCACAGCTTACCTTATTCTTCTCGGCACGGCCTACTGCTCGGCACGGCCATGACAAACCTGGGCACAGGTTTCTAACTCAGGATAAAACTGCAAGAAAGTTGTGGACTCCTCTAAGGTGCGGTAAAGTATATTCTTGTTAAGATCCTCTACCTTAGGACTTCTGTCTAGGCACCACTATGGCCCCTTGCTCTATGAGATGCCAAGTCATAAACAAGAAAGAAAATAAAATCGGTAAATTATGCTTAAAATAGCATTAGAGAAACAGTAAAATAAAATGTTTGCCAAGTGGGAGAAAGAAGAAATCAATATTATTTAACACATTTCTAGATTGCCAACCACCAGAGAATGCAGGAGCTTACAACAATAAAAATACAACTTTAATACAGTATCAATAGTGAGCAGCAACAAAATCAATCAGAAGCTAAGTGAAATGCATGAAGCTCTGGTGCTAGCCGAGAAAGCCCTCCTGTCCTCCCAGAGCAGGCTGCAAAAAACAAGGGTGGGCTTTGGCTAGAAGTCTTTAATGGTTACAGCAAAATTAAGGAAACCAAGGTTACATCCAAGGTTTTAAATCCATTATAAATTCAGAGGGCAAAAAATATTATTAAGTACAAGAAAAAATGATTAAATGTATATCATTTCAAAGTGATGCAAAGACTAACGAGGGATGGACTACGTGCAAATACCCTGTAGTGTTCTTTCCAAAGGCTTCTCTGAATTCATCACAAGACCCCAGATTAAGAGCTGCAAATTTCTATGAATCAGCTGGAAACATCAGCTCACTGATACATATTCTAGCTGTTTCCCCCCTTCCATCTTATCAGAGGCTCAGCCGCTCTCTTCTCTCTCTCCCTCTGCAGCTACAGGAGCAAGGGAAAGGGCAGGGCCAACAGACCAGTGGTCTACCAAAGGGCAGGGCTCCATAAAGTATAGAAGGGAAGGCATCAGTGTCACCACAAAACAATGAAGTCAAAGGACCTAAACACAAGAAAAGACTCCTTTACTGTGAGGGTGGTCAAGCACTGGAACGGGTTGCCCAGAGAAGTTGTGGAGTCTCCTTCCTTGGAGATATTCAAAACCCAACTGGACACAGCCCTGGGCAATCTGCTCTAGGTGAGCCTGCTTGAGCAGGGGGTTGGACGAGATGATCTCCAGAGGCCCCTTCCAACCTCAACTGTTCTGTGCTTCTGTGAAAGCGTTACAGAAGACCGATATATCCAGAAAGAGTAAGGAAAGAGCTACAGAGGGACAAGTGATAGTGAGGAGAATTTGAAAGTGTAGGTGCTAATGCAACCATTAACCTGAAACCCAGGCAAAAGGCTCCCTAATCCCACTTTACCTATTCACAGGTGTGCTTTAACCAAACATGAGTTTCTCAGCTCAGTGTCTATTTAACTGGATGAAATTTAATGCTTTCAGGCCTTCAGCACTACAAATCTGTGAAGTCAAGACTTTCATTACTGGGCCTGGTAGTGCAATCATCTGAATAGCCCACTGGTCATGGCAGCATCTCCTTTTCACAAACCAAAATTTGAGTTTTTAATATACAGAAGCAGAACACCTAACTCTCCATACCTTCAACTGCTCCCAAAACCTCTCAAGTTTGGCCTCTGTAATTAGTACAAAGGAACATACACGCCAATTTTTTTATTACTTTGCTGATCACCTTTATGGATATTTGCATGAAGCCCGACTGTTTTCTCGGTCCATCTGTTCCTGCTGCTCATTTACAATGTGAACTCTTAATTCTGCTTTTTGATATTAAAACTGGCTCCTGTGAAGGTAATTATGTCAGCAAAAACAAAGGATCATGATGCCTCATGGAGAATGGCAAGCAGAAGCCACCAGCTTTGCTATTAATGGCCTTTCCAATAGGTATCTAAATAGAACTGCTTTTACATCCAGAGCTTCTCAGGATGTATCTACTGCCTTAAAAAGTAAAAAAAAATGTTACGCTAAATAAACTGAAAAGCACCTATTTTAAAGAAAGAATAATAACATTATCTCTCCATCTGACTTTTATTTAACACTACCAGAGCAATAAATAATGATATAAGGTGTTCACAAGACACCAAGCTCGTTCTGCTACCTCTGTATGCTTTTCATAAAAGCCAAGGTCAATTCTCAAGAACTCTTCACACACATGTACTTAAGCTATAAAAACAGTAGCCAAAGCTCTTCAAAAATACTGTCTCTGCAGATCTACACTACAGTTCCTCCTTGATGTTATCCATAAATTGATCGGGCATAGACGGAAGTCCCATCCCTGTGGTGGCCAGCGCACATCTACTGAAATAAAATCAGAATGTGACCCCCAAACTACAACATAAAATTTTTGCCAGCATAGTTTTATAAAATAAGTAAATATCGAATGTATTCAGTACATATAATGACATAAAACAGTCAGTAACATGACTAACCCAGTGCATACTCTACCCTTGGTCTTAATGGCATAAACACCTGCCTTAACTGGTGAACTTCTGGTGTTAAAAAAAATCTTCCAGAAAAGCTTGTGAATAGGGAAATGGTATAGATGCTCATTTTTTCTACCAGAACTTAAAACTGAGCATGAATGAATTTTCTGGAGTTGCACTACAGTTTAAGTAGATTCAAGCTTGCTTCACACAGCCTAATCTGAATGCCCAATCTAATTTTTAAAATAAAAAAACGTGTTCTAAAAAGACCTGAAAATTCCCCAGGCTATTCAGGCCTATCCAGAAACCTATTAAATAAATTCTAAACTGTTTTTCACTGAGAAAATAAAATGACATATGTGAGACATTCTCTACTTCATGGGTAACTTTCATATATTTCTAGTTTGAAACTTGTTTCAATTTGCAAAGATAAATGTCTTGATATTTCCTCTTTGCTTAGTAGCAGCACATAGGGTAATATAAGCTGGGAAAGTCAACACTTTTCTTCGAGCAGATTCTACTCAGCAGGATCCAAATCCTTAACAGGAGAAAATCAGCATAATTTCTCAAACATTAGATTCTCAAGAAACACCTTCCTGAGAAGTTCTAAAAAAAGAGACTTTTTTTTTTTAATTACGCTAGCCTGCAGAAAGTTAAATTTGATTAGGGTAATCAATATTGCTTGGAAATTGTGATATGTAACACCAAAGTAGCTCTTTCGTAGAAAACCGAGAATGGGATGAATGAATGAATGAATGAACAAAGGAGGCATAGCCGCAATGCAGTGCTTCTTCCAGCAGTAAGACCTGCAAACTTCCCTACCAGTTCTCTAAATAGCAGCTGTGATTTCTTCCTCTAATTACAATTCACTCTCGCTCCCCTCTTCCAACCCCCAAACTAATTTTAACATAGCTTCTTGTTAATTAACTACGTTAATTGGTAATGCTTCTTGGCAAATTTAGCAGGTTTCTGCAAGCACTGACTCTAATATCTATGTCTAGTAAATGCATATTCATCATGATAAAATTCATGAAAAATGCCTCCCTCTCCTCTTTTTAGTATTCTCCTAATTGAAAAAACTCTCTTCTTCTCTTAAGTCTGGTTGTGACGTCCCAGAAAGTTCTGAGAAAATCACCACTGAATACATTATAAGCCAGAAATTAAATAAGCACATCCCGTCCTACCAAGTTACATTCCTCATGATACTTTCCCCTGAGGGTCTTTGGAGGTGTCATACTTACTAATTTCTGAATTTATTAGGAAAAAAAAAAAAAGATTACAAGGGCAAACTAATCTCATCCAGCCCGGAAAATACATTATGAAGTGTCGAATCTTCCCCGAGATTTGGTATTTAATGAATGAAGGAGATGGAGTCACATGTAACAACATGGAGCTCCGGCAGATGCAGTTCAATTCAGCCAAATGGAAGCCACTGAAAATCAGCATTACTGAAGACTTTATTTATTGAGGTACCCGAACACTGGTTTATCCAGGCAACTAAACTAACTACAGATTTCAAAATGCTGACTTTAATTGTCTTAAATGAGTTTTTTAAACACTATTCACACATGATAGTAGTGAAATGACACTACATCATGACAGTGGTGTTTTTGCCAGGATTTCAGAGTGGGGAGATCTTGCACGAGCACGCCTTTGGTTGGCCAACATCTCATACGCCAAAGGCCCACCACCAGGCACTATGGACCTGCTCTGCAAACGAGACAACAGTACATGGGAAATATCTGCAATACATTACTGCACAGCTCAATATTCAGCATTTGCAACTTGAATGAAGGTAAAGGGTTTTCAGAAAGTTCCTTTCTAGCAAAGCATGAGCTTTCCTGCAGGAAAGATGCTGCAGTATCTAGGAAAGGTCATCCTCTTCCAGAAGTCTGGAAAACACTCAGAGCTATCTTTCAGTAGAGGAAAATAATTCAATAGGCCTAAGACACATTCCCCCTTCCCTTGTTGCTGCTTTTCCAATACAAGGCTACTTCCAGTAGATATCTGCAACGAGGGATGTTAACCATGGCTGTGCAATAAGACTGATGAGAAAAAAAGAAAAAGACTCAAAAGCATTTGAAAGTCATTCTGGAAAAAACCTTGCAGCCGTACGGTATTGCGCTGGGTCCTGGGAAACGAGAGCTGCCACCTCAGCTAACAGGGACTGAGCAAACAGCAGAGTGCAACTGCTGGAAAATAACCACTAACGGGACCGGGAAGAAAAGCGCCAACTGCATCGCTAACAGGAGTCCTATTCACAGCAACGCGGCTGCCTGACCTGTAGCACAGCAAATAGTTCACAAGTCTTATTCTATAGAGCAATGAATAGCTCTGAAAGCCATAAATCTTTCAATCTTTCATTACAAAGTGACAACCATCATGGTGCCAGAAAGGTGTCATCTCTAATTTGCCTCTTCACACCTCTAATAGGACATTTTATGTCTTGATTTTAATGTTTGTTCAAAAAATAGACCATGTTTGAGCTCTCTTCCTGTTTAATCTTTAAAGGAGTCCTTGTAACCTTGCATATTCACTCAAATTGTTCTTAGCAGAGCTTCAGTTCAGAAGAGGGAGGACTATGGAAACTTCGTCCCCTCCACTCCAGTGTGGACCCTTCTTTCAAAAGCTCTACCGAATGGAGAGGTCACAACTTCCAAAAGAGAAAACACTGAACTAGCATCAAAATGAGAAGAAGAAACAATTGGAAAAACAAATGAAACCCTGGTTGAAGACTGTTTTCTGCAAAATCTTCTTTTCTGGTCACCAATCCAAAAACCCTGACATGCTTATTCAGTCTATTAAGATCATAACCTACAGCACTGATCAGAGTAGCCAAATATAACCAATTTATGTATAATATATATAAATTAACAAACCAAAATTTAGTATTCGTAAAAGTAACAAGCCCACAGAAAAAGCTACCAGCAGTACAATCTCAGTATAAACACAAACAGCACTTGTGATTTTCCCGGAGCGTTTCACAACGGCACGTTGGAACCACTCATACCAAATTTTCTGAACTATAGAGTACTTCAATGTACTATCACTAAATAGCCCATGCCTTTTGGTATTACAGAAAAAGCTCTCTAACTTTAGGTATGATATATTAACTTCATAAACTTTATAATATGTATTTCCACAGTGCAGCTCAGCTGTGCCAGAATTCTAAGAAATGTTGCCGTCTTCAAAATTAATGTGGACATTTCTCTAACAAATACTTCCACAAAATAATTTTTTGCATAAACTATACCTTACGCATTCAGATTGTGTTATTTTTGGTTTTAACTACTTCCAAGAAGACATAAATTCAAACTCTACTACTAATAAGCAGAGCCTCCAGAGGTCCCACTTAAATCTTTGTAGCACAAGAAGTAGGCAAAGGAAAGCCAGCTAAACAGACAGCTAAACTTTACATATTCAGGAAGATTCCTTGAATTTAACTGTACTCTGTTAAATATCTGACACATAAGACCATATCTTACCTTGCAAAGAACATGCTGAGCAACTGCTGGATCTTGTATCTGCTTGATCTACCCTTTGTACTTGCAGGAATACCAAAATGACTTCTATTTAATGAGTTTGTAATTTAGCTAGGACAGGTAACACCGGCAGTAACTGTACCTGATCTACCCTTCTAACTTGCAGGAATACCAAAACAACTTGTATTTAATGAGTCTGTAATTTAGCTAAGATGGGTGACACCAGCAGAAAAGGCAGGGCCAGCAAGGCCTCCAACTCAAACTGCGTAGGTCCACCAGCAAGAGAGCTGAGAGCTAATTCGTTTGATAGCCTGTACTGAAATTTAGGCTACCTGGACCTTCTTTGCCCATCACCGTCCTAGCTTCATGAAAATTAATGCAAAACAGCCTACAATACTATAAAAACACCTCTGTCTGGCTCTATCCTGCACACTCCCCACAGCCGACCACAGTTCCATACTCACCTATGTCTGATAGTAGAGAAGCGTTCTCTCACACTTGTGTTTATTTTTCTTTTAAAGAAATACTAAGAAGAAAAATTCAGAGGTGTTTATACTTAGAAATGTAGGTGGGTAGTTTAAGTACCAGACTCATGCAGCAGTCGCTCTTCAGAAGCAGTGGTGTTTTAAGGGAGGACACCTTGCTCACCATCATTGCTGCAGGACTTCTTCTCAGTTTCACAGAATCTGTCATTCTATTTAAAAAATCAGCAATCTAGATATGATGATGCATCACAGTTCACACCATGGCCATTAAAACTTATTGCTGGAATGCTACTAAAAAGTACCTCAGTATAAACTTTTAATACATTATGTTTGCTAGGGTATTGTAAAATGTCCGCTGTGGACCTTATTCTGCCGTGGCAGCATACAGCATCATACAACTTCAGGAAAAACGGCAGAGGACGTTAAATATTGCAGCACTGATCAAAGGTTTAGCTTTGAAAAAAGGATCATAAAGCTGAAATATGTCACCATTACTTCATTCTGATGGCCTATCTAGGGATCACAGAGCAAAGTAACAAAATGAAATTGCACTTATGTGCATGTAAATATGGGGAATATCAGATGATCAATAGTTACTTGCTTGCTATTTTTCTGTCCAAAGATCATAATATGGTAACAGTTGCAGCAAAGAAATCACTGCAAAGCTTCATAAACTTCCCTAGAAAATGGCAATCTGTGTTTATGAGCAGGAGCTCCAGATTGATGGCCATTCATCCTTAAATCCCTGTTTAATCCACAGAAGTCCCCTTCTTTTCTTTGCTGCAACACAACGGTGCTGGCTCAGAGCAGGACGCAGAAGCGCATGAAGGACCCGTGCAGTTGCGAAGCTTAACAAACGATGTGGAAAAGGACTGACGAGCGGAGGGGTGAATTTTGCTGACAACGGAAAATCGTTCAGAAGAATCAAAATCAAAAGCTTCCTGTGAAAAATTGCAGTGGTGCCAAATCCGCCTAAGTGATGAGGTGATAAAATGGCAGCTGAAATTCAGAGGAAGGCAGATAGGTCTTAAGTATAATGACAGGTTCGTAGTTAGTGATTACCAGTCGGGAAAGGGATCTTGGAGATATGGTAGACAGCTCTACGAAAATGGCAAGAAATACCAATGCTCAGCAGTCATTGCAAAATAAAACGGTATGTAAAACATTAGTAAGGAATGGTATTGAGTGAACGAGAAAACATTCACTGCTACTATATAAAAACCTATGGTGAGCCCATATCTCAGCCACTGCGATCTCAAAGAGACAGCAGAAGAAAAAAACACCGCTGGACAAAAAAGGATGAAATACAGCATGTCTAACATCTGAGGAAAAAAAACAATATTTTGATTTTGCAGCTGGTGAAAGACAACACAAGGAGGATCTGATACAGCGGTATAAAATCATGAATTCTACGATGAACACGACTGGGGAGCGATTATTTCACAATTTCACGTAACACAACAACTGGGGCATGAGTGAAGTCTGCCAGGGCCCTCTCCATTTTTGCCTGCAAAATATATTATATATAACTAATATATTTTCCTGCTCTTGGGGAACCTCAGATGGTCACTTCTTCTTTCCTAATGGTATATTAAAGGACAGAAATATAGTTTATGATACCAAATTGTCTAACGCTTACAATCTGCTTCCGCATAAAGGGGATCAATTTTCCACATGATATAAAGGAGAGATATAACAAAGAGCAAGGGCTGGATAAATAGTCTTCTCTCCCAATTTAATATCTACCGCATTTTACAACGAAGTAATTTTAACGGAAAGGAAAGTCTAAGTGGTCATTCATCAGCGGAAAGAAATGCTGCTATCACCCTCCCAGCCTAACGACTGCAGCCTGCTAGAGACCACCACTGTCCCAGCAAGTCAAAAATCATTATTTATTAATACAAATCAATACTGATGATGACCAATCAATAATGCTATTGATACCATTATTTATTGATATAAAATTCTGATGCTTTCCACTTGCATTGTGACAGCTCAGTTGCCAAGACAATTTAAAAACTAGGAGATACACTTAACAACATGGGTACTTTACACATCATTAACTTCTGTTGACACTTCATTTTGTCGCTCTCTTCCTTTAATAATATTTTAATTATAGAGGCTGATTTTAAAGTATCATTTTTCAAATCTGAAAAGTACTGCGAATGCCTAATAGGTCTGTAAACAATCTTTTAAGGAAAAAAAACCCCAGAGATTTTTAGTTTTGTTATTACCGTGACAGTTGAGCATAGATGCTGAAACAATCTGTAGGCGCTTACTTCAGAAAGATGGCAATTAAAGGACAGTTACTTGGAGACTGCTCGCATTCCCAAATTTTTTCCTTTTCTCTTTTGTAATTAATTTTCAAATATAGAGGCTTAAAAACGCAGGCTTTGTTAAAAGGGGGGGAAAAAAAAGGAAATAAGACGCAAAAATTAGCCTGCATTTTAAAAGTCACAAGAGACAGACAAAAGAGAAGTAGGTATCACGTATACATAAAACTGTTGTGTGGTTATGCTCTCCTTTTTACTAAACGCCTTTAAAAAATGTCATTACCAAGTGTCTACAGGTTTTGTGGCATCTTAATGGAAAGGTGTCTTCTGGAGGGATCTGAACGTCACGAGGAAACGCAGCACTGGCCTGGCTGGAGAAGACAGCCGAGGTCTTTTTAAAGACAAGAGAATGTAAATTATAAGAAGGTAGAATGACAGGCTGGAGAAGCACCCAGAAACCTAAAGTCCCTCATCTGAAGCCACCCATGACTCAAGCTATGTCTTTGAAAGTCCTAGCTCATCGCAAGAGAACTGCAATGAGGCTTTAAAAGAGGGAGAATTGAAATATTTCAGAGTCCCAGGAGTTTTCTAGGAATACAGCAAATGGATTTCCTGTTCATAAAAATCACACAACCACTCAAAACCTCCTACCGGTATAGCTGCATTAAAAGAATAAGGTCAACAGGTTTGGGTGTGTTTTAAAAATCAACGTAACTGCTATTGGGGATAAGAAAAAGACCTTTCTGAAGTACCCGTTTTCCAACTTTAGTCACCTGGGTTAAGTCACCCTACAGTTTCAGTGTTAATTTTATCAGCAGCCTTTAATAGGAGCACATCATTCAAGACGCGAGCTGCACCGTAACCACTCGTAACTGCGGATTATGGGGCTACGAGAAGAGGCCCTCACCTAAACCAACACGAGGAAGGCAACGTCTCTCCAAAGAGTTACAATGCACCTAGAAGTCTATAATAAAATTGATGACTCCAAAAGGCTTTATACTACCAAAAGATTTTAAACTACAAGCCGTAAAGTTTTATGCGTGCATTTGATGGCAAAAGGTTAAAAATAGCTGCAAACTTTCATGGGTTTGTACTCTCATATGCAAAAGCAGCCAGCTGCGCAGGGACTGCTCTGAAGGATTTACTGCCTAATATCTGCCTCCTAACAAAAGGAGAAGAAGGTCTCTCGTATGTGGTTATCATAAGTAATGGACTAACAACATTTTAAAGGGAAAATAGAGGCTCTCATATCACCTGCAGCTGCAGGTTTATCCCAGCGCAGAGGCTGAGCTTGCGCCAGGCTCGAGCCGGTGTGCAGCGAGGAGGATGCGGAAAAGCCTGGATGTAGAAGAAAAGGGATTTTGAACATCCACGCAGAGCACAGTATGGTTTCCACAGGCCACAGCAACCAAATTGGGCCCGTTAAGGAAAAAAAACCCTCAAAATCCACAGTATTATTTGAAAAGCAGTATTATTTTCAGAACAATCAAGTTATAGCTTGCAGTAACTTCAGAGTCTACATTTATATGTCTCTTCTGAATTCCACAAACTGCAATTTCAGGGAAAAAATGTGATGCTGTCAATATAGTATAAAGCAATTCAACGTTATAAGAATAAGCAAGTTTTCCCACGTATTATCAGTACAGGAGTTTGCAGCAGTACAACGCAGCAGTAATTTAAATGTCAATTAAGAAAAAATACTGAAGATGGATAACCTTATTCCCTCAAACCAGGAAACACCATTCACTACATAAATGGATATCTATGCCATCTCAACTTGGGACATCAAAAGTGAAATCCTTGCTGTCCCTAAACCAAAACTCATCTAAAACAGAACCAGGGTTTCATCGCGGGGAAGATCAAACTACACCACGAGACAACAGACATTTCAATACAAAGAGACATTCGACAGCAATGGAAGCGCTTAGAAACAAAGGGTCCAACAGTCAAAAAGAAATTAAAATGGGTTTATTTTAAGAAAAAAATTCTTGGGCTTTATTTTTACGGGAGATGGTGGACTGAAAGCTCAGCAGAGTGTTGGTTGTGGTGTAAATGCAAAGGTGATAGAGCAAAACTAAGAAGCTCTAATCAGCTCCCAGGGCCCACTTCACTGCTTTTATTTTCCTAAGACTGCCAGAAAAGATGCCAATTTCAGCTAAATATAACACAACAAGCTATGCTCTTGTGAAGTGCGAAATAAGTTGATCATAAGTTGCCTTCAAACTGGTCACCAAAAAATTGTAACGGATTTTTCACGGCTTTGATTTCGGAGGCAGAAAACTAAGCTGCATGCAAAAGCCGTCGGGACACTTCTGCCCGATCTCCGCCAATTCTGTGAAGTTGGGAAACATGAGAAAGAGGTCATTTATTCAAAGAAGCAAAAAATATATTAACAGGATACCTACGCTAAATGTATTACTTCTCCCCGACAGCCTCAGTAGTGTAACCCCTAACTCGCCCCGTCCCCAACAGAACTGTGAAAATGTGCAATGAGGTGACACAGACGACAGCGTTTCTCAGATGTGGTCTGAAAAATCAATTTTTTTTTATTTTTACCCTATTCTGTTTATTGCCAGAGGTAACCTGTCCTTACGCGTTGGCAACTAAATATCCAGAAGAAGAGGTACGGACACTAGCCGAGCTGGGTGCCCCGGGCAGCGGAGCTGGCCCAGCCCCGCGCAGAGCTCAGCGCGTCCCGTCCCGAAGGCAGCAGCGTCCCCTCAAGGCTGCCCCAGCGCCGCTGCTCCTTTTGAGCACCTCGCTTACAACCGCATCAGTAAATTCCAAGCGGGGATGAATAAATAAGGTAGGTGGTTGACTTTAAAGGCAAGCGAGACAAAAATAGAAGGCTCTTTTTATAGCAGGAGGAGCCTTGGGGGAGATCTCACCACCTCTTCTCCCTGCTGAAGAATGCTATTTGCTTTTTAATTAAAGCTTTTTCGGTTTCTTTTCGCAGCCTAATTTTCACTGCACACCAGTGTGTCTGCGGGGATGAAAAATGCACACCGTAATGAATTTTAGATTTGGAAGAAGTCGGCTCTAGATATAAAAAAGGCTTCCACGCGCAGCCAAGATCTGAAGGTGAAGTGATTTAATGGCTGACTCGACTCATTATAATTATCATTATTCATGTTCTGGTGCCACCCAGAGGCTCTGCGTTCGGCACCGCACTAATAATATACTTTCAATAATAAATCTGTTTGTACAACTCTGCCCGGATTTAAGGGAACAGGAAGCCTTTAAGCAAGAGGGAGAGCGGACGCGTGGGAAGTAGGTGGGACCGAAGGGTCAGTAGACAACAACCAGCAAGGGAGGCAACACAGCTTTGCTTGTCCGAAAAGGACAGTACGATGAGACTTCAGTATGTGCATTACAAGCCATGTGCATTAGAGCAGTATTATTAGGTATGGCTCAAAAAAAGGTGTTTTGAACATGGGAAGGTATCAACTTACTGTTAAGGTATCAAGTTACTGTTAGCAAGAAATGGTTGTTATGATCTCTCAAATTCTCCAGGTCAGACCCTCACTACATCAGCCACAGGCATCATGAAATCCTTCCACCAGAATTTAGCTGCGATACAACTGACATGTAACTAAATTTTGTTAAATTGACGGAAATTTGATCCTAATTGCAACAGCAACAACAGTCCATATTTGCCATGAGAAACTAAACCCATCAGCAGTGACATTAATGCATACTTCTGCTTCATGTTTTGGATTTGTTACTGCTCATCCTTTGGCAAGGTTTTTTTCACTCCACATTTGTGCAATCAGAAGGCTATCAAAAACCAAAAATTTCTATGAGGACGTTTAACCAAGCCATCCTCTATTTTTATTAAAGACACTTCTATTTATTCTCAATTGCACAGCACTGCTGGTTAAATAAAACATAACTGCAGCCAGTAACTCCCAACCAGCCCTATAAGGATACAAGGTCAATTATTGCATCCTTGTAAATTAGAGGCTGGAAACGGCATACCAAATAACCAAAAGCCTAACAACAGACAGGCTGTTTTCATTACACTTCATATCAATAACAGTTGTCAAAACGGGAAGAACGGAATTCAAGCTTCATTTGCTTCCTACAACCCATTAGCGAAAGTGGAAGTCTCTGTTTTGATAGGCAAGGGAAGCCTTTATAGTCTCATAAATGTAAAAATAAAAGATCTAATTTATTCACTCATCAGCAATGGAGGATACAGCTTGACAAGTTTATATGCCTGAACATCCCCCCTCCCCAGTTAAAACGGTGGGGATGGATGATCAGAGCAATGCGGGTGTGCCACCGACGGCAGCCTGGCAAGATCGTCACGGAAATTAGAAGATCTTGAACCAGAAGACAACTTCTGCTTCGTCTCCCTTCCCCAAAAGAGGAGCTTGTTACACCTAATCCTTCCTGAGACGCTTCTGTCTAGTCCCATCTCCAAAACCACCACAACCTCCCTAGACAGTATCTTCCATAATTTTGCTATCCTTGCTATTTTTCTTGAAATAGTCTGTAAAAAAATCTCTTTTTCTGCAACTTGTATTTCAAAAATTTCTGTTAACCAGAAACACAAATAATTGGTTATTTAGGTCTTGCTCTTCCTTTTTACAGCAGCCTTTCACATATTGGAAGTCCGTTATGGTCCTCCTAGTCTTCTATCAGGTTAAATAACACCAACTCTTCCATTCTCCCCTCACAGATCATGCTGTGTGGATGTCTAATTATAATCACGACTATATTCTGAATTCCCTATAATTAGTCTACATCCTCCTGCAAAGACACACCTGAGAATTAATCAAGTACTCCTGCCCAAACTTAGCAATTTGTCCTTGTTCCTATAGAAATTCTTATTCTTTGTAGCCCAGTTCTTCAGATAATTTTGAATTTTAATTCTGTACTCATACGCACCTACAGCCCACCCCAGCTTGTTTCCATCTGCAAATTTAACAAGTGTCTTCTATTCCACTGCCCAAGCTAGTAATGAAAATATGAACTGGAACAAGTCTTTGCAGAGCTCCGTCTGACCCATCTTTCCAGTCCTACAATGAATCATTCGTCACAGCTTTGTGAAAGTGGTTTTCCAATGAGTTTTACATTCACCGTACAGTAATTTAGCTAAACCATATTCCTTTAGCTTCAAGTGACGTGAAATGTCAAAAACCTTACTAAACCGCAAAAAGTACATCATCTACTGATTCTTCACGCTCCATAAGACTTGACTCTTTCTCATGAAAGGAGATTAGATCTATGTGACGCTGTTTCTTTTTCCCTACTTCCTGCTCATTTCTCTTTATCGCCTGGTTTGAGGGCATTAACACCTTCGATTTTTTCTTAAGCTCAGAAGGAGAGCAGTGTTTCCACTCTGTAGATTAGTCCCAACTGATGAGATGGACACGCCAAGACATCGGAACCTGTGTCACTATCGGTTCGTGAAATGGTACACATCAAAATCAGACGTGCCAAACAGCAATGCCATCCTGAATATTGAGCTGTTCAAAATGGCACACGGTATTCTTTCCAACCGAATCATGATAAATAGGTAAATAGGCTGTTGCTTAACCGGAGGGTTTGGGCTAGATGATCTCCAGAGGTCCCTTCCAACCTCAATCATTCTGTGATTTTGTGACTTTTTTTTTTTTTTTAAAGTATGAGCACAGTGTTTATTGTTGGTGGACTTCGGGTTTACGTCTGCCTCCATGCAGCGCACGATGGCTCTGCTAGATGAGACTCTTTTAGAAAGAGAGTAACAAATGGCTGTGTAGGAACATGGGTATTTCTGTGAGTCAATGTTTCTTGCCTGCCAATGACGGCAGATCAAATCCGCTGAGTGTACAATTAGCAGCCTACTTTCCCAATTACGAACCCGCACAAAAGCTCAAGTTGACATAGTTATAGTAAAGAATGAGCAGGATACACCATATCTCAACCAAGCACTATATAAAAAGAGAGTTTTATATTTCCTAAACAAAGAACAAAAAAATGCAACTACCTCATATAAAAGCAAATATGCACCAGGAGAGCAGCTAAGCCTTCTTCAAAGACTATTTCTTTTTAATCCCAGGAGCAACCAGCCATATCTTAACCAGCTTCTTAGTCACAAGCACCAAATACCTTTTAGCTGGTTGGTTTGAAAAAGAAAATCTAAGAGCCTGAGAAGCAGGACTATAGCAAACAGGTAACCACATCCTAGTTTGAAAACTGGGATTCCTCAGGCCCCACTGAAGGAAAAAACTGAGTGAGGCTCTATATTCATCATGGAACAGAATTTGCATAAGGAATTAAACAGAAATTGGGAATGTAATAGCGGAATTATTTAAAAACTTTCTTCTTACTGCCTGTACGCCCATCTTCTCTATGAGCAGAGCTCTTAGAAAGGGCAGTGTCTCCTTCCTGAGAGAGAAGTTCAGATGAAAAGTGAGCAGAAAAAAAAGGAAATATTTTGCCCTGCTTTTGCAAAACACAATTCACATTTTTGAGTGAACAGCAACTCTGATTGACAGTTCTGCATCACAAACACTGGTCTCCTATAATAAAGCCCACTCAGTGCGGCTTGCAAAGCCAGGAGGAAAGGAAGCTTCATCTGCGAGCGAATACGGTGAAAGTTGCCACAGACGCCCACCTTCCTTGGTGGAGAGTTTCTGATGGACGGCTATTCAGTGCCACACGTTCCCGCTGCAGGTTCAGCTCAGAGGAAGCCTGTGAGAAGCAGTGTAGGCCCCCAGTTTTGTTTTTTCCGTAGTTACTCTGGAGTGTTAACAAGTTCCTCAAAGACCACGAGAAGTAGGGGTCTTCCAACCACTTGCTCCTTGCACAAGTACAAATTTACGCAATTTCAAGAAAAATGCTAGGAAGATCTCTACATTTCACTGTAGTCATAAGAAAACACCAGATACAATGGCTGGAATCTCAGAGGTTAAAACTTCATCACCCAAACTTGTCACTTTTGATAAAAGGCTTCAAAGGTCAAGCAACATGACACCTCTTTAGATGTGTGTCTTTCTACTCCCCATTCTTCCTTCCAGCCAAAGCTAAAATCGCAACACAGCAGAACTAACCTCTCTGTTAGCTTAAATATACTGCAAGGACATGAAAACAGTAACAACAATTCCTGCTTGAATTAGCAAGAAATACAAAGAAAAAGGAATCCTTACATTTTAAAACTCAAATACTTGCTTGGGATCTGATCTCACGATCTCATTGGGGGTAGGTGGGAAGAAAGACATTACCAATAAACACTCATATTTTTTCATGAAATGTTTTGTGATGAAAGAAAGCAGGCCCAAAGAAAATAAATGATATCCCATCTGTTTAAAAACATACGGTTATTATCCTACTGTAACAAATCTTGCTCAGATCCAAAAAAATTATACACTTTAGTACTTCTCTCTGAGCTATAAAAATTAGTTCCAGGGGAAAAACAACTGACACAAAGTAATTTTATAACAGTTTGACATTTATAAAAAATTAATGCTTCCACTAATTGATTGGCTGGGAGAAAATATGGTGACAATCCAACTAAGTCAGAGTCTGATGAAAATGCTTGCAGAGAAAAAAGGCAAAACTCCCTTTGCATCTGGCTCAGACTTGCTCATGTGTACCTGTTTTCGTAATAAAACAGGGTTTATTCAATCACGCCGTCTCCATATTCTTCTGTCCCCCACTTCATTTTTTAAAATCTTTGGATTATTTCAACCAAATTTTAAAAAATAGTATAATGTTCTGACAGGCTTCTTGAAAAATGAATGCCTCAGCAGAGAAACTCCCATCAGTTCTCGCACTCAGCTAAAGGCAAGAAGAAAGCAGGCATCATCTATCTACTAAATCCAACACTCTTTACGCTGTTAGAAAGAACAAGATTTGTTTTAGTTTGCAACTATCTTCCTCCTTCCCAACCCACCAAGAAAAGAAAAAAAATCAATCTCCCTACATCTCTGACATACCACCTCCTGTCCCTTGGTAAAATCTTGTTGACATGTTTCCAAAACATTTTGCAATGTTAACATGAAAAGGTAAAAAGCTAAAAATATCTCTCAGCTGACTCATCTTCCCTTTTCTTATTTTGTATTTTTTAATTTAAGATCATCAAGCGCCATAAAAAACCACGTTCCTTCTCTCATCACAACTGCGGTGATGGTGAATGAGTGATAAAAATGCACATGATGAAGAAGTGGGGTTGGAGTTTGCAGTACATAGGAGAGGGACAGACCACAGAGCCGAGATGTACAGCAAGGTTGCTGGAGGGTGCAGGCAGGGGAAAAAGCATCCCCTTGTCTTTTCCGTTCTCCTCCCCTTTCCTTCGTGCTCAAGTATGGAGAAAGAGCGAAATACCCCTCCGATCCACACCAGAATAGTCCACAGGGGCAAATGACAGCAGGGGACGAATGCCAGCTTGAGAGGGGAAACAGGTAAAAAAAACTTGGCTTACACATTTCTACAGAAAGTCGCTGTAAGATAAAGCAAATATAACATTATGTGATTCCAAAGAAAAAGTGTTCTAGGCTTTTGGCTTTGTTTCCTGATGTTTCCGAAACTGAAACGGGAACGATCAGAGTTGGTTTAAATCTGAAACACTGCCTAAAAGGCCAGCTGCCAGGCTGTGGGAACTTCTGCAAAACTTAGGTTTTCCTCTGTCGCTCACTGCTCAGCTGAAACAGAAAAGGAAAAACAAAACACTTCCCGTGTAATTTCAAAACGTAACATATCTACAACTTAATAAATATTTTTCTAAATCTGTGCTGGAGCTTCCTCCTCATAACCAGCGGAGAAATTAGAGGCAAGACGTGTGACTTGAAACTTCTCCTCTGCTGGCTTCCAGCCAGCGACTTCCTTCTGTGCTGAAATTAGCCCTAACTAGACACTTTCTGTAAGTTATCAATGATACTCCTTGTACATTCATTTGGGAGGTTTTTTTTTAAGTATATATCATCAATGCATGTCAATGCAGCTATATCTCTCCCCTCTGCTTTATTTTTTTTTAAAGATCTAATTTGCAAGGTAGCATTTGCTTTGCATTCCATCACAACAAAAATCCCATTTATTTAGACCCATATTGCAATGAAACGACGATAAATAGCTTGAAATAAATTCACTTAACCAAGCTATTTTATTAAATCAGTGCAATTTGGAGATTTATAAAGCGGTCTTGGAGAAACCACTGCAAGCGCTCATTACAGCAGCAGTCTACAACAAGCAGGCTCCCACTTCTCGAGTCCCGAGCTTCAGAGCAAAGTCACCTATTTGCCAATACTCTGCTTGCATCTGGGACGGAAACCGTGCGCGACGTTATATGGAGAACTGCACTTCCACTGTGATAGATGGTGACCTTTCTGCCATTGCATAAGAGAGACCATTTGCAGACCAGAGGTTTCTTTCCTCAACATCCTACACGAGGTTAATGATAATATTTTTATATGCACTGAACTCAAAGTACCCGTCTACAGCATCCCATTACCTTTCACAGTTCCAGCTCCAAACTGGTTTTCCGCCTTACGGCAGATCCCTGACACTCAGCATTTCCTGTTTTCCTATTTTTTCCACCAGAGGGAATTCATGACAATAACGAACCCTTGGGAAACAAAATTGCAGACAACGCATTCTCTCATTCTATACAATCTGATCAATAAACGCCAGCATCAAGTCACCGGTTCAGCAGCCTGTAGATTTCGAAGGGATTACTCCAAGGGAGATGACGTGGGCGTGTTACAAGCTATTAGGCTTTATACAATGTCCAGCAACACTGTTCGTCGGCAGAAGGCTGCCACCGTAAATTTCATCATAATTAAAATATTGGTACAAATTCACACTTCGGAAAAGAGGTTGAAATTTTACTCTCTCCTTATAGGTCTCGTGCAAATTGATTTTTAAATGAGAAAGTAAATACGGCTTTAAGTTGACACCACTTGTGACAGGTCTGCACAGCAGGACACTGGTTTTGCACGGAGACTCCTCTGGGCCTTTTCAGGGTATTTGGATTTTATGGGAAGTGTCAAGAATGGAATTTTTTCATATGGAAAATATAATCCCCTTATCCTGTCCCTTTGTGAGTCAGTCAACTCAGGACACACAAACCCAACGACACGCTGCACTAAAGCCCTTTTGAGCTCTGCAAACACCCGAATGCGTATGCAGATCCACCTCCACCTTTCCACTACTCGTGCATACAACACTGCTTTCCCGCTGACACCCTGCAGCAACGGAGAGGATTTCTTCTGCAATTACTGTTTTTCCCATAGCAGTTGTATTTGACTTTTACTTTAAAGCTGGGGCACTCGCAGCCACCCTCTCCTGCCTTATCTATTCTGTTTTGGGTCTCCAGATCCCTGTCTAGCATGGGAGCCCCCTGGCAACACTGGTCACTTTTACAACTACCCTTGCTAAAGTAAATTGGTCTGAAACAATCGAGCAAAAATTATTCCTGTTATTAACATACATCTCATCCTTTTGCATTTGCCATCAATGTTTAAGCTTTGGAATAAGAACTTTTTTTCCCCCTTTCAAGAACACACATTTGCTAGGACCATGTACACTGAAAAATTTCAGCTCAAAATGATTTAAAAAATGGAGGAATGCATGTAATGTAACGGAACATTCACTGGGATAGGTAAAGAAAATATATTCTTTTTTTTATTAACAGGAATATTTTGGTATTTAATTCATTAAAGCATTTAAAAGCTTAGAGCTTTTTCATAAAGACTTGTAGGAGCAGAGTCTACAAGACCTGAGTCCTCGGCGCAGCCCCTGCGGGAAAGGCAGGCATCATGGTCCCTGCCACTAAAGGCAATCATGGGAATTTCCTTTCCAAAGAAAGATCCTATCACTACTCTTGCACTCCAGTCAGAATAGCTGTGGAAACCACTGCTTTATATGTTGCATTGCGTGGCCATAATGTTATTGCAACCAGCAAGACAACATGACTACCTGGAAATGGAGCACTGTGCCCCAAACTAGAAATTCATTTGAAACAGGGTACGAGCAAAATGAGATGGGAGAGAACGAAGGGAACAGGTTGAAGCAAGTCTTGCTGTCTTCTCCAAAGGCCCTTTCCTGCAGAATTTTTCCCTGTTTTTAACTTCTTTCTCCAAGTGGCAACAGCCTTAGACCCTTCCCGTCCTCTCTGTCTAGGTGCCTTCACCCTTGTTGAAGAAACCTCCACCGCGCCTCTCCCCGACCGGACATGACAGTCCGTTTGCTTTTTTAACAGGCAGCCAGAAGTCAAAAGAAGTATACAAGATCCAGGAAAACACCTGAAGAATTGTTCATATTTGATGAAACGGAATTTTATGGAGACGGAAACAAAAATAAAAGGATTCGGTAACTTATCCAGAGTTGGTAGCAGAGTTAGCACAACACTCCAGGCTCTCAGGTCCGTCTGCAGACTGGGGCATGGTAATGCCCCAAATCTGTAACTTAAGTACGTGCGTAATGTATGTGAACATCCCATGGAGTTCAACATGAATACTTCTAGGTGTAAAATTATTCACGCACCCAAGTACTTACAGAACTGAAGCTGGAATTATCAGATAAAGCACTGCATTATGAAGTGCTCTGCTCCTGGCTTTGCCTCTCACTAATTTCTACCATGCACGCGTGGCACCTAGAGCGGGTAAACTACTGAAATATGGTAAAATACACCTCAGTGGGATCTACCCCGAGATATTATCTGGAAGGAAAAGGGACTCATTTGGCCTTCTTTCTTATTAAGCCTGGTTAGGCAGGAGAGCGACTATGGAAGGGAAAAAATATTGGAAGACCAAGAGATATAACTACAAAAAAACCCCACCAGGGAACTTGGACTCTGTATAGGTATTGTTTTATACTTTCTTTCTAATAATCTTTTTAGCAATTGAATTTCTTGGGAATTTGATAAATTCCTTTCTGCATTTCTCACTCTCCTGTACCCACACAATGAACTGCAACAAATACCGTAGCCCACTCACTCAGCCAGAATTAGTGGAAAGTTAAAATTAAAGCACTTAACGAGTGGGGGAAATGTGCGGTTAACCGACACTTCCAAAACAAGGCTCACTGATCCTAAATTAGAATATACAATCAAAAGCACTGAAAATAAAAATAGGTAGCATCCCTGAATAATCACAGTGCTAAGTTATAGTTACAACTTCATTAAGTCTTCAAAGCAGATGCTTAGAAAAGTCTTGCCTTAACAAAATTTTGGAAAGAAGACACTGAGAAAAAAGTATATATTTGTATTTTAAATTATTTTTGGTAATGGACAATATCTTACCCAAACTTCTTTTCCAATTTCATACTGTAGTAATTATTTTAAATTTCTATTCATATGTCCAACCCTATGCATTATGATTCTGTAAAAAAGGAACCGTAACATTATTTTTTGGAAAATTCCTAAAAGTAAAAACACGCATCATATTTCATTTAAAGAGAAGAGTTGTTAAAACACTGATAACTATTATTAGGGAAAAAGATGTGCTCAGAAAAAATCTCATTCAGATTAAATGCTTGCTAATCAATTTAATTTGTATTTTCAACACCACTTGAGCCAGCTAGATGTACCGCCAAATTGGAATAAAAAATCAGTTAAATTCAAATGGACTTTTACAATTAACAGCTAAGAAAATTAATCCTTCTAAAACACATTATCGCCCATGCTGTTCCAAAATGTTTAAATATTCCCAATAACTTCCCACGTTACTCTTTTACTGAAGGTTTTTAACTCATGAAACTGTAATGCCCAAAGGAAAGGGGTCCTTAAGGAGAATAGTATCCGCATGAGGAAACAAGTTTTCCATAATCTCATCAGCAGGCACATAACGCAGCTTCTAAAATTAAGAATGAACTGATATAGCTGAACTAAAATCAGATCACTGCTCGTTTTGCAAAGGATGTGGCTTCCCGGATTGCTTTTCCCATCTAGAGTACACAGCTCCCACGGGCCAAAGCACAGCGCTGTTCTCCTCTCTAGGTCAGGAACGCGTTTCGCAGGCATTACGCTGAGTTAAAATCAACCAACGGCAGCTTCTGCAGATTTAAAAGTCCCTGCTGAAAGAGCAGCTATTGCGTTTCTATTACGCCAAAGGAAATACCTTGCAAACTTGCAGCATAACTCTCTTGGTTTTGCACACATCAAGTTCTCGTGCATCATACTTTTGGTCAAACATTGGCATAAAAGAAATACCACACATTACATTGCATTAAAAAAGTTGAGCTTTGCGGCTTCCAAACTTCATTTGCTGTAATCCACCAAAGGGAGAAAATCGGGAGCAGCTGCTCTAAGTGCTTTTTCTTTTCTCCTCCCCCATTTGGGAGCAGCTTGCAGGCCATAAGCATAATATCGTTTGGGAAAGCAAAACTAGCCACTGCATTTCTCTCACATTTTATTTTAGCAAATACGATTAGATTTTATTGCAATCAAAAAGTACGGAATTAATGCTAAATGTTCAGAATTAACAACAAAGATTTTCAAAAACGTCTAAAAGTTTGTTTCAAGCTCATTTCCTTTATTATTTACTTGTTGAACCTAATCTGAAATGCAAGATTGATTTTTATTTTATTCACTACTTTGCGAGGATCTTAAGACTACCTAAATCAACCTCTTCTCTTCCTACAATTTACGAAATCAACCAACTAATCAGAATTAGCATTTGTGATTTTTTCTGTTTTCTGTATCACCTATCACTGTGCTTTAAAACATCCAATTCATTCTTCTTTTCCTCACATTGAAAATTACATACTGCTTTTCAAGTGACTTTCCCTTTCTTCTTTTCAGTATTTCTTCTTTTTGAAGCTTTTTACACTGTATTTCGAGATTACGGCTGCACTAAGAGCAGCTGGTTTTCCTAGCAGCCTCTGTCTTTGGAGGGGACTGCAAACACTTTCACCTCAGGGTCATCTGGAAAAGGGAATTAAAGACACACAAAATAATTTTAAGGGACACAGGTCAGCAAAAATGTCAAAATAAAGAATGTCCAAGTAAACAAGTTGGAGGGAGGGAGAGGAGAAAGAGCGGATACTTAATTATGGATTGTAATGACACATTACATTTCTCTCCGATGGGAAGAGTGATACGATTTGTTCTCTGCAGCTGATGGATGCCACCAATTTTGGTTCAGCTTCACTTTGCTCAAGGGCTCGGAGAAAATTTCAGCAACAAAAACCACAGCAGTAATGTCATTACGGCCCTTCTTTACCTCTGTGTTGGAAAACCACTAGGGAATATAATAAGATTCAGCAAAGAAGGGGCACGAAGGGTACTGCAGGTGACCTGAAGATCATCATCCTAGAAGCAGAACCTTACTGAAAAACATGGTATTAACAGCATTTGCAGCACATGTGCTGTTTAGACAAGCTCACTTTATTTAAGATTTCATTATAACCTCTAATTATTATGCCGAACAAGTATTCAGCAGAAGAATTTACAAGCTAATTTAGTGGCTTTATTAGTTGGATCACATTAGTTTGTTCACTCACAGATTCACAGTCTGGGGGGAAAAAATGTCTTTATTTCATGGTGAACCCATGAAAGGTTCTCAGGAAAAGAACGTAAAATTCTCCTAACTCTTCTGTTTCCAAAGTATTAGAATAAAACAAGGAGAAATCCCTTCCTCAGTCTGTTGCCGGTGTGGAAATGCAGTTCTGTAATTCTGCTTTATTTTCTGCACTGCTTTTCAGTCCCCACTTCATCGCACGTCTCCAGCACGCTTACGAATATTTGAACAAGCAGACACGCAAGGCAAATCTAAGCGAAGGTATCAAGTCCTGACATTGCCCAACGTCCGAGTAATACAGGAACCTTTTTCTTTCCTTGCTTTATTTGTAACTGCCTATTGAGTTTTAAACTTTTTTTTAATTCTTAACAGTGCTTATGGCAGCTTTGGACAGAGATTGTAAGCGCACCTTACAGGGTTCGCGAACTGCTCTTTATTAAACGTTTGCAAAATTTGGTGCAAATCTTAAGTAACGCTGATGTTCTAATCAAACACACAATGAATTTTGTACATTTTGCAAAGCAGCTAATTAGAGTGTATTTTCATCCCTTGTGGATTTACCACTACAGAGGAAGTAAAATATTCACGATTTTTCCTTATAAAAATAGAAATAAAGTTCTTCTTTTGAGTTTTTCATTCAGTTCAACATTTCTTTAGGACTTTCTTATATCTTTCTGATACTCTAGATTGTTCCATTTAGCGACAAGCCAAAATCCAACCCCATGCTGCTTTTTTTTTTTGCAGTAAATATATACGCTATTTTGAGATTTGGAAGGAACAGAGGTGGGAGTCAGGTTGTAGGAATGAGGGAAAACAGTTAGAGGCTAAATCCCATTTAAAGCACTATTAAGCTATACTCTCTCTATGCTCTATATTCTATCTGTGCTCTCACATCTACTTTATATAGCGATATTAAAGCTCATACACATAGGATCTGAGCTACGAGAGTCCTTGGCTTCTTAAAGAGCAATCTCAGAGCCCCCTCGAGGCTCGGGACATATCGAGGACGTTGCCCTGGGTCCCACCAGAGCACTGAGGTTGCTTCGCAAAGCTGCAAATCAGCAAGTTAAAACCACAGATTTTTTTTAGACCCACCTTTTTTTTGATTTATGGCTTTTATATGATCATATTAAAACTTGTATTTTGCATGCATGCAATGGCAAATAAAAAGCCATGCACCGCTATCAATTCTTACTACGAAGAACGAGGTGACCCTAAGCTGTACAACAGAAGCATGGTCTTGCTAATCCATCAAGCGCCTTGCAGAGGACACTGTGGGGACACTAAAAGCACCAATTTCAGCGTGGCAGCGTTTCTACACAGCACGCATGCACTTGTTGGTGTAAGGAAGGAACATCATTTGTCCTGACTAACAGCTTTCATCTTCAGGAAAAAAAGTATTCCCGCACAGTGAAGTGCTCTTCTATCGATCATTTTTATATCCCCATTAATGCACAGCAGCTCTAGGCTTGCAGCTCTACGGAGCTGAGCCCCAGCATAAGTTTTGCTTGGAAAATTAGTTCTTGACAGGCAAATCAGGAACGGAGGGCTTGATTGAAAAGCGACACTGCACAGGTGAAGCGACACGAGCCGATGGCCCTCTGAAATCACAGCTTGTCAATCAGCCTGGCAGCCTGTTGGAGAACCTTTTTGCTAGTCAGCATCAAATTCTTTCACAAATTCAGTGAGATCACTTATTTTTGCTTTGAACTCAGTAGGAATCATCTTCAAGCAATAAAATCGCATCGCCAGCCAGAAATGGAAAAAAAAAGTATACTTTTAGACTGCTCGGAGCCTTGCAACATTTATGAACCAGTGCATTTCGGTGAAAGCTGCAGGATTCAGCATTTTCATGAAGCACGACGAGCTTTCCATAAATTGCAGCCACATCTCTCCTAGAGGCGCATGAATAAAGCCTATTTATGGAATATACAGCAAGTGGATCCAGGGTGGAAATATCACTTGCATTTTCAAGGACCAAATTAGCAAGGTTTCTGTATCCTGAATTCCATAATCCAGTTCCTCTAACTTTTTTCTTCTCCAAATTTTGCATTTTTGCAGAATCACATGCTAATCATATAAAATAAACTGGCCTGCATGAAGCTCCGATAAATTTTTTTGTACATCTACGTGTATATATATATATATACACACAAACATACATAGAACTGTGTCTAGATATAGCAACAGCAACAAACATTTTATAGAAAAATGTGAAAGCCGAAACTAAAAATATGAACCTCTTCAAACGGACACCAAGATGATTCGTGTAGAGGAGCAAAGACAACCACCTCTCACAAAACCCAGTTAAACTCCCTTCCCCGTGGTGACTCTGATTTGCCTGGCAGAAACAGGAATCCACAGTGAGTTGACTATCACAGATAGTACTAATGTTCACCCAGAACTCATCATATGGTAGAATCTCATTTTTCCAAGGAGAACAAAAAGCCAGCAGTCTCATGCTTTGTTTTCACTTGACATGCACAAAAAAAGTATGGTCCTCCTAAACGCTCTTGGCGAAAGTGGACGTATCAAATTACTTTTTCTTTTCTTTTCTTTTTTTTTTCAGAAAAATATAAAAGGATGTACATCTCTGGGAGCCAAAAGTCCTCTTCAGATGGCTTCATGCACTGGAATCTAGACCACAGCTAAGTGTTTGAGTGCCCGTTGGCTCAGAACGAGTTTTACTGCCTGAAAATGCCTGGAACAGCCAGCAGTGTGCTCAAGTCAGTGATCCAAATATTGCTAATGCTGAAGCAAATGAACCACTGTTTTCAATAGAGAATTAAAAAAACAGCTTGTTTAGACAAGTCCTGAGGCTGTTACACTTCCATATATGTTTTAGCACTTGAAATGATATATTAAATCTTCAACTGACAGGATGTTATTATCACAGGTTCTATTATCAAGCCATGCAAAGAGACATTAAACAGCCTAATTATTGCAAATTTTATATCAGGCTTCAGTATAGAAAAGTACCTGCAATGAGGTCTTACTGGGCAGCTCTCTCAGTCTTTCCAGACTGATGTCCTACAGACAACGTATACTCATTTTCCCAAAGAAAATGTGTGGGCTTTCCATACGACGAAAGGACAGCCACGCTCATATTGATGTTCTTAGAAGTTCTGGTGTTCTTCAGTGGGGAAAAAATACTAAATAATAATATATATACTAGCATAATAAAGTTAGCTTGGCACCAGGCATCCAGAAAGAATCTTCTCTTTCACGAAGGATTTTAAGAGAAAAACCATGAAAACCTCCAAGATGGAGATGTCGATAGGAAACATTCTCCAGGTTTCCAGGGAAAATGTGAATTAAAATACATGAAAAGCTATTACATGTTTTCACAGCTCCGCTGAAAATTAGAAATCCTAAGAGTTAGCACTGACAAAAGCCGAGCAGCGTTCTCTAAGGCCGACTGCTCCGCTTCCAGCATTGCCACAGCAGACACAACTATGGCATATTGGTGGCTGCGTGCAAGAAACCCCAATGCAAATCCAGCCAAAGAAAACCGCACTCCAGATCTGAATCCGTGAAGGTCCCCTGTGCACAGAGGCAGGAGGGCAGCCTGTAGAGCTGCCGGCGCATCCCTATGTGCCTGCTTTAATGCTATGCACCCCAGGGATAACGAAACACAAGCACCTCGCAGAGAGAGAGAGAGAGAAGAGCTAGGGAGGCCACTGCTGCCTCCCTTTTTCACTTTGTTGCATCGAATCATTTCTTTACACATTTCAGTAAACTCTAAAAGTGAGGGACTAAAGGAAAAATACATACAGAGAGCCAGCAAATACCACAGCTGCTCCCAAAACGCTCCAGTAAATCTGTATTATTTTCACATAAATGAACTAATCAGCAGAATAAACTCTGAATACACATACACGCCCCGATATTTTTCGATTATAAAAAAAGAAAAGGCCACTTTGCAACACTTCAATGACAGTATCATGCAGTTTAACTAGATGAACAGAAACGCTCGCGAGCCAAATCAGTGGTCAAAATTGCAAGTATACGTTCCCTTAAAAGAAAGGATGACATGAAAACATAGTAGTTAACGACCAACAAGATTGTCAGTGTTGATCTTAGGGCACGTTGACAACGTAACTGAACCCACCAGATCCAGGGCTCACACTCCACTAAAGCTATTCAACTTTCACACCTTGTTTTCCTTCTCTTCATCCTAACCCTGCGTCCTCCAGCTCACCTCCAATCCCACATCTAATTAGTGTAAATACTGAAGAAAAGCTGCAGTGCACAGAAGAGGGCTTTGCAGCTCTTTATAAGCACGTTAAGCAGAAGATGGAGCTGGGGTGGGAAGCGTGCTGTCAAAGCTCATCTCTGCCCTTAGCTCGCCGCCTGACCTTGGAGGTGTCTTCATCCTTAACCTAAATGTGCTCTGCAACTACAGGTTTGTGCCATCTATGTGTGTTTGCAACGGGTGTCAGAAGTGAAACTGTAACTTCTAGAAGTGATTTTGCAAATTTAAAGTACTTTTTTTCTAATTTACTACATGACATTTTTAATTTCTTTTTCTTTATACTTGCTCCAAAATACGCAGCATGAGACCCAAATGCAAGACATTGCAGTGCAGTCCTTATACATCATAAATGAAAGATCAGGAACAGCACACACACTGAAGAAGTGCAGCCCTCTTGTCACTGCAAACAAACGCATATATGCAAACAAATATACAAAAAACAGCTGTACAGACCTTCCTCCCCTCCCGAAGCATTATGTGAATATCAAATCTGACTCTAATTCTGTATTTCCAGCCCTCTGGGACCAAGCAGAAACATTTACCTTCATTTCAGCTACTATTCTAATTGTGAGTTTTAAGATAAATCACCCTCTATGAATAATTAATCCCGCTTTCTCGGTTAGATTTGTGATTATTAAGTCATTATTTGTTTCTTTCACTGACGCTTACTCTGTTTCCCCCGCTCGTGTTCAGTCATACTACACTGGAGAAGAAAAACGAAGCTTCATTAGATTATTTTCAAATAAGCAGTCAGCTCTACAGTCACTCATCAGTGAGTGAATGTGATCCAAACATTGCTCTAGCTGAAGTGATACAAGGATAAAAGAATATTTCATGATGTGGTTTCATAGCCACTGAATGGGCCAATCCAGTCTAGTAGAGGAAAGACTTCTGGTGGCTCAACTCCAGCATGGAGAGCAGCACGGCGGGCGTTGCACCCAAGCGTTAGCTAAACTCATACAATGATGGGGACTGGTGGGGACAGGCACACTGAGGGGTCCCATCCCTGAGCAAACCATTTCCCCTCTCTTTTGGGGACCAGAGGATCTGAGCCTGCAATTCTCAAAGCAGTTGAACCAGGCTGGCCTCATCTGACATCCAGTTAAACCCATCTTCAAACCGCGCTTGAGGCAGGAAAACCCTGGGCTGCAGGGGCAGGAGGAGACTATAAATGTGAAATCCCACCTGAAGTCTGGAGCCTTGATACTGACTCAGAAGAAGCCCAGATTTGGGGATGCCATACCTGCAATTCTGAACAAAACCTCGCACTGGGGGAGGCTTCTCGTGACGCCACGACAAGGCAGGTCTCAGCACAGGACGTATTGCTGCGGCGCTGGGGAGGATATTTCGAAGTTCAGAAGAACATAAGCCTGATGTCCCTTCATTGCCAAGCCAGTGACAGCTGAAGGGAGTAACCAAAGAGATTTGAGAAACAGGCAGATTACAAGCAAAAGGATGACCATGTCACACTGATGTGTAAATAAAGAAATTGGAAGTAATTTAGTGCAGAAAAACATTTGTTTTGCTTACTAATCAGGGAAGTTGCCAGAAGCAAAATACAGTCTCATAATTTTAGTTTAATTTCAAAACTGGATCAAACATCCCACATTATCAAACCCGAAATAGAGGACATTGCTCTGACCAAGCTCTGTCTAAGCTTTATTCACCAGCCTTCATTCACACTGCATTTTAAGCCGGTATCATAAATGAGTCATTTACTGGTTAAAGCAAGAGACTGCAAGACTGAATTTCCCACTATTTTACTGACTTATTCTGTAGCCGAAGGCAAAATAATGATATTTTCTCAGTCTGTCTATATGTAATATGCACATTATGCTCCTCACAGGGATATGATTCACTCACTGATGATAAGAAACATTGCAATGTTCTCAGAAAAACAGCATCATAAATTCGCAAGAGGTAAGCAACAAAGTAAAAACAACCGTCTTCTCATTGCGGTCGCACAACTTAAAAGTTACAACAAACTTTTACCTAAAGATACACAGTTCTCTGGTATCGAGCCCCCTGAGGGTTTCTGTTTGTTTTTTAATCAGCTTCCCCAAAAAAGAGAGGTTTAACAACAGAGGTTTAACAGCATTTCTGGCCAGAAATGAAAAGTTCTAAGTTCATTCTGCCCTCGGCAAATACCCGTTTGGCTTTTTTGGGACTTCTGCTGCGGAGCTAGATGGGATAAGAACTTCCCGTCATCTCCTGAACCCTGGGAGAGCGCGGGAACCGCAAGCCTCCAGCTTGTGAGGACTAAAGAAGCCAAGGAAAAAGGAGGAGATGGCTTGAGATCCTCTCCTGGAGGTATGGAGCGCTGTTGCAGGGGAAGAAGTTCGGGGAAGGAGTCCAACAGAAAAAATGGTGCAAATAGGATTGGCTTCTTTGGTTAAACAGATTTGCCCATTTACTTTATTGAAATGCTGCTGGAGTCTGGCTGGTGGTGGAGTTGCAGAGACTGATAATGATGCTTCCTCAGATCTACCCGGTATGAAAGCAGAGCTCTAGCAGCTCTTGGTGGGAATACTGCAATGTTTTCCTCTGGGAACTAGTTAGAAACTGGAGGTATTAAAGAAGCTGTCTCTTTATACAGTCGTGTTTCCAGCTCATATGTCACTTTGTTCTTAGATGCAATGCGCGGTGTCCAAATTAGACCTCTGCATAGGCTTTGCCTCCCTCACAACACAACCACATTCTCTTTCCATGTTTTTAACAATCAGTTTGGATTATTCATGTTACAGTTCTTAGACTCGTATTTATTGGGCGAAAAGTCAAAATTACTCTTTTATCTCCTACTTTTACCCTCTGGGAACAGATCAGTTATTTTAGCAATCGCATTCATCAGTTGAGGTGTCTCCTTAGGAAGCACTCAGGAATGTTCTGGAAGGAAAATTTTTGGTCCTCTGTAAAGCTATTCAGCACAAATACAGTTTTCCCAAAGTCTTGGTTCATTTATTCCTGTTTATGTTGAACACATCACCCAAGAATGCTATGAAATTAAAAAAAGTTAATGGATGTTTTTGTGTACTTACACCAAAAAACCTTCCAAATGGAACAAGCCTCTCGGTTAGTTATTCAGCAAACAAAATACATGTGGGCAGGCAATAACAACAGAGTACCTTTTAACATGTCTTAACTACATTTCCAGCGTGTCGACACCACACAGGTCAGAACCTTAAACAAAGACGAAGATTTTAGGCTAGGTCTTGATCATTCAATAGACAGCAAGAACAAAGTGCACCTCCAGAAACGCTTTGCCCGTAAGTACCCCAACCTAGGATGCTGTTAACATAATTTGGATTCCAAGAGCTAAAATGTTATAAAAGAAGAGAGATAGTCAGGCAAGGCTACCTACAGCTCTATAAATTCTTTACAAATGTTGAACCACAAGTAGGAAACTTTAGATGTCTTAAGACTCTTTCCAAGGTTCATGAGAGCTATAAATTGAGCATAAAACGTGTCACTAGCTACACATTTACTAGTAACTAGCAGCAGGTCACTTGTTACACATAACATACATCCACTTAATAGGATGAAAATCACAAGTTATCCTATCTTTGTATCACAAAGAGAGCATTAGCACAGACAAAACTCCCAAGCTGAGCAAATTTAAAGGACAGGAGGATTAAAATGTTAGCCACCGCCTGAAGCTTTACTTGCAAAAGTGCTCTGAACATTGCTACCGTCTATCGACTTACCACTCCAGGCAAAGTGCAACGCTAAGACCGAGGACTTCATTTTAATTTGAACTGGACCTACGGCACGGGCTCTGTCTGTGTGGTGAAGTGAAGCCGTGGATTAGCTCGAGCAGGTACACTGACCTCTCCGGTACAGCGCTGCAGCAGCCGGAAAAGCTGCAGCTGAAGCGATGAGATCCTGCGATGGACCATTTTGTACAACTTGCGCACATCTCTCAAAGTGACTCTGTCTTTCCCTTGCTATTTCAGCTGTTGCAAGGAGATTTAAACCAAGGTTCCTGAAATAAAACCTCAGTTACGTCAGGAATCGTTCGTCCTTTTAGAAAATAACCAGCAGCCAAAGTCATTTTTGATGAGAGGTGGCAGCTAAAAGGACCTGCAGGGCCAGCAAGTGGGGTAGGGGCAAAACTCGGCATAGGTATATGAGGTCAGAAGTAGGTCACGTTATTTGCGTATTTTATAAAATTTGCTAAGTTACAAATTAGAGGCAATCATGCAATAAATCTCTGAATGCAAGAAACTAAGAATTAAAAATTTCCCTTGGTTCACAAATTAGGAAAAGACTATACAAGTTGCAGATACAGCAGAAAGGAGAATAACTAAAACATCTATGGCAAAATACATTTTCAGAGAATGGTAAATGCAGGAAAGCATTTTTTGTCTTCACTAAAGATCCAGCTTTGACATTTCCACTCTCTCACGGAAGCTAGGTATTTAAAACAAAAGATGCAACTAGTAAATGGCAACTGCCAATTGCTGCACGTTGGTTGAACATACATCAATAAACATTTTGCAATCTTTTTTTAACCTATCCCCCGGCTATAGATGAGATCTAGGGGAGAATTTAATGAAAACAAAGTGGTTTTAGTAGCTGACTTGCACTGAGTTTTCTGGATTTACAACAAAGTTCACATCAAAAGTCCTCAACTTCATGCCAGTGCAAGACCAGGCTGGAGCAGTACCCCATTAGATCCCAAAAGAGCTGCCTTTATTTTACCAACAAATGCCACTGTGAGAAAAAAATATATATATATATATATAGATATATAGATATATATATATAGATATATAGATATATATATATACACACACACATCAGGAAACAGCCTGTTCCCCACAAGAATGCTTAGCCAATAAAGCAAATTACTGAGTATTTGAATGGCTGTTAGAAAAGCAATCACAAAAAAAGAGATGTCATAGTGAGTATAAATTTGCAAGACACCACCATTAAAGTAATTACATCTTCTCTAAGCCCAAATAAGAACTAAATAGTCTAAAAAAAGGCAAGAAAGAACACGTAGCCCAGACAGCAACCTGACACGGGATTTCGCATGACAAGGTGAGAACAAAAAGCATCACGATTCACTACACAACTCGTGGAAGAGGAGAGCATACAGCAGGATTTCCATTATTTTATCAGTCTGGGACCTAGAACTTCAGAAGCACCATGATTACCTCTGTAGGCCATGAAAGCTATGAGCAAATAACGCTCTGATTTGCAGTTAGGCTCCCAGTTTATGATTTTACACCATTTTTATCATATTCCAGGCTGGTTACTTCTGCAAGCTAACAGCTATAGCAATACAAGCACACCCCAAATTCTCTGCTTTGCAGGAATCCTGCCAGAAATCTTCATGCTAGCATCAGGTTCCCAGGAATTTCCAATTCCCCCAATATTTTAAATCCATCACTGACATTACAAAGTTCACCTTCTGTTTAAAAAAAAGTGTATGTGTGTGTGTGTATATATACATTTCTTGGTAGGAATGAGCCATTCAAGCAGCTCAAGTCTCTTCATAAAGTCACACTCTCCTTTTCTCTGTTATTCCCTTCAGCTGATGCCCATTTACCTAAACCTTACCCAATTACAAGAGAAAACACTTCTGGAATTAAGATGTTCAGTCTCTACTCCTTTCTGAGAGGTCTTCATCTTGGGCTGCTGCCTGCAGCTATAACCACGTGGATTCACTCGAACTACCAAAGCTTGGAAACGATGGTGTTAAAAGCTGTCTTGGGCATACAGAAAGAGGAGAATTAAAATAATTTCCTGCTACGAAGGAACCTCTTTGAAAAGGCAGGTGATAATGGGACCCACGTGTCAGAAGAGAAGAGCAACCTCCAGCGGTGCAAACTCCAAGACACTCTTAGCAGAGATGCGCAATTAATTTTATTATACACTGAGAAGAAAGTGTACCTATCAGTGTACTATTTTACTCATCCCTCTTCTTCTGCCACATAATGTTTTGTGAATAAAGAGAGTTACAGAGCAGCTTATTAGTATGAAATGCGATGACAGGGCCTGCGCCTCCCCAAGCGGCACAAAACCCCAGACACCTCTCCTCTGAAAAGCCTTCTCCTTTCGCTAAGCCACCTGCCAACAGACTGTTTCTTCTCCGCCTTTCCTTTGATCACGTAGCCCTAATTTTCTCCGTGTGGCAATTAATCTCTTTTCCCCCGGATTTTTATATCAAGATATTAGCAAACCCCCTGAAGCCTCCACGTTGGATGTTCTGCAAATATCTGCAGCCTTGTATTCCTGGAATTGCCCCTTTCTTCTCCTCCTCTTTTCTCCCTTTGGTCTTTGCTGGGTCAGTAGGCGCGCACAACCTCTTTGCACCCGCTGCAGGCCTCCCCAGCACGCTACGGGCATGTCCCGGAGCAGGTCTAACCACCACGGGCCACATTTCTGCTCCAGCAGCCATCTCCAGGCTCCTTCCTCCTTCGGCGAGCCGCACACTGGCATTGCCTCTTCGGCTCGTGCAGTATATGGCCAGGGAAATGAATGGTGGAGACGTCGGGCAGAAATAGCGCGTGCTTAAAACTCGTCGCTGTAAGGACGGATTGCCTTTCGCCTGCGCCCGGTCTTATCCTCTTTTAATAAAAAAAGTTTCCCAGAGCGAATCTTTTGACTAATAGGCATCGAGATGGTCTTTGGGAAAATAAAACCGTTCGCTTAAGGAGAACATTTAATGCGACTGGATACATCATCATGCCCCGAGTATTCATTTCATGCACAAATTCCTTTCGATGCTTTATACATTTAGTGTCACAATAAAGAAATCTTCTTATTACTGAGGCACAATGAGAGAGTAAACAGCAGCTGTGTGATAGCACCGAGGTAGCAGAACGTATCCCCGCAAGGATTCATGACCTTTCAGCCTCGGTTTTTCAATGCTGCAGCTAAAAATATCTTTTCTCCACTGACAAACATTACAGAGCCATGCTGCAGAATAGCAATGAGGAGCTTTATGCTCTAATGGCTTTACTATAAATAGAAGCTCTTCAATGCTAAAAGCTCTTCATTAAAAGGATTACTGACTACAACACACAACAGGAGCAAGCGATACCAAACCTCAGGCTTTGTAGCACAACTGATTTTAAACGTACTAGATTTAAGATTTCCAAAGTAACCGCATAATTTGGTAAGTAAAGAAGAAAAAAACCAGAATTCTCTCCTTCCCCTGCAGCAACCTGAAAAGCTTTCTTTGATATAATATTAACAGGCTGAGGAATCTGCTTCCTACTATTCTCATTTTCTCCAGTTCAGTGCCAAATTAACTGTATAACGCAATGTCAAATTGAAGTGCAACGTCACCAATGCCAGTGTTTGAGCATAAAAAATGATCGGTTTATCCATTAGAGCAGAACTGCCCAGTTTAAGGCAGGGGCTCTCATCTCACGAGGCCAGGATACGACGCTGCAGGATCCAGCTACGCCGCGGCGACAGTCGTTCTCAAGGGCGGAAGCCACAGGGTGACAAGGGATGGACAGGATGGCGAGTAGGACAGGCATCCGACTTACCATTTCAGGACAAACCCTTAATAAAGGCAGCATTAGAAGGGGACTTTGAGAGGTGCTGGCAATGTACCATCAGATTGACATCTCACAGATACTATGCCGTGAGAAAGAGACCACGGACAACGGGTAAATTAAAGCCGAAATAAGGCACATTTTTAAAATGACAAGTAATCCTAATGTATCAGTAATGAAAGACCAACAAGGAAGCCAGAAACTTCCAGGAAGAAGATAAAAATGACCTGCCAATCACCAAAAAATACTTTACCACCTACAACTGCTAGAGATAACAAGCTCGTAGAGTATCCTGTCGAGTTAAGGAGAACATGTCTGAAGAATTCAAAGATCCTTGAAACTCCACAGATACGTACTAGAAACTGGTGTGTATATGTGGTCAATCAAGGAAGTGTGATCCCCTCCAAGATTGTATTTCAGAGCATGCAGTAGTCCTACACAACCACTGAGAAAGGAAAGCATTTCATTCTGCAGTTTACTTGCACTCATCTAAGCCTGGACTGCTAGCCATCTTCCAACTAGCCAGGCCTACAATCAGCAGTGCTTATGATCAGCCCCATAAATGGGCTAGTGCATCTTCTAAGGACTAGTCAGTCCTAGGCCCATACGAGGAAGACTTCCTCCACTGCCTACCCAAAGGTTATTTCTTGCAGCAGCTTGGTATAGCTGTGAAAATATTATGCAAAAAAAAGGCAAATTGGTTATTTTGGGTTAAATAACCAGAAGAAAAAAAAGACCTCTTGAACCTTGCTTAAAATCTGAAGGGAATATGTATGGAAAGACTACAGTATATCAAGTCTCCAAACTTCTCCACTGTGAGAGCAACAGAGCACTGGAACAGGTTACCCAGAGAGGTTGTGGAGTCTCCTGCCTTGGAGATACTCAAAAGCCACCTGGACACGATCCTGTGCAACCTGCTCTAGGTGACCCTGCTTGAGCAGTGGGGGGTTGGACTAGATGATCTCCAGAGGTCCCTTCCAACCTCAACTGTTCTGTGATTCTGTGAACCACTGAGGTTGAAAAGAAAGCGGTCATCTGTCTCTAGAGCCATACCCACCCCCACACAGTTTTATATGTATAATTTCAGTTGACAAAAGAGCACACCATCTAATTGCCCACCACTAAATTCCAGAACTCCCCATCCCTTGACTTTTTATTCCTGAGGTTCTGCAAATATGTTTTTGCTTCTGCATTTTTAACCTGTTTGAATTAAAGCAGATGTGGTAGGTAATGCAAAATCTTTTTTGAAGGAAAGGCACGGTTTTGATTAGTTGGAACTAACAGCACATTTAAATATAGTGTGGGTTTTCTTCTTTTAGTTTTGTTTATCATTAGAGAAGAGAAATCGCATCAAACATAAACCAAATTTAGACTACCCAAACAATTAAGGATGAATTTTTCCCCTCTGACATTTAGACAAATGGCAAATTTTCATTCCCCTTCAAAGATCTCTAATATACAGAACTACATACTTTTTTTTATTTTAAATTAGAGGGTTTGCTACTAACATGCCATATGCTGTGTGATATGTTTAACAGAATGTTACGGTTCTAATTGCCTACCAATCAAGGGCTCATATTTTCCAACAATTAGCAGGCTAAAGTATAAATTTCCTACTGTAGTTAGTGCTTTCAGGCATCTAACAGAGCCTACAATATTTTAATCCACGTTTCTTCGAAACCACAAACATGATTTGGCATCAGTACGAGACCTGCACATACAAAAGAAAAAAAGGGGGGGGGGGGATATGGAGAGAGGAGAACGAAAGACACGTTTCTACCTACAGCACCATCTTTTTTAATTCTTGGGATCTTCCATAAAAATTAGTGTCAGAGTCCAATACTCTCTGACCAGGTTCTTTCAGATATCGGCCACAGGTATAAGACATTTGGTCCCCAAAACGGCGTAGAGCACTTAGATGGGGTTTTCCAGGTTTTCGTTTGGTTGGGTTTGGGGTATTTTGGGGGGGTGGGAAGGTCTGGTAATCAATATGTATTTATTTATAATGCCTCAGTCTCCCATAATGAGGATTCTCCACTAAAAGGGGTTGAAAGGAAGAATACGCAGTTATTTCTGAAGGCCTAAGCACTAGAAGCTAGATGTTCTACATTCTTGCCAATGATAGCTAGTGAGAATGGGGTATGGGAATGGAAAAATCAGGAAAGAGCTTGGAATTTTCCACTTCCCTGGGCACTAGAAGGTGTCCAATCCTGTTCATCTTTATCTTACAGCATAAGAGAGTTTTAAAGATGTTTTATGATGACATAAACTTGCTTTTTATTTGTATCTATTAACTTACTTGCTGATATTCAAATTTCACTAACAAGTGATGAGTCCTCCCATCATATCATTCATCATTTATGATGGAGCCAGAGAAAGCTGCTTAATGAATAGCAAGATGACTCTGATTCATTTTAATCCCTGTTTTAAAATACAAAGCATCCCAAATGGCTTTTCACCTAGACATTATTGAATCCGAGCCAGATTTTTCCGAACAAAATATTTACTTGTATTTATTTCAGTGTTTACAAACTATAATACACTGCCATGAGAATATGAAGTAAAGAAAATTAAAGAATGTCTAGTCATTGTATATAAAAAATAGTTTTAATTGCCAGATACTGTCTACCCAGACTTCGTCTCTAGAGAAATGTTGAGGCTGATTCCACTTTAGCACTCGAAATATTTGGACCTGCACTTACATCTCCCATTTCTTTAGCAGTACCCCAGAGCTCCACAAAGTCTTTTGTATAGCCCCCTCTCTAGATTACAGCATGGCAGGAAAAGCACAGAACTCATCACTACAATATCTGAGTCTAAAGTTTCTTCCCGCAAGTAGTTCAAAGACTTCATTATTGCACGTTTGAGCATAAACAAGACTATCCAGCCATGTCCAGAAGACTCCCATACTGGGAACGTGCGTGTTGCGACATGTGAAACCATTATCCTAGTCTAAATTTTTGTGAAAAATGAAAAGAACTGAACAATCAAGGCTCACATTTGGAATCTGTGCAACTGAGAAAGAGTCGCTATCCCAAAGAATACAGTGAGTTCCCAATTAGAAGAATAAACTACACTGTAAGCTAATCTGAAGGAACAAACAGCTTCAAAACATTTTAGCTGCTAAAATGTTGGACTAAATGAAATCTCAGAATTTCTGTAATGCAGCTTTGGTCCCCTCATCTTTAAATTTAGATTTGCAGCAATTGCATCGTGAGTCACTAGCCATAGGACACTTTAGCTTAATTCAACCGAAGGTTCGTTGATTATTATGGCATGTTGTATGGCAAATAAACAGCTCCTTGGATGGAAACTCCAGATAAAAGATAGGGGCAAATTCCATCTGTGGCATTTTACATAAATTAGGTAATGCTACTGGATTATTACCAAGTTGTCCATGCCAATGCAATACGAAAGATAAAGAGAAGGATTAAGGACAATGCTATACAGAGGCTCCAAAGTTGTTTTTCATCTCACACAACACACTGTTTTAGAAACAATTTATTAAAGCAAGCAAAGGAAACCCGAGGAGGTTAGTTCTGCATAATGATCCACTAGTTTAGTTCTTCCCTCTGTCAAAATATAGACAAACGTGGCTGTTTGCCATGGTGCCATTTGAAGAACAGCCTCCAGACTATCGTGTCTAATCCCTGCTGCAAACCGTTGCGTGTATCACGACATGGCACAACCCTAGTTTACCTCTTCTCATTTTCCCTTGACTGCATTATGCTCACCTTTCTCAATGGACTTCCTGGGCCAAAACTACGAGCTGTGACAGCTACAAAGCTGCAATTTCTCATAAGTAAACAATCATATTTCTGAATTGTCTCATTTTCATTCCTTGCATCATTCTAGCATATTTTCTTCCTTCCTGTAACATTTACTGCTTGCACAGAGACTTCTAAGTATTAACGTCTGCGAGGAACCGCACGGACTGCACAACCTCTCCCAACGGCAATAATTGAAGGGGAAGGTCCAGAAATGGAAAAGTAACATGCTGCTTCTAGTCTCCAAGGTTTTATCTGTGGGCATGGTGAAAGGTGTAATTGCTATATAATGAAAACTAATCTATACTTGAAACTCATCTGTATATCCCAGTTTCCTAGCTATTATATTCCAAGCTGTAATACCAAGGGAAGTGATACTACAAGAAACAGGCGTTTGGTTCCACATTCGTAAGGACAATAGAAATACCTGGGTAGACAAATGTCACTGCGTCACTCACAATGCAAGGTAGGAAAATAGTAAAAAAAGTTGTTATACATCTGACTAGTTACTAATCAAGTTCAGGCTTCAATCCAATTCTCAGTAGACAGCTATCCAGTTGCGGCATCAACAGCCACAAGTGGCTGTTTTTCTCTGCGTTTCTCTAGTTATGGTCTTATGCACCCAAAACGCCAAATGTAATCAAAATTTTCTTCTGAAAGTTTGGGTGGGTTAATTATTTTGTATTTACTCAGAGCGACTACATTATTACCCATCACGCACATTAAAGATCTTGATGTACTAGAGGAGACAGAAGCAACTTGCTCCCTACTGTGTTGTAGCTGGACTCCCACCAAATCCACACTGGTGAACATAAACTTGGAAATATATTGGGATACATAAACTTTGAAATGAGCCGGAAGGTTTAATAGATTGGACTCATTCCATCATTGCTAGTTTCAAATTAAAGTTTGTGAGAGAGGCAGTGCTGGTCTCAGTAGCCCGGACTGTCAGATCCCTTAAATGAAAACAGAGAAAACAGAGTTTCATCTGAAACATGGATAATACTGGTGAAACGCTCTGAAAGTCTTGGAAATGAAGTCATGTACGCAGGATTATCTATATACCTTGTTAACTCTACTAAAGCTATGATGAGATAAAAAGGCTCCTGAGAGATGGGAGAATGAGACTAAGCTGAAATCAGGGGTATACCTAGACCACCCAAGATATATAACAAATCTTCTACATGATACATCCTGTTATCTGAAATACTAAATATTTATCATTCAGGTGATCACCTATACGGGAGATGACAATAGATGATCTTGAAAATGAAAGCATAGATTTACTTTATTGAGGCAGAAACTGTCAAGGATCCATGTCAGGAATGACTGTCCTGAAGGGCTATTCAGTTGAAAACTGCTTATAACCTTGTCATCCATATCTAAGAGAGGAAAAAAAAATACTGCAACAGGCACAGACAGGGTCTACTGAGATAGCTATGGGGTGGGGAATAAAAAAACTATACTATCAAGGCGACTAGAAGAGTTTGTTCTATGACTGCTGTGTGTAAATGCACTAAAGAAAGAGAAAAAACAGGCAAACATCAGAGACGGGGAAAAGCTATTTAAACTAAAGAACAATATTGACACAAGATCAAAAGGACTGGAAATGAGTCACAAATAAATTTAATCTGGAAGTCCCTGCCCACGGTACGGTTCTGAGACAGCTCACTGAGTTTATAAAAGGCTCTCCAAACAGAATTAGAGGGATGTCTTCTGCAATCTATTTTGGAATTAAGCAACATTTTACATAAAAATGTGTATTTCATGTCATGAGCTTAATTTCAAACAATACGTGGACACTACGCATCACTAGTAAGTATCCCTAAAGAGATTAATTTCTTTTCAAATTTCTCCTAACTGTTCACAAAAATAGTTGATAAATAGCTAATAACGAGAGCACTGATGCTTAATAGCTTCATTAGGAGCAGATGTTCACCAACTGACTGGTTGCTCTAGCAAGCTACACGAAATTAGGGTTGCTAGGAAACCCAAGGAGGTCAGTCTGCCTGTTCAGCTGACAACAAAGTTCAGGACATACATTCCCTCCAATTGACAGCTATCTACCTGTCTCGTTTTTATCCACTTTAAAAACTTTGACTGTATCTCTCATTCTTTTTTTTATTTTCTTTTATTTCACTGCCACAGTTTGGTAACAAATGCTCTGGGAGGATGAACTAGTGGACACAACTCCAGGTTGTGTTCCAGCTTCGGTTTGATACAGCAAAGCGTACTGCATTTCACGCGGTGTGGAAGCAAGAGCTAAAAATGACTTTTTAGGTCTAACCCAACCTCGTGGACAGCCAGTTCAGGGATATTTCCCTCGTGGTTCCCAACCCGTTTCCATCGTGGTACTCAACACCAGTTTCTGTCGTGGTTCCCGACCCCACTTTCCATCATGGTTCCTGACTCCAATTTCCCCAGTGGTTCCTGACCCCAGTTTCCACTGCAGTTCCTGATCCCAGTTTCCATCGTGGTTCCCGACCACCTCTGCTTGCCAGACCTGCATGGAGACATGGCCACACGCAGGCAGCTCCCCTCCTAGTTGGGTTTATTCATTCTGGCTGGGTCAGGCCTAAACTTCTGGGGAGGACAGGCAAGCTCCAACTGTATCTTGTTTCAGCCAACAGCTCTGGATCCAAGCACAGAGAGGTGCAAGCGCATGGTTCACCCAACCCACCAGCCTCGGCAGTGGGGAAGGCAAAGACTCAGGCCAGGCTTGAGCTGCTCCCACTGGCGCTTGGGTGCAGCATAAAACCAGCTCTGAGCCTTCCCATCATGTGGTATCAGACTTAATGAATCCTCTCACAGCTGCCAGCGCTGTCCCAAGACTTTCCAGCAGAATCGGGCCCAGTGGCACCTGCTAAGCTCAAGCAGATCCAATGAGCGATTTACTCTGAAGTTGCTGTGTTAGGTTCCCCAACACTTAATACCTGGGTTTTTCCTTTATTCTGAACATCCCAGCCCCACCATTAGCTCTGATACTGAGAGCTGACTGTTCAGCAAGTGTAATTATCCCTTATTCTTTTAATTATTACTGATTGCTGCTGCTGCCTTCTTTTTTTCTGGAAGTTCTCACATGAGGCAAACAATTATTTTTCTCTGCATAAATCTAGATGCTGCCTAGCCATTCTACCCTTTCCATATACTACTAAAAATTTTAACTGAGATGCTTCCTTATTTCTCCTCTCGTGCCTGGCCTTGATATAAAAATGCTGTAGCAGTTCTGTACATTTCTGATATTACCTTTATGTCATGCTATGGAAAATATATCGAGTAATGGGAAACAGCTATGGTATCTTTTGATGCAATCCCTGTTGTCCAAAGCCACGCTATAGAACACATTCACTCAGCTCTTTTTTTTTATCTTAAGATACTAAAAAATAGCCCTTATCTTTCCATAACTTTTTAATGTATCTTTAGATATTATTAAATTGACAGTCTGCTCAATAAGGGAACAGATACTAAGAAAAAAAAAAGCCTAAGTTCAGTACTAATTGTACGGTATCGATGAAGACACAGAATCAGCTCAGGAAAGATCTTCTGTTTGACAAGCTTCGTTTGAAAATCGAATCAAAAAGTTTACCTGCTTCTAATGCCTTTCTAGCCTAAAACTGTGCAATCTTTCTTTTCCAAAAAAATGTAACAAAAAAAAGAAAAAGGATTGATACATACAAAGGTTTAGAATACAATATAAGAATGAATGTGAGAAAAAAAGTCCTGACGTTCAGTTTTACCAAAGAATTTAAAGAACAGCGGAAGAACAGGCAAAGAAAAATCACCAAATAGAGAAAAAGAAGATGGAAAAAAAATCTCTAAGCTAGAAAATAGGAAATTAGCTGCCAATTTTTAGGGATCGAGAGAGACAGAGCAAAAATGTGGGAGGGAGAGAAAGAGAGAGAGAGAGAAAGAGGGAGGACTGCGGTCATAGCTGACGTTTTCTCATACGAATCTCTCCGTTCTGGTCTGTGCACACACTGTTGAGGCTTTGACAGTTGGAAGCTACTAATTTTGGTACTACAAGGCTTACTGAGGTGGATTTATGTTCTTTATAGTCATTAACACCCTTCTGCTTCCTTGATGAAATAAAGGAATCCGTCAGAACAAACGCTGAAAACTGAACCAACTTCCCTCCCCCCAAAACGCTGGTCCACCAAAGACCCACTAATCAGAGAATTATATGCAAGACAAATAGCACTTTTCTAAACTTTTATGCAAACGGTCTCTTCTGTGTCCAGCAGAACAATAAAAATCTATTTCCCGAAGGATTCGGTGATATTTTGCACCAATTGCTTCACACACCAAATTTCAAGCTCGCCTTTTCAATCTTCTTCCTTACAAGTCTTTGGACCTTTTTTCAAAGTGTAACCCATTTTCATGATCTTTTCAATAACTTTTAAATTTTTAATTTGAACTTATGAAATCTACTTCTAACAATACCTAGAAAATTAAACACTTTGCTTAACTTTGTAACAATTTATCATCCTTACAATGTTCCTCAGTCACTTCTTACGGCTTAAACATAATATCATAAACAATATTCCTACAAATAAGTACAAAAAGTGTAGGCATAGCAAATTCTTTTTTTTTCCTTTAATAATACAATTAGGTTTTGTAAAACAAATATTGAAAACAAAGTAAGTCACTTCCTAATCAGAACAATATGTGACTGAATCAAGCATGAATAATGTATTTTCCTGCTACCACAATTTACCATTTCTTATTCTGATCAAATACCGTTGTACGGTAGATTCCTCCCCACCAATATTCCAGATATAAGATTGTGCTAAAATCCTTAATGCTTTAAAAAAAATCTAAACTATATTCATTAATGACCAGTTTCTATTCAGCATGCTTTTATGCCAAATGTTGCCCTACTTCAGCAATTTTTTTCCCCTCCTGGGAGACCTGGGCCTCTGATGCATTCGTGGAGAACAATCATCTCTTTTCTCTATGCCTTAACTTTGCTAAATTAAAAAAAAATCACTCTCAGAGAAAACACAGTTCAAAGCAAGCTAGACTGTGTATTAGAAGCCTAAGGAGGGAACATAGACCTGAACTGCTTTCAAGATTTGAGCTATTTTTTTCCAGGGCTTGAGCTAATTTTACTCTGCATAGTATCTCTATAATGTAAGCACAAGAGTCTCAACTCCTTGATCACCTCCAAAACTTTACTTTTTCCTATTCTGGTATGAATTCATCTCTTCTACAGGAAGTTTCCCATGGGAATTTTCATCATAGACCAGCACTAACATCATATGCACCTCTTCTCATCACTGAATCACAAGGGTAGCTCAGAGTAACACTTCCTCAGATGCACCCAGCATCTTCTCCTCTCCAATCGCTTCAAGCAGATTTCTACATTAATAGCTTCAGCACAGATAATCTTCCTTTCTGGACTAAATTTCATCCATTTTACGTGCAGCACTTTGGATTTCAAGACTATTGATTGATCCTTTTTTGGAGGGATGATGGTGCTCATCTTTGAGCCATCAACATATTTCATCAGTTTATATATATATTTTTTTAAAAAAAAAAAGCAAAGGTAACTAATGATTCACACTAGTAAAACTGTAAAAGAATGGTCCAAGAGCAATACTCAAAAAACTCCAATAATATTTGTAAGACCATTTTCCCTCCAGCCTTTTCTCACTGATTTGCTAAAAAGAGTGGTCCTGCAGCTTCAGCTACCAGCTGTTTTGGCAGCTTCAGCTACCAGCTGTTTTGGACATCCATGATGGAGGTACCCACAGGCCTTGCAACGACCTGACTCTCTCGAGCTAGCTGTCTTCCATCGGAGTTTTTGTCCATTTGTTTTCACTTTCAGGCGCTCTCTTTATTCTTAGTAGCTTTTCTTTGAAATTACTAGTGGTCCACTTATGTCTGAAACCTCTATTAGTTTTTCCCTTTCAGTTTAGAATAACCAAGACTTCAGTAGGAATTAGAAACAACAGCTGATTCAAAGTATATCGCACAATAGCATGTTTTGACATGTGAGAACATTACTAATGTGCCAGATGCCCTAGTTTCATCAAGTTAGTCCCTTTTTCAACATACTACCCTAGTCCCTTAACACTTCCCCGTAACTAAAGCATCTTGCTGGCTTGACATTGCCAAAATATCCCCCAACAGCCCGCACACAAGCTGTTAGGATATGAAAGCCTTCTCACTTCTCCTGTGCTTAAAAATAAAAACAAAAAACCTGAAGATTTTTCTAAATGGATGAGGAAGGTTGGTTACCTAGTAGAATTCATCTCCCACACGACTATTTCTCAGTTTCAGTCTTTCTACAATCCAGACTGTGGTTCTCTACATCACGGACAGCTTGCTCTTGAATTTCTTCTGGCTGATGCTCTTGCTTTCATCCTGGCACTGATCATAACAGTCAGTCCAGTGTAATTCTAAACTCTAAATCCTTAAAGACTATTTTACTTTGATACATGAACAGAATGGCACTCGTAATTGTGTTTGAAGGACAGAAACCTAATTTTTAACATTCCACGTGAAACCTTTCAAAGAAAGGATATCTGACTCAACTATGGGCTGCTAGAAGGTAAGAAGTCCAGACGAACATCTAATATTCTCAGAGAACGAATAGCAGGAAAGCTCTCAGTCTTGTTTTGGCCCTCAAATACCCTCCTAATCTCTCCATATTCCCAAGCGCCATGCACACTTCTCCCTACATAATCCAACAAAGCAAATGCTCCTACGCAGAGGCTATCGGTGGCTTATTAAAGGAGAAAGTAAGACTGCTTCCTTGCAGTTCCCCAGCTGGGACAGGAATTACATTAAAAAATACTCTGTTTACGAGCATTCAGGACAGTGCTAGCATTTCGTATGAGCGGGAAGAGCAACACTGTCGGGCTGCCCTGAGTAAAGCAAAAGTGGTAGCAATCGTGTCTGCAGAGATCTGGCTCTTTTCAACCAGCCCCGTGGGGACAACTGGATGTCTGGGTGTCCGGATGGCACCCACAACATGCCTCTGCAGCCTTAGAGAGATGTGATTTCCTCAGCTCCTTCCTGATCGACATTTTATATTTTCCTCAGCATTCAGGACACTCGGGTTTGATGCTGCTGCAGTCCCTAAGAGTTAAACCCAGGAATGGTGGAAAAAAAGATTTAATTATGGTCTGAGGTCAGACTGGAAAATGCAAAATAAAATGGATGAGTAGGTGCAGTAATTAATCTTAAGATCCATGAAATAAATAAGCTCCGTGCATTAGGAAGGGTTCCTGATTTGGTGCCTTTTAAAACAAATGGTATAGTAACAAGATAACTTATTTAAAAAGTAATACTTCTGTAAGATGTTTTGTCAGACTACCTAAGCAGACAGAACTTCCAAACCAGCTGTCATAAAAGGGACTGTATACTCATAAAACACTTCAAAATACATGTAAATCTACTTCCTCTCCTGATGTCATTCACCTACGAGGCACAATCTAAAATCATCCTTCAATTCCGAGTTTTCCCTAACTACAGTATGCCTGCATGATGCAAGCAGGCAGCCAGTTTATCATGAACCCACAACAAAACGTGCAGCATTCTCTACCTAGAAGTAAATAATTAAGACTTTGGTTGTTTGGCACCGCTTTCCTTAATTATGATCTGGAAAGCGTTCAGTAACAGAATTGTTAGTTTTCCCTTCAATCACACACCGGAAAATGAAACTTTCTACACTGTGAAAAGGTATCCGGGCTTAATTTGAATGTTATCAGCTCTCTTGAAATTCATATATTATAACGGAAGAAGTGAAAAATGAAGGAAATGAATGAAATAAAAGAATGAATGAAAGCAAAAATTTGTTTCAGAACTTTTCCTGTGGTGACGCTTGGTTCTTAGACCATTACTGCTTATATTGTCTTCACAGTTTATGTATAATCATTCCTTTTCAGTTGTTCGGCATATCATATTGCATTGCATTATATTATATGATAATTATTATCACATTTAGCACTTTTAGATTTGTCCACAGTTCTAAATTCCTAAATCAAATTTCTCTGATAAACCTTCACTCTTCTGCATATGAGGACCATCGAGAAAAGATCAGGATCTTGTCTTTACCTGGAGGTTGCAACCAACGAGGGAAGTCAAGTTTCTTCTGTTTTGTGCAGGAGAATTATTTCAAAGAAACTTTCGGTGTGCAGCATGCAGAACACTGGGAACCTCTCGCCTAAGAGGCAGGTCTCAGATTTGAACGTAGCAATATCCCGGTTCCAGCCTATTGCGAGTCCAATCCACAGTGTATCCCAAATTCAGCACATTTCAAGTTCAATCAACAGCATTTTACTCATGCCATTTGTACCTACGCTAATTTTGCTACAAAATGCAGAAGAGTACTGTCGAACTGGTGTTTGGCCTCAAAATTTTGCCTGCTTGCAAAATTTAGCAACATAAATCAAATAAAGATTGAAAAAATATTGCAGTGCAAGCAACTCCAAATGCCGCCACCTGACTGTTTCCAAGTCTAACTGCAGAACTTGCATTAACATATGTCTTAGAAGAGTCTTGGTTCCCCTCATTAAACTCTGCAGGCTATGTTTCTTTGATTTGATGAAGTTAATATAGTCACCTTAAAACCACATCTATTCCTACATTTGGTTTGTTGCCCAGCAGTAAAAAGAAAATAAGACATAAATTTCAGAGAACATTGAACTTGCTGGTATTGAGCAGGATTATGTTTTTCAATTACGTGTGATTTAATAACCTCCCTAATAGACAACTCCATTTTAAAGAGATGTCCTAAATCTTAAAATCAATTTTAACAACACATTAAGAACTCTCACTCTGCCCTTTGACATATTTTCTTTTTCTAAGATCCTTTCTGTTTTAAATATTTTTCCTGCCTAGTCATCTACATCATATGAAATCACAAACAACATTGTCCACCAAAAGCCACCTTTTCTCTCCGTACAACTACTTTTAGAGCTGACTTCTGACCCTCAGACCGACATTTTAGTGCCACTAACTTTTAACAGTTTTCCCTTGCACGTAATGCAAAGACAGGATAGTCAAATTTACATGAAAAATTATTTCAATGCGTTTTTATAATTTTAGAAGTGTAATATTGCTCTAGTATGAATTAAATATGTCATATTTAAAAGGAATTTTGAATTCCAGCTTGTACAAGAGCCAGTCTTTTTTTAATCAAAATCTTATTAAATATTCATTCATGTTTCAGTGTAAGCATATATAATGCAGAAAACCTTTCAATGTAACCCTCAATATGGCAAAAATCTTGAATAATCATAGAATCAATTTTACTGCATAAGACTGTGGCAACATTTCTTAGCCAAAATATGCAAAGATTGTATTAAAATGATTGCTAGTATTAGATAAAAATTAAAATGCAGGCAATTCTTACCTACCTAAAGAAAGCTTAAAGCTGATCAAGGCTGTGATTACAAGAAGTACTATGATTAGGAGAAAGAAGCACCTCAACCTGCTGACAGTACCACATTAAAAAAAAAGTAACAGCAAAAATAATATAATCAGTAACACCAATAAAGGGGAAGAGGCAGGAAAAGAAAACTTGCAAAAAATTGCCTTAGTAATTATATACATTAAGATTATAGTTCTTTTTTGCTAGAAAACGTAATGTTTAAAGAACTTTTAAGATCGCTTTCCTAAGTTTACCTTCCTGTTGGACCTCAGTGTAGACCACCATCAATGACAGAGCTGATTCCTACAAGGTAGTTGCGATCTCTAATAAACCACACGAGAACAGACATACTGCTTCCATTATTTCCATATTTCAGGAAAAAATAACACAGATATACCAAATTCACATTTCACGTTATGTCGCAGATGATCTGAAACCCAAAACTCTTTACTGTGCCTAAAGGAGCTGAACGGGAGATACATTCAGGCCAAAATGCCAACTCAAACTCTGGCAGACAATGTCACACTGTGTAAATACTGACACACAAACACATGCTTGATTGTCCAGACAGCCCAGCAACTCCTTATTATTCCCACCTACCAAACTGAGAACATAATCTTTAAATTCCTATTCCATCCTCTACAGAAATAAAAAAGGTGGCCCTCATTGCCATGGTGGCCTTTCCAAAGGACCCCCGTGGCTTTCCTTGTGGCGACTGCAGTCAGGGTCACCTGGCTACAATGTAGTAAAATCAACTAAACGAAGATTTAACTACCAAATATCAGAAGTTATAGTTAATTAAAAGAAACCTCTCCATTGGTTTTTATTTTCATTTTCCTTTCTGTTTTCAAGAAGAATGGGGCATTTCATCAAAATGTCCTTTTCGATAATCTCCTCTGTGAGTTACACCTTCTACACGGATGTAATTTTTGTTATGCAAAATAGATAATATGTTCAATAATGATTTCAGATTTGGAAAGTATCAGACATGAAAACAAGGCAGACTTCTGCCAAACCAGTATTTTCTGCTGCAAAACCTTTCCAAAAAAATTTTAGTCTTTTAATCTCTTACCTTACTTTCTTGACAATGTCACCAACCTTAAGTAATCTATATAAGGATATACCATATATATGTTGTGGCAAGCCAAGTATTTTGAGATCCCATAGGATCTCCCTTTCTGTGATTTGTCTAATACAGAAAATCACAGCGTAGGTCACACTCAGCCTACAGACTGTGTCAAAGGATTCTGCAGCGGTCTGTGAGGCAGCGAGTATCCCAGGCAGTGTTCCCATGGGCTGAAAGCTATACTAACAATGACACTTTAACTGAATTAAACAGCAATATCAGAAATTACCAACAGCACAGGCACGCTGATCTTACTGTAAATCAGCACTGCATTCATGTTTTCCTGCGGGCAGATCAAAATGTCCATGAATTACCATTTAGGCAGGAATAGCGAACACAATCCAAGCATTCCAAACACCTCTTTTACTACAGAAATGGTGGCATTCACCAATTAGAAGACAACTAAAAGAGGAAAAATAAGAAAATGTGGAAAAAAAACCCCACATTTTTCCTCTTTAAGACTCTCTCCCATACAAAATGGGCAAGGGAAGATTTTCAGACACCGAGCTCAGGCTGCAAACCCCTTGAAGGCCAGGGGAGCTCAGCAGACTGAGATGACACCAAAGCGACCCGTTGGAGATGGACCTCATAACTCACGTCTGACACAAGACGCTTAGTTCACGGATAAGGAGCAGGGAGACCATGGTCAATGCAAGTCCTGCAAGCAAGGGCTACCAAATCCCTGAGGGTCTCTTAAGAGCAGAGGCCAGATAAGCACAATTTCAGAGAGAAATGTTTACAGTTAAAGTCTGACATGTATACAACACATTATTTTAAAGCATTACCAATTTCCATGTTCTCACCTTACAAATTTTAATGTATCAGTTGAGGATGGTCTGTATGCTTGAAAAACAAACAGCATTTAGAGTAAATGTACATAAGTACTGGAGTGTGGGGCCTTTGGAGTGTAGACTTTGAGGTCTCCTTATTTTTAACAGTTAACTCAGCCAATAGTGATGTATCGCTGGTCCTTAAAATTGGTCGTCTCTACGTCATAACATTCATTAAAACAAGGAGTATCCAGTTAAGCTTGCTTTAAAAACAAAAGGCTTTGAAAACAATTTTCTGATGAACTGGAGATTTTCTCGGTAAACCGTCACTGTAATAGAAGTGTTGGAGATAAAACATCACATGTTCCAAAACCTCTAAATAAGCCTTGTTAAGAACCTCAGACAGAAGTCACATTTTCATGACTCTTCAGAATTAAATTAATTCAATACTTCATAATTTGAACATCATTCTGAATGCACAATTAAGAGAAGTTGTTCTTCTCCACTACCCAAAGTAATAACCTTTTCTGTGCTTGAAAAGCTAGAGTAATGGAAATGCCTAGATTATGATAATAAATATACCACAAAGTTTACTATAATTCCATAAGAAAACATTTTAGAGATATTACTCCATAATACACACTATCAGGTAAAGGGAAAGATTAAGCAGCAGCCAACTCTCATACAAAACCACCAGGACCACAAATCACAGGGAGAAGTGCGTACTCAGGTCTCACAGTTGCTATCACCAAACACTGATACTTAAAATAAAATAGACTCAATTTTATGTTTATCTTCATCCAAGCAAAAATATCCAAAGAAAAAAACCCTAGCAAATCCTTCTGTATGGCTGATTGAAAATTAATTGTAAATGAAAACTGTAGCATTCTCATGGACAGCACACTGTAAACAGGTTTGATGATTTGACGTTACAAAGAACATTATTAAGAAGAAAATACTGCCAAAAAGTACAAACCAATACATTCTCAAAAAAAAGATCATCAATAGATTCCCATGTTACTCACCCCACTGAAGAGGAGCCAGCTGTAGATGCTCTAGGACCAGTTGATTGAGAACACCTTCCACACTGGCTTCCCCTTCACGCTTCAGAGAAGGGTAAATTAGAATTAAGGAAAACTTTGATCCAGAGAGAAAAAGAGCAGGTAATGCACACAACTTTTATTACTGAAAATCAAAACTGCATCCTAGAGACTCATTAAAGGTGAAGGCTACAGGCTTGGTCTTATTAACTCATGAATTGGCTGATGATAATAATTAGAACAGCTGATAACTTCAGATATCAAGATGACAAATTAAGAACAACCTGAACATGAAAAGGGTTAAATTTAACAGGGCAATACAAAACAGAACAAATGTACGATGGGATAACTGTGACTGCTGGCTAGACGCCAGTTCTGTAGAGGCAGAACTAAGGGCAGTGAAGCACTGCAACAGACTGTTGGGAAAAGCAGAATCCCTGTTTCTTGAAGGGCTTCAAAAACAGGTTCTAATATAAAAGGTTAAACAATATCCAGTGTAACCTACAGATAGCATTTTCCATTTAAACAAATTAATACCAGTTTCCTGTGGGATGTATCCACCAAAATAACACTTTTTTAAACAAAATTAAGGTCATGAATACCTTATAAACTTAAACGTATTAGAGGCACGGGAAGAACAGCTGCCTATGCGCTTTAACCACACTGACGGAAAATCATGCAAACTTTCAGCTCTAATCTTGGATGTTAGGAAAAGCAGCCTTAAGTAGGGTTCCTCATTCAATTAAACCTAAGTCCCAGGCTCAAGTACACTTGGTTACCGGTGAGTGTCAAGTACAGCACACTGCCATTGAACAGACAGCCTCTAACTATAGAGGAGCATGGACAGTGTAATCCAAAGAACCAGCCAGCATCCTTGCGATGAAGAACAGGGTTGAACCAGGAAACGAAGACTGCTCCTCAGACCCTGCGCCCAAGGCAGTGGAGATGGTGGAGCTGCCCTAGCTACCAGAAAGCATCGCCACTGCTGCATCAGAGGTGACAGCTGGATAGGTGAGGGATCTGACAGCAGGTAGACATCGGCTCTGGCCAACCATCAGGAATACATCCAATAGTATCCTGTGAACAGTTTGGGCAAGGATTCACAAGCCTTATGTCCCAGGCCTGATCAGTTACAGATTAACTCCAATTCTGCATTTAATTGCTCCGAAACCATCTCTCCCCACTTCCGTGAACTATGATTCAGAAAAAGGAAAACCTACTTTGGCAGTCTGAGTTTCAGAAAAAAAGACCAGGAGCAAACTCACTCAATACCCTAGTCCTGTAGGTCAGCTGCTTTCTGGACGTTGAGAAGGTTTATGTCACCGACTTTGGAGCTCACAGAGCATACTGTAGTCGACGGTGAGTATCAACCAGAATGAGCTGGTCTTGCATGCGTGGGGAGGAAGCCAGGAAGGCAAATCATCTTTTCCAGAGACATGACCCTTGTAAGCCTGTTGCCCAAGTAAGAGTTAACAGTTACCCTTATGGTACAAAGTTGTACCAAAGCCAGTGAATGAAGCTTCTCACTGATATCATCTAAATATTTATGGTCTCTAACACCATAAATACCTTAATCTCTTGCAGCCATCCAAACCTAGAGCATGGGTCAGATCTGTCCAATATCACGCATTGCTCTCCTTACTAGAAGGTCACTATAAATTTTGGGTGGCTGCAGAATTTCAAGGTTTCTGAGCTAAAGTTTCCAGTGGGAATGATCTCTCCATGGGTCAAAAACAGATCACAGATTTCCTGCTCCTTTAGTTAGCACTGCCTGTCTTTTGGGGTGCAAGATGAGACTCTCAAAAGCATGGAAAAGTTAGGTGGAATGATCACCAGATGCCAGAGTATCTTTTCCTCATGGTAGGCACACCTTGTAAAGTTTGCAGATGCCAGCACTTCGTTTGGGAATGCACATATTGCTAACAACAGAGATCTCAGGAGTTACTCCCACTAAACTCAGCAAATGAAAACGTAAGCGCTTCTCAAGCTTTTCAACCCATGAAACAAAACAAGAAAAATAAATTAAAAACAACAGAATGAAAGTACTACAGAGAGTCTGGGAGGCAGTTTGCCTGAAACAGGAACAAGAGGCCCCTGTCTCAGGTAGGTTGAGAGGAACAGATGGACACAGACTCAGAAATGCTCCTTTTCCAATTTATCAACCTTCAAATAAAATAATCATAGGTAAAGAGGTGTCCAACCATAATTAAGGGCTAAACTCCTCTTGATAACAAGATAGATCAAGGTTCCACCCAACTACCCCAAAATTAGTGGAGCTGTCTTACTCAAAAATAGATCTAAGATAGAAGAATCTATGAGCTTTTATAAACCACTCCTAAGCATGATCCAATACTTTTTCTGCAAAATCTCTGGAAAGAGAAGCACATAATCTGACAGATAAAATTATCTTCTCCTATATGTTATTCAGAAGAAAATGAACAGGTACTGCACATAACTAATTTCTACCAGAGGACATAATTTTAAAGGATGTATGGGAGGCAAAAAAAAAGTCTTAAAAACCTCAGATTAAAATGAGATCTAGCAATTAGTGATTTTTAGAATCAAGAACTCAAGGAGATGTAGAAGAGGGGGATGAATACAACTTTTTTTTCTAAACAATCCTCATTATGGCCTCATACAGACTGAAAAATATCTTAACTAGCTTTAATTTCCCTAAAAGGACTAGAATTGAAAAATTCACAAACCTCAAAGAGCCTGAATGCCCTAAATAACATTAAAGAAAAGCACCTATTTGGAAAACTGAAGGCAGTAGAATATCACTTCCCAAAAAGTATCACTGCTGAAAAATAAGACCTGGGACACCAACACAACAGAACAATTTCCATAAACCGAGTTATAGGATAGGGAATACATAATTTGGATTACTGTATAGAGATAGCAGATAAATATTTCTTTTAGTACATCTTTAGTGTAAGGAATATAAGTGAGAGAAAAACTAATAAAAAGGCAATATTTTAAAGAAGTTTTAAAACAGAGTGGCTGCCATTAACTGTAATGTTAAACTAACTTAACTGTAATTTACTTACAACAAGCTCACAGAGGTGCCTAGAATATTACAAATTTTTACTGCTTAAAGCTCCATGGAAAGCTTAATGTCTCAGATACCATTATAAAATGACTATAAAAAGGGTGATTCTCCATACTTTACTATTGGTAAATGCTATCAAAGCAGATCCGTGTATTCATAACAAAAACACATCTTGTAATTTCAAATTCAGCACAGCAATGCATCTACAGATTATTTACTAAAGCCAGCTTCTTAAAGGAGGTGCAGAAGATTTGCTATGCATGCGATATTTCTTCAGAGGCCCACTAATAAAAGAAAGAGTAGTTCTCCAAGGTGGTAGAATAACCAGAAGAAAGTCTATATTTAAGCTGCTCTTCCTACTCCATGACAAGGACTTACAGTGATAAAAAATATGCATACCTATGCTTCAAATAACACAAAAAGGGTAGGCCTACACTTCCTAAGTCCTGTGGCCCATTTTGGGCTCTCCAGTACAAGACACCGAAACACTGGACAAAGTCCCCTGGAGGACTACCAAGATGGTTAGAGGGCTGGAGCACAGGACAGATGAGGAGCAGTTGAGAGAACAGGGTTTGTTCAGCCTTAAGAAGAGAAGGCTAATGAGAAATCTCGTTGCTGTCTGTCTTAGTGGGAGGTTATAGAGAAGACGGAAACAGACTTTGCTTGGAAGAGCACAGTGGTAGGAAGAGGGGCAATGGACACAAGCTGGGAACACCTGAAATTTCAATTAGATACAATGACAAAATTCTTAATATTGAGTGTGTTGAAACCCTAGAAAAGGTTTCCCAGAGAGACTGTGCAATCTCCATCCTTGGGGATGCTTGAGTGGACAAGGCCCTGCACAGCCTGACCTACTTGGGCCTGCTTTGAAGATGAGGTTGGACTACATGACCAGAAAAAATCCCTTCCAGCCTAAATCATTTTATGACTCTGTAACTAATAATGAAAATACAGTGTAATCTGTATCCAAGTTTATCTTACTCTCAGTGATATAGTAAAACAATGATCTTTATTAAAATCTGTATTAAAACAATGGTCCAAGCTTTTTGAGTATCCATTGTATCTCTATGACATCCTCTCTCTCTCTCTCTCACACACACACACACATACACACAGACAAAATTAAAAAGTAAACAGAAATTTAGAACAGCCACCAAGATGAAGATTCAAAATTCCCTGTATATCTAGCTCCACTTAAGCTCTGCTGCAAAGTAGACTCAAAGACAAAAATCACTTAAACTGACTGAGGGGCTCAGTATGGCCGCTATGGTCTAACCATGCCAAATGGACACAGATAGCATTGAATTAAATGTTATCCACCTGTGTCTCCTGAGTGTACATCAGACAGTTATATAGAATTGCTCATTTAGTGGTACTACGGTCCGAATATTTTAGCAAACTCATCGCCATGGAGTATATAAGTAACCAGCATATGCAGTAGTAAGATCAGAGAGCAAAAAAAGAGAAAAAGCCTAACTCAGCCTGCCTATCTTCTACGAAATGCCTTTGGATGTCAGTTAAAGCAAAAACCTTGGAGCAGCGAGCGCCAGTATATCCTTCCGTTCTTACCTCAAAGTGGAACTTGATACGTAACAAAATTTTAAGATCTAGAATTTCAAATGCATTGAAAAATTTGCACAGATAGATAAACAGAAGTATAGATTGCTGAAGTCAAGTTGGACTTTGCAGAAGACATTAACTTACATAAACCTCCAATCGTTTTGCTGAACTCTCACCGTGATTAAAAAGTTGCCATTCCATCGGAGTCAGCTGCTTAAACGTCTTTAGGGACCTGGGCCTCGGCTCCTACCACATAATCTTTATTATTAGCACTGTATGCATCAGCCTGGAATGAAACAGTTGACTCTCAGTTTCCAGTGCAACTGTTCATATTTGGCAGTTTAAGACACCATATTTTTATTTGCACAAGCAAACAAGTTTCAACTGGGGCCTCAGAGCCAATGAACGCATAACTACCAGATGCTGTTTGAAAAAAAAAAACAACTAATTTTTTAGAGTACACCCTTATTTCATGTTTCTTTAGCAACAGATTGTATATAATGCAAACTGTTTCATACTGAAAACCTGAATGACAGTCAAATGAACTAGTTATTTCCCTAAGGCAATATTTTTCTTTGATAATATCCTGATTGTCTCATGTGTGCTTAGGTATCCACAATCCTAACAGAGCATGCTACCTGAAACCTACTGCTTAGGAAGACCGGGGATTATATTTTTAAAAAAGTTTTCTGTCTTAAAACTGACTTTTTTCTCTCTGCTATGCAGCACTCCACCTTTTGCATCCTTCTAAAATTTATTTTCAGTAACATTTCTCAGTTCCTTTGCAAATAAATACAGGTGGAAGCAACCACACCATCATAAACAAATTAGGAAATGGTCATAAATAAAATTTACACTAATGAAAAACAAATTTAAATGATTAATGATCACACTTTATTTATAGCAGTAGCCTTAGTCATATTTTAAGTTTTCAGCTTGATTATTATTGTGGTTCTTTATTATTAAAACTAATTACACACAGTTATTAAGGTTCTTAAGTAACTGTTACTACTGCAAGCAATTGCTGATGCTAAGAAGCTGCATGGAAATATAAAGCTCCCTCCAACCGAAGTATTTCTACGGAAACCTTTCCTGACGTACAAAAGTGCAAAAACACACAACATTTTCATAACCGGAGGTTCATAATTATGATCATGATAAAATCTTAAAAGCTGCACAGACAAATGGTTAGAAAAGCAAATTTCAGTAACAATTATCAATGGTTTGCTGTCAAGCCCAGACAGCATATCAAATGGCGTAACTCAAGGTTCCATAAAATACCTAATCTTTTAAATATTTTGATTAGCTATTTAGATGACGAAACAAATAAAATCCATAAAACTTTGCATTTGGAACCCTGAATTCAGAAATTTAATAAACCAAGATCGACTAGATGAAATTCAATGAAGAAAAGGTCCAAGCATCAGGAAGAAATCAAGAAATTCATAAACGGAAGTTGGGAATAATTGCCTAATAGAGACCAGTTATGCTGGACCACATGCAAAATATTGATGGGTAGCGACATGGGACACTGTTGCAAGAAGACAGGTCTCACTCTCAGAGTACGCATCACTTTTGACACACAGAAGGCAAATCTTTTATTCCATGAGAAGCCTCACCTTATGTTTTCAGCTCTGCATTGTACTCACCGAGAATATAGCTACATTGCTGACATGGCTGAAATATAATGTGGTTTGAAGAAAAGCTGACAATTGGCTTTAAATATAGAAAGTAAAAACAAGAGAAAGGGACACTGAATACAATTTCCAGAATGTAAGAAAAACTGCAAATATGACAGGCTTCATGTACATCACTAAAATTAATGCTGAAGTAAGAAAAAAAGTGTTAGAAAAACCAAAAATGGAACGTGATATTTAAATTGGCAGTGGGGCTCTCATTTTTAAAGGCTATTTGGGCCGGGCTTAAAATGTTCTCCCAAACATTATAGTTTCATTTCACTGAAATAGCAATTCTTTCCCAGCAGATTAGAAAATTTCTCAGACTGAAACCAAACCTGGTAAGAGCAGGAGACAGGGGAAGAAAAGATAGTTCAGTTTGCAGCAGAGTTGTTCTCTGATCCAGTTCACTGTGAAGCTGCATAAATCACAGAATAATTTATATTGGAAGGCAACTCTGGAGGTCAATATCCAGCCTGCTGCTTAAAGCAGCGAAAATGTCAAAGTTACAACGGGTCGCTCAGAGCCTTGTCCAGAAGTTTTAAATAGCTTCAAAGACAGAAATTTTACAGCACTTCTCGGCAACCTGTTCTCCTACTTGACTACCCTCATTGTGAAAAGGTTTTTTCCTAGTACCTGGCTGGAATTTACTTGGCTGAAACTTGCTGCAGTCACCTCTCACATCTAAGAAGAGTCTGCTTCTGTCCTCTCCACAGCCATCCTCTGGGAACCTGAAAAAAAGCAATCAGATCCCCACCTAGCCCTAACTTCCCCAGGTTCAGCAAATCCAGCTCTTTCAGCCTCTCCTCACACATATGCCCTACAGTCTCCTAATCACACTGGCGGCCTCCCACGTCCTATTTTCAGTATCTCTATCAGTCTGAGAGATCAAAACAAGAGAGTATTCCAGCTGCACACACAGGAGTGCCAAGGGCAGGGTAACACTTACTTCCCCTGACTTGCTGGATATACTCTTAGTTTTGCACAACAGGACACTGTGAGCTGTTGTCAATACGAGGGCATACTGCTGACTCACGTTCAACTTGATGTCCAAGAGGGCTCGACGTTCTTTCTGCAAAGCAGCAGTCAGTTCCTAGTCTGTACTGATGCACAGAACAGCTGCATTCCGGGTGCAAGAATTTCCTTTGCTTTTTGTTGAAACTCATGAGGTTTCTCCAACCCATTTCTCCAGCATGTCAAGACCCCTCTGAATGGCACCCATGTCCTCCAAGCTACTGGCAGGTCCCTCCAATTGAGCATCATCTGCGAATTTGCTGAGGATGCATTCTGTCCCATCATCCAGGTCTTCGATAAAGATATTAAGCAGTATCAGTCCCAGTATCAAACTCTGAGGAATGCCACGCATAACTGGCTGCTATTTAAAATTTGAATCGCTGATCACAACCCTCTGTACCCAGCAGTTCAGCCAGTTTTCACCTATCTCATAGACCACCCTTCCAGTCCACAGTTCCCTAGTTTGGCTACTGCTCACCAAACTGTTTGTCATCTCATCACAGAAGGCAAACAGACTGATCAAGGCACAACTTGCCTCTGGGAAATCTGTGCTGACTCCTGCCAATCACCTTGTCCTTCATGGGCCTGGAAGTGACTTCCATGAGGATTGTGCCATAACTCCCCTTGGGACTAAAGGCAAATCATGGGACCTCCCCTCGTCATGGTCATTGCAACTTTTCAAAGACGATAGGAATCAGTCTCCCGATGAACCTGGGGAGCTCCCTCAGCACCCATGGACCATTCAGCCCATTCAGTTCCATGGACTTCTGTGCATCGAGTTTACTGAAGTGGTCTCTAACTTCTACCACTGTTAATGCTTCTGCCTCCCAAATTCTGCCATTAGGCACAGAGGTCTGGTAGGCCTGCAAGCAGACTTTGCTAGGAAAGACCAAGGCAAACAGGGCACTGAAAATCTCAGCCTTCTCTATTTCAGTGCCTTTGATCACAAAGTAGTCCACCCCGTCAGCAGTGGGTTTGTATTTCCCTTTTCTTGCCAATGTGCCTACTGCGCAGTTTTGCTTCCGCTGCCGCCTTCCATACATTTCTTTTTTGCATTTGAGCTCTGTCAATTCAGCCAAACTAGTCTGATGCTGTCTTGCTTGAAGAGTTGGATGTACCCTGTTGCCCAATAGGAAATTCTGCTTTGAGAAGGTCCTTCTTCAAGGTCAACCAGCTCTCCTCCGCAATCCTGCCTGCCTGCCTACCAGTTCTCCAAAGTCTCCTCTCCTGAAGCCCAGAGTCATTATTCTGCCACTTGCTTTCTCACTTCCCTCAGGATATTTAACTCCAACATCTTGGGGTCACTGTAGCCAAGGCTGCCATCACACTTCACATCCCCAACCAGATCTTCCTTATTTGCAAGTAGCAGATCCAGCACAGCACATGCCAAATCAAGCCATCCAGCACCTGTACACAGAAAGCAGCCCTAACACACTCCAGAAATCTGCTTGCCTACAATTGGAAGACTCCTTCCAATTCTTTAAGGAAGACTTCATCCACCTTCTCTTTTGGATCCTCCTTCTCTGTTGTTCTCCCACTACTCTTCAGGCTTTGGCCTCCATCCTACAAGGTACCAAGTTTAAAGCCCTCCTCACTAGACTAGCAAGTCTGCTCTTACCGTGCTTCTTCAGGAAGGTGAGAAGAGGCAGTCAGAGCTAGAGAGGGAAAGACTGTCCATTACAAGAGCAGCAAGAGCTATGCCAAACTGAACTAAATACAAAACTGAAGTATAAATAACTTCTTGATGACACCAGGCATTTCTGTGCTTCCTGTGAAAAACCCCTTCAGCCTCTGAACATTGTTATATCTTTGTATATTCTTCTAAAAATGAGGATCACTTCCATGTGACCAAATTCTCTGAAATGAGTTTGAACGTAATTGAGCTTCTGAAGTCAAAACGTAGATGGCACAGATCAATGGAATATTCTGAGGAGTAATCATCTCTCGCGGGTATGGACCACAAACCCATCATCTTCCACCTGTGGAATGTGACGTTTCTTACACTACGATTCTGAAGAAGTTAAGTATCAAGTATCAACATAAAGATGCAAATCTTAGAGCACTCTGCAACAAATACAGCACTCTAGAAACTTTAAAAGACGCTTAGCACAGATGCCTTGATCCACAAGTCAGAATGCATAGAAGCTCCTCGAGAAAAATATGAATTTTGTTTTAAAATATTTAGAAAATATGAAGAGAAGTGCAAGTTGAAAATATTAGCCACCTTAATACTACAAGTGTTCCATCTGTTCAAATCCTGTGTTAAAACAACAAACCCTGGTTTTTAAGCTGATACCAGATGCCATTTACCAGATGCTAAAAAACAAGACAGTGTGTTCTTAATTTAAATTATCTCAATACACGTATAATCTCAATGATACTCTAAATTAAATTACTCCGCAGTTTCTTTTTAATTGAAAAGGCACGGCAGTAAGCTTTCTCAGAAGACAGTCTATTTCCCTAATAATTCTCATTTTGTCGAAAATGTACAAAGGTTGAATTGAATAGTAAGCTGTGTCCTCTTTAGCGCCTGCCTCCCACCCTCCAAAAGTATAAAAGAAGCTATCACATTTTATGATACTTTTGCAAATGAAACACTGAAAATCTCATCATTTGAAGCCCTGAATATTTCAATGAATAAAACAACAGAAAATGTACTTGCCATACTGGAAAGCCTTGCAGGACTAACCTGATAGATCTCATCGTTTACGGACTATTTTTGGTCCTCCAAGGAGTTCTAAATAACTGACTTTGTATGGCAGTCAATGTCATCCATCCACTTAAAATTTGAAACTTTTGTGTGATGATTTCATAAAATGTCAACCAAATATTGTAATTCTTCCCAACACAGATGATGGCTTGCTTAAAAAGTAGGAAAAACTGAGTTATTCTTTTTTTATAGTCTCTACCATGTACCCAATTATATTTTAAATGTAAAAATCATCTTTGCCTCTCTATGCTGGAAACATTTTTATGAACTTTTCTTTGGTTCCTTATGAACACTGAATCTCTCGTAAATTCTAACCATGACAACTCATTTTTCCATTTTATTGCATTGATAGAAACAAACATCAGTTTCTATTTATTTCTAATAAACTAAAAAATATATCCCGTCCCTTTTAAATAATATATGATTACTTATAGCAAAATTGTCTGAACTGTGTTATCTAAAATCTACACTCCTCTCATCTATATAGGCACAGAAAGGTTAGCTGGAGAGCTCAAAGTAGTTTGAAGATGGTAGACACCTAAGAGATCACCTCGTCTTCCTATACAAAAGGCCTTTGCAAAAATGCCTTCTCTAGTAAGGAATATAAGCAAAAACATAGCTTAGCATTTTTGCAAATAAATAGTTTTTATCTCTCGGCTGCATTTAGACTGACTTCTGAAGGAAAACAAAGCTTACACGGTTAAGCTGTCCATCAGCCTTTCTGAAATAAACTCTGCTTGCTAGCTTCAAATTATTCTGGCAGAAGGACAGATGTCTCAGAAATAGAAACCTTCTCCAAGTTTTGTGAAAATCAAAGTTAGTAGAAGTGAGAAGAGAACTGGCTTATTTACTGGCTGAAATCTAAGTGCTAATGTCGTTAGGAATGAAAGGATGAGAATGACTGACTGTCATTGGGACATAAAATCTAGAAAACAATTTACAAGTTTCTCCAGTAATTTTTACACACACACACTTCATCGCCTTACATTACAGTAGTTTTAGTTCTGGTTACAAAGAAAACATTCATAAAAAATCTTAGAAACACAGGAACTAACTCTTGCACTGAATTTAACAGCTAAAATTCATGAATTGTCCTATCAGTTTTCTTAGGCCCTAACTTACATGTCAGCCACAATCATTTTGATAGAAAAATTTGGTTTAAACACAGAACACAGAACGGATGTTAACAGTGTTGCTCAGCAACAAAAATGAGTGAGGATGTATTTTTACACCCTGATAAAACTATTACAGCTATGCATTCAATTCCAGCAAAAGAATTCAACTATGCTATCAAAGAATATTTATGTCTTTCTATAACAGACAAATTTTCTAAGTAAGTTCTGGTTAAATATTGACGTTTTTGCATAAGTGGAATTCTTTTTGAAAGGCTGCCTAGGGAATATGGATGGAACCAGGCACTAGGAACCTCATTTATATTTCACGTCTTGCCTTCGACTAACCGTGTACAGCTTTACACAGTTTTAATAATTAGCAGTGAAGAATCATTTCAGATCACTAGATAAAAGTACAATTAAAAGTACAAAAAGGCACCTCTAAAGATAAATCATGATTTTCCTGCCGCTCTTCTCTCCCTTCATGCCACCTACAGTCACGTGAACTGGAGCATGATTTGAGTCAAAAAGATAAACCTGCTGAAGGATGCCGCGTAGCAACCCGGCTTGGGGGGCTGCTGGCAGCACACAACTTCTCCCTGTTGACAATCATGGAAAAGCGTATTTTTGGTAAGCCTCGCACAAGAATTTTTATGGAAATCATGAAACTTACAGGAAAACAAGTGGCTTATTTCAACTGCAGACTGGATGTATATGAAATCTTCTTAATGTAATTCCTTATTAATAGAGCAATATTTTATTGCATTTAGAATGATTTAGAGGGGGTTATGTCTAGGATTTTCATGACTAATTCATCACTGAAGTCCTTTTTAAGCCTTAAAAAGGCTGCCTAAAATTAGTTATATTACTAAATCTGTAAAGAATTGGATATAAATATTTCTAATATGCTCTGATTTGTTCAAATATAATTGAATATATGAAAGCTCTATAAATCATTTAATGTATCTTCTATGGGTCCAATTCACTCACACAGTGTAGGGGAGAAGAGAAAAATCTGACCCTGTAAAACTACTACTCATCAATCCTCACTATACTTCCTCAGTTCCCTAAAAGTTGTGAAAAACACGCAGGGCTTGAGCAGGCTCAATGACTCGGAAAAAGCCATTACAGTAAAACCCAAACATCATCTAAATAATATACAGCACAATTAACCTTAAACAGTCTATAATTATGATAAGCTTCATAGTTCTAATTACTTTTCTTTTCAGTAACACTGCTATACAGTGAGTTGAATTATAAAATAAAATGTGTCACAGGGCACCTACTTATGTATTTTTAAAGCAAGTATTTACGAAAGGATATAATTTTCCAGCAAATATTCAGCTTGCTGTTAATCTCCAGACCTTTTGCCTGCTGCCTTTCTTCTTCGAGCTGCTTTGCGTTCGCAAACTGGGTCCCATCAGCAGGGGATTCTGGGAAGCTCTCGAAATTGAACTTGTCCACCTGGATGGCCATACTGTAGCGTAAGGGAAAGAAAGAAAGAAAAAGAGTTTTCACTGTAACAACTTTAAAGGGATAACTTCTGCAGAAACCTCTGTAGACCACTGTGAAACCAATCACTGCGCGACGGTAGTGGACTGGACTCAGTGGGATCTATTCCATACAGTAACAACACAGGAGCCACATGATGTACGCTACCAAAAATAGGAGCCAGAGCCTATTCAAGATGGTAAGATAAACAAGCATCAACCAACATTTTAATGCCTTAGTGAGCAGTACACAAGATATTTGTTTTGCAGTTGGAACCAGTTGACCTCATTGTGGCTCTACAGAGATTCATCTGCTTCTCCTCTTGGCACGTAAATGCTCCTGGTGTGCTTTATTAAGCTATAGCAGATCTAATGTACTGTGCTGCCAAAACAGTTCTAATTTTTTGAATTGGCTGAAACAGAGAAGTAATTAATGAAGAATAAAAATACATTGCTTTTGAAACAACTTTGCACCTAGGGAAAACAGAAGACAAAGCAACCAGCACTGAAAACCCTTCCTGGGGAGTGCAACTACAGTTGAGGAGGAGGTATGGGAAGGGTATTTCACATCATACAGTGGGGTTACTATTACTCCTTTTCTCTATTTCCACCTGTATCAAAGAGGGAAACATTTTCCACAGGCATTCCCGAAAGGAAAACATCCGTAATGGAAGTCAACAGGAAAGTGCTTTAAAATCCCACCAAACCAGACAGGTTTTGCATAAATAGCATTCATTTAAGAGGACGTTGACCCTAACAGAAACTGGAAAGAGACACAAGGCAACTATGAGAGCAAGGAATAATCCAGAGCTTATAAAGTTTGCTGTGGAAAGATGAATTTGAACAGGCAGCTCATGCTTCACTCTGAGCAAAAAGCGACATCTCGGGAGAAGCTGTTAATGTTCCACAACCATTTTGTCATTAAAAGGGACAAATACCGCACTGAGACGACAGTGCCACAATTACCATGTCTACAAGCTGCCTCCCCTGCAGACTATATCCTTGCTGATCTTCACATTTAAAAATCAAAAAAAAGCCTGCGGAATTAATCTTTTGCCTCTCTAAGGAGTGTTTTTGTTTGCATTATTTTTTTTTGCTGTAGCAACAGACCTTTATAATTTCTTCATTTACATGCAAAGGCCATCAAACGCTGGGCATGTAAAAAAGCTAAAATGAACTATCGAATGTATATCACTGAAACTGCAGGAATCGTGTCAGAAATAAAGAATGTAATGAAAAACACCTAGATAAAATGTGTAAAGTGGATTAAAAAAAAACAGATGAGAAAACATGACTATAACATCACTTCTTACTGGCATATAAATATGACTTAAGTTGGCAAATGCCAGTTGAGCTTCCCAGATTTTTTACAGAGATGCAACTGGAATATCGCTAAATCATTTCTGCCTTTCTTTCTGAGATTACTCTGTGGTAAAGAACCAGGTGCAAACCCACGCTTGATTTCCAATATATATCCAGTATTGCTTAAATTCTAACATAAATAGTTTCCAAAATTATTAGTTACCAAAATTCATATTTCAATGACAACTTATTTTCATTTCTGAACAAACACGTTCAGAACCCATCTTCCAGCAGACCTGGAAAACCACTCCCTGATTCAGTGTGCCACACTTTTCTCAGTGAATGATATATTAGAAAATCATTTTAGCCTAACAATATTTAATATTTAGTTGAAGGCATTCACACTGCTTTCTTCCTTTAATGGATCATTACTGGCAATGTGGTAATTTTTTTCCCCGCTGGAAATTAAATATGCATGTAAGCACTTTTTCCCCAATAGTCCACAACAGATTCACATCAGCTTCAGGGAATATAGTTAGATTTTCTTCTTGACAACAGTTCATGGTATACCTCTGTTTGAAATAACTTTTAATAAGCTCAAAGGTATGGAAAAGTTAAGTAAATAGTGCTCCTTGGCAGCTCTGCCTCTTCCTTCATCTAGTGGCCAGAACTTACTCATTTTTCAATTTTTTTAACTATGTTTTATTTTTATACTGTGTAGAGTGAATTTAGCCAAGCGACACCTCATACTATATGAAACGATATATATATAAAAAAATCCTAACAGCATATTTGTCTGCTAGAAAGCAAAGAGGTCTGAGAAAAAAAGAACTGTAGAGAGAAAAATACCACACAGTACAACTAGTAACGCAATATTACAAATACAGCTGTAGGCAGAATGTATGGAAGTAACTGAGATAAGTAAAGTTTTACAAGACTACAGTTACACTCAAGGTAAAGCAGGGTAAAATTAAATTCTAGCTCTTTTTCCTAAACACAGATGCCTTTCACACTCAGTATTCTGCTGCTGCTTCTGCTAAAAATATATTCGTATCGGGTTTTGTCTCTGTTTTGTGTCAGTAATGTTTCTTCAGGATTTATTCTTCAGCCTATGCAACGTGCAGTAAATTGGAAGGTTTCCCATAAAAATCAAACCAAAAAATAAGTATCTTCACCCAAACCAGTCGCCCATCACTACTAATTTACACCTGAACCAGCACAGCTTCTTCACTTCGGTTTCAATGTGACGAATTCGCCAAGGCAAAAGATGCATTTCACTGGCGAGGGATTAACCGATGGACCAACGAATGTCTGAAACCGGCTGACTCAAAGAGAAAAGAGAGGAGCTGGACTTCGGCTTACATCTGTGACACAGAAAAGGATTTTTCCAATTTAAAGTGGCCTGTAGAGATCACGCAGGCTTTCTCCTGGAACGATGCAGAAGACAGTGCAAGGCGATGCCTTGACCATCGCCCAACTTACATCCCAAAAGCTGAAACATAGACTTGCTTCGGGAAAAGGGACTCGAGTTTCACTGTAATTTCCTTTACCTTGCAGGTAGCTCTCCAAATTTTCTCCAAGGAGAGTTTTAAATAAATCATTTAGATATCTGTACAGAAACACTGCAATATGTAGAAACATTTAATAGCCAACGCTGCAAATGGCAAACGGGTTTTGTTTCTCTCTGGCTAACCCTGCTTGTGCGGGAGGAGGGATCAAGCGGCAAGTTTTCATGAATAATGAAACAATTGTGTTTGAAACTACTGGTTTTTGCCATGAAACGAGCCCGAGCCACAGTGACAGCTACTCAGACAGTGTTGTTACAGGAATGCAAATTATTCAAAGACAAATTAACGGAGTGAGGAGGAAAAGGTCAGCTCAGTGGCAACGCCGATGGGATGTCTGCACGGTCCCACCTCCTGTCCCCTGGACACGTAATGACTTACGGAAGAAAAGAGAAAAGACAAATCTTCTGATGGTGCAGCAGGCATTTCAATGACAGTTATCTAAAGTGTTACTGCACAGAATTATTAAAGACGATGGACAGTTCAATTCTCTTCTTTGGAGAAAATGAGTTACAACTTTACTGGAAATACTATTCTGTGATGATAACAAAATGCACAGCAGAAAGGACTTTATACAGAGAAAAAAACCTTCCTGTAAATGGCATCGTGACTAATCGTGAGTGTTTTCCACATCCCTCTTTACTAAAGCAGTGCCAGTGAAAGCTCAGCCGCTCCGACGGTCGCAGAGAAGTGGCAAGGAGGAGATAGAAGCAATAGGTGATGAGCCCTGCAGTCCCATGAGCTCCTGCCTCCCAGTCCGAGCTGGCGGCGGTGAGAGCGGGCAGGTCCCAGGCATGCCCCATCCTTTGGGGCCCGCACTTGCCATGTCCTCAGCTCCTCTAAAAGCATGTGATGCAAAATTTAATATCACACGCTCACCAAGCAAGGTTAAAAGCAGAAAGGGAATTAAAAGGAAAGCGGCAGTCTGCTTATCACAACCCGATTTCATCTATCATTACAGAATAAAATATTGCAGCTTAGGGTTGAAGACTAAAAATCTAGAGATGGTCCTTATTCAATTATCTGCACCACGAGATGATATAATAGGGACCCAAAAAACTCTTCCTCGTGGCTAACTATCTATTTAAATACTATCAGGCACAGAGGAGTTTGCAGGCTGTTTGCATAATGAAGCTGAAAGGAGACGCTTTGAGACTTCATTCAATATTACGCTTCCTGCTCATCCTCCTCTTTTATGAAGGAGACAACAGGGACATAGACACAGAACACATTAATATGACTTATGTTTAGGTTTATGAACAAGCCCTGTAGAGTCAATGACTTAAATAAAGTTCAGGAGAAGCTAGAAGTGAAGATGATACTGTTGTTTTCACTTTTAAGGGGTAAAAACTACAGAGAATATTAAAAGGCCTAAAGACAAGCCAACTTTTTTAAAAAACTCACCTGATTCTTTCACTGTACAATCTCAGTAAAACCATTTTTATAACATAATGTTCGAGTACACATAGTTCACCCCAAATACAAGTTACACAGCTGATAAAAAAAAAAACAGCAGAGCAATCACATCCCAGTATATAATAACTCACACGCTAAAACAGACCTCAAGAATCAGATCTCTGATGAGATGAATATATATTACTAGATGAAAATGAGGAAGAAAAGTAATCCAAATTAACATTATCTCCTGTTTATTTCTAATTATTTCACTGCTTTAGAACTGCAATCTGTATTGCATACATTTCAATAAAGTATAACTACAAAAATAAGCAGCTCAAGGGACCCATAAGTAATGATGCCTCCTCCTGGCCTAAAACTGACTTCATAAAGAAAAATGATTGCTTTAGTATCTGAACTATGCAGAACAAAAGATAATTTTTTCCATTAATCTTTGAAAGATCAATTAAATTTAAAAAATTGCATTTAGAACTTAACTATGTAAGTGAAGATAAATTCAAACTATAGCATTGAAGTCTGGTAAAATTCAACAGCATTTACTTATCTGATCCAAAACATTTCAGATGATAACAAGTTAAACCAGGAAAGAATAGTTCCACTGTATATAAGGTAATATTTGAAAACACAGCACTGTTAAAAGAATGTTATCTACATAAATCTTCTCTTTAAATGCCATTGTTCTATGCACGCTGAGACTGGTTTTTCAATTCCTAGATCCAGGTGTGAATACCATCAGCTGGAAATGAAGAGGCATAACAATCAGCTTCAACGTATCTCTCTTTTCACTTGCCCGTTTAAATGATTTTGACTTTTCTGGCAATCACCATGCTGCAAAAATGTTAGCTACTTAATGAAATAAGAAATGTAAAATAATAATGATGGTAAAAGCATATCCCATAAATACAGCACCTTCTGTAGGGCGCATGCGAGACTAACAATCGATAGTCATTCACTCCATTAAAATATCTGGGAAAACATAATATCTGGATCAGCACTATCCTAATTGAAGATTGAGAGGAATATCTTACTTTCATTTATCACAGTTGATCTAAATACGGATTGCCATCCTATCATGACAGGATGAATACTGCCATGCTGCACCTCCTACCTCTCTCTCAGTGGAATTTTAATAACTGGAGAAATACATTTCAAGATATATATGTTCAGATTTAATGGTTCATTTGTATAACTCTGTATTGGTAGAAGGCATAAAAGAAAACTTGAAAATTGTTTAAAAAATGGAATCTTCTGCCAGATATAAAAAGCAACTCCAAAAAACCAAAGTCTACCATCACACCTAGTTCTCACTCCAGCTCTCTCCGTCTTCCCAGGAGAAGGAAGAAGCCTTTCTCTGGTCACCCCAAAACCAGAGACAAATAACTGTAATAAGGCAAGTATCTCCGTTGTGTTTAGAGCATATCTTCCCTTGAGTCTCAAGAGGAGGAGTGTGCTGCAGAACTAGACACGCAGACAGGAACCACATGCTCACATGTCCCAGCCCTTGTCTTGACATTGATTCTGCACATGCATATCAGCAAGGAACACAGGACAAAAATGCCAAGTGTCTCTGCTTTTGTAACCCCCAAAAGAAACCAGAAATAGAGATGGCAAGGAGCTCCGTGATCAGGAATGGCCATAGGATCACTTCACAGAATGGCTTCTGTCCCATCTCCACACTGATGGTTATAGCTGGTCCAGGGGCCCAGTGGCATGGTGCAAGCGTAATAGTTGGGTCAGCGTAGGACCTGGGTAGGATATTTTGAGAGATCTCCTCACCTTCTGCACATGATACACCTGGAGCATCAACTCACTTTCTCTTCAGAGAAAAGGCTTAAATTCCCAGCAAATCATACCATAGACGGCAATGTGCTTCTCTTTTATGGGAATGGGACCGTAACATGTTGCACATGGCTGAAAGGTCATCTTCAGATACTGAGATGATAGTCAAAACAAAATTCAGAGATAAACCAAAGACATGGCTCAAAAACCCAGAACAGACTATATGACTGAGAAATCATTCATACATGAGGCAGTAGATCTCAGCGATTAGATGAGAGGAAATGACATGCCACAGGGCTTTATGTACATGTCTTGCACAATAAAGTGATTCAAAAGTTTTGGGGCAAAATGATAGGATACGTGAACACGCATTGCGCAGATGTACATATTTGGGCATGGACAATGACTTCAGGAAAAAACTAGTAGCGAATTATTCATTAACCTCCTACTTGCTTCTCTTTGTTCTTTATATACAAAGATAACATTTGCCCTTTTTCCCAGAGCACTGCATTAAAAGTTCAAGTTGAGATTATTTACTATGATAACCAAATTTCCTTCCAAGTCACTGTTTCCTTAAATCGTTTCCCTTCCTAGACCTCTAACTTGTATTCTTCTCCCACAGGCATGACCTTCACATTTTTAAGATTACTTAAAAAATAATAAGAGTTGTTCACAGTGCTCCTCGATTAGTTCCTTGAAGATTCTTGTACACAAGTTGTCCAGTCCACTGATTTTAAAGTATTTATTTTGCCACGGCCTTATTGATTCTGTTGGTATATAGAGACATTATATAGATTTTACACAGATTCTCAAGTCCCAGAAGCAACAGAGCTGTCAATGAAACCACACTTCAACTATTCTGCCAAGGAGCAGGACACAACCAGTTTGAGGAAAAAACATGTCAGTACAGTAGAGAATGAGTTTTGACCTACAGAGCTTATCTTGTAACTATTAATGAGTATAATGTTCACAACTATGAGCAGGGGTATGAAGAAGCTGTTATCTGATTTCTTTGATCAGAATAATGAAGCTTCACGTGAGGAGGTGTGCAGGCTCCATAGCAATGAACTGCTTGGCACTATTAATAAAAATTATGCACATCTCTCTCTCACACACACATACGACCTTTGCACCTAAACAGTATTTTTCTTAATTGTAAATCAAGTTATTAGCAGGAAATGGCTTAAATAGCAGGGTTTTTTCATTAATATACAAGGCACTAATGACGCACAGTTGAGTACAAAGTCATCAAACAGAAGTTTCTATTTGCAATATCCTTCAAATAGGTATCTACACACATTTTATCAGTTGGACTGTTCTCTTATGCAAATCCATATGCTATCACAGAACTAGAGAAATCACTAAATCAAATCACCACCTTAATTGCTGCCTCTCATGTGAGTGATAATAAGCAGGGATGCTAATTTTTTGCTTGCAATCACAAACAACATTAAAAGGAATAAAATAATAGTATGTATATACATACATATATACATAATAAATATCATCCACAAGCTTTCAGACTCTTCATCTCCAGCCGTTCTCAGCATGAGGCAAACTACTACTGGACTTGTGTGTGTCACAGACTACCCAGCTCACTCATGCTCTGTGCCTGGTCCCTGCAATACTGCACAGGCACTTTGGTCCAGTCCTTGGCAGCTATTTTAGGGGTCTGAATGCAAGCTGGGATCAAAACATACTCTAGAAGGGAGATACGAGTGACTGTCCAAGGTTACAGAAGACACAGGAGCAGGAATACCAACACTTACTTCTCCCCAAGGTGCTTTTCAACAGTCTCCCTTTCTGAATGTTGCCTAACCGGGCAAAAAATAAGGCGTCTTCACCCCATTTTGAGAACAATCCAATATAGTTTAGATCATTAAAACCAATAATTATTTCTAAAGCTGCTAATCAGAATATCAGATAGGGATTAACGACTCTAAGCACAAATGGCTTCTTGGAACTAACTTAATTCTGCAAATGAAGAGAGGCAAATGGTTTTGCAAACCTGGGACAGCCTCAGTACTGTAAGCCAAATCGAACTTTTTCTTCAAGTAATTCTCAGTAAGTCACTCCCTTTTTAGCTGTTTATCTCCTTTTATGCTATATCTCTTTAGATAATACAATTTTAATAGCAAATATGTGACCTTCTGTCTCCTGAAAATTCCTATCCCACTGGAAAATAGCCAACCAGGCTTAGAAACTCTGGTTTAACCATTATTTCATTATCACAAGTGCCACACACAGTTTATTGTGTATTTCACACACGTACACAAACTAAAATAGAAGGCTTGAAAAGGAAGTAATGTGATTTTCCTACTCAATGGAACAGTATGGAAATGCAGAAAACAGAGAAAGCCATGTGGTTTAAATTGCCTTTGAAATATAAATATCACAAGAATAATCTTTCAGCTGATTTTAAAAAATACTAATAATTAAAAAAACGTTAATTATTTGTATAAATGAGTTCTTGTGTACATGGGGTCAAAAGTAAATGAGTTTGTGTAGCTGAAGGCAGTACTGAGAACAGCAAGAGGTGATACAGAAGATAAAAACCAGGGCTTGTTTTGGTGAGCATGTATTCAGGGCAAGTAGCACAGACATAACCAACTGTCTCATGTCACCGTGTACTTGAAAATATCATTGTACGGGAGTCAGGCCTGCCCAGACTCTCAGATAAGGCCAGATAAAAGACAAGAAGCTCTCCTTCGCAATTACAGATGACTGGCTCTTCCCAGAAAAGGAGACCTCACATTAAACTACAAGAGATAATACAAGAAAGAAGTTGACTTGAAAATGCATGTCAAGCCTAGGAAACAAAAAATAAGGAGTACTGGTGTAAGAATGGTCCTTGTTGATTTAGAGTCTAGATTTAAACAACCCCATGATGAAATCCTGTGTACACGTAGTTATTGCCTGTTAAACACCTATTCGTTGGCTTGCACATCACTCCATTAGTGGGTTTCAGTACATTCTCTTCTTTCATATTGAGGAGGTCGTGATCCTGAATATTCGTAATTGAAGTCCCATCCTACTGAAGTCACTGTGCATTCAGAAGGAACGTGAGTTTAAATGAACCGACAGAGATAGTAATCTTGAGATACACTAAGTGTGTGGCAATGTTTTTCATTGGAAGACTGAGGAAAGAAAAGGAGATGCCAGTGAAGTTCTTCCCATGCCAGACATATCAGATATCAGCTGGGTCTGACGCTGCTGGGCATGGCAGTGCTGCTGTGTGACGAGACGGGGTAAACTCTGCTCAGGACTAATAGAAAATACGTTATTAAGAAGCATTTTACAGCATTTTTTATACAACACAGCGCAACCCATTACTTAAGCCTACAGCTATTTTCAAAAACACCTCAGTGACTTAAGACAAACTTCATTTTCTAAGGTTACTTTGGTACTTACACGCCTGAATTACAGTGAAAAATCAACAAAACTTCAGCTCCCAATTTCAAATATGAAGCATATGCTCTGCTATCCTAAATTAATGCATCCTAAGCTTTGATCATTCACCTTTAGAATCTTAATAATTTTCCTTTTACATACTCACTTTATATGTGCCCTCCCATGAATAATGAATAATACAGAATACAGAATGTAATGCATAAATGTAAGTGAAAACTGAATTCAGGAGAGGAAATATAACAAAATGGTTACAGTCATGTCTGGGTCCAAACCAATAAGATCAAATAAAGAAGCTAGAAGGACAAACTTAAAATAGTAATGAGTATCAAACGTATAAGCACAAAAAAATCTTATCATTTGAAAGGGCATGGAAGTTTTTAATTATATTTGCTGCAAAAAGGAACTGCTTCTCACTATTCTTCAGCTCTGTCCCACAATGGGGTTTCTTGTCGACAGTGTGCTTCACCTCTCAAGCTTCTGAGAAAATAGTATCTAAGCTACAGGATGTGCCCATCACCACAACCAGTGGCAAAGTAATGACACAGCTTTGCCTTAATTCAACATCAACATAACAGCAGCTATGTGGTATGTACCATGCTATGGATGGGAATAATGCCATCTCAGTGAGGCAGATGGATGACACCCTTCTATTAAGGAAATTGCATTGCCAATGAAAAGTTTCCAAAATGTTCTTGGGAAGTCCTACCAGAGTTTTAAGGAAGCTGCAGGGAAACACTGGAATTCTCCTGGATTTTGGCCAACGCAACTCAGTGAAGGATTAATTCTGTGGCCTGAACGTGCGTGGCGGTAAGGCACGGCATCAAGGGCAAAAGTGCTCATGGCCATAAGCACCTCCAAAGCAGACGAAGACTACTTTTTTCCCTTCTGTTGCGGCTGATAAAGGCTGATCCACTGAGGTCTGCTTCAAACTACACCTTCAGGAGGTGCCCAGGTATTTTAAGGGCATTAGTTCATTCCTAAAGTACAGGAGAAGTTAAAGTCTATAGCATCAAGTGGTAAGAAACACACACATCACTGCTGGAACACTGTACTCAGGACAATCACTAACAGAAGAAAACCATACTTATTTAACACAAAAAAACATCAAAAGCAAACCATATACAAAGAGAACACAGCTCATCTGTGTAAAGCACTACTTCCACAGCCAGTTTTCATTAGTAGAAAAATACCTGAAGATCTTGGATTTGATCAAATACTGTGAGTAGAATAACCAAATTATTTTATGAGATTCCAAGACAAATTTCTCACAATATCATAAGAAAAAAAAAATCAGAAAAACTTTTCCAATATCTTACACAGCAGTTTCTCTCAAGGGTAATTTTTAATTCTGAATTTATTGAAAATGAAGTGATTAATTTGGGGATAATTGCAGCATCTTTTTTTTTCTGGTTTACATTACCAACCTGTTCTTCACATTTTAGACTATTCTAAAGATAGCTGGGGGTTTGGTTTTGCCTGAAATTGCATTATCAGAAATGAAAACCCATCAAAACAGGAAAAGATGCCATAAAGATCCTTAGTACAAACTATACCTTTTCTTTATAAGGAAGAAATCTATGCAGCTAGAGCAAGGGAGCCACATACCACTTCCCATGAGAAATAAGTATATACCTGTATTGAATCACTGAGTCAGCACAAGGCTTAAAAGGATGAATCTCAGCTTTTAAGTGCAAAATAGAATTCAATTTTAACTACTGAGCTATGACCACTGCTTCTTTAACAGTAGGTTGTAAACAGCTCGGTGGCTTCTCAAAGTTAAAAAAGTCAGTGTCACACAAATACACTCACAAATGGTCTAAAAATAACTTCAAGCTACTTATCTACAAGGTCAGAAAGCAGAAAATGCTCCAAACTGCAAAGAACTGAGGGTTTACAAAGACCTTCTAATAAAGGAAATATTAGTGACAGAAGTGACAGTGTTGCCACTAGTTCACAGCCAATTCTATACAGTTCTCCAGACATCAGTTGATGCTGAGTTATACTCAAATCAGTTTAATGTGCTTAAGATGTAGGGGGAATCCTGAACATCCAGGTCTCGATGTTGATCACACTACATCAGAAATCATCTCCGTGTGCCTATTCTAATGGTTTCTTTCCAACTATTCATCAACCTGCAATGCACATGATCTTCCCATGAATATAATTTCACCTTTCTATGGAGCCTGAGAACGGTCTTGGCAAAAACCAACACAGCCTTCACATACCAGAGCCTTTACTCTAATGTACTTAATGTTTCTCAGGGTTGAAAAACATAATGGAAATAGTGGCAATGACTGGGGCTCAGGTTTCCTCCATAACCCTTCTATTTTCTGGCTGTGGCAGGTCTACACTTGGTAGAGTATCATGTTTATCACAAGTTAGAGAGTTCCTATTTGCAGACCTTGAAAAACAGTCTAACAAGACCATCAATAAGCGTGCTCTGAACACTAGTAAAGTGATTCACGGATAGGCCAGTGTAGGGGCTTTAATGATCCTGCTTGGAGTTCAGTTTATCTAGCTTGCAAAAGATGAAGGACTAAGTCAATCCTCCTGGGATTTGGACCTTTGGTTCAGGGAGTCTAGATATTTCAAATCCAATGTTTAAAGCGTTCTCCCACCCCATCCAGCTACGCTTTTTTTCTTACTGTGCTTTTTTTTTTCTTTTAAGTTCAATGTTTTCCCTAAAAATGGGTACAGAAAATATTTGATTACTGAAGTAAGAAGTTACGGGCTGAAACAAAGCCCCAAGAAATACTGCAGCTTGTCAAACGTGATAAGTGCCTCCGATTACCCTTTACTGCATTCCCTGGGCTCAGCATTTCATTAAATAGCAATGCTCTCTTTTAAAAATAGATTTACCACCCTGGTGTCCTGAGGTTCTTTCATGCTTTTAGCCAAAGCTATGTACAGGAAAGACTATTTTCCTCAGTATTTGTATCTGATTTTCAGTTCCAACATTACTGGTAAGATTTGTTAAATTCAGGTAATACCACCTAAAACAGGTAACGAACACTAAAATAGATTTTTTAATCTCTATTTTAAGAATATCTCTTGAACTGGATGAATGAATAGCTTCCTGAGAGAAATTAGGAAAAGCTTTAAGAAATATGTACTAAATTAAATGAGGTTCATTTGGCTGTTATCTTCTCTCAAGAAGGACAATATATGCAAACATTGACGCACATCAAAAGAAATTAGATCTTTTGCTGCGTTATAACAAAAAATTTCCAGCACATTTTGCGATAGGAAGCATCTACACACCACTTAATACTGCCTGCTAAAAATACACGCTCTTTCTATACTGATTAGGATACTGTTTCAAGTAAAATGACTGACCGCTTATTAAAAATAAGAGATATAAAACATTTATGTGGGTGGAAATCTTTACAAAACATTGAAAAGAGCAACTATATTTTCAAAGAAAACTTTTTCTTGAAGTAATAGAGATAAATGGCTTCAGCTCAGTAGAATGCTTATCTAATTAGGGACAACAGCGGGAAAGCTGAATTGATGTACTGTTAACCCAGGCTCAGAAAACAACACCTTCTACAAGAGGTCAAGTTTCCATTTGCTTTTTTCATTGGTCGAAAATTCATCAAACGTCAGATGAGGTTAATGCAATACTACCAAGAGTCAGGACAGAAAAATAATGAAACACAATATTGTGTCAGAGAAAAAAAGTGTAAGCTGTAGCATCCCACCGCCAAGTTTTGAAGTACTGCCCAACTCCAGCAAATTATCAATAGGAAAAATGTTTCAGTACTCCCTTTATATAAAAAAACTGTTATATAATCTAAGCAAAACATGGCCGGAATTCCATAATGCTTCCTACAAGTCAAGATAATTCTTCTAAGTTGGAAACTTTACCTCAAATATTGGTAACTACTGAAAACAGTTTTGAAAATGTCTACCATTACATTTGTGATAAGGAGATACTTGGAGATAAGGGATAAGGAGATACTTGGTCATATACTAATGAGAATCTCTTAAAAACATGATACCTACAACTTATTCTAGTAGCTGAAAAAATAAGATATATAGCAAGGACTAAGGACTGCTATTGAAAAAGATGGAGAGACAAATAGAAAGGAATGAGACTGGAGCCAACCAACCAATTGAGGTTGGTGTCTCAGATCAACAGGTGACTGCTTTTTCTTTGAAAATAAAGCTAAGACAATAAATGAAGATGATGAAGAGACTGGAGAAAGAACTGGACTGTATTAAAACTACTTAGGAAGAGCAGAAGGGCAAAAAAAACCTGTCTGAAGTTTCTTCTAGAACATCATGCCCCTAATCGTTCCAGATTCCAGGTTACGTTGCCTAATAAATAGTTAAAAAGCAATGCGGAAAAAATCTTCAATTAATAATAAATAAAATACTCTCAAGCATTAAAGGGGATGAAAAACACAGAACAAAACATTTAAAGGACTGCTCTAGATAAATAAATATTTATGTCACCTGCAAAGGGACAGCATTTCCATTCATCAGGTGAAGTTATGCAGAGTTGGGCTGGTTATAGTTTAATATTCAAGTACTCGAAGCATTGCTTGCATAAGGCATAGTTAGCTCAGAAAACCTGTTACCACAATGAAAGAGAAATGTACACAAGAACTCGTGGGATAATCTGCTTATTATCTCTGCCCTCACAAAAACTGAAATTCTTGTTGTACATTTATTGCATGCTATTGCTTTAATTAATTTTGCAAAAATGAATTAATTGGAAGGAAGTCTCCAGCCTCCAGTTATTCCCAACACCTACACACAATATCCCCTGAAGGCAGGGGAAGAACACAGGATCTTGCCTTGCTTAAGAGAGCAGGTCATTTGAGGCAGGGAGGGGATTGAGGGGAAGGGAAAATAGAGCCTACGCTGGGGAACAGCTGAGACAGAGAAGGGGAGCGAGAGGCAAAAGGGAACACCTAAGGAATTTCATATTGCCCATTTTTATATATGACTAATGCACTTGCAAGTGATACAAGGCAGATGTAGTAACATATTCCAGGCCAACACTTGAGTCCAAGCCACTAGACCCATCTGACAGACATCCTGCAGCATTTAGCACCTTAGCACCTAGGGACAAACAGAAAACATGAAGACAAGTGTAAAGTCATACAGGTAAGTCGTTCAGCATCTACAAGCAGCCTTCAAAGCGAGCTCTAAACTTAATCTAATTAGGGTATTAACAGTAAAGCCTAATCATCACGGTGATTGTGGCATGGTGTTTTACTGTGGCTTTTTAATTACTATGGTGTTTAAGGTTGCCAGTTTGCTTGACAAGATCCTGCACTAACAAACCACGTTATTTGCACAGTAAAAAGCGAATGGGAAACGGGGTTCTAGCGGGAATCGCCTGAAGTGCTAAGACGTGTCCCAGGGGAAGAGAAGGATGCTTTGGAGAAGCACAGGTACAGCTAACCAGAAGGCACCAAGCTACCTCAGATAAAGCATCACTGAACTTCAGAGAGATGAAGAATTTGCTCTAACAGTAAAAGTTCTACTCTCTTTTCATTTCAGAAGGCCCTTAGGAAGTTAGAGTATGTGAGCTCAGTTTCATTTATCTTCTGGCAGCACCCTGAATCACTAAGAGTCACGATTCAACAGAGTCTTTCCTGTATCAGGGTTCAGAGACGACTTCCTGCTGGATTCAGAAAAAAAAGAGGAAAAACCTCTTTGATTATCCCCTCAGATTTCTGATTATCATGCAGCGGTGCACCGTACACTGCTGACGACACACTTGCATGAACTTGAAATAATATTAATTATTGAAATATATGAAATAACATAATTCAGTGTGTGGTATCCATTCATTCTTCATTAATATGAGTATATTTTCTATAAAGCTCCTTACTCTCATGTTCACTTTTGGAGACCTAAGCATATAACTGACTCTAGTGTCATGAAAACATTGACAACAATCACTTCAGTAACAGAGACTATTAAAAGCAATCAAATTTGCACTTCCCCTCATCTACAGTTTCATAAAGAAGTCTCAGTGAAATTCAAGTCTCAAGCGTTAGTCTTCAAAATGCTCCATGACATAACAGGATCATATCTGGAACGATTTTATTAAGTAAATGAACTGCAGTTTCCAAATAATTTGAAATGGTTGTAAAGACTTTAAACAATTGAAGCCTTCCCTAGTTCCTCTGCACTTTTAGTTTCCATTAAATTCATCTTCTTTCACTCAACCCTCCTCCATTCGGAACACTTCAAAGATTGTTTATAAAAACAGATTTTCTTTAGTGTCTCTTTCTTTTTAATATTACTCTCAGTACTTACATCAGAGCTTGAAATGTGTGTGTTACCTGATTCGTCTTGTTCCTCTCCATCTACACCCGAGTATATCAAGGCCCTACTGCTCCTGAATCCAAGAGCAGCTTCTGTTGGATTAACAGGTTAGAGCACCTGCTGCCTCCATTAACACGCGCCTGAAAAAACAGGAGGATCATTAAGACTTCACTGTAAGAGAACTGAAAGGGTACATATTGGCTGGAAGAGGCTTGAAGAGTATATATAATGTCATAGAAATTAATTAGCATCCTGCCTTCACCACTGCTACCAAGCCCCTGATCGATACCGTTGTTACTTTTGTCTAGAAACCATGCGGTAATAAGTGTCCTCCAATGTGAAAGGCTAAAATAACAGAAGCAAGGAGCAAATTAGCAAAACAAAACAATTTTCTGAGGTCATGCCAGTATTCTCAAAACAACCTATATTAAACTAGCTACTACTGATAAACACAAAAAAGCTACTAATGACAAACACAAAAGTTGGAACTAATGACAGGCCTTGGCACCCCAAGCATTAAAACACAGTAATTCAGCTGATTTGGATATTTATTTTTATTTACATTCTACACCTTCTAATTCTTGCATTTTCTTTGCACTAGGCAGCAAAAACAGATAGAAATCTGTAATAAAACTCTTCTTCACAATCAGGCCATATCTGACTCATGACCATTTAATTCTCTATTGATTTTTTTCTTTTTTAATCATACCCAACATGAAACCGACTCCTCTGAAGACAAAGCTGCCGACAAATAGAAACTTGCAGAGCAGCACAATAAAGACTATCATGTCTTCCACACAGCGTAGGAGCAAACCTCTCCTTTGCCTTGACAAATGCAATTCAAAATGGGGTATGGTGTGAAATCAAAATATTGGAACTGTCAAATATAATCTCTCTTCTGGCACACCATGCAAAATTGAAGCTTTATTTTATGGGCAAGAAAGCTGTTTTACTGCTTTAGCAGGCCAAGGCCTGGAAGATGAATCAGACTTGCCCTGAGGAACGTATCGGCTACGTAGACAGCTAAAACAAACCGCATGCACCAGAAGAGTGGGCTTTTCTGTGTCAGAGGGAAATATCTAGCTGGAAGAAAACATTTTTACTCTTGAAAAGGAGGTATTGGAGAAGTTATGGGCCTAATTCTCCTTCTGATTCTCCTCCTGATTGAGATGTTAACTTGCACTATGAAAGCAGGGGTTTTTACATACACACACACTTTCTATCTACATTACAATAGAACAAGGCCCGATTAATTCTAGAAAATGCCTAATTTGTGGTAACTTTTATGTTTGCCATGCTTCTACGTTTGGCCCATTTGGCCCCGATTCCAGGTCATTAGCTTCCACTTCTGATCCTATTGTCCGACCTAGCCGAAGCTCTGCCTTGTCACAGCACCACAGCTCCTCGTAGGAACTCCCTGGTCTCCTCCCTACAGCCTGGCTTCTGGCCATGGTCATACTGTAATCCTAACCTGCAGACCACTCAGGAGCTCTGATTTTCTGAGCTTCAGGCCCAGCACTTCTGGTCACACTTGTGGATTAGACACTTGTTTAATCTCAACTTTTTACCAGGCTCTAAATTCGGTTTTAATCCGAACTGAATCCATTACCCAGCCACAACAACCCAAAGACCATTTTGTCAATTTAGTCCTTAAAATAGGACATTATTCACTTGCAAGCAGAAGGCAGTTCTGTATCCTTTTTCCTTAACTGGATGGTGCAAAAGCAGTTTAATGACAGCTGAGGCTCCAGTATTGCTTGTCGGAGAACTCTGGTCGAGCGTATCACTACTTCTGGGTTTTGTGCATGTTACTGCTGCTTTCTAGATCCGTCTCTGAAAAGTGAAGTCTCCTTTCTCCTAATTTATACAACTTACTTCTTTATTAGCATATTCTGCACACTATCCAGAACCTTTGAGAATCATTACTTTGGCTTTAAACACTAGCAGAACAACATTCATTGGGTTCAGAAACTTGTTGCACTGATTTCCAAATTGAAGCAAGGAAAATCATAAAAAATGACGATGAAATACATGTATAACAGTAAATGATGATTTGCTTTTTACAAAATCTGAAAACAGCAACAGAACTGCTGTCATAATATGTACTATTTACATAAAATGATTTTAAAATCCTCTAACTGAATATTAACACCATTATTGCTGTACAAATGTATTAGATAGTACATTTAAATATGAATAAGTTTCTTTTATATGATCTGAACCAGACTTGAAAAATGATGAATTTCCAAGCGATGAGCACTCAGCATAACTGTAGACTCAAAAACATATTTGTTCGACTGTTAATTTTTTTAATGTAATGTATTTTCAACTGCCGAATTGTAATTATGTACTTCTACACCACATTAATATTGCTGGCAGTAGATATGGAGCTACACTACGACACGCAACACACAGCCAACATGTAGTCTGCAAGTCATCACTGATCACTGGTAGGCTTCCCAGGAACCTACAGGCAGTCTAAATCAAAGCTAGACATGCTTCAGCCTAACTGTTCAATTAGCCCATCAGAGAAGCTTTGTTAATAGAAACTTTCAGCTTTTTCTCAGATTCAGTGTGTGTGCCCTGTTCTTAAGAACTCTGCTCAAACGGTTTCCTATCAGCTACAGGTAGATACAGCATATTAGACTAAATCAGCGTTTAGTCAGACCTAGTGCGGCCATTCTTGTGGGACGCGCAATGGAGGCACCAAGGCTGAAGCTGTCACCGAAGGACAGTACAGAGATCTGGGCTGCAGAACCCCTTCCTCTTCCCAACCTTGGCTTGCTTCTCAAGCACCGTGGCTTTGGGGGATCTTCCACAACTGAGGGATGACAAAGATTACTTTCTGAATAGATATTTGTTCTTCAGTTAAAATGTGCATTACCTACGCAATCATTTTAACTGGTACAACAAGGAACAACCTGTTAGGCTCCATTTCCTACGGTGAGCAAGAGAATCCCAGGTATCCAGAATAATTCCTGCAAATTATATTTCAGTTATAAACATGTCCCCCAGTACTCTTTATCCAAGGAAGTTACAGCATAACAAAATGTGTCATTTCTACCTTAATTATTTAATATTTGAAATTCATTAAATGGATTCCATATTTTTCATACCATTTCTATCTCTCCATCTGAACCAGCTTAAAGATAATCATCAGCTTCCAGATCAAGAGAAGTAAATACTATTTCTTAAAATTTGAAAGAAAAAATTTTAAATGTCCCTTTGCAATATTAAAACTTGCTTCTTCTTTTCCCCCCACATCAATTGTATTTTACCTGTTCAGTGCACACAGCGTATAACCAGAATCGGTGTGCTGTTGTAGAGACAGCGCAAAGCATCGCAGTCCTACCCCTACTGCTGCAATCTGGCACGAATTCAATGAGTTTAAGCAGACAGTTGGGATAACATACTAGTAACACTACCCTAGCTAGTCAGATATTAATAACAAAAAGTTGCAAAAGCATTACACACACACTCTTCTAATGAACTTGTGCAGTATATGAGGAATTTTTCATGACGAGTGTGTGACCCTCAGACAAGAACGTACGCCACATCTGGAAAACACTAGTTATGAGGAAACCATACCTCGCGGGACGTTGAACAAAAGTGGGGGGACCTCCTGTTGGAGAAGCAACCACCCAAACACACAACCACCCATCGGTCACATCGATTAACTGCGCAGAGCAGTGAAATAACTTCTGGCAGTTGTCCAGGACTCACCACATAGAAGAAGCCATTTTTATATTGTACGTAAGACTGCAATGAAGGAAATCAGCTGCACGGGTGCCTCCACTTCAGAACGGGCTATGCAGAATTGATCGCACAGGTATGCTGTAATGCTATATATATATAAGTATTATCTTACCATCGCCACAGGGAAATACATCTGTAATGCTTGTGTTCAGTCTAGCATCCTGTCCGTAAGGTTTGGTTGCAATTTGGATGCAGTGCAAATATCTTCTAACAAATACGGTAATTTTGAAAAAACTCTTAACTTCTTTTATTGTATTTTACTCTTAATGGGCACCCATTCAGTTCCCATGCACGAACAGATGGACAAAATAACCTATTTGTAATTTTTACTCAGCAAAACAAAGCAAAATATTTTAGCTGAGAAGAGGGTAAAAAACAATTTAAACCAAAACCAAATTTTTATTTTAACAATACTGAGGCAGCAAAGATATCGCTTAGAGTAGAAAAAGAGTTAAAATCCTAATGACCTTTGGTGCCAGAGTTCAGACATCAACCACAAGCAGAGCAGTCTTTTGAAAATTACAAACGTATTCACAATTATTAAATTAACCTTTTAATTATAAACTTCTAATTCGTTTCTAATTACCATATATCACTAAAAGAAAATCTCAACTGAACAAGTAGCTTCTGACTTTCCAACGCACCTCCAACATTCCTCAAATAAAGACTAGGAAAGCTGCTGGAGGCACACGAGGAAATACTTCAACAGGCTATTTTGAAAAATACAGCTAGGACTGCATATATATCACCTAGAGAAGAGTGAGGCAGAAATCTCTGATGCAGATTAGGCCTGAACAGAGTGGATTAAAGAGAAACGCACCAAGTGCAGCAATGAAAACAGAGATGCCAATACTAATTTTGAGAAGCTGTGATCATGAGGAAAACTTCCCATTAGACACTTAAGAACAGTAACCTGCCTTTGCTAGCATAAAGAAGACCCATGAATAAGATGGGGAGAAGGACAGGATGAAAACACACGAAAATCTCCTGCTCTTCTGGATCTAGCCAGAAAGATCAGCTAGACTTCATTTCCAACCAGCAAAGCCACCAAAAACATCTTCAGAAGTGATACAGGAGAAACTGAATATAATATTGGAAATAGCTTTTACCCTTAAAAGGCAAAAAAAACTCCCCAAACCTCGCAAACAAAACAAACCCTTTAAAAAATACTTTTAAAAGAAAGAGATTTGAAAAATAAGGCACAAAAAAGCGTCAGTCTGGATCTCAGAACGACAGAGGTATTTGGGCACCATCAATTCCTGGAACATCATTTCAGGTCAAGGCAGGACTTTCAGTAGCTTCTTATAAATCCTGCTCATCAGCCTGCTCAGCTGGGTGCTCTGCAGGGAACCTTGCTAATCCTCTCATCATCCAGGATCACCTCGCTTCAGAAGTGGAGATAAATGCTTGGACTTCTAAAACGGTTCTTCAAAGACGTGGCAGCAGAAGGCACACAGTGCCGTGAAAGGGTTACGTCTTAGTGAACTCAGCCCTCATGAGAACGAGTACACTTAACACTAGGACTCCGTGCTTTGTCAAGTTACCACATTCCTAAAGACAATATAATAAATTATCTCAGATGGAGATAAAAAAATCAGAATCTCTTTAACATAGGGAATATAGAAACACAGGAAGCATTTGGTCAAAATCCTTCCCTCTGAGGAATTTTAAGAGCACTACTTTTAGCCAAATAAGTTATCTCATAGGCAGAAGGAAAAATAAAGTCTGTTTCATAAGGATTTGTTTTCTTTGATTCCCCATCATTCACTAACCTCTGATTTCCTTTTTCCATGTTCCCTCTCAAACAAAAAGCTCCCTCGGCCAAATGAAACATATATTCACCAAGTTCTGCCTGTCCTTCCCCAAAAAGAGGAAATACTTTTTTTATCTTGCCCCCCACCCGTCGGTGATTTTGATAGAACATTTAAGAATTAAATCTGTCTTTGAGACTTCTCTTCCCCAATCTCCTGGTGAACTCAAAACTTAAGAATGACAGAACAGAAAAAGCAATTGCATCAGCCTTGTTTCCATTCACATCCAGGTTTTAAAAAGACAGATTTGAAAGGTCAGACATAGTAATAATCCTGGCCAATTTTGATTGTAAAAGCAAAATCACAGTGTTTAAATCATATGCATGGCTTCACAGCACATAAAATTAATTTTGTTTTGAAGGATTGAAATCAACTTTTGTAAAATAATCACATTTAATCAGAGCTAAGTCTTGAGTCTCAGCTTCTCTCAGTTTGTAATGTATTTTGGAGGTGCCCAGAGGCATGAATTGTCTTCCCATCACTTGAGCCTCTTCAGAGAGACAGTGATCTGCTGTCCCTCAAGGGCAGTAATCTACTGTCCATCAAGGAAGATCTCTCTTAGCTGGTCTGAGACTACTATCAGGTCTGCTACCTGGTAATACCAGCCCTCAAACTAACCTGCATAGATTAGAGACGTACTTAAGAAGCTGCAGATATCTACAGTACATCTTGGCATCATATAATGTACGCACAAAAATAAAATGCATGGGCCGATGTTTTCAAAAATGAACAAGTACATCCTAAAGCCCATAGCGATATTTTTAAGAACACAAGCATCTGCAGTTCCTGTGGAAGTCAGGATCTATTTATTTAGGAAGTTAATTTCAGCTTTTAGTTAGTTATTCAGTATCAAGGAAAGAGGAAGGCTGCTTTACTGAATTTAGAATCCACTCACACTACTGAGTTCAAATGAACAGAAAGTGAACTTCAAAGTTATAGTATTTGCAACAGATACTTAAAACCTTGAATGGAAACTGCAGAGGAGAGATTCTACCGGGGCACAAAAGAGAGACCAGACTCAACGCAGTTGGCTTGCTACAACACAGTTCACCAGTATCAAATAACTTTGTATTCCAACATTTATCTATATTTCATTAGTCAATGCACACAATACTACACACCTCATATCTTAGGTGTACACCACATTTTTACCATATCCCAGGTTAGAGACATTTTCATCAAACCAGCAAAAACACCCACCAAAGCAACACACAATGCACAAAGTGACCTACACAAGTCCCTGATAGTCCTTCATACCCACAACCCAAGCCATTACAGATATCAACAGAGGTGCTTTTAGCAGGGTTTCGTACTACCTGAGCAGGGACCCACAATCCGGTGACAGCCTACTGCAAGGGGAAGTATATGCAGCCATCGGTCGACTCCAATGCAATCGTAGGGAAGAAAGTCCAAACCTACCTTCTTTCTCCTTACCAGCTGGAATGGCTGACAAGTATCCAAGGTCTGAATTCGCAAGACCCCCAAATTTTTAGTATTCTTGTGTTTAAATGAAAAAAAAAGGGAAATAAATTATAGCTTTGGAATTAAACTGGAGCACATCGCATAAAAGCAACCAATCAGGTGAATATTTAGTTCAGTAAAATTAGGCGGAGTAATATGCATATAATAGCATTCATGCTGGAATCCCAGTTAATCTACTCACTGCTAAACACAGGCATTACATAGAAAAGAAAATTTACCATTAACAGCACACAAAATTTGTGTTTTCTTTAGAAAATATTTGCAACTCCATGAAGAAAAAAAGAACTACAACCGAATAAACGCATGTCCTGCCTTCATCTAAAGACACGACAGCTTTTCATTATTTGCACTTCACAACGTGCCATGAGACAACACTATATATTCAGTGTAAAATGAATTTTTTTTTTAGAATCACAAATTAAGAATAAAACACTAGCCTGTGAGAAGGTTTTATAGGCACTGACTGCTTTTTCAGGCCTTAAAATAAAACAAGAACACAGTCTAGGCCAGAACAACGCTACTGCTATAATGGCTGCTATCCCATACCCAGCCCATTTCTCCATTAATTACACTAATTACGGAAGCCTACTATTCAATCCTGCAGGTGATTATCTAAATCAATAATGAAAAATTGCAATTTTTACTTCATAGTTATTTAAAGGAATAAACAAATAGAAAAGGAAGGCAGCTTTATCCATGAGACAGAGAATGGGAATCAATGCTTCCCCTACAGAAGTGTTTTATCATCAGTTCATATAAGTGCATATACATCTAGGGATAATTACAAGTGTGCTGGAAGTTTTATTACTCCAGATAAGGTTCCAATTTAAAACATTTCTGTTTCATTATGGTTTAATTCTATGACTTTAAGAAAACAATTCTAGATGATTTACACACTCTTACTTTTAAGTGCAGTGATATGTCGTTGCTATCGTACAGTCCCGCAGACACCTTTCAAAAGTTGTGTATTTAAAGAAAATTCATCAACTAAGTTACCAAGATTTTAAAACTGAAATGAATTTTAAAATCATAGCTTTACTATTGTTCTCCATGAGTTCTCATTCTGTTCTACTTTCAATCATAAATACAAATTCTGTTCACATCTTCATTGTGCTTACAGCAAATATTTGGGTTTGGGGTCCCAAATAGTTATACTGGTATTAAAAAATATTTCATTAATATTTTTGATGAAGCATTCACATCCACAAAAAATGGTCTTAAATGAACTTCCTGAGTATTTAAACCATACATTAAGTACACTATTAACACTAATAATAAGAAAGAATCGCTCAAGCTGTCATGAGCTTACAAGCTATATTTTAATGCAGGGAGATAAACATTACCACTACTCCAAACAAACTTGCCTTTGTTGCAATTTTTTTTAGATCATTACCCTACAGGAGTTTTCACAAAGCTGTTATGTTGAATCATTCATAAAAGGGATCTGTATGGCAAGAAGGTACCGAAATGTGTCAACTGCACGAGTAGCCCACTCAGTCTGAGTCCGCTCAGCGAGATGGAACGATGCCCATCTAGGCATTAGCTACGGACTGCAAGACAAATGCTGAAAATCACACTAAGTACTCACTGCACGCTCATCTACGTTATTTAAAAAACAGGTAAATGACTGACTTCCTTTGAAACTCGCTGCTACCTTAGGCTTTTCTTTGGCACCCTTCTGCTCATCAAAGGTGTGGTCAGCGTTTCAGTAAAAGGTAGTGTCTCCTGGCCTTTCCGCTCTAGCTCAGCCCTCTGCTCTATTGGCATGACTGCTTTTCCTCCTAAAAATCCCTCTCCTTCCATCCAAACTCCAAGATTGCCTGGTTACGTACATCCATCACATTTCCAAAGATTTCTGCAGATTGAGATTGACCATATTTCTCAAGATTGGGGTGTTTTTTTGGAATCCCTCATTTCCCTCTTTTCTGGGGCAATCCACAACCCTCTGACTGTAGTGGGCTTAGGACGAAACAGTGTTTTACAAAGGGGAAAACACGGAGCTCATAATTCAGTACATGCATATTATGTTCTACCACAGTTCCAAAAATCATTTTTATGGTTGCTCTTATAATACTAAAATAAATGTGTGCGACTTATTGGATACATTCTGTATTCCTAAGTGAAAGATCTGAAAAGACATTAACTGCTGCAACTTAAATTAATGTTTCTTCTTTTTGCATAATTTTACATTATTCCTCAATTTTTTGAAATTTCTGCAGTAGCAGGTATGAATCCTAATTCACAATCAGAATCACTTAGCGTCAGGGAACGAACACACACACACACACACACACACACACACACACACACACACACACGCACAGAAAAAAGACAGGCCGTTGTCAATGAGTTCATACACAAAACAAAGATATAAAATTGCTGGGTAGAATAGAGAAGAGAAAGAAAAAAATAAACAACAAGTAGTCAACACAATAGAAAAGCCAACACAAGAGGGAAAAACTCTCCAGTAGGTGTTCAGCTAGAAATTCTTTTATGCAGCAAATGCGTGTAATTTGCTACATAAAATTTAGGTCTAAATGCCTCAAAAGCTTGAGAAATTACAGAAGCATGCAAATGCCATTTTCTTCGCTGCATATTTAATCATGGATTTCTAACAGGGCTCTGGCATTTCCACAATTGACCACAGGAAGAAACCAGTAGTCTTTAACAATGCTGTAATTTTCTAAGCGACTGTAAATCATCATTTCCATTTCAGACCACTATCGCTGATGTATTCAAAGTAAAAACTCTTGGAAATCTTCAAGCTCTTCTTTCTACCTCCCGGCTCTTGGTCTCGCTGCAAACCTCGCATCTCCAGGCACGTTCTTGACGCTCAGAGGCTGCCGGGGCACCGTGCCGGCATTCAATGGCTACGGCAAACTGGAAAGGGCAGGCTGCTCTCAGCACCTTCCCGCTTACCATTCTGTCTCTCCAGCCTCAAATCACAGCGTGCACCTCTTTCATAACGTGCTTAAGCATACGGATAAAATAAACATGCAAGACAGACTTTGTTACTCCAATTAACTACCTGCTAAATTAAATGAAGTTTCCAAAAAATGAGCAGAATACAACTTACTTTTGTATTCTGTTCCTGTCCAGACATCCCGGGCAAAGAACGTAAAAACACATAGAAAGTTCAATAGTGTGGCAGGCATTATAGCACCAAATAAGACAGAGAACAAGGTTTCTGCAGAAGAACATTGCACTGGGTTCAGAGCGACAAAATACCAATTTCATATCACACAAAGCTCTGTTACCTTTCCCTTTAAATTATATTAAAGTCAGACTTATTGTAAACAAGATATAAATCCTCTCAGAATCGGATCAGATCTGATTACCATAGTGTTGTCCTCTATCTTGTCCTCCAAGTAAAAAGTTTGAGGAGGAGAATTAAAAGTACTGAAAGCCCATGCCACTTTTCCAGGGCTTTCCATGTTGTTTTTATATTGAAAAAGAGGCTCCTGGTCAAAGTTATCCCTCACAGAAAAAAGTGAAATGGACCTCTGCATAATCCTTGATCAGGTACCAAATTCCCAATCTCCATTTTTTTCCCCAAATTTCCTTCGGGAACTTTCTAGCTTTTGCAGAAAATTTCCATCTACAGGCATAAATTTACAGTCCTTATAAATTCATCCTGACAGAGCATGGAGAGAAAATTAAATTGTTCTAAAAAGAAGTCGTACTGGACTTATTCCTGAGCTTCAAAGCAAGTAAACAAGTCATCCTTAGCCTCTCACAAGAGGTCCACTGTGACTAAACGTTTCTTACATCTTTTAAGTTAGCAGGACCCTAAACTCAAATGCTGATCAACATCAGGACTCAAATGAGAATAATATCATGAGACTAATATAATGAGAAAGCTCAATGTTTAAAAGCTGTGAAGCTGTAAGTGTTTCTCCCTTTCTCATATGTCTGTAAAGAAGATGGTCAAAGGACTGGGTGCACCTTTGGGCAAACTCTGCCATGGAGAAGTCAGTGGGCGTCTAGCATATACTTATCCAGTGGGCGTCTAGCATATACTTATCCTCCACATTACTGAGTTTAGAGTCGCCCACCTCTTCTCTTCCCCTAATAGCATGGTTGGATTTACTCCTATCACGTTGCCTTCTTTACGGCTACATTTAGCGCCTTATCGTAGTTGCAATCACGCTTCCCACGGTTTGGCAGGACTGAACGATTTGATGAGTCCTTCCACCCTTCCACAAGTTACTGTGCTTGACCACCACCACGGTATCACCTTTAACTTTTCTTCTCTGCTGCTCTGCACCCATGAAATGGATACCCCGAGACGGTACGGCAAGGCCGCTATTGCCATCCTGATCCTCAGAAGTGTAACTGAGCAACTAAAGCGATTCAATCAAGAGTACTTAGCCACGAGATTAAAGGAGTAGTCCTTTAAAACCCTCTAAAACACCTACAGGAAATTAGACGATGATCTCATCAGCCTATCTCTAACTTTTTAATTCAACCTGCAGCAGCAGCACGTGCCAGGTAACGACACTGGTCCAAACGGAGCACCTGTCTCTTCCTCCTCCTCACCGCACAATCTTCTCTTCATTAGAGTCCAGCTTTCAATTAGTTTTTCAGCTCTTCAGGATATGGCTAATTTCCTCGCATCTCTGCTAGTGGCAATATCGGTAGTAAACTACGTGACTGTTGTGGGTTCATAATATCACATTTGGTAATAAACAGTAGCAGCGCAGATGAACCAAAACCATGGTTCAAGAGCGGCTAGATTATTTTCCATCAGAACATTCGAACACGAAAGCAGGTAACATTTTTGTTACCACTGAAGGTTATAAATCAGATTTTCCTGACCAAGTACTGAAGAGCAAAACGTAGACTTCAGTCGTCAATTAGCCAGGCTCTGGAAAGCATCTTCTCACCCAGCGCCACTCTGCCGAGTCGCTGCCTTTAGGATGCGTAACTTAAACTGGGGGGAGGGCAAGAGTTAAAAATAGCAGCAGCAAAAAAAAGCCAATTAGTAGGAATTGCCACAATAACCTTTGTCAGGATAAATTTAAGGTATAAGGCTCAGAGATAGTTCCTATGGCAACCGCTGGCACTTGCAAGGTACCATTAATGAGAAATGCAGTATCTGTCACACAAGAAACTGGATGCAGTGGTGGCCTGACAGCCTATTTAAAGACCTACTGGTTTCCCCCTGCCCCCTTTTTCAAACTGTAAAGTAAACTGCTACATGAATATCATTAATATATTTCCTAATTTTGTATTCTCTTACCATCTACTGTCTTCAGTCATTGAACTGTTAAGACCTCGGCGTAAGCTCTATTTAAATTGAGGAGATTAGATTTACAGACCTCACGCACATTTTCTCTCCTCTTTGCAAAATAAATTTAGCTCAATACGTACAAAGGACACTCCAAGTAGCACGAGGGGAAGCGCTCTGCGTGGGCACCCTGAAACATATAGTGGCAGGACTTCAGGTAAAATAATGCAGCTTTATTTTGTGAGGAACGTTCTGAAACTAAGACAAATAGGAACTTTCACTAACTCCCTTCTTTGACAATGCAGTGTGTATCTGTTATTTTTACAAAACATAACTTACCAGGTGGAAATTACTTCAAATGTTTTTCTAATATTTTTTTCCAAATACACACATACAAGTATTCAGTGTGATTCAAAAATGGCTGTAAAAACAGAAGTGGTTTCTCTTTTTTCTACAAGAAGTCCATTTTGCTTCCATTCCTGGTAGTTAGCAAAAAAAAAAAAAAAAAAAAAAAAAAAGAAAGAAAGAAAAAAAATCACAAACCCAGCCTGTCACTCCCACCACAAGCACTTTGTTCAAAGCTACCAGCATCTCAAAGCTTGGCCCAGCTACGAGCTGTTTTTCAGCTATGCCAGGATCACAGCGATACACATGGTTTGTATGAATTGCCGTGTACTGCCCCTGTCTTCACTGTTAATGCAGATGCCGCTCAGTAAAACTCTCTTTTCTCACGAAGTTCCTCCTTGATCCAGCCTGTTTTTTTCATATCAAGCTGAATCTTTATACAGTGGAGGAATCCTACCATAAGAAACTTCTTTAAGAGCTCAGAAATGGCTACAGGTTATTACTATTACTGTACTTGATCGCCTTTATCAATCCCAAACAGGCAGCTTTTCTCATTTTAAAGACTGCAAATTAAATACTAAAAGCTTTCTTTAAATAATAAATCTCCTAAACCTAAAGGGCTCAAGGGACCACAGTACAAAACGCAGATCAATGGCAGTCTGCGATTCAAACGGGTTGTGCGTGCTCTTCGCAAGGTCATGGCCAGGCTTTTGCCCAGGTATTATCAGGTGTTAGATCTCCTTGAAGCTCTTAGAGCTCTGCCAACTCAGGGAGCTGCACAACTAATTAACAGCATTTTGATACAGAAGATATGCCTGAGAACAAAGTTCAGCTGACAGAAGCAACCTTGGGTAATCTGTAGATATATTTTTTATGTTGCAGCCTCACCAAAGAGAACGATTTTAGCTAAGCTGTATCCATAGCCAGGATTTTGCTACGGACGCTTCGCAGCAACCATGAGCAGAATGAATATTCTGCCCCATGTCCTGCAGCGTTGACATCTAGCTCATTTTGAACTGAAAAAAGACACAGAATAAGCATATCAGGAGAAGTACAGATGGTAAACTGTTATAGCTGAAATAATTTAAAGAGATAAAGATTTCCTCCTGCAAACAATGACTCAACAGCTTCTTTCCCAAACAACAGTAGTTCCTGGTGACTTAGATGGGAAAAAGGAAAAATGATATTAACTGTATTAAAGGCACACAGCCACACTAAACCACTGGCCAAACTCTATTCTGCTATATTGGGCATATCTAGTTTCAATGCATACCTGAATTTATCTATAAATTTTTAACTATAAACTGAGACTAGAATTTCTAACTTCGTCTTGTAGCCTATAACACCATCAACTGTTTCAAACAATGGTAAAACAGGTTGTTGCTGTTCCTGCCTCTCCACTGCTTTCACCCTTTGTATCTTTTAGTAAAGCTACAAATCAACAAACCGGTTGCTGTTTAACCGCCTCAACAACAGGTGTAACAGACAGCAAAACTTTAATCCGATGATTGAAATAATTGAAAAAAAAATTACTACCAACCCTCTCAGACTACTAAATTTCAAAGAAATTTATAATTCATTCTTCCATTTATGCTGTGTACTTGCTTTTTGCTTTTTTTTTTTTTTTTTAATTTTTAAGTGTTTGTTCAAATGTAGCAGCATCTACAGACTGCAGTCACACCATGGTCCATTTTGCTGTACATCTGCACAAACACAAGACCACAATACCTACCTTAAAAACAGCATAATTATGGGAAATGCTATATCAAATTCTCTATACTGTATAGTTGTAAAATTATGAGCTTTGATCACTATAGGAAAATTTTGAACTATGTCCACTGAAAGGCTGATCTGCAGAAAAAAATTTAATACTCTCACGTTTTCAAGAAAAAATATACAGCGGGGGTTTTTTATATCATATTACTCTCAGGCAACTCAACATGGGAGCTCTCGTGCATGGAGAAGCCTGCAAGATTTCATTCTCTAATACCGGCAGTAAAGCCAAACTGCTCCGCTCTAGTCCCCTCGGAAAATCCACTGTAAAAGCAGAATCCCAATGAAAGCTGCAACAAGAGTCAGTTTTACCAGGTGTGTTATACAAAAGCAAGCTGTGGGGCAGTATGAAAACTGGTCTTGTTTGGGAACGAAACTATCAGAAGATCACAAAATAAAAGATAAAGTCGGTATTCTCAAGCAACAGCAGCCTTTCAATTTTGGGGGGGATTTTTCAGAGTCAGGTAACTCTTACAGGTGATATACAATGAATTTTGAGAGTTAACTGTTAAGGTCAAGAAGATCAGACAAATTAAGATGTATTAGAGGTTAATATTTGTAAATCTCAAAGGATGCTATAGCATTAACGCACTCACCTCAGGAAAGCAGAATCTCAAAATATAATCATTATCATACAATGCTGGAATACAGTAGGGCATTACATATTTTGTAGAAAAAAGGTCATATAAATTATAGGTATAGAAATTATAGAATGCTTTGACCCATATTTATTTTGAAATTAAGACCAACAAGTGTCCTAGAGTGAAATTCAGTATTTAAAGGAACTTTGAATCCCAACTTGCAGAGAATAAAATCTTTGCAAAATATGAAACTAAGCCGCTGAAGAATTGTTTTCATACTTTACTGAAGCCATGTGATGACTTTTAGTAACAAGAATATATTTTAATTATAAACTTTAAAGAACGGAATTGAAAAACACAGGTAAAAATTCACTTTTGCCAGCCCCCATGAAGTCACTATTTAGAAATGGCGCTGGATCACAAAGGCGCAACACAAAGGTGATCTGGATTAAAGAATATAATTTCAGCAGTTGATTCGAAGAGGAAAATTACAGCTAAGCCTGTAACAGCGCTATTTGAAAACTTGAGCTATTGAAGAGAATTAGAAGTACTTAATGTTCATCACAGCGAGATCGCAGAGAACACCAAATATAACTTTTTCCCCTGGGGAGATATCCAGTGATGTGCACGTGTTTGCTGACACCAAATGCCCCCTCAAAAGGCGAGTTGTTTGCTATTCAACACCGTTGAGCACTGATCCGGCATTTTCATACCCGGGAATTTTCGGAGCTGTGCCCATTCCCTGAGTGGTAAAGGCAGCCTGAAAGCACTGTGTAAGGCAAGGAGTAATTTAAAAAGTGTAGATCTGGAGGCTTTAAGCACACATACAGCACTAGACAGAAATCGAAGTACGATGGGATTCAATCAGAGCTTCCGTCCATCAACAACAACCCTTCTGAGGGCCAGCAGACTAAGCTGCTCCGACCATTTCATTTGAGAACTGTCTGCTATTCTTTAGCAATCCCAAGCCAGCTAAGACTCCTCATTTTTATTGCACCTGCCAATTGCAAGAAAACAAATGGGAAGCAGCATGCATTTGCATAAGCTGAGCACAAATGCTGTGTGCTGGACTAAAACCAGGCCAGGTGAGCAGGGGTAAAACTCAACCTCGAGAAAACTCCAGCCTGTAAAAGAGCAGGTGTAGCGACTTCAGGGAACAAAAAGAAAATAGGGACTCCACTTCAAACACACTTCTAAAGACACCTTTATGACTTTAAAATGAGAACGTCATAATAAAGAGGCTTTATATACCATAGCATTTACGTAACATCTCTCAGACTCCTCTTTCAGGTCACTGTTGTTTCAGCTTTTGTTTCCAGTAATGAAGGAAGAAGGCAATACACATCGTGACCAAAGAATAAATGCAAACTAGTGAAGCACCAACTTTATATGACTGTTCTCCTTTGAAGGAAAGGCTCATAAAACAACTATATTAATCACGCTCTTGATCATCTAAAATAAATTAATAGGAATTGTGTATTTTCGTTTCCAATTTCAGGAAAATCTACGCTATACCGTCACAATCTTTTTACAGCGGATCAGAGAGTAGGCAGAAAGCCAAATCAGTGCTGCGTTGAAGCGTTACTTTAATAAATCCTTTGGCCATTAAGGCAGACTTAACTGGCATCCATTCAAGGCAATCCTCTTTCATCCCATTAATGCCGTCCCCCCATCACCACAGCCACAAAACACACCAAGTGTTCCTAAATACAGAGAGTGCTATAGGCTAAATTAATCTATTTAGCCATAGATATCCATCAACTGAGTTCTGACCTGGAGCTGTACCTATACTTGACTGCTCCCTCTGTTACCGGCAGTGCGAATGAAAATGTCCCAAAGTGCGTTGATAGCTTTCTTCCCCCAGTAAAGATGATGATTAATTGGGTAAAAAGCATTCAGTTCACTTCACAATTTCAATCTACAACCTATAAAGCTTCTGCACATCCAGACACCCTCCCCTCTGCATTTCCAGAGGAGCACAGAAGGCTGGTGCCTTCCCCAGGTGTGGATGAACATAAAAAGTAATGCACCCCATCAGGTATTCGAAGCAGGACTGTGCAGATACACACTACTCCCACTAACACACCACTTCAAGCAGTCTGTGGGTCTGGAGGCCAAGAGCGTTTCACGTAACATGGCACTACGCAGCAGAACAGGGGAGGAAAGGCTGAGGAAAGGAAGCAAGCCCCTGGAGGCAAAGCGCAGAGAGCCAGAAGAAGACATTTGCTGGGCAGACAGGCAATCTTAGCAGGCCTAAACTGCTGCAGTCACGAGAGGAACCAAGTCATACAGGCATGTGTCCAGCACAGAAACACCAACACTACGCGGTCGGCCTTGGGAAGAACAAGTGAGTTTACCACCGCGTAGGTAGATCTTTGAATCACAGAATATTTTAGGGTGGAAGGGATCAGTCCAAGCCCTTTACCCAGCGCAGGGCTAACTCAGGAGGTGGCCACACAGATGCACATTGGCAGCCCGGCAGCATACATGTAATCTTATCTTTCTCTTGCTCCCTAGCATCTGTCTCATATCATTTCATTTAACTAAGTTTCTAACTTGGACTTCAAATAAATAAATAATTTTTTCAAGTACTGAAGAAATGAAGGAAGGAAAAAGTCTGGCTTCTTCTATGAAAAAGGTCCTTTTTTAAAAAAAGTAACTTCTAAATCTGAATTCTAAAATCAATTATTCTGGCTTCTTTGAAGAGCTGGAACCCTGCACTCCAACCATTGCTCTGCTTAGGAATCAAGGGTTAAATGAACATGAATATCAGATTTGGAGTGATGCATTATCTAAAACCAGGATGGCAAACTTGTGCTATGTCTGCCTGATATTTTGTATAAGGGCCAACCTATATAACAATGTTCATGCTCTACTTTATTAAACTTCATAAATCCTGTTAGAAATGAACTTGGTCTGCACTAACAACCCTCCTCTTCCCCGAGCTGCATACACAAAATATTAAAAAATGGTACAAATGTGATCTCCTGAGCTCAAGTCAGTGTTCAAAGAGGTCAGAAAAATTGTCACTGTATGGAGTAATGTGGAAAAACATCAAGGAGATAGGCGATGGGAACTAGCCAGCCTGTCCCAGCAGGGAAAAGAAACAGTGTAAACTGTCCTGCACATCTTGTCTTTTATAATCCCTAGCTTGGCATGCTTTAGCGGCTATAATATCATGCAACCATTTCACAATCATAACGTAATTCTACTTATTGTGCATGCGCCTGTTGCATAAAAGCCTATTAGTTCCCCCTCCCCAGGTTCCTCGCCATGGACCGATGCTCAGCGGTGCCAGGGACTCTCCCATCTTCTTATTGCCTTGATTGGGATGACACTGGGAAACCCCCGCAGAGACACAGAGGTAATAAATGCCTTCTAGCAATCCTTGTGTGCATTATATTTGTGTATCTGTCCCTGCCTGGGGCCAGGACAGCACCCCCCGCCTTGCACTCACAGTCATGCAGCCAGATCCAGCCCCAGGGCTACCAATTAGTCCTCCTTGACTTAAAAAAACAGTCAGATAGCTGAGATCCCTTTTGATCAGTGATCTGCATCTTCTACCATTTGATCTCCTCTTCCTTGTATCTGTGTAACCAGGATTCAACGTCAGAGAATCACAGGATCACAGAATGGTTGAGGTTAGAAGGGACCTCTGGAGATCATCTAGTCCAACCCCCTTGCTCAAGCAGGGTCACCTAGAGCACATTGCCCAGGACCCTGTCCAGATAGCTTCTGACTATCTCCAAGGATGGAGACTCCACGACCTCTCTGGGCAACATGTCCCAGCAATATTTGTTCCCTCTTTGTATTTGCCTGACATCTTCTCAGATCATACTTGTTTTTTCATGGCACACTCACACGGAGGACTCACGACCATCCTGTGATCAACCATCATGCTTTTGCTCCTTACCACAGAAGTATGGCCCTTCCATGGAAGAAATTCCTTGAGTTCTCCAACTACAAATCAGTCTAAAAACTAAGTTTTTCATCGCTCAACATCTGGCCAGCCTGTCCTTTCTGCACACCTTCTCAGTACTCTCTCCAATTTTTCCAAGTGCTTTGAAATAAATATAAACATCAGAACAGGACCATACTATTGATCAGACCAGTGCTATATACATTAATTTTCCCTACCCTACTGAACATTTCCTTCCCAATTTCTTTGCTGAAAATAACTACTTATTCACACCAAATTATGTGGCATATTTAAAGATTGATTTGTCTATTAGTATAAAAAAAGGCAAGCCTTACCAAATTGACATATTTAACAAAGTTCAAGTACGAGGCAAAACAAAAATACTACCATGAAAGCAGTAAGTGATTTTCATGTTTTAGTTAATACAGTCTTCATCATTTTTTAAATTTACTTCAGGCTACCTCAGAAACTGCCAGCTTGCCACGGATTTAACAAGAAGACCAGAGAAATTGCTGTGAAATTCTAGTTTCCTTTGATGACAGCACACAGAGCCTTAGTCACAGCCGTTGTGTCTTAAAAACCAAACTCTAACGTCAATGTAAGGAAGACATAATTAATCTCTCATACAGACAACATGCCCTGTCATAAACAAGAGCACAAATTAAACATCGTCTTGGCAGCGAAGAGAACTAACAATCATGATTTACTTACACATGGACAATAAATCTATTGAGGGGACTTACTGATGATTTAGAAAGGGACAGAATATTTACATTTTCCCACCCTTTGGCAGATGACATATTTCAAAATGTTTTAAATATGTGCGTGCGTTGTTAACTAGCACCGCAGAAATTGCAGGATACAGTATTTCAATTCAACTGAAAGATTTTTCTTGTTGCATACAAACATTGATCATTTAATATACATTTATTATTAACAGTTGTAAAAAAGATAGCAAGCATTTAACACTAATCATGCAACCAGTTTCCAGAGTAATGGCACTTCTGCAAATTCAACATTTAGCCAATTAAGTCTAATAAGATATTCACAGACTTTATAGCTCAATTAATCAATGTATTTAAATAAATTAATTAAGCAGGAGTCAATGGCACTCTTTAAAAATACATACACAAAGAACTTTAAAGATAATCTTTATTTTTCATGGATGAAAAAACACCACGCTAAGAGATAATAATGAAAATAATTTGTTTCTTAAACTAATTATTGTTAACTCTCATTAGGATTAAAAAAAGAATATTTAAAAATAATTGAAGCCAATACAACAAAAGTTTACTTATCAAAACTGAGAAAAATACCTACAATTCTGCTGATTTAAAAATAATGGGTAACTTATTATAGTGGATATGGATAAGGAAGCTCATTCACTCAGCTCAATAACCCTCCTAATCGGCAGGAACTGGCTGCCCAGCAGCAAGCTGAGCTGGAATTTCTTAACTTCTGAATGCTTTTGGTACTCTAGCATTTCTTTAGCCTATTTTTTCTCATGCAACTCCCAAGTACCCCCATTCCACCTGCCACATGCCAAAAAAAGGAAAAAAAAAAAAAAGAATCTGATCAGGTTATTTCAAATCAACTTTCATACGGGTCACCAGTAGTTGTCAGAACTTATTAATTTTGTTCCTCTGTCATTTGAACTAACAAAAAATGGATATTATCATTTATGACAGCCCGTACCAGTGAGACACCTGTCCAGAGGCTTCAGTAATAATTACTTTTCCCGATGAAATACAGATCTCAATAAAACTTGGATCTCACTCCAGCATCTAGCGGAGAAGATGGCTTCTCTGGTGGATGACATCCACTAGATGTCTTCTGCCATGAGTGACACCATTTGACCCTTTTTCTCCTAGTCTGTTCTGACGGCCCGTTTGCTCTTCAGGTCTTCACTCCTCACTCCAGTCCTATTCCCCTGCAGTCCCAAGCTTCGATCCTTATGGCCCTCGCACCAAGGCCAGAAACGTCCAAAAACTCCAGAGTCTAGAACGGCTACATCTACAGCCATCAGCTGGGGAGCCTTTGTTTATCCCACATACCTCAAAGACTTTCACAACTCGGTTGTGTTGCACCACAAAAACAGATGAGATGACTGATCTGCTCAGACCGCTACCTTGATAAATCTTCCCCTGATTACGGTGGTTGGGACGCCTGAATGCCACGTACTCTGCGCAGAATGTAAACGTAAAGGCAGTGCGTGGTACGACGTGCATAATGAGATATCCTGGGGCACGTAATGAGATAACGTCTATTACCATAAATTATGAAGTGATTTACGCATAAATGAGGGTTGTCATGAAATTTAATTTTAATGGTTTGATAATCCAGTAAGAAACACAATAATTACCATACCTAAGTTTTTCAATAAATTAAAATCACTGCTACTGGCAACGCTTTTTTTTTTTTTTTGTTAACATACATAATACAATTCCCTGCCAGAGCTGTCTGCTATGTTCTGCCATTTCAAAGCATCCAGTTAAATACCACATTGCTGTGATAAACAAGTTTAGTTACTATTGATTGCATTCATAACATTTCAACACTGATAGCAGAGCCCAACAATGTACAAGTGTACAACAGCTTCAACAGTGCATAGTTATTTCATGAAATAGCTTCGCTCCACTAGCCTAGAAACCATCTGAAGACTGAGCTTTCCAATACTACATTTAAGAGAATTTGTTTCAGCTCAGCAGGTTAACAAAGCATATAGACACCAGTGCTGCACGTCACAAGTATTTTAATTAACTGAAGACACTACAGACATCTCAGTTTTACTCAGTCTAGTGAGAACTTCTTCTCTAGAATAAGTGCCAGGACATCAACTGTCCAAACAACGTATTTCAGATTGTAGATTAAAGCTGAAAAAAACTCTGCAGATCAACTGTGGGAAGCAGCAAAAAATCATTTGGTTTTGATCTACAGAACCCAATGAACCCAAAACACATTTTCAGCAATACAGCAAAGGACCCTCTGACATCCATGCCCCTCCTTTTCCTTGGACCTGCCACCTTGCAGGAAAGGAGGAGATGAGAATCTCCCTCCGCTTTCTGCTCCCTTCCAAACAAGTCTTCTGCGGACAAAAGATCCCAGAGTAAAACTCATCATCCCACAGCAGGACATAAAGCAGTATTTCAAATCGTATAGAAACTGAAAAGTGGACCATGAAGATCACTGTCCATGCAATATCCTGGGATACAGGAAAAATCAAAGGCTGCTCCTTTGCATTTGTGCATTCACAGAAAATAGACAGAACAAGTGAGTCGAGAGATAACCCATCAACACCATCATCGTTTTATAGTAAGAAACAACTGGTCAGCGAAACTCATGTACCTTAAAACTCTTTATCCTAACATATAGGAAGAGTGCAGCCTCTCAGAAACTTGACTTGAGACACAAATTTGAGAACAGTCACACTACCCACACTAAATATTCCTACTCAATGGCTTAAAAAGATACAGTAAGTTGTAAGCTTAAGGTTTGCTAAAAGCTAAAAGGATAATCTTTATCAGTCAGCAGAATAATCTTACTGTACAAAAATATTTTTTTTTGATAGTATTTTATTGTACTAAAGGATGGCAGGTTTTCTTAGTAGTATCTAAATACCATTTTTTCACATTGCATGTAGTGCTACCATAATGTTTATACTGTTTATTACCTCCCTATCTCTAAACTAATTGAAGCAAACTTAACTTCAGTCCTTAACCTGAAAGGAGTGTGGAATATTCTGTGCATTTGACCCATTTTACGTTGACACAAATAAGCATTACCCAGGAACAGCAGGGGCCTGGAACGCACCAAATAACACGGATGCTACAAGATGTAGCAGGGACTGCTCCGCTCTGCAAGACTGCCAAGATTGGGCAGTGCAGGAACAAATACAGCAGCCAAAGCCTTCTGTCGCGTTCGGCATTTTCCGCAAGAGCAACGCAAGGCTTCCCTGCAAATCCCTTCCTACCAGGCGCGCGAGTGCTTATGCTGTACATTCTGCTTTGACTGCTCCGTAACACAGAATATCCATTGCATATTCAGACTGAAAACACCTGATTGAAAAAAAAACCCCTCAAAGTTGGTTGTGTGATGTTAAAACAGAAGGATCTCGAACCGTTGCCCCAAGAAAGGGGAAGATTTCTGAGTTGTTCTGTTTTTCATAAAAAGCCCTTTGCTAGGGATTTGCTCATTTTAGGGCCCAGTTTATGTTCCATCTAAATTTCTCTAGCAGATCGATCAGAATAAAAATTAAATCTTTTAAGCAATATAGCAGCCATATACAGAGTTAAATTAATAGCTTACCACTCAAGAAATAGAAAACAAATGAGTGTAGAACTTTCAGAAAACCTAGGGCAACTGCTAAAGGAGAGTAAAACAATATTTTGCAGTAAGATTAAAATCATTATCCTTAAAAGGTCCAAACACTTTCAACAGTTACACAATCCTCCTTGATAAATGACTGCTTCAAAGGACTTATTGAAAAGGTTTATATCCATTACAATATAATGATTTAAGGATATTTAAACTTCAATTGTTAAACCCATAGGAAAATGAAAGTGATTCAGTCAAGGACACACAAAGCAATGTTATAACATTATTTGTAGCATTATTCTATTTATTACCTATCACCGCCAAAACTGGGAGACCGAAATTATCATTATTCCAAGGAGCTTACCAAATACATGATGGTAAAAAACAATGGGAAATAGCACGAGTCAAATGAACAAAATTACACACACACTATGGATAAGAATATGCACATCTGGGTGAGTATTTAGGTTGCTTTTTAAAAAAAGACCAATGCTTTCTAAATAAAATGCAAAAGGCACAAACGCTATATTTTAGTGATATTTTTGTCCATTCCTCGATAAAGAAAAAAACGTCAAAATTCAGGCTCAGTTTGAGCAGATGTGTTTGCTGACGGCTGCGATACCAGAGTCACTAATGGCAAAAAGCATTCCAACTTTACTAATATTGTGAGCTACTCTAAATTTCCATTCTGCCCAATTGCATCTCCTGCAAATGACGTATTCTTACTTTGAACTTAATAACCGGATTGAGACGGTGAAGATAGCAAACTCTCTCTTTAAACCCGATGCTCAGCTGCATGATTTGCAGCGCAGCTCTCGCAAAGGGGAAACGAACTGTGCTGATGATCCATGACCAACCTGAAACGTTTCCTCTTTCACAGTTTCACCCTTTCAGGACGAAAATGATGTCACCTAGACGTACTGGTTGTCTGAGGGAGATATACACTATACCTAGGTACAGCTGACGGCAGAAATTTGAGGAAGAAAATCTATCACGGCAAACGATTCTGAAGGGTCTCATCTTGCAGCTAGCTACAAAATGGCCTTTCCATCACCCTAGTGGGATTATAAGAGTCAATATACATAACAGCCTACTTAATCTAGACTATTTTTTTCCACAGAAATTGTCACTGATTTTTCTTCAATTCTATTTTCTTTCCTTCAGTTCTCTTTTTATTAAAATTGATGGAATGGCTGCGGATCTATAGAGAGAAAAGACTCATTCAGGTTGTGAAAGGATGACAGGCGAGAGTGTTCAGGTTGTAACACCACAACTGTGTTTAGAACGCAGGAAAATGCTATTAAAACATTCTGTGAAATTATAGCTAAATTAGCCATGTCAGTGCTATATCCATTTGTTTATCTCACGACTACTTTATATCTTGTTGTTTTCAGTCTTTTCATATTCACAGCCCAAATAAATTCAACTGAGAAATTATTTGAAATCAATTATGTTAAAGTAAATAAAATTATTGTATTCTTTGACATGTATAAAATGTTAAAAAAGAAAAATAGACCTGCAATAACATCAATAAGGTACAAGTAAAGAAGTGACAGGGCCACAAATAGGGCCCTTTTAATACTGAAAGCACTCACCGCTGACATTCCCCCGCATGCAGAATTAAATCTTCGTTGTTCTTAGCACTAATGGTCAACTCATGCTCTGTAGAATTGAAGACATCAAGAAGTAGATGGCATTGCCGGGTGCTGTTCAGAGAAGAAAGAAAAGAGTATTACAGCTTCAACAATACACCATAGCATAATTAGATCATATATGTGTGTGTGCGTGTGTATATACATACCAGAATTTATAAATAAATTTATTGATATATATATACACACATTCACACATAGATAATTTATACTCCAATTATAAGAGTAGGTTGTTTTTTTACCGGAAACTGTTTCATTTTTCTAAGGAAACTAGACAGAAGCATATATAGCCAAAGAAAAGGTAAATGATGATTATGACCTGCACAAGCCCCAAAGCGCATGGTCACTTATTCTCACTCTGCAGCTTTCAGATCCACTTCTGTTAAAAAGCCACAGATTTTTTTTCATTTTGTGAGCATTCATGTTAGACCGACGTTATTACTTCAAACTACCTTGACACTATCTTTTTAAGAAACAAAGTTACAAGCAAAATTTAAATCCTTGCCCAGCAAAAGAGAGCAATTTATGCACTGCTATAGCTCTTCTGTCTATAGACTGAACGCAGCTGGCAACCAGAATACTTTCTATATTGTAGCAACTATGCCAAGAGAGAGAAGTCGGTCTCTTAAGAGGAGAGATAACCCTGTCTCTTCTGACAGAAAGGCAAACACAGGCAGTCCTAAGAGAAAACCCTACGTTCGTCAGCCACCGGCCTTCCAATCCAAATTTCCCTGGAAATCTTTCATTATGAATATACCAGCCGCATTTCTGACAGTCTAGGGAAATAATACTGACAAAGCTCCACAAAAGAACCTCTACTGTAAGTTTTATTTAGGTACTTCTTCTCCTTGTGGAACTAACCACCACCAGCAGCATTTAGGGAAGATGATAGTGTAATACAGAAGAAAAAGAAAGGAAGAAACGGAATTAGATACCACGAGGCCAGATACAATCATACGGCTGTGATAACGCTTTATCAGTCTCCTCTGAAATTCAAAACATCCCAAGAAGCCAATGAACAACAGAGGAACATCCCAGCCTCCTGAGGCATCGCCACCGTTCAGGTTTAACTATCCAAATGACTCCGGAGTTTAAACGCACGTAGACCAAACCCAGCTGCCTCGCCACTGTGAAGCACAGCGTAAGGTGGCATCGCCGTCGTGCAAAGGTCACAGACCATCGTGGCACGTATAATCGCTACCAGATTGGAACGACTCCATTTAAGTGAGTTTGATAGAAGACAGAATAGTGTCGTTTTCTGAAATTAAAAGAAATTCTCTCCTGGTAACCAAAAATATCTGTGAGCACCTATGAACTACTAAACTTTTCAAGTTATATGCATTCAAACTCCATAACATACAGTTGAGTCTCTCAGGCAGCCAAGGATGTTTATCCTACTGCACGTTAATTTGCAATTAAACACAAATACCAACCCTTCCAAAGGAAAATCAAACTCTAGCGGTTCATGAGCTTTGGAACCGCTCTTCTATTTTGGAAGCCGGTCCTCTAGATCAAAATACGGTTCTCTTCTGAAAATCAAGGAATATTATTTTCAGAGCATGCATGGAGGGGACTGTGTTGCTACCCTGCAAGCCCTCGAGATGGAAACGCTCCTATACCAAGTCCAGGAGGCTCAAGTTCAGGCCACAGCAGTGACAGCAGCGTCACATGCAATCAGGCACTAAATGACAAGCAAACACTGCCTGGAGACAGGGGCAACTCTCGCAGACAAAGAGAAAAGCAAAAGGGGATGTGGAGGCTGTTTTTATATTTTGAGGGGGTTTCATTCTTTTCAGATAAAACCCCACTGAATATAGAGAAGAATGCACAAAGGCAGCTGAGCGCCTGCAGCAAACATGCCAAACCTCAAGAATTCAGAAGAAATGAGGCATCAGAAGGGAATTCCCTCCCTTAACAACTCACAAAAAAAAAAGAAAAAAAAAAGAAAAAGAATACTGGAAGGGCAGTACTCAAGTTAGTAGCTAACCTGTTACCAGTAATGAAAAGGAGAGAAAAAGCAGCGTGGCTTCCATCTCAGCGCTGGGAGAGTAGGACAAGACCTGTCAGGACACCACAGACTTCTGCCTCTCCAGTAGATATGAAGTTAAGATGTGCAAGTGAAACTTCTGGTAGAGAGTATGCTTACAAACTTTATGGAAGTAGGATTTTTTAGTATGTCCCATAGCAACTTTCCATACTGGAAGCTGTATCCAAGTAAGGAAAAGATAGATAGTAAGCTCTGGCAAGTTAGATGTAACGTCATGATGAAGTTAAAAGAAGAAAAAATCAAAAACCCACAAGTCTTGAAAGAGCAACTTGCTACAGATTTGAAAACTAGCAAGAATTTTGTTTTCTTTTAACATGTCACTCATAGAAAGCTTCTGGAGAAGTGGTGAGGTCAAGCTATGACAGTCCAAGGAAAACAAAGAATTAGCAAGAAAGCCACACGAATTACTTATATCAACATTCACTACAGGTGAACTTACAGAAGTCTTCTTTTGCAAGATATGAATTAGAGGACCCATCTCAAAGTGTCAGTAAGATTTTAGAGCCAAATCATATTCGTGCAAGAGTTCTAAAAAAAATCTCCAATATGAATTTGCTGAACTCCTACATGTAGTCAAGTCACTAATCTGTTGCTTAAACTAACCACAGAAGTAGATAAATTTCAAATGTCCTATTATTGTTTTAAGGGTTTTAAGGCAATTGAAAAAATTTTGGACCATGAACTCTGGCTTTCACACCAGGTAAACTACTACAACAATGCATATAAGCTAATAAATATTTTTAAATACTCAAAAGAATAAATGGATCTAAAGGTGATTAAACTACTGACCATTATTAAACTACTGACCATGGTGGCCTACCAAAATTTTTGGCTCAGAGGAAGCAGTCATAAGCCACTGTTTCCTGCAACTGGGAGAAATTACCTACACTTACCTCATTTCTTCTTCTTTTTCCAAACCATCTACCCATCTTCCTATTTCTGCAAAAGCTGGATAATACACTCTTTTTTTCATGTATTCATTAAATCTGAGTCTTCTGGAGGATACGAGACAAATACACGAATCCAGGACAAAAATCTCGGCTCCCGTACCTGCACATACCAATTTTCCCCCCGTACACCCTCCACTACCTACAGCTTCCTCACACGTCCATCAGCTTCATGTTCTCGGATGGTCCCGAGATCATCCATGCCAACCAGTGCACCGAACACAACAACAACCAATCTGCAGGAATGGTTTTGACTTCCCCTCACATGGTTGGCTGAAATTCGTCAAAATTTATTGGGGCGAGAGGCAAAAATAGTCAAAATGATCGTATACACTTCTTTTCCCTGGGAAATGAGATTTAAGACTATCCAGAAAAATACAACAGACACTGCAAACAAAACGTGTCTTTTCTGAGCAGAATGATATAGAAACCATTCCAGTATGTTAAATGTCCAAAGTGAATGAAAATGCATTTCAGCTGTACTACAATGTATATTCTAGACTCCAAGATCAAGAACTAAAGTTCTTGAAAGGATATGACTTTTCTTTCCATCTGTCATTTTGACTGCTAATGGGAAGGAAACAAGGCTGGGTTAAACAGTTTCAGAGTCTAAGTGGAAGAATACTAAAAATCATAGTGTGCACACATTTTCCATTTCAATTCTCTCTTATTTGTCCCAGGGATTTCTGTTGGAAAAGTCCACCATGAATTTCATGTTCAAGGTTTTCTTTTACAAGTAAGATGAAAGTCTAAACATCAGAAGGTTGGGCATGGAAAAACTAGTATTATAAAGACTTTTATTTTCAGTTGGGTGATTTATAATCTAAAGGTCTTCAGAATAACATGTACAATTAAGTTAATAATCATTTCAAACATGCTCTTAATTTTTTATTGAAATTCATAGAGTTAATTCTAAACTGTCTTGAAGATTATTGTTTGAATTTTACTTTTATCCTCTGTTAGATAATTCAGGATATAACACACAAACAACAGGTATAGACATGATGGATCAAATTATCTTTTTTAAAAATTATAATTCCCGTTATGATTCCAAAAGAGTCACAAAATTGGGACCAGAGGAAACCAAGACAAGAGACAACTATATTTTGATCTAAACATTTCTTTCAGGGGTATTGCAAGTATTCTTCCGATGCTCTCCGAAGCAACATCGGACGACTTGCTTCAGTAACATTTAAGGCAGTAATAAAAACCAGATGCAGCTGTCATGTTCTAATGACGGCTCACTGCTGAGAATAACCTCATTGCAGCTCTGCTTCTCACTTAGTTTTACAGTCAGTTTAAGCAAGAAACACTGAGGGGGGGATTTTGGCAAGTTTTCTACATCCTGACTCAGCTCAATCTCCCCATCAACTGAAATCAATGCGTCTTTTCAAATTCATATTTTTGCTTTAGTGTCTTATTTGTTTCTTTTACTTTTTTCTTCAGATGGGCATACACAACACCCCTACTCATAAAGAGAAAGTTAAGAGAAGCCCTTGGCAATGAAGACAGTCAACGACTTGCCAGAATACCCAATTCTCCAAAAGCCACTGGCAAACGTAGCTACTTCACATAGCAATACCAGGGAACAACAGTCTAGAGCATCTTCACTGTTATTATTGTATTTTAATAGGGTTTCTTCAATTTAATTTTTATTAAAAACGAAGCTTTCAACCCTAAGTTTGGATGATTAAGTCAGAAATTTATGCATCTCACTGTTAAGAGTGAGTCTTCTCAGCTATTTTAAGGATTGTCCTCGTCTGACTTTTCCTAGCTATAAACCCTTTCAGTTATGCTAAATATTCCCAGCACATCTACAAATACTTGCAGATTCATGTTCTCATGTCTTTACGTGCCAAATGTTACATATTTTGATCTCAAAAATCAATTCCCTCAATCCATAAACTATTTTCGCTGTTCTTCTCCAAACTCACGGCAACGTTATACAATTACCAAGGTTTAAGGTTAGCAAGAGGAATTGAATCTAGCTTTCTATGTGCCATGAGTTCTTTGACTTCACTCACTTAAATCTATATTGAGCTCAATGGTGTATGCATGAATAAAGACTATCTTCCAGAAAGACAACCAGTCCTGAGAATATAAAAAAGGTTACTAAATCCATTCCTTGCCATCTCTTTCCAATGCTTAATCAGTCTAATTGATCAAAATGAGACCTTTATTTGTAATTGAATTTGCCTGGTATCTGTTTCAACTAGTTTTATTATTATTATTATTTTTCATTAACAAAAGAGTGAATTTAACACTCAATATTTTCTCTCTGTAGCAACATTCATTCATCTTAAACAAGTCAGATCTTAGCCTTCCTCATAATAAACTAAATAGATTCATCTTCAAGTACCCAACTGAAAAGCTTTTTCTCCATGCTTGAAAGATCTGTGACTTTTTTACTGTATCTTTCATATTTGATTGTACTAAAATATATACATATTTTGTTTGAACAACCTGACAAGGCAGGGCAGGAGATACCTGCTGCCTTAGTCAATTCTGCAGAGAGCCTGCAGGGAGGCTGGGTCTTCACAAAGCTGGCTCATAGGCATTTTGAAGATCACCTCCTTTGCAAGGTCAACACATTCACTATGCCATCCAGCTGTCATTAATTAGGTTGATGAAAAAGTTCATCAGCCAGGGCAGTGCAAATACCCCAAAAGAGTAAAACAGGTCAAGCATTAGATGCTTATGCAAACACAAGTATGGTTAATCACTAGAAACAGGTGACCGCGAGCTTCCTGACTGCACCTTCTTCACTAGAGGCCAACTTTCAATGGTTTTGAACAGTGTATTCCCCCCACAGCAGCTGCTGCCATAAGGGGTTTTAAGATCAGATAACTAAGACCTAACACATCTGCTTTTACAGCAAGGGTTTGAAATCTGCAGCACCATAGTAGAACACATAGGAATAAAGATCTGCAGATGTTTGCTCTTCATCCTGAGCAAAACTGGTGGATGCAAAGGAGCAAAAGAAGTAGATGCCTGGGGTGAAGGAATCTCTTCCTGGGGAGGCTGGACCCAGGAAAATAATCTGAATGGATTAAAGGAAAGGTTCATCTAGCCTGGTGCGTAAGGAAGAATGTAACAACAGAGCAAGAACACAGTGATGTTTTCCTCACACATTCTCCAAACTATCCTCCAAGGACAGGGAGGGCTAAGGCTGATCTGCAGTCACAAGAACTTGAGCACAGGCAAACATGTATTTCCCCTTTCCCTTCTATCATCTGTAATGCATGATCAGGATTTCTACCCCACATCTGACTGCCAAGGAAGCTCTGCTGCAATTTAGTGTAATGAAAAAGTGGGAAACCATGGAAACAGTAACTGTTATTCTGAAAACTTTGTTTGGTTTCATTAAGACCCAAAGTTCTGTCCACCAAACTCAGGAGCTTTTGAGAATACTCAACATTTCAAGGTTGTTCTTTCTTAGTCTCCTAACACTTTGGTGAAAACAAGTCGGAAATAAATGGATTCTAATGTTAAATACAAAACAATGACAGGTCTTAGCAGGGAGCATGTTGCAGGCATTACTGTGGACTTACGCCTTGTTTATAGAACTAAAACATTTCATTAAAAAACATACACTAATGGTGCAAGGAAAAATGTACATGAATCTACAGGACCTGGCACTTACTGAATTATGAGACCTGCAGCAGGTCCCTTTTCCTTTGACTCAATTAAAGAACAGATTTTGAGTGATCTGCACTTGCCAGACAAGATCTGCAGCTGATGTCTCATCAGCTGTGCGGTGGTTCTAAGACAAGAAGAAAACTCCACTGCTTCAAGAACATTCAAAAATTTACCTTGTTCCAACTTTTTGAATTTATAGAATGTACCGCTAAGAAATGCTTAATTATCTGGTTTTCAAGCTTTGCACAAAGAAGAAGGCAGTGTGCCTGAGGTGCTGTAGATGGACTTCATCTACAGATTCACCTGTCACCCTTGCAACAAGCAAAACAGATGGATTTTCAGACTTCTGTAGATGGCTCTCCTCTAAAACACATTTGTCCGGATGGCATAATGGCAAGGGGTGCAAGGAGAATAATGGGTCCCTGTACGGTATTTAGACCATACCTTACTTGAATTCTTACCAAAAGTATGGAGTAAAGCAGCATGTTTTCTGGCATCTTTTCATGCTCTGTGCATTAGCTGCTTTGTGATAACAGGCATTGAGGAACAGCATTCAGTGTCTGCCAAAATTGGCAGATAATGTCTTTGAGAGAACCAACACCTATAAAAGAAATCGTTCAAGACAATCGAGCTAGAGCAGGTCTCAGCGACAGACTCTCTCGGAGCTAACAGTATGTCGAAATGAAGAGGTGCATCACGTGAAACCGGCAACACAACATTCCCCTTACACTGAACCATTAGCATCGTATCTCTACTGACGGTCTGGAAAGTAATTTGCTGGCAACTGAACTGCTTTGTGGCCTGAAGTCACAGCAGTAGCTTTGGGGCTAAGACCTGATAAGGAGTGAATTCATGTGGTGAGCCCAATTACAGAAGGCGATGGGAAGAATGTTATTATGCTGATTTATGGGCATTTTATGGTACATAAAGGGTCAAGCAAGTATATCCCAGAAGCCCTTCAAGACTGCAGCAAGCTGTGGGACAGACTGGGAGAACCGCGACACGAGCTCATACCTCTTATACTCTGTTAGAGGGCTGCTTCAAACACTAACTTTTAGCTTACGGATCACAGGACAATGATCTCCCAGCAAACATGAAAAAGCAGAGTCAAGCATTACAGGTGACATGGTCGAGGCAAACGACTGCCAAGCACCAGGCTTTTGTGCCAGCCTTTTTTGGATGCAAGAATCTCAGGGAGCAGAGGTTGAGATATCCAGGGAAAAACCTCAGAGCAAGGAACAGCGTTTTATTGACAGGATTGCACCTTGTCGGACAGGAGGAGGGCTGATATCTGAAACAGAATTAGGCAACGGGTTAAACAATGCAGCGTGTTAAGGGCTGCCTCAAGCTAACCACAGAGACTAGTACAAATAAAGGTTAAAAGCACCTAATTCTTAGGGTTGATTGGATCTTAAGACCTAATGATATAGTTAATGAAACTGCTCTATCTTGTGTGGTTAAGCACAAACCTGTGGATGAGCAGAGGACATACTTAAGGCTAAACACTCAGAAAAATATAAACCTAAACAAAAAAAAACCCAGATGTTTCAGTGATACCTCCCATGTATATCTGCTCATCAACTAAAAAAAAAAATATGTATCAAATAAGTTTGGAAGACTTTTACATAAACCATAATCTGTAGGTTACTACTGCAAGAAAAAGAAATCATTCACTTTTTTTTCCATGTTTTTCAGTAAAATCTTAAGGGATAAATCAATGTTAAAGGGGTTTTCGTTATTAGTTAACTTTGATTTTTAAGCCTAGCACCTACTAAGCTATTGTTTCTTACTTTCATTGAGGTAAAATGTAAAGCAACACCACAAACGAAATAACTTAGAAGAAAGGGAAAAAACTGAATTGAGAAAATGAAAGCAATGACAACTTTCATTCTGAATTGACAGCTGAAAAGCTAAGTTATAAAACACAGTTTCTCATAATCACTAAACAAAAACAGTTTAGAATTTAAACTCAAATAGAATTTAAGCAATGAACACTCACCTGTAAATGAAAGGGAACTCAAATTCAGGATTTTAGAAAAGCAACAGTGAAAGTGCAAAATTTGACTTATATTCGCTGTAACTGAGTCTTAGAAATTGGCAGAAATGATCAACAGTCGAGAAACAAGCTTTGCTTCAGCTAATGATAAATACTTATCCTTAGGTGTCTGGAAGATGACATATTTCTACAATTTTCACTTTAAAACAATCCAGAACGATACGTGACGGCTCTTGCTGATGGAGAATCAATACTAGGAAGAGCAAGAGTAAAGCAACAGCGTTCTGATCCCTAAAACCATTAGCATTGAACAAACTGTGGGAGACAGTGAGCATATAAAAATCAAGTGCATTCCCGACTGAGCAGACAACGTATACCTACGCAACAAAAAAAAGATTTGAGCCGCCTTTTGACAGGTCCTGCAATAGAGCATTTCTGAAAGGCATTTAAACTACAATGTTTTTCCCCCAATTCAATAAAGCTTTTAGGCGTCCTAATTAAAAGTCAGTCACATCTTTAACTTCATCTCCAGTCAGCAAATCACTTAAAATAAAGTTTGCACTGACTTAAAGGCTGATGTGTATGATGAACAGGCAAAGAATGAAGCAAATGCATACAACGTGAACTTCAGCACTTGGCTGAACTGGAGCAACTATATATAGTGCCTGCTGCTATAAGACTCGTGAAAGTGTACGCAGCTGAACGATGCAGAAACTTTACCGTTGAATTAAGACCTCAATATACATCATAGATTTTATGATTAAATATTTTCCAGGCATAGCACGTTCCTGAGAATAGACTGGCAACACAGGGGTAAGGTAACCTTGTCTCACAGAAAGCATCGTTGCGGAAACCTAGCACAAAAGGCAAACGTTTCGGCAGTTGATTGTCAAATAAAATCATCGTGTTATACTTAAAGCTTTTGGGGAAGGTTTGCAGCTTCAAATCCAGGCTACTCTGCAAGTATAGGAAAGTAATTTCAATGAACCTTTAAACTCTTACCTTTTAAAGTATACTTAAGATAAACAGAGTATGAAGGACGTTTCTGACATTCTGAACAAAAAGGACTATGCAAGTAAATAATAAACACAAAAGGAGTATTTTAACCTATGTAATGAATCTACTTGGAAACGAGGATGCTGCAGCACTTGCATTTCCAGGTGGAGACAGAGAGGTCACTTATAAAGCCTTGACGACCTTACGCGTGCCTAACGAAGAGCCGCTGCAGTGCCAAAACTCTGCATGTCATTAATATGCTATTGGAATTTTGCAAACAACTACTCCAGATATTAAGTTCAGCCTTTACAGGTAGCATTAGATTTACTTCTCTAGAACAGTTCTTAAAACAATAAAATTCTGTCTACCATGCCAAACTTTTAAGCAGCAAAATATGTGACAAAGCTGCTTTCCAATAAAACCATGCAGTTTTAGGTCTCTTCGACAAAGGCTGGACACAATATAACTACTCGTAAAAAAAAAATCCATTTGAGACAATCTTGTTTGTCTAATTTTTAAATATCTTTATACAAATTATTGCAGTGCTTCATTATCCTTGTTTAACCTAAAACTTCCTTGCAGCATGCAAAGCTCATTATTTAGTGCATTACCTGCTGCAAAAAACAGGTACCTATCCACCTTGTGGTGCTATATACGTAAGTAAAAACTTAACTCCCACTGCAGGATTGTCTTTAGCTTCAGCAAGTCCAACAATTTCAATCCATTAGCATAAGTCACTTTTTATCATACTTCTCGTTCTAGACTTTCTCCAACTCATCCACATTTTCTTCAGGTTTCTTTAAGTTCAGGCCCCCAAACTAGACAAAGAAAATTTTTCCTGAGTCTTCACTGCTGCTCACAGGAACAAAAGAAACACTAAATACTTTGTGTTTTGCAAGCTAGGTTGCTCTCTATCCATCCTTGGCCATTTTTGCAATACTATGATATCTGTGACTTTGAGAATGAAATTTGGTCCCGATACCTCCAAGGCTGCTATTCCTGTCTTGCCTGTCTTTGGATTTTCTTTCTGAAGTTTGTCATGAGAAAGGACCTGAGACTGGAAGGAATCTCTTGGTCCCATTAAATTCAGCCTCTCCTATCAAAGCGAGATTATATAACTGCATGGGAAGAAGTTTAAACCTGAAACCCAGCAGAACACTTGCCCCCGCTACACACACCAACATGCTTTTCAATAATCCCACTATTTTGGTAGTCGGAAATTAGAAGGGGATGTAATACAAACATATTCCTGTTCAGTTTGTAACAATTTCTTCGTGTACTAACTTCAGCCTTTATCTTAAAGAGCATTTCCTCCTTCCTGGTACTTTAGAAGTACTTATAGACTGAAACAACTCCATTCTCAGTCTTCCTTCTTCCCAACAAAGGCAAGCTCAGTTATTCATCTCTTGAATAAGGGCTATTCCAACACCACCGTGGAGTCCTTCCGACTGCCAAAAGATTGACTACATCTCAAATATTTATAAGCTGCAGAGTATTTAACTAGTAAAGTAGGTGAACTTACATGCAGACATTAAAAAAAAAAGAAAGAAAAAGGATGAGCAAAATCATTAACTTACAGAATTCATCATTGCAAAAGCCACTTCGGTTAAGTAGTATGTTAAAGAATATGAAATTAATAAAAATATACAGATTAAGAACTCTGCATTTAGCCACAAACGAAGACAATTACAGCAAAAAATAATTATTAAAACCGATTCCACTCACAGTTGCAGATGAATTTTGAGCAATCAAAATTTAGTAATTATGGTATTTGACCACCATCAAACCATCACGATTTTTAAAAATCGCTATGTACATGGGAAACTACTTTGCGGCTCCAAAGAAGAAAAAAGCCCCGAAAGAGAGAATGATTACAATTTATTCCTCACTTCCAAAGACAACCACTTCCACGTGTATTCTCTGCAAGATGGTGTCGGGGCAAACACCAACCAATGTAATGCAGAACATACCACAACAGCAAAGATGTATAGAAAGAAGTCACCAAGTCTTACAATATAGGCAATATTTTGTCCCTGCAAAATAAAGCATCATGAAAAAAATACTGGAGCTTCAGAAATTTTCCAGCGACTGCCTTAATCATAGTCTGGGGTCAAATCGGGTTAAACTTGTCAACGATGGGAATTTTGAAAACTCGTGGATGTAATTCTTTACCTACATGTTGCAGATGATGCCAGAAGTTTACTGCAAGCTTCTGAAGTTATACTCAACGTAGCAGAGACATGTGTCAAAGAGAGAGTCAAAGCAAGGCTTACCTGGTGGCTGGCAGGGTGCTGACCCGTGTAAAGAAAACGGACGGCTCTACTTCTACGTGGAGGCCTAGCGAAAGGTTCCTGTAATACCCTTCAACATGTCCTGGTCCACCGGAGTATTTAAAATTCAGAATGGCTTCCAGTGTCTAGAGAAATAAAATTAAATTATTTGTTAGCTACGTTTCATTGCCGTGCGTTAAAATGGCTCAATTATACGAGACCATTTGAAGTGATTTAACAGCAAAGTTTCTAGGCCATCGAGAATTCGCCCTCCTAAACCATCCACTCTCTTACCTAAAGAAAAGGGAAACATCCACAATCAAATGACCTCATCTAATCCAACCAGGTGCTATTTTTCCCCCAATCCTTTCCAATACTAAAGAGTACAGAACAAAGTCAATTGGACTTCCCTTCACATAATTCTTCCCCACGCTCCAGTTAACTTAGGAAAAATGAAAAGCTAGTTTTCGCTTCTAAGTGTTTAGGGTTTATTAAGTGATATGCTCTTTTATACTCTTAGAAAATACAGAGCAAGTCATTACCTTCCTAATAAAATAGGCTTTTAAAGTTCTCGGCTGCAGACACGTAGAGGAAGGTTAAACACAACTAAAGCGTCTGGTCTCCATGTAAGTCAGCGTAAGCACACAAAAACTAACACAGTAAAAATAACTGTTGACTAGATAAAGTCCATGAACCTTATCTTTCCATGAAGTTCATTTTAGAGGAACATGACTGTTTAGCAAATATTAGAAAGGAGGATGTTTTTCCAGTATTAGCGGAAACCCAAAAAGCCAAGGCAACACAAGTCTGGGGAAACAGTAATATCTGCCAGGTGTCACCAATCCTCAGACAGTTAAAAATACTTTCCCTTACAATTCCAGATTTATATGGCAGTTTATGAAACTTGTTAATTTTTTTCCCCACAAGCTCCAAGGAACAATCTATAAGGATTTTTTAGCTTCCAAAATATATGTATGTTTGACACCATTCTGTCTCTTGACTGAGAGAACAGAAATACTCTTACACACAACTTCTTAAAATTACCATAACATGGTGATTTAAAAACTACCAAATCAAGAATTCAATGTTTTGCTCCATGTGTGTGCATACATATTTTGCATATCTCCAGTTTGCTTTTAAGTAATGGGAGCTAGCTCTATTTCCTGATTTAGTTTCATTAATATTCATACAAGTGACCTTCTAGTACAACCCAAAATATCCACGGGGCACTCCGGACATTTCTGTCTACTCTTTGTTAATTCCTAAATCACAGTTAATGAACTCAAGCTTCTGTTACATCAAGCGAGGTAATCAGTATTAAGTACAAAAATAAAGAAAAAATGCAAACCCACTCTAAACATACTTCATTCTAATTAAGCAGCTGGACGATTTAATAAAAATCAGAGCTAGGCTCTACATGTGTCTGATGCTACTTAAGTCAGGAGGCAAGCAAGAATTTCAATTTTAATTAGGAATTCTTCTATGAAAAGTCTAGCTATGTATGCTCTATATTATGCTGTAATAGTCACGGTATCCTGCTTCGTAAACCTCCTGCAATACGGTTAACATGGTTTATTCTGCACAGGAACATGGCACTAGGTTGCAGCACTAAGTCCGGCCCTATGTAATCACAGGTAGACTATACTACAGGTTGGTCCAGAAGGTCACCGAGCATCATCACTCCACAAGCAAAACGCGGCCTGACGTCCTACAACAAATGAAAAATGTCCAGAAAGAGTCTAAAAATGCAACCGTCATGTGCCACTGATGAGCACCAGCGTTTAAGGGCATCATCATAACCTGTCGCAGTGAGGAATGTATCTAAGAGAACTCATTCATATAATTTAGAATGATAATAGTATTCATATCATATAAACAGGATGTAAAAATACAGAATATATACATATTCCTTTAAACCCCCACGCACATGCCTTGGAAGAACTCCACATATGATATGAATGATTGATTTTCTATCTTAAGGACAAAAAAAATCTGACACTTTTGTAAGCTTACAAAGCTCCAACTTAAAACAATTTACCCAGAACACTTCCAAAGCAGAACTCCTTTCAAAAGCTAACGCCACAGATTTAACTTCTGTTGGATATTTCCTCCAGCGGCCTTGTCAAACCAACACAAATGACAGACGGAGCTGCAGATCCTGTTAATCTCTAAGGATATCCATAGAATTTATTCGGCTTCGCTAAACTCCATCGCTGCAAGCCAGCGGGAAAAGGCAGTGTCACTGCAAACATAATTTTGCCAGCGGTTGATCATACAAAAGAGGAAAGCAGAATGGAGCACGTCTGGAATTCCAAATATCAATACATTTGGGGAGGGGGGCAGATTATAGATTATAGCTTTTAAGAAGGCTCCATCCTGGAAGCCCCATCCTGAGAGCATGGAAAAGCCGTTTAATCCACCTGGTGACTTTGGCTGGATGAATTTGCACACTGTTGACCACTTACTGCATTGGTGTCGATGAAGGGATGGATACATGCTTCTGCGCATAAGTTCCAGGTGACAAGACTCTTAATTAAAGCAGCAGACATTAATACCACCTTACTATATTGAGAAGAAATATTTTACTCATAAACTATCAAAAAGATCACCATCCTGGGTTCTTGATGCACTTTGTCTTCAAAGACATTTTTTGCATAAAGTGGGTACTTTAAAAAAAAAAAATTCTCTCTAGTCCGCACTTTGAAATCCTTGCCATATCCACTCTCATAACAGAGTTAAAAGCAAAATTATAAAAGAACTGCTATTTGAATACCACTAGGTAGCTAATGAAAAGCAAAATGCTGGGCATCAAAGCTTCCTAACTAAATGACAGCATTTAGCATTACTAAGGACACCTTGCTGCCGGTCCCTCCAGCAGTGACTTTGACTGAAGGGCAGTACCTTTCACACACTGATTTCTAATTACCAGCTCAACCATAATTGCACACCACAACTCTGATCAATTTGTTCAACTGAAGTGCTATTATAGTACTTCATATGCAGCAGTAAATAGTAAACTCTAAGGAGAACTTCCATGTTATTCTACAGAATATTGCTACTCCCGCAGAAACCAGACCATTGCAGAGTAAGAAAAGATTCCTCCAGAACAGGTAATAAGAATACAAGAAAACATACAAATGAATGGGAAAAGAAGGTGCAATGAAGCGGATTTGTTGGGCTGGGAAATTAAATAGGATGCTCAGTCTCTTCTGTATGCCAGCTCACCAGTAAGGGCTGCCTGGCTATCACATGAAAAACAGCTGAATCAAGAAGCTTTTGGGAAAAAAAAAGTCTATAGTGAAAGAATACTACTTTAGCTCCAAAAAGATTGATCTAGACCAAAGTTATGTTAAGGTAACTGTAACTCAAGGACATAAGATTCTTTCTCTGCAGATGTAATCTTTATTTACTGAATGTAAAGGGAAATAATCATTACATAGAAGACGACACAACACCTCAGTATAATTTAATATGAGCATCTCTTACAGATTGATGTTAAGAAAAATCCTGGAGATATGAGAAACATTAGAACAGTCATTTTAAAAAAAAAATAGGAATAATTAATTGAACAGCACCATTAGCTGTAATCAATACAGAAACTATTCAACAATGAGTCCAATAGACACAACAGGTAAATTAATAGTCAAGAAACTCAAATCTATAGTAATATATCTTTAATGAGTAAACAATCAATAAAATGTCCATGTACACTCCTCCTGATTGCTGAAAAATACTTTTATGCATCTAAACTTTTGCTTAGCAGAAGCAGGGAAGAAAAATCCACTTGGCAAAAGAGATGTAAGCCAAGGAGCTCCTGAGAACAACTCGGTGCTTCCAACTTTGTAAAATGTACAGTGTATAAAACACAACGTAGGAATGATTCTTTAAAGAAACATGTTTTGAAACAGTAAGCAATTGAAATACATTATTTAAAAAGCCTCAAATTTTCTTTGGGAAAATGGATCGATATTAGCAGAAGATAATTTTTAGCTATAAGAACCCTCTCATCTGAATATTTTACTTAAAAACCTGTAAGAAAGTTTCCAGATCCCAGTGAAATCGCAATCCCCAAACCCATTTCTCAAAGGGAGATGTTAAGGAAGACCGCGATAAAACTTTTCCAAAGGACAAATTACAAGCAGAATCAGGAAAAGAACCGAGAAAGTTTCATTCCTAAGCACTTCTAGTAGGAACGGTAATACTCAAATTCCCCCCATGCGCATCCTGCAGAGGAAACACTCTTGCTACGAGGAGAAGCAGAACACTCTGTTCTGTAAGGGTTCTCCTTACCCACAGTATTGCATCACCACTTCCAATGTATACTGTGTTACCGACAGCAAAACCAGCTTCTGACCTCAGTTAAGTATTTAAAGTACTGGGCAAGAGTCGGCACGCTCCTGAGACTCCACAGATAGTCTTTGCAATCACTGTGCAGAAATACCAAAACATTGCATTGCAGGCTCCCCTGTAAGATTTAAAAAATAAATAAAGAAAGGCACGAAAAGAATATTAAAAATATTTAAATTCAAAATCTGAGTTTCTTTTACATATTGATTTTCTGCCCTGATTATAGAAAATAACTCTTACTAAAGAGTATAATTTGTCATAGGATTAGGGCTTGAAATTTGAAAAAAGAGCGTATTTTAGGTGTGTAATCTTCAAATATACCTTCCTTTTTATCAAATTACATGCCCTACAATATACATATTCTCTATCCAGATCCCATCATGCTCACCATCTCCTGCTTCTTGCCCGAATTAGCACATGCGATAGCAGGACATGCTCCAGAAAAAGGCAACAAAATCATTAATGTTTAGTCAGTCTTTCTGACTTTCAGCCCCTTTTCTCTCCTGACTGTATGCCTTTTATTTTCTGGCCTTTTTTTTAAAAAAAAAATTGCATTATGGGCCTCCCTTCTTTCCTCTCACTTCTCAGACAATCCCACTCCCATTAGCAACTCTGACGGGCCATCAGTGATATTCGTCAGGGATGAAGGAGATAAAAAATGCACTAATTCATCAAGGCCACCTTCCAAAAGGCATTGGAGAATCTCTCTCTGCAAAATTAATTTCTAAATTTCCTCCACTGGATGCTATGCTTCTCACATTCTTTCACGGGTTGCACACCTGTAAATACACAACACTTCTCAGGAATTTCAGCTGCTTGAGAATAGTTTGTAATTAATTAAATTATGCAGCAGTAACAAAGAGAAAGTGAGTTTTTCAAATTAATTAAGGTGTCCTCAGTAGCAACAGGTAACCCTGGAAATAAACCCTAGTGGCAGCAAAGAGCTGAACAACAGTTCAACTTGGGCCATTCCTAAATCACTGTAGAGCTGCGTATCAGGCACTTATTTACTAATAAGTGTGCTGAATTAAGAACAAGGAGGATTCCCAGTTCATGATGATAATCTCTCTTTCGGCGCTAAGCAAAATACCCCTAATTACCTAAGTGTTATTCTAAGAGGTGTCACCTCTTCTCTGCTTGGTAAGTTTAAAGATAACATTGCACTTTGCATTAATTAAATTAGATCATCTGTGAAGCAGACGAGCACCAACTTTATTTCCTATATATGCGGACTTGAAATATCATGATAACCATGCTAAAAAAAACCTCGCTTTCCAATCGGAGCAGAAATAAAAGCTCTCCTTGCAGACACGTTTCAGTACAACGAGCCCAGCTTACCGTAGCAGAGGCTGCAATGTCACACGACTAATCGGGTCAGCTGCAAGCAATGGTGGTATTAATTCGCCAGTTCACTCCCTTTCTATCAGGCTTTTTAATTTCAAAAAGGAAATATTGACTAGCCCCACAATACAAAAAAATTCATCCACGCTGTGAAAAAAAAAAAGAACTGAAAACTGGAAAGCACACTTTTACTAAGCTCTCTGCAAATATTGGAAGTATCAGTGATTTAATTTGTTTAATGGAGTTCTTTGCAGTTTTCGATCCCATTCCTTTATGATCTTCTTCCTCATGTCAGTTCCTCACTTTTTCTTTCTGTCCTGATCAGTCAAAAGACAAACTTCCATCACCAAACTCAGAAAACATTGCTAATATGGTTGAATATTATCCAGACGCCAGAGGTTCCTCAGTTCGGACCTGAAGTTGTGTCCGGTAACGCATTTGGTAGCACATCTGGTAACTACTACATTCCTTGTCATCCGCCAGTGATTTTAGCGCGTATGAAATAAAACCTATTACGGCTGGAAGTTATCCTCTTCGTCGCATTAACAGAAGTACTCTCTCGTCCTCGGCGATGCCTCTCGGGCCGGGATCCTGGTCTCCCAAGCAGCGCACGGAAGCCCCTCTGCTCCTTGCCTTGGCCCATCCAGCTCCCTCCGGCTGGGCAGCCACGGGGTTTACCCCAGTCCTAGCTATCGCAGGGTGCAGTAACGCTTTCTCGCCCTAGTCAGATTAAGGCTTTTTATCCTCCTTTTATACGTGGCTCCGTATCTTCATTTCCTACCTTTACCTGGCACAGGCTGCTCTGTGCAGGCATGGGCTGTGTCCAAGTCCAGACCTGTCTCATGAAAAAACTCCAGGCCAGAAGGAACTGTCAGGGGAGATGGCATTTAGAAAGAGTACAGCTCTGCCTAGGTACATGTTTTTTTAAATAAGCCTATGTCTTTGCATATCCTTTTTATAATGCATGTATCAGGGGATCCTGCTATTGATTACTGTGCTATTTGGTGCTGTAAGGAACAGCATCTACTGGGACTATGTCTTTGTAATCATCCAGCCAACAAAACTGATTTAAATTAGCACTTTCTTCAGTTTCAATCTACAGTAGCCTAACAAAAGAAAAATACTTGTAATTTTTGCTTCTTTCTCCTATTACTGAGTCTACAATCCATGATATCACACAGTAACTTGACAAAGGACAAAGTCCGTATAAAAATCAGGCTTAACAACAGTGTTGAGAGAAGTAATAGGTGCGTTTGTATACAGAAGCTGAATATCCTTTGGTCCTCTTGTCCTCAGGGAAAAAAACAGACAGAAAGAAAAAAAGAAAGGCACACGCACACACCACTAAACAGGGAAAAGAGAAACTGCTGACCAGCTAGACCGTAATTCTCACGGTCACGACAAAACCCTCAAATCAAATCAGGGCTCCAGCTGAATGTCAGTAGCACCACGTTTCCGTAGTTTCTCTTGATAAAAGCCAGGCAAAGAACAGGGTCACTGAAATCTGAATGCTCTCACGACGTACCTTAGGCTTCGTGGCCTACGCACGCTTCTCAGCTGTGACTCTTCTGACCGGTTTCTCACTGCGAGACGGAGACGGCGGAGGCTTGCAGGCTGATCTCATCTTCCAAGCTTCCTCCATGGAGGAATCCACATTAATCCCTCAAACTCTGCAACCTTCCTGTACTTGAAATGCTGGTATTGAAAGGAAATTTGGGGGAGCAGTGGGGTATGTGCTTTGTGATTACCCTTTACACCTCAGAAGACTTCTTTCAAGCCCAATATTACTCCAAAAGCAAAAACAAATTAGTTCCCCTCTATGTCTTCATGGAACACTGCCAGCACCTGGCACAATTATGAGACTGCCTGAGAAAGGTCCAGCACAAGAACCGCAGATCCGAAGTGCAATATATGAACAACAATATACAAAATTTTTCCATCTGTAGAAAACATCATATCATGGTTCATAAAAATTAACTTCCATCACAAATTGCATCTTTAAAAGGAATTACTTGTGGGAATGAGTGCACAGCGACATTATGCAACTTTGCAGAAAGATCTACTCAGCGTTCTGCCTCTCATTGAGGAACACCAGTCTATTCCCTTACGGCTAACCTGTCTGGTTTTCTGAAACACAAAATATACTTTAGGTTTTCTGCATTTTCTAGAAGATACAAAACTCTTCACATTCTTTTCAAATTTGCCACCATAGCTGAAAAAAATAAATTCTGCATTTTTATGAGAAATCAACCAGTCAAGATAGGACAGAAAGTACCTGTCCGTTTTTCTGAATGTAAATCACAAAGCTAACCCAAATCTACAGAATACTTCGTGGATCAAGGTAGAATTACTAATTTTCCCCCAAATAGGAAACACTGCCCAATAGATGCTGTTCCTTAAAGTACCAAATAGCACAATAATCAATAGCAGCATCCCTGATTATAAAATGGATATGCATATGTAATCATCCTGTAGGACTGAACTGCAGCAAGAATCCACAGTACTCATGTTTTCCTGTGCCTACCATTAAGCATATACATGGCATTTATAAATACGATAAAATTCTTAATAACCAATTGGCAAAAAAATTAAATTTTGTGCCACCGTAGTAAATTAAATTCTTTTTATATATAAGTACAAACTAAACCCAAATTGCTATTGCTGTTAGACTACTTCATTAGCGTAAAGCAAGACTAAGTATAAATTTTGGCACGTTACTCAGGTGAATTTACATGCCTAGTCTATGAAACAGGGTGAGAAATAGTTGTTTGTTTGTCGTATTCGGGTTCTAGTGCAGATTTACTCAAGTACGCCTACTGCACACACACCCGATTTCAGCAGCAGGACTTGCGCTGCACCAATGTTTATCTAGCTCATCCATCTGCATCTATGTCTGGTTAAGGCACTGCACAATGGAGCTGCTGCATCCCTCGGCAAAAATAGCACAATGGCAACGAAAAGTAGCTGCAGCTAAAAATAGCTTCTGCGGGCATATGCTGTGAATTAAATAGTTCATTTTCCCCTCCCCGACCCTAAATCAGTAAGCTTCAACAAGGAATCCCTAGTGAATACACACAGGAGCTCAGTAAATCCCCCTTAAGCTTACAAGGCATATTCTGAATGTGAGCTGGCTAAAAATAGCCTTGTTTATAATGAGAACGGCGATGTGAGCAGAATAACATTAAGTTTAAAGGCAGGCATGCTACAGTCATTGCACACTCGCTACGAGCGTGAAGCAAAGGTCGCTCTCACAGACACATACACAGATTGACAGATCAAATACAACAATCTTTTATTGAAGACTATTCATCTCACATTCAACTCTGCCCTTTCTAATCAGCTACGGCAGCTCCGTATTCACAATTTACGCGGCGTGCATTTTTGAGGTGCAACACAAGTCGTGATTTCCAAAAGACAGGAGATGTAACAGAAAGTATATAGCATTACTCCTCCGGACAGTATTCCCCCCTAAAGTTCAATTCCCCTCTGAAAACACTCATGAAATGTAATACATACCTTTTCCTGTAGTATTAATCACAGAAATCTCTCTTTAATTAAAGGCAAATTACATCCAGGCTACCACGGCAGTAACACGGCAGCCAAACGCCAAAGCGTCTGATGCATGTTCAGAACTGCCTCTGTCAACTTAGGTGCACACAATACTGACCTCAGTTATCAGAGTCCGAGTCTTGGCTGATAAATGGATGAGAAATTAGACATAATAGTTAGCCCGGGGCCCATCACCGTGTATTTGAAACTGATGGCTTTTTCTTTACGTGCATTACTCTACAATGCACATGTTGATCAATGTTCATCTCCACGTAAAGTTTTAACACCACAGGTCTATCACAGGATTATCCTGTAACCCTTAAAGGTTGGTTTTCATATCTGCTACCCTTGATTAACTTGGTTACAATGGAGTCACTCAAATGCCCAGATCGTTCCTGAGTATGCTGAACGGCACAGGCACAATACAGATCCCTACGGAATTACGCTGGAGACCACCTTTTAGTGAGTAAATGGACCATTTATCCTACCTTTAATCAACTCCTGACTCATGGCAGGACCTTCGCTTTTATCTCATAGCATATTTGTTCCTTTCAGAGCCTTTTGTGCGAGTCTGGTTGAAAGTGCTTCAGGAATCAAAGCAAGCCGTATCAACAAATTTTCCTTTGTTCACCTACTCGGCACACGCTTCAAAGAGTTCTGATAGATCTGCTAGCCATGACTGCCCTCCACAAAAAAACATTTGAACAATATCTCAATATATATACCCCCTATTATCATGAAGCCCGTTGTTACGTTTCTATTTTTACTATACGCAGCAGTGAGAGCAAAGTAAATGTATCAGCTGCTCTGCTTCCCCAATGACAGACAATATGAAACTTACCCTTCAAAATTTTCAAGCTTTTAAAATACCAAAGTATTAGAAGATAATTCCAGAGGAAGAAGGAAAACAGTCACATGCATTTCCCTAGGGCGTGTAGCCAGATACGGGTCCAGGACTCTCCCCATTGCCCAAGCAAGCAAAATTTAGAGCTTACAGTACATAAACCCACCCCATACAATGGGCACATAATGCACAAAAGGTCTCCCGAGGAACTCAACTCCCATTCTCTGGTCATACATGATATTTTTATTCAGAATATTGCTGTAACCATATCGACACCTTCAAATGACCAAACAAATGTTCCCCTGCAATTGCAGAGGCATCTTAAAAATTATGTATGCATCTAGCAAACCAGAACAAAATTAACTATAACACATAAAAAATACTTGAAACTGAGTAATCAGTTTTTACATCCAAGCTCTATGGCATGCTTGTGTTAAATGATCCTAGATTAATTTTTCAGGAATTCCTGTGATTCGAAGAGACAAGCTGAATGATGTGAATGTTCAGAAACATGAGTAAGTGAAAAAAAAAAGTGGTTTTAAAAAAGACTACTTGAACGACTTAATAGATCCATTTATTCAGCACAGTCGTTAACATATAACTATGGCAGAGTGAGTACCACAGATTTTTCAGCTGCTAGTTGGGTTGGGAACACAGGCTGCAGTAGCTCTACGAGTTTCACAACCAGGAAACTTACTGAGCTAAAATTGTCACTTATTTAATAAGGAATCAAATGCGTATAACTGGAATGAATATGACAACTTCTATTAAACTACTACTTAATACAATGATAAAAATGAATAGTATGAAAAAAGTGAAATCAGTTTTCAGGGATTAATACTTCAGAAATTAAATGTGTGCTATAGTTTAGCTAGAAATCAGATCCTAGAGTTGCAAAACAGCAACGCTTTCGATTCTAATGCATCTTCTTTCTTTCATTGGGCACGCCACTCTCAAGTTAATATGCCAAGCAACCAAGCATTCACTCATATTATTAAACTATACAGGGCTTAATAAATGCAGTGTATGTGATTTCCTCCCATATTTTTTCTCAATACAAGGAATATGGCCTTAGCTCTTCAGTAAACACAAGAAGATAATTGCAGATACAAATCAGAAGCAGAGACAACACTAAAATTCATTTCCTCCCTTTGCTGATCCCATTTTGCCGTAATTCAGCCAAGTAAACATGCTTCATGGCAATGAGACCCAGCTCCGTTGCCTGCTCCTGGTCCCAACTGCACCAGAGAGACCTAAAGGCTGAGAATAAACTTTAAATTCTACGAGTGTTACAACAGCAAAGCCAGACAGGTTTTACAAAAGCGGAAGGTCTTCAAAGAGATGAAAGCTATCACAGAATGTTTTCTCAGAAATAATGATTTATAAACGGCTAGTCACCGATGATTTGGACTCTCTCTGTCAGACTAATGTGCAACATGAGTTCATGATTGATTCCTGAGCACAGTCTTGTGGTTGGGGCAATATCTGGAACATCATTGCTTCCAAGCTGCAACGTGACTACTCGCACACCTGTATTCTTCACACAGATCACTTACGGTCTAAAAATAACAGAATATCCCGTAAAAATAACACCCAAAATAAAGGCTTATTATATGTTTTTACTGTTTTCCCCCAACTAACACAACAGATTCTGGAAAGTTAACTAGAAGCGCCTACAATTAGGCCCAATAACTCACCATTAACAAGAAAATTAATCAGCTGACTCAGAGATCTTTTCCGGGAGGAAACTTGACAGATCTAATTCCAGCATCTAAGCTGTAAAACCATCTGAAACCATCATATGCTAAAATATCCAAAGAGCTCTCCATTTTCTAAAAGGAGAAGGAACAGAAAATCTCCTATCTGTGTGAGAAGGTCAGCCTCCAATTCCTTCTTTCTTTCTTTGAGAGTTGAGGACACTAAGTGCATTCCCCACCTTCCAGCAGTTAACTACACATATAAAAATTCCAACAAAAATCTCTTTGCCATGCGATCACTTGTCTCCCTAGCGATCCCCAGCGGTTAACTGACCTAAACAAATTCTTAACAGCAATATATACCTTTTTTTTTCTAAAGGTAACTTGTGTCTGATCTTTAAATCACTATTTTGATTTTGTTTTGGATGCTACTTCATTTGCAATGTAAGCGGTTAGCACACATTTAAAGGGATTATCAATGGTCTTTTAAAAAACACACTGAGTCAGCTCACTCTGAGAACTTATAAATATTCAGCAGGAAACTCCCAAACAGTAACTCATAACTTCAGAGGTTTAACACAGACAAATAATCATGAATTTCCCAACTGTTAGTCATACTTGATTGAATCAGAAGCCACAACCTTCGCACTCCTGTGAATTCCGCTTGATCATCCAAAAAGTTCTAAAGAAATAACAGCACTATGGGGAAAAACAACCGAAAACCAGATAAACGGGAAAGGAGGACTAATTCTGAACAGCTTACATGGAAAAACTATTTCATATAATAATACACATCGGACAGTAATTCTTTCTCTTACATCTAATCTGTGTTCAGTTTATTTAAGAATGCATGCCTGATTTTAGAAAAAAAAAAACGGTACCAACTTTTTGTACTTTAGAGAGAAGAAAAATGAATCACAGAAGGGTCGTGGTTGGAAGGGACCTCTGGAGATCATCTAGTCCAACCCCCCTGCTCAAGCAGGGTCACCTAGAGCACATTACACACGATCACATCCAGGCGGGTTTTGAGTATCTCCAGAGAAGGAGACTCCACAACCTCTCCGGGCAACCTGTTCCAGTGCTCTGTCACCCTCACAGGAAAGAAGTTTTTCCTCCTGTTCAGATGGAACTTCCTGTGTTTCAGTTTGTGCCCACTGCCACTCATCCTACACTGGGCACCACTGAGAAGAGTCTGGCCCAATCCTCTCTATACCCTCTCTTCAGATACTTACACGCATCGATAAGACTCCCCCACAGCCTTCTCCTCTCCAGGCTAAACAGGCCCAGCTCTCTCAGCCTTTCCTCACACGAGAGATGCTCCAGTCCCTTATTCATCTTAGTAGCTCTCTGCTAGACTCACTTCAGTCTGTCCATGTCTCTCTGGTATTGGGGAGCCCAGAACTGGACACAGTACTCCAGATGTGGCCTCACCAGGGCTGAGTAGAGAAGGAGGATCACCTCCCTTGACCTGCTGGCAATGCTCTTCCTAACGCAACCCAGGATACCATTGGCCTTCTTAGCCACAAGGGCACATTGCTGGCTCATTGTCAACTTGTTGTCTACCAGGACCCCCAGGTCCTTCTCCACAGAGCTGCTTTCCAGCAGGCAGCCTCCAACCTGTCCTGGTGCATGGGGTTATTCCTCCCTAGGTGAAGGACTCTGCACTTGCCTTTGTTGAACTTCATGAGGTTCCTCTCTGCCCATCTCTCCATCTCGCCCGTCGAGGTCCCTCCGAATGACAGCACAGCCCTCTGGTGTATCAGCCACTCCTCCCAGTTTTGTATCATCAGCAAACTTGCTGAGGGTGCACTCTGTGCCTTCATCCAGGTCACTGATGAATAAGTTGAACAATGCTGGACCCCGTACTGAGCCCTGTGGAACACCGCTAGCTACAGGCCTGCAATTGCTGGAGGTAATCCCACTTGAGCCCCGTTTTGCTGCCTGCACAGTCTTGATAACTCTCCTCTTCCCCTGTCTTTCCTAGTTTAAAGCCCTTCTTACCAGGTTGGCCAGCCTGTTAGCAAAGACATGTGTGCCCCATTTAGTGAGGTGGATCCCATAAACATGAAACATGATTTTAGGACATGACACAATCCTGAAGTCTCTTCTCCATAGATCTCTGCTCAAATAAACCTTTCGAAAGGCACAACTGGACAATCCTATCTAGGTCCCAGTCAGAAAATGCACTGGCATCCATATCTACTTATTCTTACAGAATTACAATACTCAGAGTAAGTGTCTAAAGGCTTATTGCTAAATATGATCATAATGCTCTCTTTTTGTCTTGAAATAACAAAGAGTAACTCATTAACTTTCAACAGCATTAAATATATATGTGATTACTATAAAGATAGTGAGTTCTATAAATAAACAGTGCAAGAATAAAGAATCCCCTTTAAACTCTCTCATCCATATGTTAATACAATACTGGCTTTTGTTTATATGCACATTACTAACCATTTCACCAAAAGACAACCTAATGCATGCACAATGTAAGACCATATGATACAAATGCAAATTAATGTCATTACATGATAACAAAAGTCAAAAGATTTACCCATTCCATCATCACCAGAATGACAGAACTACTGCACATGATGGAATGAAATTCCTTGGGATTAATTTCAAACAAAAGGGTGGGGCACTATCCCATACTTCTGGGAATGTAGAAATCATACCTACAATTACTTATTTAGATATTCTAATTAACAAAACACTAAAGCCTATTTTGAGAAGTTCTGTGGAAGCAAAAGAAGTCCCCAGGACTTGAGGAGTGTGAATGGAGTCAGTTCTGAGAGCTGTGAACAGACAGAGGTTGTGGAGTCTCCAGCCTGGAGATACTCAAAGCCATGTGGAGTCTTGACCCCTTTGTCATCATCAGGAGTGACTTTAGGTATGTTCCAGCCATATTACAACATAGTCCCCATTTATTTTGAAGCTGCTGCTTTTTGGTTTGATGTGAATGTTTAAGTTTCAAGAAAAGGGAAAAGTATTCAGGCGAAGAGGAGCTGATGCAATAGGGTGGAAACTATCCATTTTTGCCTGCCCACCGAGGAAGTATGGTGTCCAATCCAACAAGATATTCTAAGGAAATCCAATGTCTTATTCTTGTAAAATGTGTATTAAAAACAAAGCTTAAAGAAAAAAAATGGCAATTAACAGAACTTTAGCAGGGAATGGTGATCAATAGGATTTTAACTTTTTATTCAAATGGATCCAACCTGAATGAATGTATTTCTCTTTCTTCAAAGAAAATGATTTTTTTTAGGTTATCTTAAAAAAAAAAGACAGGAGTAATTAGTTGAAGAATTCAGTTTTATTATTTAAAGTGTCAAAACAAATCATTTCAGCAATTCTGAAGGCCCTTTATGCCCCTCTTTAAGATAAAAAATTAAAATTAGGTGGTGGTTGAATTTCATATTTGCTAAAAAATGCAATCCCTTCTGATCCAGATACATCCTTTTTAATTGCCTACTAGAAGAAATTGTGAACACTGAATATTATATATCCACGTTCTATTATGCACAGCGTTTTACTGAATACTGTTAAGGACTGTAACATTTAAGTCACTGGTTGTTTACTAATAAATTTGTATTTTTCACTCTTTAACAGACGATAAATAGTAGTCAAAACTCAATTTCAAAGTCAAGCAACAATTATGTATAAATAGTTGCCAACATTTCTTGCATCTAGATGACAAGTGTCACAACCTGCTTTGAAAAAATATTAAAAATATGAAGAATCAAGTTCTTCTCGTCCATCTCTAACATTTTAATTTTATCACACCAAATGGTAAACAATCTGTTTGGCAATCTATTTTTACCAGGTAACATGAGGGTAACTTCTTCCTATTGAAATAAAGATACACGAGAATTCAGTTTAAATATACAAGCCTCACAGTTTAATAGAGAAAAAGTGAAAATTACTCCTGAGGACTGTACTTGAGGGTTGATTTTTAATTGTTTGCCTAAGGCAACCTCTCTGCATTCAACCTATATTAGAGAAAAATGAAGGTCTATGGATTACTGATTAAAAAAGGAAATTAACTTTTCTATTCCAGGTAAGAAGTCAATATAAGAACTTCTGAAAAACATGTGTTATTAGCATTATATGTAATATTTAAACTATTTGGTTCTAAAATCGTGCCAAAGTAACTGCAGCAGGCACAAAATGTTAAAAACACAATATCCAAGTTTAAAACGCTATGGGCTAGAATTAACCGTGAAATTACGATGGGACCTTACGTCAGTGGGAACTCTGAGATGGATCTACCTGGACTTTTCTCTCTCAGGTGATCCTCCCCTTCTGCCTGTAACAAGTCATACTTTATTGGTTCAGGAACTAGAAGAGGTACCATTTTAAACATAAGCAAAATGAGATAGAACAGAAATTCAAAGGGTTTGTAAATCAGTTCCCCCGTCTACTACATTCTTGCAGGGTTTCTATCAGTCCATCTTGGTGACTTTGTGCAAACTCCGCAGTCCACTTTTGGTCTTTATGGGTGCATCATCAGTAGTATTTGAGTTTGGAAAAGCAATGTCCTTTTAAAGTCAATCTCCTCCTTGTTTTCAATTACTGAGCCTTTGTTCACTCTGTGGAATGGTGCTGGAGCACACAAACCTGATTCATTCAGGGTGAATTACGAAGAATTGCATCAGGCAGAGCATTGCCAACAGGTCGAGGGAGGTGATCCTTCCCTTCTGCTCAGCACTGGTGAGGCCACACCTGGAGTGCTGTGTCCAGTGCAGGGCTCCCCAGCACAAGAGAGACATAGACCTACTGCAGCGAGTCCATTGAAGGGCTGCAAAGATGACTGAAGGCCTGGAGTCTCTCTCATACGAGGAGAGTCTGAGAGAGCTGGGACTGTTGAGCCTGGAGAAGAGAAGGCTCAGGGGGATCTTCTCGATGTTTATAAGCATCTGATGGAAGGGAGCAAAGAAGATGGAGCTAGACTCTCCTCAGTGATAAACACTGAAAGGACCAGAGGCAATGGGCACAGATTGACATACAGGAAATTTCACTTAAACATAAGAAAAGACTTTTTTATTGTGAGGGTGGACAAATGCTGGAATAGACAGCTTGTGGAATCTCTGTCCTTGGAGATCTTGAAAACCTGTCTGGATGTGGCCAGCTCTAGACGACCCCACTTTGAGTAGGAGGGTTGGACTAGACAATCTCCAGATATCCTTCCCAACAGCAATAACTCTTTGATACGAAACTGGGAGATGTGCTCCATCCACTACTAGGCATTCAGGTCCACAGTACCAAATTAGAGCTAGTCTGAAATAAACTCCCCCAGGTACCTAAAAGTGGATATTGCAGACATCAGTTCCTTAGCAGCTACTGTTTCACTTTACAAATCAGTACCTATTAGGTGCTATGAGGTACCTATGAGCACCTTATGTAGACATAGTCTGTTCTGTCACCTGAGACACCTGATAAGCTGATCCTTGCTATTCCCATGACTGTACCTGTCTGCTGAAGTTGAGGCTCTCTGCTGTCTGAGCTCCCATCCTTTCAGCCATTCCTGTTTTCCCTTTCTCATCCATCACCTGCGAAGCTTTTTTGCTCTCAGGCCTTTTAAGCTGCTTCCCAGGAAGGAAACATCTGCCCCTCTCCAGAAGCTTGTGAACAACGCAGCATGCAGCAGCCAGGACACAGCAAGCAGGAACCTTCTAACCTTTTTCTCTGCTACCCAGCCATCCTCTTTTCAAGAAACAATCTACAGCTACTGCTAGCTGAGCACATTTGTGCTGGGTTTTATAACACAGGTGAATGACTATGTGTTTTTAAACATAACTGACATGTGCCACCACCTCACCATTCTACTCCAGTAGAAATCGGCGTCATGGGCAACAGTCTGCACCATTCTAAATATATCCTCAGATTAATAAATCATTCATGTCTTCCGGCATTCAAATGTAGTATTTGTGCTTGATTTAGGGACGCTTTCATCTGCACCACTGCCTTTTGCTTCTCTCCCCTTGTTTAGTTGGCTTAATTAGAACGCTTGCACTCATTCAGGTAGGAGAATTAGCAACCACAGGTCAGGCTTGAGCCAGCTGTTTCGCTAACTGTGAGTCTCTAATATTTTGAGGAAAAGTTACAAGAAAGTTATTTTTCATTTTCCTCTATTCTAATTCAACTCTTTTCAACTAAATATATATTCATCACATCTAAGGATGAGCTAAAGGAAGAGCTCTAAGGATGAGAGAAGGCAAGAAGAAGTGTTCTAGTAAGATTATATAAAAGCATGGTACAGGTACAGCAAGACAGTGATAGCGTGATTCTCATTTTAATATTTGAAATCCTATAGGCAGAAAAATGAGAAGGAAAAATAGTAAGAAGAAATTTCAGTAAAAATGGGGTTGCTTTGACATATATAAATTCTGCCTTTTTCATTTACAGGATTGCCACTTGTCTTGAATTTTGTCACAGGAGACTCCCTGTTTTGATAGGCCTGTCATGTGCCCTGTCAAACAAGCTTGCAAGATATTGTAAAATTTGTACAGGGAAGTATCTTTCTATTGTGGTGTTGGTATGACAGCTTTATGAATGACATCAAGGAAAAACATTGTTCTACAGAGCAAATATATGGCGAGTTCCTTATACACACTGCTCACCCTCTATCTACATCACCCAGATGTTTCAGGCCTTGCTCTCACCTTCTCCTCCTCCATACAAATTAAATTCTTTTACTCTCTCATATACTAGTTTAAAACAATAAAGAAAAGACAGTAAAGCATATAACTTAAGCTTGGTTATTGTAGAGAGAATAACTAGCTTTTTAGACTTTCTCCATATAATGGGAATTATGATACAAACTTAAAAAAATGAAGATGTTAAAAGCAGCTGTATGTTTTTACTCATTCTGACAAAAATTATAATATCATGTACACTCCTCCATTTCAGAATGCATCTTTCAAATATTTATGCAAAGAATCAGTTCATGAACATAGGAAACATAAAACAAGCAAAAAAAATTGGTTTGGTCTGCAGTAATATTTCTAATACAAAAACACATCTTTAAAAGTTAATGATGAATGCAATCATTTAGAATACAGATACTTGGTACTTTAAATGTTTTGTATGAGAACAGGCACCTCCTGGCTATCTCTCAAATCCTTGCCAGGATATAACTTCTTCAAAAATATTTAATATAGCATGTTTTTAATGCTGATTTATTCTTTGGTCTTTCAGTAGACAAGAGTTTTTATGTCTTTATACTTGTGAGACTGGCCACATTGGTTCAGACCAAATGTCCATCTAACCCACTATCCTGTCTCCAACAGCAAGCAAACTAGGATGCCTACAGAACAGGGCATGCACATGAGATACTTCCCAACCTACTCTCCCAGTCACAAAAAAATATGAGATTCCTTGAGACAGAGGTAGATCTATGTATTTAATAACCCTCACTGAATTTTTCTTCTCTGAATTTGTTCAATGTTTCCCTGAATCCACAAAACCTTTTAGTGTCTCCCTTATTTCAGTGTTTCTTCACTTCTTCAAAGAACTCCAATATGTGAGGCAGGACTGTCTTAGAAAGGAAAAAAGACATAAAAAGCCATGTCCCCAGTATATTTGATATATTCATGCGTTCGCTAGTTCTGTATTACTATTTCTGTTCAAGGCTCCAATAGAGACATCCAATAGAGACATTTTGCAGTACGCAGCCTCCCAGATCTGGAATTCCTTAAAAATATTGACATCATGTCTGCCACCTATCAGTCCTCCAGTAGTGTACTAAGATGATTTAAAAAGGAAGGTAACAAACCACAAATGATATCTTAACCATTACAACCATTTAGTCCACAGAGATGCTCTCGCTGGTGGTACTATTAATTTCATTTATTTGTATCATGTTACCTTCTACAAACACTTGGGTCTGAGGAAGACCATCACAAAAGCATTTCCAGAGCACTTCTAAAAGATGTCATCTAGCTTTTAATGGGCTCCCTTGCCTGTGTTTAGATGCTGTTTAGATGTGCCAATTTCTTTTGTCCTCTTCTCAAGTCACTCTTGGTAGGCAAAAGGCTGTTCCTACAGGAATATTTTTGTTCTATGCTTCTAATAGGGTGCCATCAAAGAGTTTCCAAGCTACCTGCGGGGATTTAACTCTCTCAGCTTTCTCAACTCTCTTTCGGGTTTCTTTAACAGCCTTCTTCATTTTTATGAATGTTCTCTTTAGGTAGCTGCTGAGCACAGCTTGTGTTGCTCCCGCAACAATACTGAATCCAGGTATATCACAATCGCTATTATCAGGTGGCATTTCTGAACTAGGTCTTACATGTTTCCTCAGGAAAATGTCATAGATTGACTTTATCTCACGGGTATTCTGATCAGCTGCTCCACAAAACAGATGTATCTGCAAATTTAGTCTGTGCCATGTCCCAGTGCAGTATTGGCCCACTCCATAACACTCCACAGCACTCGGACTCATCTCTTACTATTGCATCGGTAACTCACAGCCTCTCTAATCTCCCTTGAGATCTTGCAATCAGTACCATCAGTCTGGCCAGGCCCCACTATTGATCTAATATAACCTTCTTCTGTATAGGATTGAAATTCCAAGCTTGGAAATAAAGGTTACTCATTATAACTATTGACAGAGAAATTTTCTGTTACTTAATGACATGGTTGGTTTATTAACCTGATTTCCCTATAACTTCCCCTAATTCATAGCACTATACTACCTGTGCCACTTACGTGCTGGGAGTCTTGTTATTATTCCTTCCACTCAGGCCTTGCTCAGAGCCTCACGAGCCATCCCATTTCTCTCCCTGAAAGGACGGTACTTTGCCACAGATATAAAAGTATTTTAAAACATTTCTGCAATATAAAGGCTATAAATGTGGAATTTGACTCCTGTATTCCCATGAGCCTCCCAACACCTGCAAAGGGACACCTGTGACCAAACAGTCTTAGCAGCTTTCTAGGGGACCCCGTGCGCTTAGCCAGCAGGTGCCATGTGTCACCATAATCTCTTATTGACATAAGAGTCCGCACTGGCATTACGATAACTATGGGGATGAGAGAAATGATCGTGGGCTCCCTTTATAGAAATAAGCGCTAAAGTACTTCCGCAGTAAAATGCAGCTAACTGGATAAAAACATTTGCTCTGGGATTAATGAGATGTATTTTATTGTCTCTCACACAAAAGCGCATTATTTTGCTCATGACTGCTAAGTATCTCCGGGATTTTCATACTTCTGAAACACAGTCTCTTCAGTATATGAATGGGACCTATTGGCATAAAGCTCAAAATGAATAGATTTAAATCCTAGATGCTTTACTCTTAAATGCTTCAGACGAGTTTTTTGCAGTAATCTCGGCGAGTCACAGGATTATCAGTCAAAACGTGGGACGTGTGAGAGACAGAATCCATCTACACAGTGTTTCAGGTTGCTGATTTATCTATAGATGTAGAGTATTTTCTTCTATTTCTATCAACCTAAGAAGCTGGCGTCAACTGTTTTAATGTATAGAAATGTAGTGTATAGAAAATCTACTCATGACAAAACCCAGCTTTACACTGCTATAGATAAACAGCACCACATGGAGGAAAGCGCCAGAAACAAAGGACTGTAAACCGATTTTTAGCACTATATCTAAAAATAAACCTTAAAAGACAAAATCTTTTTCCGATGTAAAGCCAAATGTTCAAAATGTGACCTACAAATGTCCCACTTTTAATTTGCCAAATATTTTAACAGCAAATTGCTTGTTAAGCTCACAGCTATAGGAAGTAAAATTTTGGTCTGCTGTTGAAAAAGCAGATCATCTGAATGATCCTGGTGGATAGTGTAATAAGGGTTTTACACAGTAATATTTTCCTGTTTTGATTACATACATGTTCAGCAGAGCTTTAAGCTATTTTTCACTGTATCCTCTAATGAAAGACTCTGTCTTTCCTGGGTAGGATCTGCTCAGTCTGACAGTCTAAGCAACATTACCAGAAGGATCTGATAGGAAAATAACAGACAATGGGGGAAAAGAGAAACCAAGCTTGAGGAAAAAACTACCTCTTCATTGATTTTTCTTTTTACATTATTTCTTCCTGATTTCTGGAAGAATATACAAAAAAATTTTCATTTAATGCTTTTTTCTAAACACCACGCAGATATTCTGTTTTTCTCTTACAATAGCCTTACAGGAAAAGGACATTCAGCAGCACACTTCCATCTCCCCTAATTCATATTAATGAAGCAATGAATTTCATTACAGTCACAACTGTAAATAGTCATTTATAGAAACTGTGGGTACTTTGTAAATAATAAAAGTATACACTATAAGTAACCCAGAAAAAAAAGCACAGCAGTTATAATTCAAGATCATAATAGGAACTCAGAAAAACTAGTAAATAACCTATGGCATGTGGAATCTTAGCTTAACAATAAAAATATTACTTTAATGACAAGTGTAAAGGCCTAAATCTTTCTGGATCTTCCACACTTTTGCTCATTTCAGTCACTATATCTGTATAACCACAAAAAATTATATGTTCAGTATTTCACACCTGCTACATTGACAAATCAAAACTTGCTTTCCGTATTTACTTTGGACTGCCCTTCCTAAGGTTGCCTTGCAAGTGGGCCCTCTACTCTCTGCACTTCTCAGATGATTTGTTCGCCTGTCCCAGCCCATGCGTCACCATGGAGAACTGCTGACTCCATCTAAATGCAAGCAGCTTGTCAGAAACATGATCCAATCCCGGTTAAATATAGGTGATGAACCATAATAAATGTGCCGCGTACCTTGTACTCACCCTTCCCAGTTCAAGGAATTAGAGGAGCTGTTCAGCTTCTGTATTTTTACTATGAATGGAGGCTTTACCCATTGCAAATATAGAAGCAGAAGTCTGAGGAAAAACGAAGTCAAAAATGTAAAGGGGCGCCAAACTACAGAAAGCTTTCAGAATTGCATCTGAATTCTGAAAAAAATGAATACATAGTTTAAAAGGTATAACAAGGTCTAGAGAAAGGAAATCCTTCGTCTTTCTGGAGATAGCACTCTTTCTTTTGGATCGGGTAATGATTTTATATCCTAATACAGTATTACGATGCATTGGTAAGAGCATTATTTTTCAGAAGAGACGTAAAACTGGAACTCTGGCCCCTCATTCTCAAAACCTGACAGTTTTCATGAGAAAAGTGTTAACCTTCATACACTGGCTAAAGTTCATTTGGATAATTATATTCCAACTAACTACTCTGTAATTTCACATGTCTGGGAGTCACCAAAAGAGGTTACACTGTAACGTAGCACTCAGACCAGAATATAAGGAATTAGGAGGTCACTGAGAAATACATCAATTAATTTGTAGCGGATTTTAAATGCCAACAAAACAGTTTTGTACAAGGTTTAAAATACTATGACAAAATTTTTGGAAACGATGTTGAAAAGCGTGAGAGCGCTTTGGTAGCAGCCACATAGACAGGCTGTGGAATGTACTCATTAATCCACAAAAAAAGTGTTTTACTTTAGACCGGGGTTACTTTTACAGGCTTTATTTAGCAACAACAGCTGAAGACACAACAGCTCTCCTGCTGCTAAGTGCAGTTTGCCTCTGCAGTTTGACTGAAGAAAGCTCTGCTACCTGTGCACAATCTCAGTGTTCAGAAATAAGAGAGAGGAATAAAGATACTCCTCCAGTATTCCTTACAATACAAGAAATACAACAAGCACAGGTGATGTACTACCCAGCAAGTGAAAAATAAACAGGATAAGTAGTTTAAAAAGTAAATAAAGAATATATTTTAATGATTGAACAGGTACAAGAAAGTCGTGACCTGAAGCATCCCCAAAAACAGGCTGAAGTTAAGGCACGGCATCAGCTAAGCACCTACTAGACAAAACAAATTAAAAAGAAAAAAACCACAGATATGTTTAATTTCAGAAAAGAGTTAAAGCTATGATAACCAAAATAAAGCCCCACACATTAGAAAAGCTTGAGGTGGGACAAACAGGAAGTGATATTTTCATATCACTGATATTTTTCATATCAGGAAGCTGATCAGTTTGAATCAACGGGACGCTTCAAGAAACCGGAGCAGAACAGGGATGCTGAGACCTTTCTGTTTTGGTGTTCAAAAGAGTGGGGCAAAACAAGGATTTTTGAATGAGGAAGCAAAAAGCCAAGAACAGAAGGAAAAGAGCAAAATTTTCTTTCTGAAATACAATAGGAAGCGTTAGCACTTACATCACATTAAAATCTTAAGAAATCAGCACTTGCTATACTACACCTGAAAAAGAAGTGTGGGAAGGACACCAGGAAAACAGGAGAAAAAATTTACTTAGTAAATTTGTTTACTTGAGATCAGTTTCAAGCCGCATTTTGCATTGCCACTAGTGATACAGAATATTAAAATAACCTATCAGCCATCTGAAAAGCACATGTAACTTCTAATCCAGTGCTTTAGTACTTGACAACCAGCTATATTCAGCATTCTAACTAGAGTCATTTTGCTGAAGAAGCTTCTTAAAGCTTCTCTGGGAAGTTTATACAGTTACCGCAGGATAGATTTATAAATCTGTTGTACTCTTTGAAATACTAAGAGGGTATCATGTTTATCTCTTGGAATAAATTAAAATGTAATATAATATTCTAAAAGGATGGTTTTAGTGGAGAAGAGATGACTGCTCTGTTTTGTGCATTATACCCTATTCTTGATGCACCTGAAGATTACGCTCCAGCATTTTCATTTGGTAGCACTTACAGAGAAGACATGTTCAAGGACTTCACTAAAATTGCTCGTTTTACCTCTGCTGGCAAACTGTCTTTATCAAACATGAGATCTACCTTTTCCCTTAGACAATGTACCTAAATTTTCCATAAATAACACCTTTTATTTCCTGATTTCAATGTCCTATAAAAAAAGGTCTTTCTAAAGCCAATATCCAACCATTTCAGAAGCCTTCAAACAGATACAAAGATAATCTGTCTAGCTCTAATACCACCAAAGGATTAAGCAGTAATTTTACTTTTAGAAGTTTTCTGCAGTATGTACCAGTACACAAATAACCTACTTCACCATGAAGCAGTCTATAAACACTTATAAACACAATACTGTGCCACAAGAATATGTCAGCTAGAATCTGCCAAGGATAACAACTAACCCTTATTACAGAATCACAGGACAGCTGGGGTTGGCAGGGACCTCTGGAGATCTTCTGGTCCAAGGCTCCTGCTCAAGCAGGGTCACCTACAGCAGGTTGCCCAGGACCATGTCCAGTCAGGTCTGAAAAATCTCCAAGGATGGAGATGCTATAACATCTCCAGGAAACCTGTTCCAGGGTTCAACCACCCTCATAAGGACAAAGAATTTTCTTGTGTTCAAGTGGCATTTCCTATGTTTCTGTTTGTGCTCAGTGCTTCTTGTCCTGTCACTGCTCACCACCAAGAAGAGTCTGGCCTCGTCCTCTTGATGCCCTCCTGTGAGGTATCTACACATACTGATAAGATCTTCCCGAGCCTTCTCTTCTCCGGGCTCAACAGTCCCAGATCTCTCAGTCTCTCTTCATATGAGAGACGCTCCAGGCCTTCAGTCATCTTTGTGGCCCTTCAATGGACTCGCTCCGCTGAAAATGATGGCAATCATCGGCTCTGCTAATCTCTGTGAGCTATTGTTTAGGTCCTTACTATGCATCAAAAGTCTCATGCATTTTCTAAACAGTTGGAGTCCTTGATGCTGAAAGCTAAATAATTATACAAAAATCTGATGATATTAATGAGACTATTAGTAGTCTTAGCTTTAATCACATTTTCCTTTCCCTCTCATATTAAGAAAAACAAGCACTTGTTCAATGGGGGTAAAAATCCTCCTGAGAGATGCCACAATAAGATACCCTGAAGAGCTGTCACCCTGTCCCTGTAGGTGTTTGGGACAGCTCAAATTCTGGCCTCAGTGGGAAGTTATATTGCGCCCTCTTTGAACTGACTCAATTTGGTACCAATTTACAATAATTTTTGACTAGTTTAAGCAAGTGCTAACTCTTCCAGCACTTCAACTCTCCCTCAAAATGGGTAAGTGAAATTACTACTTAGGGAAAATAGATATTGTTAACTTGGGACAGAGACGTGACATTGTCCTTTGTCACAGGTGCAATACATTTCTTAGCTCCTTCTTAGCATTTCTAACAAGTTATATTGAATATTTGCAGCAGGATCACAAAACTGATTGTTCTGCAGTATGGTTATCTCCTATTATAAGCATTTTATATTTTTATTATATCCACTTAAAAAAAAAAAAGCATGTTAATACTTTATTCAGTCTGAATGCAATCCATTCAGCCAAGACTCGTACAAAGCACCTATGCACCCCACTAAGGAAAGAGAAGAATTGTACGGTGCTTTCGCCAAGCCCTGAAAGGAGTTCTTCCATTTCGACAGAATACCTACAAGGTGGCAAAATGACTGTGTTTGAGGTGCCTCACTTGGTACTAAAAATATGGCTTCAAAACCAGATACTCGGACTTTCAGGACTTTGTAAAACAGTTTTGTCTTTGTCAGTCTGCTTAGCTAAAGGCACAAGGGAACCAAAGAGTGCCATCCTCTTGTGCCCCTGTTCACTGTTGTAAGGTCTTCCCAACTGATTCTCCCAGTCCAAAATGGCTGGGAAATTTAAAATTCAGGAAACGAGAGCAACAGCCAGAATATTATTAATGTAATAATTAATCACTAAGTAGGTCACTGAAGAAAAGGTCCAATTACATCACTCAGTTAAATTATGTTCTCATGCTGTCAGGCTATAAAGAAAAAAGGCAACAGTTGGGTTAGCTTTTCTGCAGCCAGTTCTGTTGTTTGCTTGGCATTTCACATCTACACAAACCTGAAATCTTGGAGTAAACTGAGTCCCAAACCTATTTACGCTTGCTGAATTGCAACATGTGACGTGAGAGTGCAGTGGTCGCAGCCTGCAGCAACACCAGGCAGGCAGCAGTATGCAGGTTTGCACCTGAGTAAGTACGTTAATATGCCGCCTCGAAACACAAACCGACCCGACTTTCGCAGTTTCAATGCAGCTGTAGTCTCAGATGGGGAGAAAGAGAGAGGTGAGGTCAAAAACGCATCAGCTTACAATCAAAAACTTGCACATAAACATGGCACTAAAAAGATGGAATAAATCATCTGACTAATCCAACCCAATGCTCTATACACTCTATACCCATCCAGAGATAATTTGGCATAACGGCTAACAGTCTAGATATAGTTATCTCATGTATAAACCCTGACTCTTTTACAGTGAAGGGAAAGAGTGGGGCAGCTCAAAGGCAGTATGAAGAAACGCTAGGTGAGGTGGCAGAGGCTAAGCTGCTGCAGGTGATACCCAAGAGACTACAAAGATACTCAAGAGAGTATAAACAATGTGCATTATATTCAGGAAAGAAAGACGACTCGATGAATTGGCCAGAATATGGGTTTTGAAGTATTACACCTGCCTGCTGTTCTCTGGAGAGACTCAGTAGCATTATGTATGACAAAGTCAATGTGCGTGCTGAAAGACTGAGAGATGTAATACAACATCGAGACAATAACAGGACCTGGAAACTGTTTTTCTTTTTTTTTTTTATGCTTTTGTTAAGCAAGCTCATAGCCAATGAACATTGTTTCCAAAAACTGTAGTGACTGTAATATAATTTTATGTCAGCATAACTCTTAATTAGTCCCCACTCAAAAAAATAACACTGCATCATCTGTCAAAGGGACAACAAAATTCATAGAAAAATAAAGAAAAAGGCATTAAGAACAGCCACAGAAAGAAATAGTTTCTTCAGAAGATACAGCACAATCACCACCACATAAAAGAAAAGGATAGCGGCATAAAATAAAGAGCTAAAATAAAGAACTAAGAACAAAGAAAAAAGCATAAAAGAATTAGAAGAAAATTCCTGTGGGAAAGCACGTTCACAGAGCCAAAGCAAACAGGCTATTTGCAAGGGATCAGCTGAATGCTCCATCCCAACTCAGTGGAATTGGAAAGGCACAAAATCCCAAGGAAAACACTACTGCACATATGCATGCATCCAAGCAGGAAAGAAGATGGGGGTATGCATTGCCTATATATACTGCCTGGTATAGAAAAGGCTCCAGCTTTGAGTACGTCAAGGTACATGTAAGTCTAGCTTGTGAATGTGCATTTAGACATTTCCTATTCAAAGATTGCTTAATTCAAAATTTTAATCCTTTCTATGTTATCGGTGGATTCTCAAGAGAGCTTCCATTTGTTACATGTGCAAGTAATTTAAACACTTTTCCTTTCTTAGGCTAGCAAGGATGTACCTGATTCTATCAGCAAGCAGAAAAGAAAATCTAAGCGGTAACATTAATTGTGAGCACAATATTATAGTTTAGCCTACTAGACCTAGCAGATTGTCCCAGACATCACAGGCTATTACCATTTTACATCTTAAAAATCAAATCAAGCCCACATTACTATTACTGTGCACACAATGCAGACAAGTAACTACATGGGGGGAAAACATCCATTTTTTCTAGGTTATCTTGTAAAATTGAGTACAAGAAAATCAGGAACTCAAAAGTTAGTCATGGAGCAGCTGAAGTTTGGGGCAGTAACTTCAAAAAGCCCTAAAGACTTTACAGGACAGCAGGAGCCATCAGGTAATCCCAGACTAAGAGGAAAACCATTAACAACAAAGCAATATGATACATGTAGAAGAATTAACATCTACACTAATACACAGCTTAGCCTCCAAACTCTGCAGAAACACTAAGTCAGGCTCTCGTCAGTTATGCATAGAGAAGTTTGCCATCACTAAAATGTGTATTATATGAATTCTTTCCTCCTACAACAAAATCTCCAAAAGGCAAAGCTGTCACAAAAAGCATGAGACTTTCCTTCACGTGTTCCTATCAAACGCATCAAGAAGTTTCAGGCTTAAAAAAGCATTATGCCATTTTATGTCCTTGCTGGAAAAAAAAAATCTATTATTTGTAAAACCTCTGCAACTTATGAATGGTTTCCTTACAAAGGCACTTTTGGGTTCAGAATGTATGGGTCCATTGAGAAAACAAATACATAATGTTTTCTAAAATATTTAAAACTTTAATAGTAATTATGAAAGACTATTTTCATTGCAGTAAATCATTTAATATATTCCATCAAATGTGACAGTTTAATAGGATAACTGCTGAGGCAAACTGAACAATCAGCTCCATGTATATGACTTGCTGATTTTAAATTCAAAAAATTCAGTCTTCTCTGAGTTAAAATGCCTCCATCAATATGCCAATTTTTATCAAAAATAACCAAACCAGTGCTGAGTGTACATTAAATCCTTCACAAGTAGCAAAAATTGGTTTCACCTATACCATGTATAAATAAAACAGATCCTGTATTTTCACACATTTTTACTGTATGTAACATTACTAACTTGGCCTTGCTCAAAGTATTGTAAATTGAAAACAAGTATGTAGGCAACCAATACCTTCATATTGGCCAACTTCATCTCTGCAAGGAACTACTCTATATTATAGTGAATGCATTCAACATTTCATTTAAACAGCAGCTAGGTTCTTCAGAAAGAAAGGGAGAGGAAGAAAAGAAAGAAACAGAAAGAAATGTGAAAGAATTTCTCAACTTCAAATACTCCTTCGTTAGCTGTAATACTTAATCAGTTGTAATCAATTACTAACTCATTGTGCAAGTTTAAAAATACACCAAGTGAAATGAAATTTCACTTGAATGCATATTTCATATATTAAAGGCTAAACATGTTTAAAAGGAGTGTATGTTCAATTAAATTTCCTTAATCAATACAGTTATCTGTCATCTCCGTTCAACAGTGCATTCCTTATCAAGTATTTCATATGTCAGCATTACGTACTATTGTGCCAGATATTTAACACAATCTATCATGGCTTTATATGCAAATTATTCCATATGTTCTCCCAAATCTTGCAGCCTGGTGAAGCAATTAAAAAAATAAACTAAGGGGAGAAGACAAGCGCGTATTCTTTTAAGCTCCAGGCAGCATAACATGCATTTATTTTCTCAATCCTTTTACTGAAGTGTGACCTTCTGACATAAGATACTTGAGTCAATAAACGTCTTAAGAAAACAAATGCATGCCCTTTTGAACAAAGCTTAAAAAAAAAATCACAGCTACGTAGCGTCCAAGAGGATAAAGGCATGCTACATTCGGCATCACAGATGAACAAACGGTTTGCCCATACTTTCTCAAAGCGTACGCTCAATGCTCAGTGACGAGTCCTCTCACTATGCCTTCAGAGGCTTTTTTTTCCCTTCTGAAACAGCTTGGTGACTATAAATGAAAGACTCTCCACTCCAGGAAATTAATTTAGCTATGCTCAACCAGACATAAGAGAAGGTCTTCAGCTAAAATCTGATTTTCCCTGAAATGACGCAGTGCTAAACGTTTCTCCCAAAGTCACCAAATAAACTGGAGATTCAGGCTCGAATTAAAACTCTAGCTATTTCCCAGGCAGAGTCCTTCATCCTAACTAGTAAGGCTCAAAGCAGGTTGATAGAAAAGACCCAATAACAGTCACTGCTGAATAAGGCAAAGTTTGACCCACAGAGGATGGGAACAACTGGGCTCCACATCCACTATGGATCGGAGAGCTATGGAAGGAAGAATTACCAAGGAGATAAGAAAAGTTTTCTCACTGACAACAGCAAAGCACTCAAGATGATGAAATACAGATTGCTGAACTTCCCTCACCAGATCTTCTTCTAGAATGGCCCAGACACTGCTTCTGTGTAGGCTGAACTTTGCGGCAGCACGGTAGGCTAAGTTTTCTCTTAAAGTCCCTTCCAACTCTACTTTCTTCTTTTTCTATAATATATATATTTACATATACATATATATATATAACAATTAATTATATGCATAGGACATTGCTTATTAATTAATAATGGCACATAACATAAAAGAATGGCACACATTCACTTTTTGCTATATACTTTAACCAGGAATTTTAAAATATTTTAAGTTTTGCTGACTTTCAGACGTCAGCTGCAAAAAGAACATCAGCGTGCTTATCAGCTGCCGAAGAGATCACCTTGCCTCTTCGAGAGGAGAAAGGAGTCGTTCGGAGTAAAGTAAAGTATGATGCAAATCCTTTTGTCGTCTCCACATCAGTAACCTCCTGCTCGTGAGGAAAAAAATCTGCAATTTTTCGAGCCCTAACCTTTGCACAGATTACTATGCTGAACATTCATAAAATCAAGGAAAGATCAAGTACCAGCAAACATCTCATGAATCTGAAATTTAAACAGATAATATCATGTTACTGATAATGCTATCCACCAACTCCACGACTTTCTACGACTTCCACTCGGTGAATGACAAATATAACCACGCTAACTAGCACACGCATTTTTCTCAGCAAATATAAAGAACAAGAATTACAGCAATCTTTATGGGGTAATGTACCATCACCCTGAATAATCTAAAGATATAAACATATATTTAGGGCAGGGGCAGTGTCTTTTACCACCTATTATTTTTACTACCAAAACATATACGCCGTATAAGCAATCACGGACTTCTGAAGATGACACAGGGTTATAATGCTGTTAAATATGAGACAAAAGATATTAGCCTTTATACAAAGGATACCAAAGCTTTTTAAACCACAGCACATTACCATATCTGCTGCCACTTATTAGTTCTTACAATTTAGCCTAGAAAGGTGGTTTCGCCCCATTTCTTCCAGCACTTAAGGCCAGCTCCGATTATGCTTTAAAGTTTGTCTCCACAGTGCATTCATCTGCACTTTCTGCTGTTTGGTGAATCACAAAGTAATTAACCTTTATTCAATACATTTATCAGTCACTGACAAATGTGCCATTTCTCCCTCAAGTCTTTCTTTAAAAAAATAAAGTGCTACCATTATAATTTTTGCCAACAATGTATGCAAACAAATACTCTTGAAAGGTAGGGTAATGCACACAAGTGTAAGAATGGTCAAGCAAAAAGTAATTTCCACTAGCTCCCTGTGATTCACCTCATCTTTAATTAGCCCCAAAACCTTCTCCACAGAAGCTCTTCTGAGCACAAAGAAGCTGCATGGATTTTTTTTTTTACATTTTAAAAATACTCCTCTTCTGCTCGCCACTTTTTTCACAGCCTAAGCAGAACACAAAACAATAATCTGGCCAAATTTTCAAACTCGTAGTTTTTGAGCAAGTTTCAAATCAAAATGTTTTTACCATTTCTAGGACAAGGCATTTTAAATGTTACTTGATAGCATTCTTTTAGGCATTCACATTTCCCAGAACTAAATCTGTTAGGAAGAAAGATTGTCAACATAAAGTCATGAAGACTGACTGACATATCACTCAGTGGCTGACATAGTACTAAGTGGATGGGCAATGTATTTTCTTTTTATATGTACTGGATTACATGTAACTTCCTTTAGAGCGAATGAGCCTGAAGAATTACCTTCCAACTGGAAGGTCAGTGAATTTTAGGACAAATAAGGAGAACGGTAGCAAATTGCCGCTGTGGTATTCGCAGTAGAGTACCAAACGAACTCACCTATGAAACCAGGGAACTACTAGAAGGAGCTATCTACGGTACAGGCTATCCAATGCGCCTGCTTTTCTTTTTAAAGGAAGGCGACTCCAGTAGGAAACTACAGATCTGGAAATGACTTCTGCACTCAGCTGACATGCAGAAGACAGGATAGAAAAAAAACTTAGCTGACAAACAGATTGAAGTGATACATTGGCAATGCTGGAAATGGATTCTGCAGTCAGAAATGACATCTCCCAAACGTGATCCTCACGGAAGTCCAAGTAAACACGAACAAGGATGACCTAGTAGGTTCAAATCTTCTAAAGGTTCCTAAAAAGCACTCTAGAAACCAAGGTAGGTGGAATAAGAGAAAAGGGTTTCTCATGGAAAATGGGATCACTGATACACGGAAAGCTTTCCTAGAAGTACGTTGAAGTTAGTTATTCACAACGGTTAAATTGAAATCTGGCTGCTTAGAAAGGGATTTAACAACTCTGACAGCATGGGTGACAACATCAGAGGAGGAAATTCTGTGAGGACAAGGTCAAAACAGCACATTTTGGGAACTATGATGCTAAGTACGCACGCACAGCACCTGGTTAGAAATCGGAGCTTGATCGCTGTGGGCAGCTCTCGGGAAATATCTGCTGAGCAGGCAGCAAGCTCCAAACGGAGAGATCACACAGACTGCCGCTCTTCAGCCGGGCAGAGACAACTGCAAGGGAATACTGAAGAAGTCTACCAAATAATAAACAGCATGCAGAAAATGAATATCAAATGACTAAGTTACTATTAGGAGGTGAAAAATAAAGCCAATTGTTATTATAATGATTTGGCAGACAACAGATTTCCACACACATACCCCAAATAATTTCAGCAGGACACTGTGGAGGCCACGAGCTCAAAAAGGGATACAAAAAATTCACAGAAAACTGGCCTGAACGGTAGGTTTTAAACAAGATGGATCAGGTACAACCAAAGCTTAATGAAGCCAAGAAGCAGCTGATTGTTGCAACCTGGTAAAAGCAGAATGGAAAAGCATCACTTTTTATAAGCCAGTTTTTCATGTTCTTTCCTCAAATACTTCCATTAGTAGTGAGCAGCATTAAGGATACGATACTAGGCTAGATGGAGTTTTCCTAAGTGCAGCTTTTCTTGCCCCTTATTCAGAGCCATACTTACAGCAATCTTTTAAAGCATGCTTAACATAGAGAAGTCCTACCAGTAATAAAAGTAAGGAAGCATAATGGCATAAAACGTTCTTTTTTTGTAATCCTGTGGAAAAGGCAGGAATAGTAACATCTCAAAACAAGTAAGTAATAACCAAAAAAGACCATTACATAGAATTATAAATCCAAACAGAAATTGAATCTCCACGTTCTGGTTCAAATTTCTGCTACTTTTTTAAAAGGCTGATCTTTAGAAATTAAAGGACATGTTTCCCAAGAGAACACAGTACATGACCTCTTGAAACTACTGCCAATTTCAGTTTAACTTCACATAAGATTTAAGAATTAATTTTATTGACTCCCCCAAACCTTAGCAGGAAAAAAGAAATGAAGAAGTCTCCTGAGAATAATGCATTATACATATACTTTCTCATGCTTTTGTCTTTATTAACTGGGAAAACTGGATTCTTTCTTATTTCTAGTTTACAATTTTCTGTGACATCAATATCAAACATGTAAGTTTTCATATAAAAACGTACTTTCAGGAAATAACATTTTAAGTGGTATTTGCCTAGTATTCTTATTGACTACAAACTGAGCCCCAAAACTAAGACTTTCTTAAAAATCTATAGATATAAAGACAGATACATTGTTTGTCAATCTAATAAAGCAAGTAGCAAGAAAAGACAATTCCAGTTTAGTGTATATCATGCTTGCTATAGATTATTTTCCACACTGACTAGATTATAATCTTTTAAATAGGAAATCTTCAATTGTTTTATGGAGCCCTCCTAAGCTTCTTATATTGTTCCACACAACTTGTGCTATGCCCACCATCTCCATATCTAGTCATCTGTTACTGCATCTAATAAATACATATACACTTAAGTGTAGAGAAATTACTTAAGGATTTGCTTGACAACTCCACAGCATGGTAAATCCTGCATCCCTGGGAAGGGCTGCTTTAGATATCCTAGTAAATGTCTGTAACAAACAGTTTTACTGAATTTTAATTGTGTATATGGTTGTAAAACTTTTATTTGTGAAGGACATAGGCTCCACCTGCCAGGAAACGTACTGCTTGCTGCTTGCTTAGGACTCTGGTTGGGGATGTCAAAGAGATTGCTAAGGCTCATCCAGCTCTCAATACTACCCTGTACTTCCCACTCCTGTGGGCACCAATGATGCTACAGGAGAGACATGAACGTGTAGCTCAATGGCAACTACAGGGCTTCTGTGGCCCTTGATCGTGCCAGTCAAGGGGACGGGCAGGAGTGGACACATCCTGCAGATCAACACCTAGCTGCAGAGCTACCTTTCACAGCTGGGCTTTGGCTTCTCTGGCCATTGCACCTCGCTGAGGAACGAGAACTGCTTCGAAGAGACAGAGACCTGATGAAGCAAGGCAAGCACCTCTTTGCCAACAAACTTGCTACCCCAGTGAGGAGAGCTTCCAAGTTAGGTTCATGGAGGGATGGAGACACAAGCCTCAAGAGAAGCAGCAGATTGGAGCATAGGTGGAAAACAAGCATGGAATAGGACAACCCGCGCACCAGAGTGCTGCAATAGATGGATACACTTGGAGAAAGAAATGCAGAGAAGACAAGGTGGGAAGAAAAAGCTGGCATATACAGGCTCAAATACATGGAGCTCTGCTGCAGAATAGATCACCAGACAGGAAAAAGCTTTTGGGTAAGCACTGAGAGAGGAGGTGAACAAGAGAACGTTATGATGGGTATCTACTATGGACTGCCTGATCAAGAAGTGAATAAAGCCTTATTAAAACAAATGGAAGATGTCTCCTGATTGCAGTCCCTGTTCTTGTGGAGGACTAACCACTTTTAGCATGCCCTGGGAAGGAAATGGTAGGGCACGAGCAAGCCAGGAGACTTCTGAAATGTAAAAAGGACAGCTTTTTGGCACAGGGGTTAGAAAGACCTACTTTCTCTAAGCTTGTAGAAACTTCTGTCTGCTTAAAAAAAATACTACTGCTGTATGTCAAATACATTACTTCTTCCTCGGTAAAACAAATACCTTTTGCACTGATCTGCTTACACAGCACTTTTGAAAAGACAGAGTATTCTTGGCTGCTCTTTTATCAAGAAACAAGATGGATGTCCTTATGTTAAGGCTATAAAAATTAGTTCTTTATACTTATGACTCACAGAGCTCTTTCTGAAGACGCTTACTCCTTTTTCTCATAATGGACTATTTAGCTTTCATCAGCAGTGCTACCACTAATGATCCTAAAACTGACAGTCTAAAAAACATGATGAGTCCTTACAAGAAGCCTAATAGCAATTATCTTTTCTTAAATATCAACACAGCAGATAGATGCTGAGTCGGCCAGAAATTTTCAGACAGACAAGAACTTGCTAATGATGGATTCTTGAAACTACCAGGGATGGGACAGTCGGAAAACCAATCATCTGCAGGATTTCTCTTGCAACATAACATTGCAAAGTTCTACCACAAGAAAGTTTAGCAGGGAATTCAAAGTCAGTCATCCAGGTTTTTGGAAGAGAAGATGTTGATGTCAAACTTTAAATGTCAGTATCAGAGAGACAGCTGTACAGACAGCAGTTTTGAGAAAACTATTAAGTAACTGGTGACCGCAAGGAAATTTGCCCTAGTCCATAAATCACCTTTAGCAGACCAGAATGAAGTGAAATTGTATCCTGGCTGACTTTGTGACATTACGCAGAATACCCAAGAGCATGACCCATACCTGCAGAGTGGGAATCTTGCTCTGATCTGATCCCTTAGAACATGAGTTATGTCCAAGATTTACAGGCAAGGCTACTATAAATACAAATACTAGCTTAGGATTCCCCAGACTAGGGACTAATAATATATATTTTTTAATTCCTATAAAAAGATTTTCTGAGAGAGACAAAAAGAAGAGTCTTCTCTTACCTTTGACATTTTCTTGAACAAAACCCAAGAAATCAGATTACCAGGACTGCACTTCTCACAAAGAAAAAAGGGTTTTTCTTCAGAAGTCCTATATGCTGCAGATTTTCTAACAGATATCAACACAAGTTATACTTAAAATAACAATTCTAACTGCTGTTAAAATAACCTAATTTAAAACTGCACAGGGTCACAAGCTCCTACTATTACAAACAAAAAGAAGGAAGAAAGGGATAGTTGGGACTACTTCATCCCTTCAAATTTTCAGTTTGGGAAGAAGGTAAAAGTAGAAGGAAAATAACAGGGAAGATGTTTGAACTGTAGCTGCAGCCACAGGCGATGCTACTGGCAAGATAATCCAGTTATGCAGACAAAACCTGCCCTAATACAAAGAACTAAATCCTAGTGGAAAATTACCTAAGTGAGATATCCTTACAGTTCCCATAAATTATATTAATGAGCTCCGAGAAGTTGCTCAAGGTCCAACAGAAATCCTTTAACCATACAACCCACTTTTCCTCTGACTATCTTCATCACCTCTTCAGATCTACATCCTTCTCTCACCCCAAGGACAACCACTCTATTTCTTTCATGCTTGAAGGGGAAGGTCTTTTCATTCTTGAAAGGGTAGGTCTCCCATCTGTAGCAAAGCAGGCACACTATGACTGCTTGGCATTTGGTGGCTGTCCATGTCCCTTCGCTGCAACCCAGCTGCTTCCTGCTCCCTTCCAATTCCCCACAGCACTCTCCAGTTTCCATTCCATGCTACAAAACAGTGGACATCTCTAGATGTTGCAGGTCATAGGACATCTTGTTAAAGAATAGTCCATAACAATCTCTCCAAATAAGTAAGATCAGAAAATCACCATTTTGAACTAATTATATACTAATACATATACTAATGGATTATATATAAAATAAATTTAAGTATGAGTTGCATAAAAATGTATGCTTTCTAGGCACCTATTTCAGAAACATGCATCGGTAAAATTCCTAATGTTCAGCTCAAAATCAGTGGAATGGAACAACCCTTTTTGAAGTTAGTAATGTCTATGAAGAGTAAACAACATTTCAGGCTCACAGTGATTTTTATATAGCTTCATCTCTCTTTTAAGTTCTAATTCAAATACACAGTTTCTCTCAGGTATCACATTTGCTTGAGACTTGTAAGCACTTGGTTATTTAAATGCTACAAAAAACTGTCTTCCAGAACATCTCAGTACAAACAACCTGGATAAAGCCACGGATGTCTGCCACGCACATTTGTTGATAGCTGAGGTATGGAAATTATTAGTTCTCAAAATGCAATCTATTTATAAAACTACATACAATAGTCAGCTACCACAGAACCTATGTGTAAATACAGAGAAACCAGAACACAGACATGTATCTTCAATGAACTAGTACCGTGAATGCAAATCTCCCCAAAAGTTGTGGCAATATTCCTCCAAAATAAAATTACATAGTACCTCAAAACATGGATTTCACATTAAACCCTATAGTTTGAAGGGAACTGACATGCCAAGCAGAAGATCAATGGCAGTGTTTAAATCTACAAACCACATTTTAAGAATTCTGTCCGTTCTCAGACAAGAGAACAGGACACTGAGATACGTAGATGCAAACACAGTTATTTTAAGATCCTGGACACAAACAAAAAAGGTTCTGAAAGATAATGCTCTTTCCAAAAGACTATACCTAATGTCTTCTATGCAGAACGTGAAACAAAGGAAGGTACATTTCGTATCATGGATATACTCTTGGTAATTGGAATTCAATACCTCTCGAAGACAAAGCCACAGACAAGTATGACATTTGATGTAATCAACTTAAGTCAGCATCTAGTGAGTAAAATAAAAGCAGAAAATGGCATCTTAAATGAAGATTAGGAAATAAGCTTGATACCCAAAAGGAAAAGGAAACATTTAATATAAGTGGAACATCACAGCTGTCTTAACAACTAAGGACAGCTATACCTGCTCAAGAAACAAATCCCTACCATCTCATCTTTTCCCCTCAGTTAAGCAGTGTCATCTGCTTCGGTTAGGATGAGCTTCAGACAACTAGCTCTTCACCAAAACCAAATTTCAGTCAGACACTGATCATCTAAAAAACCTGACCATCTGTGTTTCATGAAAGGGAGATGTAAAATGAGTATTAGCAGCATACTGATGAAACTGCAACCCAATCTGTCACAACCTCCTTTGCAGTCTTACATAAAAGGCAAGGCCAGCAGGAATTTAAAAAACCTCATGGGAAAACTTCTGGAAGAGAAGAAACAACTGCTTCCAACAGTTCTGTTTTCTGGGAGAGAATAAAAAGGGAATAATTAAAGCACGGATCTACCAAACACAAAGATAATGTGGAGATCTGGCAACAATCTCTCATGGCCAGTGAAACTGAATGCAGCACTCATGCTTGACACCTTCCATTATCAACACAGTATTTTGAAGCAACAAAATGAATGTAATTTCTGTATGTTATGAGGAAGAAGTAGAAGGAAATAGATTAAAAGTCTTTGAGAACTTCGCAATGATCAAACTGCTTTACCTCTGCAAAGGATTCCATAATACTGATTTTTATGGTCAAGAACAGGGAAGTAAAAAATGGCAGATGTGTCAGAATCTGTCTCAAACAAGTCTAAGCATTGCATTAATGGATGGTGATATCAAGGATCTGTCCTCCCTTTATCAAACCCATCCTCATAAGACAAATGGTCAAGGTCCTTCTTGGCAGCTTTCTGTGAGCCCCTCTCCATTTACTCCACAGTCTTCTTGAACCCATGTACCGAAACTGAACACAGTATAGTAGGTGCAGCCAAATAGTACGACATAACAGCTTCCTTCCATCTGCTGAACGTGTTTCTCCTAATGTACCCCAGTACGCAATTTGCCTTATTCAAAATGGGGACACACTGTTTGCTCATATAAAACTTGGCATCCCCTGCAATCGCAAGGATAATTTCAGCAGGCAAAGCACTTTTCATTTCTCCTTGTGGAACTTCTGAAGTTTCTGCTGGCCCAGTCCTCTAGTTTCTCAAGGTACTTCTGGCCTCAAGCTCTACCATTTAGAATGTCCACCCAACATTTATTATCATCGACAAATTTGCTCAGGATGTACTCTGTTTCACCATCTAGATTGTTAAGATACTGGATAATATCAGCCTCAGTATCATCAAAGAGCCAGCCATTGCATCAAAGAAGGCAACCAGGCTGGTCAAGCCTGATCTGCCTTTGGTAAGTCCACACTATCTGTGCTCAGTTACCCTCTTCTCATGCATGTATTTGAAAACGATTGTGCTTCATTTTCTTTTCAGGAACTGAGATGAAGCTGGCCAGCCTACAGACCCCTGGATCTGCCTCCTTATCTTTCCCACAGACAGGTACAACATTAACTTTTTTTCCAGTCATCAGGAACCCTCCTCAGTTACCAATCTCAAATCTGGTTTTGTCCCTTTCATATAAAAAACACTATATCCTTCAAAAGACTTCATAAAAAGAAAGTGCTGTCACTTCAAAAATCACATCTGGATGTCATTTACTTGATGAAAATCAAGTAACTATCTGAAAACCAAATAACTCTTTCCTTCAAAGCTCTCACCTTTTACCAAAACTTTTTTCATACTCTCCAGCATCATTGTCCAGATTTTTGGTCTTTACCATGACCTTATCTTCATATGTTTTTTTCTTCCTTTTTCTATACAAGTTCAAGACCAAAATCCAAATCCTAATTTTCATTCTAGGTGTATGTATATAGGTATATATATCTAGTTGTATATCCACAATTCTGAGCTTGACAAACCAGCGTATTGCCTTTGCCATTGCATATGCAATGAAGTTGTGCTATTTTGTTTTGGTCAAGGATGTATCAGAAATCTGCATGTCTTCAATATGCTTCACCTCTCTTCACTGTTCAGTCAAATTTGTCTTGACCGTTTATAACTTCATACATTTTTTGTGTACGAAAAAAACAGTTCGGCAATACAATTTAGATATGGTAGTCCTAAGACCTTCGTTTTGCATTGTATCTTCTTCAACTTTTATTCCAAACACTACTGGAAGAGGGGCAGTTTTAATCACAGTGACCTTCACTGTAATACATAGTACAGCTTTGATAGTGTTACCTGATTAGGAGTAGTAAATCTCACAGATGTAATATGTTAAAAGATGTACATCATGTAAAAACTCTTTTCCTGCCAATCAATTACTTTTTCTTTTCACAGTAGTAGAATTAATCACCAGCATGACATTTTTATTGCTGCTTCTTCCTCCATCTGAAGGCAAGTGCAAAACCAAGATTTAAGCTTCGTGCTTGCTCTCGTGATTTTTACACATTACCCAACATCTAAGTCCCTTACACATTCTAGAAAACACACACGACTTGAAAGGAGTCCACATTTCTGAGCATATCGAGCCCTATCCAGCCCACCTTAAACTGGGTTCTAGTCTGTCTTTAAACACAATTTTGAGGGAACTATTTCACATCCACAACATAAGTTGGATAACTGCTTTACTCATAGGCACAATCAGGCACTTCACAATTCCAGTAATTAACTAGAAAGACAAATTTCAGCATGATTTACACTTCCAGTGTAAAAATTGAGAAAATCTATTAAAAGAATCTAGATTTATATTTGTTCACCCTTCACCAATGCCATAATTAGAAGACAAAGACTACCTGGCTTTACTGATTACAAAAGTTCTCCATAAGAAGACTAGTAAAACCTACGTGCCTCTGCTATATATAGTCTGCCAGGAACATAAAAGTATCAAGGTTACTTCAACAATATTTGAAAGTCCTGCTGAAAATTCGTGCTGTTACTGAATTCGTACAAAGAGTAAAATTAAGGAACAGGACAGCATCTTACCTATTTTTTTAAACCTGTTCAACAAATTTACCAAATTTGAACAAAAATACTTAACAGACCAGTAAAAATTATGAAAAAAAATCTTAAAACCAGAAAGTTTCCACTGATCAGCCCAAACAAACTCGGCATTTCAATTAAGATGGTATGTGACATACTGGATGACTTGTGAACTTTTCCTTATTTTGTAACAAAATCCTTTTGTTACACGCAGTCTTGTTGCTCCGTTCGTTAATGCAAGTTTTATCTTACTGGGTTAGACCAGATGATCTTTTACCTCTGCATCCTACTATGACCAGCAGTATTTATTTAAGTAGCAATGTGACAATTAAGGAAACAAAGTGATCGTTATCCTTGCTTATCCTCAGCTTCCAGCAAACAAAGTTTTTAAGAAGGACATTGCTCTTGGATCAGGCTGACAATAGCTACCTATCAAATCCAATCTTCCATGAATTTGTCTTGTTCAGTTTTGAACCTCTTTATTCTTCTGGCCTTCCTACCATTTGGCAGCAATGAATTCTACAATTTAAACTATGGATAGGGGTAATTCCCACAGCTGAAGAAATCAATAATGCTGATGCTCTTCTTCTACAAACGCCCAGAATATTAATCTTTCCACATCTCTTCCTACAAAAACAAAGTACACTTTATTTTTCAATTTTTCAGGCAGCCACGATCTGTAATTAATGTTCAATGTCTAGTAGAAAACTGATACATTCAATGCCAAGATGTACTAAAAAACATATTGATCTTTTTATGAGTAGTTGTATAAAAGTCAAGATAGCTTTCTTCAATCTTTACCTAATGAATTTAAGGGTGAAGAAAAATTAGCAGCTGCTGTCAATCATTCAGATAAGCACTTTTCCCCAACTTCATAGAGACAAAAGAGTGCATCTAGACTAACACCATGAATGCACTCTCATTCTCGTGGCCTACAGCTCAGATCCAGACCCTGAGTGTAAATTACCTACAAGTTTCCAGGTAACAAGAAGCTGGACAGTAAGACATCTCTGGCATCATAAGGCATTGCTGGTCTCAAAAGAAGAGAGGCCTGAACTGCATATTATACAAGATATGCCTATTTTACAGTCAGTCATCCTCAAAGATGAAGACCCAGTTAGTCATAACATTATTAAGTTTACACTGCAAAGCATATTTTGTCCTCAAGCTTGAGCCATTTCTTAGTGATCTGAACATAAAGCAATACTGGATCACAAAAGTGATCTTCACAGAATCACAGCATGGTTGAGGTTGGAAGGGACCACTGGAGATCATCTAGTCCAACCCCCTTGTTCAAGCAGGGTCACCTAGAGCACACTGCACAGGATTGTGTCCAGGTGGGTTTTAAATATCTCCAAGGATGGAGACTCTACAACCTCTCCAGGCAACCTGTTCCAGAGCTCAGTCACTCTCACAGGAAAGTTTCTCCTCATATTCAGATGGAGCTTCCTGTGTTTCAGTTTGTGCCTGTTGCCTCTTGTTCTAACACTGGGCACCACTGAAAACAGTCTGGCCCCATCCTCTCTACACCCTCCCTTCAGGTACTTACATACACTGATAAGATGTCCCTGCAGCCTTCTCTTCTCCAGGCTGAACAGTCCCAGCTCTCACAGCCTTTCATCATAGATGCTCCAGTCCCCTAATTATCTTAGTAGCTCTCTGCTGGACTTGGTCCAGCAGCTCCATGTCTCTCTCATATTGGGGAGCCCAGAACTGGACACAGCACTCCAGATGCGGCCTCACCAGCTTGCTGTCCACCAGGACTCCCTTCACTTTTATCTTGACTTTTAAAGATAAATTTCTGTAGTATACATATATTAAAATAGTTTACATACCAACTAATAGGTCGTTTTCTTTCCAGCATGGTGGATGATACCACACCATCCCAAAACTGACATCACCCCTTTACCGCTACTCATGGCCCAATTCCCTGCAAACCTAACAGCAAAATAAATAATAATAATAACAACAACAACAATAATAACAATAATAATAATAAAGCCCTAACTGCTCCCCTACCATGCAGCTCTACTCTCTCTCCTAGTCTGCTTGTCAAGCACATCACAGTGCAGTCACTAGGAACACAGCTTATTCAAACATGGGACCTAATGTGATCCCTCCAGTCACACCTGTTTAAAGCCTCCTCGGCACTCAGGGTAGACTAATAAAGTGGTTGAGTCCCAGATGCTGTATTACTGCTTAGCAAATATTTACCTAAAAAAGATGGAGACTAAAAGGGCTGCAGGACCTCAGATTACTTGGCTTGGGGCTCAAAGGCAGGAGCTTCCAAAGCTCCTGCAGGATCCCTGGGCTCACTTGGTCAGGAGGTAAGAAAAGACCCAGATGCCCACTGTGCTGTCGGGCAGCCATCCGAAGCCACTGCTGCACCTCGTAAGCCTACTTTCGCAGCACAACACACAAATGTAAAGCAACGTGAAACTTTCCCTGCCAAATCTCACATTTAAGTATATAAATCTCAAATTTAGTAAAATTCTGAATGTCTTGGAAGGACACAACCTCATCCTTCTCAGCATAATGACTTTCCACAGGGCCAAAAGCGTGTGTACACATGCTCACACTGTACTCGAGCATCTACGCATTAGCAATCTGACATGAAATAAAACCAGCGAAGCCATACAGCTTACATTAAAAATAAATGCAGGCAAAACATAACCTCAGTTTCTCTCAGACCCAGACCTCAGAGTGTGCAATGCTAAAGTAGTCACTGCATTTCCTTAAACAAGTAGATGCACCAATTTTCATTGTTTCATGCGGTTTTCTGTATGTATCACTTCTTTTAATATCATGCCTGGCTTTGTTCTTTCTTGCAGCGTAAAAACGTGTTAGCATATTAAAATGTTACTAAGTGTATACAGATGTATAGCTCCTATTTGAGCAGCTAGGGGACTGGTAACCATGGTACTGCTTCCAAGAATAGAATTATCATCTGTAACAGCACTCATGCTGTGGCAGTTGACAGAATGGTTATAAATATATCTATTAGCAGCCTGAACTGAATCTTTAAACAGCACTGTAGGGACAGCAGTTGGCTAAAAATAGCTTGACAATATTGCATTTGAACACTTGTCCTCAGAAACACTTTGTCACATACACATAGCGAATTTCAATTTTTTTCTGCATGAAGCTGAAAAATGAACATCTGTGGCACACGAGACAGACTGTATGACATTTTTTGACCTCCATTCCACCCCTATACCAGCACGAATAAAAGCAAAACAGTAAAAATCTTGAAAAGCCTGACATAAAACATGGAGTAATGCCTAGAATTCAAAGTACACAAAGCAAGGGCAGAATCAAAAATCATTTTACAAGAAAAAAAACATACGTGACGATCAGCAGCACACAAATTACATTGTATGAGCTGCTGGAGCTCAGCTTCATTCTAATATACTTCCATATAATTGAAATAAGAAAATGATGGTTACACAGTTGTTACTAACAGCTGTATGAGCTACCTTTCAACATCAACAAAGGAAAACTGTCCAAAAGCAGGTTTCTGAATTCAGCAGTCATGACTTCAGACACACATTCTCCAAAAAAAGGTAGCTACTCATAGCATTTTCATCATCTTAAGTCAAAATCTTTGTGACCATAGTTTATATCAGTGCAGTAATACCAGTGTGGCTATTTAGGTCAACAGCTTAAAAAAAAAAAAAAATTAAGAAAAAGAGCTTCCTTCATTGATTAAGTGAATGTCTGCATTTCTTTAAACTATCAGATGAAAATACAGACTGCTAAGTTCCTAATAAGCAACTATTGCCTGGAAAAAGTGGAAGTCCAAAAAATGATACAAGCTATGAAGATCTTCACAAACAAAAATGTGCTTGCAGAGACAATAATGTCATAAATCATAGAATATTTCAAGTCAGAAGAAATCTCTGCTGGCTATCTGCTGCAACCCACTGCTCAAAGCATGGCCAAGTCAGAGCAGATCATTTAGGGCCTCATCCAGTCAAATTCTATCTACATCTCTGCAGATGGAGATTCTGCAACATCTCTGAGCAACCATTTCCAGGGTCTGAGTATCCTCACTGTGAACAAGAAGTTTCCTAACATCCAATTAAAATTCCGCATGGTCCAGCTTGGTCCACTGCTTCTTGCTGTTTTACAGGGCACCTCCAAGACGAGTCTGGCTCCCTCCTATCTCTAGACCCCCCCATTATACCTTCGTAACTCCTTCAGTCTCAAGACTGAAGAAACCCAATTCTCAGCCTCTCCTCATACGTCATGGGCTCCAACGCCCTCTCCAGCACAGCGGACCTCCACAGGACTCACTCCAGCACGTCTTGCAAAGGAAGAGCCTCCAGCTGGGCACGGTACTCCAGATGTGGTCTCACAAGGGCAGAACAGAAGGGAATAATCATTTCCTTCAGCCTGTTGGCCACACTTTCTCTGCTACAGCCCAGTCTGCAGTTGGCCTTCTTCACTGTAAGGCTCCTGTTCAACTTGTCGTCCACCTGGTCCTTTTCTGCAAAGCTCCTTTCTAGCCAGTCAGCACCCCACCTGCACTGTTGCCTGGAGCAATCTTGCGTAAGATAAGCACTTGATTTTATTTTGGAAGTGTATACATGAGTATGAGTTCTCAGGTTTAACAGGTATTACTTGCATTTAAAATAAGAAATTAAATTTAAACCAAGTTTAAAGTACACTGAATTTGTGTTCTTCAGCAGTAAAGACAAGATCTTCAATGTACTCTCACAAGTAAAACCAAAACACTAGGGAAGAAAAAGTATTTCCCAGCCAAAATGAAACAGGTTTTTTAGAACAGACTTTCCATCTTCCTTGAAGATTATTTAAGGATGAACTACAATGGAAATGCAACCCCTTCTCTCATTTGTGACTCTCTTAAAGTTGTATCTTTGGTAAGACAAAGTAATCTGTCACACAAAACTTACATACTGAAAAAGTAAACTGTACTGTAGTGAGAGGCATATTAATGTTCAGGTGAGGAACTTCAGCTCCTGGGATAATTAGGATTGCTGTTTTCATAAAGCATATGGATCAACCTGCTCACTGCAGTGAGCTCTGGCTGCAAGACAAATGGGACTAACGCTTCCACTCCGATTTGTCTATTGTCAACTATGCATTTGCATCTTTTCTCTCCCTCAAGTTTAGACACTTCCAATCTATTTTATAGATTTATCACACAAGAATTACAACATACCGCACACATTACAATTCTGAAATTCTGCTTTCGGAAAATTTATATAAGCACTGACAGTACTATTCCATATCTCTCTAGGACTTTTGCATATCTGCCAAGTGATGTTACTGACACTAAGATTTTTACTGAACCAGTCAAAGTGTGATGCTTAGCACTGAAGGAAAGCGATGTGTGATCTAGTTGGATCTGGTCAGATTTACAGTTTTTGCAAGCAGAAAGTTTCATGACAGAATAAGCCATTAAAATGAGCAGCAACTTGACTGCTAGCCTTCTTTTAAAACACTGTTTGGATAACTGATACTTGCAGTTACAATCAGATGAAATTAGATACCAATTAGATTAAACCTGTGTGGAAAAGAAAGTAAATCCTGTTCCACTTAACTTCAACACCTGCTACAATAATGTTTTTTTTTCCAAGGAAGGTAAAGGGTTTGACAGAAGTTCTAGTTAAACTTGTGCCACAAATTTAAACAGGACACTGTCACTAGTATTGTATGACTTTGTATAACTCATTAACCAATCTCTGCCAATTGAACTTCATTGTAAGTAAAGGTTTCTGGTATAAATCCTTGCTCAAATCCCATTTGAGTCTGATCAGAATGGCTGCGTTTTCCTCAGGCAATCTGTTGCATGTATCCTCTTACAAGTAAAAGCACAATTTCAAAAGCTGTCCAAATGTATTATATTTTAATGAGATGTTCTAAAATCAATCCTTACGATCAATTGGATGGCTCAAATTTCATAAATGTTTTTGCTTGGACAAACTAGCAGTTCCTCAGCACAAGCTACTGAAGCTAAGAAAAGGTACAACTAAAGTTCAACACAGGGGAAAAAAAAAAAAAAAGCCATCATTTGATATAATAAATTCAGAGAAAACTAACATTCATTCCAAGATCTGATTGACTATATTTATGGTTACCTGATTTAAATTTCAGTCACAGTGCCATCTGGTGACTATTTATACTCTTATACATTTTAAATAGATGGTATGCTTTTAGGCTCATCCAGCTACCTTATGCCATCCAAATACCATGTATTAACCCCCTCTCTTAAGTTCTATCTGAAGGAGAAGATAAAGGATTCTCTATGAACTGGAATGGTACAAAATTTCCAGTTCACATGTTCTTCTTCCAAACCTTTAAGTGCACTAGGAACATAGCAAATTCCAAAACTGTAAATGACGATTAAGTCATATGAATATTGCTATAAAGAAATAAGAAAGTTTCCATTGAGGATAATGAATGGCATGATCTCAAGACTGAGATAAATGGAAGAGTGTGCCTTTTGTCTGCTCTCCCTGGAATTTGGCCTCTAAAAGCCAGCTACGCAAGGACAAACACTGCTGAACATTTTTTTTCAAACTCTATTGCTAAAATTACCGTAGCTGTCATTTAAAAAGTGGTCACAGATAAACAAACATAGTGAAGATGAATGGGAATACTAAATATAAATTCAAATATCCTTCCCAATATCAGTGTATATTTTCCCTCTTTTAAAGCAACCATGTATAGAGGCAATGGGTCAAATTCTGATGCTTTGATGGAGACAGTAACATAGAAGAAAGATTTTTCATCTTGGTGCAGACCTTCATTTTTTCCCTTTCCCCCAATTCACAACAAATATTCGCACTGTTATTCACCCTTCCCCTTTTCCCATAACACAGTAAGTGACCAGACTATAATATATCATGTTTGTCCTTTCACCCCGACAATGAAAGAGGTCTGTTTAGGGGAATACTGTGTTATGTTTGGTAATTTTTTTTCTCAAAAGTGTTTTTCTACAAGACAGAGATGCTCTAATAAGAATACACTAATTAGAAATTAAGATTACATCAAATTTTTCATTCAGAAACTGTTACATGAAAAAGATAGCTATTGAAAAAAAATAACAAGTAGACTTCTGGCTTTCCTTCAGTCTTGAATACAAACACGCCATGTAACACATTTCTGTAAGTTTTTCAATAGGAGTTATCAGATCTCGACTTCATATGAAACAAATTGTGTTTATCTCACGAGTTAGATAATGAATTCCTTCCATTGGTGGTTAGAATCATTAATACTGCTTCAATTCCCAGTCCAGTATCACTTTATTAAATATATCCACAAGGAATCACATGTATAAAAGATGAAATAGTGCTTCAGTTGCTACAATTTTTCTTCAAACTACTTACTAGTTTTCCCATAAGAAAAACAGCTGAGGAGCTCTCAAAGACAGACTTCCTATTTCCCATTACTATATATTGTACAAGTATTTCACTCTTCACTCTTCTTTCATTTTGCCCACATCTCTTCTCTAAGCAAGGAACTTGTGTTATTTTTTCCTTGATAAAGCTAACAATACTTCACAATAAAGCTGTTCAGCATGGAGTCAGTAAAAGACAGAGACTGTAGCAGCCCAGCATATAGGCCCCTGCCTTTAAGGTAGCATAGGAATTGAAAGCAACAAATGGTCTCAACTCTTTTTGACCAGAGCTTTTCTTCTTCTTCTTCTTCTTCTTATTATTATTATTGAGAGAAAAGGTGTTTTCTTCACATAAAGTTATTCAGTAAGGATGACCAACATAAATCTTTGAAGAATGTCAAGGTCTGAGGTTAGACAATTTCTCTACCAACATATATGCATCTAGCCAAATAATAGGCTGGGTAAGAGGAAAAATGCTGCAGTGCAACAGAACAACTGCAGCTCTTCACTCCTCCTAAATTCCTTTGCATTTCGCTCATCTTCCCAGTTTCCCTGAGAATAAAATCAGGGATCACCTCCTTCTAGTCTGAAGATGCTCTTACTTCATCCGCTTTTCCCTGTTGCCTTTTTGTTGCATCCTATTGTTGCTTTCACCCGTAGGTTTTGACAGCCTCGCAACACGGCTTCTGCACCAGATGATCGCCTTATGGTGCCGTTTATACACCTCAGTACCAATGCCACGAGTCTGAAGAGTGGCTTTGAAAATATCACTGGGCCATTCAACATGACATTAATGACTATCTGAAACAGTTTGGGGAAATAACCAGGGACCCAGGCCAACACAAATAAGCCTGCAGATGCATTACTTCAATGGATTAGACCATGCTCTAAAATCTCAGTGTTTGCGATCTTATCACATCAGGAAGGACAGAAATGCACTAAAACTGACAAAGTCTGCAAATAGTACAGAGTTTATAACCACACACAACTGAAATGGCAAATATGGGGGTTTGGAGCCCCCCTTGCCCCATTTTAAGCTGGACATTTTCTTTATTCCGGTGACACTGTTTCAATTTCCCCAAAACCGTGCAGGCCTTTTGCTATCCTCTGGGGAGCTCTGCAATGAGATCTACCAATTTTCCTTAATGAATTAGGACCAGAAAGCTTCATTAGAACTGCCATATCATGACTGCTAAGTACCACAAAACTTTCATAATTACAACATTTGACAAAAATGTAGTAACAAAACTCACCTCACAAAACTCTTTGGTTGTAAGAATTCATATAGATATTCAATACTTTTACTCTATATAACTTAGCATAAACAAACTAGTGCCCACATTTGCATTCAATAAATAATGGTTTTATTCTGTTATTCCACTTTCAAGTCAAAATAGGAAAATATGAACATTGGAAGACTATTACGCAGACAATTGAAATAGATTTCTGCAAAAAAAAATATTCAAATGCTTGACTTAAGCTTTCATCTAAATAAGCATCTTCAAAGCAGCACATTTTCAAGCACGTGTTAAACAGAAGCAGTAATAAGACAGCAGCCAATTTTCAATTTTAAATGAACAAATTTTTAAACTTTAGAAAGTAAATTAAGAACTGACAGAAATGACAGCTGAAAGTAGCAGAATAGGCAGAGTATATTTTTTCTAAATATAAAACAAGTGAGACTGAAATACACAAGCCTTAGTATTTTAGTTTGATTTATAAAAGCAAGTTATATTTCCTTTTTTGTTTTTTTAATCTTCCTACTTGTATACAATTTTAGCGGCCAATTATCAGTTTAAAATTAATTCACATAATGCTGAATTAATTCATATTACTTTGCAATTTCCAAGTTATTTGTAGCTTCGTGTGCCTCAGAGCCTCAATCATAGGTTACAACAGTGATGGTACCGATACATATATTTAATGAAAGTTGTATGATTTTCCAGGAAATACACAATCCTGCAAAGTGTTTAAAAGCCATATCATGAACCTTCAGTCCTGGCTACTGTGAAACCCAAGAGATGGGTTAACCTCAAAGAGAACAGCTCCTCTGACCAAACTTTTTAAAATCAGAACCAGTGAAACAAATCCAGGCTAAAATCCAAAGACTAAACTTCTGACCCCTGAAACCGGTGGCAGGGAAACTTTACTGCACTTTCCAATAGCATTTAACTAGAATAATTTTTTTTTAATCTGTGCTTATTTCAAATAATAAAGAAAAACGTTAATTTATGAAAAAGATAGCTACTTAGCAAAATTTGCACTATTCCTACCAGTCCCTCAATCATATGTTAAGTTACCGAGAGGTCAGTTTCCTGAATTAATTCATGTATAAAAGCATAATCCATTTAGGGGAACAAATAATTTATACATGCCTTCTCTAGCTGTCTAGCTATTTTTTTTAAAACTTTGAACTCAGCTTCATTTTCAATCACGTATTAATGGCACAGGAAAATTTATTAAAAATTAAGCCATTACCTTTGTAGGGAAACTTGAGGAAATTTCATTTTTGGGACATATCTAGAGGCTTGATTTCCAGTTGGATTTCTTTAAAAGAGGCTTAGATTGCAGCCAAATAACACCTTTCTGGGATGCTGTGATAACTTTAGCTTGAATTAATCCAAACATCACGTGAAGTTTTAGTCAGACATAAGAATCAATGCATTCAACACTTGCCAAGACTGCCGTAACGCCGAAATGTCCTCTTAAATTAATATCAGAACAGGTGTGGCACTGCATTTTCAAGAATGAGTACTGACGTTCACATCGATTCTAACTAGATTGCTTTTCAGAGGCCAGCAACATAAATAGAGCCAGCTACCTAAGCAGCTATTGGCATGGTTGACATTTTAACATGACATTGTTGTCAAAACAATGATACACATCTGGGTAACGCTCAGAGCCATACTCTTGTCTTCTAAGTTACTAGACCAAAAAAGTAGAGTAAAAATGAAAACCAACCCAAAACATAGCGATTTGCCGTAGATGATATGATCATTAGCTGCTAGAAAGTCCTGAATAAATGTTAGTGGCAGGGTAGGGTGGATTCCTGCTAAAGACAAAAAAAAAAGAAAAAAAAAAAGAGTAGCAATCAAAGTTGTTTTAAGAATGTGGGCATTGCTGTGGAATATCAGGTAAGAGGCAAATAATATTCAGATTTTAGTGAAATTTTACCTAACAGTGATAGTTCAATGAGCTAGGTGCAGCCTAGTGTGCCTCAGACTAGGGACTATGCATGCACTGGAGTCAAATATGGAGCAAAATTTAAGGTATAGCCCAATTTAATAAGCCAATAACTAGAAAATCTGTTCTTATACATCCTGTCATGTCACGTTTGGTCCCTGTTTCTCTTACTGGAAAGAGACAGTACTATACTATAGTATCCTAAAGTATCATAGAAGTATAATACACCTTGAAGACATACAGATATCTCTCAGCTCTTCACCTCAGCTTTCATTTAACAGTTCAATCAACCCATATTCCTCCAGATAACCTTAGTCCCCAGGAACCCAGCGCTCCTCATGTCCTATATCGAGAATCCACATTTGACATTGTCTGCAGCTACATCCAGCCGCTCCAGGTCTGAACCTACTCCACAAGTATCACTGTTGCAGCAAAGCACTCCAGTAGCTCTAAGTCTGCGATGGGTATCTTCCACTCCATTGCTTTCCAATCAGTGCCCTCAACAAAACCCATAGAAAATATTGCTAGGAAATGCATTTCCAGTTCCATAATATGGAAATCTCTTTTCAGAATCTGCTACTATTCTTCAAATTTTTTCATCATTCATAAAAAAAAAAAAAAAAAAAAAAAGCCACCTATTCACCTGGACAGACAAGTTATGAAAAACTTCAAGCTACTCCTTTTGACTTGTATGTTGAGCTAAAATGAGACTTAATAGGATTAAAAGAAAAAGAAGCCTACTAGAGCTCCAAACATGTAGCCACTCTTGAAAGTTGAGTAATAAGTTTTAAAAAAAAGGGGGGGGGGGGGCCTAAGTTACCAAAATAAAATGTACCTTCCTTAAAAGGAGGAAAAAAGCAGGAAAAAAGGGGGAAAAATGAAAAGAGGTTAGAAAAACTGTGAAATTCTGCTGAGAGGTAACGTTGCAAGATATTCATACGCCAATCCATCACATTTGTTTAGGTTAGTCCAAGACTAACACTTCAGCGTGTCTGACAAAATTTTAACGAAATGTTTCACCACACTGCAGACATTAACCATTGGGGCAAACAGGATTAATCGTTCCCCATTCTGCAACATTTTAAGGTTTTTGCTTTCAACCTCTTTGAACCAGCTGTTCTTTTCCCAGAGAGCAAATTTATAAAGGACATTTTCCACTGTTTTTCTAATCTCCAGACCTGAGGGTTTCTGTTTCCAAAAGCAGATTTCCTTCTTAGAAATTTCAGATAGTCTGCAGGGAAAGCATACTGGACAACAGCTGAGCAGTTTCCTCTCTTTCTTAAGATATGTAAGAAGACTCCAGGCACTTTTTAACTCTTTCAATGATCACAATTTAATCTTTATCCACTGAGAAGTCTCCAATAACTTTTTACTTTTCGGTTCTCTTTGTAGGGCCATGAATCTAATAGACAGCACTGTGTTCTACAGACCAGGTATTTTATACCACTGTTACACTAACAGAAATAAAAACTTTGGATTAAAAAAATAATAATATCAATGGCACTAGATGTCTGTTTGAAGAGTTCAAAGAAATTGGCTCTTTTTTTTTTTTTTTTTTTTTTTTTTTTTAAGAATAACAGGATGGCCAATTTTTAACAGTTTGTCTTTGCCCACTATTTTAGGTGGTTGTCAACTAAGTCACGTATCTGCATATATTAAAATACATGAGAAAAAATGAATTGTGAACCCTACACTGAATGACTTCCTTACCTCGTAGTCTAGGAACATACGCGGCACAACCATTTTGAAGTACATAGTGCGATTTTGATGAATCTAGGAAGGAGGTCAGAAGTTAAGATGTAAAACAAAAATTCACTACAAACGCAACTGTTGGCTGACTTGCATTTCCATTTGGTATTCTTTTCTGTACCCTTAAAAAGCCGAATGCTCATGCGGTTTGATTTTTTCTGAATAATGCTGCAAGTCTGTAAGTTGAACAAACAAGGAGAAGAGAACATGAGGAGAACCGTACTGACTTTCACACATTAAGCTAGTACAAGGTACTCAACAGATGGCACGATTCCTGAAAAAGAAAGTCAGGATTTTCTATGTGGCAAAGTACTTGAATGAGTAAAAAAATACTATAGGAGCGATGAGAACAGATAAATAACCAAAAGGCTGAAAAGCTCCCAATGGCTTAGTTATAAAAGTACTATCCTACCCCAAAAAGGCAGTTCTAGAAATGGTTATACACCTACTAGTTGTACAAAGGAGAAAAAGAACAAGTGAAAGGATAAGGCAGGGCTATGCATGTCTGAAACGACGAACAGAAACGCGCAGGTATAGAGGCAGAAGAAGAAGCTGCGACAGCACTGACACTGCCCTTGCCCTGCCATACATTGCTTGGGCACGGGAGGCCCTCTCCAGGCACTGGAACCAATCTTGGCCATTTCTTCTGCCACCGGACAGCAGCAATTATGGCAACTCTTCCCTTTCAGGAAGGGCAACTGAAGTTATTTCAGGTTACGGCTGTCAAGTAGTCCTTCTGGTATCATCTCCTGTATGTGCCTCCCTGGCAAAACTATCAGGTTGATGTCTGGATTTCTCCCCACTTCCTCTTTCATCCGGCATCCCATAGAAGTTTGCTCTTGAAGTATAATTTTCATCTCCTATTCCTTGCTGTTCCAGAGGAGATTCAAAGGCACATCTGTTAGCAGGTTAAAAGGGCCTGAGGCCATGTCCCTGCAGTCCAGTAGGACCCAGCCTGGCATTACACACTGGAGGGAGCTGCCATGCCTTGTTCACCACGTACTTAAGCCATCACCCCTGATTTCCATGGGGAACCAAGGTCCCCTGGCAAGACAAAGCATACAGAGAGAGAATGACCATATACTGACTGCCATGCTTTTGAATTTAAATGCCAAGTGCCTTTACAAATAGGGTAGCAACGCTACCATTAGAGCATGAGGGATGGCCCCCGCTGGTTAAAATCCAGCTGTAGCCTGACATTTCCAATTCTACTGCACCTATACTAGGACATCATTGTTCACAGTTTTCAAATGCTCTTGGATACCAAGTATAAAGAACAGTTAAAATAATCAAACCATTTTACTCATTTTATAGTAAACAAATCCTCAGAATGAAGTTCTGTATTATAGTTATGTGATGGTAGCAACACAAGAGAAATACAAAAGGTTAGTTTCAAAACTGCACCACGTTCAAAACCGTACATTAGAAGTTGTAAAACTGGTTTCACTACTTGACAGAGATACAGCCTGAATAGCAAAAACAGTACCTTTTGGAAAATTATCATGCAGCTGGAAAGGCAACGTTCTCCCTCTCTTTGGATAAGATCTCTCTCGCATAAGCAAAAATTCAAAATAAACTTCAACAATAATTGGACTCACATGAGCTCCCTAACAAGTGGACAAAAGACGACCAGGACTAGAAGGCCCCTTTACCTGCTTCAAAATCCAGCAGTGGAAACTGAACTGAGTTTTCTGCCACAGAAATATTTTAACAAAATGGGAAGACTCTCTAAAAACAGGTGTTTCAGTTCAGAATTCTTGGCCTGATGTTGGAATCACTGAATTATATTCATCAGGATCAGACTCAATGGATCATTAGGGGGAATTTTCCCAGGATGGATTAGCAGCACCCGGGTAACACATGCTTCTTTATGTCCATTTGCAGCTATTCCCTCCTATTCTAGGCTGGAGCAGGAGCGAACATTGTTGTCCAAAAGTGCCTGTCAAGCAAGCAGATAAAACACTTGCAGAGAGGGTTGGTTTGACCAGAGCACTGCAGCACAGCATCAGACCAAGAAAGAACAGAAAAATATACTTAGAAATGGACCTAGATAATTACCCACTGGAAACATGCATCTGGCAGCAAAGAAATCTAGAAATGGGTTTTGGAACTAACAAAATATCGGGATGCTAAGCAGCAAAATATCTCATGTTGAATTTCTCCAGCAGCCAAGATAGAGGATTTGAATTGTTGTTGGGGGGTTTTTTTGTTTGTTTTAACAAAGAAAAAGGATTCCATCAACCATTCCTCATCCTCCTCAGAGAGGACCATTTGGTGGTTATACCTGAAATACTTCCAATTATATACTTCTTTGTACTGATCTTGGACAAGGCACCTACTCATTGTTCCGGACTGTCAACCACTACATCAAATGGCAACAGGAATAATACAGTCGTCTTTTACTTGCATTTACATAGTGCTTAACACAAAAATGAGGGGCTTTTTAGGAAATACCATAATCCAAATAGAGCTATTTGTACAAAACTTGAAATGTGCTGCTCAGTTTGCTGATTAATTTATGCAAAGACATAACATAACTGTTATATTAATAAAATTAGTATATATAAATTAACTATTGCCATTAAGCAATCTAGAAGCCTCCTTGCTCCAAACAATCACTTTATTAAAGAACGTGCATTTTAATTGCTTCTTGTCATTTGTCTTTTTCTCTTGCTCAGACCTATTTTAGCTAAATCAATAATATGCTTTAAGAGTCCCAGGTTTAAAATTAGCTACTCTTCGTGAGTCCTCCAATTTTAAAAACATAATTCTAGAGAATGATATATTATGTTCACTATGTTTAATGGCTACAGTCAGTTGAATCACATCCAAGTCAGTTAACTTTTATACTAATATATCTCCAAACTGCAGATCTCTAAGTCAAAGGGTATAGAAAATGTTCTAGGCACAAGCAACATGTATCACTTAAAAGGATGAGTTTTCCACTGCAGTAGCAGTAATATTTCTCTCTACTACCCTCTACCACTGGAGAACAAAATTTTTATTCCATTTAAACTTAGTAACATTAGGAATTCATTTTACTATAAGTGTATACCTTCGTAAGGTTAGTTCTAAACCAATCACAGAGAAAAATCTAATATATCACACTCCTATTGATCCTACAATAAAACAGCATCTCAAAACTCCTGAACTTTCACCTTTTCACATAATAATAGTTTTCATTATCTCGTTTTCCTCTCACGCCATCAGTCATTCCAATATACAGCAAAGAGAGCAGTTTAACAACAATCTATAGAAACCAGTTTCACAAACTGGCTAACAAAAGATGAGCTATAACTTGCACCTATTTCATGTAAAAATACTATAAATAGCTTTTTTTTGTCTTACTTTTTCTTCTCTTGTACTAGGATTTTTCTCTCCCCTACTTTTGACCCTTTTAGATCATTTTTCATTTTTTGGAAATGTAAGGCTTTTAAAGACAGAATTGGCCTACTTACACTAACGAAGAGTTAGACTTCAGCACTGAACAATCATAAAGTTAACGTTATTATTCTTAGTGCTCTATGAAGATATGATGCCTATGTTAAAGCTTGATTGTGTTGCTTCTACGGCTCTTTTCACTGATACCAGTGGAAAGTCTTAAACAAATAAAAACCAGAATTCTCCTAAGCAATCCCTCAACCAGAATATTAAGCGAACCCATCTTACTAGGAAATTGCAAAGTATGACATTTAAAACCTGTTTTACCCCATTAACAGTAAATGTGGAGCTTGCTGTGATGATTATCCAGCCATTTCCCTAGGTGAAACCGAACTTGGTAAAGTAGATTCTGATGTGCCCTTTCAAAAATGGCTTCGCATCAATTACAGCTATCACATTCTGCGTTTCCAATTTCTTCCGCTGAAAAACTACAGCACTTGACCTACTCTTTTGAAGTCCCTACAGTGATAAATTACTAAACTTCATTCCCTTTCTCATACTCCTGGGTAAGGCAGCTATTAAGAATGCCACTTTTAGCTAAACAAACAGAAGACGTGCTATCTAAAGATTCAGCTTTTCTATTAAGATGCACTCTACTCCTCTGGCAAGTTGCCCCAAAACCAGAGCAAACCCCATGCATAAATGTGGTCTGTGCTTGCGATGGAGAAATTAAGAATATTTCAAGAATAAAGTTACTGGAAAATTTACAAAACTAAACTTTCTTGCAGAATTATTTATTCTCAAATATAGAGGAAAAAACCCTGATCTACATATAAAAGAACAGAATAAAGGTGAGCAGCTTCACACAAGCCATGGTTATACTGCTGAGAAAGTCCTGCATACTGCACACGGAGTTTAAAATCAGCTTTCAGAAAAGTTGCTCTTTATTATTTGTCAATAGTATACCACAGCAAAAGACTAAATTGATAAAACCTACGGAATCTCAAAAAAGATCCAATAAACATTTTTTAAAAAGACACTATCATCTGCACGATGAGCAATATTTTAGCAACAATCTAACATGAGGTTTAAATAAACTTCAGCAGTGAATTTCGAGATTACCACCTTCTGAACTTGCCCATTTCACATGGAAAGAACTAAACTTTAGGTCATCTTCACGGAATGCAAAGAGAGGGAAAAGAACCTATAATTATCCTTTCTTTTTCACCTCTTCATCCGTAAATGGGCTGAAGGTATCGGGCAGCAAGCACTGGACAAGAAATGTAAGTAGCAAGTGCTAATAGCAGCACCTACAGAAATAACTATGAGTAAGATGGAAATACTGCTTGCCAGTAGTGTTGGCTAATGAGATGTGAGTCTAACTAGATGCTTTTGGATGTAAAGGAAGATGGTGTTCCTCATTTAACTCCCGCACAGCACCAAAAGTAATACTACATTTACTGAATAACTGTTTCAGTTGCTGTGATTTAGGGAGCACACCTCCTTTCCCACAAACTACTCTTCCACACGACACATCATTTTTACCCTAAATGATTGTTTACTAGCTCATTTCATTAAGTCTATCATATTAGAATAACTTTTTGAGATAGGCCATCTATTATTGTTTCAAGGGAAGATTTATAATAGTAATACAACATCATTATTAGAATTTAAGTCACAGGAAATAACATATTCACATGTAAACTTACATTTCTAACTAAATCACTAAGCAAGCAGGAAAAATATATCCTCCAGGTATCAGGTCTCCAAAGCTATAACCAAGCAGCCTCCCTTTCTTTCAGGGCAAAACAAGACACAAAAAGATACAATGAAGGAAAGAAGCTTGTTGCAAAAAAAAGTCCGGAGGGGCATGCATGAAGCAAAGCTTTATTAGCAGGACCCATAACTGACCGCATACATTCACATCAAGGTTACCCGGTGGGGGGGGAACAGGAGAAGAAGAGAAAGAGGGAGAAAGAGAATAAAGAAAATGCTGCACAGTGGCCAGCCTGGAGCAACAGGAGTCACGAGACAAGTCCTCTCTGGGACATCAGCAGGCAGCCTCCCCAAACACTTCCTTCAGAGTAATTACGTAGTTATTCCCTATCAGTTTTCTGCTTGTGACACTATTAGTGCTACTGGAGCACACCTGGTCAGGTGTGGGCGTTGTGTGCTGACGAGCAGTTAAGCTTTGTGCTCATATACTACTGCATAGTATTTATCTGGTAGGTAAACCACCTACCTACTATGTTATCTACTTGGCTCTGAAGCCCTTGGTACTGCTAAGGCACCTAAGCAAACTGCATAATGAGCCTAATAGCAGTAAAGCAAAAATTGTTCGCAAAAGTTCTCAGAATATTGATTATGCTACCGCACATTTAAAAGGATTGAAATTTGAGTATCTAGCTTAGCAGTGAAAATGTAGCCTTGAATGTTATTGAGCTTCTATGGAAAAAACTCACAAATACAATGCTAATAAGCAGAATGTACAAGCAGTCAGTTCAAGACCTTTTTTTTTTTTTGTCTTACTAAGTAGCAGTGGGATTTTGAAACCAAAGTAACACTAAATTCACAATGAAACAAAAAGTATGATTCCATTCCTCCCCTCAATCCAGAATTTTACCTTCCAGAAAAGCACAGCCCAATTCCATAAACTACTGTTCACTACACCTCCAGTATGTTCTTCTTCACCTGCTTGATGCCCAGTATACCTAAACTTCACATTGAAACATTAACCTTATATCGCACAATATTTTCTTTTATAGAGAGACCTAAAGAATTGAATCGAACTCTCTCTGAACTTCGATACTATTCGGTGAGAGGCATAATCTTGTCTTAAATGTCAGGAACTAAAATGTCGTTAAGGTAGCTTATAGTTAATGGTGATAACACAGCACCTCTATGATACTCTTCGCATTTAACTTCACACTCACAGGTGTTGAATTAAAATCCTGAATATACTTTCAAATGCAAATGAATGACTTCACTAGATATCAGATCGATTTATATAAGCATTGGAGATCCTTCACATTTTCCACCCATCAGAGCTGCCCTCTCACTTGCTCTGCTCAGGTCTATTTTCTGGTCCCTTTCAGCTTCTGCCACCACGTTTCCCACCAGAGCAGCTGCCTTCCTCCCAGCCAGTTCCACACTTCTGGGCAAGGGAAAAGGCTACAGTCAACCAGAAATTGTAATGACAAGCCTAGGGAAAAGGAGCACAGCAAAATTCAATGTTTATCGTGACCCATAAATTAAATGGGTAAAAATATTGCATAAATCTTTTAAAGCATGAAGTGTGGAAATATATTAGGCCATAAAGTGAACAAAATACGCAGAATCTTCAGAAAAATCCTATTATAATTGAAATCTAAGTATCAAACAATTGAAAAAGTCTGCATTACACAGAATGCAAATCTCTTCTGTATTTTCAGGTAAGTCTCTCTGGAAGAATCCTTGTGTGGCAGAGCAAGATGTTCTGCACTTGGGGGAACACAGACCTTTTAAATATTATCTACAAATTTTTTTCATGAACAGGCTCAAGCTCACTCTGTCCAGAAGCTGGTATGGCTGAACATGAGTCAGTCAGGAACTGGCAAAGCGCGCAAACAGGGAGACCAAGTATTGATGAAAGGTAGTTCACTGTTGTGTGCTAAGTCCAACAGGAGAACAAGAGTCTTCAGAGGGCCGATCAACTGCCTGACCTCATCTACCCTCATTAAGAGACAGGAACAAAACCTGCAACAATGTGCAAGAGCAAAATTCAGATACATTTACGGGGAAGTATCCCGAATTTGTGACATATGTGGCACATGACAGTTTACATTGTGAGAGCATGAGAATATAGGTGACCCCTGTCCTCCCCTTCGTCATCTGTCCTCTGGAAGAACTGCTCTGAGGAAGCAGATATCCCACACAAGCAAAGCATGGCGACACACATCTAAATCTCTAATTGCTCTTAAAACTTCCCACAGAGCTGACTGAACGTCCACTATCCTATTCTGAATGTTTGCCTCAACCCTCTTCTCCTTCAACTTGCCACCACCATAAGCTCATCTTTTCTTTTTCTCCACTACTTTAACCCCGCCACCTTCCCCTCCACCCTACCTTCCACTACCTTCCATTTAGCTCCTGAGTAACCCTCCTCCAGAAGCCCACTTCAAAATTAGGATTTTCTGCTGTCTTGTCATAATGTCATCATGGGAATAACTACCCAGTGCTATTCTATCAGCAGAGCGCGCTGCAGAGTACCAGTTACCTCTTAAGCATTACAGTGATAAACAATCCAATGACATTTGTACTTTACTGTATATTTTTCAGTGGTCTCCCCATCCCCAAATGGGTTCTTCTACCAGTTATAGTGGATGCTCAGAGGGGCCTCCTTTCCCTCATGTGTTTGACTGTCCTATTTCCAATGTAACAACACTGGGACATTCTGAAAAAAAAATAGATACTGTATATTGTCTGCTACCACTGCACACTGACTATACTAATGACTCCAATGTAGTCTGGCAAGCGGATGATAAACCTACCAGAAATCATTAGTCTCAAGAGATGCTGAGACATGCTAACTACAGCAACAGGATTTTACTGTAGTTGAGTAGCAAGGCCAAGGACTGCAACGGATGTCTCCTCGGGCAAAGAACCTCTCGTGCCTGTGGAGTCTATTACTGTTCCCATAAGCTCGGTCCATTGTGCTGATGTCAAGTTTAGTTTTTCTTTGTTCATCTACATTGAAAAAGAGGGACAGACAGATAAAGTGTGTTTTATATAGGGGATTGTTCCTGCTGCAACTATCCTTGATGAGATATTTGTTTGGGTATAAGTAGACTATCATACCTTGTTCACTGAGTGACAATGAATAAAAGCCTTGAGAAAACAGTGCTTTTGTCAGGCAGAGAGTGATTCTATCCAAACTCTGCTACCAAAGCAAGACAAAATTTTAAGTATTTCCTTCGTGCCTCAAAAATTGCAAAAATGGAAGTGCTCAAAGTCGTAAACCATTCAGAATTGAAATTGCAGCTACTGCAGTGATAGTATTGAACGTAGAATACCGGATTGAGATGAATTAATTGAATTCATTCAAAACAGGGGGGAAGGTAGCAGTTTTAATTTTCCTGCGGCACTGGGGAAAAATACTTAGGTAAAATCTTTTCCTCGTGGTCTGAGGGAGAAGCATTTCCAGGGCACAACAGAGCATTCATTTCTTGACGCAACAATCTGCACAGGAGGAAGAGCATTGGGAGCAGAAAGAGTGCTGAATACCCAACAAACTATTTATAAAACCAAAAAGCTCCTAAAGGAATATAATCAACTGCCAAACAGGGCAGGGAGGTTAGAGGATTTAGATCCAGGCTGTTCAAACTGCAGGTTTTCATCCACGACCAGATCATAAACAAATGTTGCCTGGCATAGACCAATGACCAAAAATTCAAAGCTCTCTCATTTTCGCAGAACAAATCCATTTTTATTTTGCTCTTTGTCACAGAAGCAATTGCAATTTTTGGCCACGAAAGCAACATAAAGCACCTTCCTGACCCAGCAAAGCTCGATTTGGCTCCCTGCCAACCAGAGTTCAGTAACTGTGACTGGCTTTAGGGTACTTAGCTCACAAATCACAATTAACCAATCCAAAAAAAAAGAAGAAGAAGAAAAGATGATGCTGGGAGAAACAAACCCGGGAAGTGAAAGTGCCCCTTGTGAAGCATTACATGCTTTTTCTATTATATGAATGTTCTAGCTACACATACAATGCTGGCATGAATACACCAATACAAAAAATCCAAAACATACTTCCAATATTTTCTTTCAACTAAAAGACCACCCTTTCAATTTTTGAACTGGTCTTTCATCACATTAGGGTCATGCAGCTTTTCCTACTCCCAGGAGATTTATTTTAGAGAAACCACGAACGTGGTGTTGAACCAAGACATTTCGATGGATAATTTGCATTTTCACCTGGTGACAGATGGGAACAATCAGTGAATTACCCTCACACAATGGCAATCTCTGTGACTTTAAGGACCAAACTCGATTCAATTGATCTCTCCAAGCTTGAAGTCTGTAACAGGTGGCATGGAGTGAGGGTGGATTTCTTCCACCACTGTGAAGCACTACACTAGGCCAAATAAACTCAGCTTCCAAGCATGAAATCCAGTACAGAACTCCCCAGGTTAAAAATAACACATTTTGTGCTGAGAGATGATGATACTTATTTAACTTTTTATGCAGCTTTTGCATTCAGGCATAGAAGAGCTGAATATCTAAACACAGTCTAGTGTTACTCAAAAAGTAACAAACTCAGCCCTAAAACAAGTCCTTTCGTGTACCAGTACTCACCCTGTAGCATTCATGTACCCTGGGATGACTAAGGTTTTTAAGCCAACGGTTACCACAATTACTCAGAAGAACAGCAGAAAAGAGTGTATCTGAACATAATATTACACTGTGATATTCTTTTCAGCTTGAGGGGGTATGCAAGCTTTATCATGAGGCCATAAAGCAATTTTTATACTGAATTTATGAGATCATTATAACAACAGTCATTTCCAGAAGCCAGTGACTGCTTTATTAGAAGACAGCCTGTAGCAAAATTGAAATTGCAGACTGCAGGGAAGTTCAAGTGCAATACTGGCACTATGCAGTATTCTAGCACTTTGAAGCACAAAAACTGTAAGTAAAACAAGTTGAGAGGGAAGGCTTAAGCATCAATGCTTAGAAGTATCTAAACAAAGACATTTCAGAAACAGTAACAGCAGTAATACTGACTTACATCAGTTTTCATTTGCAAAGATTCGTCTTACTTTCGAAGACTAGCTTATGCACATACAGGATTGAAAAATAACTACTTATCCTGAAAATTCACAACAGACACCTATTTCTAAGTCATAAATGACAGCAGAGCATTTTCACAGCATGTTTACGATTTCACGTGCTTAAGGTTTCACAGTAAATGTTTAAGGTCTGTCTTGTTTCTTAACTTAAAAACTCCCGCTTGCTGCTCGCATTAGTCCTTGTCAAGCCACTTTAATTAACTTGACTATTACAAGGCAAACCTTAAAATATAAGTGAGCAATCATCCCAAAGGGCACTGTGCAGGACGCAGGCAATAGCCCACGTGTTCAGAATTGTTCTGCAGCAGCAGCAGGAAATTGAAATATCTTCTAGGGAGTTCTGGGTCATTCAAAAAGATTCATAAATATCAATTTTTTTTTAGATTCCAGGACAAAGGGAATGCTGGATCATCTCTGTTATATATCCCAGATTGCCACACTTCAGACAGCAATGTTCCTTCTGTGCAAAAGCCTTTACATTTGTCAACAAACATAGATTCATATATTCTGAAAGACAGGCAATATGAAGTCAAGCAAATCAAAATTAAAAATACAGCAAATCCACCAGAACCCAGCCAAGAAAAACAGATCAGAATACACTTTGATTGTATCTTTAATGGCTAATTGACTCAATTATTCACAATAACTGCCTGATTTTTTAATTGGAATTTGTCTGGCTTTTATTTTAAGTTGCTGGTTCTTGTCATGTTTCTCTACTAGACTGAAGAGCCCTGTCAAAGTAAGTAGACAGAAGTGGCAGACAGAAGTAAACAGACAGTAATAAACAGAAGTCGTAGACAGTGCGAGAAAAAGCTGGATATAATACCTGATCGCAGAATGACTACAAGTCAAAAGTAACGTAGTCACCTAGAGACAAATGCAATGTATTGAATTATGACAGGTAATGTCTTCTGGCCCTTTGGCCTGTACCAACTGTGTATGCCCACATACACGTAGACTTAATTATGCAGATAGTCTGGTGGATCTAAAAGTACTTCTAAGATACTCTAAGTAGGTCTGAACTTAATAGGCATTTTTAATTCAGCCAGATCAAAGCATTGATTCATAGTAGTTTAATTAGTACAAACTGGGATGTGACTACTATTTAGAAATATAGTAACACGGGATGTGACTACTATTTAGAAATATAGTAACATGGTAAAGACAAATAAAGCTTTTAAAAACGGAGATCTGTTAAAATGACATTAGCCATGACAGTAAGTTATCCTACAGATGGTGACACCCTCATTGTGGTTTTCTCTCTTCTCTTCCATAAGAGGCAAAGCTTATAGATCTCGGAAGAAACTAAATCATACTTTTATTTGATGAATCTGCCTTGCAAATATGTGATCAGAATATTACAATTTAAGTAACTAGAAACATAATTTTGTAGGCTTCCTCCAGAGCTTTATTCTGTTAGATGTTTGAGCACCCTGATTTATATTTTTCCTGTTGATCCTCTATAGATTTTCTCTACCAAACACACTTCACCAAAAATACGATGTTAGTGATTAAGCCAATTTTAGAATAGATGTCTAACACAGTAAAGTGTTAATTTCAGGCATGTTATGGGAGCTGTATAACAGTCATGTAAGTCAGAGGCTCAAAACACAGATAAACATGTGTTCTCCATTGAATGTGGTTTTGACCACCTGTATGGTGCTTCCATCACAAAATATCAATTGATTAAATAAAAATCCATCCCACAAACCTAACGGGAGAGTCAAGTATGTATGTGTTTCCACCAGGCAGCTTCTTTGTACACTGCTGCAAACACAAGTTCTTGCTCTACAGCTCTCCAACATCCTTGTAATACCATCACATAGATTACTGTGAGCTTGTATTTTCATGGTTGCCAGGGCAACTGGCTGACAAGCAAAAAGTGCTTGAAAGGATTTTTTTCATGTATTTGGTGCACTAAGAGTCTACATTCCTGCAACTTTATTCCATTCAAAATAATATTCCTCTTGTTTCCACAAATCAAAAGTTTTCTACAGGACAGAAATTCTAGTTTCCATACAGTTCTAAATTTAATTTAAAAAACCAATACTGACCACTTTACTAGCGTGCATCCCGAACTTTTTTCTCAATCATGCTGATTTATATTGATGAGAAATTCGGAAATACCTTGCTATGCCATAAAATATCAAGAAAAGCTTTGCTAATATTTTATCATCTCTCTGATGCTTGCTATCATCACCATTTTTGTATTGCAGAAATGAATGATGATGGATTAGCAGTACTAATAGCCCAAAAGAAACATATTTATAAATTAACACCTTCACCTGTTTATCAGAGTTGTAAACAACCTCACAGCAAAGAAAGTAAGTTCACGTGCGAAGTGAGATACGGCAAAAGAAACAAAGCTACCATTTGTGTCTCAGCTAAAGATATGCTGAGCCAAATGTTTCAGTGTGCAATATAACACTCAAGTTAAATTCTGGTGGAACAAATTAATGCAGAATACAGATCCATCAAGGAAATCTATTAAATATTTAACAGCATGTAAAACATTTGCCAAAACTATGGAAGATGAAGGCCTACATTACATTTTTGACAAGCTTTGTTATTTTAATTGTAAATTATATCTTCGGCAAATCTGACCAGCATAAAGCTGTTCTTCCTTCACTGCTTGAAATAAAAAGTTTACATCTTCAACCAGTAAGAACTTCATCAGAAGAATAAACAGCTGCTTACTGCAGGGAAGTGGCTCTCCCAGCAAGTATAGCGTAGCTTCTGCCCACACCACTGTTCTTTCATCCTGCTACACTTATTTACATTTTATTCGGCACTCTCGATTATTCCATTGTATTACTTACATGAGTACTTCTGAAAGGCTTACCACTCAAAGTGTGAAGGTAAGACTTTGATCCCAAAATGCTTATATGGTACAACCCCTTCAGTACGTTTTAATATAAGAAAGCCAACAATTTCTAGAGAAGCACTTCCCCAGAGAGGATAGAGTATCAGAAAACAGCATGAGGTGAAGCACTGATGGTTCCTTGGCTATACCCTACTGAAAACCCCACCGCGCCTGCTCTCAGGTTACTTTTTTGTTTGGTCTAACAAACACAGGGTATCAAGCTCTTCTAAGAAAACAAAAAAGGAAATACTTCTGAGGAAAAGAATCCTTTATTTTTTAATCACAAAACAAACCATAGGGCAGTACGATGAAAACCAAATCTTTTACTGGTGTTGGTGCCACTTACTTACCTTCACGTGACTGAAGTCGCCAGCTTTGCTGCCTTCTGGTGGATTAATGGGTTTAGTCTCTACTCGTGGTTTGACAACCTGTCGGAAAGGACTGGAAAGCGGAAGTCCACTAACGCTGATTCCATCTAGAAAAAGAATAAGTGAGATTACTTTACTTTTTCCTTTCAAATATGAGGTTTTATTCTAATAAATCTATACCTGCTTTATCTGAGAGAGGAAAAATACTCAAAATGAAATATTAACATTTAAAAAAAATTAAATTTTTTAAATAAAAATTTTTAAAATTTTAATTATTTTGCTATATTCTGCTCTAGAAGATTAATAAAATAAAAATATCCCTAAAACTCAATGAAGTACACAGGAAAAGAAGGAAACTTCATGTGAAATATCACAATAGAGGTTTCAAAGAGTCCATAATTTAAAATTAGTTTTAATATTTACAATATTAAAGCAGAATAGAGAAGGAAGTTTGTGCTTTAGCATGACAGTGACCAGATCAACTACTTAATATCTTTAACAAAACTTCATATCAGGCCTGAAGAATCCTTTTTCAGTTAAATATTTTAAAAATACAAAATAGAGATGTGATGTTTTGTACTATCTACTGATATAAAAATATATAAAATAAAAAACATGTTACGTAAAACAAATGCAGAATGGAAATTAAGCTTCAGATTAAGTACCCAACAGTATCCAACAGAAGTACCCAGCAGTACCCAACAAAACCCAGCAGAAATACATATTCTTAGAGTTTGGTGTTTTCTATCAGTCTGTGTATTGCCATATAGTATAGTACATCAATAAAAGAGAATATGCCAGCAGAGTGGTATTTCTTACTGCTGATAAACTTGTGCACTTTACAGCTAAATGAATACAATGCAACATATTTGGTACCAAAGGTACCAGAAGCCACATGTTAAGCACAAACCATTAAAACATGGAAAAATTACTGCTGAGTCAAAAAAGTCAGAGGAACAAGAAAATCAAACTAATGAAGTGTTAGCACACATTAAGAACCAGATTCACAATTTATTATTCAGAGTTCTAGATGTAAATCAGAAGTCCAAAGAACAGGATTTTGTTCCTTTATATTGTGCAAAGCAGCTACCACGCACACACTGATTAAATATAGAGAAAATCTGATGCATCGCAGCAAACACATACAACTAAATATAGGGGGAACAACGTATCACACAAAAAAATCATAAAAGAACAAATCTTAAATTTTGCATATCAGAGTTTGAAAGTAATGTGGTGTTTGAGTTTTCTAGTGATTTACCTGTTACCAATTTTTTGTGAATTATTTTATCAGATTTAATCGCAAACAAAAGCTTTGGAGATCTACTACAGTTCCTCTGAAAAAAATTCAGAATAAGATCTTAATAAACTCCTTTGGCTAAAAATATATAAAAGTTTACAGAAACAAACAAATTTGGCTTTATTTCAAAGTTTCTCTCTCTTCTTTTTTAAGGCAGCAATTTAGACTCCAAATATTTATACACGTTACTATCTTAAAAACTGCTTAATCAGAAAAATGAAAAAGCTCAGTTAGTGTCACTAAGATATTCTAATGTTTCCTCTTTGGAAACAATCTCCACAGAATTATATTTGTTTTACTATGTTTCAATTACATGGATGACCTCAAATCCGGATCTGCATGCAGATGCGTTCCTCAAAAGCTGAAACCAGAAGAAAAAGATGGAGCATACAATCTTTTTGCACCATTAAAGTCCTTCTTCACCGATATCCCAACACGAAAACAAAGGACATTTCTCATATTCCTTTACTTCCTACTTCTTCCCATAACTAACTAAATTGTTTAAAAGTGTGCCTTCATTCAGCCTTAAAGATACAGCCCTATGAATACCAACAAATTTGAAGATGCTGATTCAGGAGACTTACTAGTGAAAAATCATATAAGTTTTCAATAGACGATTAAGTTACCTCATAAGCCAAAAAGAAAAAAAAACTTAATAGAAAAGAAAGATTAACATTTCTCAGTCATTTTCATCACAAAATGTCATCAACAGCATCTGCTCCATCAACCCGGAGCGTTCAGAGCTCTTTAAAAGGTCAATCACCCTTACAGAGTGCAACAAAAGATGGATTCACATGCACTGACACGCTGCACTTCGGCAAAGCCAGGCTTGATGTGCTATGTTAATTTAAAGGAAGAGAAAATGATTTTGATGGCTTTGGTGACCTTCACACAGAAGCAAAAGAATTATTACCTAAACCAAAAATATATCAATTTTTGCATGGAGTGCATGAAAATTGGCTTTTCCCCTCAACCCACAACACACAATTTTCATATTTATATTTAATGTTCATTAGAGGCAACAAGTCTTTGCGTAACAGTGAAGATGTCCTTTGCCACATCTAGTGTTTTGGTACATGGTTTTGAAGCAAATCTCCTAATCATCCCCACTTACTTGGCCTTGCAGAGCAATTTGAGTGCCTGCAAACTGAATTCCATTTGCAGTAAACAAAACAAAATCAAAGGCTTCAGTCTCAGAGCAGAGAAAACATACTCCAGCCTCTAATGGGGGTGAACTGATATTAAAGCAAACTGATTTATTAGCCTGAGATTCGAGGCAATAAGAATAAAAAAGTTCAAGTAAACTTGAGCATATTGGACATACGGCTAATGGCTTTGTTAATATTGTTATCTTCTAAAAACCCATTCTATTTTCATTTTTTAGAAAGAAATAAAGACTCAAACTAACTTTTTATTTTATTTTTTAATTTCTAAATTACACCTCAAGGCAAAAGGATGTATGATGTTAAAGAGTACATTATTTCTGCTTCAGGCTAAGAGGAAATTCTAATGTAATCAATGCCGTATTTGAAACTTTTTGTTGAAAGATAGTGGCACTCAAATGTGGCTTATAGCACAGAGTCCAGCACCGAGCGCTTTGTCATACTTTGAATGACTCATATCTTCACGACTGACTTTGCAAGGGGACTGTTTTGCCATAGGATAAAAATAATTAATGTTCTGCTACCAGTGATTATTTAGCTTTTTCACTTCTTTGATAGGCAGCAAAGTTAGGAAATATTAGATATCGTCCAGCTCCTTAAACTAGAGCGGGCAGCACAGAATGGGCGAACACATTCTTCCAAAAGCCGCTGTACATTGCAGAACTTCGTGATTGCAGAAAAAGGGAATTGAGTAGTTATGAGATTCTCGGTGAAGCAGCTCACCAAAAGCTTCAAATTATTCCATGTTTATATCATATGAGTTTTTGCAGTGTAAATACAATTTTTTTCTTTTGTGAAGTTCAGAGCTTTGAAGATACCTCCGCCATAGCTTTGCTTCAGTAATCCGTAACATCAAATAGATGGCTTGAGCAGCCTTTCGCTATAAAAAGAACAATTGTTTTTCTGCTCTGTCCAGAAATCCTTCTAATTTCTACAATCCACATTGGGTATTGCCATGGTAACAGCACGTGACCAACACTTTTTCCACGGTAGCTGAAAAAAAGCAACTTGCCTTTTCAACATCGCAGTCATTTCTGTCATAACAAAGCAAAATCTCTTACAGGCATTTCCTCTCTCCTCTCAAATGTTAAGTAAATTGTCAATTTAACTTCATTAGCCACTTTCACACAATGCTACACAAAAGAATCCCACACAATTTCATATGCGAATGAGCAAAATTCTGCTAACGCAGTTAAACTTGTCGGGTCACAATCCGGCGACTGAAGCACCCAAAGAACGAGCTGCCGTAAACCTTGGCCCGTGCTGTTCTACTCCGACACTTCGTGGCCCCATCGCTTGCAATGCTGTTGTGTGCAATGACTGCTGAATGGATCCAGATGACAAAAACATACGCATTTTTTAAAAAGATGCATCAGCACAACTGAGGCATCTGTGAAATCTGTAGCTAGGAAGCTCCTGAAGAAGCTTACCTCTGAAGCCACAAAGTCCTAAATTCCCTTTGCATCCTGTATCCGCTCTACAGGTAACTGGTGATGTTATACGAGATGCAAAACAGCGCAAGATTTTAGGTGAAATTTCTCCTTTGCAGAAGAAAAGCTTATTATCAAAAAGCAGTACCAACTCAGCTATGGCTCTTTCCTAAAAATACAAGAAAAATACTTAATACTAAAAACTATCAAAACACTACAGCAACTTCTTTCTTACATGAGAGCTTTCACTGTATGATACAGCAAGCAAACACACCTGCCAGAATTTTTCAAAAATATGCAACTTTAGCATAAAATGTCATTCTTAAAAACTAAACACTCATTCAACCCATTTGCTTATTTTATCAATCAAGGGGAAAAAGTTCCCCATCTTCACTGCCTGATAGAAATTTCAGAATATAAAGCCTATTTATTGAGAGACAATACTTCTCAATAATATTGTAATGGTTTCAAAGTACTTTCGGGTGTAGAAGAAGGGCCAGACCAGTTCAAGACCAGAGAGAGAGTATGCTTGCTGAACAGGGACGTGCTTTTCTTCTTCAAAATAAAATAAAATAATTTAAAAAAACCAAATCTTGCATTCTGCTGAAAGGAGGCAGAATTCAGGCAGCTTGCTGTCTCCAGCTACAAAGAGGGGAACAGCACAAGAATGGATGGTAAAACAGTGTCCCAGTCCAGAGGAAAACACACATGAACCAACAAGAGTGATCAGCATATAACAACCTATAGTTACATATTTGTAGTGTATGCTAATGTTGTGTTTTCTGGCTCAGTTAAACTGGTATTTTTGTTTTCCTCATTATTTCCTCATGGCATGTAGCGGAATAAGCACCTCTTCAAGACTTCATTGCATCTGAAGAAGATAATAATAATATTTAATAATAGCAAACAGTCAATTAACGGTTCCTTTCTGATGATGATGAACTACCTAAACTAGTACTGGGAAATTAAACTTAGAACAAGGAAGAATACCAAAAAAGGGAGCAAAAAAAGTGTAAAGAAGTTCATAATCATAGACTAGAGACTACTTAGGCACACTCCAGCAGGCACCAGAATAAAGCACCTCAGCAAAGAAGTAGCAGAACAGGACATTTAACAGGATGATGGGACAATTCCTAAAAAATTAAAAATATATTTTTAAGTAGTATGATGACAAATTTATAGAGGACGTGAAAAGTATTTGTAATCAAAAGAAAAAAAGAACCTTCTTTTCCTCAGATTAACGATGCAACCAAAATAAAAACTATTATCTCCAAATTGTAAAGAACCATGCAACTCCTTAAAAATGAAGCCACTTTGAAAAAATATTCTCAATTATTAAATGCAATAAAGGCAACCAAACTAACAACATATAAATGATCACATTGTAATATCTTGGAGGACATCCATCATCATCATCAGTAATCCAATTATCCTAACACAGTCCTCTAGGCTACTTTTTTTTCGAAAGACCTGTCAAGGCTATATTCAAGTTCAAAACCAGATCTTTCTAAGGGCTTTCTAACCATCTTTCTAACCAGATCTTGTCTATAAACTACACAAGCATAGGAATATTCTAAGTGGATACAATCTAACTTTGAAACTGAAGGATTTCATTTAAGCAGAAAAGCAACAAAGTAATTATGAAATAGAAAATGGTCTGGTATACCAATATTAAAAATATTCAAGCTCATTGCTTTCAGAAGCATGCTATTACTTCTCTGCAACTTCCCCAGGGAAGGGGAGACCCAAGGCACCGTTTTGCTTCTCTGGTAGCATGTAACTATTTTCTTTGGTGAGTTTATGAATTTAGATATCCTTGCATCTGTCTTTAGGTTCCCCATACACTGAATGAACACTAACATTTTTACGTAATGAAGAACTCATTATAGATTCATTCATTTACTTTGCAAAACATTATCCGCACATAATACAAGCTTTTTTTAATGACCATTTCCACTAACAAGTTATCATTTATAATGCAATCCAAAAAGAGCAAATTTATCCTATTTACTATAGGGGAGCCACTGGATTTCAGAAACTAAGCTATAATGTATGGGAAGGAGCATTTGTTAGTATCACGTGAGCCTCCAGTTCATCTCTTTGAATTAACAGGTGAGAGACACCTTAATACTGAAGCTCCTTAAGCCTGGCTGTAGCAAGCAGATGCAGTGCTTCCTCCTGTCTTGCCCAGTGCAACCTTCGAATCAAATCGAATCCATACACTAGCTTTCCTGATCACGGAACTAAGGATGCGCATAGAAGGAATCTCAACTCCACAACAAAAGACACAAAACTTTACTAGCATTTGCAGCCAGCAGCTCTCTTAAAGGGAACCCCTAAATCCCAGGCAAGTGCCTTCAGCATGTGAGCCTGGACATCTTAATCTTAAACAACAAAACACAAGTGTCTGTAGAACACCTACCTACCTGGCTGTTCGAAGTGCAGGTGAAGGGATTATTTCCAAAGACAGCAAGCCGAGGCAGGCCAGACGGCGACAAGAACCCTAAACGCCATGCTTTAATGGGTCGCACATCTAGCTGGCAAATTATGAGGCTCTGTTTGCACAAACACAACTCCCAGCATGGCAGCCTACCCACCAGTGATGGAATAACACGTTCCTGACATCACAGCTAAACGTTATACAGAAGGTTAATATTAGTGCTACCATTACTGTTGTTGATACTCCCGCCAGCATCAAAGCAAATTCTACCACATTAAAAATGATATTCTATCACAGATAAAAGCTTAATATAGCTCTAGAGCTTCTGAATATTAAATAAAATTTTAAAGTAGTCTAAAATGCTCAACAATTCCATTATCTTAATCAAATCCAATGATGTTTTAATATTTGCAGTTGGTGACACTAGATAAAACATTTGCCCTAAAATTCCCAAAAAACTTCCACAATGACCACATTCAGATTTGGTCACAGCGCTATAATCTAGCTTTAAAGATTCACAAAATGCATATAGAAGTTAGTATCCTGAGAGAGATCATGTGTAGCGGAGGATTTTAATCTCAGGGATGACTATCTAAGAAGAGCATATTTCTTGATATTCTCAAAGACGTAATCTTAAAAAATTTTGTCTCTAATTTCTGGCTAATGCCGTACAGTAAAGAGTTCATAACAGAAGCTCAGCACGAGGCTGCGTTAGAGTGAAAACAACATAAAAAAGCAACAGAAGTTTCCATTTCCCACATCCCAGCACAACAAGAATCTGATACAGATGGCTGGTAACACAAGTTCTTTTAACTCTCCTTGTACTACACTTTTTCACATCCACTTTTCCCCAGTAACAGACTGTTAAGCTAGAGTTAAGAATCAGATTTGAACAAGTGCCTGTGAAATAAAGATCGGGTTTGTTTTTACAGAAGGGTAAAGCTGCATTCTCAAATCACACTGCTACCACGACTGATCCAAAACAAGGACAAATATAAAAGAGGTATAGCCTTTCTCACTACTGCCCACTTGCCTTTTCCAAGCTAAAGCTTTCACAGCCTCCGATACACACTGCTAACCTGCATTCCCTTGCATCTGCCCACATGGGCACACACAGACACTGATTCACTGACACTCAGCAATTTGTTTATCTGAAGTGCTATACAATTACGTGTCTGTATCAATTTTAATAATAAAGGGCTTGAATTTTGCTGTCAACTAAGTGCCTTTGGGAATTTCACCATTGCCCCTTGAGGCAGTCTACATATATAATTTTAACCCTGAGGTTCTTGCATGCAAAGACCAAAACCTGTTCTTAGGCACTCTGAATAAATGGTAGATGTCAGAGACACCTAGCACTTCCAAAAGGCACCGCTGTCATTCAACCAGGCTCCTGCTCAGCCAGAAAACCTCTGGTTACAAAGTTTTGGACATGAAAGAGGAAAACTGCATAGAATTAGAACGGAAGGACAAGCTAAGTCAGTTAACTCCAGTTTCAAACTGGATAGGGAAAGAGATTTCTCATTCGGAGAAAAAAAATAGAAGTCATCAGACCCGCTGTGACAGACTGAGAAATGACTGCGGTATTTTTTATATGAATATTATGCACAATTATTTCCCTAAACTGTACTGCTGTCTGCCAGAGATAGGGCAAAGGAGACAGAAAGCTGCTAATTTAAAAACCAGAAAATACAAGAGAATGGCCTAAGTCAAAAAAAAAAAAAAAGAAGAAAAGAAGAAGAAAAAAAGAAGAAAGAAAAGAAACATTCTTTAGGTACAACGGCCAAAGAGTCAGCAAGCACGCGGACAAGGAAGATCTACCCGATCCACCTGATGAGCACTGCCAGGATACTTTTGACCAAGTTTTTCTCTGAGGGCTTTTAAATGTCCTCTCCGAAGCCACAAGAAGGAAGGTCTTTCCATGGATAAGTAAGTGTTAACACATTCCCATGCACAATCTGCAAAGAGCAACAAGGCACAAATGATGCTTTTAACACACCTAGGGCAGTAAGGATAAAGGCAACTCTGAGAGACTGCAGAAGGCCCTTGTGAGATTTAATGATTGGCCGATGCAAGGTCAAACAAAATTCAGTATAAATTAATGGGAAAAAAATGATCCTAACCTCACACGGGAAATGATGGGCTCTCAGGGGATAATTACCAGTCAGGAGCAAGATCTTGGAGCTATGGGTTCATAGCCTCACAAAACTACCAACTCCATGCTCAGCAATGGCCAAAAGAGCAACCTCTAAGTTGTGCATTATTGTAAGGAAAGTCACAGAGAACAAAACAAGGAATATCTTTAGGTCACCGCAGAAATCCATAGGTCCCCCACCTCTCCAGGATTGCATACAGCCTCTCTCAAGGGTATAGAACGGAAAAAAAGATTCAAAAGGGACAAGAAGGCTGATCAAATGTCCCTGATATGGAAACAGTGCCTTACAGCTAAGCTAGTTAGGAATCTTCAGCCCACCTGCAGAGGTGGTATGAGGAGATGTACCAAACCACGAGGGTAGGTTAGAGTTGTAGACGATGGGTTGTTAGCTGTTTGCTGCAACACAAGAACTAAGGGGTATTAGGCCCAGAGCTGATAAAAGAAGTAATTAGTTGCGGATCTTCTCGTCTCAGGATGTTGCGCAGGGCTCAAGGGAGAGACTGGAAAATTTTATGAAAGAGAAAGCCATGGAGAACGACTAACTACAGAGAAACCGCAACAGGTTCAGGAAGTCCCTGAGCTGATGACAGTTGGGAGTCCACAAGCATTAAAGGAAAGTAGCACATATGCTCACGACTCTCCCTATAGTCTCCCCTAGACGTCTGATCTTAGCCACTATTACAGCCAGGATATTGCACTAGAGGGATATTTGATCTGATCCTGTATAGTCACTTGTGTGTTTTTGCTTCCTTTAATCTAGAAGGACATCTAACATTTTTCTTTAGCAGACAGTATACATCAGCACACAAAAATTACATCAGCAGTTCTGACTGATGACTTAATTTACCTTCCAATTGAATAACTATCATCAGAAACATCTGTAATTTATCCTTTTTGTGCTTTGTTCCAATTGCAAACAGCGTAAAAGGAAGCAATTTCAGCATCAAATTAAAAGAGATCAAAGTAACAGACAACCTACTATGGGCATTATTTTTAAAAGACAACAGTATTCTCATCATCATTGTAAATCTAGTCTTTAAAGGAAAAGGTACCATAGCTACCATATAATTAAAAGTCATGTCGTAGCAGTCACTGGCTTTTCGAGCTGTTCACATGAGCATCTTAGCTACTTCTTTAGAAAGTACTAGATACTTGTGAAGTGCTTGTGAAATCTAAAATCTACGTAGGAAAGTTACAGAAACAACTAAAACAGGCAATGTACGCAGCATTTCTATTAATGCTTTCAAAGTACACACAGTACATGTCGTCCAATGATACCAGCAGTCAGATCTGTCTCCCCTCATTCTGGGAATCTGTTGCACAAATTCGTGTTGTATGGAATTACTCAATCATTTCCGGTCAAGGGCATTTCTCAAAGCCTCAGTTTCTTGACATCTGTGTTTTCATAACAATATCAAAGCATCTTACTCCCCCTTTCCAGCTTTTTGAAAAAGTTCTAACCATCAAGTTCAGGAAGAAAAGTTAAAAAAATAACATAAAAAACATAAATCTACTATCAAGGCTAAAAATCTGTATTTTTAGTTTAAAATTAGAAAAACATCTCCATGCTTCAAAGCCAGTCTCAAGCTTTCCCTCTCACTATTTCCACTGAATCTTCTTTAAAAAGCTGTAGCATAATAATAATACAGAAATGAAGTCCTTGAAAATAAAGTTTAGTGCAGCAAAACCGTAGGTATCCTGCAGTTAAGCCCTAAAATATTTTGATAATTTATGTATTTTACATGAGGGAAGTTTAAAAAATAAGTCATCTTTCAATCCTTACTAACAATTAATATAATTTCACCCTAAATGAATTTGCAAGATAATTCACAGAACTCGGTCCTATTCACTTTGAATAAGCTATGCATATAATTGTTTGGTGTATTTTTCCATACTGAAATTTTTTTATGTTTTAAAAATTAATTATATCAATTATGCATACCTGCAATTAGATTCTGGGAAAGAGTCCAAATTATAATTATAATATGTTTTTATTTATTAAAATACATGAATATCTTGTTTTCTCCAGTTAATTCAATTAGCGTAACTAACTCTGCTAGCTGGAAAAAAAATGAAGACCTAAAATACACAGAGTACAGCAAATACTCTGTAAGATTTTGTGTTCTAACAAAGAAGAAATCCTTAGCACAAGTATTTGATACCTGTAATTCTGGATAATTCTGGTACAAGCAAGCATTGTTCTTTTTTTGATTCAAAAGAAACTATGAGTTTAACAACATGAAACTTTTTAAACATTATAAATATTACAGGGATTATGCCTTGTGTTTCAGTGTGTCACTTCTAGCAAAATTCTGGAAGCCAGCCTTGATTAAGAATTCTACAATATTAGATAATTGATTAATTAACTTAACATTCATTTCTCTTTGACACCCGCTGGTGTTTGCAAACTTTATTTTTCTTTGTTTTCATAAGATAAAGGCACCACAACACGTTAAAAATGATCCCTCTGTCAAGAAAGATTTAAAAGTGTATCAGGGCAACATCTCATGATGAGAAAGTTTGGCAAAACTCTCATGTCCAAAGCTGTCACAAGAATTCAGTCTTCCACCCATACATCTCACTGAAGAGCTGTGCCTTTACATTACAAGATACAAATATGAAAACATATAGCCACATCGCACACCATATTTAAAACAGAACGGCATGACAACTCGACATATGTGCTTCTCAGAAGTAAATACAATACTCCTAACCAAGAAGGAATTCAAAAACTCACCGTCATTGAGATCTTGCAGAAGGTTTTCTTGGCAGGAAAAGTCCAGCTTCACTTTAATGTTTACTGTAAATGTTGCAATCTTCCCAGGTCTTAGAGGAAATTGGGAGAGGGTATCTTCTAGATTCCAACTCAAGAAGTCACCATACAGCTTCTCTATATTAAAAAAATAAGCAAATATTTCATGAGCACAACAACTGTGTTAAGAATGTTTAATTTTATTACTGTTACACCAACTATTAACTGATTTGTCATTTTCTGTTTAAATTCTAAGGCATTTAGAATTAACGCATTAAAATGGATTTAACAGTAGCAAGACATAATAGATGTTACTGACGTTTGCCTGAAAACATGCTGATCACGAAGCTCAAAATATCAATTTAACTCAACAACACTACCAGAAAAAAATATTTGACAATAGGTAGCATGAAATATATGCTCTGAATACTCAAGAATATAGCCTTACGGGGAACTAAAAGTTCATATAGTTTTGAAAGAGACAGTCTCCTGATCAGGAAATGGCACACGCATGCAAACACCATCTCTTCAAAACATTACACCGAAATAAGTCAGTTAGAACTCTGACGTAGCTGAAACATCATAAGGTAGTTACTTATTGAGCATAGGAGAAAACTAGGAAGACTATTCCCTTTCAGATTTTATTAAACAAAGTTCTTTCTCAAAACTGAGATGCAGAAATATGTATACTAGACCCAAATATTAAGGATGCTGCCAGACAGGATTAGTTGCATTAAAAGATATTTGCATCATAAATTATTTATCATTGCTCTGTGTGAGAAATGACATCTGTCGTTATTAGTTCCTTTCTCCTACACCTGAAGTGCCAAAAAGTATATTGAGGAAAACATCCATTATTTATTGTTCATGAATAGATTGAGATATTTACCCAGTTACTCAATATCCTTAGTACTCCAATAACATCAAAAAGGTCTAGTCTGAAGTAAAGAAGAGCAGAGAATGCTAAGTCCATTTCAACAAAAAAGGATGTTGTATTAGTTATGTGCTATTTCAAACTTGAAGTACATCAAAAACTAAAGTAACGGGCATTTAAGTACCTTCAGCAAAAGCAATCAGTGATATTCTATTAATTTCATTTAAGAGAAAGTAAAAACTTTTAGAATGACAAAACAGGTTGTTAAATGCTAGAATGATACAGCAACAGAGTAACTTTTTCCTGAATTAATACTACTTCAGACACGAAACAGACACAAGAAATATTTGCTAATATCTTATTTCTTTAATGCACTTCAAGAAAGATCCTGGGTAAAAAAATCACTTAATCTCTCAGTGCTTCACTTTTAATCCATAAATTCATTAATATTTGCAAGACTGTACAATGATGAGCACTGCAGAAGTCTATTAATACATCAAGTAAATGTGATGTTTTGACTGGAAGCATCCTAAAAAGATATTTATTAATTTATAACGATATATATCATTGCTAAGAATACTAAAGGAGTCTTCTAAAGGCTCATTTAATCACAATTTCAGCATTGCTTTGCATACAACGGCAATGACAAAGTCCCAGATCTCATCCCTGCCCCATACCAGCCTACTGTATTGTTTATGGGCATTGCTGAACCTTTCAAAAAACTTCATCTGTGTGTAAGAAAATGGGGTAGGAAGATTGCCTCAACAAATATAAAGTAGAATTAAGGATCTTTCAAAGAAAACAATTAGAATTCCTGCTCAAAATTTATTAATTTGCCCAGAAACAACTGCATTTACAGAAAGAAAAACAAGTGAACAATTTTCCATTTAATTTCCATTAAATGATAACTGTATTTCCTGAGGTGTATCTTTCTCACAGACCAGTTATTGCCTTGTTACTCTACACTCCAAATCAATATAATGGACTTCTCTGTAAGAATGAAGATGAGATAAAAATAAAAATTCCTGCTAATAATTCGGTTTCATTAAAGTCATCTCCACCTCCCCTACTGACTTAGCTGTGACCACAGCATTCTGATTTTCTTTTATTTTCAAGAAAAGAAGAAGGAAGTTTAACAAGTACAACAATCTCTATCCCCTTCTCCTGATGAGTAAAGACATCATAGTATGCTAAAGGGATTATTTTTCCTCAGTGCGAGCAAAGGGGAATGACATAAAACAGTATAACTCCAGTGTGAGGAACAAATTGTTTCCAAAATGTAATTTCATCAAGTGGGAGATTTATTTGAAGACACTACAAGTGAAAAGACTACCTGAGTGAGAACAACATATGTCATATGAAAGTTTACCCACAATTTAACTTCAGGTTCCCTCTTAACAGAATTTAGGGTCTGTAGAACAACTGCTCTTAGAACCATTAGCTCTTTGCACAAAGCAACTCCATGGAATCATAGATATTTTGAGATCACAAGAACCATTCCTCAATTCTTCTCAAACTTAGGATCCTAAGCAGATCTGCTTCTTTGCTGTGTCTCTTTTCAGATGGTTCATTTTCCTAATCATCTCCCATTCAAAAGATGCACTCAATGTAGATACATCTATAAAATTCTTTATTGAAATTATTTGACTTTTTGACATATAAATTTACATGGATATTAGAGATATTATGAGGAGTCATAATTAACTATTTTTGCCTTCCAATCACCACAAGTGCATGTGTTATGTAGAATAAGCCATAATATGACCACCTACCATTTTTCCTAAATTACTTGCTTTTAAAATAACCAACTGACAAACAAAACCATGTAAAATGAGAAATCTAAGAATTGCTTATCTTATATATGAACAAATTCAAATTAGACTAGTAATGTGTATTTAGTATTTGGTACATTAGAACACTAATATTTCAATTGCATATACTACAAAGGTGTAGAATTTATGGACTATCAAGATTTTTATTTCCTCCTTGTCTTTGTAAGATGCCTTATATAACAACAGTGTAGACAAAGACATTTCTTTAATAACTGTGTTGAAGGCTAACAGCGTTAAGTTGCTTTGCAAGTTAAATCCACCACTTGATCAGATCCATTTCCCAGACATTTCTTGACTAGATTTCAAATTCATTTAGGACAGTAGTAATGTCAATGGCAAGGAACTCAAAAGGACCTCATGAAACCAAGCAAGTAGGCAAGAGGATGGACTTCAATATACATAAATGTAAAGTAATGCAGCTAAGGAAAAAAAACTGAGCCATGCCTAAATTATGCGGGACATGGAAGTGGCAGTTACAGCTCCAGAAAGAAACCCTGGAGTCACCACTGACAGTCCTCTGGAATCACCGGCATAGCGTGCAGCAGCAGCCAAGAAAAAAGCCCAACAAAATGTTCGTCACCATTGCAAAAGGTACTGAGAACAAGACAAAGTGGATCTAAAACCTTGGTGCACTCATGTCACAAGTGGTGTTTGCAGTTCTGGTCTCTGCACTGCAAGGAGGACATACTGGGGTTAGAGACAGTCCAGAGAAGGGCAATTAAAATGATCAAGGGGGCGAAGCAGTTGCCATGTGAGAAGAAACTAAAACATGCTGGGATCCTTCAGTTTGGAGAGAAGGCTGAGTGGGGAAAGATGGCTCAGGTTTACAAAATCACAAGGTGGCACACAAGCTGAATGCAGAACTGTTACTCACTAAATCCCATGGTATGAGAACTGGGAGCACTTTATAAAAACAGTAGATCAGATTAAAACAGAGACAGTACTTCTCTATCCAGCCAGTAGAGAACTTCTGGAAACTGTTGCTGCAGAAGGCAGAAGCAGGCAGTAGCAGCAGCTTCAAAACGGGATTAGACAAATTCATGGGCAAGTCCACCGAGGGCTACTAAGAAGGACTAGGCAGGGATGTACAACTATGGATGCTGAGGAAGCACAACAGAAACAGACTCCAAAACTGAGATTTGCATATTCTCCCTTAATAGCATCCCCTAATGTCACTGGGAATACCGGACTAGACAGACTGTCAGTCCTAGTAGGCCATTTCTTAAGTTCTTGTGCCTTTTTCTTTCTGTGGGAGAATGGGACAGGATGAAACTGAATCTTCTATTAACTGCAACACTAAGTGCACATCTGCAGACAGTGCAAACAATGTAAAGCATCAGAGAAACTGTATAGCATTCTGACCACAACTGTGAATTTCTGACAAGCACACATTTAAGAGGAATCACAGGAAGACAGAAAGATGTAGTTTAGCCTGGAGGCCCAGAGACTAACAAACAGCATTAGAAGCAATTTAATTAAAACACTTGAAGAGGAGGGGAAAAGGGTTTAAAAGGTAGGGGAAAAAAAGAAACAATGTAGAAATTAAAAAAGGGACAGAATACAGCTGAACGGAGAAGACTGGATAGAACACAGCCAAAACAAATGCTGCTTCTCAAGTTGAATAGCTGAAAGAATAGAATGGCAAGAGCATTTCCCAACCAGCACAGAGGGATAAGACCAAAATACCTCACATGCTATTGTATCTCTGAACACAACACGCACATATGTACACTGAATGCACATATGATCAGATACCTGAAGATAGAAATCTGAAGTATATGTTTCATGAAGATTTGTGTCAACCAGTGCAGGCAAAAAGTTAGAGTCAGCTGAGAAACCCTGATAGCAAAACCACGGCAGGTAGGGCTGGGGCAGGATTACCAACACTTTTCTTTTTCATATCATGACAGGGACCTTGGCACTAACTGGAGGAAAGCCTGAGTGCTTTCAGAACTCCGTATCAAACATAACCCAACTCCAATTCAAAACACTGTTGTTTGTTGTTAACAAACGTAAGCAGATTTATTCCAGGATATTCACAGTCCTTAAAAATCAGTTACCCAGACCTGAGAGTGGATCTCTTATTCATGGTCTGGACATGGTTAAACAGCTGAGACTGCCAACAAATATGTTCAAAGACCATGGAAAGAATACAGCTAGACAGGTGAATTAATTTCTCTCTGTTTAAATTCCAGAGGTCAATCGCTTCTAAGAAAGATCAATGAGGTTTCGCTTCATCATCCAAGCTGATGCTCACTACCAGAACCTTAACAACCTGCAAGCCTGGTAAAAACACCTGGCACATTCTTCTCATGTTTGAATACATCATTGGGAAACTTGCCCCGGGTGGACCAGATGCCCAGGCTGTCAAAGCTTTTAAAGTTGAAAAGTCAAAGAACTGCAGCCGAAGAAAACAGAACTGGAGAGAGTTTGAAGACCTGATCCCCAGAGGATCTCATTAACAAGATGTCGAAAACCAACGCCAGAGAAGTGAGTTCCCCCAAGAAAAGTGACTGACTAGCCAACATCTGGAGCACAGAGTAATGAAGGAGGAGGTCAGGTCATTGCACTGCAACAGCAAACACCATCCAGTATACTACAACAGCAAGCGAGAATGGTTGCCATTTACAGCATTCATCTTTGCTCCCCAGAAACAGAAGGTGAGGACATGGGATTCAGACAGGCACGCACGCAACAGCTGCACAAGACTCATGAGGGACTGCCAAGACCAAAAGAACCACAGCATGTCAAACTAAGGATGACTGCAAGCTCCCTGTATTTGGCCTAAATTGGGCAACAACTTCTCATGGGCTCCCAAGGTGATGGGGAGGCTGTGGTTATGGCAGGTGAAGATGCATAACAGATCTCAAGAAAACCTTAAATACTTTAAATCACAGCCATGTTTCAGCTGAGAAGTAGTAACGAACATCTGAGACACAACCTCCTCAGGTACTACAGACGGTTCATAAGCAAGTGTCTGCTTTTGCTCTTAACTTGATATATTATATCATCATGGTACATAATATCAAGTTAACAGCTTGTGTTACTATTAGACATGGCTTAAACTAGTATCCACATTTTCCACACATGCAATATTTTCAGCCTACAGAACATATTCACTGACCAAACTGAGTTGCTGACATTTCCAATTTCTCGTTCTCTGTTAATCACTAGAACCCTGTTTTCTTGCACTGTATGGTGAGTCCATCTTTATGCATTTGTGTCATTTACAGTAATCACTACACTAAAATGGAAGACAGAGTCCATTAAAAAAAGGCAAACTCTTTGCGGCACCTACACGCAATTACATAACATAATTACTGCATGGTTAATGTGGACTACTGGTTCTTTTTACCATGGGGTCTGACTATTTTTTCTCCTCTGCTGGGAAGGACCTAGGAGTCCTGGTGAACACAAAGCAAAACATAAGTCAGCGGCATGCCCTGGTAGCAATGAAAGCAAACTGTGTCCTAGGCTGCATCAGCAAGAGTATGGCCAGCAGACAAAGCAATGCAATTATTTCCTATTTCCTGATTTCCCTTCTGTGATGGAATGACTGGCTGAGTAGATGAGGGGAGAACAGTGGATGTTGTCCACCTTGACTTCAGGAAGGCTTTTGACACTGTCTCCCATTACATCCTCATAGGCAAGCTCAGGAAGGGCAGGCTAGATGAGTGGACAGTGAGGTGCATTGAGAACTGGCTGAATGGCAGAGCTCAGAGGGTTGTGATCAGTGGTGCAGAGTCTAGATGGGGGCCTGTAGCTAGTGGTGCCCCCAGGGTCCATTCTTGTGGACCCAGTGGGTCCAGTCTTGTTCAACTTATTCATCAGTGACCTGGATGAAGGGACAGAGTGCACCCTCAGCAAGTTTGCTGATGATACAAAACTGGGAGGAGTGGCTGATACACCAGAGGGCTGTGCTGCCATTCAGAGGGACCTCAACAGGCGAGATGGAGAGATGGGCAGAGAGGAACCTCATGAAGTTCAACAACGGGAAGTGCAGGGTCCTTCACCTAGGGAGGAATAACCCCATGCACCAGGACAGGTTGGGGGCTGCCTGCTGGAAAGCAGCTCTATGGAGAAGGACCTGGGGGTCCTGGTGGACAACAAGTTGACCATGAGCCAGTAATGTGCTTTTCTGGCCCAGAAGGTCACAACAGCATCTGCACTGGAAGAGCATTGCCAGCAGGTCGAGGGAGGTGATTCCCCCTCTCTACTCAGCCCTGGTGAGGCCACATCTGCAGTATTTTGGGCTCCCCAATACAAGAGAGACATGGACAGACTGGAGCGAGTCTAGCAGAGGGCTACTAAGATGAATAAGGGACTGGAGCATCTCTCATGTGAGGAAAGGCTGAGAGAGCTGGGCCTGTTTAGCCTGGAGAGGAGAAGGCTGCAGAGGGGGAATCTTATCAGTGTGTATAAGGTATCTGAAGGGAGGGTGTAGAGAGGATGGGGCCAAACTCTTCTCAGTGGTGTCCAGTGATAGGACAGGGGGGTCAGGGCACAAACTGAAACACAGGAAGCTCTGTCTGAACATGAGGAAAAACTTCTTCGCTGTGAGTATGACTGAGCACTGGAACAAGTTGTCCAGAGGGGTTGTGTAGTCTCCGTCCTTGGAGATACTCAACACCCGCCTGGACACAATCCTGGGCAATGTGCTGTAGGTGACCCTGCTTGAGCAAGGGGGTTGGACTAGATGATCTCCAGAGGTCCCTGCAAACCTCAACCATTCTGTGATTTTGTGATATTTCACTCTATTTGGCACTTGTTAGACCACACCTGGAATACTGTGTCCAGTTTTGGTCCACCCAGACCAAGACAGACCCTGAAGTACTGGAGGGCCACTAAAATTATTAGAGAGTGGGAGAACTTGGTATACGAAGACAGGTTGAAGAAACTGGGTTTGTTCAGTTCAGATAAGATAATGCTCAGGGGAAATCCCAGCTCTCCCTAGCCGTACAGAAAAGCTATTACAGACGAGATGGACATACTCTATGCACAAGGATGCATGGTGACCAGACAAGAAGCAGTGGACACAAATTGCTTCAGGGGAAATTCTGTCTGGATATAAGAAAAAAAATCTTCACCATGAGAAAAATGAAACATTGGAATAGGCTGCCCAGAGAAGTGGTTGAATTTCCTTCTCTGGATATCTTCAAGAATCAACTTGACAGGACCGTGGATAACCTAATCTGAAGCCTTGCTTTTAAAGGAAGGTTGGGTAAGATGATCTCCAGATGTCTCTTCCAATCTATACTTTTTTGTGATTGTATGATTCTCACAACAGGCATTTTTCAATACATGCAATACACAAACATATTTTCTGAAGCTGGTACACTAACACAAACATCATTTCTGACTTCTCAAAACTCAGTCTCATTCCTGTTTTTCAGAAAAGGTGATTTGTGCTGCATTTTTTAATAAAGGTATACCTATTCTTTTTAGTCATTCATCAGAACTTTTTCCTGATAAAGACAATTATTATCATGCTTAATAGCATCTAAAAGACTGTCAAATACACTAGGAGGGTGCGTTATAAAGATTTTCTATAGAGAAAGAACATGAAAGGATGAAGTAAAATTAAAGTTTTACTGAAGTTACAGCTGAATGTGTCAACTTTTCTCCTTTTTCTCCCACCCTATTTCTTAAAATATAATTTTTAGTTATAATTATAACTTTTAATTGTGCCAGTTACGATAGCTGGAAAGTTGAAAAGGATCTCTTTTCCAAAATTCTGAACCAAGTTTAACAGCATAGTGTTATGTACCAGGAGTCTCATTAACACCTTTGATTCAGGGGCCCACATTTTTCACCATTTAATACATGTGCTGCATTTGGTCTTTCCATTATATACATACAGCACCTAGCATATTAGGAGCACCTTGAAATTATTAAAATAAAAATAGCAACTCATTATACTTTTCAGCTTTTAAAATTAGTCTTGCGAACAAGTCTCAGACAGAAAATCTATTCTTAGATGACTGGCAACTCCTATTCTCTCAAGTTGAGAGAAGAGGATACTCTATTGAAAAAAGAAATTGTGAGCTTGAATACTCAAAACGAACAAAAATCACCAGGTATCACGTTGCACTTTAACACTCTAGCACTGACAGAAGAAAAACCTACAATAAAATATGGTATTTTCAGAGTAAGTAAAAATTATCTTGCTTGTCACCAGCAATTCTTCTGTTATTATCGTTTTTATAACAATGCCTCACAGGACAAACCAAAAATGATAAAACACATCAAAAAACAAAACTGAGCTTCACCCTACAGACTACATTTTAATGTTAATATATACAGCGTATCTTAGAAGAAATAAGTGAAAGCTGGAGAAATATGTACTGTAATTCTTTACCTTCAATTACTCTTTTAATCTTAATAATAGCTTATTTTCTTCATTGCCTTGTTTTTTAGTGTTTTATCCTACTTTTCTTATTGCTACCTGATTGAGAGAGAAGTAGGCTTATTTACTTCCACTCTCTCCTCTATACATTAGCGTTAATGATTATTTATTTAATTAACTAATCACCGTATTTAAGCATACGGAGAAAATAGTTTAGATCCAAGATTCCTGCTTTATTACCTTAGGATTTTTTTTTAAGTGACATTAAAGTGAAATCTAGATTTCCAAAAAACTGGTGACCCTTTAACACACAAATGTTTCTATATTTTCTTTCTATGTTTTCTTATATCCTCTTTCATTTCCATGTTTCTACAAATATAATCAAACTTAAGAGTGATCACAATATTTATTCAAAACTCCCTCAATTTAAGCTTATAACAAGTAGTCCCCCTTTTATCAAAGAAAAAGGGATCATTATTTCTAAATATATATCAGCATACATACCCTTAGTGTTGACTGTTTTTGCTGTGACCTCTAGTTTCTCCAAAGGTTCTGTTCCAATATTTTCTAACTTAATGATAAGCTGTTGGGTCTCTCCATTGTAAAGCTGGACAGACACATTAGTGGAGATTTCATCCCCTGAAGAAGGCTGAAGCGTATGAGCAGACCTGCAGAGAGCGATAAATATGTAAACCAAATATTACGAAAAACACGTCAAAAGCTTATTCAAGTCATTATATTCCATCAACCACTCTTCCAAGATTGACCAGCTACTGCTCTACAATCTTGCAAGATATTAGATATCACTTTCCATTCTAACTTTAGCTAGGACCATTTTTTTAGAGCTATCGAGGACAAAGTTAATATGTTATGCGTAAGATAATTCAGATTTCAAACAATATAAAATATGTATTTCTAACTGTGAGAGCTTATTAAAAATTACTGCCAAAACTATAATAAATTTAATTATTTTAATAGTCCATTTGAATATTTAAATGCATTTATTTAAATGAATGTCAGGAGTTTGATTTTAAAATAACAAATGTGTCAAATCTGTCAATTTTTGAAATAGCAGATATGCACAGGCCTATGACAGCACATGGATAAAGCAGAATTGAGCAATAACCTTGAACTTTGCCAGGAGGAAGTAATATGGGAGCTTGGAGAGTGCAGTTTTAGTGGAGAGCGGAGGGCATAACCCTTATAGGAGTGGATCCTGGAAGAAAATCACTGAGCGAAAGGTGAAATAGCGAATATAAACGAACTATTTAAGGAACCTGAATGAGGGAAGAAGGATTGCAGAACAAGACAGATGGGCAGAGGTTCAATTTCTGACCGTATTTTTCATGCTATTGCAAAGTGGCCAGACGGGATCAAGGATACAAGGGCAAAAGCTACCGAGATTAATGACTGATAAATTAGTTGTCAATCCCCTGTTCAGTAACTTCTCTTCGCAGGTATTTTTGCTAGCCGACCTCTCTTAATGTACTACAAGATAAGCACTCTCCACAAACAAGTATCACAGCAGAGTCTTAGTCTTTCAGAAAGTGTCTTTGACAACAAATACATAAAATACACATTTTTTTGATCATTTAAATCTTGCTGTGGTATATCCTTGTCATTACAACACTCTGAAGTATGGGCATTTGGAAAGGCAATGGGAGAGGAAAGAGGGAATTTCTTTTTTCCCTCTGTACCGAGACAAAAACATGGAGGAATTGCATACTAACAAACGAAAAGAATGGCTATTTTGACTGTTTCAATGTACATATGAAACCTGAGTTGAAGCTAATTCAGCATATGCATCCTTTGCTGTAAGAGATCTTCTCATACTGAGCACTGCCTCACTTCTTATCTGTCCAAGTATTATAGCCCCATAGCTCAGTAATATAGTATTGCCTTTGCTAGCTGGGAGCCACAGGCTTCACTCTGACCTTGGAAGACCTTGGGACTGAGGCTTCTTGGGCTCCCTTTGAACTGGTCCTGCTCTGCCTGCAACTTGGTTTTGACTTAGTTTAGCTGTAGCAGCAATTTTTCTTCTGACCAGCGGGCTATGCCTAATTTGTTTTACTCTTCTTTATCTTTGTATGGGGCAACCATAGTTTTATACAGATAGTAGTGTCAAGTAGCAGGTCTGTGTAGAATGTAATGATTATAATGTAATGATGTAGCGAAGGGAAATACAGGCCCCAAGGCAGAGGCCTTGAGAAGTGGAGACACCAGATGCAGCACAGAGGAGTACTGGCAAGGGATGACAAGAGATGAGGCACAGGGTTGGCACCGGAGACCCCATGGCTATAAACAACTCACCAATGGTCAGTTAAAGAAAAGCAGATGGAGCTGACAAAACCTGTTTTCAGGGGATAACAAAGTGAAAAAAAGAGCAAGTACCTAACATACGAAAAATGCACCATATTTGGTAAGTCTGGATGTAACATGGAGCTGCATACCAGTGAGGAAAGAGCAAGGTGTAGCAGCCTGATAGGAAACAGAAAAATGACCTCGGGGTATCCTGGAGTAATGAACACAAGAGACCATCAACGTTATATTCCTCCCAGCAAAGGAATCCAGATGCTGACGACTCACTGTAACACCACAACCAGACTGAAGAGACCAACCTGAGGACCCAGAGGAGCAGCGGAAGGATAAGCATGACACCAGGAAAATGGGTAGAAATTTGGTAGTGTGTCTGTAATAATTTTATGCGTATTATTATTAGCGATTCTTTCTCTGTATGAAGCATTCTTTTTCCTGTCTTTCTCCTCCTTCTTCTGTAGTAATTACATCTGGACTAATGATGATCCCGAATTAGATAGTAAAGATACAAACAAAAAATTCTTGGCTTTATACATAAGGTACATTTCCTCTTTGCCCATAAACAAGACCTCAGGCATAGCAGCATTGCTGCATTAGAAAGTACTCATCAAGAAAGCAACCTAGAATGCCTGCTGCATTGTCATGCAGTTTCAAAAATTTGCAGTTGCTGCGGAAATAACCAATTTCTATCCAAGTTTATCCATATTAGAAATCGTCCATAGTTTTATCTATATAGTATTTGCAGTTCTGCCAAGACAAAGTCATTGTCTTCACGCTGTTTTCCTATCTTATGGGGTGTTACACTAACACTATGTTAATCCAGTGATAGATATCTTTGTATTTATATAAATATATATATACACACACAATATATATATTTATATTTTACATACATTTTTATATTTATATATATGTATATATTTAAAAACAACGTCATTCTCAATAAACAGCAAACTTCACTACAGCCTCTGCTGAACTGAGCTTATTAAAACTGACCTTCCATAATATAGTTAAATAAAATTTGTTTACATTTCTAAATAGACGTTGCAATATGCCTAGAAAGGCTTGGGATTATTATTGCCAATATCACTGGTACCCCAAAATTACTATTGTATCAGTCATTTATTGAAGAGACAGTAATGGTCTGTATGCTTTTAAGTAGCATAACCAGATAAACCTGGTCCTACAGACCAACACTTTTATCTCCAAAGAAGCGACCTAATACATACTGTATCCAGATTATTTCAAATACTTCAAAAATAAATAAATTTGATGAGAAGGAAGAAAAGTCAGCTCAGTCCCCACAAAGACAATCAGCAATAAAAGCTAACATGCTCTACCAGGAAAAGACTCCCTCTCACAAATACAACTTGAGACATCAAATGTTGGTAAGATGGGTGTCAGGAAAGCAGGTAAAGCAAATCAGCAAGATGCAAGGAGAGAAATCACATTCAGATTTCATCCTGTTGTCAGTATATCAAGAGGGTTCTTTTGTTCATTTCTTCACCTACATCTTTTAAAAGTACCCCATTCTCCAGAGCAGCCAAAGGATAGGAGAGCTGTATGAGCTAATTTGCTGATACTGTAGAGGCTGGGAGAAAGAGTAAGTGACAGACAGTAACCAAGGGGCTCTCCAGCATGCAGGAAGGTAGCCAGAACCATGTCTGGATTCCAAGGATGTCTTAGGAACTGAGAGTGAGAACTGAAACACAAGTATTTGAAGAGACTAAGAGTAAAGTTAACATCAGTGGAAAAGAAAATAAAGCTCTGATGCAACACAAATCTTGTGGATGCTCCACATTATCAGTTAAATGCTTAATCAGCATGTGGAAATATGGTCATTTAAGAATATTTGCAATTCCCTCTGTATTTCAAACTTACCATGTCTTTCAATATATATAACTTTGTCTATCCAATATTAATTTTGATAACAGCTAAATTACACAGACTGCCACATCTAGAAAAAATTTTATAGGGAATTTATGAACATGCACCTCAACTGCAGTGTTTTATTGCTGTCATATGGTCTTCATCAGGATATTACTTTTATATCTTTGTAATATGACACCATTAACATAGCCCACTCCACATCAGAAAAACAGAATGCAGTACGGAAAAATCAGAACCAAACTGATTGCTTTACTAAGTAAACCATATTGAGAATGCAACAAAAAATAGGTATATATATCCCCTAGGACAATTTAGGTAACCTAATTCGACAGTTTAAAACAATTCAGAAAGGTACATAAACATATAATTTCCGGAGTACTGTTTGGGGCTCCCCACTACAAAGAAAATACTGAAATATTACAGCAAGTCCAGAAGGGGGTTATCAAAATGGCTAGGGGGCTGGAACACATGAGAAGATCCAAAAGAGCTGAGTCTGTTCAGTTTGAGAAAGAGGAAGGCCTGAAGGAGATTTTTACTGCTGTCGTCAGCTACCTAAGGACAACACATGGCCGCACTCATTTTGGAGGTGCACAGTGACAAATGAGGACATGTTGCAAGAAGAGAAATTCTGATTACAAATTTTCACAGTGAAGATGGTCAGACATTGGAAAATATTCCCTCAAGGGGTGATGGAAACACTGCCCATAGAGATATTTAAAACTTGACTAGATAATGTCCTGAGCAACCTGAACTAACCTTAAAAGTCATATCTATTGTCAAAGGAGGCCCTGCTTTGAGCAAGGTCCTGGATCAGATGACCTCCAGAGGCTCCCCTTCCAATCCTACATTAATACATAAGGTTTTTTGTGTTTGTTTACTTCTACATTTTACAACCACCTAGCATTTATAGTATTCAGTCTTTTAAAAAGACATCTTTATTAAAGACCAACCAGTACGCTGCCTCAGTTAATTAGATCTCAATACATTTTCTACGAAATTCCAAGATTTCAACCAGTAAAACAAAAAACCCAAGCAAATATATGTTGCACGTTTCTAGTGTAGAAGTTAAAATTAAACTGTATTAATTTTATGCATGACAAACAATAGCAGAGACAGAATCGCCACTTTATTCAGGTTCTCACCTTGGAAGGGAGGTACTGATCTGCAGTCTTGGCAAAGCTGGAATGACTTCAACAGTACAGCCATTGGTCTTGACTCCTGGCAGATTGTCCAGCAGGCAGTCACTGAAGACTCCAAAAACTGAAGTGTGATACCCTGATTTTAGGGAGAAAACACCAGCATATTCTGAAATTATTTGGTTTTCTGACAGGTCTAAATGTACAGAAAGCTTAAATGTCAGATCTTGCCAGTATTTCCACTACCCAAACCACCACCTTCTCTACAGCAGAATCTTACTAAGACACGAAATTTAAAAAGATTTTCAATCCCATAAAAAATGATAATATTTATAAAAAACCCACATCATAGAAATAACATGCATCCTTGCTTTTATATTTATGACAGGAAAAATAAAAAATAGAGTCCAGGATTTCCACCACACTTGGTGGTAAGATTTCTATAATCACAAGTCACAGTGTACAGACCACCATTTTACAACAGCATGTCACCTAATCCACTGGTGTACACAAAACTTCTTATCCTTCAACATATGTTAAGAGTCACCCATTTCTTGTAAAAAATATTAATAGGAAACTGTATCCAGAAGCTTAAAAAAAAAAAAAAAAAACTCTAAAGCAAATGAATTGTCTAAAAAACAAAACAAAATAAAAAACCCACAGAACAAAATACACACACACTTTCACCCCTGTGAAAGGCAGCTCATTCTTTGATTGTCACATTATGATGTTTTACTAAAAGGTTACAGTCACTAAAGAAAACAGATGTTCTATTTAACAGGAAATTACGTCAACACTGACTCCTTACCCTTAATACTGGAGGTCTTAATACTTATTCCTTAATACTGGAGGACTGGAAGAGAGCGAATGTCAACACCATCTTTAAAAAGGGGAAGAAGGGGGATCCATAGAATTACAGCCCAGTCATCCTCACCTCGATCCCTGGGAAGGTGATGGAGCAGCTAATCCTGGATACTATTCCCAGACACATGAAGGACAAAAAGGTGATCGGGAGTAGTCAGCATGAATTTGCAAAGGGGAAAATCACGCTTATCCAACCTGATAGCCTTCTACGATGAGATGCCTGGCTTGGTGGATGAGGGAAGAGCAGGGGATGTTGTTTGCCTTGACTTTACCAAGGCTTTTGACACTGTCTCCCATAACATCTTCATAGACAAGCTGATGAAGTGTGGACTAGATAAGTGGTCAGTGAGCTGAACTGGAAACTAGCTGAACTGTCAGGCTCAGGGGATTGCAGTCAGCAGCTCAAAGTCCAGCTGGAGCCCAGTTACTAGTTGTGTCACCCAGGGATTGATACTGAGGCCCATACTGTTTAACATCCTCATTAACAACCTGGATGATGGGACACAGTGCACCCTCAGCAAGTCTGCAAACGATACAATGTTGGGAGAAGTGGCTGATACACCAGAGGGACCTCAGTGGGCTGCAGAAGCGAGCTGACAGGAACCTCATTAAGTTCAACAAAGGGAAATGCGACATCCTGCACTTGGGGAGACATAATCCTACAATACTACATTCTGAGGGCCCACTGGCAGCTTTGTAGAGAAGGCCATAGGGGTTCTGGGGGACACCAAGTTGCACAGGAGCCACCAATGTGCTCTTGTGGCCAAGAAGGCCAACGGTATCCTGGCTTGCATTAGGAAGAGCGTTGCCAGCCGGTCGAGGGAGGTGATTCCCCCCTCTACTCAGCCCTACTGAGGCCACATCTGGAGTGCTGTGTCCAGTTCTGGGCTCCCCAGTACAAGAGAGACATGGACAGACTGGAGCAAGTCTAGCGGAGGATTGGAGCATCTCTCATACAAGAAGAGGCTGAGAGAGCTGGGACTGTTCAGCTGGGAGAAGAAAAGGCTCAGGGTGAACTTATCAATGTGTATAAACATCTGATGGGAGGATGTCATGAGGATGGGGCCAGCCTATTTTCAGTGGCGCCCAGAGACAGGACGAGAGGGAACAGGCACAAACTGAAAAACAGGGAATTCCACTTGAACACAAGAAAACACTTCTTCACTGTGGGGGTGGTGGAACCCTGGAACAGGTTGCCCAGAGAGGTTGTGGAGTCTCCGTCCTTGGAGATAATCAAAAGCCATCTGGACACAGTGCTGGGCAACCTGCTCTAGGTGACCTTGCTTGAGTAGGGAGGGTTGGACCAAAATATCTCCAGAGGTCCCTTCCAACCCCAACCATTCTGTAATACATACAACCTATATCCAAAGGAAAATTTATTGTTTGATACTCTAGTGTCAAAAAAGCAGGCACAAAGAGACAATTCACTGACATGCTTCTTTACTGAAAAAAATAAAGATTTTCTGTGAATTCACTGATAGGGTAAAGAAGAACAATTACCAGAAATTTTCCAGAAAAAAACCTGTCCAGTACTAGTGAAAAACTTGTCTTTACTACATGTGCCTAGCATAGCCTCACAATATTCACATTAATACATGAATAACAGCCAAATGCAGAAATCAATTCCTCTACTTGTAATACTTTTTAGTATGTGAAACTAAAAGCAGACAACTACATCACAAATGTTATTGAGTGCTTTGATGCTATTCTGAATTTACCAAAATACTTCATGAAGGAAAAACAAATGGAGAATGGCATTATGAGCAGAGAGAAAAGCATTTAAGAAAAACTCAGTCTGAACAAAATTTTTTCAGGTTCAGAGCCCTCTTGTTTTGGTGTTGAACTTTATTAAAATGGTGCTTTTCCTGCAATTCTATACTCCAGGAATATCTACTTAAACTTATACATCAGTATTATGCTTCAATACTACTTCTTGTTACATCTGTCATCTTCGCATATACTGCCTTTTCAGAGAGACTGATCTGCTAGTCTTCTACGAAAGCTCTTTAATTCTCTTTACTTACACAATTCTATTTAGGCTTATTAATGAAATGATATCTGCACTGCAACAGACTACCCACATCAGCTAAATTGTTTCTACACAAGCAAATTACAAAAATTTCTGTAATCTTACATGAACATGGTTAATTGAGAAAAATGAACTGAAGATTATCGTGTGCATTCTCATGAAGACGTTCAAGTAATTTTTCTCAGAAGATTTTCAAATGAAAACATTAATGAAGGGGAGTTTGAGTTCATTATCCTTTTCCTCTCATACTCAAGATATTATTGTAAATATCTCTTCATTGCTGCCGTTACAAACAAGTGATTTTTCAGCATCACGGGCTATGTTCTTAATGAAGTCTAGCATAGAAAAGGGCGTTTTCAGATTTTTTTTTTTAGGGGGGTTGTTTTACATACTGAGGAGAATTCAGAGCAGCAAATCTATAAAGGATACCAATTGAAACTGTGTCATAGAAACATATGCAATCCACAGAGACTTAAAAAATGTAACCGTTTTGCTGGCAAGAGAATGACTAAAGATACTACTTACCATTGATAGTGATCTGCCCAGTGGTTTGAGGAACACCAACAAGAGTTACCGGATAGAGACCAGATTCCGCAGGCAGAGAAAGAGCTGCAGGAAGAGATTCAAATTCTACTCCTGCTGTCAAGAGACCCTGGAAAAAGTCATATTACACATATAAATCCACTTATGTGATACAAACACTTATATTTTAATCCTTTACATTACATCATCAACAAGCTTTTAGGATTCACTCAAATTTGTCATAACAGCTGCTTTGGTTTTAAAGAACTAGTGACTCAAGCATGCATCTAATTACTGCAAGATTTGTATTCAACAGTGAAGCATGCATTTCAAGATCTGTCTGTGGTGGGAAAACACATGGATTACAAACAAAAATATAGACCCAAGCATAATAAAAAGATTAAGTGATATAATCTGCAAGGTTTTTTTTGTACCTACATTTAATTGCATCTGCGACCTTATTTATATATTTGGTTATATTTTGGACAGTGGAAATCAAACATCAGTAGCAGCTATTGCCTAGCTTTAATTAAAGTTTCTGGCCAAAAAAGACTTATCTAGGAGGAGGAAAAATCTGGATAATTACAGATAACACAGCTAGTCTAACTTTATTATCTAACTAAATATCTAAATTAGGAGTTGGAATAAGACATTCATGTTACTAAGTTGACTATCTATCCCGCCTAGATATCTGCAGTTAGTTTGTATGATTTACTCCCTTAATGCATGTCAGAGAAATATCTAAGCTTCCTGCAGTTAAAAAATGGGACAAAAACAAGAAATGAAGCCAAAAATATTATTTAACAAACTTTTAAATACAGCATTACTTTCCTGACTAGATTCATTGCTTTTCTAATCTCAATTTATAAATTTAAGACTTCTGAACACAGTACGTACTGTTAGAAGTAATAAATTTATTGTTGTACAACACTGTGGCTGCTTAAATATTTATTTTTTATGAAGATGTTATCCAGTATTATTCTCTCCAACATTTAATATGGAAAGTACAACTGGGTTAAACCCCAGTTCTATGAAAATGCTTCACAGGAACTCAAGAGTGGATCAAAAAAGTAGATACTATTTTTGTAAAGACAGATAAAAAAAAAAATTAACAGTTTGAGCCACAGAAAGCCACACAGAGGCTGAAAACCAAAGAGTTTAAGAACCGTCAATGATATCTGCACAGTGCCAGACCACTAGTACTTGCTTTCCCTTGAAAACACCCATGATTGCCTAGTTTCTAATTAAAAAGGTTTCTGAACGGTGCACCTCTAACGCTCATGTCAGGTGCAAAAGGCAAACAACCAGCACTCTTCTGTCTCTAACTCTCAATTAGGAAAATTGATACTCATTTGATAACAAGTGCTGCAGGAAAAGAAAATGGCACCACCTGAATTATCCAGCCAATGACTGGAACTTGACCTGTCATATACACTTAGTCCTTAATGGCCTGATTTGCATAGGGCCTAATCACCACCGAGTTTTCTTCAAGTAATTCTTGGTTACTAACTAAAATCAACCCCTAATGGTCAAAAACTGAACGAAATTCTTCATCAGAATTTCTTCCCTCCTCAAAAGGCAGTGTTTCGTGGAAAATTAACATTCATCTATATAATGCATACATTATGTAATAAAGGAAAGTTTTGCATTTAAGATTGTGAACAGGGAAGTTGTCAACACACTAGAAACTTAAGAAAACAAGCTCAATGTATTTGGCAGGTTCTTGAGTTCTTTTTTACTGAAGATCTCAAGTCAGCAACATTCACACAGCGCCTAATGTACCCAAAAGCTATACACCCTTCATTCTAGCAATTACTTCTTTGTAGACTCTTCCCCCCAATTCCACATGTAGTCTTCAGCTGTCAGGAGCAATCACAACAAATTTCAAGTAAAAAATAATTCTATTGTGCTACACTTTCATCAACCAGGATATCAGAGCACTGATGCTCTGTGATTCCCACTTCATAAATGCAAACTTGATCACTGCTTTCCAGAAGGATGCATTTACGTAGCTAAGAACTTAAAAGGACCTTTGTGCTCTCCTTATTTTGAAATATTGCAGTCAGAGAATATTTTACAAAGACACCAAAGTAACTACTGCAATAATTGGCTAGCACAAACTAACTTTAGAGATGATACAACATAACTGATTGCATGCGATTCAACAAGAATCCCTCCTGAGGATTCGCCCCTCAGAAAAGCGGTGAACATTTACCCTTTCTACTAGTGACTTAGCTCCAGTCTTCACCATAATTGCTCTGGTTTTGCTTCGATTGAAGCAAATCTCAGAACACAGATGAAAAGTAACCCCACAAACTCCAGAACTCATCCTTAAGACAGGTACAAAAGGCTTTGTAAAATTATCTCAGGCCCCAAAGCACTGAACTACCGCTTGGCCAAACATTCAAACATATTCAGATTAGTCAGGATGCACCTCAACTAAACACTTTGATCTAGGGACTTGTAGAGTCCTAAAAAGAATGATAAAAATTAAAATAAGTGGTTTAATATCAACTATAGAAAGTTGTCAAAAGGTAGAGCTGACAGGGACCTCTCAGTATCATCTAATGCATCTCCCTGCTCTGAAGCAGAGCCAGTTCTACACAAACCATTTCTTACACATTTATCTAGACAATTTTTTAATTTCTCTCAGTTGTAGTTTCAAAAAGCAGATTAGACAATTTAACACTGCTTAAACAGCTTTCCCAGTTCAAACTTTCTCCTAATATCTAAACTGAATTTACCTTGTGACAATTAATATACTCCCTGCTACTTTTCCATTCCTCCTTAACTCCCAAAATTAATCCAGATATCGAGTGCATACAAACATATCCAAAACACTAGGAAATTACAGCATAGATGACTCATTGCAAAACCATAGTCCAGTCACTTTTCTGAAATATGAGAAGCTCCTCATTAAGACGTAGTCCTAATTAGCTCAGTTTTCCTCAGGTAGGGTGGGAGGAGTTGAATAAATAAAGCTTTCTCCCACGTTCCTACTACTCTTCATCATTTCTGAAATTTCTCTTTGAATGTCAGGCTGCTCAACTCCATTAAGATAACTTCGTGTAACTGTGTTTTCCTTCACAAAACAACACCTTGTTCCTAAGCATGTCAGGATTTAGACAAATAGCACTGCAGTTACGCAGCCTTTTCTTTTTTTTTTTTTTTAATTGTTAGGATATGATGCATATGCCAAAGTTGTTCATGTATCTAAATCTTTTAGTTTTCAATGACAGCAAGTTTTCTAAACAGTTCTGGTTTAAACTTCTCAGACAGTAACATTAAAAAACTCCACCCCACACACAGAGCCTACTCAGTCATAATATGCACTGGGTTTAATCAAATATGACAGTTCTTCAATTTGACATCTTCATCCACCATGACAAGTGTCAAGCAGGTGCCCTGTCACCTTGGTGAGTTATTATCCAGCAATTCAACATAAGGCCAACGTCCTTCTGTCCTTCCCTTGCAAGGGTCTAGAGCTAAAAAAAAAATTCTCCTCCTCCAGTAGCACTGAATTCTCCTGCAACTGTCCTCAGACAGGAAACAAAAATGTATTTACTTATCTTTAGTAAAGTGTATTTCCCCTATAAACATACGCTGAAAGGCTCCCACCTGAGAGGACCACATTTTGTCTTCACCACTCTTTTCACTATTAGTGTTTTTTATAATCACTCAGAAGTTGGTGGGATAGGAAAAAAAGGTACAGCAGTCTTAAGGGGATAACACATTTGAGACTGTTCTCCGATAAGACACGATCCAAGCAAAGGACAGATCAGATTCCTTGGGTTTTACTAGGACAAGAACCAAGACTAACAAGAGATTCAGAGCTAGCCAAGCAACAGGCAAAAACACTGCTCCATATAACCACACTTCATGGAAACCTTTCTGCTCCTGGTGAAACATCCCAGTAAGGGGGGAAGCATTTTCCCTCTAGTACAAAGAGCCATCTAGCCTCCAGCATTTGAGATACAGGTGCTAAGGCCTGAGTCACTAAGGTGGTCCTAGAGAAATAAAAACTTTGGGCCTACAATGACTATCAACTCAGGCGGTACTAGGCATCATAGCTCTCTTGACTAGATGAATGAGGTCCAAATCATGCTGGTCAATCTGATGTTTTATATAAAACTCTAGAAAAACTATGCTTAAAAGAAAATTATACAGCAAGTCCTCCATACCAGCAACACATTGTGAGGGCCTGGCCTGGGTGGATTCTGGAGCAGAGGATCTAGTACTTCACATCTGCACCCAAAAAGCAAAAGGTTGAACTCTGAATGCCCCCACTCTTCAGGGCATCAGAATTTACCTCCTTTGCCTGACCTAATGCCCTGAAATAACAGCCTATCCTCTAGAATAGCCAGCACTTCCAGAATATAGGTTGCAAAAAGGCATTTTGGGTGTCCTATTTCAAAACTTAATTTCCCTGCACACGGAAGGGAATTTTGCATTACTTTGCTAGGCTCACCTCTGTATAATGGCTCTGGACTGAGAAAAGGTGAAAGCATTTTAATCATGCTGGATTCTAGCACATACATTTATACATCCATTCTACTTCTTGCTATATCACCAGTCTTGGGCTCTTAGATAATACAGATCAGTCCCTCATCTCAGCAATTAGACATCCGCCATTATCAAATTAAGATTGATGAGGTGCATGGGAAGACATTCCACTGAAAGACTTTTCAGGGTCCTGCAGAGAAAAAAATCACCCCAAGGAGAACCATACACAGCACAGTCCTGGGAAATACATAAAAAGCACCCACATGTCCACAAATACAGGCTGCCGTATGAGTCAGAATTGCTGGCCAAAACCCCACAGTCCAGCTGGAGTTTTGATCTATGACACCTGTGAGCTCTCTCATTGCAGAGAACTGAGACATGGAATGGACCAGAGTCCAACCAGAGTTCCCTGAGGAACTAAAGACCAGAGGCATTAGAAAACAAAATAAAATGGACTAAGTAAATGATAATATTTTGAAAGGCAAATAGTCAAAGGTCAAGAAAGGCAATGAACAGAACCCAGGTGTCAGATAAAGCATCTTCTTAGCCAAAGGACTGAGACCATACAAGCACGTTAACTACAGACTCTTCCACATTCCCTTATGTCTGGTTTGGGAGGGAGGCGAGACAAGATTCAACATAAATACAGACAGTAACAGAGAAATAGGCACCTGAGCGCTTCTGGAGTACAATCATCCAAAATATTAATGTGTTTATGGGCAAGCAGGAAGAGTTACTTTGCTTGAGAAGTTACTAGTAATAAAATGATTTCATAACAGCAGAGCAAAAAAATTGCTAAATACAGCATATATTGATCTAAACCCCCTGAGATTATGTCAAAGTGACACCCTTGGATCATTGTATCCACAAAAACAGCATGCTGACCATAGGATAATTGATAAAGCAAATCAAGTCTTCAGTACAATGCATTTTTCTTATATTGCACTGAAAATGTATTTTCACTCTAAGACGTAATTCTTCAAAAACAAAGGCAATGAACACTGAGAGCTTTTCTACAGAGAAAATGCAATGGAAATGCCAAAACGTGTGTATTAAGAACAGACTATGACTGGGATATACATCATTCACTTCTCTCCTTATGTAAGTTTTACTATTCAGTAAAACTTTTAGTTTTTAAGGGTAAAGAGATTAAAACAAAGTGTAAAAACTCATCAAAATTGAAAAAAACAGAACAAAATAAACCTCAACTGGGCTTCAGAGTTCCAGGTATAAACTGAGATCAAGATACTCACCCTTAAAACATAATCAACACGGGTAAGATTGAAAATACAGTGACATATCTAGAATGTCTGAATGACATGTTCAATATTGCTCCTTGCTGGACAGCAGAATTCAGCAATATTTGCCCAACATTGCCCTCTGGTGCTTAAAAAGTTTTATAATAACAGAAACAATCAAATTCAGGTTGAAGTACTGTCATATCATTTCCCTAAACATATCTGATGCACAAAAGGAGGTAGGTGTTAGATTTCTTTTCCCTAGAGTCTTGTACCTTATATCAGTAATAATATTTTAGTAATCATAGCTCTTTTTGACATTACAGAAAAAGTTTACTTGTATTCCAGGTTTTCTCCAGGGAAGATCTGAATCACCAGAGGAAAAAAGATTTATTTCCTTGTATTCTTATAAAACAACCTAAGAGTCTTAGAGTGAATATATGTATGCTATTACCACAGTCTGCCTTTCCATCTCTCAGAAATTAGGCTTAGTTTTAGAGAAGCAAAACAACTTGCATGAAAACCATAGCATTTGGGGATGCTGTTAAAATGGGTATGTACAGTAAAGCCTTTTTAGGCTTTACTTACTAATTTTGAAATGCAATCATTCTTTTTTCAAACAACACTGACAACTAAGTTAGTTTTCCCATCGAACATACTTTACATAATGTTCATTAGCATTTTCAAATATTTATTTTAAAAAAAAAAAAGGTTCTCCTACTATTTCTAGTAAGGTTATTTTATGCAGACCTTAAAAAACACCAAACAACCATTTTAATCCTTCTCTCCTTTCTTTTGGGTACATTCTTGCCCAGTGGATCTTTAATTATATTGATTATGCACAAAGATCTATCAAATTAGCAGATGTAATTTTAGATGTTATTTTTAACCATCAATACCATAAGACCTCTTGGTAAATAACATAGTTTTGAAGTTTACCAATAGTTTAACAGCTACTCTTATACCATCCTTAATCAAAATACCACATTTGTGTTATTTTCAAATAAGTATACCCACCAAACAGAATGAAAACTACAGAATAAAGTTTCTTTCAAATAATGAGCTTTAATACCATAAATTACGCTACGCCAAAGTACTGTTTCAGGGTAATACTTTTTTGTTTTCTCAATATTCATTTATAAAATACAGTTTATACTGTCCTGTATACAGCATTGCCTTCTCAGAACCATGATTATATTTTCCACAAAAAGTGCAGGATGATCCAGAGGTCCCTCCCAACCTCAACCATCCTGTGATTCTGTGATTAACCAAAACGTACTTCTAAGCCATTCCTGTAATAAAGAAAAAAAGGTTTCAATCAAAAAATAAAAAAATTCTCTCAAAAATTTTGAGTCTGTCTTATAATATTAAAGGCACATTTGCCTTTAACACAAAACTTGAAAAATACAGAAGAAAAACATAGTTACAATCTTGGATGACTTAAGACACTTAGTACTGCACCTTCACATGCATTTTATTTAATAGTGGACCTCAGCAGACTTTACCATGATTTACAGCTTTAAACTTTTTTTCCCCAAGATACAAAATAAATCAATCAAAGATTTCCCAGAATTCTGCACTTTTCTGATGGCCTGAAATCTGAAGGCTAGTCTTTCCTGGGCACAAAAAAGGCTTAGTGACTATAAGAGAGCCGAAGGCTTGCCTTTGTATATGTGAACAAATCCAAACAGAAACTAATATTCCTGGGGAAAAGTGGTATATGCACTTATTTCCAGATATACATCAAAGCTGCTCTTTGGTTCCATCACCAGGATAGCAAAAATATTCTAATCCATCTAAGACAAAATAATTAGGCTCATTTGTATCTCTCTCACTATGTTGACTTGAGATACCTGCTAAGCTTTATTAAGCATTCTCTCTAATTACATCTATGATCCCACCTACTTCGCTTTATTGGCCAACATACATAGTTGTTGGATCTAGGTACTTCCATATTCCCTGGTTAAACATTTTTAATTGTTATTGTACGAACAAAATTGCACCTTTCATTGGATTAGAGTGTCCACTATATCAAAAGAAATGCATGATATGGAAAAAGATAGAGGAGAGACACATGTGAAGAACAGGTATCTAAATAGACTCCCAAACCACAGACACAGCACACACAGCAAGGGGAAAAAACAGCAAGAAGAAGGCAGATCAGCACAAAGAGCTTTGAACGAAGAAAAAAAACAAAAACGCAACTTTTCAATGAGTACAGAGCTCATCATGTCAATGATACCGATCACTAAGTCACCTCTCCACAGTTTTAATATCGAGCCCACAAATTCAATTATTTTTCCTTAAGCATACTTCAACAGAACTACACAAACTTGACATAAACACTTCAAATGAGGGGGAAAAAAACGTGGGGAAGGCTTTCGGTGGTGAATTACTCTGCTTACCAACTTGTGCTGTGTTCCAACACTAAGTTGTTTACCCACACAACTTTGAGCCATATCGAACAGAAAGACACGTTAGGAAAGCATCATGATAAAACTCTGGATTGATGCTTCCAGCGTTCAGTTAACTTAAAACAAGTGAGCCCGGACAGCAACAAATCTTAAGCCAGAAGATGACTGAAAGGGATAAGGAGTGGAAAAGAAATAAGACTATTGATTTCAGAAGAGTTGCACGTTGATGAATGCCATGAAAGGGGGAAAGAACAAAGGGAACCGAGCAGAGGGGAATGCAGCGCAGGGCTGCCAGTTACCGAAAACAAGGCTGAGGAACAGTCACGCCACAAAGGCAAGGTGCTGCGGCACAGAATAAGGTTATGGGATAGACGAGCCGAAACTGCCGCTGAATGCCAGAAAAGGATGTGACCGCTAAGAAAGTGACTCTATGAGTCTACAATAATATTAAAGAAGGTGACACGTCATGAGAAATCAGACAACAAGGAGGCATGCAGACTGCAGGCATGAGTACACATTAATAATAAACCAAAATACTTTAAAATATTAAACAGTGCCTTGAATTATTAAAATAAAAACAAAAGGTTTTATTCTTGTGATAAAGTAGTAACTCATAGCATGAAAATGGTTTAGGCTGGAAGGAAATGCTGGAGGCCCTCGGGTCCAACCCACTGCTCAAAACAGGGCTAACTTTGCTGTTACAGTAGGGTGTTCACAGTCCTTCCCAGTCAAGTTTTGAGTATTTCTGAAGATGCAGACCCCACATTCTCTCTGGGCAATCTGTTCCCATGTTTGACCACCCTCAGGGGTGGAAAAGAAAAAAAAAAAAAAAAAAAAAAGAAGGATTCCTAATACCTGATCAGAATTCCCATTGCTGCAGCTCGTTCATCAACTCTCCCCCTTACACTGTGCACCCCTGGGAAGAGTCAGGCTCTGTATCCACTGCACCTCCCCATCGTGTAGCTGAAGGCACCAGTACGAATCCCCCATCAGTCCTCGTTTTTTCAGACTGAACAGATGCAGCTCTTTGAACCTCTCCTCCTCAGCCGTATGCTCCAGCACACTAACCACCCTGGTAACACGCTGCCAGGCTCACTCCAGTACATCAGGATTTCTGTTGTACTGGGAGCTCAGAAGTGGATGCATGGAGCACACATCCATGTAAGTAACTGTATTTGTAGTTCTTAACTGTATGCAAGCCTTCACACACTTCCTCATGGAGAAATTCTAGGGATAAGCTATCCAATACCAATTTCTTAAGTATGTAATTACATTATTAGTTACATGATACAATTTAGACTATAAATAAAAATTTCTTTAAATAAATTAATTCCTTTATAGAGTTGCCTTTGAGATACTACTTTACAATTAATGTCTCTATTCGCTTTTAACAAATTGGGATAGTTCCTTGAGTGTTAGATAAAACACTGCTAAAGTAACCAGTGTGGTAACTTCCAAAAATGAATTTTATTATGCTATAAACACAACCTCTGAGTGTGTTTGGTCCCAAGGGAAAAAATATTTTCTTATATACAGCATATGAGTCAGTTAGTTATTCATCAAACTGTTTGACTAGCCACTGCAATAGACCTATTAATAAATAATCAAAAATACTAAGCAAATATATATATATCCTGACTCACTTAGCCAAACAGAATGATGGGCTCTGAAAGACATGATTTATTTTTTAAAACAATATTAAATATCAGGAAAAGGGTAAAACTATTTAACACTTGATTAGCAGTGAGCGAATGTGAAGTTGGACTGGCAATTAGAGATTTCTAACCACTAAAGGGATCACAATTTTAGGAAGTTCCTCTAGTCGGTATGAAGAGAACAAAAACAACCTAGTTTGTTCCAGAATACAACATGAGCTGTCCACAAGGAATACCATACATTTGCCTGAAGGAGTAGAAGGCTTGAGCCTGACCAAGAGATTCCCTTCTAACCTCATATCCCCGCCTGGTATTTTAGCCTTTTTTTCCTCCCTCCTGATCACTGTACATTCTTGTATTTTCAAATAACATATACCTTTGGGAACAGCAGATCCACAAGCTAAAGTTTCCATTAAAAAGCACAACTTTTTAGAATTAATTATTTTAATCCCTAGTTTTTAAAAGGGTAGACAAAACCAGAATTTGAATAGCTATGATAAATGCAGATTTCTAAACTGCATTAGGAAGAATACACCAATCATTACATCTCAGGATATGGTTATTGCTTGAAAGCCAGTATATTTAAATTATTCAGCATGAGTTCTAGTCAATGCACAGGGAGGTACAGAACTGATTTACAAGTAAGTAACAGTAAAGTTTTTAAACACTCTGAGTGGCAAAGGTTTTCAGTTCAATACCTCAACACCACCACAAAACATAAGGAGAAAATTGACACTACTGCATTGCTAAACCGAGGTTATACCGGCTTAAGCAATTTTTAAACTATGTGATATACAGAAAACCGTATTTGAACATTCAACTTAGAAAAGAACTGGGAAATTTTTCAGGAAAAAAAAGGGAAAATTTAGAAAGATACATACCATGTTTTCTACTCGGAGCTCAAAAGGCATAGGGTTGTACACCATCAGCTGAACCTCACACACATCTCCCTGGACCCACTGGAAATCTATACCAAATACACAAAATTAATACAGGAATTGCCCAATGACAGTGTTATAAAAAAAAGTAGCATCAGCTGAGCTGTCAGATTGCTATATTATCTTTATGTTCTAAATTAAAATCCCTGTAAAATTGCCACAACCCAAGTCCCCACTGAGGGGCATTGAGGGACACCAGCTATAAATCTCGGGCAGAGTGATGGGTTAAAGGACCAGAAGCATCCATTAATACGGCTGCAGCATTCCAAAGCCCCATTGTGCCAACATCACATTGGCAAAATTAACTCAGGCATCAGTTCAAAGTACTACTCAAGCACATCCGTAACGTTAAACACTTAAAGCTTGCATACTTGGATTTAGGGACAGACTACACATCATCTTGTATAATCAAGACTCAGATAAAAAGCAACCAGATACGGAGTGAATAATACAGGAAGGAGGAAATTAACAGTAATGGAAACATATTGTCATATATACTTAGCTGATAGGAATTTAGAAAGTTCTTTTATTTACTTCTTGAGAAGAAAAAGACTGCTCAACAGCAAGATGCTACCTCAGTTTCCTCCTATTAATTTTCTGTGGGAAACAGTAAGTGTGGGAAATGCTGCAGAAGGGGAGGATGACACTAAGATGTATATCTACTGATATGTATTTTTTGAGATTCACAAAATAGAGACTTCAGCAATAAAGCAAATTATTTAATAATCTCTAAAACACTTAGGAAAGGACCAGAGCAGAGATTAGGAAATAGGCTGTATTTACAATTTATATTTCACTACCATTGTTCAGTGACAGAGGTTCAGCTTTAAAGACACTTAGCCCTCTCAAATTTAAAATTTTGTTTTTTTACTTTAAGGAGGTGAGAAATTTAAGGAAATGAGGTCAACAGCAAAGATGCAATTTCTGAGGAACTATTCACTGCAGAAAGATTATTTTACATCAGCATTTCACAAGCTTTTCAGTCCAGAAGCCACTGTCTATCTTCCAGATTTCTCATAGCTAACCGCATGCACCTTACATTCAGGCTTTAAACTAAATGTCATAATATTCTCCCTACCAGCTGAGCAACCACAGTCCAAATAAACAAAAGAGGGTTTAAAGATGGTTATTAAATAGATTAAATGCTGGTCCTGATTTAGTTAATCTATAACATACCTGGATTAGCTTTTAACTAGTTTAATCAATAATCTTAACAAACTTTATTAATACTTTTTAGAAGGATATTAGAAGTGTCCTGTATTAAGACTGTAATTTACGATTAAAACTGTCTGTAATCTAATTACATATTCATAAACATTTACTACGTGGTTACATTTTGCAAGCAATATTAGACAGCCCAAGGGAGATGTGCTTAATGCAAATGTTTAACTCCAATTCATGCAAGTGGAATTTAAAAACATATATTCTGAGATACGAACAGGTTATAATGCTATGAAACCTGGAAATGAAAACTGATTAAAACAAAATGATCAAAAGCACAATTGTATGGGATGTTTGGTAGAGGTTTTATCTATATGCTTGCTTATAAGCATTCAAAAAGCCTTACGCCTTTTCCACTTCCGAAAAGAATCAGTGTTACCAGTTATTCCTCTAAAGAGCAGTTGCACAGAGCTTCAAAGATATTTAAGCACTGAACCCCCACTACAGCTAGCTGTTTCAATGGAGATAAGCACTTCAGTGACTGTGAACTATGGTAATTTCCAGATTAGAAGGACAACTATACAATCAGAACGTCCTTTTCGAAAATGCATCCAATATATAAACATACAACTACATAAAAAGTGACTCTGGCAAAGTGAGATACCAGAAGAACATGCTGGACACTCACTGCTTGATCATTCTAAGTTTTGTTCTAAACTAAAGAGACACAAACTTCTTCCACTACGAACCGATTCTAGGCTGCTTTCTTCATCTTTGTGGTTCTGACCCCTTTCTCAGTGCAGAACACCTCCCTACAAAACTACTAAGATTTATCTCTAAGCAAAAATAATATACATTGTGTCTTATCGTTCCCCCAGAAAAACATAACTATTCCTCACCAAAAAAGACACGCTTGCTACTTGCCTCTGGTTTGCTTTGGAGAAGGTCTGTCTATGCTATATAAAGGACACTAGGGCAATGTTAAAGAATTGCTTCCCTGGGAGAAAAAGCTTTTGAACAGAAAGATAAAATTGGGTTATGTGGTCCTAGGTAAACAGCTGTATTTATATAAGCTGTAATGTAGCTATGACAGATTAGTTGCAAGATTTTGTAATGGAACTATATTATGCATTCTTGCTGCTTTAGACTATCAGCTTTTTATAACACAAATCACTTTAACTATGTCAAAAACCAGTGGGCTTATTTCTCATAACAAGCATAGTATTAAAGCAATTTAACCAGAATATAATAATCCAATTTATTGTTTCAAATCAGAAAAGCTTATCAATTTGAAAACTCAAAAGCTGAAAGTATTTTCTTAAGACTTTTTCTAAAGGGCTTTGTTTGCCTTTTGTTGTCAGCAACGCTTGATCTCCCTTGCTGCAACAATGATTTATCCGAAATACGGCTTACTGTCGATACAAAATGCACCAGGTAATAAGCCAAGTTTATCTGCAAAATCTTCAATGAACTACCAGTCGTTTAGAACAGCAGAAAAATACACACTACTATCCGTAATGGAAAAAGGCAGATTATTTTGCTGGTTTATTTTTAAATGTATCCATACAGTGATAAATTGTATATATGTCTTAAAAATATTTTGATTAGTTTGAAAGTATGTTAAATTGTTCAGCTTCTTGCAAAGGAAGTACTTGTTCTTGTTCTGCATGTCCTTTTGTTTGTGAGAGTTTGAATTAAACATTAGAGGCTATTTTAAAAGTGAATATATGCTGTTTATATGGCAAAAGACTAACACTTCACATGATCACAAGCAGTTCAAACACCTCCTTGGCCTAAATAAAACCTAAAGGAAGAAACTGCCCTGTATGCTATAAAATTCCTATGGCACACACAGAACATAACCAAACCTTAATTTGAAGTTTCCAAAAATACAGGTTCCCTTCTGTATTCATGAAAGAACACGAATACTACATAAAATAACTATTTGACAAGATTAGCAATACGGTTTTATTTTAACAAAAAACTATGACAAGGTACGCTTAAGAGATTAAATGTTAAAAATTTAATCATGAATTGAGGGTTTTTTTAAGAAATTAAAAAGACAAATGGGAACCATTTTCCAAAGAAATACCATTTCCTTAAAAAAAACATGTTAAGCTGTTCCCACGGAAATACATTTTTAATTTCTTATCCTTTCTTAGCCATCTTGTGAAATCAAAAAAAAGTACTGCAGCAAAGCAGCACTAAATCATGCCCAACGAGACTGCCAGATAATAATCCGTATCTCTGCATTTTTCATAATCCCTCATGTCTCAACAACTCATTGAAAGCACACGCCATCATAAGACAAATTAGAAAATGTGTGCGTTTTCCTTAAGGTGGAGGTTATCCTCTTAACCATGGGTCCACCTCAAAGGCAGTTAAGTCCAACAGCTAACCCAGCACATGGTGTGGAGAAAGACCGGAGCCCCGTGCGTTAAAGAGGAATCACAGAGCCAGGCTCCAACGACAGGCTCTGCAAGCCAAATACAATCCAGACGAACAAGCCAAACCGTTGCTACACTACTAGAGCAAATTAAGTTTTAAAAATAGACGAGCGAGGACTGTGGGAAGGGGAAGAGAGAGGCAAGAAGGAAGAAAAGAAGCCCTGGAGAACAATGTAGCTCACAAATATACTACAAGGAAGGAGAGAAAGGGAGAGGACAGGAATCAGAAAACACTCCCTGTCTCTCTCACATGCATTCGCGCTTGGAAGAGGAGGCAGCAAATGAAATTCAGGTGCTGAGGAGCACACACTCTTGTCCCATCCGCAAGCTTCTGCTAACTTGTGCCTGGAGTACCCATTTGAGGATCTAGTTGGAATTTCAGTGATGTTCATCTGCTAAATGTTAGTGTTTAACAATTCAAAGCATGACACACAAAATCTAAGAAACCTTGATGACATTTCGAACCACTCTTTTCCTACTCTTCCCCCCATCAGTGGTTAGACATTACTAAAAACCAAGTTACAGAATGAGCCAAATTAACATAAACACTATTCTGCAAATTTCTGTATTCAAGTTCCTACAAGCAATTCTATTCCACACTAGTCCTTTTGTGCTGATGCTAATGATTATGTTAAGTAGTATCACGCATTTGATATGCACAAAAGCAACAAATAAGAATACCAATATTTGTAACTTAATCCAGCATTTGAAACAAGCTTTTCAGTCTTTCCAGTAGCATAATTACTGGACTTAAGTGCTTTATAACAAATTAAATAATCTTCTAACAGAAAATTACTATAGTGTCCTAAATATTGCTTATAGGCTTTTTGGATTTTTGCTCAACTATCTTTAAGAAAAACTGACTAAACAATTAATCATTCTGAGTTTAAGGTAATGCAGAATGGGTATCTATTGGGTACATTTTTTTTTCCTGTAAGAGATAGCAAACTGACAACCAATTTTAAAAACCCAATGATCTAACCCAATTTATTAACCAAAAAGAGAAACATTTTCTATGGGTGATGAACTACCACAATCCAGTTTCCTATGGATTTGCATCCTTTGTCCCTGAAGCTGCAGCTCATTCATCCTAATTTCTTCACGTCCATGACGATACCCCCATCAGAAAAGAGAAAAACGCAACACGACAACGAGCTCAGGCACTAGCTCCTCAGAAGTGGCCAAGCTGGCTGCTGCCAAACAGAATGTGTAAGAAGAAGTTTTGTCTCATTTCTCTTCATCTGAGAAGGAAATACCACTACTTTATACCCTCTGAAAAAGAATTCTATCAGCTATAAGACTTCACCCTCCTTTTGAATTTGGCTGAAACTCTCCCGTGGGTTCAAAAGTCACTTGGGAGACCAAAGCTTTGCTTCTTCACCATGTCAAGCTAGTTGATTAATTCAAATACAAGAAAGCAACATTCAGGTTCTGAGTTTCAGTTTGACTGAGAAAACATTTTACAACATAACAAAAAGACTGAAAATACTGTAAAATATTCCTACCTATTTTCTTATTTCGTTCTTCACTCCGACTGTGCGCTATAATTGGAGAATATATGAAGGGGCTTTTGGTTGACATATTCTGACCAAGCAAACTTTTCACTTTGTGAGGTCGAAGGCTGGTGGGGAGATTCAAGAGCTTCACAGATCTGTTAAGGATAAATATTTTTAGATGATTATGTTAAATAATCATGATGCTGGTAAATACCATATGACACTCTGGTACTGATTAAAATACTGGAAATGGAAAATAAGAAATAAACACCAGGGATAAAAAAAAAAATAACAGCAGTCCAAGGAACATAAAGAAAAATTTCAGAAAGTTATCAGGAAACAAATACCAAAGGAAAAATATAAAATAAACTTCTTTAGAAACCATCAAGCACAAAATGAGCAAGTGCAGTGATTTGAAGCCCAACTATTAGCTTTCAAGCTAAGTGTGATTTAAATGATGGATACTCCATAACTCTAGCACAGAAAGTGACTGAATATTTAACTTAAGCCTAAACTAGAAGACAGACAAAATTTCATTGGTCAATGTAATACAACGAAAAGTTCTCCAAGGTGAATAAAGCAGATTTTAAAACACTTAAAATGCACAGAGCTGCTTCTGGAAGGAACAAAATACCATATGGTCTTGCTGAAAAAAACAGAAAGTAAGACAAACAAGACAAGAAAAGGATGATTTATTAGACTACATCCTTATTACACCAAAATCCCTATGCAATCCTTATGCAAGGAAACCACCGGTCCTTCAATGCTAATGGGAAACTGGAGACTAAACAAACAAAATAAGAGCAGGCAGTGGACATTTAACCAGGGGATATTTAATAACAGTAGTAGCATTATAAAAGCCCGGAAGACTCCTAAGTACTTAGAGACAGGAAGGAGTCAAGAAAGGAGAAATAAAAGGTGAACAGAGACACCACTCTGTCGTAGTACCATACCTCTTTCACTACCTTCTATTAAGCATAAAGTGTTCATACTTTTTATTAAAAAATGACAAGAGACAAGAAAATGCCTTTATAATCACTCAAGGATTAAATCATCAATTTTTCACAAGTTGGTTTTCAAGAAAAAAGAACATTTCTCATAGAATAAACATGCAATTTTTGCTCATTGCTAAGAGATATCACCACACTGAGACAGACAAATAAGAGTGAAATACATTGCTCAAAAAAACTTTCCAGAAGTAAACTTCTAAATGATACTTAATTATATAGTAGGCATGTACCAAACTATAACAGAGTCTAACTAAAACCATAGGAAACTTTTGAAAGCAATTAAGAAGCCAGGTACATGAAACCTAGAAAACCACAATCTGTTCATGGACTAACTTCCTTCTTTCCCCACTTTCCCAAATCCATCTACTACAGTAAAAGTTATCTCATTGGAATTCTTTTATAATGCCATTATAAACCAAAGAGGTTATAAATGTTACAGTACATGATTAAGTTTTCATGTTTTATGAAGTTCTTCAAATACTATGACAACAGCACTGGAGTACTAAGAAAGAAACCTGCCCTTCTCAGTTGTAAAGGTCACAGAAACACAAATTAAGATCAAGTGCCTTCCTTTTAAAATGCAGATAAGTAGTTCTTTTACATGCTGAAGTAACCTTGTATCATTTACAGGATATAACTGAAGTCCTTCACTTACCAAAGTTATAGAAGTATACTTATTTTCAAAACCCTAAATCATTAATGAGAAGGTGAAAATAATTTAAGTCCTGGGAAATAACCCATGAACTCAGCACAATGAATAACAGTTACAGAAACCAAACAAATCAGTATCCCACTAATAAAAGGTATATACATGTAAGAGAGCAATTTATTTTTAAAATTACCCAAATCATTCAAGATAATGTGCCACTGCAGAAAAATAATGAAGATGTAAGAGTAATAACACAAAGACATGTTATTTCAGTGACATAAAACACTTAATAAGAAGTTATTAGAGAACATCAGAAGTATTTCAGAACAAGAAATAAATCACATCCATACATTATCTGTTGGCAACGCTTAGTGCCAGCATCACAATCAAATGTGAAAATACTGACAATGAGCTGGAGGAATAAAGAGAAACTATGACAGATTCCTGAATATTTCACATGTTAAAATGAATGTGTTAACTCTTCTGATAGGATTTTGATACAAATTAGAATGCAATTTAAACCAAAATATGCAAATGATACTCATTTGAGGTTAAACTAGATAAACTGTTAATAAAGGGGCATTTTATATATAGAAGTGCTTTGACTCATCCATCATTATTATATAAATATTGTTTGAATTACAAAACTAACGTCTTTAATCTTAATGCATGGCTGTGGAGGGAATACTCTTAAACCATATATACAGTAATGTTTTTTAATTCCTTTGAATGGAAAACTTGCATAAATTAAGTCTTCTACCTCCAGTCCTAGCCCTACTGAATTCAAACAAGCAACAATAAGGAATTTCAAAATAATTTCACTTGCTGGCAAGAAGAGCAAAATCTTTTACTTGAAAAACATTGTTTTAATTTAAAAGAACCTTACTTTGAGAGGAAGTATTTTTTTAAAAAAAGCACTATACCTAAATAAACAGATGAAAGAAAAATCAGTGGCAATTAAAGTAAATTTAAAGTGGTAAGAAAAATGTATAAGGACATCAGTGGTGAGGTAAAGTCATCAGTGGTGAAATATGTATAAGGACATCAGCGGTGTATAAAGTCATCAGTGGTGAAAAGGAAGAAAAATCTTTCTTCTTTTAAGTATGTTAGCAACAAAAGAAGTTTTAACTTGGCTAACTTATTAAATGCTAATAGTCCATCGACTGATATAGAAAGAAAAAAAAAATCAATAAATTCTTTTATTATGTATTTGAGAAAATACTAGATGATGATTTCACAGTATGCTATAATGAAATATTTTCCAATCCAACAAAATCAAACTTTTGAAGCTTCATCAAAAGAATTCAAGATTCATGAAGGAGTTTTCCAGATTGCAGCACAGTATTTGAAATGACAAAAGAAAAAAACCCAGCAAAGTTCCAAAGGCTAAACAAAAATACATAAAAATGCAGTAATATTTAAAGCAAGCCAATAACAGACCAGATATCTAGTTAAAAGACTTGGTAGAAAAAAAGTTATGAAGTAGACTATATGGAATACCAGGAGTAAATATTTAAATAAAGGACTTTTCTACACTGAATGCTAGTTGACATAAGTAATGGCATATAAAGACTTTGCCAAGTCTTAATATCTTTTACTGCTTGTATAAGTTTATCTAAGGCATTTCACTAAGACATCTGACTGCTTGACACAGTATTTTGATTAAGAAACCCACATACAAAACTACTACCACATATTAAATGGATTAAAAACTAGTAAACCATAAAATGCCAACAGCAAATAGAAGTCATCATCATCAGTGAATGCGTATGTTTCTAAAGTGATCTAGCAGGGATTGATCTGTAAACTTCTGTTATTCAGCACTGACCAAAACCACATTTCTACACATTTACAATTTATGCCCCCACAAATTACCATGATTTAGCTGAAAGAGCACTGCAGCAAGACTCTTGGCCATACTCCAGCCAGCTGCACAGCTCTACACTACAGCAGGTCTGCTGGGCAGACGTAACTGCAGCCTTTATATTTAGACGCAACTAAATATTTTCTCAGACTACTGATTGTTATCACTATGGTTTTTATAGAACTTGTGAAAAACAAGAAAAGGAGGGGAGAGCACAAACAGCAGTTCTTAACTGTCAAATAAATATTTTCAAATATTTTCGGCACTCCAAGCACGGCCAGGTCAGTGAAACCTGGCAACAGAAATACAAGCATCTGGATGCTGAGCAATTTCTCAAACGGCAGCCTAGGAGAGGCAAGCCAGCATAATGTACATAATGTGCCCGTCCCCTTCTCAGCGCACAATACGTTCCAAGCAAGGCAGAGCCTTCCCACTGGAGATCGGCAATCTGTTGCCAAGCGTTGACTGGACTTTGCGTGCCTGACTTGTATAGAAAAGGATTTGATCAGAGTTTTCCAGGACTTGAATTCAGTGTCTCCTCAATATCCAGATGGAGAAGAAGAAGAAAGTATTATGGAATACATCCAATACAATCCACCCCCTTCATGCTTTAAAAGTTAAGCAAAAAGCTAAACCTGAGACTAATTCAGGATTTAACACTTCACTGCTAAACACAATGCTGCTCTTTTAGCACAAGCTAAGGGTTAGATTCATAATGAAACTTTGCTGCTGTGTTCCTACAACTATTCTGACTACCAAAACAGTCAGATACAGTACACAGTCAGATTAAGGAAGGTGGTTTTGTTTTTACATTCTATAATATTAAGATTATTCCTAGAACAGAAAACTGCAAGAGGCAATAAGAGGCTGACAGCATCCTTGTTCTCAAAAGAAACTATTTTGCATAAATAAGTTACTCTTGGAAGCTATTGCTCTAACTTCTCTATAATCAATTAACTCAAGTATGAGAAAGGATTATACAAATTTTCTTAATTAACTTAAATTTTTGGAATACAATTTCATTTTTTTACTTTTTAAAAAGGACTAGGATAAAATTTTCACCACGTTAGGATTTCTAAAAAGCACTTCAGACAAAATTTTCAGGAGAAAAAAATATATGCCTTCTATTTCAGAACGTATTTCTCAGAGAAGTCATCTAACATACAGACACAGGTATCTGAAATTATCACTTGGCATCTTTCAGGTCAATGAAAAATTATTCAATATAATCCATGGATCCCAGTGATTCAGCTCATCATTAAGCCAGTATCTAAACTGGATCAGAAAACAATGTGCCTACCTGTGTTTCTTGGCCGTAAAGGAGACAGAAGATGACTAGCTTAGCTGTTCACATACACTTTTAGTGAATCTGTATCATCCTCGAGATAGGCTGTCAAATAATTTTCCCATTGTGATACAGCACCCTACGTAAGGCTGCAGTACACATACAGCATGTAGGGGTGCATCTAGATTAGCAACTGGTGCAACACAAAGGGAAGGACCAGGATTTGATTTGGTGCTACCAGTTATGGCTATAGGACATACATCCACACTGCATGTTTTCCAGCAATGAAGTTGATAGCAGCTGCCACTCACTGCATCCCTGAATGGGCAACACAAAGCAGATTTCAGTGCAGCCATCCCAAATCGCCTTGTCAGTGTTAACTGAATCCTACATGCTGCTGGAAGACGTCCGAGAAGATGAATTTCCCCACCTCGAGTACACTTTAAAAGCGGGATCACTGAGGTGCTGAGGCACAGCTTCTCCTACCAGAAGACAAAACACTGTTTCCGGGACACCTCTGGTGTGACTGATCACACACAACCAAACCTCAAGTAAAGACTCAGGACAAATTTGTTCTGAAAGCAGCACTTCCCACACAGTAAATCACCAATGCGAACACACCTATGGTGTTAAATGCATTTCAAACAGTTGGAGTCTTTCTTCAATAAATGTAACATATAGAATGAAAAAGTTACAGAGCACATAGTAAAACTAACTATATCATGGAACACGGTCATAGAGTATAACAAACATTCATTTTCATTTGAGAGACTCAAAGTAATCCAAAGATAAAAAATTTCACTCTTTATAGAGTTCAAACATCTCTTTGTGATACCAGAACTCTTGCTTCAAGAAGTGTTCAATGACAACCCAGGAGAACCCAAATCTCTGAAAACTCTTTTCAATAACTTTTAGCGTATTTTTTTCTGAACGGTAATTACTTTTCTGCCAAAAATCCACTCTTGACACAAGTTTCCTTTCATTATTGATGTCCAATGACTGTCTTCTCTAATATTTCATACTGTATTTTTACCTAAACTAGATACTGCTCATCACATTGATTGATTGATGCACCCTACAATTAGTAACCAATGGCACATATGTCAAAAAAATAAAAATAAAAGGAGTATCATAGATTTAGAACAGTGTACAAGGGCAATGAACAGAGCAGCTTGAAAACACACTATCTTGAAAGGAACAGCTACAAAAAGTGTCAGTTCCAGCCAAGTTCCAAGCTCCGGGGATAGAGACAGCATCCAACTCATCTGGACTTTCAGTATGGTCATGTATCTACCTTAAATCCCTGCTTCAATTACAAAATGCCTTTCTTAGATTGTATCAGGATCTCTTAAATTACAGCTAAATAAAAATAAAAATAAACTTCTCTCTCCTTCTTAAACTAAAGACTGTGGAAAATATTTTATACTCAAAGGCTCTTTTTTGGCCTAAGAACTTCTCAAACCAATTTGACATTTTGACATTTTTTCATGTTATTGTGAAGAATTTATGTGAACAGAGAAGACTATATCCTTCTAGTATCATTTAAAATTTGACAGGTACTATGGAAAATTTAAAGATTGTATTTTGGAGTCTTACCTCACAATAGGCAATTTGGTGAATGGAACAGGAGGTAACTTCAGGCCATCTGGAAGAGTGATGTACTCCATTGTGCCAGGGCATTTTGCTGTGTAGCTTTCCAAGCTCTGTGTTACATCCTTCTTTTCTAGAAAAAAACGTGTTTGTTAAAAAAGTCAAACTTATATGAAAAAAAGTTTAAAATATAGTCATAAATTAAAGATCTGCTTGCTTTCTGCATTTACACAAAATTACTCTAATGGATTGCGAACATTTTTTATTAAATATCGTGTGCATTAATATTTGCATACATGCTTACAGACTATGTTCCCGAGGCCTTAATGGGTATAACAAAAATAATTAAATTGTCTTAAGCAAGACGGTTTTATTGACATTTTGTAATGTTTAACGTTTCAGTGTATATCTATTTCTGTTAGTTTTTTCATCAAGACAACAATTTCTACAATTTAGCTAGAAAATCCACAGTCCAAAACAAATAGCTGGCAGCACTTTAACGTTATTAAACAAGATCATTGGTATGTGAACAAGCCTTGTTCTGAAACATCAGCTGAAACAACCCCAAAGGCAAAGAAGAGAAATAAATGATTTTTTATGTTACCTCATGTTAAAACTATATCATTCTTGAAATAAATATGCTATACTATGCTACTAAATTGCAACAAGCAGTAACAGAATTTTGCTTTGGTTTTCTTTAAAGATACAAGAATGTCCAAGCAAACATACATTATTATAGCTCCATTAAAATACCATAACTCAGTTTCAGGTGGCAAGTTCCTTGCTAGATGTAGCAACCTTCAGGAAATGACCAACCTAAGACAGACTCATTCAGAAACCGGGTTTCTGCTATCTCTCTAGCAAAAAAATCTGCCTTGAGTGTTAAAATTTCACTTTAGTACAAATGGAAAAAGGAACAGTTTGAAATGCGCAAAGAAAGTTTCTTCTGGAATGGGACAGCACTTTCTTTGTAATACTGGAAGTAAAACATCATGCCTTCATGAACAAACTGAATAAAAATTTTCTGAAGATTCCCAGATGCAGAAGTATAATGTCTTACAAGCAATTAGGTTTGAGCAGCATTACCAGCAATATTTACTACATAAAGCCTGAACTAGTTTATGATGTCCTGATTTCCCACTCTAAAACCATTTTGGGTCGAGGGAGGTGATCCTCCCCCTCTACTCAGCCCTGGTGAGGCCCCATCTGGAGTGCTGTGTCCAGTTCTGGGCTCCCCAGTACAAGAGAGACATAGTACTACTGGAGAGAGTCCAGCGGAGGACTACTAAGATGATTAGAGGACTGGAGCGTCTGTCATATGAGGAAAGGCTGAGAAAGCTGGGACAGTTCAGCCTGGAGAAGAGAAGACTGACAGGGAGGGGATCTTATCAATGTATAGAAATACCTTGACGGAGGATGTCAAGAGGATGGGGCCAGACTATTTTCAGTGGTGCCCAGTGATAGGACAGGGGGGTCAGGGCACAAACTGAAACACGGGAAGCTCCGTCTAAACATGAGGAAAAACTTTCCTGTGAGGGTGACTGAGCTCTGGAACAGGTTGCCCAGAGAGGTTGTGGAGTCTCCGTCCTTGGAGATACTCAACACCCGCCTGGACGCAATCCTGTACAACGTGCTGTAGGTGACCCTGCTTGAGCAAGGGGGTTGGACTAGATGATCTCCAGAGGTCCCTTCTAACCTCAACCCTTCTGTGATTCTGTGATTCAAAGGAAAAAATAAAAACAGCATCAGGATGGAGAACTGAGTGGCTGGATAATGGATAATTAAGTGATTCTCTGTATTTTCAGGTCAAACTTCAGTACAACTACCTTCTCAGGGTCATTGGGGCTACATTTTCTTTCTCTTAAACACTTTTTCTTTTTTCTGCTTTCTAAATGTGTACTGGGCTACATTCGGAGGCATGTAGTCAGCAGATCAAAGGAGGTTACTAGGTCCTTCTACTCAGCACAGATGAGACCACAGCCACACTACAGTGTCCAGTTTTGGCCTTCCCAGCTCAAGGCGAGTGTGGAAAAACTGGAGAGAGCGCAGGAGAGAGATGCCAATGTGGTTAGGGACCTAGAGTACATGACGTATAAGCAGAGCTTGAGAGAGCCAGGCTTGTTTAGTCAGGAGGAAAAGGCAGCTACAGGGCAATCTAATCACAGCCTACAGCTCAAGCGCAGTTACAAAGCTGATGGAGTCCAACTCTTCTTTGCAGTGCCAGGCAATCTAACAAGGGGCAACAGCCACAGATTGCAGCTTGGGAGGTTCACGCTGGACATTAGGAAAGTGTTCATCACTAGGAGAGCACAGCTCTGGAAGAGGCTGCCCAGAGAGGCTGTGGAGTCTCCATCTTTGACGGTTTTCAAGATACAGCTAAATAAAATCATAGCCAATCTGACTGTTGGTAACAGTCCTGCTTTAAGCAGCAGGTTGGACTACCTGACCGTCAGAGGTACTGTCAAGCCAGTGTATCTACTATTTTGTCATCTTAGACCATTGTTGCTGCCTCTTGACCATCAGCACCCTACTCTCCTTCCAAGCTGCTACCGCTTCCCTCTTTGTTCCTAGCAAAAATTATCACAGCAACTTCTAGGAGCAGCTAGAAATACAACCGAGATTGTGGGAAGGATTCTCTCATCTTTATCTTTTTTCCCTAAAGGATAAGGAAGGACTGCATTTGAGGGGAATATTAAGTCTGAGAGAGCAAATAACATTACTCTAACAAATCCGGCAAGACATAAAACTATTCATTTCAACAGGAGTAAAGAGCAATAAGTGAACTGATGAACTTACAAACATTTAATTATTCTGCCATTTCTCTGTTCCTATATACAACTGCATATACAAAAGATGCAGTGATTTATGACAGACAACAGAACATTTTCTGCATATTTATTCCTCAGATTTAGACATGTATGTATTAGTAAGGCATTTAACCAGCTTGTCTCTTCCAAATGCACATCTTCACAGAAATATTTTACTAGTTTTGTTCTTGAACAAAATTATATAGCAGATTGAATGTTGGGACACAGTCCACAGGTCTATGCCATATTATCATGTACTACTCCTCTTATTTCTCATCCATTTACAGATTAAGGTGATAAAACCTGCCTAAATGGATTTTCCACCTTTCTTCCAGTCTGCTGTTTCTCAAGACCTATAATGACAGCTGACTGCCACAACTAGAAAGAGCACTTTCAATAATAAAAGAGCATTAGCCCAAGGGACCCTAGATTTATGAAAATATGCATGGAAGAAACATCGTGGTTTCTCTTTTAAGTTTAAAATACTCATGGTTCAGGTAGACCCCATGCCTCTTTCTGCAAGAGAACACCTCCAGAAGCTGCTGCTGTGAGCCACCTCACTCAGGACAGCACTTTCAAGGTTCAAGATATTTTTTTCATCCAAGGATTTTCAGTGTCTGGTGAGAATGAGGCAGGGGCAGCCATCCTCTTATATTCTTACAAGACTTTTCTTTGCCTATTTTATATACTATTTGCTTCTGTGTTAACTCCTCTCAAACCAGACAATCCAATACCGTATTTGAAATGCTACTGATAACACTCCATACGCACACTTCATTCTCCCTATGCAATGACTGAGCTTCCCCAAGCTCAACTTTTCAGGATTCACACTGTACAATTCTTCTGATGAAATAGCAATCCATTATCGCAGCATAACAGAGGCTACAGGTATCACATGTATCTTCTGGTACACATGGCATGTGTCTTCCACTTATATTTTTGCTGCACACATCAGTCCAGCTTAGTTTGTAAGCTTTTAAAGCCACAAGTACATACTCTCTTTCAGCAAGTAAACATTAACTGTAATTGCCTACATTGGGAAATTAATGCCACACAACTGACAAATTGCCTTGCTTGTGTCCATGTTTCACTGAACTCTCTCTTGAGCCACTCACCACATTTTAACTGGGTGTAGGAAATGTTCCAGGAATTACATCATTAGACATACACAGACACTCAGACCACTAGAGCAGAGCCTGAAGCTGTCGTAGTTCAAGACTGAGTATTTTCAGAAAAATTGGAGACTACAGCATTCATGATGTTATTTCGCTATTTTATATCAGCAAGGGTATACAGTATATATAGAACCTACTGAGATGGAAAGTGTCACAACTGTCAAAAAAGAGTGATGATGACGACGGTACAGTGTGCACTTACTTCTGTTTGAAATGGGAGGTCTGTCATTCTAAAGAATCGGCTCTCATTTCCTAAAAGCTGCAGCGCGAAACTCTGTCAATTGTTGAATTTGAAGAAAGAATGCTCCCATTTTCAAACAGCATTTGTTTATAGATTTTAGAGTTGCATTTTCATTTCACAGTATGAGCTCAGCATGCTTTCCACAAAAGACAATGCTAAAATAGGACCTCATTCTATCCTGATGTGATATTGAAAGCAGTTTATAACTTGCTGCTGCCAAGCCAGCAGCTCTATTACTTTCCACTTAGCACTAGGTCACAACTGAGATGCTAAAGGAACCCACATCAATACGATGCATCACGAAGCATACTTGATATAAAAGAGCAACAAGAGCACAATCTTGCCTGAGTGCCACTTTTGAAAGCAAATGTCAGAGCCTTTCTCCCTTGCCTGAGCACCTCTGCTACCTGACCTCTGTCAGTGTCTCTTCACGCTTGGATATGTTAGCAGGAAAACGATAAGCACTTGATCCTCTGACCTGTGAATTTTCCTCAACAGTTTTAAAAGCCTGAAATGCAGCTGGAAGCACTACTGAATGGTCTCGTGTAGGTATTACAGAGATTCATTTATGGAGTGAGAAATGATAGGTTATTTTCTAAAAGCTGAAATGAGAACACCAGCAATCCTGAATCTCCTTGCAATTTGACCAAATTCACTGGGGAGTAGCACAACATCACAGGTTACTCTGCACAACCTAATGAACTCTCCAAGAGCATTCATACACATATTGCAAACACGAAGCCTCTCTGAGAGGTCCGTTTCCTCTAACTGTATAAAACTTTCCTGAAACAAGTACTCCTGACAATTTTATGATCCACAAATTCCATTATCTCATTTGGAATAACTACATTCATGATTTTTTTCTCCAGTTTCCTTCCAGACTCATTGAAAGATCAGGATCATAGAACACCTGCAAACAAATTAAAGCTGAATACAGCTACAGTCAGTAATAATACTTGTATCTATATTTCTCAGTTTGTTCAATATAATCTCATAGTACAATTTCCCCATTTTGTACAATAATGTTTTCATTACCATCTTCATGCTTCTTCTGATTACTGAAAATTTTGCATGTCCACCAAAATTCTTTGTAATTTTTTGCTTAACTACTTCATGCCAACACAATGAACATTGGTGGTGCCGCAAACCTGCTTCTAACCGTCTTCCGAGAATCCAAAAATCTGAAACCTTTAGCTGCATATTTGGAAATCATCTGTGACTGAACACTACGTAACGTAAAAAAGAAAAGTCTTACTGCTAGTTTCACAATAATGGAGCCATTGAAAAATCAGACCAGGACAGGAGGGAAGGAAGGTCATTTATAGGCTAACATTTTTAAACATTTCAGTAAGCATGATTTAACAGTATCACACCAATGGCATTTCATGCATTGGCAGATAATGGAGACAAGTAGCAGAAAATGATTGCTTTAACTGTGTCTTTTAGCTTTTTATCTTTAATACCTTGAAGAAATGTAGAATATGTGTACTTTGCACATTATAAATGAAGTCAAATTTAAAAATATATATATATAAGTTCTCTGGCAAACAACTGGTTGATCTTGTTTTGCTGAACTCATTGTGTCCCTTGTAGAACAACCTACAGCAAGACAGAATGAAGAAAAGGAACAGTTTATGTCTGATCTGCCAATTATGCCGGAAGACAACTGATTTTGTTTCCTTATGCCGCTCACTAAAATACTGAAAACGAAAGGAGGGAAACAAATAGCTAAAAAACTTCTAACCTCATGATAAGCCCAGAATTAAAGGTCCAACAAAAAAGCTATTCCCCGTGGTTCTTTGTGCTGGCTGAACTGCTCCTTCCCCACTGGAAGAGCAAATGAAATTCATGGAGGGGAAGCTGGAGGAAAGGAGACCTCCCGAAGCAGTCTGCCACAGAGAACTGGCAACCAGCTGGCCTACCCAGCTCTCTCAGGAGCAAAAGGTGAAACGCTGCCTTGCCAAATTACAAGCAACAAGACAGAAATGAGTCAATCTGACTGCAGAAAGACCAGGAGAAAGAAGTAGGGATCTGTATCCAGAAACATAGATTTCTCTCTCACAAAAAAGAAAACTCTCTGCTGAGCCATCTTCCAATTAGAGAAGAAACAAGGCAAGTGTCTGCTGCTGGAGGTCTTCAGCACAACCCCTGCCATCAAGATGCTGTTGATCCTTTAAGGAAAAAAGGAATTTCAAAACAGCTCCCAAAAAGTTTTAGGACTGTAATATTCACAAAAGCTGGAGTAGCAAGTGAGTATTCGGAGACCATAACTGCTACAAGCCGTTTTTACCGTACAGTTAATCACCAGATTATAGGATGCACGCAAAAGGTCTTCATGACCTTTGAGTTGTCCCTCAAATTCTAGTTTGGCATAGATGCAGTAGGACACTAAACATACTACTTGTATATTCAGTACATCATTTTTCACCACCACAAGCAAGCTAATGTTGTCAGTGAAGTGTCTTAGCAAGACTTGCAAGATCAATCCACAAATTCAGTATTTCAGTTGTTTAACTCAGCAGAACAGAGGAGGTCTCTTCTAATCTGCAAGCACACATCACCTGTTTTTTTATTACATTAAGTCCGACAGGAATTAGATTATAGCATTTTCTACATTTTTATTAAACAAACAACACTTTTGATATCTTTCTGAGAAAGAAAAATACATGAAGCAAATAAATACGACTTCAAACCGCTCAAAGATCCAATGCTTGAACAAGTTGCTTTGTAAGCAATGCACTGAATGCTGGGTTTTCATCTCAGTATTCTCTAGTGCAGTAACTCTCAGCATGTTTTTATACTGCCCCGAACAGCTCATTTCCAATTCCTACCTATCAGACTACCAGGCAGAAAGGAAGGACTACAGTGAGTAAGGGCTAAAGGTCTTTTTTCCTTTCCCTCAGATATGGGCACTGTTAGGGTCTTCCTTTTCTATGTATGAACAAGCATCATGAAACTGAAACAAACTTAACACCTCTGATCTCTTCTCCATACCACATTTTGTCAATAGGCTCAAAAGCTATTCTTACAGGAAAAACACAAAGGCACTGGCAGACAGCATATTATATGAACTCTGGATCTCTGAGAAATCAAGCAAGGTAAATCTCTAAATAGATACAAAGGAGACTAAAACTAATAAAATTCGCAGAGCTTGAGAGGAAAAAGTGAGCAAGACCCGCTTCCATAAAGAGATCATCATGAACGATATAATAGAAAGTGTAGTAACTCACTTTCAGAAAGGATCAGCTTTTCCCCTCTCCTGCAAAATTAGTAATAAAGAAGAAACTTTTCTCAAGATACACAAAAAACTACAGTTGTCTGTGTCAGATTAATGTTTTCTACTTCTGAAGTAGACCACCGCACAGAGAGAAAGAACGGAAAGAGATTGTCTAAACACACAAAGGTCTTTTAATATAAGATTTTTAATAATTATATAAAACATTTGTATACGTTAAGTCACACTAAGCTTGAAATTCACTGCTAGCACGAAAGTATTTTTAGATAGAACCTCATGAAAAATTGATATAACTAAGTCAGAGTTCAGAAACATACCATTAAAATTTCAGTAGCTGTTTCTCCACTATATTTGAGAAAACTTCAGATGTCTGTATATTTTGAACACTTCAAAATATATTTTGTAGATACAAAATCACTATGTATACCACTGAACAATATCAGTCATTTTTCATGTTAGGAAATACCTGAAGATCTACCTTAACATAAAGTGGAGGAAATTAAACAAAGATAATTTCCATACCAATAAAAAGGTTATCAAGGACTGCTGTAAAGCTGTTATGAATGAAACAGACTATATAAAAATGTATAGATATGATGGCATAATTGTAAGAGACATCTGATTTTTGTATTTTGAGTGGAAGAGACATATGGAGACAGAAGATGACGAGAACAACATGCTAATTTCTGTAGGACATATTTCCCAATATACTGTATACAAATGCAGCACAAATTCTTCATGTCCTCATATTGTCGATTAAAGTATGTATTCACCAAAGTTCTTTTTCTGGAACAAAACTTTGCAATTTCTCTTCATTTGAACACTTTTTTTTTTTCAATTAATTAATCAAATATATAACAATTCTTCAAAAGCAGAGGCAACTACATGAAGATGAGAGTAAAGCTTGGAAGCTTCATTTCACTTGTGAATGATTTTAATCAAGTTAATGAGAATTTTTGTCATCAAGCAATGCACCATTTTATTTTAATGAATAATTTGTTGTTTCACCTAAGAATCTGGGTATGGTGTAGGCTGGAGTTTATGCTCATCAACACACAAATCTAAAACAAGGTAAATCATGTGACGAAGACTTTCAGGTTTGTTGTAATGTTAGACAATCTGGGTCACTCTTAGTTGCAAAAATATTTGCAACTAATGGCTAAGAACCTACTATGCTGCAGTAAATAGTTCCTAGTAATTACATCAAAGATTTCAGTCTCCATCCTGAAATAGGTTAATTTTAATATTCTAACACCAAACAAATTAGCTCCCTTTTGAAAGATTTACGGATTACACAAAAACCATTTGCAGGCGCTTTGTAATCAAGATACAATGCAGCCCATTAAAACCAGTTCATTAATGTCAGTTAATTAAACCTGTACAGAGAAGTTAACAGCAAGTGTTAATTTACATCATATTCTATGTTCAACCTGATTAAAACTTCACTCTTCAGCCTTTGAAATCAGTAACTTTTATCTTTCTAAAAATGAATTTATGTGCTATAGAGAGTTCTGAGAAAATGCTGTCCTAATTTAAACATCATCTTTGCGAATAACTACAAAACATTGCTAAGCATTTACAGGCTATACTACAGTAGCAAGTAGTGCAGCAAAAAGGAGGGGCGCTAAGGAGCAAAACAGCTGGTATGGACCCAAAGCCTTACATTAAACACATTTGGGGGGATTACTTGAAAGTAGTCTATGTGGACTGAATATCCATTGGTATACACAAACATGCTCCTAGAACATGCTCCTTGGTTTAGTTTCATCTGAAAGAAAACAGTTTGCATACTCCAAGACCGCCATGCTTTGGGTTGCATTGCTGAGTATGAGGGAATTACTGGGTGATCCACTTCTAAAAGCACATTTTTGACCCAAACTGTAATGCTAATGCAGACAGTCTTAGAATAGTCTAAACCGTTCCTGAGAACATTTTCACTGGCAAATCTGCTATACTGTGGAAAAAACTAAAGGAAGATGCAATTATTCAATTATGCAATAGTTCCTAGGTATCATTAATGATAGTGATTACATAAATTCAACTCAAAAGATCTTTGGGGAAGACATTTGTTCCAAATGCACACAACGACAGTAACCAAGACAGCTGGGCCCTATTGACAACTATGTTCTTTAATTTCGCCTCCAACATATTTTAAATATATCACAGTAATAGAAATATGAGATCATTCCGACAAACTTTCCTTATCAACTGAATATTAAGTTATAACCAAAACTGTAATTTTCTGATTAAAATACAGTCATACAACAAGAAACAGGAGAAACCAAAAGTGTACTGTACTGAGGTACCAAATAACTCACTACACCTTTCCCCAAACAAAAATAACAGTTTTTATGTTAATAAAACCTACATAAAAAACATGTATTTGGATGTTAAATGTCTGAGTACAGTATATGGTATACTGTATGTCCTTTTCAGAGATGCATGGCCCTGTATTGCAGACCTTTGGTTAAATAAACCCACAAGAAAGATTCAGATTTTTTTTCAGTTTCACAAAACAGCTTCTTATAATATATCCAGTACAGATATCAAACTCATTGAACTGCAGATGGCTTTAAAGGATGGATTTCAGTTTACCTTACCCTTTAATTGAAGCCTCAGATGCATACACCTAGCCAGTGCTGAGCTAGCCATATACATGTGAAGCGACTGATAGGTCAGGCCAAAAGAATCACCAGGACTCACTAGGTTAGGATGCAGGCATCTACACTGAGGGCACCCATATTTGATTAGAAGAACTCCCCTCCTTCTCCAAAATCTTAAAAAAGGCAGAGGTTCATTTGTCACTTTCCATTTTAAAAAAGAGAATGAAGACAGTTAAAGAAATACATTATTCACACAGTTAATCATTCAGCTACTTCATTTTTAATTTTTTTTTTTAGCATCTTTGGACCTTATCTGGTCCCTGAAATTTACTACTACTCATTTTATGGTTCAGATGATTCCCCACTATAGACTATTTCTACTGGCACTTCGAAAAAGTTCCTCAAATTTATTCTCTGTAAAGAAAAGATTGAGCATGGAAATCTTACTACCTAAAAAGAAAAGCCTGCTCTACTTTTCTGCTGTGTCTCAGTCTTCCCTGTCTCCTTCACATCTCAGTTATGCTTCATTTCCACAAAAGCTCTGGAAGGCTTCCTGCCTCTGAGGTATTTGATCAAGTTATTGGCTTTTATGACTTCAGCAAGTTCAGAGCCGTTTCTTGCTTGTGGGTTGGTTGTTCTGTTTTGTTTTGTTGTTTTGTTTTTTTTTCCCCATATAACCTTCCAGGGTTTATGTTTCCTTCTCCTCTCCATGTTTGGACACAACATCCACTTTTATAAGTTATAACCTTTTTTACCTTAATTGTATTTATTTTGCTGTTTAACTAGAATTGCTTTTTCATTCGTTTTGGAATTTTTTTAATGGAGAAGGAGAATACACTTACTGAGAATCTGCTATGACATCTTTAAGCAGTCTCCATGCTAACAGCAAGCCATTTCTTTTAATTTCTTCTAATTACCTTATTTACTTTTAGGTACAGGTGAACTTATAGTAACAAGTTGCTCCAGCAGTCCCTCAAAACAAGAGGGTGTTTTAAATTATTCCATGCTCTAGAGTAAGAGCAGTTATTCATCAGTTAATAGGTTATTCTGTATCCCTACCTCCTATAAAATACTACTTAGTTAAATCTGTGTGAGGAAGTATAACTCATCAAGCGCCTGCAGCTTCATTTAATTTTCTCAGGTCTTTGGGTGGAAATTCAAGGCAATGCAAGTCTGGTCTTTATTTCTGCCAATTAATGCTTGGCAGAAGGATTATATATAAGAGCATTTACATATTTGCTTTTGGTCTAGCTGTCAATTTTTTTACGAGCCCAGTTTAATATTCTTTGTTATTTTCTATATTCATACATAGCAATTGGAAATTTAAACCTCATAAAGTGAATGCATATGCAATCTGTTCTATAAATAAAAATGTCTATAAAATACTGCAGTTTTTTCCTGCAAACCATGAGACAGAAAGGGATATTTTACAGTTGTCTGACACCAAGTCTGACATGATCAAATTACAAGCAGACCAGGTTTAGCTATGATTTCTAAAAATATGCCAGGTTCAGGGATTTTTTTGTAAGATCAAACGCATCACTTCATGGCAAAAGGCACAGACCTCACACTCCTGTCAGTTGACATGTTGGCCATCACCTGAACACAGCAGTCTTGAAAGAGGATCAAAATGTTCTGAAAGTGATTTCAGACTTCTCCAATATCCAAGATTATTGACATGCAGTCCCTCATCTTCCAGCTACCAACAACCCTCAGCTGTCAAGGCATCAAAGTGGTCTGCCCGGCCAACACAGACACGTCCATCAAAACTGATCTAGAGGATACGGGGAACTGAAAGAGCATCCAGCATAAATTTTGGCAGAAATTCCTCATCAGGGAATAGCATAAGCCAAGAATAAGCATCTCCTGGAAGGTAAGAGACTCTCTCTTCATCAGAAAACAGCCTGGAGCCAAACTTACAAACCTCTAAGGTTTGCATGGCATAGATCATCATGTCACATGATTTTCAAGTGCCAGGTAACAGCCAGCTCTGCAACTGAGGTAGAATCTTGCCTGGAGTTCAGAATCATGTCAAAGATATTTAGACAACTAAACGTGTCCCCAGGGATATTTCTGAGAACTCAACTCGGGGCTTTTGAAAGGAGCAAAAAACTTTTTCTTAGATACAACTGTTTCTATCATCCTAATGACCAAGGGCAGCCATGGCATACAAGTAACAATCTCAGCCACTCTGAGGTATTTGCTGTGTAATGCATGTACAGAGATATAAAAAAAGAAAAAGAAAAAGAACCAGGCATACTGTTAAAAAAAAAAAAATCCACAAGCAAAAATCCCTCCTAATGGACAGTCATGAACTGAGTTTTGCTTCTGAAGTAAGTGAAAATACCCAGCTACTGCAAGGAAGTCTTAAATCCTTTACCACATGCAGGAGCCCATGTGTCCTCTGGCTGACAAACAGTGTCATAACAAGTTCAGTCTTCCACTGAAGGGTTTGTGCCCTTAAGCAGAATCAGGGGCTGTGGCTAGAACAATGAGTATTTGCTCTGCAGAGGGCATGCCCATATCTAATGGTACTTGTTATGATGCTCATGATGTTATTTGGCGTTTGCTAGGGCTAAAACAGATTTCTTTCTGACATCAGTAGGAAGGCAAACAAACAAAGATTGTTCAAAATCTTATACTCAGTAAGCAAAGAAGGCTTGATAACTTCATCACCAAAACTGGAATGAGAAGCCTATCTTCTTGCCAGAGTCTACCAGACACTTTATGGTGATGTCTGTGGAACTTGGCTTTTTTTTTTTTTTTTTGGTCACTGCTGTTGCTAAAAAGACTAAAGACAAAGGAGGTCTTAGAAGGACTCTGAATTTTATGATATCCACTATTTTCTGTCTTTCCGATCCCGCAAGGTAAACATAAATACATGAGAGGCCATGCTGTTGTTCTTTGAATTGTTAACCAGTTCATGTAGTTCTTTTTCAAAAGAGAGCTATAGTGCTAATCTGGGGAATGGTAAGACCAACAGAAGAGAACAGAAGTTTTGAGGCACCAAAGGCCATACTAACACTGCATTAATCACCTGTGCTGACAGTCCAGTGGGAGTGAGCTAGAGCAGCATCAGAAGAGGCCCCAGCAGACCTTAGACATCATACAAGCTGCTTCCAAACTCAATAATCATGATGGAGAGAAGAAAAATATGGAACATTGTCATTTGTCTCTTTACCTTTGCCAGCTGACTCTCCATCACCAGCAGGTAGAACAGGTGTCAAAAGGCCAACATGCAGCTTCATACTAGCCTCCACAATCTCAAACCCCTGCCAAACTGCTTTGGGAACCATCTTCTGTCCTGTAGTTTGGTGGTATCAGAGGAAACAGCTGGCACCAACAATGGTGTCAAATGATCACGGTCAAGAATGACAAAGTCAAAAGATCACAGATCAGTGATCACAACAATCAGCTACGCACAGAAATGACCTGCCCTGTTTCAGGAAGTACTTGCAGATCTTGGTCTCCCCCTCACCTAGTGTCACTCATCTCAAGAATAAAGACATGCATGATGCTGGTAATAGATGAAACACGACCTCTGCATATTACATGCAAGGCTGAGCCATTATCAAGTTGCTGGTCTAATTAATTGCAAGTACACAAGAGACAGCTCAGCAGAGATCTCACAAGGTAAGCCTTTCATCTTGCCCAAAGACTGAAAAGAACTAAAACACAACAACAGTCAGAGGACTGGATGGTCTTCATGACAGAGGTACACCAAGAAGCACTGAAAAGTGTATACTATTTCCCAAGTAATAAAACAGACAAACTTCAAGCATTTTTAAAGGACTGAACACACTCAAAAAAGGAAAAATGCATTCCTAGCTTCATCCCATACCACAAATACTAACAAAAAGCTACCTCAGTGCACTGACCCTTGCTACCAGAAGGAAAACAGGAAGCGTGACACAGCTGGATCTGAGCTTGCAGGGTTGACACACGTGCTCTCTTTCTAAGTGGAATCTGCATGGACTTGGATAATGGCAGTTTCCAAGAAACTCTGCATTTAGAAAAGCCTTACCAGATGAGCTAAATCAGAAGCATTTACACACAACACAAATTACAGTCCTTCTAAGTACTGTTGATACTATTAATAAAAATCCACACCATTTTTTCAAGTATCTGACCTTACCCAAATCTCATTCAGTGTGAACTGCACACATGTTTCAATGTGGATTATGCAAAAGAGAGGGGTTTAATTCAAAGCAACTTTGCAACTGCACATTTGAATTCTTTTTAAAGAAACAATGATTCTTAAAGGGTTAATGTACAATGCTTTGAGATTACAGATCCTTTATACTGAATTTGGTACCTCTTTTTGCTAACCAAAAGGTTGCATTTTACATATTTATATAACTAAATAGCTTAATTTTAAATCAGACTCTTAACTTTTATGTTGTTAAAATAGTGACTGACATCTCCCATTTACTTGATGCTACTTTTCATTCAGATTTGCCAGGCTGCTAGTTAAAAATTGTAGTTCAAGCAAATAGCTACAAAATCTGTGTTTTAAAATAAATATTGTCATGCAATGGAAATACAAGAAAAGTTTGTTTTAAATACAAAGGAATTTTGAAAATGCATCTGTATTCTATGAAAAGAATCAAGAGCATCTAAATATTGGATCCTTAGTTACAGCTATTAAATCTCATCCTCTTACCTCGCTTGCACCTGAAGTGAAATTTTTCTGTTTTCTGAAATCCTACGTTTCTCAACTTCAACCAAACCAGCAAATGAATGATTAACAAACTAGATCATGGAAACATTCCTTTCGTGTGTCTACAGGCAGCTAATTCAGATGCAGAAAGGGTTAGAAGCGCAAGTTTGAGTACCAAATGTTTAGCTGGTGACTTCCTTTCAGTTTAGAGCTTTCAATTCCATTTGTTTTGTTCTTAAAGTTTGCCTGCCACCTACCTGAATTTTAAAGTATATAATTTAAAATATATTACCAATAAAAAGCTTTAAAAATAGTACATTTATTTTAAGAAAAAAACATATTCTGATTAAAAACTTAGTTTTTAAAAGAATGAATTTTCTTCCACCTAGTAACTGCTAATCTGTCAAGTTTCTATAGAGCGGAAAAACAATAAAATCGGAGCATTCTTTATGACTAAACCTTTAGTTGGCTAACAGAAGCTGGAAGCTTTAGTGCAAAAGCAGTTTGCTATGCAACTATCAGAAAAAAAGGCACAGTAATTTTCTATGCTAAATGAACCCTTGCATAATGTCACACAAAATCAGTTTTAGAAGAATTACAAGAGAATTACAAACCAGAAACATATTTTTCTGTCATCCATAGTCAACCTAGTTTGTAATGCTTGTGATGTCTGGGTAACATGTTATCAATAACAGACTTCAAAAACCATAACAAGCTTTTTTTTGAACCTCGTCAGCAAAAGAAAGAAAAAGATTCAGCTACCATTCAAACACTATGGAAAAAAAATAAATGAACTTAACTTTCAAAGACACCAAACATCACAGTTATCATAGGTCTTATGAAACTGAAAGCTTTACTTAGTCCAATAATGTCTGAAAACAAGATACAAGAGAATTTCAACTTTAATTTTGTCTGCTTTATACAGAAGAAATCTGAAACCCAGCCAAGGTTTAAGAGATTCAAAGCTTAGGTACAAATATAAAAACAAACAAATTATTTAATTTTAAAATTTCAAACCATTTTAGGATTTGGGATTAGCAACACTGTATGTGCACATGCATAACAGAATAGCTTAAAGTCTTATTTTCAGCCAAACTGTCCATACATAAATCTATAAAGTTTGATCTAAGAGTCCACAAAAACCCAAGTCCTCTTACACAGCAAATAAGATTGATAGATAGAAAGATGATTTATCCCAGTTTATCAGTTCCTCTATGATTCCTTCCTTTCTCCACAATTGATTTGAGCCACTAAAAAAAGTGAATTCACTGGCAACAAAAAAGCTAAAGCTTGCCAGCAAAGTTCTTTTCTGGATAGTCACCAAGAAGAGACATTTGCCTACTGCTAAAGGAGAAAATAGGAGAAAAATGGATCATTTTACTCCATTCCTCTGTACCTTAATTGAGGAAACAATTGAAAAAAAAATGCAACTTTTACCTAGGTTTATGGTGAAGCAAAAACATTTTTATAACCTTTCAGCATTGGTCAGTGTTATTATTCTGGTCTATAAATAAAACCTGTATGAAAGGTTTTTCCTTATTTTTCCCAAGAAATATGATACTAACATAATAGTTATCACCTTTTGCTTTCCCAGATGATCTTGTAAACGTTCCTTGTCCTTCCCCCCCACCACAAAAAGGTCTTTTCACACATAAGCACCATTTTTGACAATCATCCATAGACACATTCAGTCCATTGTCGTCCACTGACAAATTTTAAAAAATCACACTGAAATTTATTGCCAAATTAACAAAAAGAATATTGAAAGAAACCACAGAAACTTATTTAACTTCTAGGAACTTAAGCCCACTGTCCTAGTAATACACAGCTGAATTCAATTCCATCGTGTTCAGCTGCTACAGGTTCATTGTCTCAAAGAAAAGAACAAGGATTGTCCCTACTCCCTTAAATGACTTCTGCATCCAGACTATTAAAACATTTCATCAGAGAAAGCGCATAGTAGATTCAGTCTAATCTACAGTAAACTTTTCTACTGGAATTTACTAACCAGACTCAATTCCTCTCAATCTCTCCATTAACAGCACTTAAGAAGGCTTCTAGCATTTTCAAATAATATGTAATTTTTTCCATCTACACACAAATCAAGCCCTCTAGTCATATACATAATATTTACAGAGGAAATAGAGCATTAGACATAAGGCAGTCAATCCACATATGGAAAACCTTTAAGAAAGTTTTAAGTACTACACATCAAGCTCAGAACACTCTAATATCTAAAACTAATAATGCTGTATATTTGACTGTATTACTGTCAACCAGCTATCTCCCACTTACACAGAATTCCCCAACTTCTGGCCTCTCCATTACTTTTCAAAGTAAGTATATTTCAAAACAAAGTCACATTGTTTCACCATAGCACAGAATAAAGTACAGATTCTTTTTTCCTTTTTTTTTTTAATCCTACCTTGATCAGAAAGAAAATCCAACATGGTCTGGAGAAGGAAAGACAGGTGCCTGACAGAGAGAGCAGGATTGCCCATTCTTCTGGAAGCATATACTAGTTCATGAAGCAAACGCATCTGCACGGCAGCCCATCCTCTGTGAGTTCCTATAAAGGAAATAGAGAGTCATTTACATTTTTAAAAAGCTAAAAGTCATCAAAAATACTTGTATTTAGTTTTTTTTATATACTATGTAGTAATCTAATGTTACTTGTATAAAAATCACCAAATTGAACCTATTGATTACAAAACCAAAAGTTTTCATTAAAAACAAAAGAAAAATGAGAGTATTTGGGTTTGCTTGATTATTTCAATGTAAAGGAATTTTGGTTTTGTATGCTTGTCTATTAACTCACAAATTTATCATTAGAATTCAGAAAATCAAGTTAACATTTCCCACAAAGTAAAAATAAAACAAAGCGCAAAATCACTTTTATTTGTAATCATCACTCTACAACTTCTGCAGAACTTCTGCAACCTTCTCTCCTAACACACTCCCAACCTAGTCTTCATCTTTTCCATAACAGGCCATAGCATATTTTTTCCCAACATATTCCCTCTTCCTAGACAATCTGTATAGTCCACTTGGCATTTTCTGCCTCCTCTCACACATCATCTCTTTCCAATGACTATTGAAGACGTATCTGATTTAAAAAATAAATTGTTTTTAAATGTCTACACATACAGCAAGTTGTCTACATGCCTGCTGCAGTCAACGGAAATCCCATAAATGCAGCTTAGAGAGCCTGGAAAATACCACCCAGCGGCTGGTCAGCTGAGTATTTCCATATGCTCCACTGGCTGAATTGACTAGATAGCCATTGACAAAAAAGGAGCTAAGTAACTAGCACATATGAAAACATTTAAATTTACAAGATAACTTCAAAGTGGAATCCCAACAATAAAAAGTCAATGCATTTTCACAAAAGGGAGAAGACTCTACCAGCTGCAGTTCATTCATATTTAAACCATTTCACAGAATCTTCTTACCAGTGAGCCCCCACCTCTCTTCCATTGACACATGCCCAGCCCATCGCTTGCTGCCCTGTTCCCACAGCTACATTTAGTGAACACCCCTAAAAGTGTTACTATGCAAAAAGAATACAACTTTGGGGTAACATGGGCGGGTTTACTCAAAAGGAGTTCCCAAGCAGCATATTAGTTGGCTTTTCTTTTGGAGCAAAAATACAGCATAGTATATTAAAATAAAGAAAGCTTTAAAAATGATTACCTGATAGTTACCTTTAGCTAACATTAATACCAAACTATAATTATTAAAAACTGTTCAAAAATAGCTTACTTAAAGGTCAGCAGACAGCATATAACTTACAGAAAGTGAACACAGTATTTAACAACTACAAGAATAGTCATGTGTTGTTAAGGGCGTTTTTTGCTCTGCTTTTTAAAAGATGCAATAAAATAGTAACTCAAATGATATACTGCATCTAAAAACTGTTGGAGTGCTCTTAACCAAATGTCAGTCTTGCAGATAATATCACATTTATTTAATTTGTGGAAAAAGTGACATTATACTTGATGCTATAGATAGAAGTATAGATATAGCTATAGATATATATGGGGGGTGTATATATATAAATAAGTATGTACATGTGTGTGTGTGCAGGTCTGTACATAAAAACACATGACAGAATTGTTCATTCTTTGACTATAACCCAACAATGAATATCAAAAGAAATACAATTTCTCAGACACAAGATGAAGACACTTTAATTGAAAAATACTCGAGAAAAATATGATCTCTTTTGTACTGAGAAGTATATAATCAAACACAGAGACATATTTATGTCTTTGGACAGAGGAGGAGGGAAGCTCTCATTAATAAACCAGAGATAATTATTCCCTGCAAGCAGTGGAATACAGCAAAACGTTTAGCAGTACTTCTCGTCAGAATTTTGAAATTACTGAAAATAACACTAACAAAAAGTAAAGGTGCTGTTGTAAAAGAACAGCTCAGCTTGCTGCAATTCATGTCAGATAGGTAAAGGATTTTGTTCTTATTTGAAATGTCCCAAAGAACTTGAAAAATTTACAGAAAGTCAATTGAGTGACCTAGTATGCTACTCCATCCCACAGACACTTACCCTTGCTGAAATCTTTAGGATCCAGTGACAGACTATAGCCGGGGAGAGTTTCCAGAAGCAGTTTATAGCAGGCCCTCCAACCAGGTTCTGGTATGCTAGGTGCAACACACTGCATTGCTGCTACGCGCTTGAAAAAAGCAGACTTTCGGTGAAAACCAATGCATTCATACAGCTCAGAAAGAATGCTGTAACGCTGGATTTTTTCTTCTTCAGAAAGCTGAAATTTAAAGGGGAAAGAAAAAAGGATTATTTTTATCAAATAAAATCTTAAAGAGCATAAGAGACTAAAAAGTAACAGGAAAAAAATGCAGTAGACATTCTCCAACTTTACAGAAAGTCAGTAATTTTGCATTCAGCTAGTCTTAACATCTCCTATTGCCAGGAAAACTTAAGCTTGCTTCAAGTTCAACAACGAACATGAGCAGCAAATATAGATTTCTGTATCAGCTTTTTCTGTTGGCAGTACTAACAAGCAGATAGTCAAAATAGTCAATAATGGCTAAACAATTCCCCATTTTATAGAAGACATTTTTCAGCCCTTGAGAACAAACATAATAGTCAATCTTGAAATCTCAGGCTACCAAAGTAAGGAACCAGTTGTCCCAACTGTAGGCGCCTCCAACCTTGTAAATTATGAAATACTAATTTCATGATCCTATGCAGATCGCCCACCAGTGAGGAAGAATTTAGTGAAAGGTTAAGCCCAGATAGGCTTAAAGTTGAAACAGGCTTGATAAGAAACTACTGACATGCTCTTCTTTAGCTTATTCATATTGTGGCATCAGTCCCGAGTAATCATTCTTTCCTCCCTGGTCTGAATGACAATCTTACTTTGAAAACAGCAAAGAAGAAACTTCTGCAGCAACCTCAAAGCTACCAGGTACTTCAATTCCACATCCCAGCAACAAGCAACAAAGAGCTCTGAAAGCAGATCAATGCTGACACCTAGTGCACAACATACAGCGTGCACATCCAAAAGCATGATAAAAGATTTTAAATTACCAAGAATTATTCTGAAAAATATGTCCGCAGCTTTAAAGGCATTTAAAATAACAAACTTCATGCAAAAATTGCGCTAATGGGGAAGAAACAGCATTTCTGCAACTCATTCTTCAAGACTGAAAATATCCATTAGTGAATTGTGTGTCTAACTTCAGATACTTTAAGTCTTGGAAACTCAGATGATGATCGCAGCCACAGTAATAACTTCACAGAAATAATTAGTTAAGAACATAGGTCTTATAAATGAAGTCTCAAAACATGTTTTAGTCCTAACACAACTGTGAAAAATGGTTTCAAAAGTCACTACCAATTTTGGACATAGAGATACATACCCCACGGAGACCTAGAGTCTTCAGAAGGCACCATGACCTTATCTGATATCTCAGATCTTCAAAAGAGAGACATACTAGCAAACGAATTTCTGCAGTTTCAAGTTTTTGAAGCTGAAGTTGCTATTACCCACAGAACTAGCGACACAACATATACCATGCAAACGTACATCCCATCCATATAAAAGACTAACCCTATAGCAAAATGTGTAAAAGGGCAATTGCACTAAGCTGAAAACTTTAATGAATCAAAGCAGCTGGAGAGAACTTAAGGCACGAAATGAAGATACAGAACTTCTTAAGAACACTTTGTCAGAACCCCCAAAAGCTATCATTCAGAAAGAAAGGCGTTGGATTAAGGTCACCTACCCTAGCAAAAAAGAAGCTGCTCCAACTTTTTTTTTTTCATTTATGCCATTACAAAAAAAAAAAAAACAGTACAATCAAAAAACCCCATAGTAGCAGAGTTGGAAAGGGCATGAGCACACAATCAAATACAAAAGTTAAAAAAGCTTAAAAAAATTATCAAACCTATTTCTCAAATACATAATACTGTCAATGTATGTGCATCTATGAAAACTAAATTTTTAGGATGGGAAGAGAAAAGGGTCATGATAAATCTTTAGATGAACATGAGTGCTCACTAATAACTGGGACCATTATCAGAAAGGCAACAGGTTTTCTGAAGATTTCTTTTTAACATACTTGAATAAGTTCTTAACACTATTACCTAACTAGTTGCTTAAGGTTTGCCCACAAAGTTACTCAAGTATTTTTTGTAGCTGCAGGAAATTGCTTATGTTTCCTCACCACAACAAGAACAACAAAATTTTATGTTTTCCCTCAGCCCAAACAGCTCAGTACTATCACCCCAGGATTCAAAAAAAAGAAAAAAAAAAAAAAAAAAAACACAGATATCCCAAATCAATTGATTATGGGGAGATTGCAGCAAATATCCTGCAGGCCATTAGTGTAGCAGTCACAATTGTCTTTCCTGGCCTTACAAAACTATAAAAGCTTAAGGCCTAGCAGGGGGTGGGAAATACCCAATATCTGAAGCACAGCATCTGTTCTATCTAGTTAATTTTCATTTAACTATTAAAGCAAAACAAGTTGGCAATTACATCTTTAAAAGCCCTAGGTCACCATCCAAGCAACTGGGCCAGCTTTTTCCCAGGCCTGTTCTAAGTCAGACTTTCTAGAGGGTAGCTGCTTATTTGATTTTTAATTATCCTTACAATATTAAAATAAACTTCTAGTAATCTCTCTCTCACACACAACTTGCAATTGGATGTTACAATTTATTCCTCTAATTGGATGCAAAGATAAGTCTTATTACCCTGGAGCTCTCCTATAACCAGAAAACATCAATTACATAATTCTATTTAGAATGGATAGGACCTTGAATATATGGAAAGAAACTAGCATTACTTTTTATCAGAAGCATACACTTTACCCTAGTGAGGTGGTTTTTTGCTTTCTAATATTGATTGTGTTGATGTTTCTTCTATCTAGTACCTGCAATTCTGCAGTTTGTGTCTTTTTAACCTACGAAAAGATGACTTTCCTTTGGTCCAAATTCTAAGTACCACTATTATCTGCCTCTGTGCTATGTACAATAAATCTTGAATAGCCATGAATATAATTTTCAGTCATTCCACACACTATGGGAAATACATCCCTCAACACTGGAAAGATCACCTTCCTCATATTTCTCATATTATTACTTTCTAGAAACAATTCTATCCACGAAAATAACAAAATAGTAGATATGAGCAGTTTCAAGCTATGTAAATGTCATCCTTGATTGAAACGAGTAAAGGTTAAGACTGGTCCTCAGCTCAGCAGTGGGCCCCAATGGCAGAATAACCAGTACTGTCAGGGTGTTTTTTAAAGCAATCATATACATTTAATTCTGAACTTCTACAATAGCCAATATTGCAAGAGCAGATATCACAGCTTACATTATGAAATGAACAAGTGATCATTAGATATAGACAGTTGAAAGGCAGAAGATTCAAGGGGTAAGAAAAACCCCAAATTAAAAATACTGTTCCAAAGGAATCAGTGAATATCAATATCATCTGAGAATAAAAATGACCGTAATGTTCTTTAGTATTCAATTTAGTGCATTTCTTTTTCTAGAACACATCTGCTAAGCACCATGATCATCTAGTCTGATCTCCTGCATAATGCAAACAATAGAATTGCGCTCAGTAATACCCACATTAAATCCTTAAATTCTGGTTGAACTACAACAAAAATAAGTAATATGCCTACTTTTGATTTCAGGGTTTTCCAGAAAGTGGGAGATCTGGCATTAATAGTACATTTTTTAAGTAGTATGACAATGCACACTGAGACAGGCTTTACATGCACAAAGATTTATTTGCGGAGTCAGTATCTGACGTTTTACATCAACTTCAAAGTCACTTTAGGGGGAAAAAAATAAAAAAGAAAAAAAAAACAAAGAGAAAGAAAGAGAAAAAGAGGCCAGCCAGCTGGGAAGTGAAGCAATGGGGCCTCCAAAATGCCCTGCTCTGGGTGTTCTCTCCAGTGCAGTAGGTGACAAAAGTGATGATGATTTTTCACCACAGTTTTCTACTAGTACTGTATGCTTTTCATTGGGACCCACTCAGATTCTTAGTCGTTTCCATTTGTGACAGTTTCAGAGAGCTGGCTGGAGCAAGCTTTGATCAGGGGCAGGTGCTGGACACTGACTAGTTGCCAAGCTTCATGCATCTATACTACTGAGTAATGCTTAGCAGCTATTTAAATGATTTTGCTATTCATTAAGCCTTATTTTTTCCCTCCAATATAAACTAAAAATAGCAAAATTGGTAGTAGAAAGGCAATTGAGGGAGGGAGAGAGAGCAATTCTCACAATGGTGGCAACTGCTTCCATAAGAAACACAGCATAACAATACTGAAGTTTGCAGCTCATCAAATAACGGCACAAGAGCAGCATGGGGAAAACTCTCCCACAACAGCTTACCTGAAAGGCTACAGAGCTGCCAAAGAAAGGTAGACCACAGAATTGAACAGAAGGCCCTTAGCATTAAAAAGGTTTAGCGTTTAAGGCACTGCGCAACAAATTGATCATTTATATAATGATCGATAATCATATAACTAGCTTCTCCTCTACATTGGATCAGAAAACTGATAAAATTTAGAGATTAAATGATCAAAATAGAGTATTACCTTGTGAATATCTGAAAGACCAGAGCAGAGCCCCACAGAAAAAATTCTCCACAAATGAAAGAAAGAACACTACATCCCTCATAAATTTCCTATCACAAACTGGGCTTAATAAGTACAATGCTATGGACTTGAGAAACTGCTAGCCTTATCAAGACATAATGAGCTAAAAAGGAAAAACGATAAGAAGTCTAACAGCTGTTTATGAATTGTTTCAACTACAGCAGTCTCTGAAAAGGCAAAAAGCAAGAGACACTGGTGAAGTGCTAATCTTGTTCTGTGCTAGTACAGAGCACCAGCTTCTCTATACGAGAATCAGACCACCAGAACCCATCTTCTCCAGAATTCAGACTAGAGGGGTTTTGGCCAATCTGCAGGATCTGTGAAAACAGCCAAATTTGTAGGTACATGAACTCCTCGTTTTCCACCTCAAAACCTTGCTGATTCAATGTTATCAAGTGTTAACAAGTTTAACCAGTATTCTAATACACATGCTCATAAAGTACAAAAACGGTTCAAAAAGCTGCTTGCAATTACAAATGAAAATTATAAAGCCTTTGCTCCTCCCCTCAAATTAGAAGGTCCAGACATTTTTTCTCCTCCACATGGTTCTTCCCTTTTCTCACAGTTCTAAATACTGCTTTTCTCATCTGAATTACTTTCCGATTTGGCCTAACCCAGACTTGGCACCGTACAACAAAAAATCAACTGATAATGACACTAGTTAGATTCTAAGCTCACTTTGCAACAGGTCATTCTTGATTTGCTCACAGCTTCATCCAGCAATAGATTCAATCGAGAAAAATCAGTGATCTGTTCTTAACGGCTATTTTTCCCTAGCACAACATGTAAAAAGAATAGTGATGGGACGTTTGGCCTTCAGAAGAGAGAAGGACCAATAAAGACTCTAATCTCAAACAAAATCCTCATGTTTTACATGAACTCTGAATACTTTTTTTAACCACAGTCACAGATGTGAAAATCCTTGGAAGTAAAGTCCTAGTGAGGAGCAAGGTAGTAAGACAGAAAAGGAACTCGATTTTCCTGAACCTAAGCAACTTTCATGCTGTAGTACAATTTCTTACATGAGAACAGAAAAATGACTGGACTTTCTGCACTGACCTGACGAAGGTTGATATAAACTGCATTCTGAAGAAACTCAGAGGCTTCCATGCTCCTTTTCTGTATTGCAAGGACTCTCACTGCCTTCACGCAGGCTTCCAGCTCAATCACACCAGCATTCTTGTACTTGAAGAGAGAGAGAATTAAAATAATATTAAGTATGGCACCTGTTAGATTTGACAAGCATTCCTCCTCGACACACAAGTCAGTTGTCACATCTCCCAAAGCCAGCAGCTCCTGAATGCTACTGACTATACTGTTAAACTATCAACATACACCCCAGTGAAAATTAAGGTGTCATCCAAAATGTTATTATGTAAAACAACAGTTTTCAACATCTTCACTCAACTTTTATTACTTTAAGACACAGCAGAGCTTCAGTCAGAATTCAGACACGGAGAAAAGTTTGGAATATTAGCATCATTTTGGATACCACCATGTATAACCCTCTGTGTCCCCAAAACAAAAGAAATTCTACCTTCAGAGCATAATAGATATGTAAGCTAAAAGCCAATAACACACAGGTCAGTTTTATAATAATACTTCACCATTCTAAGCAGTGAATTGAGAAATTATTTTGCCTTTGCTACTTATTACAAAATACCTGAAATAACATAGGAAGCAACAGTAACAGAACTCTCGTTTGCCTCCTTCAAATTTATCTTTAGTTAAAACAGTATCATTGATTACAAATGAATTACAAACGACTAATTTTTCTAATATACAGTTGAGAATATTATCTGTCAATGAACATTTCAGTTACACTACACAGCTTGTTTAAGAAAGACAGGAAACAACTTATACATGCATTGATCTGTTTGAGCTCAGACGACAAATACAGGCAATTTTCTAGACAAGCAATCTGATCTAGTTATTTTCTCAAATAATACTGATATTGGACATTTGAGTCTGCCTATCACCTATATAAGTTAAACTCTGTTGAGGTGTTCATCATGTTTGAAATTTAATGTAGGAAATAAGGCTCAGAATGAAATACAAGAGTAACTTTCCACAGAATTACAGTTGCATATTCCTTTCTTGTGCATTTGAGATATCAGCAAAAACAAAAAAGACTGTGGGGATTGAATACATTTTAGAAGAAGCTATGAAGGTTTCTTAAGCTCAGTGATGACATCAAAACAATGTAGAAAGTGCCGCTTCCTCAGGAGAACTTATTCTACCAGTAGGTCTCGAACAGATCAAAAAAACAAACAAACAAAAAAAACCCCCTAAAAACAGCTCTTGATTACTTGCAAGTGAAGGTGCAATGAAGCATAGCTGCTACTTGGAGAGAGTATAATGGATATTATTATAATCAAAATATGAATAGCCTGTCCTAAGCTAAGTTCAATAACTATACCTCAAAAAATACCCTCTTTCTAGACAAGCAACTTATCATTATGTTAACACAAGAAGTTTAATGCATACTGGAGAATTATTGTGGTATTGCAGGAGATTTTATTTATCCGAAACCATCCCTAAAACCATCACTTTTCATTGCACCTGATCATAAATTAACTGAGGTACACAATATATCTTTTGCGTACATTTGGAGAGTCTCCTTTTGCTACAATTGTGGAAACGACATACCACATTTTCATAACTCTATTTAAAGACATTTCTAAAATCAAAGAGGAGAGATAACTGAAATGAGCAAGTGATTAAAGTTTAAATGAACAACTACACAATAGTACAACTAAACCTATCTTCAGTGTTGATGTGGATACTGAGCCATTGCTGTCACACTATGAAACCAAAATTTTTTTCCCCATATTCTAAATAAAAACATTAAACTACCTTACTACCATATGCATTCAGCATTTCCACACTAATCTAGAAAAATGCTCCAGCAGAGCTGAAAACTATTTAATTTTTTGCACATCCTTATTTAAGAATATTTATCATTCACATTTTCTCAGTAACCCCTACCTCTGTGCATGCTCTAGCTATTAGCCTCCCTGAGCAGTCCTGTAAAATCACACTCATGATCAGCAACCCCTGTATAAACTCCTGAACACACTCCTCAGATTATTGCAGCAGGCACAGTAAATAAGCATCCCGCTCACACAATGCATAAAAGCATCAATAATGTCACTGCCATAAGTACTGAAGACCATAAGCCTACTTTATAGTTATCAAAACCTTCCAAATATAACTTCTTAGAGTACTTCAAAAGTAAGAAATTAATCCAAAACAAGTACAAGAAGACATAGTAAATAGCATAACTCTGCACATTGCAATTTTAGATGTCGCCTTTGACCAAAGTTATGAGATGCCCAGGCTCTAAGCCAAGCATTTAGTGCAATAGTATAAAACACTCCTATTTCTCCCATTACTTTATGTTTACTTTTTTGCACATGCTTTAAAAGATCCTCTGAAACAAAAACCACAACAGTTCATTATCTACAAGAATTTCAGTGAAGTTTCCTAAAATTAAGTAGGACTACCTTGCTGTAGTAAGAAATGGCTTCTTTATATTTATCTATGATGTCTTCAGGACTAAGGCAATTCTTAGCACGTCCTATCTCAGCACTGGTATCTGCATTTATACCATTTGAAGTCAGGGCACCTAAAACAGAAGAAGATAGGAAATGAGCAGAAATACTTTTAGCTAGCACTAAATATCTAAGAAAAAATCCCTACAATATGCTGTAGGTTTTACCAAAGCAAACACAAAATATAATTGAAGAAACCATGCCATACCTAGAAAACAAGTGTTCTCTTTTACTATGCTATACTAATAAAGAATGTAAATAAAAAAGAATTCAATCATAAAACAACAAAGAAATAACCTTTCACTTATTAAAAAACAAATTTATTCATAATATTTTACATTGATCTGTATATTTAGACAATGAATAAAATATTACATTGTTAAAATTAGATTACAGCCAAATTTGAATACGCATTTTTAATCTTTGAGAAGTTTTTCATTTACTTATAAATAGAATTTCTAAAGTACACATAAGAAAGAGATTGTGCAATATGTTATTATAAACTAATTACCAGAACAGTGATCTCCTCCTCCAGTCTTTTAAAACAAATACTTCTCTTCCCTATCTCCAACCCCAGAAAACTACTAAACTATTAAAAAAAAAGAAAAAAGAAAAAAAGAAAAAAGACCTGAGGCCAGTATAATGAGAAATTGCATTTCATATATAAGAAAGAAAGAAAAAGAGACAGAGAGGTTTTACAAACATAAGGGATGAGAATCTGAAATACAAGACAAAAAAATCTGGGGTATTGCAAAGAATATGACAATTTTATTTTCTGAATTTAATTTTATTGCAGAGTTAAGATGATAAAATTAAACACATACATCAAAGGTTTGGAAAGTCTCTATACCTTTTTAAATGTTACTTAATCTGTAGGATTCAAAATCCATGCCTAAGTTTATACTATAATTTCTTTGTCCAAGAGATTTCTCTGCTAAGACGGCAAAGAAACCTTCATGTTTCAGAGCTGGACCAAACTCTTAGAATATTACAGTTAAGAACTACTGTGAATGCTACCTTCCACTCCCTCTGTGTATTTGGAAACATGTTATTTTATATGCCTAAATGTTAAAATAACATTTTTCTTATGTCTGTCAACCCTGAAGAATCATACCAATGACATCTGTCGATTAATGCTTTAGGCTTTTAAGGAAGTTTTAAGTGCAAAATCTTTGTTGGTGATGACTGAAAGAGTACCTTGAGACTACAAGACTATATGTGATCATGCAGGTTTGTCTGTTAAAAATTTAAAATCCCCACTACTCATAAGAAGAAACAATTTTTAATAAGGATTTACTGGGACGCAACAATGGAACTACAGAATTTATTTCGTGCTAACTACCCTTCACAGTCTTTTGCTTCCTCGAGATTTATAGCCAAAAACTGAAGCATCAGGAATCAGTACTAGTTTTGGCATGTGGCAGTAACTACCTATACAAATGCAAAACAAATGCAAGTAATCAAAAGAAAAGACTTTGGAAACATGCATGAAAATAATGTACCTGGATCAATGAGAACTTCTTGTGCCCCTAAAAGGAGGAACAAAAATGATTTTTTTTTTCAGCCTTCAATACAGCCAACAAAATAAGCTCTTATAATACGGTTTATAACTATCATCAGGCTTGAACAAAATTATAAAATTTATGAGAATCATCATTCCTATTTTGAAGGACTGCCAAATATAAGTAGTCACCATATGTTAAATCTAATTTTGTTAAAAAACAAATAAAAATTCTCTAACCTTACAATCAATTTTAAGACACACCAACAAGAATTGACAAAGTTTCATGGTATATTTTAAAGTCAAATCCTTTTTTCACCCTTTTCTTTTTTCTTGTTTTAAATGGCAAGTTTCCATGACAGTCCACTTACTATATTTTAATAATCAGGTCCTACGGTGCTTAAATCTCCCTGTGTGAGGTCATTTAATCTACACAGTACTCTAGGGTAACATTTTTAAAGAACTGTAACCAAAATATCCCTTACAATTGTCATTAATTTGACTCCATGAATTTTTTTGAATCATTTGAATGAGGCCTGCTCAACGAGCCAAACTATTTACAACAAATAGTTGACAGGACTGTTGGAGATAAGTTGGTTTAATCAGAAATATAACATCTTGTGGCCCTAAACTTTGATCAAAAACAGCAATAAAATTGTCAAGATTGAGGGTTAAACAGTCCAAAACAATTGCTCTATGAGAGTGGCAGGACCTCCTTCCAATAGATTTTCTCACTCTCCAGACTAGTGAACTACAGATTTAGAACCAAATCTAAATGGGACTCCAACACCTCACTCAGGTTTCCTAATTCCTTTTGGGGAAAGAGTAAGGTCAGGTGACAAAATTAAGAGCCTAGAGCTCCATACAAAATAAAACAAAGTAGAATGAAACCCAGAGCAGCTAGTAAGCTAAACACAAAGCAATCTGAACTCATCTTATTCAACATACAAATCACGCAGCCAATAGAACATGTCCAGGTTCCTGGTCAACCAGAACTACTACGCAATTCTCAAATCTATTTTTATACTAAAGGCTGCAGAGAGCTGAATCCATTAGTTCAAACAGCCACACTGTAATGCTCTCCCCCTACAAACAAAAGGAAGCTGAGAAGTTGCACTTTTCCTTCAAAACAACTTTTTACTATTTTTACTATAGCAGTAGTTTACTAAACTACTACTATTTTAGTAGCAAGATACTGCAGTCCAGTGGTCCATTCAGGCAATGACCGTAAGAAAGAAATCTGTCTTTGGAGAAGACAAGACTCCACATCTCTGTCACTTAGGCAAGTATTTTAAATGCTATGTTATTGACTAATTCTCTTCTGAACGAACTATTCCTGAGTAGCGACACACTTTCTAAGGAGTTTCAAAAGAAAGTGAAGGGTTCACCACCAAAAAACAGACAATATTCTGATGGCTGCAACACTTCCCAAATAGGTGTGAAATATGACATTACAATTCTGTTTAGCAGAAAAACAATTTAACACCTCCCTTTTCTTAAGTTCGTGTTTTATACTATAGAAAGAGAGACAATATTAACGCTTCTCTCCCCAGATCTTTTTTTTAATAAAACAGATACCACACCATTTGCTGAGTAGCCTAGTCCTGCATGATAGCCTAAAAATGCCGACTAGTAGAAGTCACAGAAGATTCAAGAGGAACATGCTTTTCTTGACTAGGTCTGGGCACAGGGGGAATACCAAGGAAACTTGTCCTGTCAAGGCTGAAGTTACTTGTGCAAGAAGAGGTGCAATTCCAGGCACATCAGGAAGATATAAAGATAATTATCACATTTGTATTCCTCAAAAGCAGGTGTGAGTTGAAATTAAGCTCCAAGTATGTCATATCTTGATCTGGGTAGAATTTGGAAACCCATGCCCCTTTTTGGATGTGGCCTGATTCCATAGAAAGGTACGCTGGAATTAGTTCCCTAGGTTAAATCCTGTCCTTACAAAATAAGTCATAACAAGGTAGGTTAACTGTATAAACAAAGTTGCAAGCAGAGTCAGCAAAAGGTAATGAAAAGAATCTTTCAGGAAAATATAGGAGAAAGACATCACATCACTAGCTATTTGGCTAGACACTAGAGTTCAACATTTCAGATCTCGAAACATTAAAAGGTCATAACTAGAGTAAGGGAACGATATCTCATGGACCATGAAGTAAAGCTTTCATCTGAAAGGAAATCATCCTTATTTATTAATGTTTGGTTCATAGTTTCTTGAAAAATCTTGTCACACAGAATTTACACAGTTTTAAAGTAAGACTGCATTAACAAGTTCGCAGACTGCTAACAGTGACAGAATGACTTTGAGTTACAAAACAACTTATCAATAAAAGCAACTATATACCCAAAATATATTTTATCCAAGTATTTTTACAGCTGTGATTTATCTGTTACATCCTTTACTGAAAAGGAGTACCCCTTAGCAAAGAAGAGATTTCCTCACATACCGTTAAATATTTGCTGAAAAGTGGAGAAAGGTTCGTAACTGTGTGACATTATACCATAACAGCCAACATTAAAAAAAACACTCATAGGTCACAAGACCAAAGGAACAGGTTTTAATCCCTATATATTGTAGGTATGCCTGGTATTCGCTCCTGAAATAAGGTAATTCTAATTGTTGACCACAAAATTATCTGGGGTCAACACACACCTTTTGTATTAAAGATGACACAAAGCACGTTTGCTGGTCGTGATTTATAAACTTCAGGCTTTTCTACATGAAGGAATTAATTTTAATCACACCGCACACAAAAGAGTACTTATACCAGCAGTTAAACTAAGCTTCTGCTTGTTTCAATACAGTATAAGAACCTAACTATGTACAAAATAACTGCTGTACTGGGTTAGACCAGAGGTCTGTCCAGCCTACTAGTCTATCTCTCACAAAGCATATAAAAGCAAAGCAAGCTTTTATGACATTTCACTGAATACTCTCCTTGCCTACAGTCATTTGAAGCTCAGACTTTCTGAACCAAAGGTAGTTTTCCCATATTTGTGAAATCATCAATAGATTTTTCTTCCATGAAGAATATATGTATTACGTGTATATTTGCATGTGTACCTACTGGGAATACACACGCTCAGTCTCACTGCTGGCTGAATCTGAGGACATGGAGCTGAGGCAGCCTTGCCTCTGTCGGTCTTATTGTATTTGGCAACTCCTAACAGCAAGGAGTCTCACAGAATACCTAAAAATTGGGTGAAGGTTAATTCCTTTCATCTGCTTTGAACCTATGATCTGCTAGCTCCATTTGATGTCCTCTAGGTCTTGTGTCAGAAGCAGCAGCGAACATCTGATCCCTATCCATCCTACCCTAGTGTTCATGGTATTATAGGGCTCTGTCACATTCCTCCTCAATCATCTCTTTTTGCAGAACTGAAGAGTCCTAGTCTATTCAGCTATTCTTTGTACAGAAACCATACCAAGTCTTTGATCATCTTTGTTGCCAGTCTGCAACCTCCTTCCAGTAGAGAAACTGGAGATAGGGAACATGGACACCATTTTGAACTGGGAAAATGAAATGGCACGTAATATTCCAGATATAGGTGAACCATGGATTTACTTAATGACATTTTCTCTTTTTTTTCTCTGTTATTCTCCTAATAATTCCTATGTATGTTAAGCAGATGATGTCTCTAAAGAACATCTATGATATCAATGTCATATAATGATCGTATTAGTTATGCAATCTAAGAGTTTATAAAAAGCATGCTGAATCTTAAAAACAATGCTGGTTTATAGGTATTTAGTTAATCAAAACCATTTGTTAAATGTTGACTTTGGAATAGCAAAACACCTCAGCATAAATATACCTAACCTATCCTTCTCACGTGTGTGGCTCTTCCATACAATATGTTTTCTGAAAACTGTCTGCCTTTCTTCCATCAAAATTCCAGCTAATACTGACACTAAATTTTAACAATCGTATGACGTAGTATTGATCTAAATCTTTACAACTCTGTGTAAAGCACACATGCTGACATCAGTATCAGACAGCAGAAGAATCATTAATGTAAAAATTTCTAAAAGAAATACAGCTCTAGTTTGCCTTAGTTCATCCTGTTATGTGTGAAATTTTACTAAAAGTAGGAAGTGGGGAGGACATTGCCATTAATGAACATCTGAAAAACAGAATACAAATAAACTCCAGGGCTTACCTGGTCGGTGTCTGTTGCCTGCCTCAGCAGAAAGAGAACCTCCTTGTGCCCTACGAGTTCCAGCTTTACCTCCAGTACCACCAGGGTAATGATAGATGACTGATGCTGAACATAGCCCTTCAAGGGCAGCTAGAGATTAAAGAAAGAACCAACAGATTAGTAGAGTCAATTCATTTACATGAAGTGAAGTACCATGTAGTCACATCAGTTTATTTACATGAACAGAATACCTCAACTGGGGACCTAGTGACAAAGGTCATGGAAAAGGCTGAGATACTCAACATCCTTTTTGCCTCTGTTTTCATCAGTAAGGTTTACCCTCTTATCTTATCTTTACTAACAGCCTGAATGATTACATAGAGCTCATTCTCAGCAAGTTCACGGATGATACCAAACTGGGGGAGAGCAGCTGGTACACTGAAGGACAGGGCTGTTATTCAGAGACTACTCGACAGGCTGGAGATACGCGTCGACAGAAACCTCATGCAGTTCAACAAAGGCAAATGCATTTCAGATGGAATAACTCCAGGCAGCAGCACAGCCTGGGAGCTGACTAGAAAGCAGCTCTGCAGAAAAGTACCTGGGGGTCCTGGTAGACAAGTTAACAGGAGCTAGCAGTAGGTCCCTGTAAAAAAGGCGGCCAACTGCATAGCAGGCTGTAACAGCCAGTGTAGCCAACAAGTCAAGAGAAGTGACTATTCTACACCTGAGGCCTCATCTGGTGCACTGTGTCCACTTTTGGGCTCCCCAGTACTAGAAAAACATTGATGTGCTGGAGCAAATCCAGGACAGGGCCATCGAGATGGTCAGGAACTGGAGGTCATGACACATGAGGAAAGTTGAGGGAACTGGGTTTGCTCAGCCTTAAGGGCAAGAGGCTAAGGGGAGATCTTACTGCTGTCTTCAAATATCCAACAGGAAGGTACAGAGGAGACAGAGCCAGGCTCTTCTTGGAGGTGTACAGTGATTGGACGAGGGTCAACAGACACAAGTTGCAACACAGGAAATTTTGCTTTAATAAAAGTTTGGGTTTTCTTTTCTCTCTCTCTCATTTTTTTTTTTTTTTTTTTTTTTTTTTTTACTATGAGATGTAAAATATTAGAACAGGTTGCCCAGAGATTGTAGAACCTCCACCCTTACAGACATTCAAAACTCAGGTGGAGAGGTCCCTAAGCAACCTGATTTAACTGGATCTGCTTTGAGCAGAAGGTGAGACTAGCGAACCTTCCAACCTAATTCCAACCCTTATTCTATGTCTCTATGAGTATAATTTTATAATCCAATAGATGGAGCTTAAAATGTTTTCATGCCCTGCACAGGTAGATAAGTTTTCCTTTCCTGCTTGAAGAATCCTGAGCAATTTAATCTTTTGAAAGAGCAGAAGGAAAAAAAGTGGAAAGCTGAAAATTGTTAAGGTTTTTGTAATATGTAATCTACAGAGCAGATAAGATGCCAAATGGATTTCTAAGTAAAATGAAAGAGAAAGCTAAAAGTAGAGCTGGAGACAGCAATTTTATTAAAAAAGTAGGAAACTAAGAAAAAGGAATTTAATTCGGAGATCATGTCTGTATCCAATAAAGAGAAAAGAGCAGGAGAAGAAATCTGAAGGAAAAAAAAAAGGTGAAGCCTAGGATCTAATGTGAAAGTAAAGAAGATATGTCAATGGAAGTTAAACCCTTGTGGCTTCAGCAGATGCAAAAGCAAAAACCTTTTGTTAGCAGTCCTAGTAAATACATGCAGGAAAGATTTCTAAATCATCTGTACAATCCACTGAAAAAAAGAAACACTTTCCAAAAAAACATTAAAAAATCTCATTCAAAAATTTTTTTAGAGTACATGCCTTACTGCAATACCACATTTTATACTGCAGGTGGGTTTTTTAAACACACATTTTTCTAATGTCTTCTTAACTAATTTTTATTTTTGATTTAGTTCTTAGTCACTCTTGACATTCAGATTTTGATCACCTAAAATTCTTCCTCCTTTTCATAATGTAGAAAGAATGTTACAGAAGATAGTTCGATTTCCTTGTTTTTAGCAAATAATTATTTGATCCACTATCATCAATTAATCCTACCTCCAAGCCACAGAAAGTCATTTACAGACCGCAGAAGTTCCACAGCCATGTGGTAATGCACTAAGGAATCCTGTAACATCCCCGCTTGCAAACATAGGTCACCAACATGCTTCCGCATCCGGCCTTGACAACGCTTCTTGTAGTGTCTGCAAAATAAAAGATACAGTTTCTAATTACTTCCAGGAAACACCTATTTGAGATAATATTTAACCTAAAGTCAGTTTTCTTTCCTCCTTAATAATGTATCAAAGTTGATTTACTCTCTGAGCAAACATCCAGTACAAGTTCTAACCAGCATAAGATGCAAAAGAATGTTCTGAGGAGATAGGGAGAAAACTGATGCATCGTGTATTTTGGCTATATAAAATTAATATATGCAGTCAGACAAAGTTTGAAGATTGTTCTTCAGTGTGCTTTAATAGCATTTAATAATATCATAAATTAAATAAAAATATACTCATAAAAAGTAAAGAACTGCTTATGTCTGTAAAGTAGTATTACCTCTTTAGAAATATCATGGCCTGTTAAAAAAGGGATAATTAGCACAAGAACTGATTAAGCCTGCAGCTCCTTTCCATTTCTCTGCCTACTCTACACTTAGAGGCCCAACATGACCACCATCATTTCAGTCAAGAACTTACAGGGTTTCTGTTCCTACCCTCTCTTATTTATTCAAATACAAGTTCAAACACCACCAACAATACAGCTCCTTTCCTATCCCAATGACAATTAATAGACAAGAATAAAGTCTTACTTAAAGTATTAAAGTAAACAGATGCTTTCATACAACTGGAAAGGCAACCAAAGTACAGCATATTAATTTATTTTCTTTAGGCATAAAGGCTAGGAGAGAAGAGAACAGTGGAAACATTCATATTAACTACATTTTACTGTTTTTTACTGAAGACAAGCATCAAGTCCCAATGATAGCCCCTACATTCAACCATGAAAAAAGTCTTCTTTTTTTGAAATTGATTCAAAAAAAAAAAAAAGTTCCAAAAAAAGTTGCTCTTCACAAACTCAGAACAGACACCAAATCTTAACAAGACTTCAACATGAGCTTCAGATTTAGAAAAATACAGTTGGTCAAAATGTATATTTTTAATCTTCTAAACATTTATACTCTCCTATACCATCCTGATTCAAGTCAGGGTTTGTCAATCTCTGCATTTTAGAATGAAATGAAGATTATAAATGTTGTATTTCTTTGTTACACAGAATAAATAGTGGAATGGGGAAACAGCTTCCTTCCGGAGCTATAATTTCATTCAGAAATGCTAACACTTCAAATTTCCTCTCCTGACACTTTCAAGTATTCTACAGGTTTATGGACAAATTGCATTCCTTATTCTTGCAAAATGATAATTTTGTAAAGGTTTTTTATCAATACATACAAAATTATTTTTATTCATTATCATCCTAATTCTCTTTCCTGATATTAATTACAGTATCAATTTGTCCTCATGATCTGTAACAGGCCTTTTTTTTCCTCCAAATGTTAGTATTACAGCCAAGAAACAAAGCTTCTGATTAGCTGAAAGGTTATATAAAATTTAGTTTTAAGAAGCTACTGTCCATATGTCAAATGCGATCATTTCACAGTTTATACAAAAGTGCCAGCAATCAACAGACTAGCAGTAACACTTTAAAAATATAATATGCAAATTTAGAGACCAAAGAGAAGAGTTCAAAATATCCAAACAAAGCAAACCAAATGGATTTTATTTAACAATTTCTGGATTGCATGAATTACTCAATTTTGCTTGATTTTATTATTGCTTTTTGCACTCAAGTGGAAGAAATTTTTAAAGAACATCCTTTAAAATAAATACTACTCAAAAATTTCAATATAATCTTAATAACATCATTAGACTTCCATGAGAAAGGTCAGAAAATTTTTACAGTAACTAGTATTTTCCAGATTGCATATTTTTAAGTTCTTAAGTGTATGTTCTTAAGTGTAAGTCATATAGCAAAAGCAGAATAGAGCTAAACTTCTAAACTGGAATCACATACCAGAAACATTTCAGCCACAAAGTCTCACCAACAACCCTTCCTAACCAATACCTAATTCGGCTAAACACTTACGGGCATGTCAATATATTCAAAATGTGAATGCATCTGTTCACTGCAGGGAAGACATCAATAAACATTGTTCATACATAACATTTCTCTTTCAGAACCTCTCCCTGCTAATAAGCTAAAACATAAGTTATTCCTGATGATGGAGATATTAACTATTAATCATTCAAAGGCTGAATTCATTCTACCTACTTTTAGGGTCTTAAATGTGGTACCAAGATAGGCGGTATGTCCTACACTCTTTGCAAAGCCTTCACCATCCTCCCTGAGAACACACCTCCACTGATTATAGAGGAAGTTTGTAATGTACAGATGTATAAATTGTGTCTTAATACAGCACTCACAATTACGTGCTATGAATTCAGGACTTCAACTACAAACATGCTGGTTTCCAAGTACTGCAAGTGTGTCTGAAGAGACAAAAAGCAAAGTTTTCTTTAAAACTAAACCCATTCTCCATAGACAGCAAAACTCAATTTACTTTGTATTTGGGAAGCTTGTTTCAGAAAAATCATGTCTACAAAATACGGTCATTAACAGCATGACTAAGTAAATTATGATTTAATCAATTACTGGATCAATCAGTTATTGTATAGTAAATTCAATGGAAAAAAAAAATCATACATGCTGATGCTTCTAGGATAAAAAGTATGATTATTCATAAAGCTTCACAGCTTTACCCGAAGAATCAGGCTGCAAAGCTGAAAGCAAGAAGCTTATAGATACCTTCTTCCTAATTCATTTTGATTAAAACATTGTTTAATTGTTTTGGTTCTCTATTGCTTAATCCTAATCTATTTGATGACAGGAAGCCCACACAAGCTAATTGCTACTTCTTCTAGGATAAGCAGAGGTCAGGACCTTGTCATAGCCCAGGGCTAAGAGCTGCTTATCTGTTTTTTTTCCCCCAGGAAGGTTATTTAAGATGTTAGATAAGCACTCTCACTCAAAGACGCAACAAAAAGGGGCCCTTCCAGGGAGTGTGATGCACTCAAAAAATATCTCAGAGAAGGCAATGTCATGTAATTCAGGACTACATGACGTATACTCCGTAACTTCAGACCATCATCCAAACACCTCTTCAGAAGGTCCTCTCCTCAACACATGTACATACATGTGACTATAAAGCTAGTTTAAAATCTTCTTCTCCAAAGTTGCCCAGCAGTGTTAATTTTGTAGCAAACATATGGTGCTCTTCAGAGTAATAACCACCATTATCACCATCAGTAACCATTACTACTACTTCAAACGGAGGAGAAAAATCCAGTTCCAGTTCTCAAAATGGAACCAGAAAGCACTACCATAACCCATTTCCACTTCTACCTCATTTGCTATATAGGATACATTCTTTACCCCTCCATCTCCAACTCTTCTATTCTCTGACCTCCCCCTTCTGAAATTAAAATTGCCTAGAATGGCTACAAGGATAATATTTGGAAAATTCAGAGCAACAGTATTATATTTCAAGACAGAAATTATTTTCACTAAAACCCATCCAGCAACAAGTTTGAAAGGAATTTCTGAATCCTCAAAATTTCAAGAAGGCTAAATTTAAAAATAAAAACATGCAAAATGAATTCACAAAAGTATTCATGCAAAATGCTTCAACAAAAATTTCCATCAAATTCTGCCAATTCCAATTAGCATGCATAACTATAGATATCACCATAGATATCATAACATTATCCAGACTTAAAAAACACAGCTACAGCATTTGACTGACTTCCAGAACTTTTGAATTTGGAAACCAAACACAGGCAGCAATAGCTTCATGGCTTTAGAGTTTAAAAAATAAAGCAAATTCCAGAGGCCAGCAGCCACCTAAGCAAATTATGTGTGTCCTACAAAAAAATTCAGCATTGCTACCAAATACAGTTGCCAAATGCGCCAAAAGGGGTCAACGACAGTAGTGAGGGTCCAGGCAGCAATAATTTTTGAATGTACTGAAAAACAAATATAAAAAGCAACACTAAACTATGCAATGAAGGCAGAGTGGAAAGGCAGTACATGGAAGAAAGCTAACTATTTTTAAACATACATGATCACAGCCTACCTTTTTAGACCCAACAACAAACTCACAGGGCAGTATGAGAGAAGAAGAAAAAAAGAAAGGAACAAAACAAAAATTAGAAAGACAAAGAACAGAAACAAAATTAACAGCCACATACACATACTTAAATATCACAGTTTGACAGATCAGTGAACAAATCCCACCAACTATACTATTTAGAAAAACAAACTTTTATAAATAGAGCTGTACTTTCTAATCACTCAACAGTATTAAATGGATGCCTTACGAGTATTAAAAAAACAAAAAAGATCCTAATACACAAAGTGACACAAACAATACTGAAATGAGCTTATCTAAAAAGATTATAAGTACAAGCATGTTGAGGATTTTTTTTAACTGAAAACAGAAAAGTCACAGAAAATTTAAGCAAATGGAATTTGTCAAGATGGTCAAGAATGGACTGATTTCAAAGGAAAGGTCTTATCCTACACCGTGAATAGAGCCCCACAGTATTATATTCAGTAATACGGATGAAGAACATGGAAATTATCTCTAAAACAGCGTGCACTAGCTATGACCCTACTATTACTATTTCTGGCAAGTATGTTTCCCAGTTTCAAGTTGGGAAGACTTCTGTATTGTTATGGGAATATGCAATTCCATCCTGCTCAATCTGAGTCAGTTCCCAGAGATCTACGAACAACTACTATGGACAACTGATCTCGAAAACTTTTTCAACTATCCTCAGCAGCCCTGTGACAATATTTTATGTAATTTACAGATGAAAAACAGAAACATAGGAAAATTAATTGATTTGCCATGATCACGCATTGGCTGGCTGCTCTAGGAATGAAACCTAGGTCAGACTCCCAGTCCTACAGCTTTCTGTTAATGGGCCTACCTTTCTTCAACACTTCTAAGGACTCCCTCATAGGGATCCCACTATTTTTGCTATGCAAAAAAAGTTTTTTTACCAGCCAAAAAAGTTATTCGACACAAATCGTACAATATTTTTCTCTATATTAGTGTCTCCATATGAATTTTGGGAACATTATCTCATCTGCTCAGTATACAAACAATCTGTCAAAAGACAAAGATCAGCTGTACCTTTCCTCAGAATCTTATCTGAAATGCAGCTTAATTCATGTTCCTAATTTATGAATGCCGCATTTCAAAAGATGATAATTAGATTTCAATGACTACACAACCTAGTGGCAAATATTCATTCTTGATACTAATGACGGTCTTATAAACTGGGAAAGATAAAATATCAATCCTATTCATCTAGTTCTGATCACAACATTAGCACTAACCTTAGTAATTTACCATAAATCTGCAGGAGAAAACTCTATTTTCATCTTAAGATACTAAAAAACTTGAGTAGTTTTAATTAGTCTTTCAGTTTGGGAGGGGGGGAATCACATGATCATAATTACTACATCCCATGTAACTTCTTAACATATTCTCACTCAGTATGTCAAACTGGTTCATTAACTGAGGGTTACAGATGTACTCTATATCTAACGAGACCTTCCTATGGACTATCAAATTTAACTTCAAAAATTTAGAAACTGCTGGAAAATACATGCTTATTTAGACTAAACAGACATCCACAACTACAGCAGCAAAGACAGGTACTGTCTGATACAAGCACTAACTTCCATCCATTTAATATAGAACATTGAGGGTCTTGTAGCAGTTAGTTTCACACTGACTGAAAGGTCAGGCTACACTATATCAATAAAGTGAAAACAGAGTGGGGAAGAATAAAAACAGGATGTAAAAAGATTAAGGGGACAATCTTTGCCTTTTGCCCTTTAGAAATTTCCCTCTATTTAGGAAAAGCTGTTTCATTGTCCTCACTATCTCAAGAACATCTTGATTTTTGACTTCATTCTTTAAACTCATCATACCCAAAGATTCAAATAACCAAGAGTAGCAAAAGTTATTATACCAGATGTTTTCTTATGCACTTCAAGCACTTAGACAACCTTTAGTCCCTCACTGGACAGAATTATGCAAAGCAGCCTCTTGACAAAACAGAAATTGGACTCAGTGTAATAGGGTCATTTCTAACCCTGTATTTCCATATTATGACTTAAAACAATGCTTTCTCCTTAAATAGGGAATCAGTCACTACAAAAGAGACTATGCTACAATAAAAATCTTTGATTGAAACCCAAGTAACAAAATGAAATACACTAGTATCTCACATCTAAAGACTTAGGCATAAGTTGTTTAAAGTGTAAATTTATTAATAAACTGATCTCAGTTCAGCCACACTTCACATTCCTGAATTTCTGCTAAGTAGACCACAGAAGCAGAGATATGTCATGTTACATGAAAGGTGCCTAGGGGATTGTGCAAGGGAGCTCACGTACATTATGCACGTGTATTTCTAACCAAACCAGGGATGACAATTTTTCTTAAAGGTGCTTTTTCCAGTTGGGAATGTCATTTAGGATTACATACATTTCTCCTTTCTGTTACAAAACTCAACGATGTGAAAAAAATCTCAGGTATTCAGAACATTTTCTTAGTTTCCTGTCTATTGCAAAATACTAAACTGAACAGAAAGATCTTTTTATTCAGCTTGTATATGCTATTATATATAAAGCCCAAGTTTTAAAACAATCAGAAGTGCTAATTCCATAGCAAAATAAAAAATTGAAAAACATTTTTATTTTTCAACTGAAGAGGAAAGATTAGAATATTCATTGCCTTTACTTTTAAGAGTTAAGTGCAGAAAGCATTTAGTTAAAGTATATCCATTGACTTAGACTTACTGAAAATCTATTTAATATTCAAGCCATTCAACAAGGTTGCATGCATATCCAAACTACTCCTTAATTCTTTGTAAACCCGTATGTTTACTGAACCAGGGTGGGGGAAAAGGGACGTGCACCTTATATTTTACAAAGATTTGAAGCATGACACTAAATTTGTTTCCAGGTTTCAGCGTAACGGCACAAAATCTCTTCTTGGATATGTAAGGATAAATAGACTCCTTGCTATTTGAGCCCCTCACCAGTTCAGAATTTCACAGGAAATATTTGGCCACTAGCTACACAGTCAAAGCTCATAAATAAGTAACTTTACAATAAGTAATTTTACACTTTGGAAACATGTTACTTAGAAGAAACAACTGAACAGCAAAATTAATTCTGATATTAAGGCAAAGATTTCTGGGCAAAAATCATAGTTTTCTTAGTTTAATTGGAAACAGGAAGATCTTGGTGATTACGTTCATCCAAAATTCATCCAAACTGAGTAACTAAAGACAAGATTCTAAAAGGGCTGATGTAGCCTACAAAATTTTACTGTCTATACCATCCATGAAAAAACAGTAACATAATAATTTATATTGCTAATGAAAGTCAAACAGTGCAGGGAGTAACCAGAGTACTGAAAGAGTAGCTACAGTTGGAAACAATACAGGTAGCAAGTTGGAGGAAGTTCAGCTGCACACCACCAAAGGGGATCTGGAGCAGGGGAGGAAGGTGGTGTTGGCCATTCCTTCAGGCAGGCAGAAATAACTTAATGGAGGCTTCAAGCTACTTAGAAACTTAGAATACTGTCTTCCAGTATATTACACTCTTATACAGAGATTCTAAGGCTAACATTAATTATGCAAACCAGGCTAATTAACTTGGTCAGGAGTGCTCACAAGGATGCCTGTACAGCTCTGAATAAGGTATCCAGTCGGATACCTCTGAGCTTTAACCACTAGCTAGCATCCCTAGCCGTGAAAGACTGATTTGAAGATATTATTCCCACACATACTATATATTTTGTTAGGACTTCCACACCTCTATCTTCTCCAAGACGATAAGAAGATGTTTGATTTCTTAGTTTGGATTTGCCTTTGAACAGTGGAATCAAATAGATTTTGCATCTGCCTGTAGCTAGCAAACCAGAATTATTAACCCCTAATACCACAACCATGTAACACTCAAATCTGAAAGCTGAACATCCAAATGATTAGGAGGGAATGATTTGATGTGAATTAAAAAAACCTGTAACATAGACAAAACCTCTGCACAAAGATAACAATTGTGAATGGAGTGGCAGCAAAACAAGATGGGTCAAGAACATCAAATAATTAAAGAAAAGAAGAAAGGGCAAGACGCTGAGCTTAGTAGGCAGTAGATCACTATTTCATAGGATAAAAAAGAAGACAGTCTTGTGGAAAAAAAACACGGTAGGTATGATTAGTCAAATACTGCTACAAAAAATATAAAATTAATTTTGTCGATGTTAATTGAATTTCTTTATTAATACTGTATATCTATAAAACATCTGTTTCTTTTCAGTAAAAAGTCTCATTGCAGTGGAATCTGTTAAATCTCTTCTGTGACTTCTTCCTACTATTTGATTAGCCTCATAAATATTCATACAGATAAATGAAAAACATCAAATATAGTCAGACAGCAAATTAACTTTGCTTAAATTTCAGCAGACACACACAGTAAAACAGGGGCATGACCTTTGTGGTAACAAAGTATGCTTTGTCCTTTCTAATAGGCTTACTCTAGAGGCTAGCAATTGCCACATGTTTTTCAAAACCTGTCAGCTGATAAAAATAGCTGCTTACCTACTATCTGTGTCCAGACCTACAAAATCCTTCTTTTCAAAAGGAACACAGAGTAGTGGGATCTTGTCTCCAGACTTATCAGTGGCTCTGTCAAGTCGCTTAGATTCCAACACAATGAAGAGGGATTCAATAAAATCTTCTATTCTCTTCTCCACAGTCTCACATTCATCATAGCTGGGATAAAACGCCACATCTGTGCGCGGCTGCTCTGCAATCTCTCCTTGAAGTCCAAAGACAAACAACCGGGAATCATACAGTGTAGAACCATACATTTCCTTTTGAAGATGGAATTTTTCAAAAGTCTGAGGCCAGTCCTTCGCTGAAGAACAGTCTGTAATAGTTATCAGCCCCACAACTTTGCGATGTGTCTGAAAATCCCCCCATTCGTTATTCTCTGGCGGGTAATGGTGCCTATAACGGATATACAACACACGCTGAGAGTCGCGCACATTAACTTGGCTCACTGCTGAAATTCGCTTGTAGATCCTAAAGAAGCTCTCTTCTGGTACGATACCAATTGGCTGAACCACAACCAGGAGAGTCTGATGGTCCTCAGCACACTGCATGTAGTCAGGAACGCTCATTTTGCATCAACTGCGGGCTAATAGAGAAAAAACGTTTATTATTTTTTTAAACATTCAGAAGTGCCCATGGCTGCTGAATCGAAGGCTGACTCTAAACATTTCTGCATTCTGTATATTATGCGCTCCTTTAAACTTCTTTCTTAACTGTTCTATTCTCTTCTCTCTTTTTCAAGTTAAAACACTGCTATTTGCTCTACGATACTAATACTTTCTTTCATAATTTTACTAAATTTTCAATCACACAAAGTTAAACACAAGGAGCGGTCTTAGTCACACAGCCATGAACAAAAGTTTTAAGTTTTGTTCTTCACACAGATCAGTTCCCCGATCCTACTCCCTGTGCAGCTCTACAGGTAACCGACTGTGCAAGCCAGCAGAAACCCACAGAGCAGCGGAGAGTCTCTAGCTTGCGTTAGGCTACCACTGCCCTGGACCAATCGCTTGCTGAAACCTCAGCAGAGGCCTCATCTGAGACCTGGACTCGTCTGTCTCCACAATGCACCTTGGGGGAACACCGAAAACTAGGTAAGGTGAAGGGTAAACTAATACCAGATCAGAACGACCATATAGCTGCCAAAGCTCTTCACAAGGCCAGGGGAAAATCAGGTCCAGAATACTTGTTCAAGCAGAACTGAAGCTATTATTTTCTCAAAACACACGCAGGTTTATCAGGACCAGCCAACTACTTCTTCTTTTATATTTAAATATTTAACATTCCTTCCCTTCCGAGCTCTAAAATCGACTGTACTACTGCAGCTGTGTCTTAAAAGAAGATGTGCACTGCTAAAATCTCCTCTGAGGCCTCCTGGACCACACAGACCTGCTGGCAGATTTCAGCTTCAAAATACCCTCTAAAAATGTAGGTACCGAGTGGAAAAAAAAAAAGAAGGCAGTACAACGACACTGACTGCTTTACCAACCAGCGCCAAGCAAAAGAGCGTTGTGCCCAGGAATGTAGGTGGAGGAAAAGAAGCTGTTTCAAGGGTTTTGTGGTTTTTTTTTTTAAATTACGGACGGCGCAAAGCAGGAGGCACCTGTTCCTCCAAGCCCCCCTCGACCTCCCCTCCCCCGCTCCCCTCACAGCACGGCCAACGGTCGCCGGGCGCGCGCGGACGGGGGGGTGCGGCGCGCGGCCGAGCCTGTGAGGGGGGGCGGCGGCGCCTGCCGCTCCGCTCCCCGGGCGCTTTCGTTTCCACGCTGCGGGCGCGGCGAAGTTTGGGAGGGAAAAGTAAACGGGGGGGGGGGGTTGTTTTGGGTTTTTTTTCCAAAAAAATAAAAGCGAGCCGCCCCCTCGGCCCGTAGACACGCGCGGGGGAGGGGGGGGGCACCCCGGCGGCACGGCGGCCGCCCCCACCTCGCGCGCTGTCCCGCGGGGCACGAGCGGGTGGGTAACGCGGGGGGGGGGAGGGGGAGGCACTCACAGCCGGGACAGGAACCGCCCCCGCCTCCTTCAGCTGCCGGACACGCCGGAGGGGCGGGGCGGGGCGGAACTGACGGCAATGGGCGCGCCCGGCGGCGCCCCGCCCCCTCGCCGGGCGGGCGAGTGGCGCATGCGCAGGAAGGCAGTTCCGCGCCCGGGCGGCGCTGCGAGGAGGCGGCGGAGCCGTTGGCGGGTGGCGCCGCCTCCCACCACCCCGTGCCCTCAGGAGCGGCAAAACTGGCCGATAGCTGTGGGAAATGGTGTTTATTTAGTGAGCAGAGAGGCCTCGCTTGTCCGTCCGTTTGTAAAGCAGGCTTTCACTGAAATGAAAATGATTTCTCATCAACTGGCAGGCAAGTGCCAACTGCCGAGATCTCCCCTTACCGTACAGTTGGAAACTGCTCCGACGCTTACCCGTGGCAGCGCTCTCCTCAAGACCGCATTGAGCACCTAGATTAATGACCAAAAATCCCGAGAGCCTGGGGAGCATGAGCCTCCTGTGAGAATTAAGGTGCTCTTAATCCCATAGGAGATCCTAGTCACAGCTAGGGTGAGAATGGCACGTCTCGTATCTCAGTATTTGTCAAGTACCTCTGAAATGAGGCAGTTTTCAAGCAAAAAGCAGACTACGTTATATTCTACTAAAATACAAAGTGAAGAAAGCGGGTCCAAGGTTTGGTGAAGAAAAATGAAGTGTTGTCACCCCTCATTACAACAGCTCGCCATGCTAAGACTGATTTTCAGCGTATCCCTTTTTTTTTCCCCTCAGCCAAGAGGCGACAGGACACGGGCACCCAAATGACATCCTTCCAGCTTGTTCTCCAAACTGAAGTCTCTCAGTTGGTGCCACGCTCCTTGGTACTTACACCTCCTCCCATTTTATGCTCCACGACACGCCAAGGAATTTGCTGTCATCTGGAACCTTGACAATCGATTTAACTTAAAATCGCTATGAAATTATACACCTTATATCCATGAGAGAGCCTGATAAAACATTGGCTTTCGATAGGGGGAACTTCTTCATGCAGGCAGCACAAGGAACGTCGCCATCTCATTCCTCAACGGATGGATGCTTCATGCAAGCAGTGCAAACGTATCCCCAAAAAACAGACTGACAAAAACGCACTGAAGTGCCTCTAAGTTTAGCTTTTCTAGAACAATTTTAGAACTACTTATTATACAAACATTTTGGGAGTAATAAAAAATACAGTTAACTACTGGCTTTAGACAGAAGAGGTCATTTAGGTTAATTATTGCTAACATGGCCACCTTACAGCTCAATCTTAAGGAGACCTTGTCTCAAGTATATGGCTGGGGAAAGATTAAAAGGTTTGGGAAGGGTCATAAGAGCCCAAACCTACTTCCAAAACAGAAGTATTATATATAAATGTAGACAAATGAATGGTCTTAAAACATTTAGGTTGATAATTACTTGAATAACCTGAAAACATATATTTCTCAGTGACAAGTCAAAAGCCTCTCTGAAAAGAAAAGCTGGGGATTCGTCAGCTAAGTGTCTCTCCTAGAAAGCATCGCATTAATTAGCTTTTCAGATGCATGTGAAGACACAAGGGACGTACTGCAAACTTACTTCTTTGCACATTACTGGACTCTTGATGACTATGGAGAGAATCGGAAATGAACACTCCGCAACCAGACTTTCCTACAACAGTTTTACTTTATTAAAAATACATCCCTGCTTACAAAACACCCAAAAACCTCTCACAACCTTTGCCTCACTTTACAAGGCTGTTTTTTTGTTTTTTTTTTTTTTTTTTATTCCACAGAAATCCAGGAGAGCAGACTCATGTCCCTGGATGCCACACTTGCTTCCAGCATGCTACTCATTTTCCCCGTAGAAGAAACGCCTGCTGCCATGTCATTCCCCATGGAGACACTTGGCCCAAGTATTTTATCCATTTATCAAGCCAGATCATCAACCAAACCATCGCACTGTCCGATCCATTCTTACGCACCCACCACCACCACAGCTATCAGCCCAAGCAACAGAAGCGTAAACTGCTCTCTGCCTCCCAGTTTGCAGTATCTCTGGCATGGTGGGGTACTTAGCCTCCCTGTCTCTATTTTCCCAGTGCAGATGCTCGTAGGAGAAGCAAGGGGCGTATCATGACTTAAAGGTTGGGGCACTCCAACAAGCCTGTGCAGGCAGATGCTTTCCTAGGGGCAGTAACTAGCTGGTGAGGTTTAATTCAGCCTCCTTATTGCTCTTGGAAGTTGGAATTGGTCTGTGCGCACCCATTCTGCCATGCCAGGCAGCAGCAAGGGGCAGCAGAAAATTGGACCGTCCTATTCATCTTCTATTTTAGCCCCATACACCAATTCACAATCAATTAGAGGTCTTGAGACCATGTTCAAGAGCCACTCCAGTAATCAAAGAGCTACTAATACTGTTTTCTTTCATGTCCTCCAAAATGCTTTGGCTGCCAAGAGCAGTCTGATGCCCTAAGGCATTGTAAAACTGGCCACTGTAGGACAACGTGTCACAGCATGAGGGTCTGTCGTAATGCGAGTTTAAGACATAAATCTCTCATCTTCGCAGCTAGCATGTAGTTTAATAGTTTTAGCTGTGTTCTAGAAACCTGTAAATCCTGAATTATTCACTGAGGGAAACAATTGTGACTGAAAAATTGAGGCTGATAAGGACTGTGGATTGAAAAGCAAAAGATTACTTCAATACCATTAACACATTTGATACATAATACATTTGAAGATTATGGACAAGCAATTGCTTTTAGAAGGTATTCCTTTAACTGGTGTAATTTGATTTAACAGTAATTCAGATATAATACAGATTAAAGTACAGTTTTCAAACAGAGCCGTTATGTTTCAGAAAGAATACAAAGCTTCCTAGCTGCACACCCCCTTTGGGAGGGAAGACAGGCATTTAGTTGTGATATCAGTGATTTGATACCAAAGCACCTCAAAGATTTGGTCTCATGTGAACAGAGCCAATGCCCTTTATTATTCATGAATCTACTCTGTGCCGTTGGTTGGAAGGGGTTTCAGACACACTTTTGATGTAGTTCATCTCAGCAGTTTGTTGTTTCATTTTTTCCTACCAGACAAAAAGATGAAGGTGATATCATATGGCTTGCAGAAATTCAGAGTTACGACTAAATGTAAATTGGAGTATCTAAGATTTTAGCATCTCTAGGAAATAATTTGGATTGTGGCTGTGTAAACACTATGATCTGGAGCTTTGACATTGCTCTTAAGCTACTTGGTCTCCTGAGATCCTCCAGGGTGTGGGTATATAATATCCTGAATAATCCCAAGGGGTGAAGCACGTCTGAAGAAAAATTATCTAAATGAGTATCTATCAAAAATGGAAATGGAAGATCAGACTTTACATTGTCAGCCTAAAAACCTGGCTTCCATTCAAACATTTTTATAGTTGAAAAATCTTCATCCTTTCAGCTATTCTAATGGAGAAACTCTGCACCGAGAGTCTTACTTGACACTTCAAAATGGTTAAGTATATTAAAGTCACCATTGTCAATTCAATCATTTTCTGTTTGCATTTATGGGTTAACATCTAATTTACCCACGGCCCAGATTTATCTCTTAAAGTATGACACAGCTTCATCCATGCCCACTCAACAGCACTTCACCAGTTGCTTTCAGAATGACTTTTTTTGCCTCGCGCAAGAAAACGCTTCTGCTTCATCATAAATTTTGTCATAAACTTTTTTCATTATTTGTGAATGCTGCTTTTGTATTGCTGTGCTTCAGATGCAGAGAACACTACTGTGGCATAGTTATTTTGTGATGGTATGCATTTTTGTGCTAAACAGCTTTCTCTTTTAATATATCTTTACATTTACTGCAGCATGTGCCAATTGCTTATCCATATACCGTGTTCATGCTTTGCCAGATTGACTTCAGCTTCCTCCCTTGTTCACTGACACAAATACATTTTTTCACTAGTCCAGCACTTTCCCACTGTTCTTTACAACATAATGGTCAGTGTCAATAGTGTTTTTTCTGATTACAGCTCATAAACAATTCAATCTCTAATTAGTCTTAATGCACTTAAATGCGCACAGGTTAGTTTTAAAATGTCACTCTGCAACATAATGGTCAATTTTTTTAGCTATGCTCTGCTATTCTGTAAAGAAAATGTATTCTTGAACTTCTTCTGGCTCTGTCAAGCAATTTGCAGTCTTCATCATATTCTCTCTGCAATAACTGGAAGAGCTTCAGTGCAGCTAGAATTGAATACTCACTCTTTATCTGATAGTACTCTAATGTATCCCAGTAACCTTGGGGAATTCTGCAGACACCTTCTCCAGATTCCCTTCCATGGGGAATTCTGAAACCTCATGTTTATCATGATTTTTTAATACCATACAATAAAGGTATGATACAGAAAAGTATTTTTCAAAGATTCAACATACTTTTCTGGTTTCAAGCAGCTCACTAGTACCTATGAATGAGTTCTGTCCCTGTTTGAGCAGACCAACTATGTTGGAGCAGGAAGTTTTACTACAATTGCTCTGTTTCCAGTCAATAGAGGATGGTAGAAGTCAAATCAGTAATTTTTCTTCCATTAGGTTCTGCTTCAAATTCAGCCCATGAATGATTTTGTTCCAGTTTTGTTCCGGTTCAGAACACTAACAGTTCATACCACTAACCTGGGACTTACATGCATTGCCTCGCAGGTAATAAATTAAAATGGCCATGACAGTGGTGGCAGTGACAAAGAACAATTCATCACTATGGGACAAGAAGAATTGTAGCTCTGGTCACTCCTTTCCATTAGACACAATGTAGTTATAGCTCATTAGGTGCAAAAGTACCGGCACTGAGCAGGTTCCTCTTCCAGTCTGCAAAGCCCGGCAAAAAGGAGGACTAGTGACTCAAGCAGGAGTAGAAGAGGGGAGACTGTGATGTGACGCTGCTCTGCAGTTTGCAATCGGTACAAACAGTCCCTATGCTGAACAGCTTTCCACTGGGGCACAGTAGTTTTTAGTCAAACTTGTTTTGAATTCATCACAAGAGATACTTACTTTAGCCGGGTTCCAAGTCAGGTTTAAAAAATAATTCCTAGTAACAGTACCAACTCAGTTCTGATTCAAAAGGAATAATTCTAGTTTGAACAGCTCTATGGGTTGGGTTTTTTCCTGAATTAGGAACAGGATCAGGCAGTTACTGGTACCACAGTACTTTGGTACTGTGCCACTTCAAAATGTACTAAAAATAATTATTAAGTGCCAATAATATTACAGTATAATGGTATCCTCAGAGTGTGTACGCATCTGCCTTGTGTTATGCGTTGTGCTTCTGCCTCCTGCGAACCAAAGCTACGTTATCCGTGGGAAGTGTCCCGAGTCTGGGAGCACTGGGTGGTGAAGGGAAAAGCCTGACAGTAGCCCAGGAGCCAGATGAGAATGAGCAGGTCCCGATTTGCCCAGACCACCTTACGCTGCATCGTCCACCGCTGAGTAAAAGGACCAGTGACGGGTGCCTAGCTCCTATAGGATCTATATGGATCCTAAAACCATATCCAAATGGCTCAATGCCATCAGAAATTTTGCTGGTTTCATGGGCTTTTGCATATATATTGAAATCATGAAAGGTACCAGTGGTATTCACTGTCATAGCAATGTCGAGTGTTTCCACAAGATGTCACAAGTAGATAAGGCTCAATGAAGAAACAGCCTGCAAAAGAGCAATCTGGCATCACAGTATGTTACACTTTGCTTTAGACATAACTTACACAGAATAGCATCAAAGAAGTTGTACCCTCAAGGGATTTTTGCAGTCTAAGAGATATAGATTGTCTTTAAAGACTGATCGGAAAAGATGTCTCCAAATATAGCAGTGCTGGAACCGTCACATCACCCTTGCACTAAGGCGCTGACATGCGCTGCAGATGCTCGCTCTCATTAATAACCCAAAATCACCAGTACGAAAGCCTTGTCCCAAAACTGGGCAAAACCTGCAAAAGCTAGTTATACCCTGCTAACAAATTCTCTGTGTTTTCAATTTATTGTGATTCTTTGCCACTTTTCTGCCCTAAATTCAATGCGTACTATTTCTGCATGCTGTGAAACTCCCTGCTCCTATTAAGTAGTAATCAAGTAAGTGACCTTAGCAGAATTCTTACCAACGCACGTGCTCAGACATACTGCTCGCAAAGTGCACAGAAAACTTTTGAATAAAGGCATTAATGAAACGCAAACAACACGTCATCATTTCTGGACGCGCCAAGCTGCTCTTGGGGGAGCGCAGTAGGTCTGCTGTATATTCATGTATATGGTGAATAATAATAATAAACACGCTGCCCCGTAACCACTTCACTGCTTCCATGTGCTCTGCACGCCTCAACATACCTCCCCCGAGTGCCACGGCATTCCCTTGCGCTGCCCGACAGCAGCTAAGGAGGTGTTTAGCCGCCTGTAATTACAGTTTCGTTAATTATTTTGTAGCCACCGGCCCGTAATTGGGGCAGGCGCGGGCTGCGCTGCTCCCGACACTCGAGCGCCCGCCCGAGGCTACGGCCCGCGCGGAGGGGCCGCGGGAGGCGGAGGGGCCCCTCCAGCCGGCACCGGGGACGGCACCGAAGCCCCCCAGCGCCCGGGGGAAGCGCGGCCCTGGGGGAAGCGGCGGCCGGGGCGGCAGGGCCCGGCCGGGCGGGCCAGCTGCGAGCGCCCGGCCCCGCGGAGCCGCCATCGCCTCAGGGCTGGCGGGTGCGTCACGGGAACGGCGCTCCCCCCACCGCCCCGTGCGAGGTGCATCATGGGACTTGTAGTCCTCCCCCGCTCCCGCTGGGCTGAGAGCGGTGCCTCATGGGATTTGTAGTCCCCGCCTCTCCCGCTTGGCCGCAGCGCGCTGCGTCCCCCTGGCGGTCGAGGACTACAGCTCCCAGCAGGCTGTGCGGTGGCGGCCGCCCATTTCTCCCCGGGCCGGGGTTGAAGGGCCGGCGCCGCTCGCAGGAAGATGGCGGCGAGGTTGAGCGGCGGCGAGAACCGGCTGGTGTCGCTGCCCCTTTCGCGCATCCGCGTGATCATGAAGAGCTCGCCGGAGGTGTCCAGCATCAACCAGGACGCGCTCTTCCTCACCGCCAAGGCCACGGTACCGGCCGCCCCTTCCCTCCTCTCCTCTTCCCCACCGCGCCTAGGCCGGGCCCGGCGGTGAGGGGCGCCCCGGGCCTCCCTGAGGCGCCGCGGCCCCCGACCCCAGCCACGCTCGGCCGCTGCTCCAAATTAAGTCCCTGATGGGACCCGCAGCCTGCAGTTCGTGCCCCATGTCCTGTCCTTAAGCGTTTCTGAAATCGGCGGGACTCGGCACAGAGTGCCCAGTATATGTACAATTAAATAGGGGACTTTAATCGGGGGTTAAAAAAAATTGCTTCAAATTAAGTGTATATAAACTCACTGCTTGACTGTTTAGTTCGTTTTTATTCCTAGGAGCTTTTTGTTCAGTATTTGGCTACGTACTCCTACAAGCACGGCAGAGGCAAGGAGAAGAGCGCTCTGACGTACAGTGACCTGTCTCATACTGCAGAGGAGTGTGAAACCTTTCAGTTCCTTGCAGGTACCTGTAGAGTAATAATAAATCCAGGATGTAATTTAGAAAATGAAATAGTGCTGTCACTGAATAGTTCTGTGAGGACACAATTGTCCTACTAGTCGCTAATCTCCTGAATAACATTCTACTGTAGCTCATAAACTACATCACTAAAAACACTTATTTGTTAATGAATTAGGATTTTGGATTAGTGCTGGAAAATTATACAAGGCTCTTTAGTCTTCAGCATGTTGCTCTATCCATTTCTTAGATTCAAATAACTCCATCTGAAAGCTTTCAAGCCTATAAAATGAGATCATTTTACATCTTTATGTGCCAACTTATGTGGCCTCAAAAACTACAGATTTAAATCTACAAGTCTTCTTTCTCAGAGAGATTCATTCTCTGGTTCCTTTCTCTCTTTTTAGTGTATAGAGATGCATGTGAACGTGTGTACGTACACAAACACAGTTTTTGCTGGTAATGGGATTTTTGTTTTAACACTTAGCTCAGAAAAGATATTGGCATAGGGAGTTTTCACAGAACATAAATTCTATCCTGTTAAATCTGTGTAAGCCGGCTACATAATTGAGCACTCCGTTTTACGTTTACATCAAATAAAAAAATGAGTAAATAGGTAGCAAAGACAGGTGTTTGTAATCAGTTTTATAAAATATATTTCTCACCTTTGGTCACTTGTACCCCAGGTGGGCAATTCCCTCTTTCTTACAGCTTGTTTATAAGGCAGAGTAAATAATCTGGTTACTCCCTAAAATAATAATACTTTTTTAAAATTGCCTCTTTCAATTCAGTAGTGTGTTTCAGTAACAATATGGATGCGGCAGTATTAATGAGATAATTTAAGTATTCAAACTTTCTGTAAAAGAAGCAATTCTGCCTTTCAGATATTTTACCAAAGAAGATCCTAGCTAGCAAATACCTAAAAATGCTTGAAAAAGAGAAGCGAGATGGAGCAGTGGGGGGCGATGATGAAGATGAGGAGGAGGAAGATGATGACGAAGATGAAAGTGTTGAAGAGGATGTTGGATCTTAAGGCTAACAGAGGATTACTGCATAGTTGATCCATTTTCTGTTGTATAAAGGATGCTATTTTTGTGACTGAGAATCCAGATGCTGGATGTATTTATACACTGAGCCATCTGCTTTTGCTTTGTTTAAGAAGTTTAGAAGTTGAACTTCATCCTTGCTGAAGAATGGAATTCTTCTCTTGGACACGTGGTGGGGAAAGAAGAGCTATTGTAAATCCGGCAGCAGAACTTGCTCAGACGATTTAAAATTACTTCTTCAGACAATCGTTAAACAAACTTAGAACGTCTTATGGGCAATGCAGCTTTCAGGCCAAAGGCTCTTTCTCCCTCTGACTAGGAGTCCTCCCCTAGCTGGTGTCTTTCCTTGGAGTGGAAAATGAGGGGAGGGGAGACTTCTTACCCGCTGTCTACAATCCTCTGCCTTTGCCTCTGTGGGTAGACAGTAACTGATCAAACCATCCCCCAGTTTTCTGGAACAGTGCCAGGGCATTAGCAGTGGACCAAGCCTGTTTTTTAAAAAGTCTTCTGTTTACAGAAGCAGGGGTTTTTTTCTTTTCTTTTTTTAAAAGCAGCCTAAATAGCTTTGTCTGCACAGAAATGGGCTAGAGGATGAGATCCATTCCAATAGCTAATCTGCGGCTGTAACGGTAAAAAGTACAAGTGTTAGATAATGATGTAAATATGTATATCTAGAATCTTTTTCTCTAGCGACATCTCTATATCTGCAATTTGTCTATGGTTTTCTTCCAAAATGGACATTGTTTTAAGTTTATTGAATGTGGATTGTTGAATGGCAAGAGAATGAGCAACCCTTTAACCATCTGAGTGGTAGAGCTGGATTTTTATTTTCTTGTTTGTTTTTCTTTTTTTAATACAGAAATGGCAACAGTCCTATGTAGAACTTTGTATACAAACTTTTAAAAATAAACATTTTATATAAAAAGTTACAGTTAATGCAGACTTTCTACAGTTCTTTCCAGCTTCAGTCACGTACATGATTAATGCACGAGCCTAGCATGCTTGCTGTTCATCTTCCTGGAGAAGAAGGGGGGGCAAAGAGCTGCATGATGCTCGGAGCCATCTGAAGTATTCTCCGTTAGCAGTGCTAAGAAGGCTCGCAAAGCAGGCTAAACTTAACCTGTGTTAACCAAGAGTCTCTGCAGATGCACAGCTCAAGTTTAGTCAGAGAGAGACTGAAGCAACTAGCAACTCTCCAGCTGGCAGGAGGTTAAGAGAAGAACCCTTGTTTTGTTTCACTGCCTACCTGACAGGCACTCACAGAAACCAAGCTCTCTTCCCCAAGAAAGCATGGGAAAAAAGGTTATTAAGGCACTAAATCTCCCAATCCAATAAGCTAGGCAGCAACCTGCCCTTAATCAGCCAGGAATTCAGAGATTTCATATGACATGCTGATTTGGATGGCATGGTAAAGAGGTGCCAGGAAACTACACTGTAGCCTCCCTGTCAAGCTCCCACTGAACTGCTATTGAAACACAAGGCAGAAAGGGCTCGTAGTTACGTAATCTGACACACTGCATTTTGGTCTAACAATGCAAAAAATTGGGGTTAGGCGAGTATGATCAGAGACTGGCAGAAGAATAAAGCTGCTGGGCCACAAAAGAAACTTTACAAGATCAAAGCAGGTTGCGCTATAAAAGCTCTTCCCAAAATTACCATAACCCAAAATCGTATCAGGAGCACTGCAGTGACTGCAGTGAACGGTAAGCGATGCTTTATCTGTAGAGAAAGTCCCGAGCTGTATGCAGAAGTACACTGTGGTTGAAGGGCTTGTTTGTTTTTTAATTATTAAAAGTACATGGAAAGCTGTGGGAAACTTTGAGGGCTGAAGGTTGGGTGTTGGGGGGAAGCTGCCTGCAGGGAGATACGTATATTATACCTGATCAGTTTGGGGATGGGGAGGGCACCTGTATAGACACACTCACTTTTGAAAGCTGTTGAACTTACTGTTCTGCTTAGTTTTAGAAGACCTGGGGAGTTGCCAGGCGTAGATTATAAGGGCCAATATCAGTGACTTGATGGTAAGGTGCTGAAGCGACCCCGAGTGCAGGTGAGTACCTCCCACTATTCATAATTTGCAGGGGGGTGATCGTGGCTGGATTTTGGCACTTAGAGGAGCTGCTGCTCAGCTTGTCACCTGAGTGCACTCACGGACATTTGTTAGGTGACACAGCAGCACCACTGTTAGACACCGTATAAGAGCCCCAACCCCTTCTGCCTCAGAAACGGTCTCTTGCCATCTAGCAGCTCTGCCTGGGCTCTTCGACCAGCCTGCCTTGCTCTTGGTTTGAGTTGTGCGCCACTAGAGGGGCACACATGAATCTTCCCAAAGGAAGAGCCACCCTCCCCAAGGACGCTGAGCACTTGGTCCATGACACACACGTGCCTCATGGAGACTTGGAACCATCTGCTGCCAGAGCTGAAGACACCAGCAATGGTTGTGCCGCTTTCTAAGGGCAGTGCCCAGCCTGCGTCCTCCCCGGGCCGGCAGCTGATGCTTCCCTCGCTGGAGAACAAGGCCCACAGCTCCCTCAGAAAGCACCAAAACTTCACGGGTTGTGCAGCCAGCTTGTCTGTCGCAGACCCTCCTCTCCTCCCTGCCTTCCTCTGCAAACTGTCAGGCTCCTGAACCGAGATGCATCCGAGGCACACGAATAAGCAAGAAGACGCATCTCTGCTCTTGGCCGTGAATTCTTGAGACAAGGCGCACGTGAGCAGTGGGGTGCATGTACGAGCAATCATGTCCGTAGAGTGCGACATGCCCTTTCTGCAAGGCTACACAGCCTGAGACAAGCCAGACTGCTTAGGAACGGGCCTGGTACGAAACAGGTCCTTGTGCTGGCCCCACAGCCAACCCGGCCTCGCTGACAGGCAGCTGTGTCTGCAGAACACTCACCTGGGGAGAGGGGAGCAAACAGAGATGGTGAATGATGACAGCCTTCCTCCAGCCCCTGCACCACAGGTGTCTTTGAGTGTCCCCATAGAGCCAACGAGCAAATCCAGCATGCTTCTGCCTGGCTATTCCCCTCCACTCCCATCAGCAGCACATGCATGACCCCAATGGCATTTCACCCCAACAGATCACCCCCGTTCCTGCAGTCCACGTGTGCCCTGGCAGCCCTCTCTAGAAACACTCCGATGGTGCTTTCATTTTCTCTCACCTCCCTGCCCTCCTTTTGCTGCTATATCCTATTTGCAGCAAAACTGATACAGAGACCAAGCAGCGCTAACAAAGTGCTGACGTTAACGCTGGGTCATACGCTAAAGGAAATACATTGCAAGTGCGATCAGATGTGCAAACACGCTAACTAGCACGATGGCCCACCAGGGTAAGATCTCGAAGTGCCGTCTCCCAGTCTACAAGTAGCCTGCCTTTATCCTGTGCGGTAAATCAAAAGCTGCATTCATGGGCTATTACCAAACGCAGGCTATAAACCACAGTGTTTAACAACGGTCTCCCTAGGTGGGCCCAAAAGCACCTCAGGACCATAGCATCCACTACGTCCCTGGCTCTCCACAGCTGCTGAAGGTCACTAGCGGACACCGCAGCACTTGCACTTGGAGTCCAGCTCCCGAGCAAGCCAGATGGTGAGGGACATGAGCTGGCCCCTTCTGGGTGGCTTTCCACGAAGGCTGCGTTAATACTTTGGGAGATCCTCCTCACCCAGGCTGCCTGAGGAGACCATAAGCTCCCATCTCCCAAGGTTTGCAAAAACGCCAGAAGGACGATGGTTCCTAAATGTCACTTACCCTATTTCACTCCTCTCAGAGCCTCCTGGGGCACGGTGAGCACCTCTGCCACTTGGTGAGGACACGAGACCTTGAATGCTCTTCTCCATCAGTTCAGCCAGAAGGCTCCACAGTGGCTTTAGAGCCATAACCATCCCTGGGTTTTGCATCGGCCAAGCTTTATTGCCATTAAAAACAGTAAGTAGCATGCGTTTCCCCTGGGGTTTGATGTGGGGCAAGATGTCCAGTCAGGAGCAGCAGTACCCCAACACCAGGAGGAAAAATAAAGCTCTGACTGAAATGAGAAAACAGTCGTGACTCTTCTAATTCATATTATTGAACAGAACAGCAGCTCCCCCCGTCCCATGTCGCTCCTCGGCTCTCCCCGCACACCCCATCTCTGCAGAAAGCGTCCCAATTCCACCAAAAGGCATTAAACGGAAGCTCGTAAAGATGAGGAACTTTGTTTTATTGACATACTATGAGGCAAAACAAAATTGACACCATACAAAATAACTTTATAAAATATCATTCACATCATTATTTTGTCAGGAATTACAGCATTCTGAGCTTGTTACAAGTCTTATGTTTTGAGGTGAAAAACACTATGCTAAATCTTTAGTATTAGTTGTATATATATATACAGTAAGAAACCAAAACAGAAACTGTTAGGTTTTTCATGAGTTTATTGCAAAAGTAGTGCAAACTATTTTACCTTGCAAGCTGTAAAACAAACTCGGAAAAGGACCCACCTAAGCTTAAAAACATGACAATAAATGCTCAATTTCACAGCCTTAGAAGCTTCCTTCAACAGTTCTCAACAAAGAAATTCCCCCATCTCTGCGCGCGTTTTAGATTTTCACCGACTCGGAAAGGAAGAAGTAGAAAGGCGCTCGCTCGAACACCAGACCGAGGCGCCGAGCCCGGGCCGTCTCGGAGAAAAGAGTCAAGAAAGCCGTACGAGCAAGGAAAAAAAAAAAAAAGTACAAAAAACGACGAACATGTATTCTCTGTTTTAGAAATATAGTATCCTTTTCCCGGAGGCCCCTACGTAAAGCGTCTTTCCCCGTGGCCCCCTCCCCTCCCGCGCAAGGCAGGGCCAAGCCAACCTCGTGCCCGCCGCCTGCGCCCATCCGAGGCAGGATACTATTTTCTACGAGCGCTACGGAAAACAACGGTCTGAACGCTACCGGGGTCCCCAAAGCAAAACAGGTAGCTAGGAACAGCCTTAAAAAAATAAAATAAAAGCAAACAAATGCTACATGAAAAATGTTAAAGGAACAAAATGCAGCATATTCAGGCTCTTTTTCTTTTTTTCTTGAGGTACCTATATAAATATTACCTTCTGCCCAAAGTACTACTGGTTTTGTTAAAAAACTAAAGTCCTTATCATGAGCCAATTGCAGGGCATCCATTATTACTGAGAAAGTGCAACCATGCTGATAATTTATATGCAGCATATTAAAGGATGATTAGGCTTTAGAAAATATAGCTTAAGTAAAGACCTGATGGAGCAGTTTTATAAAAACATTTAACAGCGGCATTTTCCTTTTTTTTTTTTTTTTTTTTTTTTTTTCCTTTTTCTTTTTGAGTCTCTCTGCAGCAGAAAGCCTTAGGAACCAGCTTGGAAGTCCTGCCACTAGGGAATGTCAGCACTTTTACTATTCCACATACAGCTTTTTCTTTCATATTTAAACTAAATACAATTTACAGAACGGATTTCCCCCCCCCCTTCTGTATTCGGTACTGGTAAAAAGTTGTGGGTTTTTTTTTTTTTTTTTTAACTTCAAAAAAAATGATAGCATATCACAACTTAAAATTTTCCCCAAAGGAATCATCTCTAAGTAAAAAAGGTTTACAGAGTAGAAAAACGTGTACAGAGTTGTAAACTGTTAAATACAAAACTGCGTGGAAAACGCAAGGACATTTTATTCCCTCCCCCTTATACATGCATCCCTTCATTTTATATACGTGCCCGGACACACGCAGGCACACAAGCACAATCCTGTGTAATGTGTATATAGATAGGTACATGTGGAAATGCATATATCCAGGGCTGGGGTTCTATCTTTTGAAAAATTCATTCCTAGGTATCTCTTTGCCTAGCTCTGCTGTGATCCTGTATATTTGCTGATCTGATACACCAAAAAATACCTTAACATTTGCTAAAACTACGTTTTGCTGCTCTTTTTTTTCTTGTTAAGCTCCGCGGCTAACCTTCATTTGCCGTTTGTTTTTCATCCAGGACGCGGCTTTCGGCTTGTGTCGCGCTGGGGACAACCGCAAAGGCACACAGAAGAAAACCCGGGCGGCAGCCTGGTCGCTCCCAGCTTCGAGGAAATAGCACCCAACTGTTTAAATGAGGTAGATCCGAATCGAAAAGCGAGCCGGGCCCCCGACGCTTTACGCGCCTCTATGCAAAGCGTCCGACGCCGGCCCGGGAAAAGCCGCGATTTGGGAATTGGCGCCCCGGCCGCCTCCGAAGCCCCCCGTTGCCTAATGCCACAGGGCGCGAAAACCTCACGCGAGGGCATCTCCGCGGATGGGTTTTGGCTCCTGAGCACGGCACGAGCACGAGACCCTTCGACGCGGGTGTGTTGGCCAAGGAGGCCCTCCGCGGCTTGGCTTGCTCTTTTTTTTCTCTTTTCCAAAAAAAAAAAAAAAAATTAGTAAACTTCAAACGGTCATAAAAACATTTTGGTTCGAGGGAGCACGTACAACACAATTTCCGGACTCATTTTTGGTTCTTTCTCAACTATTTTATAAAAATAAAAATTGAAAAGGGTTAAAACAGACAGCTGAAACCTCAGCAGATGTCAGTTAAATCTGCAGTGTACCAAACGTAAGGGGGGTGAAAGAAAAAAAAAAAAAAGGGTTTAAATTGTTTAAGTGATACATTCGGTTTTCCATCTCGCCCTCCCACGATCAGGTTTACAACTTGGCTGCACAGAAGTCGGGAGCTGGATCTTTATTTATGAACTGCCCTAAATTTTGCCAGTTTTCCCGATCGTACAAACTAATGAAATCCTGCTGGGGTCAGTGAAACTGTGCCCATCGCCCCAACAAAACTCTGCCTTTGTATCTTCATATATAAGAATTTCCCATTTTCCTTTCACCAACAGGCATGTGTCTATATGTATATATGTATGTGTACATATAATATATATACACACACACACAAATATATATATATAAAATTTGCTAAACTGCATCAGCAAATTTCATAAAATGCAAGGCAGCGTTCTTCAGGAGAGCACACAGCTTCACCGGGTGTACTTCTTCACCGCACCCAATTTATGGTCTGATTTTTCAAGAATATGTAATTCTGGAACATACTCCTTACATTTTTTTCCTGAGCAAATGCCCTCGTTTACAAAACGTTAAAAAAAAAAAAAAAAATCTTTCCCCCGACGGTCTATGGTAAATTATTCCCTAAGTATATCGTCCTTAAGCAAACATATAAAATATCTAATCCTTCCCCCTACCACGTAACCAAAACCCACTAACTATTCCTACTGCCCCAAACTAGGTAATAAAAAAACGGGGTGAAAAAAAAGCTACCACCTTCTTTTAAGCGGGAACCATTCTGGGGATTAAGCGTCACCGACAGACCTAAAGGAGCGCTACGAATTCAGGTTGGCCAGGCGATGGGAGACGCGCGGTCCCTCGAGGTGGAAGGGCATCGCTTCTAGGGGGACGAGCGCTTTTGGGCGCAGCCTCGCGCGGCCCACGACAAAACCCGGCAGCAACTGCGAAAGCAGCACCAGCGGGCTTGGTTTTCACCGCGCCGAGCTGATAAAGACAGAATACTGAGCTCACGCTAAATGTGATTTATATATATTTGTTTTCTAGCAGGAAATCTAACCCGACCGAGCAAATACCAAGGCAACCAGCCCGGGCTATAGCAGCTCCCAAGCTCGCTGCCGCCCTTCACAGCTCGCGCCTGCCAAGCATGCCCAAAAGCATCACGCGGTCATCAGGACCTTCAATTTATATTTTTGGGGACAATTTAGTCACTTCTGCAATTCCTGCTGACCATGAGCTAGTAGTTACGCTAGCAGCTGTTTTAGTTGCTCTTAAGGAGGAGAGAAAGACTGAACAAAGCCAAAGCAGCCCAGGAGGACGGCACATCCAAAAGGTGGGGGAGAAAAAAATCAAAATGATTACGGAAAAAAAGAGCATCGCCTCTAATGTGGATTTGTAACGCAAATATTCAGCTTTTCAGAGGACGACGTTTCCTAAGCCCACGCGGCGGAGCCTCTTCCAAGCCAGGCAACATCGAGAGCATCCACAGAGCCGAAGCACAAGCCGCAGTGAGACAGTTTCTGAAAAGCGGCCGCTTACTAGAGGGCAAAATCTTTTCCTCCCTGCTTCTGGGGGATCCAAGCTGCCTAAGCGATAACAGAGCTGGACCAAGGCTTCCAACTTCAACCCGGCCAGCCACTAGCCGGTAAGATCATTTTTGCAATCGCTTGGGCTCCAAAGACACTTTCCTGCCTGGAGTACCACTGTCATCGATAAGCTCGTGGTGGGCTCGCGGCGGGCCAGCCGGCAGCGGGGCTTGCCAGCAGAGCTGACGCGCTCCTTATTCCCAAACATGCTGCAGAGGGTTTGGGTTTTTTTGCATTTTAAGGTTTAGCGGTTGTGGTAGCAGTGGGGACTACAGTATTCTCCCTGGCACAGTTGCGGGTCAACTCACCTAAAAGGTATTTTTAAAAAACATCCCGACACGTCATTTCTCCCTCCGGCTCCAAACATATTTCAAGCACCTTCATCAGTGAAAACATGGCAGTTTCTCCAGCCAAAAGCTGGAGCGGGGAAGCGATTTTCCGCCCGGGAAGGACAGCATGCGGACGGGGCACAGGGACAAAGAGCTGTTGCATTCACACGAACACTTGAGGCAAAGAAACGGCACAGAGACAACAACCAAAACGCCCTAAACGGGAGAAAACGGGTGCCGCGCTGCAGCAAGCGCTCGTGCCAAGCCGCGGCCTTCGGAGCACCGGTGTCCTGGGGAAAGGCGCCTTCCCAGCCGCTCGACCCCAAAACCGGGGGCGAACCGCGCTGCTAGCGTCCCTCGGGGGTCAGAGGAGCAAAAGGCTATTTAATGTCAGACCAACGGCTTGCTAAGCCGGGCAACGCGAGAGGCAACAGTAGCTTAAATGTCTTTGTACTCTCATGGCGTGGGAGAAACGTGCATAGAGGAGAGAGGGAAGAATTATTTTCATAAATACAGACAAACCCTAAATATTTCCACTGGAATCGATAAAGCGACGGTGCCCTTGGATTCATGCCATAATGCAAAAAAAGTCGAACGACATTTAAAACCAAAGCTCGTATCTCAACACTGTAAAATACGGCAGTATCCCTAAAATACAACAAGGAATGGTATCCACAGCATTTCGGTATTTGCTAGATGTAGCACTATGTACAGTATTGTCAAACAGCTACAGCAGATGCCAAAAAAGAGAAGTCTTACAGTAAAAAGGGAGTTAAAAAAAAAAAAAAAAATCAGTGCAATCACCTTCTGCTCGAAGTTTTCCTTAAAAAAAGGCTGCACGTGTGCATCCAGAAGCATGTCACCAAGTGGAAGATAAAAGCCAAACAAGTACTGCCCCGTATTAGAAACTGAGAGCACCGCACTGGCGGGACAAACGCACAAAAAGAGATGTTACTGTAGGAGAAGAGTATTTAAAAAAAATAGAAAAAAAGGTAATTTTTGCACGCTGGTATCAAGTGTGAAAAACACAGAGTGAGAACTCTTTTTTACATTCCTTTTTTGCGTGTAAGAGATCTCTTCCAAAAAAAAAAAAAAAAACCAACCAACTAAACAAAAAAACCCCTTATGGGTCATCCATGCCACCAGAAACGTTCACTGCATCACACCAAGGGGCAAGTCTGGCCATCCAAAGCTCCAAATCCAGGGCCCAATCCTGCATTTCGACTACTTGCAGCTTTGCATAAGGGTAGGTAGCTTTTGTCTTAGTTAGAAAAGCAATCGACTGATATCTTAAGAAGACTTCAGTTAAAAACTCTACAACGGCTGTAAGAGCTACTGATCGAGCTGGAATTAAAGCTAAACCTTAGCAACAGTTTGGCTTTAACAACCATTTTGGCCTGGAAAAAGATCAAGGGTGTATATATTATGGATTTTTTGTTTCAAACATAGAGGTAAATTTTCGCACGCTGGCTCCTGCAGTTGAATACACACCACCTTCCAAATGTCTTGGACAAATGGCAAAATAATCTGAAAGTTTTTCATCCGACAAATCGAGAAGGAAGCAAGTCGATCTGACAAAGCTTCCACAACATGGGAGGTCATTGATTACTGCGAAAATAATTTAGCAATCCAATTACCATAGCTGAAATCATCTAACCTGAATCAAGCCAAAACAAGCTCCGACACGAGCAAGCGACCTCACGCCGTCTGGCAGCGCAGACACGACAACTGAAGGGAAAGCGTTCAGGCTGCCCAGGGCGACCTTAGGTGCCGAACTGAACCAAGGCAGAGAGAAAGTCACCTGCTTCTGACACTTCGCCATAGGACGTGTCCTCTCCTAGGGATTGACTCAACTCTCCTTCCCAGGTGCTGCAGGAGGCAGGGCGCACAGGTTATTTCTGCTGGGTCACCAGAGCAGAAAAGTGTAAAAATCAAGCAAACCTAATTATAGTATTATATTTAGTATGCAAAACAAACAAAAAAACCCCTAGCAGCATTTTGCACTGGCTACTCTAGTTTTTGGCGGGGTTGGAAGGGCTCATGGGAGGTCTCCAGCCCTGCGCTGGGCTTGGAGCGGTGGCAGCCAGCCCTGCCTGAGCCTCCCCGAGGACGGAGCTTCCCCGACCCCTTCCAATATTTGAAGATTTTTATTTCAATAGTGTTACTACTTGTGAACAACAACAGCAACGAAAGGAAAATGATTGGGGCGCCCTGTTCACATCTGCTCATCTCTCAAGCACGCTTCTTCAAGGGCGAGCTGCTCCTAAACATGTGGGAAACGGCGTGATGGGCTGGGGACAGTTTGTGCACAAGACGTCTTCTGCGACTGCCACCGTGCCGCCTCCTTCGCACGGGCTCCAAAACCAACTGCCAGGCGGTAAAACGCGCTCGGTTACCGCTGACCTGAGCTGCGTGGTGACTTAGTGGTTACAGCTACCAACCTCAACTGCCTCCACGTCAACGGCAGGAACGCGTGCGAGCTACAGACGTCCTGAGCTTTGCAGTGTTGTCGTCTTCGATCTGTTCCCGAGTGTCTGCTCATGCGTTTACCTGAGATAGTGCTGTTTTTAGCAGAGGTCAGAAAAATAGAGACAAGAGTGTTGTTCTTGACTGGAGGCATTTTTGAATACGTTATTTATATTAAAAACCTTCCCAGAACGATAGCTGCTGGGCGTATCGCATGCTGTCCTTCTCAAACCACATGCTCCATGAAAAGATTTAAGAAAAAAAAATGCTTTAAGTTATTCGCCATTTCACCATTTGGCTGGGGGGCAGGCAGGGAAATCAAAGTCAGAGGATGAACAGTGCCACAGCCTTAAAAAGCTGTAAAAGGTTAAAAAAAAAAAAAAAAAAAAAAAAGTCTGAAACACACCTAACCATCCCAAGTTCTCCATGGGAAAGAAAGCCATGCTAAATTTCTGCTCATCGCGACGGACAGAAGCGACAGCTATGCTCAGATCGAGGGTCCGCATGATGCTCCTCACGAAGGGAGCTGGGACTCCTACTCCGGCCCAGGGAATACACCCAAAATAGGGTATAACTCAGTCCCACCGCCTGCTTCAGAGGTGAGATGCGGGATCTGTCCTCTTCACCCTCTCCGGCCACCCCTATAGAGCCATTCATGCCAGGTTTGCAAGAGAGGAAAGGGGAGGAGGAATTTCACATCCAAGAGGGCCCTGCCTAACGAAGAGCAAATGAAACAGAGCGTGCTTTAAAATGGCTGATCTTCTTCCGCTTTGCTCAGAATAATTCGTAAAAAAATAATTCACATATAAAAATTTGCCAAATCCAAATCTGCACTGAATCCCGAAACCTCCCAAGCAAACGCACGGAGAAGCACAACTCATCCACTATGGCAAAGCTTTCGCAGTTCAGCAGGACTTTTAAGGGCGGCTGGAAAACAGAAAGAGAAACGCGACCTGGACTTTGCTTTCTGTTACCCCAGCATAATTGTAAGTCTGGATTTACCTAACTAAGACCAAGAAGAAACGCCGACCCAGCAAGCCTAATCAACAAGAATACTACAGTTACTCTATTAATAGAATTTACATTGTTATTTCAGCTAAACGACGATGACGACCAAGACACTGCTACAAGGCAGGGAGCTGAACTTGCACAAAGTTATGTACCTAAAGCTTTCACGCAGCAAAAGTGGGCGTTTTCTAGCTTATTCAAGAGCAACCCGTTCTCGTCTATCCACTGCATGGCACAGACCTCGGGATCGGTTAAAGCTATCGGCCCAGCTCCGTGGCTAGAGGTAAATGTGCTCGAAACAGTGACTAAGCATCTGCTAAGAGAAAAGAGAAAGCAAAACAAGTCCGTGGGAGAGAACGAAATTTTAAGAGCCTGCCTCTGAACACCTATTTCAGTCCTCCTATGAAAGCCAAACCAAACCGAGCCAGCATCGACCAGTCTCCTGGGCTCGCTCTGTTCTCCTCGAAGCCTGCTCGCGGCATCGCAATTAGTGCAACGGTTTCCCTAGGTATTACGGCTTGCTATGAACCCAGTGTGCAAACTAACAGAAGCGTCTGTGTAATAATCATCAGTTTGACTTAATGCTTCTCCTAAGAGAAGGGCAAAACCCTCACCTTTCCTCTTGGCTTGATGCATAATGAAGAGAGCTTCACCCCCCTTCGTCAGTAAACTTCAGTTTTCCTAAGATTTATCTTTACTGCATAGATTCTCCGACTTCTGTCTACGTTACAAACAGCGAACCACCCTCCTCTATCAGAGCACCTGCTTCACCGGTAATCAGCATATAAATAAAATACAAATTGTTTTGTGCTTGAGCGAATGCAGAACGTTGGTCTCGTGTGTGCGTCTCCGAACTGCACAAGTAAAACCCGCGACGGCGCGCGCGTGAGCGCTCGAAAAGCCTCGCTTACAGGTTATAAGCTAGACAACATACGCGGTAGGTATCGCCGGACTCTCACGTCAAAGTCGATTGCATATTTCTGCATTTGAATAGCCGTGTCCCCACGATAAGGTTTTAATTTCTACATCCAAAGCATTCTTGATATGTTAACAGAAGTATAATGAGCACTCCTTAGTAAATAAAAATAAATAATAGCATCTAGTCTATCACATTAATACTGTGAAACATATATAAAATTTACATTAATTCAAACATAACAGTGAAAAAGGATTGTACTGTATTTATCACCACAGACCCGTATTCTTTAGAGACTTTGGAAAGTAAGTGTCACAGTCCTGTATGACAAATTCTAAAATTAGCTGTCAGTATGATTTAAAAAAAATTCTTTACAAATTTTTTTTTTAAATGGCACCTTTTCCTTTGCCAATCTAACTGGACCTATTAAAAGTTTAGGTACAAGTTCTTTTTTTTTTTTTTTTTTTTAAATTTCATATTTAGTCTATGAAAAACATTTTTAAATGCAGCACAATAAAAAACATTCAAGGACAAGCTTCAGAAAATACATTTACCCTTAGACACACAGAGAATAATCTTTTTAAGACAGTTGAAAACCAGAATTTTGTCACTTTTTCCTTTTGAAAATAAAGTTTTGTAAATGCATCTAGAGTAATCAAGGCATAAATAGTCAAAAAATGCTTCGCTTTCCTTTGTATTAAAAGCTAGTTCACAGCATTGAAGCCCATCAACGTTAGTGTGAATTAGATCTTTCCAAATTATTAAAAGCAATTAAAATGAATAGCAAACTGAACAAAGAGTTTTGTGGGGGAGGTTTCCCTAAGCCCTGAGATCACAGCTCTTGATTTAATTATAAAATATGGGTCTGTTTTGTAACAAGCAGCTTAGAGATTTTGGCAAACCACATTTCCAACAATTCTGGGGTTTTGTAGAAGAACGCAGTTCATAATCAAGTCTGAAATTCTGGACGGAAGGCTTTCTTGCAAAAGGGAAAAAAAATTAAGATGCATCACTCACTGCTGGCTGTCACTGTAGCTTGGGCAACTGTTGGTCTAAGTGCAGCTGGTCTCATGTGAATCCAACTCTGTACTGTACTGAGTCGCTAAACATTAAAACATGTCAAGCAAAGTACATAGTGCGCAACGTGTCCTGATGAACTTGAACTGCTTTAGCAAGTGCTTGATGATCTCTGCCATTACTCTGACCAGAAGTGTGGCTTCCTTCAGCACTGAAAGAGAAGGGAGGGGGAAAAAAAAAAAAACAAAAAAGGGGGGAGTGGGAAGGTGAAGAGAAGCCCTATTTAATCTGCCTCTCCTTAAATATATTATTTTCATATCAAACACTTCTTCTGAACGATCCAAAGCTAATACTGTTAAAACACCACTGAGGTTCTGAAAGAGAAGAAAGCACAGAAGGATACAGAAGTATCTTCTGTTCTTTCATAGTGTAATTCATCAGAAAGCCCAAATTTACCCTCAAACTGCTAACAGAGGATACCACTGATCCCAGAGTTAACAAGTTCACTTCCTTCTGCCTTCAAACCACGCAGTAATTCAAAACCACGCAACTCACCTATCGTGTTCTTTATCCACCAGATGATACCTGGCTCTGAAGGCAACCAGGTGCGCGTAGTATGCTGGCGCAGGGATTGACACAGAACGAGTGCAGCGTACATACGTGTGACACAACTGGTAGGTAAGAATCTGCAGTTCGTCTGAAGAGAAACGATTGTCATCCCAGAGGACGTGGTAATGAGAAGGTCTGCTTGTTCCCTGAAGGCAGATCACAGAGGACATCAGCACTTCAGAAACATCTCTAAATTTCCACCTTGCCAGGTGAACTGCAATATAACAGGCTACGTCCTCAAAACTACGTCCTATCAATTCTGCATGCTTTTTTCTTTAGAAAGGCAACAGCTTCCCTCCTTGCTCCCCACATAACTAATCTCTTTGCATTTTTGCACAGGTTTGCATTTTCTAGAATTTCATCTGTCACTTAAACGATCTTACTGAAATGCACTTTGATCCTGTGAAACACAGATCTGACAAAAAGCCATCTGACAAAGTAGCTCTAGGCCAAACATTAATAGCTACAGCAATTTAAATGGTGCCCGTGTTGAAGAATCTTTTATATAGAGTATTGAATTTTGACTTTCAAGTACTGTTGCTACTGTTTAATTGTTGCTGTTTCTGACTGCAAAAAGAAATCACAGGAAAATGCAAAACTGCAATGGTGATATCTGAAAGTGCTAGTTATGCCCTAGCAATTGGGTACATATTTCAAGTGAATTTAATGCAAGAGGCACTTTGTCTCTTACAACATTCAGCTGCAGAAGTGAGATAACTTCCAAACAAGCAAAAGGGTACGGAATGAAATTAAGCTGCTTATCTATCTATCTATATATGTTTGTTAGCAGTCTAGACTCCCTTTGCAGCCCATGGAGAGAACAAAGATATTTTATCCAGAAGCAGCTATGTGAAATAGCCGGACTACCTTGCTGGTATTTAGAGCAGCAAACCGACAGGAGTGAAGCACAGCAAACTAAATGCACAGGCTTCACTTTGCATCTGTTTAGTTTCATTGCTTCTTTCAGGTTTTAATAATGATAGAAGAGCATCGCAGATGGCCCAGGAACACACGGATGGAAGCTGTATTGTTTGTCGTCCGTGTGACCAATACATGAAATACCAACAGCCGATGTTATCATTGAAAGTTTTCATCCTCCCAAAAACACCCTACCTGAATACCAGCGTGACTACACAGGTAGAAGTCAAACTCTGACGGATGGGTGATTTTTGTGTCCACTGTGGTACCAGCTGGAATGTTTCCGCTTTTTCCAACCTGCGGGAACAAAAAGTGCAAATATAGCAAGGCTCAGATAAACTCTTCTTTTTAGCTGTGCAGTAAAAAGAGAAACACCACAAAGATCTTAAAATAAAGAAATTGGTAAAAAGCAAAAAGTCAAAAAATGACCAGTAAAAATGAAATTTTGTTCAAATGAAAATCTGGAGTGTCTCCACTAGAGAAAAAGAAAAAAAGCTGCAAAATCTTCATAGAAGTTACCCATAAAAATTCACTTTTCTGATCAATGCAAAAAGAATTTCCTGTGATTGAATTGTCCAATCCTTTTCACCTTCTCATTCCAACAGAGATTATTTCACTGTAACTTTTCTTGTTTATTTTTGAAAGGGGATGGTCCATGGCTGTAAGGGAAACCTCCCTTTCCTTTAAAAATACTCTTTACATAAAAGCAGAACTTAAAAATATTCTTTACTTTTAAATATTTTAACAAATACAATCTATAGCATATTATCAATACTCAAAACACATACACATCAGCATTAAAAGTAACTGTTTATTGCCTTAAAGCCTAGTGGGGCTTTAAAGGCTCACATGAAAAACCTTGACAGCAGGAAAAAAAGAACAAAACCCCCTATTTCTGAACACAGGTTAGCAGCTAAGAGCTCTCATCTCCAGGAGTGACTCCACCCCAGCGTCGGGGAGTCTCCTAACCTCGAAAGGATGAAACAAATACTTCTGCATGTACTTCACAGAGACATAATATGCATTAAGAAACATTCATAAAACAATTGGAAGTGTTCAGTACTACAGATAATGTGTTGCAACACTTGATATGCCCAAATTGAATTCCATGTGTCCAAGATATTAGACACCTAAGACATCCTAAAGGTAGCATTAATGGAAAAGAAAATACTCTAGAAGTGCAGGGTTCATCTTACCTAATTTCTCTGTCTACTGTGCACGTGTCTACATGTCAGCTGGTGACTCAAGAGCCACTCTTCTGGCAACAGAAATGAAATCAGTGAACTCAGTAGAACTGTCTACTTCAGAATTAGATGAACTGTGCCTTAAGCTGTGTTGGCAATACTAATTAGAACTCTGTTAACTACAGAGAGTGCTAAAGTAAATATTTTGGATGTAGGTATCTTCACTGTACGACCCTGCACTGCTCAGATGAGTCCTTGAGGAACTTGAGTCAGTACAAAAAGTGAAAGGAAGCCTGAAGAATTTGAGAGACTGCAAAAAAGGATGTAGAGACATGTCGAAGGACATTCTGCTGCGTTTTCATAAAAGCTTCATGCCTTTTTATTATATAAAATAAAAACAGAAAATGAAGGTTTTCTTTTGCAGGCAGAAAGATCCCACCATGTACTTCCTCCAACCAGCCTCTTGCTATTTAATTAAGCAAAAAAATTTTAATACAGCACATAGGCAATTCGGCTAGTCACAGATTACAACATACCCGTTCATTTTTATCTGTGCAGAAGAGTCTGGTGTGATGCCTTTTCTGCACAACTATAAACGTAATTCCAGGCTGGTAATCCTTTTCTAGCTTAATGCATGCTTCTCTAATAGCCAGCAATTCATGATGGAGAACCTGAATCATAAAAATAAAAAAGTGTGATAAATATGAAAGATAGTTTTCTACTAATTACTCTTATTCATAACATCCCTTCTTGCACTGTCACTCAGAGTAATGAAATGTCAAAGCATGCAGGATCAAATCTTAATTTCTTCACTTGACGGGAACAAATTAGATCATCAGTTTGCTGAGCCAAGCCAGAGTTAGCTTCCGTATTTGTGCAACTCTAAGTATACGGCTTGGATTAATAAGCTGCATGCCAAAATCTTTTTAACTGCCAGATACAAATGAACATTTAATTAGACTGTTGAATATACAACAGACTAATTATTTTTCAGACTAGTCCGAGGAATAAAATCCAGAACTGCTGAAGTGAATACTGTTTCCCAGCTTTGTGAACTCATATGGTGGACTGTAAGAACCAATAAAAACTGAAAAAAATTAAAGTGTTATAAAACAAAAAGCAATGATTTGGGATTTATCATAACTACATTAACTATGAATGAAATACTCAATGGAAAAACAGAAATAAATGGAAAATCAATATTAGTGAGAGGAAAAGCCATAAAGTTCATACGAAAGCAAAATAAATACAAGATGATATCTGTTAAATTTTATAGGGAATAAATGAATAGTGACAATGTGAAAATACAGGATTTATAAACTCTGAGGAAGAAATAAGAACATTAGCTTACACTTAGTTTTTCTTTACCATCTATGTTCTATGGGATCCAATTTGACTGACAGATCTCAAATAAGTCACAGATGTTCAACACTTAAGCATTAAAACTGTACTTGATCATTTTATCTGTGCAAAGGGAAGTATTTCAAGGAGAAAAAAATATAAAAAGCTCCTGAAAAACATGAAAACACTTTTCCTGCTCTCTTGGTTAGAGTCCAACATATTTGTTGAGGGAAGACTTGATACACTTCTTTTCACAGCTCCACTACATAGAACTACATCTACTAGGAAGTCTTCAACAGAAAGCTACATAATCAAAATCTTAAAATAAAAGCGTAACCTGTTGGAACTGCCCCTCGGAAACGCCATCTCGGTAGAAAATAATGCGAGTTGGTTTAAATCTGGTTGATTTGTAGAACTGAATAAGCAACTCCCTGACCATGGCAGCCAAATCTTGGATGATTTCTTGGCGGTGCTGCTGGACCCGGACAGTGGCACAGTATCGATTAGGATGGGCATCCATGCTTCCTACAACCTGTTGGGGGAAAAACAAAGCTTAATAGCAAACCAAACTTGAAAGCACTTTCATGAAAGTTATTTCATGAAAATAACTGCCTTTTTAAGAGTATCTTACATTGTAAAGGGTTGACCAAGCAAAGATGCAGTCATAATCATAATCAGCTTGAGGAGAGCTTTGAGTTCAATCTGCCTGTGGTAACATACCTTGCTGAAACTGTAAACTTTATTTGAAATGTAAACGACTAATTTTCAACTGCACGCAGGCGCAAATCGGAAATGCTAATAAAATTTGGAGCCCAGCTACCATGACACCATTGGTTTAGTTAGGACTGCACCATCCAAATTTGAACTCTTGAAGAGCAACTCCCTGGAAGCTCTGGCACTGCAGAAGAGCCCATGGTGAGCCTCCATTGGAACGTCCACACAGAAGAGACACTGCTCTTCGAGAAGAAAATCTTCTGCTTATGAAACCTCAAAAATCAACACAATGTAAAAATGGCACCGACTGAAAAATCCAAACTTCATGCATGAAAAACCACAACTAAGCACAACTCCATCTGGCTTTCTCTGGACGGATATAATTTTCTTTTTTTTAAACAAGTGTTTACAGTTTAAAAGATGTGTTTGGCATAATGCAAGCCAAAGGCCTTTTCATATATAGCAGGAGTACATTTCCAAGAGACTACTGCACGATTTGTTTTGTCAGGAAGCGTGAATCAACAACAACCGCAATTGGGCCAGTATAATTCACTAGCAGTAATGGACAAATTTTTTTTAACATTTTAAAACTTTTGAAAAAGCAGTTTTAAAGATGCACTAACTTAGAGGTCACCAATAAATATCAGCCGATTAAAAAAAAAAGTTTATCTCAGGCATTTTACAAGCTAGTATATACATTTAAGTAATTACTATCAGAGCAAGAGCCCCAAAGTTTCAGTAGATTCTGCAGAAAAATAATACACAGTGCTGTAATTAGGCAATTAGAAGAACAGGCACTCAAAGTAATTGAAAGTAAGCACCAAAATGGAAGAAATGCATCAAAACCAAACAGCTGGGGAGAGCAGGGGCTAAAGATTATTACAGTTTACTCACTGCAGCAATAGAAGGCTTTTTTCCATCCCCAGCTGGCGGATGAGTTACATCTGCACCAAGGAATATGACAGGCTGCTGAAATACTGGTGGTCTGAAAGAGAAAAAGTGACTTTGTAAAAGTCACTCAGCAAGGCTTATGCTGAGTAGAGCACAGTATAACTCAAATAAATAGCACTTTATGCTCCTGCAGTATAGACAAGAATTAGTCAACAATATGCACTTGTCCAGAGTTGATCATTTGTACTGTGACAAGACTCAGAAGTCCTGATTAGGGTTCCCATGGTAGTTACTAAATACTTGCACATATTTTTAAAGTGTGGCTAATTGCAAACTGTTATTTTTTATAAGAAATGAATGAAAATACATATTTATTTTTAAAGTTTAAGTCAGAGAATTGCAGCCTCCATGAATTAGACCTCAGAAGAGATTAAAAGGTGTTCTCTTAGCACCAAACAACATCTGAGAATATTAAAGGATTGTGCATATATATATGACCACTATGATTTTTGCATACGAAAGGAAAAACAGCGCTGGTAAGGAAGTATGAAAAATCTGGGTGTTATAGGTGTGATTTTAAAAATAGATTTTTTTAAAATGTTTCAAAGTTTTAATTAAATCATGACATTAATTTGCTGCATCAAAAGTAGAACATCAAAACACTGCATTGCAAATTTAAGCTTTAACTCCATTGCTTAACAAAACATTTAATTTTAAATGGGAGATTTTAGGCCACCAGAAGTTTCTGCAGATGTGTGGGGGAACAGTTATGTAGATAGATGCCACTGTTATCAGACCTTTTCTAAAAAGCATTTGAAAGTAATTATAATAATGCAATTTATAATATAATTTTACGAATAGAAAACTGTTCTATTCCCCCCTTCCAAAGAAAAACAACAGAAAATAGCAATTAAAACATTCTGATACAAGTAACCCCAAAATCCACTTGTCTGGAACGTCTAGGTGTCATGTGTAGTTGTGCTGTTTTGTCTTTTCCCCTTTATTTAACTCCATTTTCACAAATGGATAGTTTATTGGTATAACAAGCAGAACTCAACTTTCTGGCCCGTTACTGTTGTCAACACGTGCCACGCAGCAGAGAACTCATATTTATGAAAACAACATAAAACTGCTGATATGGGGTGTGCCTATTTTTTTTTTGTTTCCACAGCAGTATCTATACTTTTAACTTCTTTTTAAAAAACATTTTGAAGTGCATGCTGTGTAATATAATGATTTTTAGTTGCTTTCATACAGGAGACTTGGACAAGCACATTATCCAAGCTGAGTATATTTAGAATTTAATTATAATTGAATTATAAACAGAATTTAAAAGGTACACAAAATATACATCCCCTCTGATAACGTTTCCCCCCCCCCCCCAAGTATTTGTTGGATTATTTTTCAGCAGCTGCCTTTTGATTAACCTAAATATGAAGTGAACATTTGCTTATCTGAGCAAAACAGGGTGTTGACTTCTTTGAAAGGGGATCCCAAGAATGATACAGCAGGTTATTCCTTGAGCCCTCTACAGCTTGACATGCAAGGATGGTAAAAATTCCATCTTTTTAATGAAGTAGAGACCTAGCTGTTCACTTTGATTAAACTAGCTATACATATCTTTATGCCAACCCCCTCTATCCAGCACAGGTAAGACAAAACAAACTGAATTTTGTTCTTTTTCTATCAGAATTTTTTGGAATCAAATTTTCCATAAAACTGATGAAAATTTTCAATTTGAGAACATTTATTACAAAGTGATACACAAACCCCATAGAATCTTGAACAACAGGGTCCATTTGTTTTTTACAAATAAGATATTATTTCACTCTAATCAAGTGTACAAAGAACTTAATGATCTGATAAACATGGAATTCCATAGTATCAAAGCAACATTCCAGAATATATCACAGTATAACTAAAGCTTATAGTGCTTAAGTGCTTAACTAAAACACTGTAACGATAATCAGAAACTGCACAGTAAACTGGACCTGGAAATGAATCAGTTTTTCCTGCTCCCAACTTTTGTCTTTTCAAATTTCTCTCTAAGTCGAGACACACAATGGAATAAAGAATCCTAATGACAATTAAATTATATAGGAAAAGGTGCTACTATTCAAGATGTTTTCTATATGTCTCTAAAAACTCAAAGCAAGAAAAAAGAAATTATAAATTCTTCCTTCAAATGAAAGCTGTAGACTTCAACGGTCTGACTGCAATTAAAATACTTTTATTACTTTTTCTTACATGTTTCAATTGGAACAACTATTTTTCTCCAGCATTTATAACCCAGCTTTTGCAGGACCAGGCTAGAACCCCAAAGATAGTTTGACTAAATAGTCACTTTAAAAAACTACAGTGCTATCAACTACAGATAAAAGCAACTATATTTTGTTAATATGATCCCCATTCTCTTTACAATACAATGTCCTCTTCTTCTGTGAAAGGTCTTACCTTCCCTGTGGCAGTAAAATATTATTTACGCCTCCTAATTTGACATTTATTTTTAAGCAAAGGTTAGACAGGGTTTGCGGTGTCGTTCTTTGCACGTTTTTCATCTGAACACACTGCGTGGCCATTCCCAGCACGGTGTCACCAACACGCTTCACCTCCGCTGCAAAGCGAAGCAAAAACAAAGAGTGTTTGCACATTGCTAATGAAAAGATGAAGGAGACATTAATTCAGTGACGAATACCTACTCCTAGAGTTTCAGCAAAGTGGTCGTTTAAGCTTTTTTTTAAAAAACAAAAAATAAAGAACCACCCCAGCCTCCAAGCAAACCTCCTCTCAGCTCTGTATAACTTCTACCTGCCGACAGTACAGTAACTGGGTCCTAAACATAAAATAAATACAAATACCATTTGTTAACTACAGCTTATTTTAAATTACACTAGTTGTAATTTCAGAGTTTTTGTGCTTCATCGGTAGCTCAGAAGAAACTTCGGCTAGTGAAGTCAGGTGATATAAAAAACACCAGGATGAACAGCTATTCTATCATTAAACACTGGACTAATGCAAACTTAATAGAGGTGGTAAGTAATATTCAGCCAAGCCATGAACATCATCCTGCCAGTTTATCAGTTCATTAGTTTTGAACCTGACTTGCATTAAAAAGTGGACGTTAGCAAAGGATGGCCCATAAAAACTCCAGAAGGAACTCATTAAGAGTTTCACCCTTCAAAGGTTTAAGCAAACCCTACTGTTAATAATAAAACTGAGACTGCAGGCTTTGAGAGCATCATCATCTTACTTTCTGCAAAAGAAGAAATTTAGGCTCCAAAGGAATTGAAGCAACTCGGAGCTCAGAGAAGACACAATCCCCCTTTGGCATCACCAGAGGGAAAGATACTCTTTGGGGAGCAGAAGAGGAGGAGAAAAAGCAAAACCGGGTGTATAGAAAGCCCAAGAGTATGGAAGAGCACAGGGAAAAAATAGAGACAGATGATTAGAGGGGAGAGGAGAACCATAATTGAAGCTAGCGACAAGGACGGTGAGTGAGAGTGACGCCACCTCCTCTCTGTGGTTACGGAGAGGAAGGAGTCCCCTTTCAAAGCCAAGCAGGAAAAGCGAGCATGTCATTTTACACTGGATTTCTAGTAACACATTGGCAATGAGCAGCTTCCTTTAAGGGAAACAAAAACACAAATGAAAAGGTTCTCCTTTTGCTCAAGGCTCCTTTTTTACCCTGCCTCTCTTTTTACTTGGTATCAGATAATCTGAAGGAACAGTTAGGAACCTATTTTTTGCTAACTTCAGTTGATGAGAGAGCGGTATGGGGCAGGATGGAGGAAACCAAATCTGCAGCTGCTTGTTCGCTCTGAGCCAAGTGCGAGCCCTTGAAGCTATGGGAGAAAAAAGGAGATGATCCTGCAATTCGGCAGAGTAAACGCGTGAGAAAAGGAAGAAGACAGGACAGGAAAAGGAGCAGTTCTGTGTACAGGAAGAGCTAATTAAAAACAAAATGCATGGTGTGTCTGAAGCGTATTAAACCAACATGGATGAGCCCTGTAAAACATACAAATTAGCAATCTGTTCCTGAAACAGTGTAACATCACTGAGTTTTAACCTATGAAACCGTATGCATTTGTGTCCTCACCACCCAAGAGTTAAAAACAAAAAGAACAGGAAAAATCCACTGGCAGAAATCTTCCACTTCATGCAGGTTTTTGCCAAAGGTTGAGTCAGCCAAGACGTTTTAAAAGCTACGCACAGGTTTTGAGTTCACTGTTCAGCCACTTGAAGCTTTTAGCACACGACTTGCTCTAAAAACATCTTAAACTACTGAAAAATCAGGTTTTAAACAATTTTATAAAAAGCCTTGATTTTAGCTTTCTCGCAAATTGAATGTGTCATGAACAGGACGAATGTGAAAGAGCAAATTCAAAGGAGAAAATAATGAAGCAAATTAAAATGAAAAATGATTAAACAAATCACAGTATTAACAAGAAACATCACGCAGCACAAGAAAAGGAATAAAATTGGTGCACAGCCCATTTCTACATGGAATCTATACAACTAAACTAGAATTAAACTTCTGTCATTCAGACACTTCACAAAAATACATGATATGGTGACTGACACATGCATACGCTCGTGATTTGCACATACTGACCATAGACTGGCGTTTTCCCTGGCAAAATTACTACAACGAGCTGCAGCCCAGTGTACGTGTTCTTCAGGTGCCTGAACATGGGCTCCACGCTGTCGGCGCCCTGGGCATATTTACAGAAGCACGGCTGCCCCTGGATTGGCATTCCCGCATCTCTTGAAATCTTCCTCAGCTGTTCCGTAAAGGACCTAAAGGATGCACACACATTAGACTCTTAGGTGGCAAAAAACATTTCGACTTTGTGCACATTTTTAATGGAACAATCCTGTTAAACTTGAAAAGTTTTGCTGTACAAGAAGAAAAAAAACAGAATTCACCCCGAGTGCATCTCTAATTAAATGGCTTTCCCTATTTAGTGACTGAAGAAAAAATAGAGGAAGATAATTAAGTACCTTGCATAAATAACAGTTAACAAAAATTTCATTTGTAAAGCAAGTGAACTACTCCATCCCATTAGCTCTGCTGATGAGAAACACAGTAAGAGCTACTTTTTGCAAAAAAACACTACAGCAACACCATTTTGGATAGCCAGCTCTACAATACTTTAGCGTATATCGCTACAAAAATGGCAGGAGTTTGTTCTTCTCTTGGTAAGGCGAACGACCAACAGAAGGCATTAGCAGTTGTATCTCAGTGAATTGAGCAAACAGCAATAACACTGCACAAGAAAAACTTGCTGGGTATCAGAGGAAGGGTGGATCCTGGCGGGGTTCAAGACAAACCTTCTTCAGGACGGTGCCAATATGAGACACCCTTTGCTGGAACTGGAGACAACCTAATTGTGCAAAAGGCTTTTATGGGTGAAGAGTCCATCAGGGCCCCTGGTAGCAGGTCCGGCGTGCTGCAGTCTGCCTCCGTCTCCTGGCTCTTGTCAACACTGCAGTGTTTGGCTATCTCTCCCTTTGAGAGGATACCAAGAAGAAATTTTTCACTGTGCTTATTTTAAACAAGATAATCAAAAGCACTTAAGTGTAGGAGTCCAGGGCCCTGTAAAGCATACTGAGTTTAGGAAGCGTCTTCAAAGTTGGGGCACTTAGATGCCTGCAGTCAACAGCACATAGTCCATAACTCCCATCCTGAGAAGCAAAGGCTGCATCCAGATTAGCAAGCAGCAAGGTGCCACCGAACAGATGTGTAGAGTGGAGAACTTGGCGCTGAGGAACCAACACCCACACTGCCCGTGTTTCCGGGATTTTCCTTCAGAGCGGCTGTAGCCGGGTGCGGTGGGATGAATGCCCGTTAGTGGTTGATGCCCATCCTCTGGTTGAGTTTCACCCACAAGAAATCTGGAGCGTGCACTCAGATTGCTCCTGGATGCAGGATGTGGCCGGGCGAGTGGTGACCAGCAGGAGAGTCTTCAAATACGCGCTCCCAAACCAAACTAAAACGCTAACACAGAAGTGCCCAGAGAGGTCCTTTTTCGGCACTTGTCTCTCCTACCAAAGGTTTAATTGATAGCTGGGTGATCCCTGGTAGCAACGGTTAACTGACATCAACGTTGACAAAGACCTTTTATTATTTCAGAGTAGATGTCCCCATAGGTGCCTAAGAAGTTGCTTGTCTTCACAGAAGCGTGCCAGGCAACACGGTCCTACCCACTTAGACGATGTGACGTTTTAATTTCTTCTATATCCAATGTTATTTTCAGGGATCATAAAAGAATATGAGCGTCAGCCCTGCAGCTTGTGACTTCTTGTAAAAATAGCTGTGTTGTGCATTTTCCCTGGCAAAACAGACACTCACCACTACAAGCAGAAATAGCCAGTAGCAGGATATACAAGTCTGAAACACTACAAGTTTTGAGCCTGTATTTGCAGGAGTCTATCCACAAGCACGGTGCCTAACAGGAAAGGTTATCTCACTGTTCCCAAGAGTTAAAGTCAAATGATTTTGAAGACTTTTAGGGATTCTGAAGGTGTTTACTCTGAGCTAAGAACCAGATAGCTCTACAGGAGCTGGCTTTCAACTCGCTCAACAAGATGCAACAAGACGGGACTGGATGCAGACAAACTCCCAGTATGAAAGAACTTCCTTTCGGGATGAGGACAAATTCCACCTAAGCTAAAAGTAAAACTGTTTCGGCTCATTATGTTGCAGGCTTGTGCCTCTTCCTCCAATCAGCTTTACGCCCCAAACCTGACCAACTTCTCGGAGTTGGACTTGGAGACCGTGGCCCTAACAATAGGACAAGAAGCAGAACGGAAGATTTTTACTGTTTCACCACCGCTTGTTCGGGAAACATTCCCTAGCTATTTGGCAAGTTATCCAAAACACCATTGTTATGGTAATGCTATTGTTACGGATAATGACTGCCTTGCATTTCCCTGGAAAAGAGCAGTTGAGCAAGCTGCTAAGAGCTGCATCTGCCCATGCATGAAGGGAAAGCGCGACTGTGTGCCAAGGAGTGAGACAATCCATGTACGTAGGCAGGCACGCTTTCCCTCATCTAAGAACGGTAGGTGTCACTTTTAACAAGGGTCTTCCATTTATTTATTTGTGCCACCAAAAATAGAGAAACCACATTTGAAAATTGAATTTCATTCATATGCTTGAGGTCAACAGAACAACAAACTGCTCTTACTGATCTTGCAAATACAGTAATTTATACATTACTGTACCTCTAGGGGGCAGAAAATTGGAGATCAAAATTCGATTGCTTTACATTAAAGTTTACCTTTTAAATAGGTTCAACACAGATAGGGTTTTTTTCCAAGTTATAAAGAATATACTTAAATTGAGACATAAGACACACACATGCTAGCTTTCAGTACTGACAAATGATTAGTGATAAACGCTGTTCGTTGCATCATTTCAATAGTCTCCACTGCTCTTTATTCATTTTTAACTCTACGCTAAGGCTTCACGGGGGTAGGAAACTTGCCACACAGTGTAAGTTGGTTCCGATCCTGAGATTTCATGAAACCACGATGCTAACATTGAAATTGTAATTGCATGGTTCAAAACATGAAGTTCAATACCCATGACGCTGAAAGCACAGCTAGAACATCTAAAGCAGTGTTACAGACATATTTCCATATGTTAAACAATTTAACAAAATATATATATCTAGTAAACAAATAAGTGCAACATATGGCACTTCCATACATAACAAATACGTAATAAAGCCATCTTCTTAGGAAGCACACTTACTTCAGATGAACTTCCGTGCATTGGCGCTGGGGAGCAAAGCATGCAATTGCCCAAACCTTTATTTCAATTCCAGTATGAAACTGCTTATTCCTCATGTCCCAAACACCTTGAACTGGGGTAGCAATTGCTTTATTCTGGAAGTGGAGGAAAAAAAAAGAAAAAAAGAAAAAAAAACTAATGCAGAAAACAATTCATGCTAACAAAAATCAGTTACACTTCTGCTCCACTCTAACTAGCAGGCTATTTACAGTCTCAGGCCTCTCTCTATTGTTCAAATATCTATCCTGATAATGCTCATTTTTATTGTTGATGATTTTTTTTGCTTCTATAAATCAGCAGCAAATAGAAATTATGTATAGATAGTAAGTCAGAGATTCACAACTGGTAAATAATAGTAATAGGAATGCACATTTCTACAGCAACTTCACAACTGCTCAGTGAACTTTCCAAGAATTAATTGAGCTTCCCAACACTTGAGTGACTAAATTCAAGTATTATCAATGTTTATGCATCAGTAAATAGAGACAAACAGTGGTTCAAGGTCACTTGGAAAAAAGTGAAAGAGCTGACAACAGATGACTGGTTACTGAACTTTGACCTGTGTAACACACTTCTCCTATCGAGTAGACATTATTGTGATGGATTATCTAGAGGATAAGGGATAAAATAAGGCAACTAAAGTGATTCTGCTGATGTTAATTACCTTAATAAGTATTAGTATCCAGTAGATGTTTTACACAAGGTACTGCCGTGTCCGCCCTTCATTTATCAGCAAAGGCTAAAACGTAAGGGAATTTTTCAGGACACAGATTTGCTAATTCATTTTGTAAGGAGCTGTGTTGGCTGAAGGCAGTACTTCCTCCACCCCATTTATCTGCCTTTAAACTTTTGCTCCCCCTTTTCTGGTGCCACAACAGTTCATGTGAGCACTCTCCCTAATCAGGATCAGGCAAAGGCAGCTGGGTTAATTTAACTCGTCAGGGAGGGAAGGTTTGAGGTAATCTGTCTGGTTTTGACAGAAGAACATTAGGGAGAAGGCTCAAGATCCTTTCCCAGGGCAGGTTTACAGAGGGAACAGTCCCATTTGGGCCTGGGAACAGAGCTGTTTTCAGCTGCAGTGTTTAATTTACATGATGTCCATCAGAAGTCTCCACAAGTTAATTTATCATAGACATTAAGACTCTCCCTCTTGCAGAAAAAGGGGGAATTACATTATGTAATTGATAAAAAAATAAAACCAACAGATACGTTATACAATTGATAAAAAAATCCGGCTTCTCAAGCTTTTTTGGAAAAAGTAGTAGCAAGGGCATGTGAGACAGAGGCCATCTGACAGGCTATTTAAAAAAAAAAAAACCTGTCAAATACTCCAACAGGAAAGGGTGGCTCTGGAGAATAACACGCTGATAGAGCTAATACCTTAAGACAGTTGTCCTAAACACAGCTGCTCCCCCAAGAACTCTCAAAACCCAACCAGAAGTTCAGGAAGAAGATTTCAGTGTTAAAGGAGGCAAAAATAAATAACAAAAATAGAATTTGTCTCTGTTCTTTTCTATATGCACTGATTTGAACCACTATTTGCAAGTTTCTCCTTGCAAAATCCCCAAAATCAATGCATGAGAGAAAAACACAACTTATACATATTTTTCTCTATAGCTTTTCTTTTAAAAATAAAGAAGCGATGGGGGAGGTAGCATATCACATACAACATGGCCATTAAGTTTAAGGATTTTTTTAAAAAAATATTTACATGCTAAACATTACACCAATCATGACTTTATCTCATTACATCCAACTTCATTCATTTAAAATAACCATATTACAGAAGTTACCACAGCTGGTAATCAATGCAATCACAGATAATACAGTTATCGGTTCAACGTACCCTGCCTCCATAGAGGATTGAGGGAGGTTGTAGGACTCTGCCGGTCACATCAGTCATCTCATCCTTGACCATTATCCCAAATTCACGAACATAAGGGTCAGTATTAAAACTTGCACTCCGCATCTGAAATTAAAAGGAATGATATATCGCTTGCAGAAAAAAAGCCCTTTTCATGAGATGTAAAATTTTCAGAGAGAACCATATTTGAGCACTGTGTCCCTACACACAGGTGATGCCAAGCATTCAGAGCCTCCGTTAATTCCACTTGGATACTTGCCTTAAAATTTGAAATAAAGCACCAAAAGAACATTTGAAAACCCTTTGTGAGAGTATATTTCTCTGTGACTAACAGAGAAAGTCTTCTTAAAACAGACATATTAGCTGTGCATAGTTGTACAAACTACTTAATATCCTCTAGCAGTAGGAAGAAAATTAAGTTCGCTACCACACTTTGCTCTCATCGCTTACAGAACACTTACCAATTTGCTAATCTCTTCTTGACGGTCAGGTGCTGATCTGGCGGTTGCCCGAATCATAGTGGAAGTTTGATTGTCCGTCAGTTTCTTTATGCATCTTTGTCCTGCCACTATGTTGCACACCTAAAACAGCCCCACAAAACTTAGGTTAAAAAACAAAACGCAATTGTTATTTTTTTCCCCGCTTATTTGCACGATTTCCAAAGTTGGCTACTCATAAAGCACAATTTGTCAACAGTTTAGCCTTTTTTCTCTGTCTCCCCCCACCCCCTTCCCAGAATACAATATTGTATTAAAGTTCACTTGCCTCAAGAGGAAGGTACGTGTGTTTCTGCTCCTGTCCGACTTGTAAACATGGAAGGTGAGGATAGCGTAGAACTAATTTGTGCCTGTCCTTAAAATACTGAGCTACAGTGCATTCAACTGTTTGTCCATTCTCCTGCTGAAGTGGGAATCTATTGGAAGTCAAATGTGAACATAAGCCATCGCTTTATCGAAAACACCTTCCCAGGCTTGCTCAATACACTTCTTGGCACAGGTTAAGTTTGCTGGAAATTCAACCTATCTTTTTTAGATGACCTAAGTATACTTTTATGATTAAGACTCCACCATTGCCACTATCACTATCTAACATTTGTGATACCTGAAGCTATAACATAAGTTTCCTAAGACTGGATGCCTTAAGGGCAATAACTAATATTTTCTGCTTATTTGTCATACTTGGTCCTATATTTTATGATATGCCATGCACAGATTACAGTCATGCCACTGTAAGATTCACAAAACCAATACAATATCTGTGTATTTTGAAGTTATCTGCAAGTTTCTGGTTAGTGATAAAAATAAAGATTTCTTGGGGAGGGAAATGGATTGGTAGTAAGCAAGATGAAGAACCTGATCCCAATTGACATCAACTTTGTACTCAACTCCGGGAAACATTATGCTACCAATAGGGCTTTCTGTTCTTCCAATATTGAAGAAATCCATAAAGAAAAAAATGAAACAGATAACAGGTCTAAGATGAAGGAATTAGCTGAAGTGCCCTTTGTAGAATAAAATAAGAAGAACAGCAAGACTGGAAAATTACTCCGAGGTATATTTTAAATATATTGACCAAATAAAGTATAATTTTGCAAGACAGGCTGGCAGGCAAGGTACCCTTCCAGCATGAGATTAAACATATGTTTAAAAAGAAGCAAAATACTTTACGTTTGGTGACTTGCTGGTCGTCTGGTGACATTGCACACTCTGTACTTTCTTTTCATTTGTCCACAGTGTGTTATCTCCACCTTTAGACCTAAAAATTGGAAAACACGTATCGTCATCTCTTCAAAATCAAGGTGTCTGTCCTCTTCATTACTAAACATGACTACTCAATCTGTACAGCAAAGCTTATCACTATTCAGCATGTTCTCAGAGCACTGAAGAATATTCCAGACAGACCTAAGAAGCCCAATTTTTAGTGCTAACATTCAAAACGCCTGAGCTTCAGCCAAAGTCCAACAAAGAATTATAGAGGCAAGATGAAACCCCAAAGCCCCACCAGTTCAAAGACAAAGCTGAATGCATTCAGATAATTTTAGTTCTGTGCTTCTAAGGAAGTCAAGGATGGTGGAAGGAAGAAAAAGGGCATGCAGCTTCTTCCATGAAACAAAAGCTTGTTTATACTTTATGTCTAAGCATACAGTGACCATGAGACCTCCAACTGCTGCAACCAGCCCTGACCTAATGAACCTGGAAACAAAAAACACCTATGGAGACCCTGGGCACCCTCCAGAATGAGGCAGCTGGGCTGTATTTCTAGTGAAGACTAACAGCTGTCACAAACCCCACTTGCACAAAAGCCAAGCCTACCTGAAAGCCAACAATTTTCAGAGAGAAGGCTAACCAAAAAAAGGGGGAACTGTCCCCACTCTGCACATTTCCCACCCCAAAACAACACAGCATAGCTAGCTATATAGAAACATTTCTCATTCACCACTGCCCTCTCAAAATTAGCTTGAATACTGCATTTTCATTTGTATTACTTTCATATTCAGACAAAAACAGATGTGGGTGGACTATTAGAGAGAGGGAGCTGAATGTAGGGGACTATGAAAGAAGGGGCTGTGGATATAAATTCCTTATATATCTGCACATGTGTACAAGCTCATGCAGCTGCCGAGTAACAGTGTATATTTAACCTCTCCGCTAAAGGCACCAATAACTTGCCAAACAACATACAAATCTTTCCACATTATTTGTCAGGGCTCCAGGTGCCAACTATTTTGAAAGCATTAGTAAACATCAAGTTGTCATGAATATCTCTGAAGCCTGTATCATAATATTTTCATTAGAAGATAAACTGTTACCTCAACGCATCAATTTATGATTAGCTTTGCTCAAAAGCCGAGACGACTGTTTCTTATCTGAAGACCTTATCCTCATGGAAAAAAAATGACAATGATACCTGGCAACTCAGTGCCTGCTTATTATTTTTGCAAAACATTTATGAACAGTACAATCCCATCAGAAAGCACACAACAATAGAAAGGGGAGGATTTATTTATATTTTTATTGCAAGCTCTTAGCTGGGCAAATAAATGTTCTCAAGATGATTTTTCTGGTGGGAACATGGAAGACCTAAAGTTGCCTTCATTGCAAGACAGATTAGTGGAGTTTGGTTTTCTCTTCTAACTTTCTTCCTAATAAGCATATCTTGCCTGACCTCCCTAACGGCATACTTGGCTTGCTAAGTAGGGGCTTCAATAATCCCCTCAGGCTTATGATGTAGTCACCCTTCTCAGATATATAAGGGCACCAGGAGGGATGTCTACGTCACAAGCCTACATCACCTTATCAGGTAGGAGATAGATGAGCAGAGGAAGGACCTCGATTTCCCAGAAGACATCTTATGAGTAAGGATTCAGTGAACACAAACAGTAATATTCCCTCCACTTATTCTTTGATTCAGTCATTATGTATTAGAATAACTGTAATTTTCTTCCAGGAAAATATATGTATGAAACATACCTAAGTACGGAAAAACGTGTCGTCAAATTATTAGCAAAATCTGGCACGTGAAAATCTTAAAATCGGCAGTAATTGGAAAAATTTAAGTCCAGGTAATTTAAAAACATAAATGAAATCCTGGCCTTTACAAACATTCTGAAATCATTAGATTCAAATCTAGATTTTATCTTTGTTATCAAATCAGGATTGGCACTACTGACATATGTTGCGAAAGTGGAAAAAGAGTATGAAACTTCTGCATTAGTAACTAACTTTTATTTACCTTGGAAATGGTGGGGGGGAGGGTGTACTTTAAGAAGAGTTAGAGAGCTACAGTAAATATAACTTTTAAATAGCAAGAAAGATAGCAACATTCAAGTGCAAAGAAAAAATAATTTTTTTTGAAGGAGACTGACACAGTAAGAGATGCTGCTCTATATACCCAAGAGAAAAGATCTAAGCAGTTTGCACTGAGATATTCTCAGATGCCAATGTGCAGAGCTAACTCTGACACGACGCTTGATCAAATGCCCAGGTGGGGGTGAGACACAAAGAAATGGAGGTGTGTCAAGACAACATACAGGAGGAGAAGTTTGCACAATCGCAAGCCGGTAGCTAATCTCAGTACAACAAATGACTACCCATCTGCTAGGAAGCTTTAGCTCATCCCAACGCTTAAAGTAAAATGTATCATCTTCATGGTTTCACTGAAGCACTTTCATTACAGGCAAAGCTAATTAAAATTACCCTGTATTTGCCATGGGCTAAAAGCACATGCATATCATCATTGCCACAGATTCTTTAATATGTGCTAATGTACTTATGTGCACACCGGAGCTCTAAGCGTGCATGGCTTAAATAAGTATGCTCACTTAATATTTTATACTTGTGATAAATATGTGGCTTCATACTTGATTAATCTCAACTGATGCAACTTTGCTTATAGTCACAAAGTAACTCAGTAAATTTACAGAGCTCAAGCTACGACAGTAGGAAAAAAGGATAGGTAGAGGCTTAAATGTAAAACTGATTACTAGAGTCCTGAAATTCTTGGAATATATGCAAGTAATAAAATGATTCTTGCTCCTTAGTTTTGCTCAAAAGTCTGTGTTCACAGTTCATTGTGACAATCTGTCTCCCAACAAGAAATCAATTGCTACAGACAAACTTTTTGAACATGTGGTTTTCATATACCATCACACAGAATAAAAGAGTTTTATAGTATTATTACCTTTTATTTCTTTGGTAAACTTTACCCTTTGGGAATCTGTCAGAGGTTTCTGTTGTTCTTCAATACTTTTGAAGTCCAAAACTTCACATACAAACTCAATAACTGGCTGTGCTTTGTAAAATGCGGTCGCAGACACTATAGACAAACACATATACATTAAAGTTATATTACAATAACAACGAGGAAATTGCTAAGAAACCCAGCAAACGGGATTACATTTTTGGCTTTCCATTAGAAAAAAGGAGGGAGAAAGAATTTGTATAGGACCTACCATCAATATTTAACATCATTTTCCATAATGAAGGTCTGACTGATTGATGAAATCCAAACCAAACTTCTCTGCCACCACCTAACGGATTTGAGCACCCTTCTGATGCTGTAAAAAAAGATCGCCCCACAGGAGTATATCTGGAACAAAAAAAATGAATGCATTAGCTAAAGAATCAGATCATAAAATAAAAGCAGAAGGAAAAAACTTCAGCATTAAAACAATAACTAATACAAACTCCTACTCAAAAACCCAGAAATATCAGTCTTTCCTATTATAAATAACCTGAAACTCTCATCAGGACTTAGGTTGCACCTCTCAGTTCCAGTTAGTTACAGTGAGAAGTTCACTAGTACTCAGTTTGTTTGGGTTTTTTACCCATTATCAGTATACCCCAGTAACATACCCACTAATGCAAACCAAAAACCTTAACAACATTCTTTGTGCTCTGTTAAAAACTCAGCTATGATTCAGTTAGAAAATAATTAAGTATCTCTAACATCAAAAACAACAGTCTGATAATCTCACTCCTTATCTGCAAATAGCTTCCTCTGAAATCCATGGTAACTTTGCCTGAGTAAAAGACTGATCTAACAAATATTTTTAATGCATCTTTCATCTTGGTATTTGAGTATTACTCATTTAATATAAAACTAATCAAAACCAGTGCTAATATTTTTCTCTGAGCAAAGACGTGTGACTAACTGGTAAGGGCTGTTTTCTCTGTTGTAAAAGCTGACTCAAGTACCTTTTTTTATCCTCACGTTAGGGATAAATTCAACTTTATATAGGATATTTAAGGATATTTACATAAGTTTAATTCTCAGTTTCTCCATTTAGTCCTTTAAAACAGGAAAGTTCAGCCTTATTAAGCTTTGCTCTTTACTTTCCAATTGACTTTAATTTGAACAGTGGTCTTAGCAGCAGAATTTATGCAACCTAGTGTCTCCTGGGTTTGACTGCAAATGCTGAAGATCCCACTTGCTCGGAAAAGAACATTTTCAAGTGTTTTCTATAAAAACAGCTATAACAGGTGAGATCAATGCCTGTGTAGCTCAGTATCCCGTATACCAAATTGGCTACAAACATCTGCCCAGGAAAACATAAGAATAGGGTAATAATGTTTGAAACCAGCCTTACATGTCTCCCAGCCTCCAACTACTTTCAGCTTGGGGGATGTCCCTCTTTTAAGACTACAGGGGAATGAAGTATGGTTGAGATGGAAGGGCCCTCCCTCGATCGGACCATACGAACATGGAATGAGGCTGAAGACCAGCGAGGAAAGGGACTCATGTCCACGTTGGAGGCTACCAGCTTCACCCGATGAGCAGAAAAGCAGCAGTATTGCTTCTCGCCTGAGCACACGAGATCTACTATTATTGCGGTTGATCTATCAAACTACATGCTACGTAAAATAGCCACTGAAGCAGTATGAGCAGTAAGGCAATTTTCTAAACAACGTCAAGGTCTTCCCCTCACCTCATGGAAGGCAAGTGCCTCATGACTACATCCAGTGCCTGGATGGTCTCAAATGGGACACTTGGCAGCCGACCAGAAAGAGCATCATGTAAAGCCTGCAAACTCACACAGGACATCCACTTTATAGCCACCTTAAATATTCTGTCCTTCCCTTCTCCTGGCAGCGTGACCTCCAACTCCACCTGCAACAATGCCAAACAACAAACCAAGATGATTCTTTCCATTTAAAGGGAAAAATGAAAGGGGCTTAGAGGGGATCATGAATTCCTCTGAGTATCAACTCTAGAGCATGGGAGAAGACACAAAGCAATGCTGAAGAAACAACATATATTAGGTACAGCCTCTTTTACAGCTAGGTTTTCCAAAGATGTAATTCAGAAAACCAGCATACTTCCCAACTTGCATCTACCTCCCTCATTAAGGCAAGGTACATTTTGGAAGCCCTTGTGTATCACCAGGAAGGTCTCGGAGAAACTCTGAAAACCTGGATTCAGATATCTAACACATACCGATGTGTCAACACTCACAACGTCAACTTCTGCGTGTGCAATAAAATGTGGGCTGTCATTACCTGCCAAGATTCATGAACTTCAGACCTTCTCTCTCTAGAGCACTAGACAGAGTACTTTATATATATACTGTGAACACAGTTCAAATGAGAAGAAACAATCCATAAAGAGGTTTAAAAAAAAACAAAGAAATAACTATTATTTCTAGATGCCAAAGAATAAGTGATGGCTCACGTACCAGCAATATTGACGTGCAAGAAACAGGCTTGTTATGCTCCATTTTGAATTTTTTGCCCAAAACATTGACTAACTGTATTATTTTAAATTACTTTAGCTGCAATGCATTTTACAATGCTGATTTCTCCTCTTTATTAACACAAAGAATGTCTGAATACAGACGTTCTTTAGCTAAAATTAAGGCTTGTTTAAAATGACTAGAGCTTCTGGGAACAACTACAAGAAATAACAAGATCAGAATATCCTTTGTGTTAGATATAAACAAAAACACTAGATTTTCCTGTCCTAAGGAGCTTACAATTTAAATACAAAAGGCATCCACTTAACAGACAAACTGTAATTAGCGGGGCAGGGAAAACAATACATGGGTAGCAGGGAGCTAATATATGCAATCATCTGGTCTTTTGTGACAGTTAACTGGTTTGCTCACATTAAAAAAAACGAAGCAAAAATAAAACACAAATAATAAGCCTTCCTATAAGCCAAAAACCTAGTTGGCAACTTAGAGTAGACAGTTAAAATTAATATTACAGCCTCGTCGCTCCTCTTGCACAAACATCACTTGCCGGAAGAGTCAGGCAGCAGAAGGAGAATGATGGAAAAGGGAGCCTGTAATTGCTGGGTCACTGGTTTGAATCTAGCCCGAGATGTTAATCCTACCACAGAGTAATGCAAATACAGGTATAGGTTTTCAGCTGACACAGGTTGGAAGCTTTTTCTGAAGTCTTTTTCTGCTATACCGTCAAAAGGTCTCCAACCTACGTGTAACTTAGAGGATGGAAAATATTTGCTGCACCTGAATTACATTTTTTTTAAACTTCTCGCCTGCTGCAAATCAACTTACACCATTTTTATTACTCCTGACGCTGCTGAATACATAACTCAGCTGATTATTAATGACTTTCGTTCCATTAATCTAAACAAAGACTTTTTTGTCTTTTTTTTTTTTCCTTCCCTCCAGGTTTCAATTTACGAAGCTCCTTACCCATGATGGAATGGAAACAGATAAAGAACTGGACTACTTGTGTTGCAGTAACTGTGTATCCCTGGTGGAAATAAAAGACATAGGATTGAAGAATTTGTATTCCAGTTGCCGGAGTGCAAACTTGGGCCTGACCCACTCCCAGATTCTTTAATTTTAAAACTAGATATGCCAGAATTAGGAAAGTACTTTACCCTTTCAGGACCAAAAATATACTCTATCCTAACACATACATGTACTCAGCTATCTTAGACAAATTTATCAGTACACTATCAGAGTAAGACAGGAGCCAAATACCTATTACTTTTAGCACAGCTGTAACAGTGAATTTACACTGGCAAATTCGGACCAAATAGATATTGCTGACGCGACTAAAACCACTTAAAAATAACTGAATTAGAGTCACTGTTGAAGTACATAAGGTTTAAAACCAGCTTCCCAGGTTTTCATCCTCTAACATCTCACGTGAATAACATGCTTTTTAAGCGTTTAAGTTCTACTGAGTCCATTAAAGAAATCATAATAATACATTAGGACCAAAAGTGATTCCATAATCCACATTCATAAGAAGATCACCTATACTTTTAAGTGCTGCAAATCAGAATTTAAATCTGGCGATCATTTGTGATTTATCCCACTCTACATTTTTAAGGGCAAACAAGAACATTCAAGTTTCACAGAGTAAGCAAAACACGGAAAAAAAAAGAAAAATCGTTTTAAATGGGAATCTTTCCCATTTTACTTTACTATTAGGAATAAATAGCAAGGCTAAATTTAATCTTTGGCTTCCTACAGTTGCACAAGGAACAACCAAAGGAAAAGGTGTTCAGTCTCGGTCACTAACCTATTCCTGCTGCAGCAATTACTATGCTGCAGCGCAGTTAATACCATTTTGCAGGTAAGGAATTAAACGAAAGGGGTGTTACTGTATAGCCATGCAAAAAGTCACTAAGCCAGGGGCAAAATCTGAAAGCGAACGTCATTGTTAAAAGAACAGGTCCTGTAGGTCTGACTTACTCATAGGAGTCCGCGTGCATCAGTAGTTAAAAATGGTGCTCAATTAAAGGAGTTTCTGCATCTGCTCGCAGCTCTCTCAAAGCCTGGCCACGCGACTCTGGGGAATTCTGCACTTCAGGTCCCTTTCTATGAAATCCATGCCTTGCTACGTGACTATTTAGCCACGCTTTCAGCATATGAAGGACCTTTTGTCCAGTAACCTGAGAGCTTTTTCCTTTCCACAGATTCAGAGGAAAACAGATGCAGAGTTTTCAATCAAATATTTGGGTGCTTACCTCCCATGCACTGCTCTGGACACCCTCACGGTCAGCATTTATGAAAGAGGTCCACTTCTACCACATATACAGCCATCAGTAGAATTATTTCAGTATTTCAGACGGACAAAGTCAAGAAGAGTGAGGTTAAGTAACATGGCTGCGGCCATACACTGGATTAACAGACTGCCCTTGGGACTAGACTTCCCTTCTAAAAGGGAACAGAAGTAATATTTCTGTAGCAGCCTCCTGCTCAGTCTTTCAGCATCAAATTCACATAAAGGACTTTTAGTTAGCTACATGCATCTCTTTAATTAAAGACTGTTTAAGATGTATTAGTTGTTCTTAAATCTTACTAGGCAAGGAAACATTCCAGATTAAGTTAAAATTTAGTTATAGCTTTTAATTTTAGAAGCACAGTTCAGGCAGATATAGAAGTAACGTAGCAGGTTTGTTAAAAGCCACAGGTAAAGGCGAACTAGGCTTGCTCTTAGAAGCTACAAGCAAAGAGACTATTAATGTTTTTCTAATTTGACACTGTCCTATACATTGCTTTTTCCTGAGTGTGTAAGAGTAAAAACTAAGAAAATATTCTGTTAATATTTCTGTATTTCATATTTCCTCTGAACAGTCTAAAGAAACAAAGGAAAGAACGTATAAGTAGGTAGGATAATCATGAAGGCCAAGAAGAAAAGATGAAAAGTGTTCATATAAGAGAAAAAGTTATAAAAGAAGCAAGTTGTCATCAAGGATAGAAAAAATAAATAAATAAAGTAAAATAACCAAAAGCACCACCACTGACCAGAGCTGAGGACAGAGTACACAAGTGCAAGAGCAACAGGAGGAAGATGCCAGCAACTTGGATATCCGCGGTCTGTTCAGGATCAGTTCTTCCACTATTGACATATGTTGCAGGTAAATCAGGCTCTTTTCTCATTTAGCTTGAGGGCCACGTATTAATCGTTTATGTGTTCAATCTTTCCAATTATGATCCTAGACATAATCAGTGATGCAGCAAACTTGCTACGTTTGTTATACACAGAACAACTAAAACCAGAAACCCCCCACTCATCTAATTGCCCTGGAGGAAAGTCCTACAGCTGATGGGAAAAGGGGGGGGGGGAAATGAAAATTTATTAAAGTGAAGCTAAATGTGAGCCAATTACATAGATGACACCCCTGAAGCCATCTCGTGCTAACCTCCACGCAAAACAGTCTCCCCAGTGAGATTCATACCAACAGCCCTTCTGAAAGTATCATGGCTCATGCTTCGTAATTCTCTCCCACTCAAAGCGATTAACAAAATTAGTAAAGTTAACCTTTTTCAAAGAGTAGGTTGCAATTATTTTCATGCACACAGAGGAACTGAGACTTCAAATGCACTTCCAACATAACCACCTTAACCTTACTTCTCATGTTAAAGCATTTTCCGTACTCTGACTAAAAGTAATACGCACTAATTTGGAGTCAACTTCTCAAGGTATACCCTGGGAAAGACAGGCAGGAAACTTTGAGGAAACTACCTCCTATGTCCTGTTTGGGCAGCTCCTTTCAGGCTTTACGAAAAGTGACAGATAAAACTCTTGACTCCTGTCCTGGCCAAGAAGAAAGCCATATGAATGGCAAATGTACTGGCAACACACCCACTTTTTTCCTGGTGACACAGTCACTACACTTCATTTTTACCATGGACTTCAAAATTCAAAGCATCAAGGCTAGAGGCCTATTCAGTAAAGCGGTTACTCAGCAACAGACTATATAGAATTACATAGGTTGGAGGTTACCTGCTTCAACCCTCAACCAAAGTAGGGCCAGCTCGCACCCTCTGAAGTCTCATTAGATCAGGAATTAATTTGATCAAAGTTTGTATATTCTGCATAGTTTTTCATTTAGTGACTCAGTCACTCATACACAACACGGACAATATTACGGCTATAAACTGATTTGACGTGTGTCAAGATGACTTGGTTAGACCCCCAACAGACACTCAACACATCTCATTCCAGCTATGCTAAATACCTCAGAATCTTGCCCATGAAATCTGTAGGAATTGGGATACTACATATTAGTAAACTAAAAGAGTGAAAATGAAAAAAATTCTGCTCTCCAAAATGCTTCAAGTTTTCCTAGACATTAGTAGATTAGTTGAAAAATAATTCAGACTGGAGCAGAGACTGGCCTTTACCACTCTATACTCACTCAAAACCAGAGAACATTTTGGGGAAATTGAGAGTTATACGTTACATGTATCAGAGTGAGAGCTAGATGATGGTAGAACTATTAACAACATCAAGCACGTGAGATGGAGAAGAACACTATGATCTAGCTTATAACAAACACACTGGCACTGAGTTTTGGGAGACCTCAGCTCTATTTCCAACTTTATCACTTAGGCAAGTTTCCACATTCCTCTGCATTTCTCTTTCCTTTTACACTTTATTTCTGTTGTCTACTCTGGCTGTAACCAATTTCTACAGGGCAGGACACTCTTTCACCGTAATCGTACATGACTTGCCTTGCACCCACAGCAAAAGGGTATAACAGGCTCCAGGAACTACTGTAATACAAATGAATAATGAGAATGACCTGTATCCTGAAGTGTTTGTCATCTAAATAAAAAGACCACAGAAGAGTCAATCTGATATTAGACCACAGAAGCGTAAAACTAATTATTTTATAGATTTTGTGCATTAGCATGTTCTAACACAGTACTTTCTGCTTAATGAGTCATCTATGGGTACAGACATCTGTTTTAAAGCTACAAGTGGAGTGAGTGAAGATGACAGTGCCCCCAGAAGAAAGCAAAGCAGAACATGTGAGTGCTCCTCAGCTGCTCCAGTGCTAAGCTATCAGTCTTAACCTAAGCAGTTTAAACTAAGTTGGCGCTCTCATTGCAAATGATTAGGGAAGAGATACACGTTCCGTTCTGCCGACCAAGCGCTGGAGGAGCTTCTTCCAACTAGTGGATAGTGAGAATCAGCTTACAGTAGGCTTTGACAAGATTAATGAGCTGATACAACAGCTTGCTGCTGCCAAGAGGGGTGCTTCCTCTCCCAAACCCAACTGTGTTTTCACCTTCCCCCTAGCACCAGCATGGAGTTCATCTCCATGCCTTCTTGGGCAACTGATCCAGCTCACCAAACCAGCAGAAAACTATGCGAGTGGGGAGAAAGAGGTGGAGGAAAGAAGGAGTACGGAAAGGGGAGTGACCCTTTTGATGGCAACAAGCTCATACTTCTATTCAGCCTGCCTTGTCAAACTACCCCCTGAGTAAGGTGATACTGTAGATCAGCAGAAGAACACATTTACACCAAAAACATACAATCGGTTGCTATCAGTTGCTGGAAAGGCTCTGCAAGTATTACATCAAAATCTCCAAGTAGAAACTTTTTTTTTAAAACTTACTTTATCTCTCCCGATGGGAAGCGGCATAGCTGTATAAAGATTTTTTCTTCCATCAAACACTGGTTTGCGATCCCCGAAAATCTGTGATTTAAAGTGCTGAACCATATGCTCCACTATTTCTCTGGAAATACAAAAAGAATGTTAAATCAATTTTTTGGTTTTGATGTTAAGTAGCAAATGCATACTATCACTAACATTTATGAGTATAGGCATAACCTCCCCGAATATTAGATGGCAAATGAAAGGATTGTCCACTGTTGGGCACTGGAGGCAAGATTTGTTTGATGGGTCTGATTTAACCCAACCTTTTCATGGACTGAACTCATTTCTTAAAGCAGTTGTTGTCCGCTTTTTCAGACTGAAACTTTTCTTCACCTTTTCCGTGATACATTTGAACTGGAGTGTGAACAATCCTTGCTATCTCGTCCCCAAAACTAGAGCTGCATGGTATTCTCCTGGGTCTTCTGCTCCCCTGTCCTGCAGTCCTTTTTGCATGTCACCAGAAGAGCATGGACCAAAAGATCAGAGGACTGAGAACCTTTTAAAGAAACACTGTCAAAGTTTCCTTCACTGTGTTTCATCAGCACAGCGTTCCCAGGATGACAGTGATAGGCAAGCTTTTCTGCATCACATTCAGAAGGATTACTTTTAAGTCTAATTACTTCTCATAGCTAAAACACCAGCTTTCACCAGGTCCCACACGTACTAAAAACACACATTAATTTAGGAATGGCTGGAATCAGATTCTGCTTTAGCATGATGTAACCATTACAAAGTTCCTGTCAAATTGCAATGGTTATTTACAAGCTGGCCCTGCAAAGCAGTTCACTAGCAAGTTAGTGGCCTACTGGAATAACAATTTCCTTTGATGCCAAAGGTCTTTGGTTCAAACACCCCAGACATCCTTCAGGCTATCTGTAGCATACGTGTGTAAAATTTGAAATACATCTTCCAGGCAGCGAGTTGCAGACAACTGATTTGAAATACATCACTGGTCTGCAACTCGCTGCCTGGAAGATCCTACAGACATGGCTTGGGGCAAAAGGGTGTTGAAAAATTTAAACAGACAAGGAAGGGAAGGCCACAGCAAGCTATTTCTTCAGTACTGTTGTCAACTAGCTTGCAGAGCCTGGGAAACCACTACTCTGTACTCCTTTACTTGAGAAAGTAACTAATCTGGCATACAGTTAGATATCGCAGCGATGTGTGCAGCTGCAAAATCCTGAGGTGAAACTCTGAATCACACACTGTAAGGAATGAGGACTGCTTTAATTGACAATTTATTTGCTATATCCCAAGGCTTTAAGACAAGATGGGTCCATTGAAAGAAACTCATCTGACCTCTGGAAAAGTATAAATAAAACTTGGTCCAATAATTTCTGCTTTGGGTCTGCAACGTCTCACTGATCAAATACATAATTTGGAGGGTGGAAGGAGGGAGATAGTTTTGACCTTCTGCTAGAGATTTTGAGCAATGGAAAATCCATTATCTTAGTAAGTAAGTCATTCTGATTGTAAACTGTCTGGTATAAATATGAGCACTTATTTTTAATTAAGGTTTTCAATTAAGGTTTCTCAACTGTGGGTGGAACTTAATGAAAAGTGAATTATTTTCCCTCTTTGAAGTTGAAAGGAAGGGTATTTACAAATGCTCTAACTTTAGCCCTTTGGGACTACCTTCCTACTGATATTACGCGTACACCCCAGGAACCCAGGACTACCGACTGCCAGCAGAGCACATTTTGATCCTTTTAGAAGTCCTAGCTACCCTCATAAATCAAACCGAGGACATCCGTGGTGCGGAACCAATCACCACACTGGTTCTTGCTTTACTTTGGATCTAAATGTATCAAGACGCATGGCTCTGAAAGAGAAGGAAAGGGAGGTAGGGGAGCACACAGACAACATAGCCATGAACTGCCTATATAGCAAAGGATCTTTCTTTCTTCAAATGCTTATGCCCTTGTACCTCCCATTCTGGTAGACTATCGAGCTGTACTAGTGCTCTGAGGCATCAACAGACACCACTATCTACAAAGTTAGCTTTTTCAGGCACTGATAACATACTATACTATAAATTAAGTCTTATACTGCCAGTTATAGATATCATTTAAAGAACAAATTCTTAAAGAAGGCCTAAGTTAAACAAAACTTCGATAGCTGCCAAGAACTGGGCTGTTAGGTCAGAAGAGGCCTGGGCATTACCCACGCTGACAATCACACTGTCGAGTTAGATCTGGACTTTCTTTGACACATGAAAACATGAGCAGGACTGTATTCATTTGGCATGCTGCCTCAGCTACATGTCTTCCGGTCCTGCTCTAACTCATGTCTCGCCAGCATGGCACACGCACGGATAACGTACACATCTCGGCATTATGCCTGCGCAGTCATAGTCTAAGGCATAATAAATCTTAGAATGAAACTGAAGAACAAAACTGGGGCAGATGAAGGAGAGAGATAAATGAAGAATGAAAATACAACTGCTCTCTATCCCTTGTAGGTGCTATTACAAATACACATATGAATTATATAACCAAAGGTTAATAGCACTAGAAAAAGGTAAGTCAGCTGCAAAAACTACCATTTGGCCTCAGATTACAAGTGCATCCTGCATAATCCTGTGTGTGCGTGTGTATATATATATATATGTGTGTGTATATGTACACACATAAGTATGTGTACATACATTTATGTAGGACTAAAACATCATGGCTAGCAAAACCCCAGGAGTAGGTGAACGGACTGCATGTGCATTCACAGGATAACGCAAGCAGGGATAAGCACTCAACGAAGAAATAAAGCAGACTTCATTAGGTGAATCCAATTTATATTCTCCCCGCGCTGCACTGAGAAACACGCACTGTAGTATTCTGGAATGCATTCACGGTATCCCCATTTACTGCAAAAGGCATTCAATCCACGTAGATTTATACCTGCTCCTATTACCACAACAGGAATGGCTAACCAGACAATGCAGATCGGGTCAAAAGCTGTCACAGAAAAACAGCTTGTTACTGAATACAATCTGCCTTTTCAGTGAGAAAAGCTATTTTATAATTATGCTCTCTACCTTTGTCTTCAACCAAGTCTGCACTGAACAGGGTCAACATAGTCCCCACTGGTAAATGCAGGGATGGGAGACAGGCGAGCACAAAACCACCGCACCACAAAAGAGGTGACCACATACGACAAATACACACCACACAAAAGCTGCACACCACTGCAGCTTCTGGAGGAGCTACAGAGGTACGGCACTCCGCATCAGTCAGGAGCACGCGAGCTGTCAGGGTTGGAGCAGGAGGGAGGGATACAAGCTAACGAAAGCAAAGCTCCCACTACAAAAAAAGGGACTGATAAAAATGAGTTTCGCCACACCGACATGCTGAGTGAAATCCAGTGAAATCAACAGCTTTGCACTTGGTCGGCAAGAGAATTTGGCTTAAAGTACTTACACTGCTGTTTGCTTCCAAAATTAAATCCAATTTTAAACTAGCTTAAAAATTAAATTTGTAATACAGGGAAACAGAGCAAGGCATAATACATAATTAGCAGCTTTATGGTATCATCCGTAGACTCTTCAGTATAACAATGGACAACGTACTCCAGTTTATTAGTTCATGTTAAGGAAGCTTTGGCTTTCGGGGGCGTTTTTGGACTCCACAGCTTACTTATGACTCCATAGTCTGCCCATTGCGACCTTTTTTCAAAAAGGAAAGTTTTAGCTCTTGAATATATAAACAGTCCATTCCAGTCCTCTATAGTCAAGACGTAGGTAGGTCTGATGAAGACGCTTGCGGTTTCTAGTTAGTGCCAAGCCTTGTTCTCGGTTTCACTTTTGGCAGCACCACTCTTTCTCAAGTCAATGAGGTTGCCACACTGTGACTAATAAGGCACACATGCGAAATACAGCACCTAATTGCTCGTTTCCTTAGCCAGCTGATCCATGTTTTCACCTTGCTATCTGCTTTGGGAGCATAGCCTTCCCTTATATAGAATCTGATTATGAAGGATAGTTTCTTACCTAATTTAGTTCCTTCAAGATCTTCTCGCAGCAGCATGAACACATGGGTTTACCTCCCCTTGTCAGTAGGGGAAGACAGGAAAACAAGCTGGTAACACAGCTGAATAGCTTATCAGCTGATTACACTCCAGTATTTAACCAAGCACTATTAAGAATCATATTTATCAAGTTGGCATATACTAAGCTAACTCCACTAGGATTAATACAGTTAATACCAATGTCCCCAGTAGCTTTGATGAGCAGCTTTTTAAGATACTAAGAACTTCATTCAAAACAAAGGACCATCAGTAGAAAAGTCTTAAAGACTCTGGCTTGGAACAGGAAGACTTGGAGAAACAAAAGTATGAGAAATAATGCCTGCTGATGGATATGCAGAGCTGGAAAATATCAGTAAAAACAATAAATAAAAACGGATGCATCCTCCAGCGGTCAGGAAAACTGGCATGTGGCTCTAGCATTTTCAAATGAAAACAAGAACAAAAATAAACTGAAGAAAAGCAATGCATACAATTACCTGTTAACTCTTCTAGGGCATTTTTCTGGCTTTATATCCAATTCATAATGGTAGATATCTATTTTAGGAATGTCCATTTCAAAGAAGTTGGCCTGCAGTTTGATTGTTCTCCCAGAAGTACCAAAATCTGGTCGAGGCGGGGGTTTGAAGGCATATCCCTGTATTGGTGGTGGCAACGGTGGAGGGGGGGCAAGCACTGAAAAAAGAAAAAGCACAGGTTAGCAATACTATTTTACTATACTGAATATATTATATACTATATATCCTGTATAATACTATATTAAATTGGCAGCCAAACTTTACCAGTGAAGTATAGCACATTTAAATTTGTAATTTTTCTTTTTAACAATCTTAAAACTGAGGGGGGAAGAAAAAAAAAAAAGGTATCAGGAGTCTGCAAGTTTGAATCTCCTCTTCCCATGCTGGCTGATTAGTTATACTATACCTCCTATACCTTATTACTAAGCAAAACCTTAAAATCAGTTGCGTTTTCCTGTACCACAAGTAAGTTGGATGGGAATTTGAGAGGCTAAGCAGGCACTGCTGGAAAAGTGAGAACTAGAGCCTTACCTTAGGCATTTTAAGAAAGAATCTCAGTTTCAAAACGAGACGCCAAAGCCAATCACCTAACCACATTAAGTTGAGCAAACATCTATAAAATGGAGTTTCTACCACTTGAAACACCTCTGGGATCACATTTGAATGAGTTGTACGTATGTAAATGTAAAGCAAATACTGCGCACACATTCTAGCTGTGTGTTTTCTGCCAGAGATGGGAATACAACACAGCCATCATTCCTACCTGCTACTATTTCCCTTAAATAGAAAGCACACAGAATTAACAGTTTACTACTGCTCTGCTGTATTATTGAGCTCAAACAGTAGCTGGCTGATACAGATATGAAACAGGAGTGTGATAGTTGTTTGTGGTTGTTTTAATCTATGATATTCCATTAAAAATCCACCAAAAAGTAGGTAAGGTAGCAACTCAGGTATTGAAAACTCATGAAACATCAGTACCTAGGTTTTCCAGACAGATTTTTCATGAGGTACAGGGCAAAAAAACACCAGCAGGGATAGACACACATGTGAAATAGCCCCGGAGGCTTCTCATTACCTATATAAGCGCGCAGGTGAGGTTTCCTTGGTTTAGCAGGTTCAGTCCTCTGCTAGCACCAGAAACAACATTCATTCATTCATTAACATAACAATTGCCTCGTTATTGCTTTAAAGCTTTCATCTCGCCATTGGAAATGCCTTAGGAGCAAACCCAACGCTTCATTTGCCTATTTAACTACTGCCTTACCATGGCAGTTCTCAGCCACCCGGTGACCCAGAGTTAGAAGTGTGTGTCCATCCCCGTTGTTTACGGCTGATCATCTTCCTGTTCACTGGGAGGTAACTATTAACTCCTGGCCATACGATCTTACATATTTTAGTGGATCTTATATATGATAACACTAGATATCATCTTAGTTCAACCTCTATCAGCTACTCCTTTCTGTATGGTACTCAGGTCCTCCTTGCCTGCTCTTCTGTGTCATGACAAAGTTTCATCTACTTATTCCTTACATATATGCAAAGGTCATTAACAAAATAGTAAACAGGAGCACTCCCAAACTCAATAACATCATTTCTCCCACGTTTCCCCAATCAGCACCTCCTTACTTGCTTTCCCCAGTTCTACTAACCTGACTTTCAGCAACAATTTCCCAGCTATCAGATACTTCACCAAAATTCAGACAGCTTGGTTTGACATTAGGAACGCGACAGGGCTTTTTGCACAGGCTTTTTAATAAGATAAACCATTCCTTGGTTATAATTTCTTGGCTAATGTTTGGGAAGCTTGTTCCAGGTCTTGTCTTCCAAATATATCCCCCGGTATACAATCTTTTGATGTACAGACATTCAATTTCTTTTTCTTCTTCCCTTTCATAAAATAGGCACTGAAATTTGTGATTCTCGAAAATCAACTTGATAGATTTGTAAAAAATGCTTCTTACTAAAGACCTGCATTTTCACTACTTGAAAATTCAGGATTCTGTGATAAAACACCATCCCCTCTCCCTGATTTAAGTACATCGACTCCTTCAGCTTTCCTTTCAGTTCAAACACAGCAATGCTCATTAAAATATTATTCTTTCTGTGCATCCAGTTTGCTTTTGCAATGCCATCACCTTTATTGGGAAATGAAGTATTTTCTTAGTTGCCCCAGGATCGCTCCAGAACCTGTTGTCTCAAAGCCAGTCCTCGCTGCAGGAAGCCCATCTGCCCCTCTGTCTCTCCTTTTATATTTATACACCTGAAGAAAGTTAAAATACTTTGCTGACTACTGCCACTCAGCCTTGGGTCATTTCCCTTTTATTCCTGCCCTTCGTGACTTCTGAGACAGATTTCTTCACCGATCTGTCATTTTTTCCTAATCCTTGTAGGACCTCTGCCTCTTTCAAGTGTTTTTCTTAGGGTGAGTAACTCAGCCTCTGCAATCCCTCTCCCCACTTGCTTGCTATTACAAATTTCAAAAGCATTTGTATCTTTAATTGGAAGGAGCCAGCTGTTACGGATATGATAACTAACAGATTTATTTATAGGCTTTATGCTACAGCTGGAAAGTACCACAGAAACTATTCCCAGAAATATTTATAGTTGTAATGTTACAAAGGTTTCTATTATCCATATCCAAATCAGACCCTAGGAACATGCAGCAAGCGTTCAGCTCTACTCTAACAATCTTCATTCCCATTTTTTCCCCCAAAATGTTGACACCCACCAATTGTTTCATCTTCTCTATTGTTTATTTCTTTACACTTCATCACAGCATTAACTCAGTTATTTTTATGTCCTTCCTTCTGCAACAGAAGACTCCCACTAACCACGGCATTCAATCAGTAGTGTTGTTCTGTGATTTTTTTGTGTTCATTCCATACGATTTCCATAGTTCCAAGACCCCTGGTATTTGTTTTTGAACATTTCCATCTGTTGTTAATCACATTCCATATTCTAGCTGGGTTACGTATTGCCTTACCGCTATTACGTGTTTAATTATCTTATTGATATTAAGCATTTCCTTTCTCTCTGCTGTCCATTCCTAGGCCTGCTAACATTTCTGTGCCTACTGCCACATCCTAATTTCCCCACCCTTTCTGTCATGACTACATGACGACTAGTTTCCAAAAATACCAAAAAAAAAAAAACCCACTTGTAAGATTTGGAAATACAAGACTAGTTAAAATTAGCATTACTCTAAACCAAATGTACTCAGAGTCATGGGGGAAAACTCCCCACAAGCTACACGGGCTGCAAAATCAAGGGATTTTGGAGAGGAGGTATTGTTAAGTTGCATTTTCTTAGGAAAATGAGATTGTTCAGTGCTTCATGGGAGTGTAAGGAAGATACAAGCGTTCAAGGATCAAAGCCAGTCACATGCTGCTCAAAACCACTGCAACATTCTTCTACCAGGGCTGGAGCGACAAAAGCGAGGGCGGACGTTCAGTTATGAAAATAAAACCAAAAACTGCAAGAAGCAAAGGGGAAAAGATGAGATCACATGGTTTTATAATACACATGTAAGATGGAGAAGAACAGAACTGTGCTGTTCAGAAAGTAAAACCACCACCACCACATATTTCGATTTTAAACACTTCTTCAAAATGATAAATTTTTTGCGATCCAATAAAAATGGAAGCTATTCCTGGCTCAACCCGCTAGACAGAAACTAATTTAGGGCAGGGTGTTGCTTGAATGAGATAAGTACTGTTTACTGAACAGCAGTACTGACCTGATAAGAAGCTAACCTATATTTTTGCCACAAAATACCCATACGCACTCGGTAGCTACAGGACCAAGGGATGTGAATTTAACGTCAGATCACGACTGTTGAGCCAAGTTCACCTTTCGGACCACTGCCTCAAATTAAGAATTTAAAATCAAGCTCGCTCATGTATTATAGCAACGACTTGGGGAGTTTCCAAAGTCGTGAAACCCTGACTTCAGTAAAGTCGGGGTGGCCAAAGGGTATCTCTTCTGACGGTTAACAGTGCCGGCGGACAGGTCTGAAGAGGCTACAGCCTTATTACTCATTTCTAGTGAAGCAGAAACCTTAGCCTCGATCAATAAAATGCAGTTGCTGTGTTCAAACTAACCCAGAAACCTAGTCACACTGATACAACTCCTTGTCTGAACTCGAGTAATTCCACTTTAAGGTGTTACAGAAGCTACAGCGATGCGAGAAGCTTCTCTTAGGAGAGAGGTTCCTACCAGAGGGGTTTTGCGGAGTGACGAGACGTCTGTTAGGGAGGCTGCAGCTGAACGCCGACGTTCAAGGTCATGCTCTGCCCGGCGAACCCCGCCAAAATCCACCTACCTACACCCAAAGATCTGCCTCGGGCAACTTTCCAAACGCACCTCCGCATTGTTCGATCCATTCCTGTTTTTCGGAGACTCCTTCGACAGCACGGATTATGCTTTCAGGGCCAATATTTCAAAGTGTGCCGAGATCCACATGCATACCTGGATTTTACTTTTAAAGCGCTGTCAAGGGAAGGATGAATTAGAAGAAAGATGAAAGCCTAGTAAACGAGAGCATCGGCGTGATACATATCTGAAGCGCCTCACCTATTGCTCCCTGATGATACAAATAACAAGAAAGTTTCAGCCTTGATATAACGGTCAAGATGACGAAGAAAACACAGAACTCTTATTTTAAGGCTTGAAGTAAGTTAGGCTGGATACTGAACAACGAGGTGCCAGTACATTGTCTTTAGGCTTATTTTTATTATGAAAAACAGGCTTCCTATTATAATCCATCCAATTTACACAGACCAAATGCTCAGAGCTATCAATCTTAAGAAGGCAATTTCTACCAAAAAAAAGAGAGATCTGGGGGAAGACAGAAAGTGGAAAAATAACAGCTTCATGGCACTTTCTGAAACGAAAGTAAACCTCGAGCGATACTTCCTGCCAGAAGAAAGTGGCACAGACGCTGGCCACCGACACGGAAAGGCTACGCTAGCGCAAAGGCGGAGTCCTGCAAACTCTGAACAGAAGTGCGGACGCGAGGCAGCCTGCACGCAGGCCTCTCCTCCACCATACCATCGCGGATCAAAAGCAGAGACAAGAGCGTGACTCAAGGAGTTGCCTGGCCCAGACACTCCTAGTATCTAAAAGATGTCAGCGAACCCCACATTTGAACATGTGGCTCAGCTCGTCTCCTTTGCGGAAACCCATGCAACTGTGTAACTGCCGATTTTCAGGACAATTTGATTTATAGCTGTTTCCCAGACTTAAAACATTAATTCTTTTTGTCTTTAATTCTAAAACTTTTTAAAGCTTAACTGCTGGTTTGCTTGGTATTCTGGAAGCCCTGCCGCTCAATGCTAAACTTGCACTTAAAGTTTTTTAGCCATAAATTACATAATTTTAACATGCAGTCAGAGGCCTAATGAGTTACTAAATAAGAAGGGGCCAAACTAGTTGCAGCTAAGGGCCTGTTGACACAGGAAAGTCTCCGAGTATAATTATGCTAGTGTAATTATATCAATAAGTTGCCTTGTGTAGCAAGTCCTAACGCATATTTAATAATCAGGTGGTGTTTTCACAACTCCAAGAATGTTTCAGCATTGGGTTAACGTTGCCTATGTTCGTGGATAGGAAGCATCTCTAACACCATTTTTCTAAAAATACAGTCTCAAAATGAAACTACTGTTAAGGAAGACTTCTTTGGAAGCTCCACTTTCCGTTAAAGTTCCTAATATCGGACAACAGGGCAGAAAGGATGCCTTGAGAAAAGGTTTCAAAACGTTTTCTAGCTGTGCATGCCAGTATATGGATCTTAATTCAATATACCCCTGCAGCACTTCATGTGCCTTGCTTGCTGATCCCAACCTGCAGACAGCACAGCAACAAGACCACCTCATATATTCCTTTTTATAGGGTGCCAACAACACCAGCACCTGCATAGGGACTTAGTTACCTCCAGGTGGGTCACTGATACCATCCCTTGCCCAGAGATGAGGCACTGCACCTTGGAGGAAGCTTACAAGCTTGGCCTCAGCTAGCGGTAAGCTGTTTTGCCTCCAGAACTGCAGGAAACAAATAATGACAAATAAACATGTTCACCGTGATCAGGTTAGAAAGAATCAAGACGAGCAAAGCAAGCGGCAGGAATACATCTCCTTGAAGGGGCTCTCCAGAAATGCAGGGTATCATAAGAGACTAATATAGGTCAGACGGGACCTTAGGGTCCAATTAGATTAAACTCCTCAGGTCTTTTCCAGTCAAGTCTTCAATATTTCCAAAGACAGAGCTCCCACAACCTCTCCTGCAACCTGCTCCCATATTTGACCACCCTCATGGCAAAACAAAAACTTTTCTTATGTCCAATTGGAATTTTCTGTGTTCCAGCTTGCAAATGTGCAGGACCTGCAGAGCCAGCAAGAAGGGAAGTACCCTAAAATAGGGATATGGAGATGCAGATGGGAACCACTGGGAATAACCCATCCTTGAGAGACACGAGCAACACGTAGGAGCTGCTGCGAACAGCAATAACCTGCAGATGCTGGCAGCCAAGAAGGGGATGGCCCCTATGAGCACAGCAGTAACAAGCTTGAATCCCGAGCTACTCCTTGGTAGCCCCTTTTCACCCGATGGTGCTGGCAAGGTCCGTAGGAGTCTACAGCAGGGAGGGCAGGCAGGCCCTGATCTGCCGGGCTGGCAGCACAGCTGCAGCTGCTGCTCTCCACCCACCAAGAGCAAAAACAGCTCTGGAGGAGTCCCCGGGTTTCCTTAGTGTTGGTGGGAGCAGCTGCTGTTGGCCCTCACTGACCCTGAACCCAAGTGTCTCAGAGGCAAGCCAGGTTGACGTTCCTCAGCAGCAGGTGGAGAGGGGAAGATATTCCCAGCCAGTGACAACACCACAGGGCAGACGCAGTTAAGACTATGGCCCAGGTCAGTAAAGCAGCTTCATTCCAGAAGTGCTGAACACAGGATGGCAAATTCCTGCCCAATATTCCCTTAAAACACAAGGTTTCTAAGACATCTGCGAGGATAGTGGTGTCCTAACAGACACGGGCTGGAGGAAGAGGAGGAGAACAGGGTTTCCACAAATGGTTACTGCGATGCAAAAGATAGAGGGGACCCAGCAATCATGTAGAAGACAGCATATACGAATCCCTGCCAGGATCTGCACAGAGATTATATACAGTCAGAATATGAAAAGGAATAGTGAAAGTTAAGCCCTGTCTTCTTTTAATTACTAACTAAAAAAAACTGTGGGCCATCATTAAGTTTTATTACACTCTGCAGTTTACAGAAAAGTTTAACTTTCACATTGGCTTTCTGTTAAGAACCGTTAGAGAAAGATAGGGAAAAGACTTGCAGTGTTTTGTAAGAGATAAAGAAAACTCAAAGCTGCAGCTAATAGTCCCTTGATATTACATGGGCAAAGGAATCTATATGGAACCTGTGTATCTTCCTCTGCTGCTCATTGCTTCACATGCTTTGGAGTACAGAAACTATGTGATACTGTGACTGAGGCATTTTTAATGTTAGTTGTTGGGTCAGATGATGTACAACAGGGTAATGGACTTATCCATTATCCTTAAGAATTCAACAAACTAAGCCCTAGGAAAGGAAGGGATGATATGGTCAGAGCTTCATTCAAATTTAACATCTGTTATAGTGTTATCTTAAATATTAACTATTGAAGGTTCTTTATTCAGGCGGTTGTTAGACGATTTCCTGAGGTTTTCTGCTAATAATGCACCCTGTAGAAAAACAGCACTTTAGAGTCCAGCACGGCAAATAACTCAGCTCTTCTCGCACTCCTCACTGTCCGGATGAGATGTCTTTTCCTATTCTGGCCATATAGGAACTGTGCCCAGATCCTGCCAAGGATTCATGTGTGATGTCTTTCACATTCTCGATGGAGCCCCTCCCTCTAGAAGTCCTTCTGGTCTCTCAGTGAGCAGTTGCCCAGCTTTCTAACCACAAAGCAATGTATACACCCAGTTGGCCTACCAGAGCTGGGGGGGGGGGGGGGAGGAAAAAAAGGAAAAAAGGAGCTGTCTTGACATTTGGCCATGTTTTAAGGCCCTCAGATAACTCTCTTCACAACTTCAGGTTTCTTGTTGTGCCAGACTGCTTCTAATTTCTTAGTGTTGTAGTATGAAGTTAAATATTTTAATAAGGAGCTGGAGTATTGGATAAGCAACATTGCCTTCAAGCCTATAACATTGTTAGGTTCAGCAGACCTAATCTAGATAGGATTTTTATGGCATAACTGCCACTCAGTACAAAAGAATTCAAGGAAGGTTAATTCTCAAGTCAGCAATTTTATTATTTTGCTTGGGGTAAATAATACAGGTCTTTTGCTGCTCTAGTAAGCCTGGTTACTCGCCCCGACCCCGTAAGATAGGGATGTATCGCTTCATAATGCGGGAAGTGATACAATCCATGGAAATCGGAATTACTCTCAGGCATCAATGGTGTCAGCGGGTGTCAGGGTTGGAGGTGAATGGGAGAAATAAGGCATCAGTCCAGTTCACTTTCTAAGTTATGACCAATTTTCCAAAGTGAATACGTGAAAGACTGCAAGAAGAAAAAAAGACCAGAGTGCCGAAGCAGGAGACATCACTGCTTCAGTAAAAAGCGGTAGGGGAGAAACTAATAACAGTCCTTCTTTCTAGCCCACAAACCTCTTACGGACCACGTCAACTAGAAAAAGCCACCAAGTGCTAGTCTTATTCTTTTTCCCTCCCACCTTCTTCCTGCAACCTAGGCCTTCAGAGTTATCATCCAAATTTTTGAAATACTGGCAAGCTGGTTCTCATCTGCTTGTTATTTATAACAACTGGTCACTTATAAATGGGGATGAGTGGCAGAAGAGCAGCATCAGAACATAGGAGGAAAGTGTAAGGACTCTCTTATCCTTACTATCAATAAGCTTATTAATAGTTAGGATAGACTTTAGTAGTATTAGTAACTTTTCTTTTATTATTACTAATTGATCTATTTTCACTTAATAATAGTAATAGCCTTAGTAGTAAGGATAGATTTAAATTGTAAGAAAATATGACTGAGATCCTTCTTAAGGAATACAGAAAAATGCTTTTAATTACAAGCTGCAATATTGAATTAAGTCATTAATTTAAAATAGAGAGCCTCATCAAAACAATACACTGGATGCTTATGGCTTCCTCACAAGCGAGCAATCCAGATTAAAGTTCAGTGTGAATTCAAACTACAGAATAACTCCATCTTTAGGCAAACCTCTACTAAAAACAAGGGGAGGAAATGGAGACCATTCTTAGTGCTGCTTATTACACTTGAGCTTAACGACTCATTCATTTTTCCTTACCTTAGAAAAGGATGTTGAATTTATTCCAGGTGATTTTTCTAACAATTTAAAATTAAAAATGAAGCAGTATGTTCTATATTCAAAAAGAACAATGCCTCTATTCAATCGCATCTCTGTTATTTGCCATTCCAGAAGGCTGATGGCGTGAGTATATACAACTTGTAAACGAAAAGGAAAACACCCACTAGCTTCTATGCCTTTCTCCAGGCTGCTTCTCCCCAATAAAAGAGAAGGCCATAAATTCTGTTCTCTTGCTCTCACCTTACCTTTACCTTCTTTTACCGCTAGTTTTCTGAAAAGTTGCATTTACGTTAGGAAAGAAATGTGGCTCCCCACTTCTGTCTTCATTGACACTTACATTCCTACAATTACGACTGAGTAGGTTTGAATATGCAAACAGTATAATCTGACCCCTATTGTCTTTATCACTTTGTTTTTTTAAAACAACAAAAAAAATTGCTAGTAGCTTCAAAAAAACCCACAACTTCCTTATATAGTTACACTGACTCTTCCACTGACATTTACTCCAGTGGACAGACTGAAGTTTCTGTTAGACTACTTGGTGTGAGTATCAGATATAAACACGAGCGCGCGTTCAGTCCTGGAGACAGCACACAGTACGTGTCATTCCAGCTACTGCCAGAAGCAGAACTGAACTCGGCGATGGATTCTTAGCCTAAAATCTACCACGTTCAGTACTTCAACACCACTTGCACACACAAACAGCAATCGAACAGCAGCTCAAGAACTGCACACCTCACTAGCGATGCTGTAATTCCATTACCACAGTAACTATAGATCTCAGCATTTCATGGACTTTCCCCAAACTTCCTTGCAAACAGTACAAACTGATCTCTGCATTATGGACTACAGATACGGGATAGATGGAGTCACCTGAACAGGGTCACAGTTTTCAGTACAACGTTGCACTCCCAACCTTTCCACCAACACCTTTTCCCTGCCCTCCTCCTCCTCCCAGACCCCTTGCCGTTACATCCCGTCCCTCCCCTCCTGCCTTTTGTGTTATTAGAGGCTGTAGTGCCAACACGCACACAAGCTCCACCAAGCCTGACAAGCTGTAATAGCTCGGGCTTCACGCTGCTGCTGCTGGCATGCCTTTCCAGTGAGCTGTGCCTCACCAGCAGGAAACTGGTGCCACAGAAGCCCTGATTCAGTGTTCTCTGTGGTATTCACATTGTATAACATTTAATGAAACGCAGAAATGATTTGTTCTCAGATTATTAAAGAAATAAGCTAGGATGGCCATATTCCGTGCTGTACCTTTGCAAGCACATTCATATTCCCACAGACTTTAGCTAGCTGGTTTTTTGGGTGTAAAATCTAAGAATAAAGTTGTCTCCGTGACTAAAACATTTTCAATTTACAAAATTAAACCATTAACCTATTAACTCCAAAGCAGTGGTGCTTTCCTTGATAAAGAAATCTTTGTCCAGTTCTACACTGAATTAACCTAAAAACATGAACACTCTCAAGGCTCAGTTTCAAAACAGAAAACACACAGTTAAGAGCTGAGACTATGATTTATCATTTTAGATAACGAAAGCAGCTGTAGAAGCATCTTTAACATGCAAGAGATCCAACAGTATCTAATGCGGTTTCAAGAGATAGGGCTGTGGTTTTCGGTGTCGCTGTAAAGAAGAGGCAAAGTACAGTTCTATAATAATGGAATAATTGAGATACGACAAGAGTGTAGGCTTTCAGCAGAAGTCTTCTGTGATAATTTTTTCCTATTACATCTTGGATTTTTCCTCCACCTGCTTCTTTTAACCAACTTAAGTTCTCCTGTTAGCTGATGCAAATTAAGATTCAGCTGTGCCACTGCACCACCCACCCCAGTCACAGTGACAACAGGCTGGGCAGAGAGAGCAGATACTGGCATCTTACTGCAGGAAGATCCAAATCCCCCCAGAAATTTTCTGCAGAAAGAATTTGTTTTCTCCTGCAACGTCACTGTCAAAACCTAGTACCTCGTCCCGTAAATTTCCACTTTTGGTCTGCAGATTACTCCATAGGGTTCCATGAAAGGTAACTAAAGAAAAAAAAGCACACATGCCTACTGGTAAGCTTAAGTTTGTAACAGAGAGGCCTGCACCTCCACCGGAAGTTTACATTAAAAGAATACTGTATTAAAAGGAATACTACTGTATTCTAGTCACAGGATGTGATTACAATAATAAAGCTCCTACCTCCTTGCTCTAATGGTAATCCATTTTGAAATTTCTCTCAAGGAATATATAAAACTATTTCTGCCTTCTGAACGAAGCTCTCGCTTCTTGAACAACACACCTTTATTCAAATATCCTGCATCTATACCAATCACTTCTCAATGTTCTCTCACTAAATATTGAAGCTTTTCCTAAAAAGAAATGCACTTGGTTCACAGAGACATTCATTCTTCTGTATTGTCATTTCTGTCTGAATTTGAGCGCCTTCTCAATTCTATTTTTGTTTTGTTTGTGGTTTTGTGGTTGGGGTTTTTAATCTCATACTAAGGTTTTCAACAGAAACATTTAAGTCAGAAGAGTTGAAGGGAAAGTACTGTTGTTTGAGAAACCTTATATTTGACAGACAGCTAACAGGGGAAGGAAAAAAAATAAACACCACACAAATGAAAAAAAATCTTGCTCTCCAGAAGTCCTCAGACTTGTCTTCCACAGAGAGCAAATGAAGATAGGATGAAGATGGAGAAGTACAACGTGGTGGGAGAGGACAGCCAACAAGAATAGAGAGATGCTAGCAGAAAGGGAACATTCATGGAAAACCATAAGTCATGTAACAGGACGATGGACTAAGTTCATTACCGAAGCATGAGCAAAGCCAAGAACACAGCAACGTTTAGCTAGAATTTATCCTCTTTATGTATAAAAACCTATCCTTAGTAAGCACTAGCTAAACAAGTTTCAGAAGGTATATAACAAGGCCCCAGTAATAATTATGTATTAAAGCCTTACTCATCTACATGACAAGTTTAACTTCAAACAGTTTTTAAACTGATCTAGTTAAGCCAGTGAAACCCCCTCTCTCGGAAATGTTTCTAAAATTGGCCTATTTAAAATAAATCACAGTTAGCACATCCACACACTTCCTACTACCAACTTAAAAGTCACATTTCCACTATTTTCTCACAGCAATAAGCTGTAACAAATTTTATTACTAAGAATACAAAAAAGCGCTACTAAGACAAAAAGTTCTGAAGATCCGATCTGCGACATTAGCAGCTCTAACAGAACCACCCACACTCGCTTCACAGCATCAAACGCCGCCTGACAAGTCGGTTCATCGTCTGGCCAGAAAAAGAGTTACAAGAATTTTCTTCTAGACTAAGCACAAAATTATCACAATGATTCTCTGTACACAAGCCTGCACTGTAAAACCAACATAGTTTCAAAACTTTATTTTTAAGCTCCCTGAGAATTTACCTTATTCCTCAAAAGTGTCAGGAGTTTTTTTGTTTTGCTTTGTTTTTTGTGTTTTGTTTTTTTTTTTTAATATGTAGGCCCTTGTTTCAATCACATCCCAACACAGGTAGGAAATGACGTAAGACATACAACGTATGTACTGTTTAAGCACAGTCTTCAGATTTATACATACTTTATGAGATTTCATGCTATGTGATTTAATTCTTCACACAGAGGGAGAGTTGACACGGAGCGTATTTTCCATGTTCCGATTGCAAAACAGCACGTATCATGACACACAACCAGGTTGTTGCCAGCAGAATTGTTAGGAAAGGAAACATATCTGGAATCCCGAACAGTACAGAATTGTGCATTCATTCCACAGCTCTGAAAAGCTGAAGTATTTAACACCTCTCTCAGATAGAGACCTTTATGACTGCAGAGCTATCACGGCATATTTTAACTATGGAACCCAGGCCCTAACAGCTCCACTCCAGGCTGTAATAAATTCACATATAACTTACGCTAGTATAAGACAGAACTAGTGCTGAAAGACAAGTCTTGCTTTCACACGGCCGTTCAATCTGCCCTGCAGTCCCAAAACTTGTATTATCATGAGCGTTCCTGCAAAGAAGCAAAGCAGGTAAAACTAACGAGGGAGAAAGATGGGTACAAAGGCAAGGAACGGAGCGGACTTGGGTTTAGCTTGGGCCAGCTCGCCGAACAGTGCACATTGCAGCCTTGCACACTAATGCCAGCGTGACCACTTCTTTCTGCAGCAGTGCTAAACTCTGCTAGTTTAAGATGCATGTAAAACTACAGGCTTACACATAGACAGCTTTACATCTACTTTTGGCAGTGCAGAGTTTTATTTTTCAGGTGCCTGTTTAACGAAGATTGAAAGAAGACAGAGTAAAGCCTACAAAAAAGACAAAACTAGCAGAGCTGAGTAGCACTGACAAAAACAGAGAGGAAAGCACAAACTACAGCAGGAGAGAATGAACTACTCTCACCATGACTGTGATTAAAATCAGTTTCACAACCCAAATACAACCAAAATTTGGCAGCACTGTGGACAGCTCAACAAGAACTGAACTCAAAAGACACCAGAGAGAAAAACATCAAAGCAAGCTTTGGACTGACTTAATTACATCATTATCAACAGTACTTATCTAAATCAATAGCTTCCAGCTTGACTATGCCTAATTTTCAAAAGTTATATGGCTTTAAAAGGTCTGGTCACTAGGTATAACATAGCTTCACAGATGTAGCAGAGCTATAAACAAAGATATTTAAATGACAAATGACATTTTTCCTTATTACCCAAAAAAAGGAGATTAAAGAAACATGTGAAAAAATGCTCACACTAAGTTTTTTTTTTAAGCACTAGCTGTAGTCTGACAGAAGAGCAGTAATAGCAAAATAAGTTCAAATAGAGAAGAAATTAAAAAGAACTATGCTAACCTATAATGCCCACCAAACACACTGAAAGACACTACTAAAACATTTTCCTGAGTATATAAAAAATTATCCTAGGTAGACAAATATATGCATATCATCTCAGCCTAAGGATTAAAAAAAAAAAAAAAAAGCCCACTGTGAACAGTGCTAAAAAGTCTTTCTTTGAAGCATGACTTAGAAATGGCTACCAAAGAAAACAGTGCGCTACTAAATTACAGCTCTGGTGTAAGGTGTGAGATACATTACACTGGTCCAGTCCAGCTGTGACTGAAGCTATTCAGATCTGTCTTTTATTTTCCCACATTCCAAATTCTGATAGCATAAAACTGTTAACAAAAACTTTAAATTCAGTTTTGGATATCAAAATAAATTGGACAGAAAAAAAAAAAAAAGAAGCCTGCACCAAATTGGAAAGTGAGGTAGTTCCCTAGCTGATAGGGCAAAGGCTACTTTCCATGCCAGTGGGCTGCTTTTCACGTACATCAGCAAGGATGCGTGATACTAAGCCAAATTATTTATACAATGCATAGAGCGAATCCATACCCACAATCATTATAGGTAAAACTACATAAGATTTTCCACCAGCTACTGTTTTCTAGTTCATTACTCACCAAAAATTAGATACTTGAGGCTGACTTTTCTTAACTGTCACTTAAGACAGAGATCACATTTTAAAGTTGAATAATATCTTCTGGTATTTGAGTATTAGAATTCCTGTCACTAAAACTAAGACCAAGTATTCTGCTAAAACCTGAAATAAGGAATGAAAGACACAGCATTTTTGACAAGTCTTACAAGTTTTGAAAAGCTACTGACGGCACGCACTTAGCTCATACAAACAAGGCTTTCATTACACATGTAAAGTTGCTAGTTAATGAGAGCTGCATATGTTTGCAAAGCCAATTTAGCAGTTAGAAGTTTCCTGCATTCATCGGTTTGATCCACGCAATTTCTGGATGGCCAAAAGTCCCTAGAAGCACTCAGTTTTCTGGAATAGCAAAAACTTTCCCTCTTATGCTGCTAAAGAGGACAGGACAGAACAGCATATGATAGTCTAACCCACTAGTTTTCTCCTGCAGAGCGTACGCATTTAGCTGCCTTCCCCACCCTTTTGTGAAACAGGAGAAGACCGACGGTGCTAACAGTGCAGAAGAGGGTAGGCGAAGTATGAAAGTGACGCTTTCCTCGAAGTCAGGAAGGTCTGGATGTTCCACACCATCTCTGTACTCTTTCTTTATACATTACAAAACACAGTTGAATAGACGAGTGCCTGACATTTCTGCAAAAATTAAAAACTTCAAGTTGATGGAAAAATAAATGTACAAAAATCCAGCATTACTGCATAGTCAGCATGTCAGAATCACTGCTGGAAACTTTCACTTTTCATGTAGTGAATCTTTTGTAAACTTTGGTTCACTAAGAAAAGAAGAAAGTTTGGTTCATACGTGTGACAACATCAGGCACCTTTTCATCAAATAACTACCTCATCTTTAAGCCACCTAAAACTATACAGCTAGTGGAAACACTAACACGGAGTCTTTTTATTTTTTCCTAAGAAAATACCCTGGCCATGACAATAATATTTTCAAACAGTTACCCTGGTTTTGTAGGTTGTAAGGTTGTCAAATGTGATTTAAGTTTAAGGAAAAAAGTCTCGTGAAAAATTGAGTGCTGTACATTAAATTCTCATTTCTTCTTTTACATATGGCAGCTTATAATGAATTTCAACATAATTTTGGGGGCTTAATTTTAGACGGTAAAAGTGCAACCATGTGATATGATAGCAGCAGGGTAGCACAGTATGAACAGGCCCAGTTCCAACCTAAAAATAATATTAAGAGGCTTTCTAAAAAGTGACAGACTGGACAGGTAATGAGCAGACCCTTGACAGGGAGTACAAGGGAGTTCTTGGTGTTATTGAGGCAGGTGCTAAGAGGAAGCAGGTAGAGTTAAGTTCCAGCAGATGAAGATGTTGCCTTCACCACCACCTCTCCAAGTGAGGCATGAATACACCCTTTCCCACACCAAAATTAAAGATCAAAGAGAGTCCAACCGTCTGACTTCCAACTACCACATATCTTCAAGAAGTATATATGAATTGAACATAAGTACACACACCAAAAACCAACAAGAAAGATTCAAACGTTTCAAAATTACATTAACAATTTTAAAAAGGTACTTTAAATGACAAGCGATAAGATAATCTTAGTTCCAATAGCCTGCTACAGAAAACTCAGTCAAACTTGTTTCTCCATGAGAAACTAATTTTTTCTCCTGGTATTTTATACGTAAAGCCACAGCCCCCTTTACAAAATCACCCTTTTTCAGGTAAGCACTGCTTCGACAACTAATTAAAACCTCCGGTAGCAAACAAAACCAAATATTGTTTCAAACAAAGAATAAGGACAGAATATACAGCATGCAAAGTTTAGTATTTACGTATTTATAAATTCTAAACAGTGCAAGTTTCAAAAGTTTATGCAAGCTTTAATCACTTCCTCAAACTCAACTGATCTAGCAACAGTATTTTTATTATACCTCCTTGGGATTTTCCTGTCCTTCTAGAAAAACACATCCTAAAAAGCATCACTATGAAACTTCTTTATTTTTAAAATAAGATTCACACTCAAAATTTTAGTCTTTCTATAGTTTCTTGAAAGAGAGAAGGACATGGGTGCAAAGTCTCAGCAAATAAAACAGTAAGTCGAGATCTCAAAGTCGAATATTTTGCGAAAAAGGAACAGAGATCACAGCTTTTCTAATCATAAAAAAGTGATTTGTATGAAGATATCTTACTCGCTTGTATAAAAATATCTTACCCCTCAATGTAACAGCATGTTAGAACAAAGTTTCCATGTTTAGCTGCAATTTTTTTAAATTAGTCAGATACAGGCTCCTAACTTGCTTTATACTGTTTCCAGAAAAAGAATGAAGATTAAAATAGCAAACCCTGTGGCAAACTGAGTGATTACACTGGCAGCAGGCCAGCGCCACAAACACCCTCAGAACGGGGCTGGCTGTGGCGTCCAGTTTGGTGACAGGAGCAGGAAAAGTAAAGTAGCTCGCATGCAGCAACACCGTCCGACGAACCGTCAAGCAGCGGCCGGATCCCAGTTACAAGAGAGATGAATGGAGCATTTAAGCTGCATCAAGGATGTGGTGACAGACATGTAGAGGCTGGAGCTCTCCCGCACTCGCGGCAGCTGTGTCGTACCGAACGTTTGCAAACCACACTCCTGCTTGCTCATTCCTCTGAAAAGGATCTCGGCATACGCTCAATAGGTATCAGATTAACGTATGGACGGGGACTTTCACCAGCAGTGCACAGGCCACGTTTAGCCTACAGGAGACAACTCAGCGCCCTGCTGACAGTCTCTGTTTCCAGACTGGTTCACAGTACAGCGCTTCTCATGTTAAAAACTTTCATCCAAGGTCCTGCCGTATGATTTGGTGTGCAGCAGGAAGCTTTTTGGAGTGCTAAAAGCCATCACGCTGGTACAGCTCTCTGTGGACGACTGCACAGGAAGGAAACAGAGCGCCTCGCGATGTGGAGAGCAACTTGCAGCTCGTGCTCTAGACCAGACACTGTCCCTGCCCAGCTCTGCAGAGGAAAAAAGGCTGAGCCCGAGATAAACTAGGAAGTAAACAAGGCAGAAGATGAGCTTGGTCGGAGGGAGCAGAAGAGCAGGAGCCTGCGGCACAGGACAGCAGTGTTTGGAGAGGAATAGCAGCTCAGTAAAGGTACGGTGTTTGTTCTCTGGGGCTCACAGAGAGTTGTTCTGATAAGGGGAAAAATACACATACACACCGCATCTGGGTCCCTGGTGGTAAACAGCAACCACCAGTGCCGGCGTGGTGGAAGTAAGATCACTCTGCGTAGAAGGGGCAGCATTAGGATCAGATAAAGAGCAACTGAAGGAAGATAGAGACTGCTCCCACATGTAAACCTACTCTCAGCCCATATGCAGGCATTTTTTTCAACTATTCGGTTCCTTTAAAAAAAAAAAGAAAAAAACACCAGATAGCCAAAGAACCCTTATATACAATTTTACAAAAGATGTAACAATAAGAGGGGAAGGTAACAGCCCTCAGCAACAGCACAATTTAAGCACCAAGATTATCTGCATACTGAAAGTGAACAAGAGAACCTGACACTAGAAGCCAAGCAAATGATAAAGTAAGTATTTATGCACAGCTATTGGTGTCAGTACTGAAACGTGAAAATGGTCTAATAAAAAAAAAAAAAAGAAAAAAAAAGCACTGAACGTCATCAGTCTGGATGCATACAGCTACAGTGGTCTATCTTCCTAGTCTCCAGGAAGTAAAAGTCTTCATGAACTTCATGAACTATAGGAAGAAAAGCAAGGAGTATAGCTTTGCTGTTTTGCCTAAGAGGAAAGCTATCATCCTGATCTTCTTTGATTCTCTTCCCTTCAAGGGAATCACATCAGAGAGGGGAGGAAAAAAGAAGAAAAAAAAGGAAGTGAGCACTAACTGTAGATCCTACAGTAGCAGCATTCAAGAGAGAAGCAGTTAAGGTCTCCCAGCTACAGGTCCTATATTTCTCTACACTATGCCTTACTAGATGATCCCTCCAAGGCAAAAAAGACTTTATGCAAAACTATGAAGAACGGTGAGATAAAACACGGGAAGTTTCACTTATTTTTAAACTTTGTTAGAGAAAAAAAACGAGGTAAACATAGTAGTTGCTATATTAGAATAGATTCCTCGTCGCAGAAAGAGAAACAAATTAAAGCACTGTCCCATACTAAGTACACAAGCTCTCACAATATCAACCGATCTCTCCGCTGAATAACGTCCCTGAGCAGCCTGCAGGCGCTTCTCCTGCCCACCTTCCCCTCCCCTCGGCGCACACACATCCACCGCGAAGCCTGGAGACCTCTCCTGAAGCCGGTAACCTCTCCACCCCCTCCCCGACCCCCGGACGCAGCCCGCCCGCACCCACACCCGGGCGCTGGCGCGGCCACAAACCCGCCGCCAGGCAGAGGCGGCCGCGGCGCCCCCCCCCCCCTCGCCCCAGGCGCGGCCCGGCAGGACGCGGCGGCTGCGAGGGAGGAAATGGAGACCCCAGTCCCCGCCGCGCTGCCAGCAGGAGGCCGAGCCGGCGCCAACGGCCCGGGGAAGGCGGCGCGGAGCGCGCAGGCAGGGGGACGCCGCGCCGGACGAAGCGGCGGCCGCGGAGGGTCCCCGGCCATTTCGCCGCCGCAGAGCCGGGCCCCGCGTGTGAGCGGGGGGGGGAGCGGGGCAGCCCCCTCCCCTCGCCCCTCCCCGCTGCCTCGGGGCTCGCCGCGGCGGAGGGAGGGGAGGGGAGGGCAGAGCGAGGCGACCCTCCCCTCGAAGGGGCCTCAGGACACGCAGGCTCGCTCGCCTCCCTCCCCGAGGTGGCGGCGGCCGCCTGACCCCTCCTTCTCCCGCCAGCGCGGCCTCGGAGGCTGCGAGCAGGCCCGGGAAGCCAGCGGGCACTGAGGGGAAGGGGGGGGCGCGCGGGTCTCCCCCCCCTCCCCCAACGCCTCGCCGGCGGCCGCTAACGCCTGGCCGGCGGCCGTTGGCGCCTCGCGCCCGCCGCCTCGCGGGTGGGGGGGGAAGAGGGGGCGCGTGCGGCGTCTCGCGCTGACAGACCGCCGCGTGCGCCAACGGTCACCTCCCCCCCCCCGGCAGAGCCCGAGTTCAAACGCCGCCGCGGAGGGAGGGAGGGAGCCGAAGCGGCCGCAGCCTCACCGGGTCCGGCGGAGGTGGCTCCCGGGTACATGTCTCCGTGTGCGGCGGCGGCGGAGGCGGCGCCTCTCTCCGGGTCCCTACCGCGGCGGCAGCTCGAGGGGAGGGAAGGGGGAGGAGGGAGCGAGCCCGAGCGGCGGCTACGCTGTCGGCGGAGGAGGAGGAAGGGGAGGGAGGAAAAGAAAAGAGAATAAAAAAAAAAAAAAAAGAAGAGGGAGGAGGGCCGGGCCGACGCCGGGAAACCAGGTTACTCGGCGGCACTGAGCGGCGGGGCGGGGGCTGGAGAGAAGGGCGGAGCGGCGGGGTCACGGGGCAGGGGCGCCCCGCCCGCCGCCGCCGGCTCCCTCCGTCCCCCGCGCCGCGGCCCCGGGGCGGCGGGAAGCGGCGGAGCCCGGGTCCGCTGCCGCCTCAGCGCGCCGCTCCGCGCTGATCCGCCCCCCTTCCTCCTCCTCCTTCTCCCCAGCACAGATTTCATCAGCTGGACCCGAACAGCTCTCCCCGGCCCCGCCGGCGGTGCCCACGCACGCTGCGCTCTTCACAGCCTGCCAGCGCTTGGCTGACCAGGCACAAACAGCCTTTCTAGGCCCTGGAGTCACCCACTGAGAAGCAGCGAGGCTCGTTTTGGCCAAGCCTTTGCCTGGGGCAGGTGCAACATCAAACTAAAACGAAGTGTGTGCTGCAGCCAGGACTGCTAGAGACCTCTCTTTCACCGAGAGCTTGGAAAACAAAATGCTAAGTACCTCTAGCTCCCTCCCCGCTACCTCACTACCTGTCCTCTAAGGCAGTCTGCCTAGTTACGCACGTGTGAAAGGGATAACAGAGCGGTGTCAATATTATATGTACTGCCTGGTTGCGAATGCCCTGCTTACTTGAAAATTGGATTCGATTCTTTCACTTCTTCCTCCCCAAAGCCGCATGCGACAGGGCAATGCTGCGGTGAAAACTGCAGATCGCTCACGTCATGGATCTCGCACCTCCATAACCACATCCACTTTTTGTCATACCTGTTAAACCCAGCTGCTATCTGGTACCTGCATGTGTTCTACAACAAGATAATCTCTGGCCATAAATTTAATACAGGAGAATACCACCCAGCAATTTCTATAATGTGAAAGAGACAGTATTGGTCAGTATGATGCATTGAGACCCTGAAACAGCAGTGATGATGATGTTTCCTTCAGGAGTCATCACCCTTTTGAAATCACGTCATTGGTACTTCTTCCTTTCAGGCGGAGAAAGTAGGAATAAAACTCTTAAACCTGCTAAGGATGCAAAGGGCAAGTTAATGATACTTCCAGCAGAAAGCGTTAGTTTTAGAAGTAGAATATAACACCTATGATCCATAGTTTCAGTCACCTGCTCTAATCATCTCATTTAGATGAAGACGCCTCTCAAAAAAACCTGAAAGGACACATCCTAGGACAGCAAAGCTCCTTCAAAGTCAGCTGAATTCCTTCAGTAAATACTATCTGCTAAAGCACAAGGTGAACACACTGCTTGTATGGTCAGTCAAGCCAATTAATATCATCCTTCACCTCCTTCATATCTGAAGCTCTACAGAAGCATCTCACTGTCCCAGAGTTACATCAGCTGTATGTCCACTCTTCCCTTGGGGTCATCCTGATGGATATTCAAGGGTCTCTGTTCTGAGATCAGCTTTCATTTCAAGCGTATTGCTCCTGAAACCATTGTCACCACTAGACTTTCCAGTGAAGTGATTGTGGATTTGTTTGCCTTCCAGGCTCCTCTAGTTGCCAGAAAGTTAAGATTTACTGGTAACTGTAAACAAATAAAGGACAAAATCATGAGTCAAAATTAGTTCTAGAGTAAAGAGCCAAGAAGCTGTAGCAAAATTATAAAGACAGACTTTGAAGACCGCCAAGGGAGCTGTCAAAGGCGTTGCTGTTGTCTCCTCTGAGGATTTGGGTAGATTTTTGCATAAACACCACTAATTCTTTTTTTATGCTAAGTAGTCTTCCGAGAGGCTGGAAACAGGAAAAAAGAAATCCAGAAAAACAACGAGCCAAAAGAGAGTCATCTGAGGCAGCTCCGGTCTTTCTGCTGTATTAGACAGTACTAAATGCTGACAGCGGGAAATCATGCAGTCTCTGTATCAGCATCAAAGGTTTTGATATTACATTTAAATCAGTCTCCTCTGTTCCTTCTGATTAGCAAGATAACTCTCTTTAACATGCATTGTACCATGCCTGTTAGATCTTCTGCATTTAAGGATGAGAGAGCATGAAAAGACACCAACAGGTTTCTCGAAAACGGTCTATCGAAAGTGGTGATCGTGGAGAAGTTTGCATCCAGCACCCATCACCTGATCTCACACCTTAAGCCTCGACTCACTGCCTCACATCAGCACAGGCTGGGCTAAGCAGCTATTAGGGGAGTCCCTTAGCACTTCCCATTACATATACCTATTCACAAGTGTCCGGTGAAAGAATGGAAGCAGGAGAACTAGTATAGCTGTCATCATATCAGCAGTTTTTTTATCATTTTGGCAAGAGAAATGACATAGTTTATGTTAGCTACTCATGGAATACAGGATGAAAATAAGCCATCATCACAAGTAACCACAGCATTTCAAAATTAGTGACTTATCATGCGTTAGACTGTCTGTGGCGGACAGATGAGTGAACTTTTGCCTTAAACATTTCTTGGTACATAAGGTGCAAGCAAACCATAACCCTGAACAAGCCATCTGTTCCCGGCGGAAAAAGGACTGTGCTGCTGCAACCCCTGAAATAGTCTCCCTGCGACCACCTGGAACACACCGAGCCTGCACTGAACCAGACCACGATCTGGCAGAGACTTTGGGACCTGGACTGTAAATTATTGCCACTTAGACCAACTTTAGCTAAATTTGCGGAAGCCTTAGGCCGCACTCCTAGTTCAGTGAGAAAGGGCCCCAGAGCTGGCACAGGCTGCAAAGATAAGGGAGTTACAAGCACTTTGCATTCCTGTGCTTCACACTCCAAAAGGGAGGATGTCAAGGCTTTGAAATAAGGCCTGCTTGGGCATCAGGACCCTGGGAAACAAAGCCTCCTCTCACTGCTGAAACAGTGTTAATTAGGGGGGTCTGGACTATCTCCCCCTCGTCAGGACCTTGGGAGATGACACCTACTGTCACTGCTGGGGCAGTGTTAATTGTTAGTTGCTGGAATTACCACCTCCTTGCCAGGACAAGGGTGGGACCCGAGGAATGAAGACACATCTCTCAGCAGAAACTGCAACAGTAAAGATAAACAGCCTGCCCAGGGACAGTGATGAGACCCAACAGGGACAGGAGACCCCAGACCTGAATATTACTCTTGGTCTGAATTACCGCGTGAGGGGTGGAGATCTTAGATTAAGGAAAGTTATAATTGCCCAGGGATTTCTTTGTTTGGGGTCCCTCTTTGGAGGCACCCAGCTCGAGTTGTAATTACTGCACACACATCATTATAATTTATTTAATATGCCTTGATTTGGCTACGAACTTTTCCAAGACACCCAGGGTGAAGAGGACCAATGGGACACTGCTGGATCCATGGGTGGTGATATCTCTTTCTCTCTTTCTCTTCCCCCCCCCCCCTTTTGATGAACGTTTATAAGATCTGTTCAAATCATACGGCACGGGACTTGTCTATCTAGTTAAAGTAATCGCCATCGAGTTATCATATTTAGCCACATGCCTTGCCTTTTGTATTACTAAATCATAAAACTGGTTGGCTGGTGTCGTTTCACCTTAATTCAGTCCAACAGCATCATGAACTTGGTCGCTGGTCCCAAGGGGAGGGAGGTCATGCTAAATGACTCCTTTCGGGCCGCAACGCTGTCAGATCCATTAGTACTCCAGAAATTTATCAAAGCTTACATACTTCAATCAGGTATTATAACATAAACTTTTCAGTTATAAGATTATACTCTAAGTCACATTTTGTGAGAATCGGCTTTCACATTGTAAAAAATTTACCACACAAAGTGCACAGATTTAGGTTATGAGGGCTATATTTTAGGTTAAGAGGATTTGGTCAGTGGACCTCCAGGACCATCACTGCAGAATACAATAAAATAGCCCTTCCTAATTATAACACCAAAGGCAATTCCTGGGGTGAAAAAACCCCTAATAACAGATGCATGGATCCCCTCAAAAAAACACCACAGCTTTCATTTGCAAAAACATCAGTAATCTCGGCTTGCCCAGTTTGGTCACCTCAACTTGTAGCACTCAAGCTAACCTCCGTGATAACATTCATAACTTTCAAACCTGCAACACGAATAGAAACAGGACAGGAGCAACGACTACTGCATTATATTTTTCCACGTGAGGGAAGACCTGCTCATGTTGGTAGAAGGCCCTCTCCATCCTGTAGTTCTATAAACACATATTGTCCTGTCTCATCTTTCTATATCATTCTGCACATGAAATATTGGCATGAAAGCAATGGTTGGTGAAGCTTACATGCCGAAGGGATATACCCACAGGGAACTTCATCCGACACCTCACATGGCTGTAAAAGAAAAATGATATATTCATGATTGTACCTGCTGGCAGTTTGAAAACAGTGCAAGCTAACAAGCACATATCCCACGCTTTTCTTGGGCCCCAGAGGATATTCTGCAATTGGTTTCCGAAACTACCTGGAAAATATAGATCCTGAAAACAGCAATTAATACCTGGAAAATCCTAGATTGCAATATACTCATATTGATTTGGAGCTGATTTTTGTGGATTTAGAACTTTATAAGCAAAAGGGCATATCACTGTGTCTACATGACTGCAGACTTGCACAATCAGTTAAATAGTAAATTGTTTAAATAGTTTTATTTAAGTACTGTTTTCTCATGTAGACAAGTCCTGTTTTTCCTTTAGGCTATTTTCATGCTACTCTGCACTTTGAGCAACTTTACTGTGTGTTGAGGAGAGGAAAGAGTTACAGCTCTTTCCTACCCTCATCTTGCAGTAAAGGGCACACACTCACTTGGGGCCTGGCAACTTGCTCTACTTCTAATGCTTTCTCTTATTCATTACACCTGACAATTGATGTTTCAGAGCACATTGAAAACTAATTACACCTTACCAGGCAATTTCACCAAAAAGACACCAGTTGTTGAGAAGATTTGAGGGCAACATGGTTTGAAAAACTCTGTAAAAGCATTCTTATATGCATGCTCCTTACATACTGTATTTACAATTACACAGTAGTATAAGAAGAATTGCTGAAACATTCAAAAATGCTTTTCTTTAAAGATTTATGTGACTGTTGGCCACAATACCCTACCATAACTGCTGGATTTAAAGTTGAAATTTTGCAGAACTGATATCTGCCAAAGAAGGAATCATTGCTTTTGGAAAAAAACAAGCATGTTTTAGTCATTTTGGAAGAGAAGATGGTATTTATGGACAGCTTTAAAATGACTTATATCAGCAGAGGCAATCTGGGATAAATATTTTGCATAAAAATAGTCTAGTAGCAGAATATATGGCTTTTCTCTGGTGAGAAAATGTACATTGATGTCACTAAGTGACAACCCTCCCCCTTTTAAACAGAATTAATTTTAAAAACACATTTTATGAACATCTGTTAGACAGTGCTAACAATATTAAATGCTAAGAAATTTTACTTAGAGAAAGATTATGTAGATTTGATTTGTGACTCTGAGAGGATTCAAACTTATATTGTATTAGATGTAATGTATTAGATTTCTCACATATTCTGTATCCTGCTTTGCATGATAATAATATAAAATAAATGAGATCAGAACAAAAGAGAAAATGACTGTGACTCTGCCATCTAATGTTTTCATATGGCAGATAGACTCAGACTTCTGATCTCTTCTCCAAGGACTGCTTACTTGTGATTAAATCAGTGATCAGTAAAATAATAATCTGCAGTAGGGGGACCAAAACCTAATATTGTCTCCCCATATCCACATGACTGTACTAACCACTAGGCTAAAAAGCCACACTTGATTTCTCTTGCCAAATGAAATGTATATTTATATTAAATAGAAATTATTATTACTAACTTCAATTCACTCAAGAAAAACTCACCTTCCTAGGTAATCAAGTCCAATAATACAAAAATTAAATGCTATGAAAAAGATGCAGCACCACCTATTGGGGATATGCACTGTGCACTGATCATTACAGCAGTAATACAGTTTTGTTCTATTTTTCTGCTAGTGGCCTACCATCCGCACAGGTTTCCAAGCTGGGCTTCCCGCTTCAGTCCTGAACTCAGACATAAGAATATTTCTTGGATCTGAACCTAGTTATCAGTAAGTACAAAACAGAGATAGAAAAACAACCCTCCCCCCAACTAAGTAGAAAAGTCCTTTCCAAAAAGGATAAGGGAAGCCGATACTGCACCTGAGGCTGTTCTTGAACAAATCTGGAAAAATCAATTTAATGATCCCCAGGATCATTTCCATTATCAAATTCCAGAAAAACTCACCAGACTCAGCATGGCACAGTAGAACGCAATATGTCCTAAAATCCTGCCACGCAAAGAAGAAACTGCTATCTTTACTGCAAAACAGTTGCAGAAGGGGAGGACTATCTTGGCTAACAGTAGGTAAATGGTGGCTCAAAACAGCAATAAACAGAAAACTGGGCAACCTGATAGCTACCGGCACCTTCCCCCTCTTGGAAGTTGGACAGACTTTACCCAGGTGCCCTTGGGTAAAGGAGCTGGTATCACGATCAACAACCTGAAGTTCATTAGTGTTGCTAATTGCTAAAAGCAGGAGATAAAGCTTGCATAGCCAGATTAACATCCTCCTAGGGCTAGTGAATAAATTGGACTGTTTGGACAAGAACAAGATGACAACAGTAGGCTTCCACTAGCAAAAGAGAAGTGTGAAGAGATCAAGGTAGACAGCAGTAAGACAGACACCTAAAAGGGTTTAGCTACTGCTAAGTGCCCTCCTTGTCATACAGTGACTGCTTTAAGGAGACCCAGAAATGATACAGAAGATGCAAGTGATTCTGGATGACATGAAGCCTATTTAGAAGCTAAGGTAGTCTGTTCTTTTTTTTTTTGGGGGGGGGTGCTTTTTTTCAGCTGAGCAGTCATCTCTTCTCCCATTCTTGGGTGGGTAGGCAGGCACATGACTTTCTTACCTGTTGATCTTACACCTAGCTAAGCTTCTAACTCACATGTTGTTCCATATTTTGAAATACTGTCTTCAAGTAGCAGGTGTAAGATGCTGCCATTTCACCTGTCTTTCTTATTCTTACTAGCTCACTATCAAGTCACAAGGTAATAAAGTTTTCTAGAATCCCAGAATGATTTGGGTGAAGGAGAATAACATATGCTTGTTGTGCCAGCTGGGCACCTGAAAGTGGCCCTTTCTCTTGTCAGGCTGCATTGAGTTAGTGTTGTAGCTGCCCCTGAAAGCAAAAGCACACTAAGCAGACTTTAACACTAGCTCATTTTTGAACCAAAACATAAGTGTGCTAACGCAGTACATCTTACAAAAAGATAAAATTCCCAAATTGGCAGGCTAGGGTAAGAAGATCAGCTCCCCTCGGTGAAGAGCTCCTGTGTTTGGCCACCTCGATGACTACCAAGGACCACAGTCATGCTCTAACTATACAGCATCAACTCTGTAGTATTGTATTCTCACAGCTAATTTAGGATAAAAGTGCTAACGATTGACTGCTTTGTATACATAGTGATAGTGATGGGTAATGCGTAAGAATGACTATGCAGTGATAACAATTGTGAGAACTAATTATTAGTATGGAGTGTGCTGTTAATGAATGTCAGTCTAGCAAAGCTTTGTTTTAAACTTAAAAACTGGTGTGATGTATCAGTCTCCTAAGCACTCCCATCACAGCAGTCTCTAAGTCCCTAAATGGGTGTGTGTGTACGGATGTTAGAGGTGTTAAGTGGATTGTACAAAGGTGCAGAAGAAAACACTGCTGCATATTTCTAGACCTCATGCTGGTCCGATTAGGCCCTACTAACCAGCAAGCCTGACTGGGCTGGGCTTAGAAACTTTGGGAAGCAGCAAAACCTGTTGTTAGTACACAGTGATCTGTTTTCGTTATAACTTTACTCTGAGCCCCTCCAGATCAGCCACATCAGTGTCACTCAATAAATGTAGCGAGACAGCCATGAAGCAAGGATGTAGGCAAATCTCATCTAATTAACATCTTTGCCAAACAAAGCCTAGGCTCAAGTGAATGTCACATTTAAACTTTAAGTTTGAATAGTTTATTTTTAAACTCTGCATGTTGAAGAAAGGTTGTACAGGGACAATATTTAAGGCATTTAGGTTTCCATTCAATGCAGGATGTTTTTGGTGGAGCAGACTTATTTCGGATCATTGTGGTTTCTTACCTGGCAGCATCTTTAGACGTACAAAGGAATGGGTAACTGAGCAGGTCCTTATGTGAGCTGTTCTAATAAAGGCTCATGGCCTTTATTTGGTATCCTGCATTAGCAATTTGTAGTTCCCCTTGCTTCCCTCTGCTTAGGCAACTCATTCTTCAGTTCCTTCCTCCACATATGTAACTGCAATCTGGCGTGGGATCCACTCGGGGAGGAATCCTTCTCACTTGAAGAGTTTGGGTCTCCTGCAGTCTTTTTAGCCTATTCACAAGCTGTACATTTCCAAAGGTGCTGTAGCTGATGTAAAGGAATTCCTCTGCGAGTCTGATGCTCTTAAAGAAACTCCAGGTTCTGCTTCCAGATCAGCAGTTTGGAACAGTTATAGCCTGCCTGTGAACTTCCTCAGTTAGCAAATTATGACTGGTCTCTCGATAAGTCTGTATTCTTTTGTTTGTTTTTTTTTGCACACGATTTCTGTTACTTATCTCCTGGGCCAGCTTCGTTGCAGTCTTTGGTGCATGCAGCCAAATATATGGCCATATCCCCCTCTCCTTCTCTTGTATCCTAAAAGAAAGGAAATAAAAGGCCAAGGATGTGTTCTGTGAATTCTGATCTTCTGATAAAATTGGGATACTTTTGGTTCTGCTGCCTTCTGCCTCACACTGGCACTGGTTAAACTCATGCAACTAGACAATAAATTGGATCTACAAGTTCATTTGGCTGAAAACGACTCTTTTTGTGTTGCCAGTTCTCAGTCAGCTCATCTCGCTGGTCTGTGTGCCAGTGCGGGGGAGCCCTGGGAGCGAGGGAGACACAGGGAGAACAGAACCACCCTGTCCATCACACGAGTCATTCGTGAAAACACATCCTCAGGCCCCTAATGCTGAAAGAGGGGCCCAGGATATCGCATCCTCATGGGAGGATGCTTTTATCTGCCACTTTGAATCAAGTATTAAAACTCCAGTGTGGCAGCATGCAAGACAGCCCTGTCGTTAGGATCGCCTGTTGTTTAGCAGCACGTTTGCTCACTCAGATGGGCGCTCCTGTGACTCTCTCCTGTGGATTTGCCCTGTGCCTGTTACAGGGAGCATAAGTGCTCAGTTCGGAGGTGCTGACTCCGCTAGTAGGGACAAGAAGCAAGAAGTTAAGTGCTGCAACACTCTGCATCTGTCACCTCCAGCAGCAAGGAGTGTCAGATCATAATTTAGTGATACTTCATGTCATGTTGCTTCTGGTAATGTGTAAGGGGTACAAGGAAGTCAAGCCACTCTTGTGTGCCTCAGTTTTAACTTGTAATGGTCTAATAAATCCTCTTTCTTTTCTTTTTTTTCAATAAAGGAGCATTACAATATTAGGGTATTGGATATGTTTTGCTGGTGCTGGTAAATTGTCATTTTTGGATTTTTAAACCTTCAGGCTTTTTTGCAAATCCTTGAATTAGATTCTGCAGAAGTTTGTTTTGTGACAGTTTGACCTATTTGTTGAACATAAACAGGGGAAAAAAAAAGCTGGTTATTTTAAGTAACGCTTCTCCTGTCTAGAAGTAGATTGATAGGCTGCATATAAATAGAAAATAAAGCTCTTATTTTGGTGGGATAGTTTGATCAGTTAAGTTACTCATCCCTCCCTCAAAATAACTATTTTCTCAGGCCCCTTTTGACAAAAACACGATGTGGGGCTTTTTTTTTGCTGACGCAAAAGTCTCTGCGATAAAACAACTGAACGCAGAGCGCTATTTCGGCGCTAATTTGGGAGGGGGGAGCCGCGCAAGACCGGGGCCCCGCCCGGGAGCGTAGCAGCACAGGCAGCCGCCGCCATGGCACCGCCGTCCCGTCGTGCCCCGCCGCGCTGCGATTGGCGGAGCGCTCCCCTGACGGCATTGGCCGGCGCGCTCCCTTGCCGCTCGCGGGTTGGGCAGCGGCGCTGACGGCTCTGTGACGTCTCGCTTTCCGCGGCGTGCCATTGGCTCGGGGCGCCCTTATAGAGGCCCCCCGCTCGCACGTGACTCCTTTCCTCAGTGGCCGCACAAGGTGCTGTGTCCTTCAGCTGAAGCTAAGGCCGTTCCACCCCGGCGACTAGCACCGCGCCCCCGCCATGGCCTCCGTCTCCGAGCTCGCCTGCATCTACTCCGCGCTCATCCTGCACGACGACGAGGTCACCGTCACGGTGAGTGCGCGCCCGCCCGCGCCCTCGCAAGATGGCGGCGAGCCGCGGCATGGCCGCGCGGCGGCCGTTTAACGGCTGCCCCGGGGGGCGGGGGGGAGGCGCGCGGCGGCCGTTTAACGGCTGTCCCCTGGGAGAGGGGCGCGCGGCGGCCGTTTAACGGCTGCCCCCGGGCGGGCCGCGCCTCAGCGCTGCTCTCGTTGCAGGAGGACAAGATCAACGCGCTCATCAAGGCGGCCGGAGTGAACGTGGAGCCGTTCTGGCCGGGCCTCTTCGCGAAGGTAGGCGGGGGGGGAGGTGACCGGGGCCGAGGAGGGGGGCGCCCCGGGGCCCTGCGCCGTTTCCCTGCCGGTGGGGGCGGCGCAGCCCCGCAGCGGCTCCCCGGTGCCGGCGCTGTCGCTGTCACCCGCCTACAGCCGCTTAAAGCGCTTCCCGGAAGGGCGGCGGTGAGCGGCAGGCGGCCGGCTCGTGGTACTGCGGGGTCGCCGCTGAATTAATGGTGGGGTTTAGAAGGGGCGCGGGCGGAGGTGAGCCTGCCTGCCGCGGCCCGGCCTGGCCTGACGAGGCTCTCTCCGCGTTTGCCCTTCCCAGGCGCTAGCCAACATCGACATCGGCAGCCTCATCTGTAACGTCGGAGCTGGCGGTGGTGCTCCAGCTGCGGCTGCTCCCGCCGGTGGGGCTGCTCCTGCGGGCGGTGCTGCCCCTGGTAAGTGGGCCCTGGTGTCCGAGGCAGCGCTGTTTGCTTGGAATTAAGACTTGAGGGAACCTGATAGCAAACATCTTGTTGACTGACTCTCCCCTTGTAACTCTTTTAGGTGTTTTGAGCTTCTTAGTACACATGTAGGGGTTTAAGAGCAAAGCAGGCCTTTAACTTTGGAAGGGCAGAAACTGCACTTCCAGTCAGTGGGCAGGGGTGGTGTTACCTCTGAGTTAAGTCTGAACTTCTTGTATGCATCATCAGGACCTCAGTGTGATGACTAGAGAGAGTGTGCACCTGCTTTGTAAACCTTTTTGGGCCTGATAGGAGTTTGGAGAAAAGGACTTTAACTACATTTGTATACTGCTTATAAGACATAAGTTTCCAGCAATGGAAACACTAGTCTCCTTGGATTGTTAGATTAGCTTGTTATGATTGTACAGGCTTTGTTTCTTGATGTTACGGTCTTTCTATAGAAAGTCTTCTGTAGTAGCTGGTACTCAATTGTGACTTTCGTGATCTGAGAAAATGAAAAAATCCTGACTGTTTTCTCCTTTTGTAGCTGAGGAGAAGAAAGAAGAAGAAAAGAAAGAAGAATCAGAGGAATCTGATGATGACATGGGCTTTGGTCTTTTTGACTAATTAGTTTTGTACATGTCTGTAATAAAGAACATTTAAGTGTACTTTTTTTATAAAGATGATGCATGTGATTGGGGGGGTGGATGGAGGACTGGCATGTTACCTGTAGCTACCAAAGCTGCTTTCATACTGCATGGCAGTTCAGAGCTCCACAGCTCTTGACAAGTGGTGGTACTGAATGGTGTCCTTGTTGTGCCTGTGAGGATTACAGCTCTCACTTGCCTTCATGGTTTATGAGCAAAGGGAGAAGTGTAACTGTAGTGAGTGTGGGCTGTGGTCACGTTTGACAAAGGTGTTGCTACTTGGTCTGTACTACAGCCAGCAACTACTTTTGCTGCAGCCCCTTGCTGCCACTGCAGCACCTCCTGGTCATTAACAACACTGGTTTCTAGCAGCAGGTAATTTAACCTGTTGAGGAGCAGTTAAAAGGGCTGGGCTATGGCAGGTTTAAATGCACTTTACACTGGAGGGCAGTTGAGCTTAAGCCTTGGGAAAATGCTTAAAAGCCCTGGTCAAGAGATAAATTGTGTTATTACTTATTCATGGTTACATGTGATTTAAAAGCTAACAAAGTCCTGGATGGCTTCAGGCTCTTGGCCTACAGCCAAGCTGAGGCTGTTTAAGGTACTTGAACTGCATAGCTTGTTACTCTCAAAAATAGTTAAGGAGCATCTCTGCTGTGAAGGGTGGGTATGGAAGATTGTGTGACTTTCCTCATATGAAGAGAGGAAAAAGTCTGCATTATTAAACTAAAACTCTTGAACAGGGCTGCTGCAGGGCAGCTGAGCAAGGGCTCAGTCTTTCCCTTAAGAGTGGCTATTAGTTTTTCAGTCTCTTAGTAAAATGTTCAGATTTTGCAAGAGGAAGGACTCCAAAATTATGTAGGCTTATTCCACCTCTGGAACAAAAACTGCTAGTGCTTTGCAGTGCTCCCTCTTCCCCCTAAACTGGATTGTGTGTGTCTTTCTGGGAGCTGTGGATGGTCTCCTTGTGTGCATGGTCCTGGAGCAAAGGCTGCACCTGCGGGTGGCCCTTGTGTGGCAGCAGCTGCTGCAGAGAACTTACTGAGCTGCTCTGGTACCTCAGTCAGACCCACCTGTACAGCCAGCTGCCCCTTTGCCCACCACTTTTTTTAAACATTTAGAGAACAGCTGTGTTTTTCTGGAAGATAATGTAAAGCTTTGTTTTCTTCCTTGGATGCTCACTGTTGCTTTTGAAGCCTGTGTTTCAGTCAGTTTTTCAAAGTTTGGGAGACTGGGTAGGGGGATAAATCACAGCAGACAAAACTCAATGATATTTTCTGAGGTGCGCGCACACATCACATACATACAAAATATATATTGTAGCCAGAATTTCACTGGTAACACCTTTTTAATAGGTCAAAGTAACTGTACAGTTCATTATATTCTTCCTGAGAATAATTTATATCCCTCAACAGCAAAAAGGGAGTGTGGTTTTTATTTTAACAGAACAGATGGTATAACTGGAAAACCAAGGAAAATCTAATTACATTGCTCTACTATAACTCCTCCCAGGCAAGATAGACAAAAAGATGGGTTAGTTAACTACAGTGGGTTTAAAATATTCAACATGGCTTTAATCTTTCTTTATAAATTATATAAAAATGGGGAACGTGAATGGTTACAGAACTCCTCTAAATGCGGCTCTGAATTACTCTGGTACAAAGCAGCATTTTTGCTTCCAAGGAAAATAACATTGCTACAAAAAAACTGGCACGTTATTCTGGTGAAAGACACAAGAGTTTTCAGTTGTGTTCTACAGCTAGTTTCCAAACAAATGCTTCACACATCCACAGAAAAGTAAAAGGCAGGAAAATGAAGAGGGCTTTAGTTTGTCTTGAAATGACCGAAGTCTTGAAAATATAGCTTTTTATTTTCTTTCTCTGTAAATTGTGATTAGCATATTGCGACGTAAGTGTTCTAATAAAAAAATTCCAGTCTGGATAGTTCATACACTGGGGGCAAGAATTCTCAGCCCTGAGGTTTCCCAGAATTCTTCACTTCACGATACCTTTCCCCGACCTGCCGCCCGAACCCTCCGGCTCCGAGACGGTGACCCCGCGGCGACTTTAGGCTAAGCGCGTCCTACGCGATGGCGGGGAATTTAATTGCGCTCCATAGTCGTGATTTCCCAAGGACTTCTGTACAGACTTCATCTTGTGATAATGCCACTTGTTGAATCCCAGACCAGCTCGGCTTTACGATAAAAACCGGGTTAAACTTGTAACGAGAGAGAACCAACAGCCGTCAGTCAGGTCTGCTGAAGCAAGAGTCGCTGGAAAGCCAGGACTACGCTGGGTGAATCCTCACTGCTGGTGGAAGGTGGAGTAACATCCTTTCGCAAGCAGAACTCTCCGACAGAACGATGAAACTCTTCCCTCGGGATTTAATGCGGTCTGGACTGACCGATCACTTTCAGTCTGGCTTGATCGATCACATCCAGCAAGTTTTTGGCGTCCACAGCCAGAGCGTGAGCAGCCGTGAGCATTTGCTTTTTGTACTCCTGCTGCAGGCTGGTCATGACGTACTGCTGGGCCAGCTTCATCTTGTTGATGAGTTCGGCCAGGTCGGAGTTGAGCAGCTTCTGGGCCATCTCGATCTGGAAAAACAAGACGCAGTCAGGACCGTCGGGAGCACTGCGCTCCCAGCAGCACAACCGGAGCAGTGGCCCTATCTACCCTCCTGAGCACCAGCACATCACCTCTCACTGAAACCTGGGCAGCCCCTGCTCGGGATTGAAGCTGCAGCAATTTCTCTGGAGATGACATGGAGCGGACAAAATTTCTGTCCTTGCTGCTCTGCCCCGATTACCAGCTGCACGGAGATCAAGAGCAGTCTTCTGCGCTGCTGCTCAGCCCCCGCTGCTAACAGCGGTGAGACCCTGATCACTAGGATTGGATTTAACCCGAGTCCAAAACACTTTGTTCTAGGTCTCCAGGTCCCTATTATCATCACCCCCTCCCTTGTTTTTCCTAATAGCTCTAAAGCAGTAAAAATAAAACAGGGCAAGAAGCAAGATACAGATTGCTTACCAGAACCGCATTAGCTAAGTCGGGATGATTCTCTAAGAGCATATTTAAAGAATCATTCTCAAGCCTTCTTATTATCCCACGCGTTCAGGGTTTAGAGGGAAAATATTTATTCCTGACTCAGAAGAACTTCACTGACAGATCTCAGTCAGTTCTCATTTCGAACGAGGTTACTAAGGGATGTTTTCTCAGCAAATGCTTCCAGCTACACTGAGCTACGCTGAATTAAGTGGTTAATGACTTTGTGTGCGAGCTGTAGTTTAAGGAAAGATTACACTTGCAGTAAGAATTAATTCCCAGATGGTGTTCCTGAATTAGAATACTGATTTCCATACAAGCACTGATAACCGTTTTTCCTTTAGCTCTGTATATGTGTGTGTTGTGTACTTTTCAGTTACACCCAGTTCAAGTGTCCTCACTTCGGACAACGCAAGCGTACGTCCACGGAGCAATCCAATTGTAATAAAGTTAATTTAGTGAAGGATCCTAACCTGAGAGTTCACAGTGCTTAGCGGATCTAACAAACACGTTGCAGATGCAAAGAAGTTAAACTAGTACTTCGATTTTAAGGAAAGCCAAACCCCACCCAGGCAGTTGTCCTGCCCAAGGACAACTTGAAACTTAATGCGTGAGCTTTCCATGAGCGGAGCTCTACGTACCTCTCGGTGAGTGCTCGCAGGAAGCACTGGCAGGGTCTCATCTACTGTTGCCAGTAAAGTTCTCAGCGCCAAGCCAACCTCCTAAGAGGAGGAAAAAAGAAAGGAAATAATAAACGACAAATTTGACAGAAGACAGCCCAACGGCACACGCCACCGCTTTCCGATTCAAGCACCCCTCTCAGGAGCATGTTTGGTTTATGTTCATCAGCTACATACAGGAATTACTCTAGACCACGTAAGCAAATGTCTCTAAACTTAAAAAACTTGGAATTGGAGGAAAAGTCTTAGAGCAGGAGTGAAGGAAGCAACAGGTATTCTTATGCCTCATCTCAGTAAGAACAGAGTTAGACCAATATGGCTCAGTGGCTTTGAAAACCCCACCCGTAATTCCTTGCTTCATACATACAAAACAAGCTGTCACAGGATTAATTAAAAAATGATGTTCTTTTAAAAAATTAAATGCAGAGCAGTTAGTGCACAACTCCCCACCTCCCAGCTAAGCACAGGCAGGCTGGGGAAAAGCACCGACGTCCCCAGTGCTTTTGTATGTCCAGCTTTCCAGGAAGCTTGTCCTACATCACGTAGAGAAGAACACCGTCATCCAGGAGAGAAAACAAGCCCAGACTGTAGAAAACACCTTCCTACCTTCACCATGGGGACGTACTCCTCCGGCGGAGCTGGCTGTATTTTACTGGACATTTCTATGACAGCTTTCACCAGCCCAGTCACGTTCTCGTAGACCTTGTCGTTGGAGCGGTCCAGGTTGGCGGTAGGAGGAGGGCTGATCTCCTGCGGCTGGATCTGGAAGCGGAGGGAGGTTGTTCAACCCCGGGTCCCCAGCAGATGGGGCTCGGCAACTTCCCAAGCTCGCCAGAGCGCCGGGAAGGCCTGGGGTGGTGCTCAGCCCTCCCGCCCGCTGGGTCCCCGTCCCGGCCACGCGCAGCCGCTCTCAGATCGGAAGGAAATTCCCTTCTGTTCTTCCGACTGAGCCTGGCCGTGACAGGACACCGAAGAACTTTCCACCAGGAGTTCTTTGAAGAGCTTCCAGTGCAGCTCCCACAATACAGAAGCAAATAATTTGCGGAACGAGGAGCACAGTATTTGCAATACAAATCTACGTCTAAGTGGTTCACTACTGATGGGCAAGTTTCATTGCTAAGATAACGGGCCGTCAGGTCCCTCGTTCCAGAAAGTTGTTTTGTGCCCTCAAACAACGCCAAGGGACATAACACATGGCTAGAGGAAAGAGAGAACCTTGCGGCACACGTTCTCAAGTGTTTTGTTAGTGAAAACACACAGCAAATTAACAAAAATGGTGTCACCAGTACAGGTGGAAAACACTGAACATTTTCATACAGTTTGTTTCCAACAGATCAGAAAAATGCCAATCGGCTAAAAATCCTGTAGTCCTTACTCAAGCAAAACTTCCACCAAGTTGGTCCTGGCTAAAGTTAAATCCAAGACAGGCTGAAATTACCCTGGTCAGAAAAGAAACAAACTTTGAAAACTCCATTTCCTCTGCAAAGTCCTCAGTAGCTCTGCTCTTGAGCTGTGAAGCTCCAAGCCTCCCAGCACCCTGCAGCTCTTCAGGACTAGTGGTCCAAGCGACTACTCAGTGGGAGGTGGTGGTGAAGAAACTGCCTGTTTCCAGCTGGCCACGCAGCTGCAGTCCGGCCTGTTGGACCAGGATCAGCTCAGCACTGCAGACCACCAAACCGGGTTGCTACTGGTCCTGGTTACAGGGACGTTTCACTGGAGACACAAGACTCCAGGTGGCAGAAAGCAAATGATTTGGACTGTGCCGTTTCTCTCCCAAAGTGAGAGTCTACCACAGCACAAGCCATTCGAAGAATAAAATTAAAAAACTAATTTGACAGAGCCCTCGCTACATCCTGCAAATGCCCACTTACAAACGAATAAGCAAACCAGCATTCGTTCAAGCACCTTACAGGATATCCTTACTCAAAGGTTTTTTTTTAACTTTCTAGGAAGCACTTGAGATACTTCCCTGCTGAGACTGTAAAATACTCGGATGAAACTTTGCCTGAGGAAGGAGCGCAGGATTTTGTGCATGGTGATTCCGTTTTGCTGCATCCCACCAAGGGGGAACCGACCACCGTGACACAATGTCAATCTAGGGTGTTGACCAGAAAACGCCTTAAGCGAATGAACGTTAGAATTGCTCAGATCAGTAGTGAAGGGATGTGATTCCACTTGGTTTCCGGGATCAAGAAGTTAGAGAGTCATCTTGCAAAGTCGCATGCAAAGAGTTTGGCACAGGGCACGTACACGCGCGCTCGCGCACTGCTTACCCTCCACGGCTATGGTTGAGCAGAATGTGGGGGAAGGTTAAAGAAATTTACCAAAAGAAGGGAAAAAAGAAAAACAGTATTAATAAAACTCAGCAGGAGAAAAAAAAAATAAACCAAACCAAACCAAACCACATGTAGCAATAAGAGACCAGTTAAAAAGCCTGCAACAAAAAGGCACCCCCAACAGTACGGGCAGTCGTGTTAGCTCGTGGCCCCCCGGCTCGGGAGCGCAATGTGCTGCCGTGCCCGCGGAGCGGACGTGCTTGCCATGCGCCCATGCTTGCATCTCACTGAACAGGGGGAAGAGATCATGCAAAGCTTGACAGCAACCGGCCAGTCAGGCAAGCAGCAAAGTGGCGAATGGAGTAGAGGGCCTTTGCAACGGGGGAAACCGTCTGTCCTGTGAAACCCCGGCCCTTTACACAAACAATCCGTTATTCCAGAGATCAAGAAAATGTTGCCTTAATCTTGCTCAATCTTTTTTTTTTAAAGCCGGGATAGGAAATATGAAGTCATCTAACCATGCAGCTCCTGTTCACGATGACTAATCACGGCCGTGGTTAAGAGCTCCTAAGGACCCATTCCAGAGGGATTATACCCAGCCCACTTAATTCCTACGGGTAGGTCCTAATGTTTCAGAGTGAGGATATCTGCATTTCTTAACTCTTTTTTGTTGCTCTTTTTATAGCCAACATCGACACTAAAGCTCTGCAAACTATAAAGTCAGGCTTCCCTTTGCACAGGTAGGCTGACATTGCCTCAGCAAGTAATAGTGTACTGTTACACAAGAGATGCATCTTGGTGGAAATATCACCATTTATAAAGGAAGTTTTAGCTAGAGAAGCCAAGTTTAGTAACGCATCTGCTGCTGCTCTTTTACATTTTCTGAGGCTTGGCAGCTTGAAAAGCACTGGCACCAGTTTGCAATGAATAACCCTGCTCAAACTCCCCACTGCTGTCTATTTATGCCGATTCTCAAACATTCAGATAATCTCAGAACAGCAAGAGTGAGACAGAGGCAGTGGCTGAAAGACCATTTTGTGCTAAACACACTGCTTTGATGGCTAGTTTTGAATTTCGTGGTCAGATGAACTGGATTTTTTTGTGTACTTGCTTAAATCCCCTAAAATAAGTGTCATGTCCCACCATATCTGCGCCTACCCCGACACGGACTCCAGCTCTTTCCCACGGACCTGGCAGGGCTCAGACCAGCGCGAGGTTATCTTTCTCTGAAAACTAACATCCATTGCAGCAGCCATTGCTGGCTGCGTGTCTTTGCAGGAGCCTGTGCTCTACTGCTGACCCCATCTTCTTCCTCACACAGAAGAGCTGGAGCACAAATAAATCTCTTCTTTTGGTGCTACCGACGGCATTGGCGGAGGAAACGGGAGCAGCAGCCCAAGCGATCGCGCCTTAATGCTGGGGACGGTAACGCTGCAGCCAGAGCAAAAGTCTGTGTGTGGGTTGGGGGGGGGTATTTTTCCAGCAGTGAAGGCTGTAAAGTAATGAAACTGCTATGTCTATGCACAAGCTGTGCTTCTCTGCTAGGATGTTACGGACAGAGAACAGCCAGCCAGCACTGTATGTTGCTGCTGGAAACCGCTGCCATCAGAAACAGCTCTGCTGCTTGCCCTCAGGAGGCACCGAGGTCACTCAGGTTCCTAGTTCCCAAAGACAAGGAAGCTAAAGGAGTCCCAAAGGCAGAGAACGGAGCCTGGAGACACGTTTTAGAGGTGGGCGACAGGCTGAGGAACTGCTCCATCTACACCAACCACTGTGACAGGGGACTGGGCACAGCGTGTTTTATAGCTCCCCGCAGCACTTCACTGCTAGGGAGCTCCAGAAAGTTTAATTTTTGGTGTTACTGCCTCTTTACTGGAGATGAAACAACAAATCAGAATGTATTTCTAACCACGTATCGCATCGCCTAGGCAGGCAGACAGTCCTGACCACACCACTTCCCCTCTTCCCTCATTCCCCAGAGCCAGCAGGGTTTCAAGGGCCTTGACGCTGCGGCTTGCTGGAGTGTCGCAGTTCATACATGTCTCACTTATCTGCGACTGAGGGCCGGTGTATGTATGACCCACGACAACATATTTAGTTGGGAAACTTAGTTGCTTTTGCTTTCTGTGGTCTCTCTGCTTCAGGAAAAATTAACCTCTGAGGGGTAACGGGTAATTTCCTGAAACGCACTGCACGGGACACTGAGCGATGTACCTTCACCCCTTCGTTGTAGCTGTCCACAGGGCTGTTGAGGCTCGCGAGGCTGCCCAGGTGGCTGGGGGCTCCGGGACGCGGAGGTTTCTTTGGCGGAGCTGCATGATCTGGTTAACAAAAAACAATCTGCGTTTTAGAGGACCAATGTATCAGCTGCACCTGCATAATTCTGGTCTGTCATCACTATAAAGGTGCTTCATTGCACTGGCAGAGGAGATGTAGCTGGTACCACCAGCCCAGACCTGAGAAGCCTTTAGCACTTTGTACCATGGTAACGGAGTGCCACCCATGCTCTGTACGTCTGGAAAATCAGACTGCTTCGTGGCAGAAATCCTAGCTGTGATTCAGTGTGAGATTGAGAAACCTAAATTTAGGTGTCTACCTGTGTTTTACATGTCTGAACTCCACAACCCGTGGAGCCCTAGGGAGTGATTCAGCTTCCTCTAGTCACGTCCTGGCTGCTGATGAAACACTTTCTAGGCTTTGCTGACCAAATCCCTGGTGACTGTAGTGGAAACTTGAACACACAGAGTACACAAACACCTACGCGTGGAGATTTTCACCTGGAACTGAATCCGCCCCTTTCCAATACCAGCATAAACCTTTGTTCACGACTGGGGCTAGAAGACTGGTAAGCAAGGACTCAAGGGGACAATATAGGAATTTGCTGCTTACCTGGTTTACCCACGGGCTGATATATGTGCTGGTTACCAGTCTATAAAATAAAATACACATTTAAACTGATTATTAGAGTGCTCACAACTCGCATTAGTATAATCTTAAGCACTAAGAGTAGACAGCTCTCAGCCTCTCAGCGCGTTTCCCAACATTTAAAAATACTTCCCTATTTGCTATCATCAGCTATGCTCCTGACCGTATCATTCACAGTAAGAAAATATTTTCATTTATTTTATACTCTTCACAACAGCCCTGCCCTCCGCCTATGTTATAAACAGTTTATCTCTGCAAGGCTGATATCACCATTAGTCAAGCGTGCTGGCGTGTTCACAGTCATTTCTGTTCTTTATGCAGAAATCAAACTGTGTAAGTCACGGTGGTAAAGAGGAAATTGCAGCCGAACAATTAGAAGACCAAGGTGTTTCTGCACTGCTGAATCGTTTCAGCAACGTTAACAGGCTCTAAGCTGTTCTACTTTTTGTTTTTACTGTGAAGCTCTAAGTCAAGGTCAATCTGCTTACTCATTTGGAAGTATTTAATGATGTATTCAAGTGACTTTCTTTGGTAATTATAGTTACACAATTTTCATGCCAAGAAAGATGAAAATCGGTTTAGTCGCAACCAAATTAATACTTCAAACAAAACTGGAAGTTGTTGTGTCAGAAAAGACGCTGTAATCCAGAGAGTCACATTTTATGCAAATGTATCTGCATAAAGGAGTTTCCATTGCAGAGTAAAACCCTGAAGGAAGCTAAAATTTAACAGGTCTAGTAGCATAACAAGGCATTTGTTTATAAAATAAAGACCATTTCGTGTGAAGTCAGAACACTTCTTTGCAGCAGACCCTCAAGATGCTGCTTTTTCAACACTGAAGAATATATTCAGACAAGTCAGAATTCACTTTTTATGGCAGGAAAACATAGTATTTGTTCAAATTCATCTTCAGCTCTGGATAATGCTATCATAAACCACTGCTTAAGAATGTTAATTCATTAACTTTCTTCTCTGACCCTTCAGGCAACTGTTTTTGACCACCTCACATTCTCTGTTTATTCTCCAAAATGTATCCAGGTAATAGGGACAAGAGCAGTACAGTTACTAGCCGCAGCTCCTAATTCCATAGGCACCTAATTTCCGTTTTAGACAGCTGAAAACTGCAAGAACACCAAGCACTTGGCCAAGAGCACGCAGAAAGTCTGCAGGAGACCCTCAGACCTGAGCAGAGACGCTCACGTCTTGACAACTGGATCATCTTTCCATTAAGAAACCTGTAGGACACTTGAGATGGTAGTTCAGCATTTACTCAAACTTCTTGCCTGGTGTTTTTAGAAATTAATTTTATGGTTTTAAAATGACAGGTAGATCTGACAATGGTGTCTATGGTTAAGGTTGTCTAACCCTTTATAAGGCCTGTTTTCAGCTGCTCCAAACTTTAACTGCATGAACTGAGGATTTCCACACTAAGTCACTACTTCAGACTCATTTCTATCAGTTTGCCATGGAAAACTGTGGCAAGAAGCACAACTTTTACCAAGTAAGGTCAAATAAAAGTACATCGCATAGGGAGAAAGCTGGAGACAGATGCTAAGAAGTTCTTACAAGTTTCAGAAATAATATTCTATCAACTTAGTGCTTTAGAGCAGAAAAGCGATTGCTAGAAAGACAGGAGCACGTTCAACCTGCCTACTTCACATCGGTAATTACAGACTTGAGAAACAAAAATGCACCTTCAAGAACCAGAAGAAGAAATCAAAGCTCCAAAGTCCTGTGGTTCTTCTGCTATCACTCGGCATCTCCAACACCCGCCGGCCCACCATCCCACTCACCGGTCCTCCCATATTTGGGAAAACCAACTGCTCTCTGCTGGCTCTGTCACCAGTCCCATCATTAACTCCGATCTGGGCTTGACCTGGGCAGGATGAAATCAGCTGCACGGCAAACTAGCCTGCTGCAAGCAGCCGTTCTTCAAACCTGCTGCCACTGAAAGCCACCTAATGTCATCCTCTGACATGACTTCAACATCTCCAGGTAACCTCCGAAGCGTCTGCATGCATAGCATGAAACGCAGTAACGCTTTAGTTACCGTTATATAAACAGTGAGTCTTACTCTTTCCAAGTTCATGCATGAAAGAATCTTAGTGGCTTCCAAACACAAAAAGCTCTCCAGAGACTCTGCCACAGCGTGTCATTAATATACTTGCTCATGATGGTAGTTTGGTAGCAAATGCAGAAAGACTCCCTGAAGTGCTCGGTAAGTAAACCAATGTTGAAGCCAAACCAGGACTTTACAATTGCATCCCAAACCAACCAGGAAAGGGAATTTAGAATACTAATTTCAGAGAAACACTTTGAAGGTGATCGCCGAAGACAAGCAACAGGGCAGCTGTCAGGTTGCAATCACTGCCGTGGTCTCCAGCCCAATCCCCTGCTCCCAATCAGCGTGATCCAGCAATTTCAACGGTAATTAAACAACCAGAGAGTCATTTTTATTTAAACAGCCAGGAGTTAAGCCCATAAGAAAGGCTACCCCAGCTGCAGCTGTTGCCTTGCAATAAATGAACGGCTATGGGGTTTATCCCATTCGTTTCATAGCGGATCATTTCCCCCAGACAGCTTTCTGGGTAACACAACAGTAACTTTTACATTCCTTGTAAGAAAACCCTTCAGATATTTAAACAACTGCAAAAGTTATTTTAATCCCGCTTCCTGTTGACAGAAGTTTGAGAAACTCTCTATATTTTTAAATAAAAGGCCCAGCTATATATCACACAGACACTCAAAAATAATTGCAATATGTTTGCGGAAACATTTTGGTATCTGTTTCAACAGCAGCTTCGGGGAGGGGGGAACCAACCCCCCCAAACTGCTGCCTGGGCAAGTTTTGCCCAGCTGCTGTTCCCAGTGAAGCTGAGCTGCTCGGAAACTTGTACCAGCACGTAACGAGAGTGGAAACACGCAGCAAAAACCTTCTACCGGGAAAGCGGAGAAAGAGCTGGGAGACGCCGGGAAGCTCCCGCACACACGTACCGGGCCCTGGAGACCGCCGTCCTCTCGCTCGATGCTGCCCCTGGAGAGCCGCACGTCGGGTTTCTGAAACGACACAAAGGAGCAGCGTCATGCTGTGCTCTGCTAGCAGCTTCCTAGGACGGCAACCACCGCAGAGGCAGGAAAACGCCGCTGAAGAAGGCACGCCGGCACACGCAGCCGGCGTTTGGCTCCGGGCTGCCTCGCAGCTCCCCCGGCTCCGCTCCCGGCTAAAACCGCGTTCCAGAAATATCGCCAGTACCATTCCCCCGAGACAGCACTGGAAAAGCTGCATTCTCATGCTCTCCACGGCGGCCCAGGCTGCTCTGCGACTCGCTTCCTTCCTAACAGCAAGGTTTCGCCGGCGGGATGAGAAACGCTGCTGCGAGTTTTCCCGTTTCCTGCTCGAGGGAGGTTCATACGCACTTGGCTCTCGCGCCGAGCCTGCAAACGGTGCCAAGCGCCGCGGCTCGTCGTACCCCGCGCTTGGGGGCAGAAAGCTAATAAAGGGGTTTTAAGCAAAACACAGGAGCGAGGGACTCGGTTGTTTTTCGAGGTAAGAATAAGACCACCCAGATTTTTTCTTATAGTAACCGGTCGTTTCTTGCATCTCCCCAGACAGGCTGTGTTTATGCTTCCAGAAAAAAAATGCAGTACGTGGAAAGACGAAGAAAGAGCTGATCTGAAGCAGACGTTAACACTGCTTTGAAAGACACAAGCTTGGCAAAGAAAGAGGAGCTCGTTTTGATTTCTATTAAACTACCCCCCCCAAAAAAAAGCTATGGAAAGTGCCAAAAGTCTTTGGAAACAGCAAAAAGCTCTTTGATCTCCAGGTCTTTAACTCAATGATCCAAGAATTCCAAGAATTTATTTATCACTCCAGAAATACACCCCGACCCAGGCGCCAAACGAGGGAAATATTTAGCATTTGAACAGATTCAGCAGCACGAACATGCACCCTAGGCCCGATGACGCCCTTCTCCAGACTCAAAGGAGAAGAAAGCAAAAGTTACCCCCATGCTAAAAGACTCGCTTCACCCTTTGGAGCCGAAAGAGCACAGTGCGCTCGCCGGCCCCCGCCACGCAGCCCCCGGGAGCCGTGCTGGGCCGATCTGCAGGCGAAGGTGCCCAGCACCCAGGGCCGCCTGCACCTTTGCTATCCATGGGTGCAGCTGGGCCGCAGCGCTCTGCGAAGTCGAAATTTCCAAAGAAATTCTTTTTACAGCAAAGGTGAAGTTCAAACTTGCATTTTAACCCTTTGGATTAATTTAGCAGCATCTTTCTAAGTGATGAGACTCTACAGATCCTTTAATTTTAGCCCCCCGGTGGCATTACATACCAACGTGCTGCTCAAGTTTTAATACGGAGATCCTTCAGATAGGCTTAATGTAACATCCTCATGCCAAAATTCACCTGTCCCACACTCTACCCATCCTTCTGCAGCCCCAAATCACACCTCTTGCATCGCTGCAGTCCCACCATCGGCCCGAGACCTCCCTGGTGCCCCTTCCCAAACCCCGGGAGGCTCCTCGAAAGGACTCGCTCCTCACGGTGCTGAGAAAATCTTCTTGGGAAAGCACCAGCTGGGCCAAACTAAAATGCAAGCTTAGGCAAAAACCTTTGCACTTACTATTATATTCATTAGAGGTATCGATTTTGGGGAGGAACTGTGTTTTATTTAAACCTTGCAGAAAATCAAAACCCTTGAAAACTAAATGATTTCCTTCCCCCCATCCCCCCCAATAAAACAGGCCTCCATTTGAGATTTTTGGAACCGTCAAGAGGACTTTTCAGACAGGATGTGTATGTTGACATACTGGAACATAATCTATTTTATTTCCAGTATTTCTGGTCCTTCGCTAATAAAAGAACATGCATGTCTTGGCATTCTCACGACATGCCAAACTATAATGTCTTGGTGGGATTTTCTCAGGCTAAAAATTAAAATCTATTTTAGCAACAGCTCACATCAATTACAGCTGAATTGCAGTTCTCAGTGTCAAAATAGGACAAATACAAACCACAACTATGGGAATTTCAGAAAAAAACAAAACCAAACACGATAAGGAAACTATGCAAGTTATTTCTTCTAAGCCTATCGCAGGAAAGGACTATAAATTTCTTAATATAACATTGCTCTGTCTGCTGAGAAATTACTGAAAGGCATGCGCATATATGCTTGCTTTATATAGATTAAAACGATGTCTGGCACCACCACAAGAGAAAGGCTCGAGCTGGAAATTAAATATGCAAATGTAATCAGTGTCCATTAAAACCTCCAAACTAGTGCGCAACATCCCCTCCTTACCAAGGGATGGGGGGGGAAAAAGTCACTCCTGGGACGCAAAATAAATACATAAATAAAGGCAAACAAAAAACCCCACCCACCAACCAAAAACCTCCACTTCCCAAGCCTCTTCTCGCCCTCCATTGGGTAAACAGGGCTCAGTTTAAATTTTAGCGGTTCTTCACTCGTCATTTTTTAAGACCACAGATTTATTTTTATCGGGGAGCTTCCCACGAAGCTCCGAGTCGGAGCGAGCCGCTTGCTTGCTCCTTTTTCGAGGCAGATTCCCGCGTTCTGGGTGTTGTTGCAGCTCGCACACAGAGTTTCTCCCAGGGACCGAGTACTCACGCCTTCTCCACGGAGCAGCTTCGGGCAAGCCGCTTACGCAGAAAACAGCCTGGCTGAGCGCCAGCACGTTTTCCTTTCGGTGCCACTGCAATTAAATCCTTGAGCTGGGGTGTCTCTCCCTGCCAGGACAGCATCAGTGCTGCCTGTACTTGTACTAATGTGTTTTGAGTTGTATGTTTTCGCTGCAGAAGTGCAATAAATTTTGAGTCACAAGCGAGCTGGCTTTCCTCGGGGGAAACAGAAACCCCACGGAGGATTTTTCTTCTCGTCGCAGTGTCTCGCATTAAGCGATTCACAATCATTCTCCTGAGAGGCCAAATCGCAGTAGCAAAAGCAAGGTATGACTTGAGGAGTCCGAAGATGGTGCAGATGCATCTGCTTTGGAAAGCAGCCTGTTTAAACTGAGAACGCTAAACTGTGGCATCGCCTAAGTTACAAATTAAAATCTGGCTCGGCTCTCTCTACTGCTTGCTGTGCTCAGAAGGAAAAATGCTCTGAAACTCGCCTGGAGCAGGCACGGGAGAGCCACACTTCCACAGAACTGCTTATCAATATCCAAAGTCTGGCTTTCTGGCAGCAAGGTGTGTCAAAGCAAGCACGGGACAGGAACGGACCTCTGAGTAAGTGAGCTGCCTCTCCTCCCTAAAGCACTTGGGAGTCAAATCAGGAAAGTCCCAGAGAAGAAATGTCATTCCTTTACCAGGAGACACAGGGCAGGGAGTGAGAGCACATGAGTGGGTGTAATATTTAGATTATTTCTTTTTAGATACGTTTAGATTATTTCTACACTGGACCTGTGTTTGGACTCTCGTGTGTAAACTGTGGATACCTCCAGCAGATCTGCAAGGCCTCCAAGAGCGGCTCCCCATGACGACTGCTGAAAATAGTCTGGGCCAGACGCAGATTTGTCACTTCAAAGAGAAGTGAGTAATTTAGAAACAACCCTTACTTCTCTGTACTATTCAAAATCAGCATCAAAATAGACACACACATAAAAGATGCTTTTAACAATCTTTGTGCCTAAGAAGAAAAACAAATGGTCCAATGACTGTTACTTCTTTCTATCGCCTTGAGTTCTTCATGGCTAAAACTAGAAAACTGAAATACCTGCCCAAGAACTGAACAGTTTCCTTTGACATATCCTGCTTCAGGTTCAAATACATCTTGTTGCTATCATCACAGCTTGCTTAGCTTTTCGCACAATGTATAAATCTGCATCCAGTTTGTAACAGGCATTCAAATATAAAAGCAAAAGCCCCTACAGTCAAAATGCTACTGCAGAAGAAACAGAACTGAAGCCACCTACTGATTCTAAATCCTCCTTTTGGCCATTTAAATTCATATTTACTTCCATGGAAACTTTTCCTGCCTTTTCACCCCCTAAGGGTTTCCATCAACCAAACGCAGCTCTACGAAGCTAAGCGGCTGTACAGCTGCTCACATTATCAGTGGTAGCTTTCCTCTGGGAGGGGGTGGCGGCAGAGATGGTGTCTCCTCATCAGTGAAGACTAATACAGAACGAAAACACGGGAAATCTATTCAAACTTAGGCTAAAACCGTATTACAGGCCCAGAGACAACCAACAAGCCTCTGTTCAAGCAGCAATCTGGGGGATGGCAAGCGTCCTAATGGTGCAGAGGTTGAACTGAAGCAGAATACCAAGTGCTACAAATAATTATCACCTATTTTGCAGAAAAGGTCACAGTTCCCACACAGCCCAGCGCCACAGCACCTGAAATCGCATTGCCTCATTCTCAGTATATTAATTCCTCAAAAAGTTCTCGACAACCTAGGAAGCGCTGACCCACGATGGATGAATCTGAGCTACTTTCTTCCTCGCTTGTGAGAGAGTCACAAGAAACTGATGCCACTCAAGACTGGAAAAGCTAATGCCTAAATTAGGAAAGAAGTCTTCCTGCCTCCCCCTCCCTCTCTTCAACTTGCAGTAATTTGGACAAAGCAAACTGGATACAGTGGGGATTTTTTGTTTTGTTTTGTTTTTAAATGCTACCATGCAATGTCAGACCTCCAGCTCCCAAGTGCGCCTCCAGAGAAGCCAGCCAAAAGCCAGCTTCAGTGTCCTCTAATCAAAAGAGAAAAACACAAGATCAAACATACGACAGATGTTTGTCACAACCCATAATGAACCACTGTAAATTATTCCACCCAGCAATGAGGCTCACACACCCATCGGCTCCCCAGCAGGAGCCCATACAGAGTAACACGTTACTGTTATCTCGTGCCCTATCTGTGGCCATCAGGCACTTCAGTCTCAAGGAGAAGAATTTGAATACAGAACTTGAATTTTGACAACTGGGAAGCCAGAGTTGAACCCCAAAAGGTACATCAATGGCACTGACAACAAGAAAACACAAAACTGCAGAGAAATGGCAATAAAAGGTCCCATTACCAATGCACTTCCTCCTCCTCCTCCTCCACCTTGGTGGTACTGAAGAGCTTTTTCCCCCAGAGAGACATTATTCTCTCCCACTCTTTTAAATTACTTCTTCCCACTAATGTGTCTCTGTTTACAAATCTTACTACAGTCATTTTTTTTAAGGGGTAGAGCAGGCACAGCTCTATCTCCTTAAGAAAAAAAAAACAGGCAATCTCCAGATTGCAACAGAATTGTACCCACAACTTCCTATACGTAAATATTCATGTGAATAAAGTGAGACTCATGAAAGAAACCAGCTGTTCAAGATATTTATAATACGGGACTCGCTTACTAGCCAAACTCTCCATTTAAAATCAGCTTCCAAACCTACATTTTGGTACTGACTTACTTGTTCAGTAATTATTCTCATTTCATAGAAGTGATCAGTTTTAACAAGCTTTTAAAGGAAACTCAGAATGAATTAAGAAGCGCTATGAAACAAAGCATTACCAGGAATCGCTCCTCTTTTTCAAGCCAACGCTGATCTTCTTCCATCTCTTGTTGCTGTCGTATCAATCTCTCCTCCATGAGATGTGTGGGAAGAATCTGTCCCATTCCTCGTATGTCCAAAGTGCCCGAATCCTACAAAAGCGTTAGGTTTGTTCAGTCTCACAACTACTGGAAATTTCCATAAACAGCTGCAGTATCTTTTAGATTATAAAAGAACGGATCTAAAAAAGCCCAAACATACAACAGTGGTCAGGCAGAGTCCCTGATCTCCTTATGAACTGAAGCAGACCAGCAGCAGAAGCTCTTTCCCACTGCTACATTTTAACTGCCCTGTTCCTAAGCACTGAAACCAAAAAGATTTGAGAAATTCTGTTTTGTCTTCCAGTAACATCGTCACTCCATACTTTGCACTTCACTCGAGGAGGACAACAAAAACATTTATCAAATTCACTTTCTTGCAACATTCCAGTTGCTAGAACTGCAAGACACTTTTTTTAATCCAAACAAGTATCTTTTTCGATTTTAGCCAACACTAGTAAAGCACACAAGGAAAATATTTTCTAAAAAGTGAAAAATGTTGGAACAGAACAGGAAAAAAAAGAAAAAATGACAGAGGGAGAAATTATTTGATATTCCTTGCAGCATTATGCAATCCCGAGAGGCTGGAGAGCACCTACGAGGAATACAACTCAAGAAGACTTCTGTGGACCATTTTAACACAAATGTTCCCTCCTCTATTAACAGCAACAAGTTTCAGGAGAGCCTTCTTCTAATGAACTTAAAATGTTTGCAATCACTCATTTAGCCTCAATGTCAAGGTTAAGATGCTAAGCAGTAATAACTTCAGCAAGAATTAGCGTAAAGAGTACAAACACTTTACACCCAACCTCACGTAAGAGATTTTGGTTCAAAAAGAACTGAATTCAGTCCCATCCCACGGCAATCAAGGAATTAAAAAAACAAACAAAAAAAATAGACAGATGTACTTAATTTTCCTACAATAATCTCCAGATGTACCTAAATCATAATAATAAAGTGCGTTTAGTGCAAAGCATGCGACAAGAGATGTGTCGGTCCACGATACCTCCATGTTTGGTTGCCACGCTGATATTTCTTGAGGCCGATGGTTCCAGGAGTCTGTTTGGTCCAGGAGGGAAGCTTGCCCAGGGTAAATGCTGCCTGCCATGGCGGGTATCCCATGGGAGCCCGGGTAGCCAGACACCTCCAAGAGAAAGGGAAAAAAAAAGCAGTTACATTACTGTGCCCTGTGCTTCTCCATGTTTAGTAGCTCATTCTTTTTCCCCTCAAGGGAGCGAATAGGAGAGCACAAAAGTGACTCAACGCAGGCAGTCCCTGGGAGGGAGAAGGGGAAGCGACACCGGAAGAAGGAAGCCAAGCCAAAATATGACACACACAAAAACCCTTTCTCTAATCCTTATGCTATTTGAGGACGCCAATCCGAACAGCAGCACTGGAAAGTACTTTTTAACCGCTGGAGTCAAGAAGATCAAAGTCCCCCAATGAGCAAAAAAACCCATCCCTACAGATGCATTTCTACGTTACGGATGCGGAGCTCGTTCAGGTTGACAAGAGCTCGGCATGTCACCCCACGCAGAAACGTCCCCCCCATGCGTGCAACGAGCCTAAGGCTTGAGCGGCAGCAGGCAATCACTGCGCTTAGCTGCATGGCCCAGAAACTCCTCCCTAGAAAAACCGAATTCGTTTTAATGAGCCTGAAGCATTCTCACTAAAGCAATGAAAACCTCCTCTGTCCAGGGGTAAAAAACAAAACACCCTCAGTTAAGCCTGCTGTATATGGCCACAGCTTTGAGCAAACCCAAAAATGCTTAAAGTACTTTCAGGACTAACTTGTGTTTTAAATTTTGTCGGTAGTGTTAGGAATAAAAGCAAAGCCTGCAAGTATACAGAGCGAGAGATTTAAAGGAGGCTGTTGCCAACGGAAAGGGAAACGGTTCAGAGAAGCCTTAGCGAGCAGAGTCTCAGTAAACCCAAGGTAAGTGCACCAGTTAATCCCTTTTTACCACGTGAGTAATTTCGTCGCCTAGCACAAACGCCAACGTGAACGCTGCACGTTTTTGCAATAAATGCAAAAATGCCTCATGTTTCAGTGCAGTTTTAGGCACTTCAGCACCACGTCAAGTGCGGAAATATTTGCCATCTGGAGTAAACCTACCAGGCTCAACCCAGGGTTTGTTCTGATGTGAAACAGAAAACCTTTAACAGCCCTCAATGAAACTAAACCCCGTAAGAAGTGAATCAATCCCACCAGCTGCAAGTGAGTTATAAACTCCACGTTTGAAAGGGTGCATGCACAGCGTTAAATGTAATACCTGGTAATGATTTGGCTGTACCATATGCTGCGGACTTGGATAAAATCCTTCGCTGGATCTTGGACTGGGGTAACCAGGCCTGCTGGGCTGTAAGGGCAAAGAAGTTTTAAAAGTCTTTAGAAACAGAGAAGTGTAAAAGCAGAAGATTAGTCTTTGGTGAGACAAACATTTACAAGAGCTAAATCACAAAAGCAAGCTCTAAAACAAAATTGAAATAAATATCGCAGATGATTTACAAAGTTATTTAGTTTTATTTCAAACAATTAAAGTTTCTTCTATTTTTGCTAACAAACAGAACAACCTAAATCGTTTGCTAGATATTTCAACAAATAATGCCTGTGCTGAAAGGTCCTTCTGCATATTTAATTGTCAGTACTGAAGACCCTGCTCTGTGCTGATTAATCCTAGAGAGGACACCAGAGAAGAGCATAACTCTTAAGCCAAGTTTCCAGGAGCAAACAGTAACATTTCTAAGCTCATAACCTGTGTTATACAAATAACTCCAAAGTTTTACCATCAGTTCGTTGTTGTCCCTTCATTACCCTGGCTTTGTTTTGCAACCCATTCCCAGCCAAGACAGCCGGACAGAAATAGCTCCTATTAGAAAGGACAACTAGAAAGAGGCTATTAGGTACATTTGCTTTTGGTGAAAAGTGCTGCTGGGTGTCTTGAGAGGAGAAAAAGCAGCAAAAGAGGAAAAAAAATATATAAAAACTCATCATTGTGCAAATGGGCTGCTATAGTCCCTCTGGCAGTTAAAGGCTACCACCACACTACTTTGGGGTAGCACAGGTTTATAATTACGTTATGAAAAGTTTCATTATCATTCTGTACTAGGATCTCTTCTGTCTAAGGTTTCTAAGTGTAATTACAGTGAGATACACAGAATTTCACAGGACAAAACTGTTGTGATAAATTATCTGTGCATGCGCAGGATTGAGTCTATAAAGAGAATTGAGTTCAAGCCCTGTAAAGGGCTTAAACTTTTTTAATTAATTGTCATAAGAAAAAAGTTGGTCATCACCATTAGAAAATAATATAAAAACTTCAGAGATATTTAAATCCCACAGCCAGAAAATTCGATTTGTGCACATGCCATTAGTATGCACGCCAACATTTTTCACAAAAAACACTGTACAAAAACCTAACGTCGCTACATTACACATATGGTGAGGGCATCTCAAAGAGTTAAAAACTTCCACCCTCCAAATTGTGGTAGGAGAATTAGTTTCAATCCTAACACATCTTTTTTCAGGTGTTTCAGATTAGACAATATCACAGCCCAAGGCTTTAACAATGAGCATTTCTAATAGGATGTTGTTCTGCACTACGTTAAAAACATTTATTCTATCTGGATGAGCCCCAAAATCACAAGACTAGATAAATGCTTCAGAGAAGGTTTTAATGATCAAGTAGCACTTTTTTCCAATTCACACAGTTTATCTGCTTCTGCAACTTTTCAAATCGTCTATTTATGTATGCACCAAAACCTGAGAGTTAATCTGAGATGACTGAACAGGCTGATGGATTATTTGCTGGTTGTAACTCTGCAATGAAAGCAAGAATTGCATTGCCCGTATTTCTTGCTTGCCTACCACTGTCGAAATGGAGAACTGAGCTCCGAAATCCATCAGGCAACAAGCTGCCTATGGGGAAACTAAACAAAACAAAAAGAAGAGACCTTCCCACGGCAGCTGGGGGATGCGCATGGCAGAAGGTGCCATGGTGGTACGAATAAAGCCAGCAGCAGCACCAGAGCCGGCACAGCGGCTCCAGGACTTCATGATCACACACCGATTGTGGCACAGGTAATATTGGACATGATGGTGGTGACCGCACAAAATTAATCTTTCCAAAATACAGGCTCAATCCTTCCAAGTGCAAAGTATCTCCTCTGAGGAGCACTCAAGTTACTGAGAGCAGAGGACCAGCAAGGGAGGAGGTTACGGCTCCACAGCTGCAGGACACATCAGGGACACCCAAACGGGATGATGCAATTAAACAAGATTAAACGTAAACGAACATAGGAAGGTATGGAAGCAAAACTGTAACTTTCTGTTCAGAATAAGGAAAGTGCAATTAATTTTTTTCTATCCTCTCACTAATGAGTCCTAAGCAAACCTTATGGTGGTCTGTGATCTCACTAGCTAGTATTTAACAGAGTGCTACAAGAAGAAAAGGAAAAAAGAAGAAAAGTCCAGGAAACTATTTTGTGGCAACTACAGTAGTCTCTTACAAGTTATACAAATGACAAGAAACAGAAGATCGTTAGTAAAAAATTACAGCATAGATCAGTTCTAATAACTCAGTCTAAACAGAGCTGGGTCACTCCACAAAAGTATTAGCAGATGAGAAAAGCAGCCAAAATGCCGTTGTCTGGACCAACCAGTCCAAGGAGGCTTTGAAGAAATAAATGAAAGAAAAAAAGGATGTTGTTTCTTTTTTTATTTTTTTAAAGCATATACTTTGTGTTCTGCTCTCCTAGCTACCTTGGGAGGGGCTTCATCGGATCCTCCCGAGTCCCAGGACACGGTGACTTGCCGCCTGGACTCCATCCGCATCCGCTCCTCTTGCTGCAGCTTCTCTTCCTCCAGGATTGTACTACGGAAAACATAAATGTTGCATTTAATAAAAGTCCCGTTCAATGTCTAGCAGACCTCCCCCCGGAGCCCCTACATCTCGCAAGCAAACAAATGCTATCCAGCAAAGCGAGCGAGAACGGAAAGACACACGTCTTCTACACAGATTGGCTACATTTCCAAAAAAAACAGGACCAGGAAGAAACACTTTTGTAGGACTATCAGTGTGCCTTTAACAACAGAAACAGCAGCAAGTTTTTAGAAAGCTGTGGTTGAACTTGTAAAAAAAGTTTCTTTTTTTTTCCCCCGCTAAACTGCCACAACGGTTCAAAACAAACGAGAATACGTTCTTTACGGAAACTTGACAGAGCTTCAGATCACTAGCATTTCCTTTTTCTTGTTTCTTTTTTTTAGCAAAGCAATCAAAACAATTGCAAATACTGTGCCTTCCTCTTGCATCTCAGCCTAAGCAGGCACACCGTCAGCAAACGAAGTCAGACGGACAGAAATCCGTGGCAGCACTCACTCAGCTGCTAAATACCCAGGTCGCAAGGCTACGTTTTCAGGAGGACGAGACAGCAGGAACGCTAGCTTGCTACTTACCGCGGCTCTGCCTAGGAAAAAGAGCGTGTGGAGTTCAACGCAATGCCGCTGCCTCCTCCGCAGCGGCCTCCTCCCGGCTCTGCTATGCGGATTATCCACGTTGGCTAGTTGCCATTTGAGGACTACCCAGAGCGAAGCTTTGCAAATCGGGACTGGCAAGTTCACCAGAGCTGCCCGTCGCACGGCTCCGCGCGAGACGTGCCCGGGGCAGCCCCTTCGCCGCTCGCTATCTCCAGCGTAACGAGATGATCCCGCCACGGAGCGACTCCAGCTTCTCTGTCGCTCTGGAGTTTCTAGTAGCAGAGCGAAACCCTCAGTTTTTTAATCTGCTGCTCGGTCCGCTCTGCAGCCACCCAAATTACTCATGCAAGGGATGAGATCAACTGCAGCAACGTGCTCTAATCTGGGAACTTTCCTGCTTTGTGCAGGAATAAATTCCTGCTTGGTGGGAGAACTGTGCTTCTCACTCAGCCAAAAAAGAAAAGGAGGGAAAAAAAATCCACACCACTTTTAAAAAGCAAGGAAGCCATCTAGCCTGACGGCCGAAAAACCGAGTTTATAAGCGCTGCTGCAATTTCAATCCATCACTGCTGAACCAGCACAAGAATGCGGAACAAAAACAAAATCAGACGGGTTATTTGCAAAAGTCGTCCTGATATAACTGCTGCAGAAACACAGCGGCAGCCCGCCGGGGGGGACGAAAGAGAGTGCGAGCTTTCTATTTCAGCACACTCTCCCCTCAGAATAGGAAAATCATTTCACTCAAATATTTCTTACTCGAATCCATCAAGAACTAGCAGAAATGCTGCTTTTAAGGCTAGGTCATGCTGCAGATACTTGGCACGTAGCCCTCTGGAGCTTGAGAAATCGGCCACCACGCATCCTTAGCCAGGAACCACAGTTATGGTTTTTCCAAGAAATATCACAGGATCCCAAGTAAAAAGAAAAAAATACGTATTTTGCATAAAATGTATCTTGCAACAAGCCTTTGAAAGAGCTGTTAGGCTCTAACTGGAGCAAAAGGAATGGGGCAAAAGTCGGCTAAAAGCAGTGGACTTTTAGAGGGTGTCCCTTGCTGCTATTTATCTAGAGCCCTGCTCTTTTGTCACGGGAAGGAACCAAACGGCGTTACCCATCTACCTTGCTATCAACGCCACGGTGCCTGTGATGCCCAAGTATTTCATACAACGCAATTAAGCGCAACTGGAAGTGACAAATTTCTACTGAAATTATGGATTTTTCCCAACAGCAGCTCGGCTTTCCACCTCGCCACTCGCCTTCCTTCCCCGACGCTTCTTTGGCTGTGTCTCCGGAGGTCCTCTCCAGGCCGTCCGGTCCAAGGACGATCCTTGGACTTGGATGCCCTTGAGCGCTGCTGCCCAGAAGAGAACATGAAATGGGAACGCATCTGAGAAGCGTTACTCGGCCCAAGGCGAAGGATATAAATGACTTACAAAAATGCCTTTGTTTCTGCGACGGGAAGACCAATCCATAGATGGAGCACGCCAAGAGATATTTTTGACCTTTTCTCGGCGCAGCTGCTTGAGTACTCTGAACAGTTTATTAGAATTTGCAGAAGGTCAGGAAAGTCAGATCTAGGCATATTTTCCCAAACTGAGTATATTTTTAGCAGCAAAGACGAGCAAGCAGAGAAGCATTTATATTCATACGATTTCCCTGGCAAATCTTAAGGTGGTACGAGCGAACGTCAAGTCTGATGAAAAATTCCAACTATTAAAAGCTTGCTTAATTGATAAACTTCTTTATTTTTCAAAGAACCCTTTTACTAAAATGTGCCTGTGACATTGAAAAGGAAATATTTATTGAGAGTTTCAACGTAGGAATATGTGACATCCCGAAATGCATCCTTGTATTTCAGGAGACAAAGCAATGCCGATGTTCTCCAATACCGTGGCGTGGGGACCTTCCAGAAGTGTCGACATTTTAATGAGCCGCTTCTTTCTTTCTCTCTGCAGTTCCCAGCCACCAGAAATATTAGGCTGGATGTAGAGGAACAGGTTTTACATACTGCCCTAATTTAATACCACTTTTCTAGGGAGATTATTCCTAATGGTCGCTGTCAAAGAGCAAAAGGCTAACAAACTGTTTTGCAGCCTACATCATGCGTATCAAGCATGTGCTTAAAAAAAAGGGGGGGGGGGAAATGTTGGCAGGATGCTACAAAATGGCAAGACTCTAGAGCTGTCCTTCTTATCAGTTTTTCTTCTATTAACAAGCAATGCTGCAAGAGCTACAGCAAAGATGGTCACAAAAAGCCCCAAGTCCAATCTTCATCAGTTAATTATCTTACTGTTGTCATTAAAACAGATTTTAAGACCATGAATCAGTCGTTTCTTCTATGTTATTTTACATTATTTGCAGAGCTGTATCTGTATTTAGTATGTGATTTTCCAGCAGGGCCATCCGCTCTGTTAAAATCTGTGCTTCTTCATCAGCGACCAACAGAGGGCCCAACGGACAATCTTATCACAGCAGTGATGAAACCGCTCCTTAATTTGCTCCTTTTAGTAGAGAGGAGGAGATAGCAACGAGTACCTGATAGAAAATGCACTCAATGCTGCAATGAAACATCACTGAATTATATTAGGAGGCTCGGAAGTAAAATCCTACCTAACATCGAATGCAAAAAACAGTTTTAACACAATTACCAACCAAAGGGACATTCGGGGCGCCACACTTGCAAGCACAAGCCTGGAAGCTGACTTATAAGACAGCCTACGACTGTATTGGTGCTACCTTCGCAATACACCACCTGCGGCTTATTGAGCATGTAAAGACAGCAAAGAAGAGAGGAAGAAGCGAGGCTGGAAATCCACAATCCATCTATTTGCTTCTGTGCTTGCTCTGAAGACTAATTGATCCCTATACACTTCTTTGGACCCATATGCATAAGAAAAACACCCTGCTTTCTTACTACCCTAACTATACAAATTCTACAGAAATCAGCCTCTTCATGGGGCACAAGCAGCTGCAAAAACTGTTTGTGCAAAGCAGATGTTAGTATGAAATAAGTAAAGCATCAAATAACAAACTGAGAACACATGAGATGTTTATGCTCCCATCAGTTCTATTTCAGACGCAGAAAGAAAGTTTTTTTTCCCAAACTCATGGACTTCTGTCGTTAAAACAGAGAGGAATGTTGCGGTGCTGTATCATTGGCTTCAAGCATATAACTAGCCTGCTCTCAGCTTGAAAAACCACCCTGGAGAGGATCCAGAAAGAGCAGCAGAAACAACACACAGAAAAGGCCACCAGGGAAATGGCTTGTTTTCGCAAGTTCATGGGAATTTGAGTTCTGAAACCCAATCTTTCCTAGTTGCCTGAGATTGCCGCATCATAAGGGAACTGGCAACCTTTCCAACAAAAGGCGGACTTTGTGCGGCGCAAAGAAGCCCTAAGGACCACAGTAGAGAAAGGTCACCCATTTGGCATGGCAGAAAAGTCTCTGCTCTGGTGAGAAGAAAATGGATTGTAGGCTTGCTGTGGCCCCAGAAGAGAGCTTGTCCTCTAAAGACTGCTTCAAATCACGTAGCATCACAAGAGGAGCAAAAATAATCCTCCCTCAGTTCACCTTTCAGCTAGAGTGAGTCAATCATTTAGGTTGGAAGATCTCCTGGAGGTCTTCTGGAGGTCTCCAGTCCAGTCTCCGGCTAAAGCAGGGCTGATGAAGGTCATGTCACTGAGGCTGTTTCCAGCCAAGGTCTGAAAGTCTCCCAGCACAGATACTCCAGTATTTCCAGGGGACCTGTTTCAGCACTTAACTGTACTCACTGGGAAAAACATTTGTTCCTTTACACCCAGTTGGGATTTGCCTTGCTGCAGTTTGAGACTTGCTTCTTGCCCTTCAGCTGTGCGTTTCTCAGAAGAGTCAGGCTCTGGGACATTGGTCTGTCCCGTTATTCTGGTGACACCTCTCCTGCCCTTCACTTTTCCCCTCTGTCCGCTCCGGACTCATGCTGCTACAAGCACTGCTGCCATTGCTCTCCCTCCGAGTACAGGCTACATTTACTTCACTGTCTGCATAATAACTCTCACTCTGGATTTATTTTCCCTCTCCCCTTGTTGGTGAGATACTCGCTTATTATGTAAGTTCTCTGTGAGAAGGACCAGGTCTCTCTGTAGTCATGCAAATTATTAGTCTATGCAGGAGCTCCAGGCGCAGCAGGCAGTGCAACAGCATGACATCGTAAGACAGAGGAAAAAACTTAAAGGTAGCTACGAGTTGTCCTGCTCTGAAGGAGCATCATAATTAAGAGTAAAATTATCACTTATTTTAATCACCTATGAATCATTCTGTATACTTGAACATCCAGTGAGGGCCCAAATTGTTTTATGAAAATAAAATACGCCATAAAGCACAACTCTGAAACCAGGTGGAACATAACCATGAAGTATTTGGCAGCGAATCACAACAAAGCCACTCGTGGATTTTTAGCTGTGGAAAACTTAAACATTGCTTTCAAGGCTAACGTTGACTTAGACAAAATTAACACTGAGCTCTCAGAAGATCGCAAAGGTGATCCCAAAATTACATGTGCCTATACAATATCTTTGAGATGTTTCAAAGTTTAAGTAAGCTGGAGAAACTGAGATACGGACACGGGAACCAATCACTGCAAAATAAATTAGTGTGCAAATTAAGCCTGGTGTCACACGCATGTGCTCATACTTACTCCATGATAAATGTGAAGCAGTCCACCCCTGCTTTATAGAGGGGAAAGTCATTTCTAATTAACCACACGGCATTTATTGCAGGCTACAAAATGGCATGGGGCAACCTGTGCGCTACACAGGCTCACCCGGCATGCTGCAAATCACATTTTGAGGTGCGGGGTGGAAAAGCGATTTCTGAAACTAGCTTTCAGCAATACTCACTTCAAAATTTTGCAGGTGCTACTGACAACGTCCACATGCCCAAATCAGGGCATCTGCTTTGAAAGCTGATGGTTCATTTACTTCAGAAATGAGACATTTCTACCCAACACTGTGACAACTACACGTTTGATTAAGTAATCACTCCGAATTCTGTCTACCACTAGTCCTGAGGACTGTGGCATACGTATCTGAAGTTATAAACAAATTGCTAAAAATCTGGAATTTGGGAGAGAAAGGTGGTGATTCATATTTGCAGTTATGTGCATTTATCGCCCAGTCTGATTTTCTTCATTAGATAAGGTCGGGGTTTCCAAAAGCGTACCAGCGAGCCGCCCCGCTGAAGATAAAGTGAACACACGGTCTTTCATTTTCCAAGGAGGGAAAACATTTTAACAGAACGTACAGCCAAAATAAACATCTTTGAACAAGGAAACCATATATCACCCTACCTGAGCTGTGCTTTGAGTTCAGTAAACCTGGGTCGCCGGCTGGGGTCATACGCCCAGCACTTGGTCATAAGGCTGTAGAGGGTGGGAGGGCAGTTTGGAGGCATCGGCAGCCGCTCGCCGTTCTCGATGCGACCGATCACGTCGTTGTTCTTCACCCCTTGGAAGGGCTTTACGCCGTGCATGAGGATCTCCCACATACACACGCCTGCGAAACACAACACATCTTCCCAAGGTCAGCGGAGGAGGAGATCGGTATCGAAACGCCACCTCCCCTCCGCCAGCCAAACCAAAAATCCCCAAGCGAGCACAGCCTGCGCCTGAAGCGAAGAAAAGAAGTTTTAGAACAAATTGCAACTGAAACAGAGGACCAAGGAAGACAGACCTTCTTTAGGAGTAGCTACGGCCAGCAATACGCCGTATTAGGAACCCACCCGCTGCCCTTCGCTCGACTCGTACCGGTGAAGACCGCGACAGCTTCTGAAATGCAGAGTGGGTGACTCAGCTCTGGCGTACGGGCGGCCCGCCCGCCCGTCTGGCTACGTTTCGCCCGTCGTGAACCGCGCCGGGCGCCCACGCCCAAACCTGCGCTTTCGCGAAGCTGCGCGAGCTGTATTTGCTTTGCCCTCTGACTCGTTCCAGCTGGCTCGTTTCGACTTGCAGTGGGTATTTTTGCTTTGAGGGTGCTTTAACGCTGGCATCCAGCCAAATTTTTGGCGTGGAAACTATGCATTAAAATAGTTTCTGTTGAAACCGCGTTAAAAGCACAAAGAGAAAACCGGTGTGCCGGTTCAAGATCAGCTGGCTTGCTCCAGAGACTTAGTTTTTCAAACTCTAACTGTACTCACGTTTTCTTCAAACTATTTTACACCTGATAAAAATCACGTATGTTTAAAATCACGTATGCTTAAAAACGTTCAGACTTGATTTTTTACAGAAGCTGAATCCTTATTTGTTTGTCCTGCTCTTCTTTCAGGCCCCGGCACCTTCGTTCCTTCATACGGCCTGTCTGTGTATTGTCCATCTCAACCAGCAGCCTCTGAAGCTCCAGCTGGAGCACAGGAGACCAGATTCATACCCAAACTTACATATTCAAAAAGAATCAAGGCTTCAGGACATTCCCATTACTTTTTTTTTTTTAAACTCAGCCTCTGGTCTGCTTTCTAAGCTAGCAAGAGCTATGAAAGCCAAATTAGGTGAGACTTTAACATTAAAGGTCTGGAACCTGGACAAGACCCAGGCTGATTATGCATCAGGCAGGGAAGCAGGCAGACTGCAGCAAAGGAAAAAGTGAGAATATAAAGCAGAAGCAGCAAAAAATAGTGATATGTCAAAAAGACACCAGAGACAAAACCAACCTACAGTAAAGAAATCTCTGTTATGACTCTGCCCTAACTTCCCTGTACCTTCACTTCTGGCCACTTCTTAGTGCAGGTGAAAAGGCACATGAAACTTTAGACTTGAAGAGCAGGAAAAAAATGATACAGAGATGGAAAATGTCCAGGAAGAAACTGCATGTTCAGAACGCACAATAAAAAACACAGCCAATTCTCTGGAAATTATTCATCTTACATTAATTGAAATGAAACCCAGCTTCTCCAATAGGACATTTAAGAAAAGCAAACAACTGGTATTCGCTTACCAAACATCCACACATCGCTAGCTGAGGTAAACCGTCGGAAGTTGATTGACTCTGGAGCCATCCATTTGATGGGCAGTTTTCCCTTGGAAGCTGCAGGGGAGGCAAGAGCGGGAGGCCGTTATCTCTGCTGCGGAGCTCAAACGCAGGTGATGTTCTCGTGCAACAGGGCAAAACCTCTTTCTAGTGAAGCTCTTCAACCCTCGTGCTTTGCCCAAGATATTTCTGCTCAGCCCAGCTGGCAGCTCCTCTCAACAGCGCAAAGATCAAAGATTTTTTCTACTAAATCTCTGCAGCCTATTGCTATTTGGAGTACGCAGCATATAATGACAGGACAAACTCATCACGAGTCTCTGTAGGTAACCTTGAGCTCACTGCAGGCTAGTTAGGTTATGCCATGAATATGAACATTATCTCTAACAAGCTTCACATGTGGATAATCTAAAAACCACAAAGTGAGCACCATAAGCTTGTCCTAAAAACCACAATTTTACCTGTGCATGAATTTCCTAAGTTTTGCAATTGAAAACAGATCCTGTGATTCTCCTTTTCGAAACATGCATGAAGGAATTTCCTGCCATCTATTAATTGTTCAATAGTTTGTCTTTTTATACAATTACAGCAGCTAGACCAAGAAAATCTGGCTAATTCCTTTTGACAACAAATCAGTATCGTGAGAAGCAAGCGTGTTCCCACTGGCCTGCAAGAGAAATCCAGAGCATCAACTTACCTTTATAGTAAGTACTGTCTTCCATATATCGGGATAAACCAAAATCTCCTAATTTCACACAGTCAGTGGCAGACACCAGCACATTTCTAGCAGCAATATCCCTGCCAAATAGAGGAGACACTATTTCCAGTCATTGAAAAAACGTAAAGTGGTAAAATATCATCATCAACAAAAGAATATCTATTAAATCCCAGAAGTATCAAACTCCTTGGAGAGGGTCAAATTATTTTCTAATCATGGTTTAGCTGTCCATGTAGAGAATAAGACTACATAATATTTTCTACTGATAATGAAAAGCTTGCAGAAATACTGTAGTATATTTGATCCTTATAATAAGTAATAACGACCAGCCAAAAATATAACTGTCAATATCAGAGAAAAAAGTTGTATTCTTCATTTATTTAAAGATCACAGGCTAACAAATTTAGGCACTTAGTCCTAGCAACAGGGATATGCACGTACACACACTCACACACACACAGAATTTAAAACACACTTAAATTCAAAGGAATAAAAATTAACACACCCACCAAAAGGGAAATTTAGGTTCACCTTCTGGTTGAGCAAGCAGCTTATCGCATAAACATCTTGTTTTCCCCATTCTTTACTTAAGAAGCCAGCTGCCCTTTGTTTTGCTTTTTTGAAGATTTGGAAGATTAGAGATGACTTGCACTTTGGGAAAACATGATGCAAATCAACAACTCCGCTGAAAGCCACCCTTCCGATGAAGGCCAGGCAGCATCTCCAGGTCAATCTAGCAGAGGGCCAGCAGATGTCACTCTTGAAAAGGGCGTCGTTTTGGTTGCAGAGCCTCAAAAAATAGCCAACGTCTAATATTGAGCCTGACATAAAACGGGTAAGGAGATTTTAGGAGGGTCCAAGCATTGCTGCTGCACATCCATCAGGAGAAGTCAAGGGAAAGAAAACAGCAGGTAAGCTTCAAAGCATGCAACTACGTATTGTAAATGTTCGTCTTCACTCAAGCAAGTTTGCCGACCATCTAGGACACTTCTTACATCCAAAAAACCATATATATATGCACACACAGACATATATACATAAGATCTTACCTATGTACAAATCTCTTGCTCTCTAAGTAGGCAAGCGCTGTACTAAGCTGGTAAGCGTAGAGTATCAAAGAGGCCAGATCCAAGCTGTATTTTCTTACTTGTAAAAACGATCTCAACTTTTTGCACAAAAAAGAAAAAAAGGAAAGAATTCATGACGGAAAGATAAAATATTAGAACAAAGCATACCTTGAAGTGGAAAGTTTACCCAAGTACCAACTGACATGCCCTCCCTTTGGACCGGAGGAGAAAACAAAACCAACTGTCATGCAGAAACATGACACTGGGTGAAAACCAGACAGATTTTTTTGTGTGTGAAAACTGTTAGCCGAACCAAGACGAAATTTTTGCATTGCTTTCAGGAATTTGCACTGCTTTTTGAAGACAAAATACGTATGCTGCTGCTGGTCCAGACTCAAGCACTCCTGGTCTTTTCATGCATTCTTCCCTTGAAAACTGCTCATTTTTGGCCTAGATGATTTCACAAAGTAGCAGTATATGGCCAATATGAATACCAGTTAGATTAGTATTGTTTTGGCAGCATTAATTTTTATCTACATTTTACATTTGCTAAAATACCCAGCTTTAGCTCAGAGTAGCTCAGAGCAGTCAATGCAGACTTGTAATAAACTATACCTTGGGTATAAGGCAATTAAGACCTAATGGATTCTCCTTTTAAAATTAATACAAGGCTTTGAAAACAATTTGAGTACTGGAAAAGAGATTTGTAAATTCTCGAGAGGAGATGACCTCTCCAGTATAGCTTTTCTGTCCCTTTTCTTTCTTTTCTCTTTTTCAACTTGGACAACTGTATTGCAGTTTGATAATTAAAATGAATGTCTTATAATGCCAAAAGAAAAATTACTTCATCTCGAACATTCAGAAGCATGTGGCTCAAAGAAAAACAGTCAATTATAAAAGCTGAGATCCAGGTCTGTTTAAACCATCCATCCAAAAGACATAATAATGAGGAAAACCATCTTTTCTAGGGTCCCTGCTGCAGAGACTGGACAGAAAATAATCACAATAAATTCAGTGTTCACAGGGAAAAAGAAGCATCACTCAGGAAGCTACTTTCCAAAAGGTGAAAAACTGTAGTTTTAACTACTGTCAGTAAAACATTATGAGCTCTCTTTGCCCATGAATAGCAAAGATGCTCACAGTTTTCTCCAATTCTTACACACAACACAAGCTGCTACCGCCATCTTTTAGGAATAAAAGATATACTATATAATTTCGCCTGAAGAAGGTATGCTTGGAAATGCTGTTTAAATGCTATCTCAAAATCGTTGTCTTGCTTGCCACAGGTCTCATTCTCACTCTGGAAGAGCAACTGAGGTTCTCTGAAAATCATGACTAAATCACTCTGAGCTGCTGCAGTTCCCTGAGTGGAGGGGTTAGGCCAAATTCTGCTGCTCCTGAATCCACAATTCTGCACACAGTCACGGTACCACGTTTGAGGAGTTTGCCTCCAAGCAAATTTTCAGACCCCTTTGCATTAGCATCAAGACGTTTGTACAAAAGTACGAGCTAAAAGGGTGAAGACCAAAGACGGATGAGAATTTTCCATACCTCTCCAAGTGTACAGAGCTCCATGATGATCCAAACTGGGTTTTCCGTAATCACTCCAATGAGCTTCACGATGTGAGGATGATCGAACTGACGCATTGTTACTAAAAGGAAAAAAAAATTAAGTTAGTGCTTTACATAAAACCTAACTGCTAATGCAATGCATATATATATGTGTATATATATGTATATATTATTGGCAATAAAACAACTCAGTTGAGAAGCTTTTAGTCTATAACTGAGCCACCAATAGCCAGGAGAGACAGTAACAATTCTGTGGGACTTCAGACAAGTTCTCACAAGCCGTAATGTCTGCTCATTGGAGATTCTGCATCCTGTCTGCTGACAGCTTGAGACCCTGCTTGCTCGAGCAGCTCTATCTACCCTCCACTTGCAAAAAAAGGGAACTGCTGTTAAAGATGCGAGTCAAGCTCTCGGGCTCTTCCACCTTGTCGGACCTATCAACCCAGCTCGTGACCTATTCACTCGCACTCTTCCTCTTGGAAGGCGAGGAAGGAATATATAGTGGGTATCATTCAGTAGCTGAAAAAAAACCGCGTGTCAGTTGATGGCGTAAAAGCACCATCTCCTTTAATGGTTATGTTCCCATCTGATTTTATTTTCTATGGGCTTAATTAACTTTTCAGGCTCAGCAGTGCAGTCGCAGTATAGCTGATGCACTAAGATGGGCAAATGCTTATTGATGCTGTGCAGAGGTGCATTCAGTAGATTAAGCAAAACATCAGTCTTCTGATGAAGTTTTTACTGTCTGACATACACATGACAAATATCTTAAATTTAATCTTAAGGTAGTATCTCTTTTACATTTACAGTTCACAATATCAACAGAAATACATGGTATTTCCACAACTGAAAAGTCTGATTCAGCTTCAAAACTTGGACAGGAAGAAAACCCCCATATTTTTGTTTTTAATTAATCACAAATTAATCTAGCAAAAGCAGCAGGTGTTTTGGGATTTCCTACTCTGATGAGCTCAGAAGTACACTGGCACACTGCAACCATATAATCAATACATTTCGTAACATCTCAAACCACCAGAAAAAACTTTTTGATAATTCTATTTATAAGACCTAATCTCATAATAGTTCAGTAACACATCATATTGCAAGAAAACCTATATGGACACATGTGAGACTATACTCTTCAAAATATTAATGTACTAGGAATAATACAGCAAAGCCAATAAAGCAGACACCCCTATCAATCGAATAGTTTAACACATTAATAAAAAGGAATAAACAAAGGACCGGATGGTGAAACATCAACCGGGCAATAACAACTGGTAAAATATTACATAGAATTGAAGCTGGATGCCTAAATCCTTCAAATTTGCCCGCCTTTCCTCCTTTTTGAATTAAAGAGGATTTCAGAGTGGCAGAGGGAAGCAATTTCTGGCATCCTGAAAAAGGATGCATTACTAAACTAGAATCTCTGAATCCAATTTCATTATTAAAATCTTTGTAAATAAAGTATATATTCCAAGAGAAACCCCAGTCATGTAGTTTTAGGGTTCTCCTACGCTAATCAAACTCAGAGCAGTTTTGAATATGATTTAGAACATGAAAACATTGCTTCATGGACGTAAAAAGAAGCAGGAATAGAGTTTGATTAAATCAAAAATTAAAAAGCACTAGTTATCCATCTGCTACGCTGGCATTTCCTGATCGGCCAAGCTCAAAGTACAATAAGGAGTCCTTGCGCACGCGTAATTATTTTCTAGACTGTTAAGAATCAGCAGTATATCTTTGACTGCGAAGTTATTACCATGAGCAATGGTATTTACTTTTCCAACAGCTAAGAATGTAATTGAAAAAAAAAAGATAATAAATTAAAAAAACCCCTAACATTTAAAAAAGAAAAGCACACGTTTTCTTTATGCATAGTCATTAAAAAATCCTTGAACTCAGGAACAGTCAGTAAGAGTATCCTGTTACATGCAGCCTGAAGCAATGATTTTACTCATGTAACACAATAGCTCTACAAGGTTTTCAGCAATACAGTAGCGGAGGATAATAGGCAAAAATTAAGGTCTGTGTCTCATATATCATTTGGCTTACAAATGCCAAAGAAATCAGTATCTATAACATTCTTTTAGAAGTTCTGCACTAGTATCCATCTCAGTGAGATTTATAAACACTTGCAGAGTTTATAACATTCTCAGAAATTCAGAGAGCCTTTCTCCATGTATGAAAGCCACTGTTTGAGGAATTGCAGTATTTGTGGGCAACTACTTTGGAAATGGGCTCATACCATTAAAATGTTAAATTCCAAATCTTCCAAACAGATCGCTTTTAGACATAACATTTTAGCAAACTTTGTTAACAAACACAACATCCTGACTTTCTAAAGGTGGCGCGATATGCTCCAGCAAGTGCTACGGTTCTTTTAACTCCTTAGAGAAAAAGCAGGAAACAGAGGATGAGATCTCTAACACGCCAAAACTGCTTATGAAGTCTTAAAGGAGTTGGACATCACTGCTTACTTTAGGAAAATCAAATGATTACATATAGTCATATACATGGGCAATGCCAAGACATAAAACAGTCTGGCACATATTGCAGGAGAGGACAAAACTCATGCTATACATATATGTATATAAGCTCATACTAGCTAGCTAGATAGATATAAAATTTATTATTTACATATTTTTATAACGTGTTTTTTATATATAAAACATTTAAATTAATATCGGTAGCTTGTGGCACAGATGGCTGCAAAGTCTTTGCCAGGACCACTTACAGCAGCTAGCCCCAAAGAAGCATTTTAATACTCACAGGCTTCTTGTAAGAACTTTTCTCTAACGCTGTCTGAAGTGCAGTTTTTACATGTTTTGATTGCAACAGCCATAGCTGGATTTTCCTGAAAGACAAAAATTTACAAGTAACTGAAATACAGCCCATCACAAACTCATTCCTTTAAAATTCTAGCAAAGCTATTCAAAAGAAAATGACTAATAACTAAAATATCTTCAGTTAAGAAACTACATTTTGAAAGCATCAGTATGTTAAAACTTAGAATAATATTATAATCAAGGTAGTGAGTGTACAACATCTACATCGAATGAAACGAAGAAAAATTTCACCTATTTTAAAGTATTGTACTCCATATAAAATTAAAACAAGGCGAAGTTTAACTGCATAGTACTGTACATTTTCTAGTGCTGCTGAAGACAGTAAACTATGACAGTATTTAGCAAAGCAGAGGAAACGAGTAGACTGAGAAATGTCCTTGGCTTATGCAAGCAGGCAGCCTGCAAAGCCAACTAACAGATTTTGTGAGGCTTCTGCAGGGCAGAGACTGGCTGTAACTTTGACTGACCGAAATTCTTTACGGTAAGCAGATTGCTAACGGGATCCGCGGTAATTAAACTTCTCAGCTGAATCCTATGAAAGAACATTTCTCCTCTGCAAAGCAGCTCTAGGTGCTCGTGCTTCATTAGCCCCTGCGACACCCCCCACCCGATGCTATCTTTAAATAGGAGGGTTTAAACGCAGGCGAGGTGAGGTTTAACTTCTCGTCTATCTAGTGCATCCAAATTTAATGGTAAACCCTTACTAATTTCCCTTTGCATATTTGAGTGCCTGACACATTGTAAAAAAATTATGAATAAAAGCAATCAGCAGGTTACCACTTAACAAGCTCTTACTATGCCCAGGAGGACTGAACAAAATGCATTTTTCTATTGATGAAAAGGAAAGACTGAGATGGAAAGCATTTTCGAAATGGTATTCCTTAAAAAAGGGGACTTCAGTTGGTTTTATAGAGCACTAGATTTATCTACTCTGCCCCAAGTTCAGCGAAACATTACTTGTCAGTTAACTTGGATAGGATTATATGAAAAATAAGGACACACCTTAATGCAAAATATGTCAGCACTGCTTCTATATGAAGGTGCCAGAACAGACTTCAAACCTGGACAGAATATTTAACATTTTTGCCTGCACAGGACCCAACCACATCCAGGAAGCTAATCAGTTTTTACTGGACAACACTTCCTGAGGTCAATGGTGTTTTTCTGAAGTTAGAGCTAGGTTGTGGCATACATGAATTATTAGTTTAGCTGTTAAAACACCACCCCCTGAATCCTTTCAAATAAGAAATGGATGTGTTCACTTGAAATGTGTAGAAATCTTAGTCGTTATAACCTTGAAATCTTCTGTTGAAGTTAAATAATTTTACAACTTTCTCTTGTGTATTTCCACAGAGTTAATCCTTCATTCATCTAAATCACAATTTTAATCTTTGCGATTGCATTCTGGAAAAACACATGAGCACCAGGCTAAAGTACATGAGTCCTGCCAACCTCTCCGGTCTCAGTGGGGTGACTCTTTGGCTGGATCAATGACCAACTATTCTGTATCTTCTCTTTCAGGGCAACACCGTAATTTATTAAGATATTAGCTTCTTAGCGAGAGATATAGTTAGACGCTCATTGTAGAAACAGCCACGTTGGTTTTAAGGTTGTTGCTTTGTTGTAGGTTACTGCCCTTCCACTAGAGCGACCAGGAAAGTTCTCCTATTTCAGCGCCGAGGTCAGGCAGATCAGCTTATCCTGACACAAATGGCAGCTTCTGCACTTAATGTCAAACCTAAAGCTAACTTAGGTTTACCATCCATAAATACGGTGTCAAACTTCTGACCAGGCTCTGAAGCTTTGGATGCCCAACAGCAGAGAGTGGCCAAGGGCACATGCGCTTACCATGCTCGGACACACTCAAACCAAAGACCGAGCAAGCGTACGGTTGGGGTTAAAAGCAGTGACTTGCAATTTGGACTTAGCCAGTGGCTTTCGTATGGGCTGGAATAATTCACTTGGCTATTTTCATTTATTTCTTGATGGGGATATAGAGCAGAGTGACTACCCAGGAACGAGGAAGTTTTCTACATCAGCTCAAACGTGGAGAACATGCTGTACGTGCTGATTATTCTTATGAGTAAATCACAGTCAATATTTGCTTCTCCTAGTGGACTCAATCCAAGGCATATAAGATGCACACAGTACTTTTTTAACTTTTATTATTTCAGAAGTGACACTTACTGGACTCATGTAAACTCCCTGGTGTACGTCTCCAAACTGTCCTTCACCAATGCAGCGCCCCAGTTCAATTCTCTCCCTTTGAATTTCGTAATCCCTGGCTGCAAGAATATAAGGCACTTAAAATACCAAATTTCTGACAAAGGGCAAAGAAATAATCCACAAGATACCAAACTCAAAGTAAGTCACTCAAATGTCTCACGTATGAATAACTAAGATTAACATCTGCTGCATATACAAATACTGTATACACACAGTGGAATTCTCTTAAACAAATGTTTGAATCAAAGCAAAGAAAAAGGAATTTTGAAACTTAATTTGCTAAATTGACTGCATTATTTATTTCAATGCAATAGATATAATTAAATCCTTCTTAATTACAGCTAATAAAAGACGAGGAACACAAACAGCCTAGGACAATATGGAATGCATTAAATACAGCCTGCGCACACATGCTTTTATACGTTTAAGAGAACTCCACTGTGGGGTATTTTAGATCTCTGAACCATCAAATGAGCCAGGAGAATTTTTAAAGAGGTAACTGCGAGAAAAAAATATGGAAACAACACCATGGCAAATACAGATCAAATGAAAGAGCAAAATTTTGAGTGCACTACACTTCTATCAGCATATAATTGAAATGAAATTGATATGATGTTTTGTGACTTATGCAATTTTGTTCACTTTGTGGTTTAATAGAGTGGGGATATTACTGATAAAAATGGCTCACTACTTCATAAAAACATTTAATCAGTTGCAATTGAATTACTTCACTTGCAACTTAATTTCTAGCAGACATGGAAAAATATTTCAGGAATAGCAGAAAAACACGTACAGTATGTTTTCACCTCTTCTATTATTCAGAGAAAAAAATTATAAACAACCAGCTTAGACTTCATGACTGATTAGTTTACGGCTTCATTAACACTACAAAAATAATGTCTTCTAGCTGGATAGCAAAGCAATAAATGTCTTTTTCATCTCTTGTTTTAGATACTGCATTTTCCTCTTTAAAATCCCCAAGCTAGCTGGTTTAACGATAAATAAATAATGCTTATTAAATGAAAGTGAATAGTAAACTGAAAAATTCCACATCATTCCAAACTGCAAGCACACAGGGATGGGTAAAGGGTCTCCTGTTACCTTCATCTATTCCATAGCTTTCTGCAGTGCAATTAAGAGAAAAATCAAACGCTTACTTAGAGATAGCTTCTTAAAATTAACAAGACAAGGACAAATATTTTTCAACATTTTAAAAAAAACCTGAAGAAATAACATATTGAAGCAATTTCAAGTTTACATTAACAGAAGTCATGGGTCTGTTCTTGTGATCTTTTCTGGCTCAGTCCTTCGAGAGCTGAACACCTGAATCCACTTTAGTGCAGCAAAGCACTGAATGATTTTCACTTCAACGGTCCATCTCATGGGCTCTCGGTTGAAGGCATACTTAAGTGTTCAGCATCACCCAGGGCTGAGCTCACAAGGAACTACTTACATGAGAACTTAAGTGAAAAGATTGCAAAAAAATACATATAGAGTTAATATGATGACACATAATAAAATATACAATCTATCACAGTATCTTTTGATTCTGCAACTATTTTAGTAGAGTCACGTACTGACTTACTGCATGACATTCAAAACACGTGTTCGTTTTTGGAAAACATACATATTCTTGCTTTTCAAGTATTTTCCACAATAGCATACTGTTATTGTAAATGCTGAAATGATTATGAAACGTTCCTCCCCTGTAAGGGAGATTCTCAAAATCCTTAAATACATTCACTGTTCTCCAGGTGATCATGGTATCTATCACCTTATGACCATCCTGCCCTCTCATCATAGGCAAACCTGACATTTCTGCAGGTCTGGGTACCAATCACCTATTTCTAGAGAAATCCTAGACTGCCAGAACCCAACCGTAATGTGCAGACACAACTTTTAACATCACAGCGCTAGGCTTTCTTATTAACTTAATTAACCTTAACATTCCAGTTTAGGATTACGCTCTAATTCAAATATGCCGGAAGACAAAATCCTTGCATTGGCTAGTGCAGTATCTTTGACTTCAAAAATGAAGACTCGGAAAAACTGTGCATTTTTTAGGTTCCTAAAGCCTTTCATCTTTACAAAACTACATGTGGTACGGATGACTCTCTTCTATCAAGGAATTAGAGCAGCAAGTCTATCACAGAGCAGGGCTGAGATACAGCTGCCTCCCAAATTGTTTGCTCTTATCAAAGAAATTATATCCACTCCTTTTTCTAAGCATGTATTCATCATCGTAATTAAAAATCCTGCATTTTGAGATAAAAAAGGGATTTTACTGTAAAGTCTTTGACAACAGCAAAACTTGTTGCAGAACTTGGTGCCTTTGCTCCAGAAGCTGAACTTGAAAGACCCCGAATGCATGAATTTTCAGAACATCTTTCATGATGAATATTCTTCTTTGCACACATATTACTTAAAGCTGAAATACAAGATTTGGTCCCCGCTAAACCTAAGAAGCTGTCAGACAAAAGTTCCCAAGTTAACTAGCATACTTACTTGATGGCATTGTATAAGTATCTTCTTCATCTATAATCTCCGCATAGTCATCTGTTTCTGTAAGGGAGGAATTAAAGAGTTTCGGGAAAAGCAAGTGAAAACAAACTCAACCTTTTTACCACTGTCTCCCATTTATCAATGCTGATACACCACAACCCCCAACTTCACCGCTGCTGGGAGGCATTTACAATAGCATGACTTCAACTTGCTCATGCATGAATTACTTATGGAAGCGATGATGACTTCAGTGCCCATTCTACTACATCACGTAGATGCATTTAACAAGGAATAAAAGGAGAATTCATTTGTATTCTAAAAAAGTGTAAGTTCTGTAACTGAAACCAAGCCATCTCAACTGCTGACTTAAAAAGAAAATCTTTTTAACAGCAAATTCCCACCACAAAAAAGAGAAAACAATGGTGTTAATGGATAGAAACAGCAAATATCAACAGGTTAAATTCCTTTATTCTCAGTGAAGTGTGAATAAAGGTGTGCTAGTTTTGGTCTATCTAACACGCAGAACGGACAGTGAAGATGTTCCAGGGCGGTATCTATCTACAGTCAGTGTGGCCAGGTGAATAATTTTCCATAGATTCTCTTAGAGCAGAAAGATCCCTCAAGGTCACACTCTTGCCTCACACCCTTTCTCCCTCTACTGATCTTCATTTTCCTTGTTTAATAGAAATTCACTCCAACAACTAGCCAATTTTGACATCAAGAATCAACCCCTCACAGTTAGTTTTTGGAAAGCATGCGTTGTCAGGTTTTCAGAAAAATGACTCTTTTTCTTCCTTCAAGACTTATTATTTTTACATCATCAGTTCTCAAAATGATCTAAATGGTGACAAGTCCTATCCGAAGAGCCTCCTCTTGCTCTAAAGAGTTTCCAGCATGAGTAGGTCACTTCCTAACAACCAGATAAATTCTCACTCTGGTTGACAAACCCAATCCCCAACAGCGAGAGGATTTTTCACTGCAAGGCTGTTAAATTCTATTCGCCAACTTTCTTTAAATACATATAAAGGTCCTCAAAACTGAACAATCTCAAGTCCGCTACGTGGTTTCCAGGGTTGGTTTTAGCCGATCAAAGCCAGGGCTGCCTCTGAAAGGCCTGATTCGCTCCCCCTTTTCCCCACCTCTCCAGGACATGTATAGTCCTACTCCTCCCTGGTATCATTTCTAGAGGCTGAGTGTCTGAGTGGTGAGTGGGATGAAGCCAGAGAGAGAGTGGAAAGAAGGATGGGATGATCCCTTTTGATGGCTGCCCTCAGTCCAACCAACTTAAGCCAACTCTGAAACCCAAGCAAGGCTCCTAATTATTATAGAACTATGTAAAAAAGAGGCTTCATTTTCAAACAGCATGAATATTTGACAATTAGGAAATTACAGGTTGCCTGTAACCTTTGAAGTTCAACACACTTTAGGGATTAACTGTAGATTTATGACCCTAACTTGGCACTATTAGAAAACAGATAAATAAAGCCTTCTTTTATCAAATACCCATGGGAATATATTGTATCTTGCAAAAACAGAATGAGGAAATCCTATGCCACTCAAGATATTTGCCAAGCAATTTTTGCTATGCCATTTATAATTTTTGCTAGGCAAATAGAAAATAGATTTCTATTTAGGACCTGGTAAAAGAGAGTCAGGTAATGAAAATCCAGTGTATTATAATGAAAGTGCACAAGGCTAAGCAGGCAGCATACCCCAGTGGAAAGAAAGAAGCCTTTTTGGGGGGGGGTATTTTTTTTCTTCCCTATACTATAAACTTACTTTTTGTGAGAAATAAGGCCGAGTTTGAAAATAAAAAATAAGCACCCATCTTAAAGAAAACATTAGAGCGACAGCAACATAATTGGGATAAATCATTCTGCTTTCCTGTCATATTATGGTGAGATATTTTTAACTTGTTAGGCCAAGCGTGATATATATATATGTGTGTGTGTATATATACACATACACACACATATACATATATCACGCTTATATATACATGCATCAACTACCTTTATAAGCTATTATTTGAGGCAGATAGTAGAGAGTACTTTATATAGCCATGTAATGAATGAATGAGTGAGACTAGAAACAGCTTCAAGAAGAATTAAAAGAACCTGGGCACTAGAACTGGTGCAACGATGCTCATTAAAAAAAAAGAATCAAAACATTTGTCACACTAGATTATGGAAGAGTGCTTACCAAATGTGATAAATGGCTTGGCCTGTTCATCCTTCCGTTTTAATTAAAGACGCTCATTCATACTAAAGGCATTATCAGAACGCTGCAGCCCACCTTACAGGCTTTTGATACATTGCCCAAAACCGTACTGAAGCTGGAAGGGTCTTCGGTTGGCCAATCCGAATAAATTAAATGTAGTCAATTAACAAATGTTCCTTGGTACACATTTAATATTTGGGAGAGGAATATATAGTTCAGAAGTCAAAAAACAGCTCCCACGTATCTCCATTCTTTCTGGGAATAGGAGGAAAATTTAATGAAGGAGTAACAGTGACAAGTGCTTAACGTGTTCTGCACCGAAGACATCAGTGACCTCCATCGCTTGCAGACCTTACGCCACGACTGGAGATTCACGCAGTAAGACAGGCTTCTACAAGGGATTTTGCAGGACCCAGGCAGAAAGAGAGCGTAAAGCAAAACTCAGCTGGGCAAGGCTCTCCGGGCAGCTTTACAAACACGGTTGTGCTGCGGCACCCTCAAGATTTAAACCCCGGGAGTCGTTCTATCTTTGAGAACCTAGACAGACTAAGGTATAAAAAGACGGCTCTTTATCGCTGCTTTCTCTTGCAGCTTAAAAACGGGACTGAGCTTATTCACCTGCTGGCCAGCCCTAGGTTCTTTGGATGAAAACCAAACAGGCCTCTTCTGGACAAACATGCAGTGGTGGTGGTATATAGGCGAATTAGCCAACTGGAGCTTTATTATATCCGACTGTATTTATTAGAGCATAGGAAAAGCCCATCCCAGTAGATGACATCTGTGACAGCCAATTCATGAGTTTTACCCCCATGGCATTTCCCTTTTTATGTTTTTTTTTGCCCGTGTTTATCAGATCCCATAAATTTATAAAAGGGGATAAGCACCAAAAAGTTAAGATTAGCGTATGAAATAGAATTTCTGACAGAAAAAAACGCCCTTTGCGTTTTTCATGTTTTAGAAAAGAAAAAAAAATGTGGTAGCATTACCTTAACGTGATTTATATCTGAAGGGGAGAAAGGAGAAGAGAATTTATATACCCCTTCACATTTTACTGAGAGGAAGGCCCCAAGTCATTATCTCTATCTCTTTCTCTCCTTCCTTTTCATATCTTCCGTTAGAATTAGGCCTTAGAGTAGCTGAAATCTGATGAATATTTCATATATTTCATCTAAATTAATCCATTTTGCATAGTTTCTTTTTATGCAAGAAACACTAGTGGACAACAGAGCACTTTGATGCTACCATGCCTTTAAAGTCAAGCATCACGTAGTAGACTCATTTATCAACTTATGTCCAATGAACTTGCTCACTGACAAAGAAAAATCTGCGATACCACCCTTTTAATCAAAATGAATGGACAGACTTGAAAACCCGCAAACCTCCTTTGCGCCATGCCAGAACTCGCACTGCAAACGCATGCAATACCAAATCCCCGCGTGTCTGAAACACTTTTTTCCCCCTTTTCCAGTTCAGCAGATAGTGTTAGTTGCGTGGCCTGTAAAGTACAGTATTTCTTAGCTAATATCGAATGCAGGTTGCTTTTTAATACTAAAATTTGTACAAAATTGATTACTGAAATGTGCATTAAGCAGTATATGGATATAAGAGCTGCATATTTCATGTTAGTAACACACAGACTAGAAAACATATTACCGTCCCCACTAATTTCATCTGCAGATCCAGGTGGCATGCAAGGAGAGAGAAAAACAGAGGGGGAGAGAGAAGGGACAGAGAAGGGGGAGGGGAAAATATACTATTAAATTCATGAGTAATCCAAAAGTATTAAGACTGCAGTTATCTTATATACCTGACTCAAGAGAAACCAGAAAAGTAGTGGAATTTAAGACTTCTCACCTAAAACCCAAGGGACAGAGATATATTCTGAGAAGCTTGTACGATGACACAGTTAATGACTTTCAAACACAAAGTTACATAGAAATTAAATTTGGGAGTGGAACTAGTTCTTTCAATGCATCATTAAGCAATGTCAATTTGCGGTTTAATTCAATACTTCCACTACAAGACAGATCTCCTACAGCCAGATGAGTCAGTTCAATTTGGCTAGGAAAGCTTCGCACGTACACTCATGATTTTTGAAAACCCAGGTTGGTGTTGACTCTTTCAAAGGACATGTGCTCCTAAAGCTATCGCTAAGACACGAATAAGAAATAGAGTAATGTAAGTATTAATTATACAGAACATTTACAGTTATACAAACTTGAAAGTTAAATGAGTGGTACATGGAGCAACGCTACAGGGAATCGGTTCAAATAAACACCGTATTCTGCATTCACAGCAGTGGCCGTATGCCACACCAATACCCACATCACAAGCTGATGCACTTCAGACAGTATTTATGAATAAAATGAAAATGCATACTAATATTGTAAAATAATGCACCTATTCCTCCCGTTCTTTTTACCCCTAACAAAGCCAAACTGGTCCTCTCAAAGTGCTGAACCAGTAAGCAGCCACAAGCATCGCTGTATTCAATATTTAATTTAAAGGGATCTTAGTTGATGCTTCTTGTTGCTATTCTATTTCATTCATGAGCATGCTGTATCAGGGGTCCAAGAATGAAATTTAGATATATTCACAAAAAAAAACCCAACAAGGGTATTTGGGGGCTGCAGAGCTGTACAAATGGAATTATTAATGTATTTGTCATTGCAGCATCCGGCACGTGGGACAAAGTCCCCCGTAAAAACGGCAACCGGCAAGTTTGCGACATCGCATGAAAATCCAATTCAGGAGGGGAAGGGTGGCAGAAATTTAAAGGAAATTATTCTTGGAACTCTGTTTACCTGCCGCTAAGGTCGTAAACAAACAGTAACTGAGTTAGTATGCTATTCAGCTGGGGGTTAACAAGGCAGCCTAGGCAAAGAGCAGTGCAGTACCCGTCGGCGGCGGCTCATGGGAACAGAAGACGAAAGGGAGAAAGCGTCTAGCTTTCTTTACTTTATGCTGACAGTGATTGACTCCTTTACAAAGAGGCAAGAAAAGGAAAGAGAAAAAAACAGAAACAAATTACTGGGAAATAAAACCAAAAGAGACCAGAGAAAACATCTACAATGAACGAACACAAAAAGTAAAGGTTTACGTTACAACTCTGCATACGCAAAACGGATATACGAAAGGTTTTGAAATTCTCGAGCCCAGTAGGCATTTTCCTGAAAATTTCTTTCCCCAGTGATAAATTATTCTTATTTCACTTTTTAAAAGCGAGAGCAAATCTATTAAAAAGTCAACTTTAGCCAGCCTCTCTCCATATACATCAGTCGTTCCTAATGCAAAGAACGGCATCTTCCCAGGAGTTTACTCCACTTCTGCAAGCTCTGCTCCTGCCTTGTACCGAAATGCAGGGTAGGCAAATTCTGACTTAAGTGGCACTCACCAGACTTGAACACAAAAGTATGGACTTGCCGGACTCTCACAAGAAGAGCTGAACACAAAAGCAGTATTTCACGCGGCACAGTCGGGCAGAACAAGGCAAAGCACTCGCTTTCTCTCTCCCACCGAGAAACAGCGTGGACGCACATTATGATATGAAATATCTCCCTGGAGTTTTATGCCCAGTGTGGACCTGACTTGGAATAGATACTCCAACTCTCCAAGGACCTCCTGGGGAAAATGCTCCAAGGTCCTCCGAGGCCGCTCTACTGGTCACCCTCCTGCATGCAATTAGCTTTATTGTAGGGATTTGGGGATTTTGGAGATTTGGAGGATTTTGGAGATTTGCAGAAGAGAACACAAAGAAACCACAACCAACTTCATAAGGTGCGAGAGAAGAGGAGGAAGCACAAAGATGCCAAGAGCCTGAGGACAGCTCTGCTCCTTCCGTTATTTCTCTTGTTAATCTGGTTGCTCCTCTCCGCTTTACTCCTTCCCTCTCCTTCCTCTATCTCAGGAAATGTGAGATGTGGTTTAAAAAGCCAACCAAACAACACAAAAAACCCCACACCCTCCTGCTGGTACTCTCACAGCCAAAAGTAGAAAAACAGAATTATGGTACCTTCTTTAAAAAAAAAAAAAAGGAAAACCTTGATACTTTTTGTGGACTCCAGAAACCTAGGAAGCATCAAAGCAGATGTAGTCATGCAAAAGCATTATCTTATAAACAGCTGGGCAATTTTTTAGCTGCCAGATTTTGAGGGACACACTGCAGAATTTCTTAAAGCAGTATCAAATGTGCTCAATCGCTGTCCGATCCGCAGGCTGAATCTCACGCATGCAAATCACACGGGCAAGGCGCTGCCATGTACAGCTCGTGCTTTGCTAAGGTGGTAACTTTAATCAAAGCGACAAAGTACCATCACAAAAAATGCCAGGGTGACTGTAAACAAACAGGACTCGTTCAGCAACTGCGAAAATCAGCATTTCATTCAAAACAACAGAACGTTAGTGAGATTCAATGTTATAAACCAAAGGAGGTTCGAGGAGCGGGCAAACTATTATTCAGTAAGCTAGTATAATACCAATATTTACGTAGTACATGACATATTACTGGAATGACAGGGACATATCTTCCTAATAGCCCGAATTTCAGCACTATCAGGCTAATGCAAGCCTGAGCTTCACAACGAATCTCTAGACGTAGTACTAAAACAAAGAGATGCTCCTGCTATTATTATAAGGGACTGCTGCAAAGGTGTTTATTGAATAAAGGAATATGATAACCTGTACCGAAACAGCAGAAGGGGTCACACAGCCACCGGCAGCAGCACAGGCTACCCCAGGAAGGGAAGAGATGCTGCAACTCTTGACCTGTTTACCCAGGCTACAAAAATAATTTAAGGTCAGATGAAATGTTGGGCTCTCTCGTATCAACACATGGGTAACAAGCAGCTGACTGAAGCCTGACTAACCTAGCTCATGTGAAGCACTCCGCAAACGCTCCAGGTGTTCCTAATTCATCACGTCCTGTATGCTCCCGGTAACTCCAGAAACGCAGTCCAACTCCTGTCCTGCAATTAAAACTTTGCTGTGATGAGCCACTGTCCACAGTTAAATTTTATGCAACTATTCTGCTAAACTAAACAGAAGTATGCCTCTGTGTTAAAATTACACCTTCAAGTCTAGCTACAAAAAAAAAAAAAATCCTATTCCCATTCTATTTTAGTCCTATATTCCTGAATTAAATAATTTGAGAAAAGTCTCCCAAAAAATCTGCAGAAGGAATAAACCTATTTGTTTTCAAGCTTTTGAAATAAAATGAGTATTATGCGGTTAGAATATTTAGCGAATGCATTTGTCAAAGCAAATGCACTTGTGCGTAAACCACAAAAAGCAAACCTAATAACGCGTGGGACATTTCTGTAGTCATACTACAGGGCCGTTACTAACAGTGCAAAAGCGTTGGCTCAAATCAAAAGAACGGATCCAAAGGGAGAAGCGTGGGACAGAAAGCGCTCCTTAAGCAGTGAGCCAGCTCCACGGCATCAGGGAGCACTTCCCGGGCACTGAAAATCAGGTTAAACACGAGAAATCAGCTCAGACTGCCACCGCAGTCCAGTCTGGTCTCACTGTCCAAGGCAAGAAGCAACAGCAGGTTACTCAGGCTAAAATACAAGAAGGTAACACATCAGTCTGTGCAAGTGTGATGGGAATCCTAAATACCGTAATTTAGCAGCAGCAAGGATATTTTCAGCATATTATCTTATTAATCAGCAGAGCAGCTGGGTTAATTAAGACAAAAGTAATCTTCATGAGCTTGGAGGCCAATGACTTGCCCAAGGTTATAAAAGTAATGTTAAAACTTGGGCTTGAACATCTCCTAGTCCTGTGACCATACAACAGACCTCTAGCTGTACAGTCTCTACATTCCCCTGGTTACTGAATAACTTGAATGCACAACTACATAATTTACGCTAAGAGTTTTGCAGTCGTTTTCCTTTCGGAAACAGTAGGTCGCAGAGGATGGTCCTTTCAAATATAAACTGACCTAACGGATACCCTCATGAGCACTGCAGAGAAACTTCTCATCTTCAAATTGTTTACTCGTGCTTTTCAGCATCGTCTTTTTGAAGTGACTTGATAAAATAAGCATCTCAAAAAAAAAAAAAAAGATCACTTTTCAAACTCAGGCAAAGAACCTCTTTTTCCCTATCGGCTTATCGAAAGGGAACGGGAGTCCTGCACAAGAAACCCTTTCAGAGCTGAGCACAGGGCAGACCTTCACTTTGAGTACAGGAATGGCAAAATAGAGCACGCACTGTGCTTTGCCAGCAGAAGTGATTCAATAAAATCTTATTTGTCTTTCCGTCCTTGCTCACGGCGTTGCCTGTGATTAGCCCTCCTCATGCACGGCGACATTCAGGCCCTTTTGTCGGCCGACATCTTCATTTCACTTTTAATTGTAACCCTGAGATCAGCTAGATACACTTAGCACTTTTTCCCCATCTCTTACATTTTGACAGTTGGCTCCTGCTATGCTTCATTTTTCTAAGTAAGTGACTTGAAAGCTCTCAGAGATGTATTCTTTCCAATCTCCTTCGAAAGAGAAACCATCCTCCAACTTTCTTTTAAGCCAGATGACATGAACGAGATGACAATTACTTGAAGCTGAGGATCTGCTCATCAGCAGCACCTCAGAGGGGAACCTCCTGCCACTTCCCTGCCATCATCGGCAGTTCAGTCGCAGGAGGTGATTTCAGTGCCTGTAATGATGCTACCATAAATCGATGATTCTTCAGCTGAAACTGGAAGTGTGCTAGGAAGCCAGTCCTTCCCCGATGCTAAAATCCTTCAATTTCAATCAACTCGCTTTCTCCAAGACAGTGGATTTCTCCTATCCAGGGCATGTTCCTGGATGTCCCCAAAGCATGGGATGCAGTTAGAGTTTCTCAAGGAGTCACTATGAGCAAGCAGACCTTCTGCTTTTCTTCTCTGGGGAGGCAATGGCACACCAGTGCTATCAGCAGCTTATGCCCTAACATTAATCATGCACTTACCGCCAGCCCTTCTGCCTTTAATTTAAAAACACTATTTGTGTTACTAACAACAGCCATGTCAGCCAGGGAACATCAGCACAAGCAAATTTCCCATCACCAAATAAGCACATATTAAAGCTGCATCCACTGTGAACCAAGCCCAGCTCCTATGCCAAGCCTTAAACCCTCCCTCAAGGACACGCCTCTTGCCAGCGCCCGCAGAAAGGCCCATCTTCTTCCGTATTCGTCTTTCCCTAGTTGTGGTTTCTTCCCCACAGACGCATTATTTTATCCACCAGGACCAGAATATCCCAATGTCAGCTGTGATTGCTTGTTCAACGCATGTCCACACCAAAATGAACGGGCCTGAAATGTCGTATTCTGCAGCTCTGCGTGTAACACAAGCTTTGGTGAAGCCAGGATTAGAAGCGTTTACGGCCACAGGATCCTTTAGTGCAAAGGAGGCACAAAAACTGGCCAACGGATGCAAAAGTATGGTATTTATTCTTCCTAGTCCTATTTACAGAAGGGAGGGTGGGCAGGGAAGAAATCAAGGAACTCTGTGTTAGGAGGAGTTTATGTGAAAAGGAAGCAAGCAAACTACGGCTTTATTGATTTCATTTTATGAAGAATTTATTATAATATATAATTGACTGGGTAAATAATTATTTTTGGAAATATGTGCATCACCTTACTAAGGCCAATGTTTGCTATTTCAAAACAAACTGCTTGCCAAAGTAAGTTCCTGTAGACCAGAGAAGAGCACTTTAATAAAGGCTCCAAGCAAAACAGCATGAAATCTAGTCAATAAAATTATAACAAACTGGTATGTTACTTTTTGCAAATTAGATGTGTTTATCTTTCAAGTTTTCAAGTACACAACAAATAGCTGAGCCTTACCACTGCCCAAATGTACACTCTTGCTAAGTACAAAGAATTCTTTCTTAATGTAAAGACGGATGTAGAGGGAGGAGGGGATAAAAGCTGGAACTATCTCACCATTAGAGCACTAGCCGCTTCTGGTGAGCCACAGTAACTTCAGCCAAAACATCAGATCTATACCAAAGAAATCTGAAATCCAACTCAAATTTAATTGTGCTTTTTATTTATACCTTTGTATAAACACACATACACACACGCAAACAAACATAACAAGTTTTGAGGGATAAACATTATTATTATGCTTAAAAAACTGGGGGAAAACTGGTAGGCATCTTATTAGCACATGATCAAAGATGGTGCCTGTTGCAAGGAACATACGATTTCAACGGGCAAGACAGACAAATACTGCAAGAAGAAATGGAAAAAGAGGCAGGCAGTAATAGGTATGCGGTCAAACAAGGTTCAGAGACACATAGCCAGAAGAGAACTTTTCTTGGCTCCTGGGTCCAGTGATCTGATGCTTTGGATTTCTGGAACCAACTTCATCCTTCACTAGTTTGAAAAGGTTAGAGCAGAAAATTTTTGGTTTTAAAAACCCTATACCTTTGTACGCCTTCGCATATGAAAATACTTGGAAAGAACAAGTTTTCATTTCACTAGGCCAGAAATGTTTCAAGGCATGTTAATAAATATTTCGGCAACAAAGTCCAGAAATCTTTCATTAACAGGCTGATTAACAGGCAAACCTCAAAAACTCCAGACAAATACCTGAACTCTTAGAGCAAACCATGCTCCACACTGGCTTTCAGCTATTGCTCATTCCAAATTTGGGGGCGAACTTGCTTGGAAACCTTCCTTTCAAACTAAGGGTATTAAAACTACAAATACGTCCAACTGCTTAATTTTTCTGCCAAACACCCAGCTCAGATTTTCGCTATTAAGCTTTAGCACTGGAAGAAGTCTAAACACAGAACCGCGATCTCACTGCAAACAAGCAGCGGAGATAATCTATGATTTCATCCACTGAAGGCCTGAAGGACCTTTGGTTACAGCTGTTGGTAATTTATAAAGGCTCATCTTATTGGAAGCCCCTCGCTCCGAGTCATTGCAATGTCACCAGAGATGTCACCTGCAAACCGAGGGAGCATCACCCACAGCTGGCTTTGTGCTGGATGCTGTCAGCTGCCCGGCTCTGCTGCCCTGTCCCGCTTGGGTTAACCCAACGTTACGTGCATCTGTTGGCTCCGTCGTCCGATACGGGGGTATCGGTTACAGGCGTCAGCAGGAGTGACACTTCCTCGCGTCTACATGAAACATTATTTCATTTGAAACCAGTCGACACCTTTGGGTACTCAAATTCTTAAGGAAAGCACCTCCCAGGGACAACATTTATCAAATGACTTGATTTCTGCAGTAGAAATTCAATGCACTGATATCCATGCCACACTTCATGCACTTCAAATAAATTTGGGGCAGAAAAAAAAAGTGTCACACATATCCTTATTAAAAGGAAGAGCAAACTTAGATTGAATAATAGATGCAATGACTCGAGTCATTCCAGTCTTGCATCAGTTTCCAGTGGTTTGTAACGTGGTATAAGAAACAAGTCTTAAGCACAGTGATTTCACTGTGGAAAGATATAAAGCCTCACTACAAGAAAAATACATAATTGGTTTTGATTTTGGTATCGGAAAGAAAGAGAGGGACATTTGCTGCCTGTTTTGCCCATGTCACCATGGACAGCTTTGTCCCTTAGAGCCTCCCTGACATTCGCTGGGGACAGCTAGCGAATCCGCAGCGCTGCTGCTTTTGTCTCGCTTCGGTTTTGCTGGATGCTGTATTCAAAGGCTGGTTCCCCCGCTGAGCTCTTGTTTGCCAACCACGCATCTTTATGTGATAGCCTAACCTCCAGAGTTACGTGGCATTAAAATTAACTCCCTTACATTAACCACAAACTGCTGCTTCGACAGAAAGGAGGCAAGGTTGTGCTCTGAGACCCAACGCTAACTCAAGACATAACGTATCAGGCGATGACCAAGAGGGGCTAAATTTGCAAAGAGACTGCAATAAAGGATTGTGAAGGATCATAATAAAATCAAGGCTCGTTTATTACCATAACTATTTCAATAATGACAGTGTATTGAGTTTCTTAGAAAAACTGCCAGGGTGGCAAGGAAGCATGGCTTCTTTTTTTCCTGAAGATAAGCTGTTTTGCGTGAGCGGAGCAATTAGAAAGCGCTGCCCTCTTCGTTTAAGGAATTTCCATTCCTTCTGACAGCTAAAACGAGCCATGCAGGTAAACCAAGAGCGCACATGCTTTTCATGCGTGTCCACTTCTGGCTCCCCAAGTTTGCTGGGTAGGTCCTGAAGCAACACGAGCTGCTATTCGACTCCGAGAGGTAACAGTACCTGCGAAGCTCTGTTACACCTCTGTGGCTAGCTGAACATTTGAATGCCAGATCCTCTCTCTTATTTCCTTGCACAAGATCTATTTGGCCTTGCTAAGCCAAGAGGTGAATCTTAACCACCTTTAGAAAAGGACAGTCATGGGGAAAGGAACATAAAAAGTCGGGAATTAAATAAACATCAACACATCTTCTCTCCTTCTTGCAGAAATGTGCAAGTTTTCATAATATGTGCAACTAATTGGCCACGTAAACGTTACCGTGGGGTTGCAAGTCAAGAGTGGGCACTCTTATTTTGGTCACAAAAAGGGTTCCTGAAGCTTGTGGCCAAATATTGTATACATCTATAGGGATATGTCATAATACTGCTACACTTTTGCATTGAGAATCTCCTTTGCAAACATTACATATAAGGATGCAGAAACATATTCCTACTAAGAAAGACACTGAGTCCCTCAAAGGATTTGTTTTCAGACTCTGCAAAAGAAAAATGTTCACTGTCAAGTATAAAAACTTTAAAAACAAAAAAAATACAGTAACTCCAAACAGAAATCTTAGAAGCCCATAGGCTATAAAAACAACATATATTACCTCACATCCTCACCCTTCAATTAACTTCAGTGACTTTCGGCAGGAAAAATGTAACGGTACTTTGATCTCAACAGCAACTACACGAAATTAGCTGTTAAGTTTCTTCTTTCAGAAAAGTGACCATTAATATTTAATTGCCTGTTTTCCCTTGTTTTAAGCAGCTCCTTTGCAACCACACTACAGATTGCCACATATTCAAGCAACTTAAAATACAACGTGTAAATGTATATATACATGAATATGCTCCAAAATATTCTACGTCATTACAAAACTTGGTGGAAATATTTACAGCCAGCCTTGCTTTGAAGTGTTCTGGCCTCGCTTTGCTGCACGGATACGGCCGTCCTTGCAAGCAATGCGATGCAGAGCGACGGCTGGAAACAGCTTCTCGTTAGAAACCCCCCGCACAGAGGCAGAGCCAGGGGCTTGCGAAAAGCCACGGCAAGGGAGCGAGACGCGAGTGCTAGCGGCGAGTGGAAAGCTGCCAAGGCGGCCGCTAGCGAGACTTACGGTTCTTTTCTTTTTCTCCGTAGCGATCCTTACCTGACACAGAGACCGTGTGCGACCTGACTCCTTGCTTCTCGTTGTTGGCCAGCCTGCAAGAGAGCGGTTGAAATCGCTGAATGCTGTACATTGCTCTCCGCCGTCACGCACGCCGCGGGCGCGCGCTAGCAGGGCACCTACTGGCACTCGCGGGGCCGAGGCATTTTCCACAGCTGCACGCTTAGAGGGGGAGAAAACTAAAAAAAAATAAATAAGGGAATCTACCATTTCCGAGCCAGCTGGGGGAGTGCGAGCGGAGGGAACGTTTCACAAGGACTGCTTTAATAGGCATATAAATTCGTAACGGCACGGTACGCTCAAAAAAACCCCTAAATGCATGTTTCAGGGAGATTTAAAATCAAGTAGTGCATGTCTAAACACTGTCAATGCCTGCAATTTTTTGCATCTGCTTTCTGTCGTAAATATTGGAGATAAAAAGTATATCTAAAGTGGAGCTATACACCAGGCACTGTGATTTTTATATGTAATATTTCCAGATGAATGAATTGAGCTTTTGTTTGTTGGATAACTTACCCTGTATAAAAACGCATTTAAACTGAGTTATATGCCAAGTAAATGAAGGAAATCAATTAAAATTGGATTTATTTTATCTATGGAAGATCATTAGTAAAAGAAACATTCCAATAAATTCTTTGAACATTTTTTTTTCCATATACACATACGTATATAACTTTAATGGTAAGAAAGCAAAAGAGTAGTGCACTTCCATTCTTAGAGAAGTTTGAAATTTCATCTGTCGGAAGCAAATTTCTCCAGATGCAAGATGATGTTGGCTAATCCTTTTATGTTTGACAAAAGAGCATTCCTCTGCTGTCAGACTAACAGCATACATAGTACTTGTATTTAAATAAACTCAAGTTTACAAATTCATTTCGGGTAAACTGTCACAAAAATGGGATAAGACCCGATAAACTGCTACATTTCATTTGGGCTTCCACCCATTATCTCCAACTGGATAACGATGATATTGGCCAGCACATCCCCCTGGGTAAGGTCCAATTTGAGGAGATGGGGCTTTAAATTGGGGCAGACTGTGGCTATTAATAAAATAGCCAGATTACAAACAAACAAAAAAGCGGCTCGGGAAAACAACAGAAATCTAGGAAGCCACAAAGAGTGCAAGTGCCATCAGGAAAGAGAGAAGAAATAAATCTCAACACTAACATTAACAGTGCAGAGAATCAGCAGGTAGAGTTAATAGGCTTGCTATCAGCGTATTACAGAATACAGTCTCCAGCAACATAAGGAGCATGCTTAGTTCAAACAGACTTAAAGGAGAAATCTTTCATTATTTGCCTGAGAGTTTGAGATGGAGGGAAAAAAAAAGAGGGGTCTTAGCACAATTTAGTTAAGAATTATTAGATGCAGCCAGCAAGTGTCATCATACCTTGAATACAGTGTCACCATAAAAACAGGCAGAGAAAAATCAAATTCATTTGTCTGACACAGATTAGCATTCTCTACACATCCACAGTTGTTATTAGAGAACAGGTTTGCTACTTAAGTACCTTTTTAAAAAATAGGTTAAAATATTTGCTGTGTTGAATACTATTCTTTATTACAGCTGACCCTAGAGGTCCCAATTTAGATCGGTCCAATTATGCAAGTGTTACTAAGAAAGAAGACCAGACAGATTTATGATAGAAGTAGTATGTCTTCTATTTCACATATGCAGAGAAGAGAGACAAAAAGCCAGAACAGCATTATAGAGGTACTCACAGAGAGCCTGAATTCACAGTTCAAAAACTGTTTAGCATCATTCCTATAAGTAAATTTACCCATGGACTTAAATAAAATAGCTTGCATCCCAGTCCAGTTTTTAACCAAAACATCCTACTTTTTGCCATTGCCAATCTACCCATTATGCATTTCCTTTTTCCTTAGGTTTTATGTCTAGTATCCTTATAGCTGAATGCCTCTGTCAGTCCTTTATGTCCCATGGTCTCTTCTGACTACCTGCTATTCTTCTAGACTCCAAAAGCAACAGCAAAAACTAAGCAGATATGAAAAGTCCCAAAGCATCATTTAAGCAGAACTATTTTTCAAGAAATTTTTAATATATGAAAAATGAAAGCATAAAACTTACTTTGGTATTGATGGTAAAGCTCTTTCACCTTCTGTGTAAAAAGGAAGAAAACAGGATTAAAATTGTATTCAAGTTTCTAAATAGCCTCTTTCTATGTGCAATAGATACATGCATGAAATATTAATCGTCACAATCTCTCAGCAGACTATGTTGATTCAAAAGACCATTCTAAACTTAAATCATCAGCAGCATATCAACACATCTTCTAACCAGTGATACAGAACTTCTGACAAAATCTTATTTGAGAAGAAAAACGTATACAAAATATATAAACCTCCTTTTTTATTCATAACGATTTAACTCTGATAGATCACCTGCACAAGGCATGACAGTATCTCATCTCTCTACTGATAAATGCTTCCCCTTTATCTCCAAGATGTGCTAAGTACTAACATAAATAAAATTATTGAAGCCAACTTGAACTTCCAGACAAGACAACTGATATAAATCACCAGCTCGCATAACATATTACACCAATTTCACATTTGGTTTATACTGTAAGATAGTAATGCTCAGTAGCCAGAGATGAACTTAGCTTTTTATAAACTAGCTGCAAATCCTCTGCCAGTGTAACTTTCTTTGATAATGATATTGTGTATAAATGCTTGGATGCAAATAATCAAAGTTGTTGTTTTTCCTGATAATGAGACACTTAGTATCCACGTGGGGGAGGAGGATGGGGAAACTACTAAGCCTTTACTAAAGGCACCAACAATTTATGGTAAATTGAAATATGCAGTGAAGGAGAGAGGAGTGGGCAACTAAAACAGACGGGTATCTCTAAGTCACAGGAACACTGATGCAGTGACCTGAAAGCGAATGGAAGAGCCATACGTTTAGAAAATTGCGCTGTATACTGTTGTCACAAAATCTTGTAAATACTAGAGCTTTTTTTCTCCTATATTTAAATTCCTGAAATTTCCAGACCTTACAAAAGCAAGCTACAATCTCATCTTTGTGTGCTCTGGGATAGAGTGGAGGAATGCCCACTGCTGACGTGATGGTGCTCTACATGGCAAAACACAGTATTTTGTTACACTTCTTTTGTTATCCAAAGTTTTAGTCACATAGCTGGGCTCGCCAACATAGCTTTGTTTTAAGCACATTTGGAGCAAAGTTTCAAAGACAAAAGATGCTAACAGCAGTGCCTATTAAGGTCATTAAGATCCATTCTCAGTTTCCTACAGCACTGCTGTACTTTTACCAACCAGGTCAATGGTTTCCACGCTGAATTTCTGCCTCAGGCAGGCCAGCTTATTTTTAAGGGACAGGTCAGACCTTTACAGTGTTAAAGAAAGGAAACAAAAATCCATATATTTTATTTTTGGAAATTGCCTGGGCCTCTATGATTTGGAGCAGGAATGCGGTTGTATCAGAATGTTTCGTTTTACCATCTCAATGCAAGTTTGCCTAATTTTGGTCAAGCTATCAATTTTGGGGGGAAAAAAATAAACATTGCAATGCAGGCATGCCCAGCAGAGTGCTAACACAGCCTTGCAACTATGCTGAAGGCATCTCCTCTTCAGTGAGGACGCTCAAGCCTTTAAGAACATCCAATGCCAGTCAAGCTGCACCTAGCACTGTTCTCCATGAACCAGCATCTTCCAGCCCTTACCAGCTCGCAGGTGACAAGCTGAACATGCACCACATAGCTAAAGCGTACGCTCCTTAATCCCCTTAAAGCCTTCACGTATGAAAAAGTGCACATGCACCATGCCCGCTAAACAACCTAGCGTGCCCCCCTCCTAGCACGGACCAAAGCCTGCATGCAAGTAACTGAACGTGCTCCATCTCTTCAAGCTCTCATGCGGACCTGGGCTCCACATGCTCCCTGCCTATGGGGCAAATGCACATGCCCCCAAACCGGCCCAGGCCTACAAAGACTGATCTTTCCTAGTGCGTTTGGACACTGGAACCAAAAAAAAAGACAAAAAAAAAAAAAAGAAAAAGACAGGCAATTGTACTTAAAAGTGTAGAGCAGGAAGAAGTGCAACTTAATTTTTCAAAGGATAAGAGAGGTGCACCTCAGGGTAAGACTAGGGGTTCAAGAGGAAGATGTGGGAAGGAAGGCAAACATAAGAAAGAGCTGCAGTTTGGGAGATGACCTTGAGTAGCTAGACAAAGTGACTAGAAAAAGGACCTGAAACTGGGGGACAGACAAAGGACAGCAAGCTTATATGAGAAGCATGAGGAAGGAGAGAAAGGTATTGTGAAACGTGAGGACCACCAAGGCCTTTTGGGAAAGGAAACCAAAGGCAAAGCTCCTAAAAGGCAGCATGGAGTGACAAGCATGGGATCAGAAGCTTGAAGAAGCCTAGCACTAAAAAGTGGAGTGGGGGGAAGAGGGGAGAACCCAAAAGAGAGAGACCAGAATGGGCAGATTCGAGCTGGATGGTATCAGCCAAAGGCATGAAGCTTGGAGAAAAAGATACAGAAGTTTTGCCTGCTACTCTGCAAGCCTTCCCAGGGTTGTGAATAAGACTCAAGAACCTGAAGTCCCACCTGATCTCTACGCCAGCGGTAATTATTTGTGAAAGCGTCCTGTGCACTAGTCCATATTCCAGCACCTTTCCTAGATTTGGCACTGGATGTAATGGTTCAGATGGTGCTGATGAATCATGTGTGTGTCACTGATAAAACATACTTGCAGTCTTACTTTTAAAGGCTTAGGAAATGATACGCACGTGCAAACCTCTACGTCAAGAAAATGTTACTAAATTGAACAGTTAAACTTCATCATTTCCTTATTTCTAAATCAAGATAACCGGTGCTCAACTAGTAACCAGCTATTCCAAATAATTTTCCTTGACGTTCACTATGCAGCTCCATGACATACTAAATATACACTATTTAAACTGTATTCTAAAGATTGAATTTTTTAATTTTCCTCTGGGCTTTTCGTATGGGGCACATCACTATCATATCTGAGGAGTTCAGAAACACCAGTGAATTATTCCGTAACACTGCAGAGACACAGTATTTTATATGTTCAAAGCACGGTCCCTACTGATTTCAGTTGCAGATCAGATTGTTCATCTCTCCTGCAAACGTAGACCCCGATGCCGCAAGAAAATGAGAAACAGCCTCAGGTGGCAACCGGCACTGTAAGCTGAAGTCACTTGCTAAGTATCCAAAAGGGTCTCTCTAAGAGAGCTAAAGATAGAATCCAGCTTTCCAGGGCAGGATTAAATTGCCCTCACCATGAGATCTCCCATTCTGTTCCTGAGAGTCTCTGCTTCATTTACTGAACAGCTTTCTATCAGTGCAAAATATATAGCAAGGATCTTACCAAAACATCTCTTTTGCTACAAAATCCTGATTCCCTCTTAAAGCAGACCCATTCTATGCATTTTATAAGGAGAATGTGAATAGAAGTGGTATTAAGTGTGGTAGTGGTACATAGTTAATGAGTAATAACACGCAGGGACACAAGACGGAACCCACATTAAACAAGGATTTCCTAAATTTCTAGTGTCTTGTGGTACGGTTAACATTCTCTTATTGTATTTATTTGTGTTTCATTATCGTTCAAATTTTGAAAAGTTGACTTATTTTCAACTGCAGCCGCACAAGGCAAGGATGGAAAAAGCAAACCACAGCAGACAACAAGAAGAATCAGTAGTTGTGGGAATGGATAAGCAATAAATGACCACAGACTGAGGGCTCTGCACATGAAAAGGTTTCTGCTGATCTTGGAACGAAGGAGCATGGTGGAATCAGAAAAAGGCCGCACGCGTGTGAAGTGAAAAAAGATCTGCAGAGCGTGATAAAGGCGCAAGAATTTGAGGATGGCTGTAAAGTGGTGCAAGGAAATGATGGGTAGGGACAGAGAAAAGCAGAGATGCCAGGTCAAGTTAAATAAAAGTTTAAGTTTCCAAATGGTTAAAAAAAAAAACAGGCAGGGCTTAAGGTGATTAAAATCCCATCATTCCTGATCACCTTTCTTTTTGCTGTTCCTTGCCCTCCAAATGCCACAGAGGGAATAACTGATTTTATTCTCCCTTTTGTGATAAAAATTTATAGGAAAGGAGCCTGGCTTTGACAGGTCTAGTAAGAGCTGTCAAAACTGGGCTCCTTTTTCTTGCAATGTTCCCGTTTGCAAACTCCAAATAACATGTGACATCCAAGAGTACTTTTAAACCCTCATTAGTGGCAGAGCGATGCACTCCCATGCAGCGAACAGCACTGGCCCTTACCCGCTGGGCTGCCGGGGCGGCAGATCAGCGGCACACGCCTGCCTGGCCCGGGCGAAAGGCAGGACAACCCTGTGCTGACGCCTGCAAGAATTAGCATTGGCCAGCTGCAGGGACCACATCCACCTTAGTGCTGTCAGAGATATGCCCCAGGAACGGGGGAAATGGGAGAAGTAAGCATATCTATATATATATATAGATATATATATGTTTATATATTTTTGTCTGTGTGTGTGTGTGTATATATATACACACACACACATATATATTTTTTTTTATATGTGTGTATATATATAAGCCCCAACGAACCAAAGGAAACCAGATATAAATCGATCACTTCAGGCAGTATCTCCCAAGTTGGTTCTCAGCCATTTGCAGCTTATATACCAAGTGAAATGATAAACATTCATGAGTTCCTTTGCAGTTGCGAAGTCAAACTATATTCCTAAGAACATCCAAGTAAAAGCGTATGTTGTTTTTAAAAAGCTGAAACCTATCATGTTCTATCCAATTGTCCACCGAGTTAAGAAAAATGGCTATGCGTGACCAAGGACATGTGAGAAGAGCTCTCAGGTATTTTGATTTACCACAATGTAAACTGTATTCCCATCCGACCGAAGTAATTTTGAAAGCGAATACTGGAAAAAGATGCCTGTCAAAGTGACAGTATTGTGAGAATTAGAATACATATGGCTATTCTGAGAAGATGCAAATCAGTGAGTTTTCACATGAATGAACAAATACTTTCTTAGGTAACTTCATAGATTATTTGATTCCATCAGGAAGTAATTCAGACTAGTTTTCATTTAGCGGTGCTCCTTTTAGATTCAGAGGGAAAAACTGTTTAAATGTAAAGATTAGTTCTGGTGTAAAAAAATGACAATCAGCGATCTACTTGAGTTGCTTAAGTGTTTTTTTTCTGGAGTATTTTTAGTCTTTTATAAGAGGTTTGACAATTTTGCATTACTTAAGAAACTTGTTTTAACTGATAAACAGACACAGAGTTCATCCACTAAGATCACCAGAAACTACTTAGCGCAATGTCCAGCCACTAAGCATCCATTTAGCACTGGTTTAAGTTTTTATCAGTCACTTCATTTGTATTCTTCCTCTATAAGAGAAAGTAAGATAATGAAAATATAAATACTGAATTTTAAGTTTCTACATTGGTCTAAACTGACATTTGTACCAAAATATTTATGAAAAATAAAATAAATTGAACAGAAATAGCCCATATACTGTCCAGGTCTTAAACATTAAGTGCTCGCATCAAATTAAGAGAAACTAGATTATTAATGGATAGTGAGACTGATAACACCCCAAAGACACAGCTTCTGTTAGTAATCAAGAGAGATAATTTATATGATAATTCATATGGAGACTTGCAGTAAGCAAATTTACAACAAAGAGGGAGGGGGAAAGCTCAAAGAGGAAGAAAAAGATGCATCTCTTGGATCCAGAGTTGCTACAAGGGTTTTTTTCTGATATGCCTTATATGATGAGAGCTCACTGCAGGAGGGCTCTGGGCACGCAGCTCGTGGTGGGGAGGGCTCTCCTGCAGAACATTTAACTCATGTGTTGAGTATTGCTATGAAATAAAAAAAAAACCCCTCAGAGAAGAAAACACAAATTATTTTAAATGGACAACAAATGGTTATGGTCAGCTTGTATCTACGAAATCATGCTTATGGAGAAACGAGAAAAAGACAGTTTATTTAAGGGATTCTCTTCATGTTTGCATAAAGAAGAGTCTTTTAAGTACAGTTCCCGAAGTGCTATATAACCAATGTTCCTTTCACTGAATCACTGCTCATTTGCTTTATGTAAAAATACACTGCGAATATCATACAAATAAACACATTCCATCACATGTATTGATTTATTCCGCATTAGTGCCTACAGGCAAACCACAGCGCAAGACAGCTGTGCTTAGTACTGCACAACATACAGAAAAATCAGAGGTCTTGCGCTTAAAGAGCCTGGTGACTCGAAGACAAGACACAACATTTGGATGACAAGCAGGTCAGGTCGGAGGAAGACAGCGTTAGAAAGAAACAAATTGAAAATAAGAAAAAGGGTGGGTCTATTTTTATTGCCACTTAGGGCAGTAACTCGGGACTCATTTGCCCTGCTAGTCTTAGATGGCAGATATTTGCATGCACCATGGAAGAGGCTGGAAATTAAGGAGGACATGGTAATTTTTGTGTAGATTTTGACTGGGAATTGTTCCCTTGCTTGGGCAAGAAGAGCATAGAGGAAAGCAGAGCAGGGCTTGGCAGAGAAATGGAAATACAGGTGCCTGGAGCACAGTGCAGCGCTGGAAGCTTGCAGATTAGGTGAGCAGAGATAAGGCTTGATGATGAAGGCTTTAATGACCCTGTGGTTGCTACTGTGAAAGGCCGAATTGCAATGATCACCCAGAAGGAAAACAGGAATGGCATTTTGGGTAGTTAAGAGCATTTATGTGAAAAGCAAGCCATTCCAGTAACTGAGGAACAAGCTGATAGCAGCACTGGCAACACAGACTGAACAGACCAAATCTCTGAAGCACCACCTACACAGAAGCGGCAGAGCCTACACGTGTGCCTCTAAAGAGAGGGCAGAAGATGACAGTGTCAGAGTGATGGAGCTATCCTAAGCTAGGATGACTGAGAAGTGGGGAGAGGTAAAGTGTTAGGATATAAGAAAGTTAAAAGCTCAACTTTGGCTACTTGAGTTCAGGCTGGCAAACTGCTGCAAATCACTGGGGGCTACTGGAAGAAAGTTTGGGGAGAGAACAAAGAGAGCGGCAACAATCCCCAAACCATGATTTTTCATAAGAGGAAAGAAATGTGATCATTTTTCAAAACAAGAACAGGTACAAAAAATAATCACTTGAAGGTACAGACTAGACCAGTGAAATGAAAATTTTTGGTGTGTGGTGCCAATTTTATTTTTAGAGGAACAGCTAACATAATCATTGATGCCAGCTTATCCTTTTTTTGGTGTTGAGTTTTGGTGCCAACGGTTCATCCTCGCTGAGCTGCGCACTAGTTTGGCTAGCAAAGTGGAATTTGTGTAGCGGAGGAAAGACTTGCCGCTACATGGAGATAAGGTTGCATGACTAACACAAATTCTTACAAAGCTGCTTGTGTTGGAGCTAAAAGTTAGCTGTACATGTTAGAGTCAGAAATAAGAAACAGAAACGTGCCGATTTAAGAATAATTTAAACAATTACTAATGCTATCAAAATGCCTAGCACCCTAAAGTCACGTTTCTTCATTATTGAGTGACCAAGTATTATCCTTTTTCTGATAACAGAAGGGTACAACAAGATTTCAGTGCATACAAGCTAATTATGGAGCTGTGGAAGACCTGAACCATGTCAATAATATTACCCAGTTGGAACAACAGATTGGAAAAAAAGTGGCAGAAAAAAGCAAAAATGTGGCTGAAAGGGGACTTCAGATTGTAGAGCCTCTGCTCTGTAACAACACTGATAAAATGTCCACTTTTATATTTATATTTAACAGAATTCTTTTGTGTAAATGAAAAGAGTAGCCAACACAGCTAATTCTCCAATATTGTACAAAGTGTTCAGCTGAGTAACCCAACTCATCGACGATGATACCAGTGTTTTAGCATCTTTCTGGGATGATGCATGTACTGGCTCTTGTATTACAAATATGGAAGAAGGAAATAGTTTATTCCTTGTTTTAGGAACCAAAAATGCTGAATTAATTTCCACAAGTAAAGATTAATACAGAGGGCAGAAATTTCCAGTTTTAAGCAGCTTTGCTTCAGTATTTTTCAATAATTTAAGTCTTGCTGAAAGTTCAAAATTATCTAATAAAACCCAAATACAATTCTCTCTTTAAAGGCAGCTGTATCCACACCCTAGTATCACTGCTACCAACCTGTGGCCTGCTACAAAAACAGCTGATTGGCTCCACCAAATACTTGCTTTACCTTAGTTCTGTTTCATGAGAAACACTCATCAGCCACCTATCAAAGTTTACAAGATAAAAATGGAGATGTTTTACATATCTGGGAGGAAGGTGGAATTTTTCAAAAATCATCTATTGTCAGAATCTTTTCCAAATCCATCCTGACTGCTGTCTCTGAATTTCCGCTTGGATACTGGGAATCACGTTTCAAGATAACGTTGCTTTGTTAGGAGTGTCTTTAATTACAATCTGTTTACTTCTGCTAGTTAAGTTTAAAAATAGCACAAAAGCACTGACTCCTGGAAAAAAGTCTGAATTATCACTAGAAATAATTTTCTGTGGAGCAGCATTTATTGTCAGTCTTTACAAAAACACCTTTAGTTTCCTCGTGGAAAGACAGCAGTCTCCAAGCGAGGATTTTGCTTCTACCTTGTGTCTCCTATTCTGGTTTGAAACACTCTATCAGCAGACAGCAACTAATGATCTATCAGAGTACAGCAGGTACCAAACCACGCGTTTCCTCCAGGATGAAACACCTCCTTACCTTTCTGTGGCCTGATAATAAAAGACTGCGTGGCTCCGTTCACCAGGCGGCAATATCCGTCTATCAGGTCAGCCATGTTCTCTGCAATGGTTAAGGATGGTGCTGTCACTGTCAGAGGCTAAAGAAGGGAAAAAACAAGGCAGCAACAAAGAGGTATTATTGTAGCTGCAAACGCGGAGCAGAACAGCTGCGTCGTTGCATCAGAACTTCGCACACATTCGCAAACAGTAAACAGAAGAAGATGGGTAAGCAAAGACCTATCAGATTATACAACATTATTTGCACTTCGCTGGCACCTCAGCATGCAAGGTGCCATTCCCATATACAGAGAGATCCTTAATATTTTGGAAGGGATATATCAGTCCTAATCCACTTTCTTTACCTTCTATTTAGCAAATTTAAATAAGGAGGTCAGAAAGCAGAGCTGACAAAACCTTTCACCCAAAGGTAAGATTGATCTGGGCTTTTCAAATGGTTTCCTGGTCAAACTTTTAGCCAACAACAGTTTACTACAATTGCTATGACTTCTATGGCCATGATAGGACAGTTCTGTAAAAGCTGCTTATTCTCTAAAACTCTTCCAGGTGATATCTTTCTTTTTGTGTTTTCCACATTTCTACAGTAATTCATTCTTTGCCCTAAAAAGCAATCTCTTCAACTTAAGAACAGATTAACATGAAAAAGAGATGGAGAGTGGAGAAGTGAGGAAGGGGAAGAGAGACAGACATATAAGCACGCTATTTATGTTAATAATACCAAGTCATCCTCCCCTGCACACGTTTGCCAACTTGCCCTCTATCCCTGTCTGTCACAGAGACTGTTATCCAGCAAATAAAAGCTAATTTTACTTCCAGCTCTGTCCCCATGTAATATTCCCTATTTCCTCTTTTCACAAAAGTGAAGCCACTTAGTATCCACTTCAGTGTAAAACATCGCATACATATACAGGCTATTTTTAGAAAGTTGCACTTAACAGCTAATATTTCTAAATGAAACTTCTTTGTAAAAGATTAGCGTATACAAGAATGAAATGAGCTACAAACCTATTTTAAATATGAAAATATCTGACTTGCATAATGATTATGACTACTCACGATCACCTTTCATTCCCCCTTAAATAACACCAAAAATGGAATAATGATATAGAATGCCTGGAACGGAGAATCTGCTTAAATATCATTCACTGGCTATATTACAGAAGAAGTGAGAGAGTTCAGCAATAACTGAAGTCTTTGGCCATGGCACTATACACATATGATCAGGCTGTCCCATGCTCAAAGATGCTTACAACTGGATTAGGCAAGATGCTTGACAAAAGGAAATGAGAGTAAAAGCTATTACATGTTTGTGCCATGCCATTCATTCTCTGTATGGCTTCAGGCTATCTCTACGTACAAAAAACTTCACATGTAGGTTAGCAGTGAGAAAGAAAGAGAAAAAAAAATCAAAGAGTAATTTCTGGAGTCTTCAATCCCTGGCAAGGGTATGTATATATATACAGCTGTTGGCTAAAAACAGTGATAAATATTGTTTTCTTGTATGTATAAATGTGAGATATACTTTTAGAATAATACATTTATCACAACCACACTAACAGTAGAAAAATCCAGAGTGAAGCTGCAGACAAAAACATAAGCATAGTATACAGAATATCTTCATTAAGAGGATGCTAATTCCATTTTTTAGGAAAACCACGACAAATAGGTTTATCACAACTGTCAATACCGTACCTCAGGTGCACCTGCTATCTTGAGCTGTAACATCCCTTTTCTGTCCTTGTCTTCACTATTTGAATACTGAATAGTCTGCACTTGATTAAAATCTGCCAAGTGAGTTGGCTGCAGAAAGGCAATGGAAAAAGTGGAGAAAATTCAAAATTATGGCAAAGTACTTTGGCTTTACTCCCGAAGTTGCAAAAGTATATATATGCAGACCTTGATCTCCAACTCACCCTGTAAAAAATCTGTTTCTTTGTTTCCTTCTACAATTTCTTTGGGATTTGTGCAACAGTATTTACAAGTATTTGCAAAATTAAACCAAGCACCAAGTTTGCCTACAGAGGTCACTGTTGAGCAACACTAGGCACACGCTAAGCACAGAGTGGAAACAACCTCTTGGAGGTCAAGACAGAAAGCTCAACAGGTCAACCACATGGTATCTGCACTCACAGCACACTTCTATACCTCCAGACTGCTTTAAAAAGCATATTCTTAGCTGACTACATATTCCTGATCTCCAAATCTCTTCACCATCTCTGAATTAGTTTCAACAGAAGTTGGAAATATTGCTCAACTTAAATCACGGCTGTGAAGCTCCCAAATGTTTTGTTATTAGCAGAACTGGTCTCAACAGACTTCCTGAACAAGTCCACGGTGCAAGGAAATGCTGTAACACAGTCAATATCTGGCAAAAATAAAAGGCTGGTAGGAGAATAAAGTAAAGTGAGTTATGAACCAGCAATGACTGCATGGCAAGTGCTAAACACTAATTGATTAAACAAGTTCTTCATTTAAACAGTCTCCCTCAGACAAGGGAGAATAAATTAGAATAACTTGCATGTTTCACTGTTAAAAGCAGTCACCACTAATACTACAGTTCTTTAAGTGAGTGCTTCACTGGGTACAAAAGCCAGCAAATTTAGTGCCAAGGCTGACAACACTGTCTCTACTTAACCCTGTCGTGTTTTCTCCCATCCCACATCATGAATTAACGCCTGAATAAGCTTTTTACTTCGAATTGCCTGGCTGTTCTGAGTTTAACTCGAGGATTAGACCTTCCATCCTCTTTGTCTAAAGTCCAATTCACAACAGGCCATGGCTGACTTGATAGCTTGTTAAGGCGCTGACTGAGAAAGGAAACCAAAAGTAGACTTACGTTAGCGCCCTTGTCCGTAAGGTAGCTGATTCCTTCTTCTGGGCCGATTGCCAGCTCCACCGAAATAATCCAGCTTGACTTCAGGATTGAAGGAGGAAGACGGGGCAAAATTTCAACAGTAAGATAAGAAAGTGTTATGGAGCACCAAGGTTATCATTACAGTCTTTAGTAATTAATCTCTAGAAGCTTCTAAACTCTTCAAATGTTTAAAAAATACATTAACATTGAGTAATTCCGTAAGCAGCAAAACTACTGAGGCCTGGTTTCCTGGGGATCTGCGGTGCTAGAGTGAGTTTCCATGTGTTTTATCTTGGGTCTACATGAGAAGCGAGTTCCTATGTTTCTTCTTCTCTCCTCACGGACGTCCATGTTCATGTTCTAATTTCTACCCGAGTGTCTATTTTCGCAAAGCTTGCAGATTTAAGGCCCTCTGTCAAATTGGTTTGAAATTGGTGGAGATTAAAAGGTATGAGAGGAGGCTTTACAAACAGACAGAAGCACAGCAGTCTCATTTCTGTAGGAAACCAGGTTAAAAACAGCTTGACTTTGACAAACTAAGCACCAATAATAGTTACTAAAGTACAATCCCTACCCTACTAATGAAACTTTTTTTGACAGTCATCTGAGAATGCTGGGAATATAATCAATCAATATATTTTGCTGTTAATGAAATCCAAGGACTCTTCTTTAAATCCAAGCATGAACTAAGCAGGCAATTAACTGCAGGACTAAGCAAAACCAATCAGACTCGTAACTACAGCTGTCCCCATCCCGTGCTTACCCCGAGAGCACATTTGAAGCATTCCTTGTCAAATCTGTACACCGGAGAGAGGATCTCAAAGAATTTCAAAATACTTTCTTCTCTATTGAGGTTGGCGAATTGTCGAAATGTTTGTTGGATTAATTTTCGTAGTGTTTTGGCCTGTGTATTAAAGAGGTTTAAAGATTAATTATTTTCATTCTAACCAGTGATAGTGTAGAAGTATCAGTCGCTTAGTATCTTAACAACAGTTTCTTTATCAATAAAAGACAGCAGACATTTCTCAAGGGAAAAAAAGGAGCTTCACAATATGAGCAACAGACTGCTGCCTTCAAACTTGTGCTTGAGAATAAAATTATTTCTGCTATACATCACAGCAGGAATACCTGGCAAATACAGCTTCAATTAAATTACAATATAAGTCAACATGCTAATTTTTGCAGAAACTGTTTTTTCTAAATTCCCCATTTCTCCCACTTTCTTAATTGCCTACCAACAGAAAAACAGTGCCACCAGCAACCTATACCTTCATACTAGGTCTTAATTTTGTTTATGTCATCATTCGTTATTCTCTCACGTGATAAGAATAACCCCCAGCTGCAGCTACATCCTAACCTCTGTGAGCAAGTACCATAGGCTACCCATAACATACTGGACTGCAGAATCTGAGAAGATGCAAAATAACTGCCATATAAATATATGAAATTAAAACAGTAAATTAAAATCGATTAGAAGTAAAGCAAACATTGAAATTAAAAAGTTGAATATGTTACCTATACTGCTTATCATTTTATTAATTGTCTTCAGGGCACAAATAACCACATAAGCAGAGCAAGACAAGTCATCCTACTAATAGCCACAACATCTGGGACAGCGGGACAGAGACTGGGACAGATCTGATTATATAGGCTGGAAGAAACAGTATATAGAGGATACAAGCAGATTTGGAAGCAACAGTCTCTTTTTTTAATGCAAAACTGAATGATCTCTTATTAAAAATGGAATATTTGGCTGCTTATAAACCATATGCCTGGAAAGACTGCCACCTGTATCACAATAAAAGCCGAATCTGTGAAATGACTTCTTCCACATGCCCCACCAAGCCCCTAACTACCAAGTCCGGCTGGGCAAAACCAAAAAAGGGATCAAGAAACTCTAATATAAATGCCCTGTCCCTAGACGCCAGGATTCATCTAGACACTGCCAGCAAAAGCGCAGTAGCTTCTCTCCTGTGTCCTAATCAAAAGCATATGTATGCTGTGTGTCGAGCCAGCTGATTCACTGTCTTTCACCACTGTTTATATCATGTAACGCCAAAATGCCAAAGCCACATACAGAGCTGTTCTTTCTTCCTTTGCCAAAGCCTGACTTGCATCTAAACTAGCTGGATGGGATGTAAAAAAATTAAAATAACTACCCCTAGTAGCGCCTCTTTCTGATGCACCTTCCAGCTAACAATGGTAGAAGGTAAAACCAGATTTATTTTTGTAGTATATCAAGGTTAAAACAAGAAAGATCATTGTTCCTCTAAAAAACCATACCTCACTTCCCTACTGTGATGGCCTTAAAACACTCCATTCTTTCACGTTGCCCAAGACAGCCCCAGGCACTCCACCAACAAACAAACTTCCTCTTCAGTCCTTAGCACTTGCACTCAGATTACACATGCATTTTTAGTAACCCTTTAAAGTACATTAAGAGCTCAAAATAGCCAGGAATTTCAGAAACGAGTATTCGGAAAAGAGCCTGACTCTAGCAGTAGTGATCCAGCAGTATTGCATGTTCATGTGCAAAAACATCGGTTTGGGAATGCTAATGCCCAGAGCAGAGGAAAAGCAGGCTGAGAAACATCTCAGTTGAGCGCACAACGTTGATGCTAAGTCACTCGCTGAAGAACCTCAGCATTTTGTTGTAGCTTCAAATAACTGGATCATTTTGGCAGAAGCCTTTACCAACTCTCAAGCGGATCACTGCTGTAATAGGCTGCGGACGCTGGGTAGGACGAAGGAAGGGTCCGGCAGGCAGGACACCTCCATACTGCGCCCGGAGCTGCTTTGCTAGGACTCGGACATAGCAGGCCTTTCTGCTTCTCAGCATCCTTACCTGTATAATGGGGGTTATCCCCAGCCTAACACTGAAGACCATTTTTAACTAGAGGCAAGATACAGAAAATATTGTCATTTTCCAAGACTTATCGCAAAGTAACAGAGCTAACGTCTGTCTTTTTCTCCATTCCCGCCACGGCTCTTGGTTTCCAGTTGCTACATTTTATGCTGCAGTGAAGCTGAGTGCACACATGTATGCAAATTAAACATTTAAAGACATTTCTTAAAGTTTCCGTATCTGAAGAAAACTTCTTATACTCCAATTTTTTTGGACTCAAACTCTGTCATAAAATGATCAAGCTCCATCTTATAACTGTTTTTTTCCCTCTACTATTACTTTAGGCATATTCCAAAATGCCATTTCTCTGGCAGGAGAAAACTCTTTTCCAAACTAAATAGAAGAAGCTGGTTTGTATCTATTTTCCCCCCCAGTAATGTTTACTGTGAGTAAGTTTTTTCCCCCACAGCGTTTGTGTGCATAATATATCTACAGAGCGAAAGAGGGCACAAGTAAGCTGTCACGTCCTCTTAGAGGCACCATTTACTAAGCTAATGTAGGAAAGTTTATTATTCTCCTCTAGTAAAATAGGGGAAATAGAAGACCTGTTGAAATAATAACTTTTCTCTGTGCTTGATTTAGGCTGACATAGTCTATCCGGAACCCAGATAAGCAAAACTATTTGCAATATACATGAAATCCAGTGCACTGTGCAATGACTTAAATGTTTTATCCTGGGAAAAAACCCACTAGACACCTCCTTGGACTATGCTTGCTTTCATTTACAACATTATATTCATATCTTATAGTCACTCTGTGATCAGCTAATATACTGGTGTCTTTAAACTCATGACTTTAATGACCTTCCCAAATAAAGCTGAAATTTCTGTTGTTAATAGGCAAGTGTATGCACTGTCAAATATTTTGATTTGCATTATTCCAGCCTTCTAGTCTTCCTATACACAGGGTGATACCCTCTGTCTAGCTGACATCTCCCAGCTTTGTAACAGCAGCAAATTTCATTAGCACTGCACCGAACCCTAACTTTTACCTCACCGATGGAGAGAGGCAATTGCTTTTGAACTTCATGGTCATCAGAAGCCCTCCTTTGCCTGCCAGCTCAACATTATCAGCCTTCACAGAGAGACTCATTTAATTACTTGAACCAGTGCTGGATTATGTTTAATAAGTCCTTCATTTTCATTGAAAAGCAGCACCATTCTCCTTTCCCTTATTTTTTCTTTTTATCCATCCAACTTTTTTTTTTATTAATCTCTTTCCAAGGTTCAGCTCAGCTTGACTTTCTGGTATTTCTTGCTACTTCTGCTCTTCGGTTTCCTGATTTCTGAAGAGCAGCTTTCTTTGTTGATCTGTTCTTTCTGGCTGTCCTAATATCATTTTTTGAGGTAGTGGTTTGTTCGTTTAGGTGAAGAGCCTTTCACCACAATTTGCGTATTTAGCAGAGAATACAGTCCTAGATAATTCCTTAAATTAAAATGCACATCGATCACTATATTCACTCAACTTCATTTTTTTTAAAAAAAAGTCTTTTGAAACAAAAACCCATTCACGACAGACCTTTTCTTTTACCCTTCCATTTAAATCACAACGATTAACTCTCTACATGCAAGTTGAATTCTCTAACGAAATCCTCCATAAATCATCATTACCAAATTCAGTTCTAAAATACGAGTTTATGATAGTTTACTTCCATACGGACAGCAGAGATTTTACCATGATTTTAATATCAAGACTGCTATAGATGTAAAACTACTTGGTGACAATTCTTAACCCCTTCTTCATAACACGTTGAGAAAAATCCACATTTTTTTAACTCAGGGAACATAAGGACCTCAGTGGAAGTGAGATCCGATGAACGTTTGTAGTCTAACTGTGATTAACTTGAATGGAAATTGCTGGACATCTTCCCTGAGTGAGAGCTGGATACAGTCGTGAGCAAGGAGAACAGAACTTGGTTAATCAAGTTGTCACTAAAAATACGCTGTTTTCTTATGTCCCCCTTCCCCCTTCCTTCAAAAGTCTCATTCTTCTCTTAGAAGAAAAGTTATTCGATATCAGAGGAGCTGAGGAGTCATTTATGACTTTTGTCCACAGGAGCTGTGTGGCAGAGGGGCACCTCTCTCCCATCAGCTCCGCAAGACCACGTAAAGCATCATTGCCTTCGTTTTTCCCAGCTTGCACGTCTGTTGTTAAACTAGGGGATCTACTTGTTAGACTGACTTGAAGTTTTTTTTCTCCGAGACAGGACCATACGACAATTCACTTATGACTATACAGGGAAATCAGTCATGCAGTTTTCAGATTGACATTTTTTTCAGTAGCACACAACTAACTGAAGCGATAATTACCTTTACTGAATCTAGTAAACTCTTCGGAAAAAAACGTCTTAAGCCAACATCTTTCCTGAAACAAAAACACACACGTCATTAATGCAAAGCGTGAGACATGACGTTGCTGTTTTTCTGGGTGTTTTCTTTTAGCTAATGTATGCAATATACTTATGATTTTCGTAGCAAAGTCCATGATGAGCTCAGAGTACAAATACAGTACCATTAAAATGCAGACCTTAGCCAGTGTGTGGCTAGGTGTGGCACAGCAAATGTGCTACGGCAGTATCCTCTAATCTAAAGGATGCTGCATTTACAGCGGGTACCTAGAGTGTGACGTGCATGACTTCAAACATTGGCTTGGGCACAGAGAAGTTCTGAGAAGAAAAACTGTTAATTGTGCCTGTTTTATTAATGTAAAGAAAATGGGGAAAAAAATCTTACCGCATGCAGCCATCTGAGAAAGGAACAACATGAAAACTGCAAATTCTAATAAACACTTCTTGCATCCGCAAGGCGGGATCCTGACCCTGTCTGTAAGCTCCACTTCTGCAAGCTGAATTACACCAAGCTCACGATTTCACATTTCGAAATAGGGTTGCCAGCCCCCGTGTGAAAACCAAAGCCATGAAGATTAAACATGTTCTTGGCTGAAATGTGCTGTACCTGGCTTGTCTCTGACAAGTATCTGTACCACTACAACCAACATTAGTTTTAAGAAAGAAAGCAGATGGCAGAGAAGTTGCCAGAGGTGTTAGTGCTGGAGGAGCTCACTGGACAGCCAGGTATATAAAATGTTGCAGGAGCATAAACTAGATGCAGAGACATTAGCATAAAATCTCCGTGAGACAGAGGAATAATTGTAAGAAAAATTTAAATAGGAAAAGGATTTTTGTTGTTGCCTTCTCAGTGGTGTTACCACTTAGTGGTTTTTTTCGTTTGGTCAAGAGGTTACAATCTCTTTTAAACAAAGACCCTTCTCTATTTCCAAAATGAGTATAAAAAAAAATTTCCATGACTGCATACTTTGCACATAAACAGGAATAAACCTGGAATTCAAATATTCAGCAAAGAAAAAAAAGCTGTTAGCCAATGCAAGAAATGCAGTATATATTCACTGTTACCCAACAGCACAAAAGGAAAACCAACATTAAATTCAGTCTAAACGTAGTAAAAATAAAACATGCTATTTTTAAAACTCTCTAAAGACCAGTAATATACAATTTCACAAAACATACTAAAAACACCCTCAGCTACGAGAAGCAGAGCGTTTGCGCACAGCAGTGAACACCGGCATCTCTGCAATGACAGTAAGCTGAAAAAGATTATAAAACTTCCATAAATGTTAAGTCCTTTGATGCATTTCTTCTCAAATGCAAATTGTATGCGGTTTATCATCCCACATAGTTAAATAAATCTAACCCACTATTACCATCTATATCACATGCAAAGACATTTTGACAAGGAATGTATTAGTTTAACGTTAAGCATTTTAGAAAGAAACGGTGCTTTCAAAAATTAGCACCCGGGATCACTCCCGTATTACTCATCGCCACAGGACTGCAGCGTCCTCATTCAACGGGTTATTAAAATAACTCGTGGAGTAGCTCTTGGTACGGACCCGTACATAGCAAATCCAGAAGGAATCCTTATGTAGAATATAACGAACAACAGCTCTTAACCAAATTTCTTAAGACGGCATTTCCTATTTTTACATTAGGCAGTAGATTTATTTACCGTAGGAGAACGTGCAGTGCAGGTTTAATCACGCAATCCTGCAAACTCCTCCTTTTCCATCCTTAGCTGCGTTGCATGGGCATAAAATAGCCAACTCAGGAGAAAGACCAACTCAGTGCTCCAGACTAAGGACTCGGACACCTATTTTCTGATTGCCAGTAATTAGTAGCTAGATCCTGGTTCATAAAGCTAAAAGCTTTATATTTAGCTTAATCTATTTCATCCTACCCACGGATTTATATGTAAAATTTTATTGTTTTCATGAATAAACTTCAATAGGATTAATAAAATGCCAACTACAGATAGAAGATGCAGCTTGTTATATAACGATTAAGCAGCTTTTGGCAACATTCACCTTTATTTCTATTTTTTATCTCAAAGTTTTATCGAAAAAGTAGTATGAGAATAGCTTAATAGATTTTATATGCTCTTTCAATCCTGTGGATGCAGCTGCTTCTCCATATAGCTCCCATTTTTGTACTTGGAATTATCCTTGTTCTATACTAAAAGGCTTCACATTTATTATGAAAAACATCTCCTTTCATTGTCTGAAGACCCAGCTATTAAAGGCTACTTAGCGGTTTGATTCTCTCCACCCTTTCACATCCAGATTTGGTCTTCTGTGAAAATCTGATCAAAGAGGAATGTATATCAAGCAAAGATAGGCGAGAAGCAATCATACCAGGTGCAAAAACGTGCTTTCTACAATTGCACTCAGCTGGTTAAGCATCTCATGATGTAACGAAAGCTACCAAAAAAACAAACAAAAAAAGAAACAAAAAGCCTCACTTGAAAAATAAATGTTACTTGTGTAAGAAAACCTCTACAGGCTATTAAGGTGGTAAGATCAAATGAGTGCATTTTGGGGATTACTGGCACTTTCTGCAGGCTCTTACTAGCTTATAATTATCTACAGCTACTTTAAGGTGCAAATTAGAAATGCTTGTACTTTAAGGGTTGACCAGTAAGTGACTCAAAAATACCTTTCTAAAGTTCTTGATGAAATACATGCAAATTGTAAGCATCACCTTTTCTCATTTGCATTATCTCATTTGTTTTAACACATCTTCTAAATCCAAGGTGAATCGCCAACAGGTAGTCATTAATCTCACAAGCTCACTTCTTTTGAAGGGGATGACACGAGATGAGAATTGCAGGTCACACCCCTTTCATATCCTTTTTATACTGCCTTCTAACCTTTTCTCTCCGCTCATTCTGTTCATCTTTATTATTCCTTTCTCAGCTAGTTACGTGTATTCTTAATCAGGAAGTATTTCTAATGGTGGTTGCTGACATAAAACTCAATAAAGTCCTCCAAAAAACCCCTTAGTTTAAACAATAGAATTTCATAAATTCTGTGCAGCTACAGGAGCACTATATAAAATCCGCGTTGTTCTTCTAAATTAACTGATTAACTTTTGAAGTAAACATTACTTTCCATTTAAAAAGGTGCAAGAAAATGGGGTTTCTAACTCTAAAAGTTGTCTCTATCATATGTTCAGTCTGGAATATCTACCATTAAAGACTAAAGATTTATCCAGGCAACATCAAAAGGCCAGAACATGAGCTGGATCCTCCTCCAAAATATTCAAATAAAATGGACAAATTTGGTAGCATTTAAACTCAGAGGCTGCTTTTAAAGTTTATGTCTAATCAATTTTGCCCAAAATAACCCAAACGAGGCAATGTTAGAGCTAAGAATGGCATGAACTGTCTACACTAAATTACATAGAATAACGTCCTTTTAAAGGATGTACATATACCATATTGCATCTGCAGTGAAGATTCTGAGGATACAGAAACTTTCTAGCGGAGCACTGGAAGTGTGGAAGTTTTGTAGTCTTATAAGTGGGCAACTGCAAAAATTTACCTTTACCTATCAAAATTATGTGGTTTTCCTCAAAAGTGCTTATAAATTTATTCATCATTGACAATAATGTTGTATTGTACCTCCAAACTACTCCAGTTCCACACCTCTAAGTTAGTATACTTTATTTTACAAAAAAGGGGGGGGAAAATCAAGACTTTACTGCTATACCAACCTTTTCTCCCAATTTTATGTTACACTGTACAGCGTATTTTCAGCAAGATAATTAGCAGCAAAGCAGAGCTCACTGGAACATGTGTAGACAGGGTGTTCCACTAAATTGACACAAATAAAACCAATCTTCAATCTACAAAACTTCTTAAGTACTTGAAACTGTCTGGATTGAAGCCATCTAATGTACAACATGATTAAACAGCCAAAATAGTTTTAGTATAAGGATGCTTCTTGCTCTTCTTAAAAGAAGATAGATACATAATAAATGGGTTAATTGCAAGATCACAATTCAGCAAAACCACATACTTAACAAATAAAGGAAAAATGATATCACAGCCATTTCAAGTAACTCAAATTTTACCACAGATTAGTCACGACCGATGAATACAACGATGCACATAAAATCATTTAGAAACAAAATCATCTTAAAACTAGACTTGATGATCCCATAAGCATGAGCAAAATTGAAAAAAATCACAGTAATAATCCTCATCAGCAACTTTTAACCGTTGACCAGAGTTAAACAGGCTCTCTCTACTTCTATAGTTTGAAAGGTTTCGTTATCCTTTCTTATTTAAAATACACTTGCAGATCTCAACAAGCGTCAAGAAATACAAAACGGCAACAGAAGCCTTCTTTCATTGAGCCAAATTTAATATTCCCAATTAAGAAACAGTTCAAAACTCAAGCTTGAGCACAATACTTACTCTAACACTTCATAGTTGGACTTCTTTTCTAATGCATTGCCTCTCATCTCTCCGTAGGATCTCCTGAAGTCAGGAAAAATAGGTGAAAGCAACAATTATTGGATGATCCAACCTAAAATTACAGTATCAACGTATTCAAATCTTTCAGCTGTTTATCATTAGAAACCATCTGCAGAATGAATTCAAATATATATTACAATGTTATTATCCTACCTCAGTAGAGCAGATTTTTAGTTTACAAAATGATTTCAGACATGAGACAAAGTACCAACTGTGCATTTCCAGGACCACTTTTCACAGCGGCCCGAAGTGCACTACCACCACCAGAAGTGATCTAACCTGTCTTTCAGCAGCTCCTTCCTACCTCCAACACCACGTCCCTCCTTTACGCCAGGCGTTTGCGTGTGCAAAAGGTGAGTGCCAGAGCAAGGGCAAGGGCCGAGCGAGGAACACAACAGTTTTACTCCAGACCTTGCCAATGTGGAAATGGGCTGAAGAGCCACGGCAGGCTCCGTGAAAACCACCGAAAGCAGAATTTGGCTCGCAGCGCAATCTGGGTTATCGTGGTCACCACGCGTTTTGAAAAAAGGTAGCTGTGATTTTGTAAATGTGCAAGGAATTCATAAACACACGGGGCGTTTTTGTCTTCTCCGGGGCCACCAGTAAAGCGTTCAGCCAGGGCATCAGGTTCCCCTACAACACCCAGCAACTCCACAGGTACCGCAGTTCTACTGACAAACCTAAATTCTGCTTTATTTTGGGAAACTGCTGTTCAAATTACACTTTTCTTCCTTGCTAACAAGTTTACATTTGCCATTTATTTCTTACAAATTTTACTGCTTTCCTAATCGCTCTGTGCAAGACAACAGCATAACTAAATCAAACCATTCAGGCTGTAAAGTCTCTGTAAATTAGCAAAAACAAAACATGCACTTCAAGGGCTGCGATAACTCTCTCAAGGATCGCTTAATCTGATAAACGTATCTTTACTTTCCAGCTGTCTATACAGTTGACAAGAATGCTGAAAAAGTTAAAAAAAGAATTGGTGCTTTACCTTTCCAGAATCATTTGTTCATTTACCTATTTACTGAAAAAGTAATTTTTAAAATAGCACATGAAAAATTGAGGAAATGCAGAGAGAAGACGTAGCAGCATTTATCTTTAATCACATTCTTCAGCTGTAGTATATGTGGATGCACAATGACAAGACTATTTGCTCACATCTCAGATTTATTTTCCTTTTACTATACTTCACTGTACTTTACAGGCCTCTGAATTATTCAAATGAAAAATTCACCAAAAAAGGTAATATCAAGAAGTAGTTAATTATAATTTTAATATTAATTCAGAAATCACTAGAATTCAGTTATAACACAATCTAATCAGTTCAAACTATAGCAAAAAGGTTTTATAGTTTTTTTTTTTTTTTAAATCAGCTGTATTGGTCAGAAATCTATGAACTAAAAACAGTTTCAAAATTAATGTACATATTCAGCCAGAAACATGTTGAATAATAAATGAAGTTATCAACTTACCGGATTTCAAGGCAACCTAGTTTCAAAGCAATTTCCTGGTCCACTTGATCTGCTATTTCTAACATATAGTCATTTTTCACCTACAGCAAAAAAAAAAAAAAAGGTTGGCATCACAGAAAGATCAGGTCAGTGTTGTTATAGACCAAAATACCGCCCAAGCAACACTGGATTAAATACCTGTTTCCTTGGGTTTTTTGTGGGGGGTAACTAGCTACAGTGTGCAAAGAGAAAAAAAGTATAGTATATATTCTCCATAATCAAGGCGAGTCTTTGTGAGAAACCCATTTCAGCTGCAGTGAACTCGGTACCACCTTTGTCATCTACGCCAGGTTAGCTGTGTTTTATGAAGCTCAATCAAAATCCTCACGGGAGGCTGGAGCACAAGGTTGCACCTGCCCCCAAGACATGTGAACGCAGGGTCTGTGCTTGAACCCCTCTGGTTAAGGTGCTTTTAACCGTGTAGGTGCAGCTAATCACGCGTGCAAACCGGACACAAGCGTCCGCTCGTCGGTGTGGAAGTACAGATGGTAGCACGGGAAAATCAGACTACACACTGACTTCAAGCAACCTTTTAAATTGCAAGGGGAAAAAAAAACCTGAGAGTGTAAATACTCATGCGCTAGGCAGATTGCACCAGCTACCATCTAAGGTAGCAAATAAAACAGGCCAAGAAGCGTGCTCTGCCCTGGAGGCCAAATGCTAGGGACGTCCTTGGGCTGAGCTCTACCTTCTGCGATCCTCAACTTGCCAATGTGGTCCCACTTGGTGCAAAAAGGCCTGAAACACCCCCCAAATCAACAGAACTTAAGTGCAAATCAGAAAGGAAATGATACACTGCGAGGTATGCTTTATGAAACATCTGAGCCATGAAAAGTTGTAAGAAAAGCTATTTCAGGCAGCCACCCACTCCGAAATTCATGCTTTGCAACGTTAGCTGGTGGCAGAGCTTCCTCCCCCCGCAGCGGAGCAGCTGCGTCCAGCCCTGCGCTACAAAGCGGCAAATCCATGAGACCTTCCTAGTTAGGAGCTGCATGAAAAATTTCAATTTGTTCCTGGAAGATGTGGAAGAAGAAATACAATAAGCCTTGTAAGGGCGAGAACATGAATTATTGCAATAGCTGCAGCATCAGGAAAAAGCTGCTTGCATTTGGACTTCTCGGGTACTCGATATTTTGTGAAAACAGTAAGTTTTTGATTTTTCTCACTTCAGCTCTAAACAAACACTAATTACAGACACAGAAGTCAAAGACTGAAACAACTATCCGTCAGCATCACGTAGCCTGGAACTTACATACACACATGCAAATAATAGGCAGTTTGTACTCCCCACAATAGTGTAAGTTAATAAAGTTATACACAAGCTAAAAAACTTGGAATTGATATTTTTTGCCTCTGCATAATGCTTACTGTCTAAAAATTAGCATCTCACGTGAACCAGCAACCGGTTATAAATCAGAGGCAGTGGTCAGTTATATGAAGAAAATATTCCGTGGCCAAGGTTTTGTTAGCTTTAAGTCAGATGCCTTTGTAAATCACACAATATAACAATTTGGAAAAAAAAAACCTGAATTAGGGCTTTTCTGTCCATCAGGAGGGATATGAATTCTGTCTTGCCCTACAACTGTCAGGCCCAAGCTCACAGCATTTAAATCTGGAATAAAATTTCCAGTCCCCCCGTGTTATTACCATCAAAAACCTCTGCACTACCCACAGGTGACAAATGGCAGAACTGAACTTCTAGACTGCAGGTCTATAGGGGATATGACTCATATATGGGACATATGGTGAGAAACAAAATGAAGATGTGAATTCTAAGCAAATTCAGTTCCTACATAGATGCCTCCAGTCCAGAAGTGAACCAAGGTAAAAAGAACCGTAACCACTTTATTTCTTATTTACAGCATCCATACAGAGGTTTAATGAACTTTAACTGCACTTTAAATACAAGCTTTCATTTCACTCTCCTCACTTTGCTGAGCATTCATCTTTATGGTAGCTCAAGTTACTTCCCTGAAAAAGCTCAAGTACCTTATCCCTCAGCCCCTCTTCCATTTATCCAAATTAAGTTCCACCGGCTATTTCACTCAGCTTTGATTTCTTTTTTTAAAAAAAGACTGTACTTGCAATTTTTTTTTTTGGGGGGGGGGGTGCATTTAAAGGAAGACCTTTCCAATCAAACAGCAGTTGCCTTCTCTTTTTAATATGCAATTCCTTTGGTGATCTCTTACAACTTTATTTGAAAACCTGTTGCATGATTGAAGTTGCAAATCTTGATTTGCAAAGTATTTTTACAATACTGACATATAAAAGTTGCCCTTGCAGAAACTGTGCTAATTTGAGTCTACTAGCACATAACGATCGAATTTTTATTCTTTCATCTTCAGCACAGTGGATTGCAGCTCCCAGTATGGAAGGAGATGCATTTGTTAAACTCAGCAGCCTAAGAACATCTTCAGTTTCATAAATATATTTAAAAACGCTGCCAACCTCAAGTAATTGCTGCCCTATAAAGAAACATGCAATATTACCCAAGCATTTCTAGTTTGGCTCTTCTTTCCCCTTGCCCTCGAGCTGGTGAGCTTTCACAAACTCCAGCCATGTTTCCCCAGTCTTGCTTTGCAACTGCAGGCACCAGAACTGGCTTAGAAGTACCCCCTCGATACCAACAACTTCTAGGAGAAAGTAAGTATCGTGAAACTTCTCACTACATCTGCAAGCCGGTGCAAGCGGATAATCGCCCGCTTGACTGCGTAATTTTATTAGTGTGACGGGGAGAAAAGCAGTTTTTATTTTGCCTATCTTAGCGTGAGAAGGGATGGACATAAAGGTGGAATAAATCAATTCTTCCGCTTCGCATTTCCAGCAGAAAGGTCCAACAGAAAAACCGTCCCTCGCTGATTTATGGCATGGGGCTCTCTGAAGTTTCTATATGCTCATCTGGAGTTTAAACCCTTTCGAAGGTACTCTATTATTCAACTTCAAGAGCGAGATAAAAATTGCCTTCATCTGCTTAACAAGCACAACCAAAACACAGAAAAAGTATACACCGTTTCCACATAAAACGCGATGGATAACACCGTGTACAAACTCAGTCATGACATCCTCTCACAAAAATGTGTAGCTGGGCTCGATGATCACGAAGCACTGCAGATACATTACACGAACCGATTTATTTGCAAGCTGCGGAAGGTAGGCGAAGAAATTGTAAGCTTGAGGAAGCCTATGGCCGTAACCTTGCGGTCTAATTAGACTGAACAGTGTTCTAGTATGGATGGCAAAGGTAATAGATTGATACAAGGAATTCATTTTTATCTCATTTTTGCAGAAACCTGCCTGCACACGTTCTTTAAATGTCAGCAAGTTTAAGTGGGGGGGAAAAAAAAGCAAATTCAGTTTCCAGTATCAGAATACTAATGTGAACTTCTCTTATCCCCTTTAACTCTTCTGGACTATCTCTTTGCGGTGCCATTAGATCAATGCACAAACCAACGCTCAGGCACAAAGATTAGATAGGAACGTGGCGAGAGTTTCGGTGCGAGCTGCACGTCCTCTTACGGAAAAAGCCCAAAACAAATATTAAATGGAAGAGACGCAACAGAATTTAATAGCAATTAAGGGCCCTGCCATGAGGCAGCTGAATAGTTTTTCCTACAAGCATGCGTGGTTAGAAAGAGCGTTAATATTTAAAATAAACAGTTTTAAGTCCAACATAATCTCAAGCCACAACGCGTTTCTTCACCAGGACTTTTGCTTTTTATTTTTTTTGGCCGCTGGAGTATCCTTCATTGGTTACCCTGAACAAAAATATCAGCTTCGTTGCTAGAGTCTTTTGAGCAATGGAAGAGCTCAAAGCTGCTCTTCAACCAGAAGAACGGAAGAGATGGACAGCGAAGCACTTCAAAACTACAAGATCAGACCATCACCACAAGAGTTAGTAACCTTCTCCCCAAGGGGAAGTCGGGCACATAAAGAAAAGCCCAGTTTCGCCAGGTCACCTTCAGTTCTGATGTCAGACTTCTAAAAGATTTGTGCTTTTTACTCCAATAGACAAATTGCTGATGGGGCATCTCCTCTAACTTTCCAAAATTGCCTAGGAAATAGTGGGCAGTTTGCTAGCTACGCAAACGGCTAGCAAATTCCAGCTGGTACAGTTTATAATAAAAACCGGAGACAGAAAAAAGCCCACGTCTGTGAACATGGAGAAATGAGAGAATGGCCCCGTGCTAGCACGCATGATCTAAGAAGAAATCTATCACAGACCTCGTATTTTCTATACCAGCTGCTACTTTCAAAAGCCATCTGCTTCATTTTTCTGCACACGATTTTTTTATGCAGCTGCAGTAGTTCAGGAAGCCGTTTGCTAAGGCCGACGAGCCATTTTGCCAGCGCGGTTCATAAAAACACTATGCTGCATTAAAATTTTTACTTATTAACAATGTGAGTAAAGTAATTTTGAACTTACTATTGAAAACTTTCCAAGAGGTTAGGAATAAAAGGACCTACTTCTTGTGTCCTGATGTTATATTTCAGCTTTAAATTTGTTTATATCCCTACAGAAAAGTTACTAAATAAGATTATCAAACTTTCTTTTGCAGTTTTTATAAGGCTAAACTACTATAGAAATTCCCCAGCAATAGTACTATCCAATGGTGTCTCTAAATGGGCTATATACTAATAATTAGCCTCTCTACTGGCTTTCCCATCTCATTTAATGCTACCAAGAAATTTCCCACAGGATAATCTCCAATTTTTCAGGAGGACAGTTTAAAAATAAGTAATCTATTTCTCTCGCTTCACTTTCAACGCCTATGACCTACTTACGCCACTTAGTTATTTTAATTCTTTTTTTTCCTTCCAAATGGGCATTTGAAATGGGCTTTGAAAACCGCATTTAACCAGCACTTCAGAAGTGGTGAAGGACCCACCAAAGAGTTTAAAGCACAAACACTGGGCTGGTGATTCGTTTGGTTAAAAAGAAATCTGTACAAGCAAGCAAGTGAACAAACACAACACATCTTTTCAGATGACATGGAGTAAGTAGCATAAAAATCATAATTAAATTAACAAGGCACGCAAGACAGATTTCCATTACATCATTCTGTCTGCAGGAAATGTGTTTTATCCACAGATTTTTAGCTGGCATTTTTAAGCGTTATATTCCAAAACGATGTACCCATGCTTGGCGGTGACATACATACAGACAAGAAACAACCCCACTCTTAGCCTTCCTGTATGTACTATTTACTGTATTTATATTGTGCTATAATTATATTATTCTATATTTATATTACTGTATTTATATTGCATTTTTTTCTGTACTTACAGCAGTTACCATAAGCAAGTCCGCCTGTTCAGGACTCAAACCCTTCTGGGATATATTACTGGAAATAATTATCACAAACATTTTGCGTGTTCTGCTGTGATCTGTTTTGCAGTGTTAAATACACTGCTGAAACGCTGTAGGATGCCATGGGACAGACAAATCATTAGATGAAGACCTATCAGTCACCTTACATAATTGTTTATATTTTTAATCATAAAACTGCCATACGGAGAAGGCTCCTGCATCTTCTCACAGCTCAATCAATCCTAACCTAGCAATGGTAGGTTCCAGGTCCCAACTACTGTAGCTTCGTAAATCTTGTGCAAAATTAACCCTCAAAGATTTGTGCCTTATCTGCTTTGAACAAAGCAACATATGCACAAAACCCCAAAGCGTACTCCTAATGTCACCAATGTTTTTGGAAGCCACCTTAACAATCATAATGATAGTTTTTAAAATATGCAGGGGACAGATAAACACATATGTGGTGGCTCCTCACCCTTGTTCAGCCATCTGATGATATTAGACTCATTATAGAAGATAAGTCCACATTAGGGGAAAATTAAAGCTTCAGCCTTTTCTAGGGGAGTTAAAAGCACAGATTCTGCGTTAGGATAACATTCATTTGCCATCTGCCCTCAGCTGCTCCTCCTCTTCATCTTCCAAGGTCACAGTCTCTGATTATCTAGAGATGATCTTTGACATCGCTAACTAATTTTGGAACCTCCTGTGTTAATAATAAGGGTATTAGAGATAGGGAAAAAAAAACAACTTTTGACAAGGCATTGTTTGGGGCAGAATGGCTAAAAACTCTCCCTTCTGTCGGAGCGGGCTGATCTCCAGCTGTCACTGCCATAGACTCTGCTGCTTCTCCGGTCTTCGATAAAGTAGGACTATACACGCGGGAGTCATATAGTACTCAACTACGAAGCACACTTTGCTCAGGGCTAATTTTATACTCCTCCTTTCCCCCACAAAAAATTTGCTTTTCCAGATCAAATGAGTTCAAGGATCAATGCGATTCCACTTTGGTTTTATCTAAAGTGTGTTATATACAATGTAAGTTTGCAAAGGGAGCAACAAGAACATTTTGCTCAATAGCACAAAGAAATATGCATGCATCAATACATGGAAATATAGGCCGTGGATATTTTAAGTTTACAGTCTTGATTTAATATTAATTCACATACATCAGTGAAAAAAAGCCCACAAATGCTACTTCCAGAAGTCCTGCAGACAGGTGGAAACACAAAATCAAAGCAGCCACTTTACTTCGGTCTGAGTTTGAGTATTTAAGAAGTATTTAGGAATATGAGGATGTTATAGGGGTCTGTTAAGAGGCAGCAGACCTGTTTTACGCAGAAGGCTCAGGATTTGCAGAAAGGGCTCCACCGTTACACAGACTGCAAGATCTGCTGTGACAAGAACGGCAGCAGAGTTTTGAGATCGTAAATCAACCTTCATAGCTGGAAATGAGTACTTTACTAGGAACCGAATTTCAGCAATTTTAAGAAACAGAACCCTATAAAAGGGTATTTCACTCATAATTGCTCTTCCAAGCTGTAAGGAGCAGACAGGTGATGTTTGGCTTGATTTATCTTCTCACTTTTTAAGCAGCTGCAATTCTTGCATTTATTACGCCTTCCCCACAGGGCACGCTCTGTGGGACAACCATTAACCCTTCCTGAAGGGTTTTCTTGTGTTTGTTTGAAACAGGCAGCCAAGATTAGGCATAATATGAGCTTTCCTCCCTCTGTCCTTGATTTTCTTCACAGCTTTTACTGGCAAAGTCATTTAGCTTGCCTATTTTTATTACCATATAAGAGATGTTGTTATTTAATTAGGTTAAAGAGTCTAATTCCCAGCTGGCATTTCAAATTATATCTCATGCACCTAAGCTTTAGAAAGCTTTAATCATTAAGTTATTACAGTAATTGCACCTTGACTTAATATTTCTTACATGTCAGGGACAGCGTTATAAAAATGATATTTAATTTGCATGATACCTTTCTCTACCACCATGTAAGGGAGAATTTTAATTTCAGGAACTACATTTAAAGTGTTGAAATTATTTTCAGAGACACTGCAGAAAGCGAACAAAAAGGTGCCGTCTGTCCACAAGAAACTTTGCCTCATCTTTCCTTGGAGTGCTGGACTTTTTTTTAATATAAAACTAGTCACACATTTTTTCAGACCTGCTTTTTTTAAAAAAAAAAATACAGCTCTAGTACATAGTTTTAAGAATCTAGCCAGAATATCAAAAAAGCACATTAATTCAGAGGTCTCAACTAGTGATACTGTATTTTAAGCAAATGCAGGGTGGCACAGAGCTCGGCTCAGGTTTTCCTGCTCCACCTTTGAGATCATCCTCTCTCCACCTGCAATTCTCTCTCTCTTGCATTACTTTGGCTGATGAAAAAAGAAAAGCTGAAGCACGGACCAGGCCTAGGGTCTCCTTATCACATACGGGTTCACCTCCAGAGCAGCTCCGTGCTGCAAGCTAGAAGATTTCTCTCTATACCACACCTGTGTTGATTGAAACAACTTCTTCCTGTTCTTCATGGATCTAAAAATCCAAAGTTACTTTTAAAAGTCTTCTAGGAGAGGCAGGAGGGCAGGAACAAAGGAACAGCTGAGGCCTGCGAGCTGGTTACCCCGCTGCACCCATGCAGATGCTCGTTCCCTTTTCATCAGGGGATAAACCAGCTCGAATTACTGGGGCTAACATGTTATTCAGGGAGAAATGTGTGCAGGCTCTTGTGCCCTAATAAAAGAGAGGCAATTCAAGCGCCTTACGTCTGATTCTAATTATATGACTGTTTTAAAAGATGCGCATTCTATCTCGACGCGAGATACGGCTTTTGTCCCTCACTCAGCCATTAAGGGAAAAGACAGAGGCGCCTGTACCCTTTCTCCCCCCCCGCCGCACACTCACTCTGTTTTCCCTGGGACCCAGGGAAAGGCCAACACAACAAATTCTACCAACTCCTTCCTAAAGCGCTTTGAAATGCTCCCCAAAAGCCTAAAAAAAAGATGAAGCGTAATTTTCGTTACTTGAAAAATTCCAAATTTTTAGTTCCTCTTAAATCTTTACCCTTCCGTTTAAAAGTTTTCTTGAAAATCTGTATGAATTCATATAAAAGAAAAATACCTTTATTCTTTTCAAAATTACAATACAGCCAGTAGAATGAAAGATAAGAGCTGTTATTCATAAAAATCATTTACAGTATTTTTCTTCGCCTATCTTGAGTACTTTGTGTTTAAGGGCTTGGGGGGGGGTCATTTTGTTTAGAGTTCAATTTATGTCAGATTTGGGTACAACAGGACAGGACTGTGACTGAAGAGTTGGATATAAAGCGTATGCCACAAGCGTCTGCAAACTGGCCACATTACCCCGTATCTGACATTCCCCACCTCTTGAATACTTAATCTCATGATTCAAACACTTGGTAGCATCCAGTTGGCCTAACTTTCTAAAATTTTAGGGGGATTTTAGCCCAGGGGGATGACACAGTCCATGTGATACGACCGTCTACATGCTCCACTTGGTGGAAAAAGAGAGATGGAGACTTCCAAAGACCCATCACCTGCCATCTTTGGCACTCTCCAAACGCAGACCCAGGAGACCGGTGACGCAATTCTAGAAAAATCCTAGCATATTAGTCTTTTAATCAGAGCTCTCAGTCGGGAAGTGAAATCCCAGCTCCGGTGGATGCCCAGCGGAAGGACCGGAGTGCCAGGCTCGCCTCCGCCGCAAGCCTCCGAGCTGTGCGCAGCCGGCATTAGCGTGAGCAATTCTGGCATTGCAAACAAATCTGGTGGGCTTTCCCCTCGCCACTAACCTTAAGCCTTTGCTGCAGAGATTTCGAAACAGGGGCACTCCTGCGAAAAGTCTCATTAAGCGCACTGCTTTTATACTTCCCATTAGAAGCGATTACGCCCACTGCAGATGGCAGAACGACGGCCGCTGATTGCACAGGGCTGTACGTCAAGCTACGAGCGGCTCTGCTTGATTTATTCAAGACTCTTGAAAATAACGACCATCCAACACAAAGAATGGTCACAGCGTTCTTAATATAGTTGAAAAACAAGAAAAAAGAAAGATATTTCAGCTATTAAGTCCAAACTGAGACTTAAATGCTTGCATACATTTACAGCAAGAAAGGCACTCATTGAAGTGAATGGGAGTAGTCATGCATGCGAAGTTACAAATGTGTGCCAGTTTTCAGTTTAACAGCCTGATAATTGTGGTTTGGGTTAACTACATGAATAAACTGTGTCTGCTGACAGCGATTAAGGTAACATTTTGTTATCTTTATAAATGTCCTTTGCTATCTTTACAAATGTTCTGTGCTTTTGTGAAGACTCACTTGTGGATTCAGTCTTACTCCAGCTTTACAGCTTGTTTCTCAACAATATTGCTGCTCTGCAGCAACTTAAGAAAATAATTACACGGTTTCTAAAATCTACGGACATTTCACAGACTTCTCTTTCACAGAAGTCACCATACTTGTTCTTTCTCCAGGGCCTTTTACATTAGATATTGTGCATTTTTAATAAGTCAGACAACTTGCTTTTAGATGTTATCAAGATGATAACAGGTCCTCAGCCACATCTTGAAAAGAAAGATTTAGCCATGGGCAGCATCTGGTCCTCAAAATCTTTACTCTCAATTATAACACATAAGGCAACAGCATATTTGACTTTTACATCCACAAAAGCCAATTTGATTCTAGAGCTGTTACCTTTTTTTGTTAATGCTGCAACTGGGTCCTATGTTCATTATCTCTAATGTAGTTGTTTCTGTGCAGAAAGTTCAAGATATCTGTATATGCATGTATGAATCATATGCATCTCCGTGTTCCTGCCTATATACAACATGCTGTGTTTGATGACACAATCCGACTGTGGCTGAGCTGCGGCTGAGCAAAAAGAGAATGTAAAAATGTTGCGGGAACGACGATGAGATATGAACAGAATGTGAAGATCTGTCTTTGCTTGTCTTTCCATTTTCCCTTTCGCTTTAGGTCTGTTCAGTGCTGCAGCACTATTGCTCAAACTCTTCTCCTGTTGTCTTTTCAGAAGTCAGTGAGATCGCCTTAACAGTTAACCAGATAAGACAAATATAATTGCCCTGATTTACTCCAGAGGCCAAGGGAGACTCGTGGAGCAAAACAGAGTCAGGGACACAGAGCGACAGCTCTGAAAAGTTGTGCACTGATTTCCATGACAACGAAGACCCAAATACCTTGCAGGACCCCAGAGTGAAGAACAGTGACTTTGGAAAAGAGAGTTGGATTTAGAAATACCTTGTGATAAGGGGGAGGAGGAGAAAAGGGAGGAGACAAGAAAGCCTGTACGGGGTGCAGAGCAAGGAGACAAGAACGGCTGATTTTCACTTTGTAATAGACAGAACTGGGATTCAGGACATTACCAGATAAATGCAGATGTCTTCTTGTGCACATCAGCACCTGCACACCTTCTAAACCATCCTGCTATTCCCAGCCATTTGTAGCCATTTCTAATGTTTTTCCCAAATTTAGTAAGTGCGTGTTTCTCAGGAAATGCTAAATATATTCCTCTGCTACTTTAAATTCCCTGCTTGAAAGAAACAGCAATTTGAGGCATAAATGAGAAGATGTTACTGCCTGTAGTGCCACTCTGTCATTTTTGCAATCAAAAAATGCAGATCTTCATATATGAAGGAAAAAATAAGGACATCAGAAGGGGTTAAAAAGAAACAGCTCCTTCCCTTCCTGGGTTTGAATTGTGGGATAAAAAAAGAACACAGTTGTGTGTTCTTACCAGGCTTCAAAACTGTGATAGTCGGGGGAATTTCGTTATTCTATAGCAAACCCTCCCATAAGAGATGGGGGGGGCAACCTGGGGGAGGTCTCCTGAACTCTTCTCAGATGTTGAGCAGCTAAATGACTGATTTCAGGAAATTTGTTATTTTGGAGCCAATCACAAAACCTCGTACGTTTAGGATATTTCTGAACGGAGCAGAGACTCAACAAAAGGACAGTAGTCCATGAGAACAGCTGTCTCTTGTAGAAACCTCTGGGGTTTGTGCAATGCTATCAGAACCTCACAAGGTTGTTTCTTTGACCCAGCAAAATGCATCAGCTAAAAAAAGAGATCCCATTTCAAAACATAACTCCAGCTTCATGGCATGGTTCCTGAGCTCGGCCAGTGAAGCTGACTTAATGAGTCAGCCTCGTTAAGTCTCTCTCCCTGCCTCCCATTCCTACCCCAATCTGTCTCAGTTATGACAACATTCCATAAAGTGACTCCTTGAAGTGATCTGGATTAAAAATAATCCTTCATATAGTAGGACATGGTATTGTTTAAAAGTATAATGTACAAACATGTAGTATGTGGTTCACGAACTCGCCACCATCAGTGACACGAATTGTTTTTAAAGTGCTGACCATATTTCTGTTGTGAACAAAAATATCGTACCAGCCAGACATTGGAAAAGACTCCCCTAACTTACAGCAAATAAGTAATTTTAGGCCTGAGTTTTCACAGATGCATGGATTCTTAAATTAGCAGACACTTTACAAATTGAAGTCCAAACTCCTACCAACGTCATTCTAACAGATGTTTCAACTTGCCAGTCTAAAGACAGCTTGAAAGTATTTATTTTAGAGTACAAAATGAAGATTTAGGTGCTTAATTTTTAGGAAGTTTTAGCATTACAGTTTTGCTAGCTGGTAAGAGAGACTCTAAAGGGATATTGAAATCAAGAAAATAACCTAATAATACAGTTGGAAAAAAAAAACATGGTTGTAAAAAAAAACTTCCCAATTATCTTTGCAAAAATAAAGAAATTCAAGAACTTAATAAAATGGGAAAAACTATTAGAAGTCCTCTGAAGAGCAGTAAATTTCATTAAGACAACTACTGCAAAATCGCCTTGTCCTGGGAAAACAATCCTCATCATTTCTCAGGGAGAAAGATGTGACGGTCAGTTCCCTTTCTGTTTTACCTATGCAGCCTTCAATTTTAACAATTTCTGTTTCTGCAGCAGTATGTTTTCTGCATAAACAAAGGAAGAACTTTCCAAATTGATGCCAACAAAATAAAGAGTAGCAGAATTGACTATACCTGTTGGTAGAAAAAATTTAGAGTTGGCTTGTCCTCAGTGAACTGGTTTAGAAATCCTTTTGGTAAATATCGGATTCTTAGTTCATATCTGAAAAGCAAGAAAAAGAGAATTAAACTGACAATGCACAAATAAGAATCCAGACTTCATCACAAATTAAAGAGAGTCTTCAAGTGTTCTTAAAAGTACTAATAAAATCAAAACAAACTCAGAAAATTAAGGGAAAATTCTGTTTTGACAACTTAGAATTCTAAAGAAGAAAGCTGGAGGACACACAATACATGATATTTCATGAAGATGGTTAGAAGGGACCTTCTTTGTACAGAAGCACCTATAAGAAAGTATCCTGGTACCTTCTCAAAGCTTCAGGGAGGAATGAGGCATCAAGAAGCAAGGCCGATAAGCTATCAGGTCCAGATCCAAGCAAGGGAGGCCCCAAATAGGTGATGACAGCAGCTGAGCTAACATAACCACTGACATGACCCCATGGCAAGAGCTATCTTTGATTTCTCAAGCATGAATACTTAACACACAGCTGCCAGCAACGAGCATATGTATCCTACTGTTCCAAGCCACATCCTACTGACAAACCAAGGGCTCACTTGCAAAGGAAATGATCCAGCTTCTGCTCTGATCAAGTGCTGCAATATTCGCCCCTGATTTATTCCACAGGTTTTGAAGAGATCTATCTGTAAAAGGGCTTCCTACTTCCTAGTAAGGCATTACGATGCATGCAGAAGATGAATGAACTAGCTTCCACAGTGACAGTCATATTCTACAGGATAGCAGCACATAATGGAGTGAGACAGATTCAGAAGCCCCCTTAATGGAAAACTATGTAAAGCTGTAGCACACAGTAAACAGACAAGGAATATTTGTAACACAAAGGCTTCATTATTATGAAAAGCCTCTTTTCATAAGGGAAAATGCACGCTCAGTCTTCTTACACACAGAAAACAACCTTAAAAGAGTCTTCAGACTGCAGGATATAAAAAGATAGGGGAACGACACAGCCAGGTAAGAAACCCAAATACAGAAAGAGTCAAAGTCACAGCTGAAAACCTCTCACAAAAAGGACTCTAATTTAGAAAGCACACAGAAGCACCTTTTATTGTTGATTAGTATTTACATTTTGTGACATGCAGTAGCTATCTTCAGTCATTCACTGAAATTTTAGATATGAGCCAAAATGCATGTACAGGTGGTCCAGTGCTAGGGAGGGAAAGCAGTGTCACCACACTATCAAGAAGCTGAAAAACAGAGCTCCCTGACCCCTGCTTCTGCCCCCACAATTTATCTCTGAATTACAGAGATTAATACAGAATGAAACAAGTCTCCTGCATAAAAAAAGACCTATTTCCTTCATCTTTTGTTCTGAAACATTTTTAGTTGTCTTTTTACATTTTAAGATGAAAAGAAAGTTCTCTGAAAACTGTCCTTTCCAACATCTCGTCACTCCTCAGGTGCATTCCTTCTCTTTCTATTCCCTGCTACTCCTTTCTCTGATACGATCTTTGATTCTTTTCCTTGGCAGCAGGCCTCTAGACTGCTTTCCCAGTACCGGGCCATGAAACAGTAAGCAGCAAAGAAGTATTCGAAAGCGAAGAGCCAACCTCTAAGCAAAGAAAAGTTGACTGACCTGGCACTTAAAAGTGACTAAAGGTAAGAGGTTATCCATGCTGTAGTACCTCCAGGTCAATCAACCCAAGAGTTCCTACGCTAAGGAGATGTCTTCTCCCACAAATGCCTAACCAAGGGGTCCTTCTAAATCCTGGCAGGGAAATGTTATGATTCAAAGCATGTCTTTTGGACATCTTATTCAGTGCCAGCTTCTGAAATGGGGTTGCATTTTCATGCTACACAAATAAACAAAATAAAGACAAAGTAGCACTTATACCATCAAACAGTAACTTTTGGGTTCAATTCCCACTTAAAGAAACCATCTAAAAGCAGAGCTGATTTCTTTCTCCAAACAGTAACTCAGTTTTGAGGCACTACATCCTAGAAGTTGAAGGGGCTACATTAAATCATGTCGTCTGTTTTATACCTTCTAACCCTATGAAGTCATTGCACATCTTACAAACATTATGAAATTAATGTAACAACATATAAGAAGCATCCTTTATCTGCTCTTCCAACGTATTAAGAACAAACATTTACTAAATACGGTCAGTCATTCTGAAACACCTCTTTTCCAGTCATCCTGCTGGCCAAAAACCAGAGATTATTCAGGCCTGAAGAAATGCACAGGGAACTTCTCATCTTGGACCTCCGACAGCGTACATCTGGATTCAGTCACCCTGATCTAGAGTGGGCTATAGCACACTTTTCTTCTCTGGGATGAGAAGATAGAGGAAAAGCAGGGACGTTGCATGGCTCCTCATTGAAGCAATGACTAGTACTTCTTTTTGCACCAAGATCTCACGAGAAAATCAGGAAAGTAAAAAGCTTGGCTGGGACAGTTGATGAAAGCGATCTTCATTATCTGTTTATAAACTAATCTCTGACTACATCTAGGGGAATGAATAGGAAGCCGATTTCCAAATGCCAGCTCAAGGTTGGGCCTGTTTTTCAGCATCATCGAAACCTACTGTCTTTGAAAGGCAGTCACCTGAACAGGACAACAAGTCCCTTCTTGCAAAACAGATCTGCTTTCTGAGTGAGGATCCCTGCTGATGATCCCCTCCTACTACCGAAAGGACCTACTGCAGAGTACTGGGGTGTAGATGCTTCCATGCGCGTATTGAAGTCAAAGGCTGGAAAAATTTCATCCATCCATCTGCTGAACAGTCCATGCCTTCTGAGGATAAATTCTTCCTGGATTCTTCTGAGACCTGACCGTCGCTGCTACTGAGGTATAAAACCTCCTTCTTCCTTCTGACACACGCTATGGACCCACGGAAAGGTGGGCTTCAGAGCTAACAAGTTGCATGGGGAGACGACCTGCCCACAGCACACACTACTGAGCACTTCTAGGAGCTTCCCCTTGAGCAATAGGCACCGCTCGGGCAGCTGGTGCAGAAACACCAGCCCTTTGAAACAGAAAGGATGAGGCAAGTCTTAATATCTTGTGGCCCTGAAAGAAGCCATCCCACCAGCCCTAACCAGGCCCCAGCAGGTTCTGATTCAGTTCACGACCCCAGCAGAAAAGTAACCTGGAAGGAGAGGAGAATGACGGGGGGAACAAAGGAAGGAGAAACAGCCTTGTGTGAGTTTAATGAACCGAATCAGCTCACGGCAGGATTAGACAAGCATTAGGACTCATACAAGGAAAGGGAAAAGTCTGCGTAACCGCAAGCAAGAGAGAGAAGAAGAAAGGCAGAGCAGGGAACAGGGGCAGCAAGCTGTTAGATGAATTCGGCTGCTTCGTTAAATCATACCTTCGGTGCTCTGGCCTTCGTATCAGCGCAGAGGCTCTTGCGTTGCAGCTACCAAAACCTACAGTACAGGATGGCTAGTACTAGGCTCCCTTCTGCCCTTCTTTACCTGATGGAGCCAACACATGGTGTCTGCTCACAAGCTCCTGCTCTACCTAGGCTCTTAACGGCAGAACCAGAAGATCTCAATAGTCTGAGACCTGCAGAGTTTGTTTCAAGAGCTATAATTTGTTACTCGAATCTCTCCATTTTCCCTTGTGGAACAAGACTGACCAGCAAATGGAACCCTCCTTTGGACTACAAGTGAAGAGACATTTCTTCATTAAAAAGTGGGCTTTACACCTGCCCAGTTCTGCCTTGCTGCCACAAACACTAAGAAAATCTGAAAGAAATAAACTGAAGGCACTCCAATCTTTATCACCTTTCCATAAAAAAGCCCAGGGTCTTCTTGTTTGTGCATTTTTCCACTTACCATCTGGCATCTTCTTGCATGCACAGCTACACAGGCATTCATACAACCAAATGCTTAAAGAAGAATTAACAATTCATGCTACTGTAAGATAACAGCAGCAGCATTACTGGAATTCAGTAATTCAGTAACAGAAAACCCCTTTCAGGCTGCATTTGGAAGACAGTTGTTCTAAAACAATTGCATGAAACCGCTCAAATTATACAATGCTTCTTAGTCCTGGATCTCGCACATCTCCAAGAGATAAGACAGTATTACCCAATGTGACATGTAACACAGCAGACTCCAGAATACTTATTTCCTGAACTAGTATAAAGAAATAAGTATGCAATTCCAATAATTATAACTGATGATTCCTGACACCATCATTTTGGATACATTCAGAATTTTCTGACAAAGGAGAGAATTATCTTCATTTCCAGAGAATAAAATAAAAAGAGGGTACGTAGTTTGATACCATTAACTAGCATGAATGTCCCTACAGTAAAGGTACAGTGAAGATGCAGGCACAGTTAATACTAGGCTTTTATCTGAATTTTAGCGCCAACCTTTCTTACCCTTTTGTAGGAAAAAAATTGAAGTACTTCAACTTCAAAATTGAAGTCTTCACTGCATTTTCTTTTTAAACTACAAGATAGTTCAACCTTTGCTACATTATGCAAAATGCAAACCTTTCTTAGCAAGGAGAATGAGGTCAAAGTAGTATATCGAAGCAAACATGAGGGTGAGGTAAGACTTCTGGTAAGCAGGGATTTCCTGCTCTTCTGCCACATGACGGAGGTTTGGTGAAGCTAGACCGCGCGGGCTCCTGCAGCTGCACTGCTTGCCATGGGAAGAGGGAAGAGATACTTGAAGTGACAAAATTCCGGGTGACCTTCCTCAAGTCCACTATCATTTACTCTTCTTAGTGTTTAACTATGGCTGGGTCATCTGGGGCAAACAGAGGCAACCCCTATCGCTGCCCTTCACCGGCCCATTCCCGCTGCAGCATTATAAATAGTAAAACAGCCCCAAACAAAAGCTTCTTACACAGGGGACAGATTTTATTCCAGTAACTTTTGTCTACATCCTACTGACAATCACCACAACTTCTGGACTAATGCAGAAGAATGTCTGAGAATCTGCTTCGGTAGATATTGAATATACTACCCTTTTAATTTAGATAATTAAAAAAATCCCACAAGAGGCAGTTAGTGGATTATTAATATTATAGGAAGCTTTTAATTCAAGCACGCTTCCCAGATTTCTCTCTCCCTTTACTAATCTAAATATTTTTACAAGTACTGTCATATGATCTTAAATGCTCTGCTTTATGGTATTACAAATATGACAGCAACATTTTGATTATGCACAGTAAATCTCCATGGGTTTAAAAGGTATGTCAGGCTGCATGTATTCGATAAAATATAAAATGACATGCTGGGAAGGTATTGAATAATTTATATCTTATCACAGCTCTTTCATGGGTATTTTATACAAACCCTTTCCACAAACTTCAAAATAATCATCTAATTTTGCTTTTAAAACCGATTAACTTTGTTCTGCAATGTGCAGAATGCGAGTTGCATTGCATAATATAAATGCAATTGGCACTTGTGTACTATGCAACAAACGTCCATAGCATAAATTATTCGCATTTCATATACAACACTAGTATCATGGGATGCATTCAGGAATACCCTACTTCTGAATCTGTAATTTCAAAGGTATGGGGGTATATTGATGCACGTGCCACAACCATACTAGAATCCATAAAATGCAAGATGCACAGAAAAGAACGTGCTATATTTCTGACATCTAGGTTTTAAACACTCCTATTTTGTTTGATGGATTAAAGACAGGCTACTAAAGTGAATTTATAAACTGAAAATTGCAACTGTGACATCTGCTAGTATATTATGCTAATTCAATTTGCAAGAAATTAAGCATAGACTATTCACAATAATTCTGCAGAGGATTGTATTTGTAGGCTTTAGCAACTGTATTTTTAGCAACTTTTGCACAAACTGTGGTTACGAATAGAAAAAAGGGGAAAAAATTACACAACCCCCTTCAATGAACTAGTAAGCTTAGTAATTTACTTTTCAGCATCCTCTTATAATTTTACTGCTATACCTGGCTTTACGGTGCTGCATTTTAAAACTCTGAGCTCCCCTCTTCCCTAGCAGCCTATTGCATCCTTTTGCAAATAACATTAGTTTCCTCTTGTCCTTCGAGCAGGAAAGTAGACAGTCTTTCCCTTCTTCATCTCCAATCTATGTCCTCTCCTGAGCATGCATTAACTTGCTCTTTGTCTTTCCATTTACCCTGCTAAAAAAGCTAAAGAAAACCCAATCTTCAACACAGCACAGGTCATGCCACTTCTTTTAAACAACTAACTGATATCAAGAAAGCATCTTAGCAAATGCACTTAGGCTTTGGGGGAAAAAAAAGAAGAAGAAAAAAAGCTATCTGCAGTTACCTTTCTACTGCTCACTACTCCTGGGATAACTGAAGAAGGTCCCAGTTAGAATATGGAGAAAGGAGGAGGGAGGGGACAGACTTCACTTCTCCCTTGGGGCCTCAATTCATTGGCCACTAACAAGTTTTACAATTGCAGAGGGGCACGCTGATCTATTCTTCGTGAATTATATTTGTCCTACCTAATCTACATATAAATGCAGCCACCGCTCAACAATATTTTCTTATTTTCATTTAAGGAACAAGGTCTGTCCATTTAAATTTGTAGAGGTGTGCTTATACCATAGATAGGAACAAGATTCGGAATAAGATTCTTGCATTAAAGTTTTTTAAAGTTGACAAAACCTGAGATGGTGCTCACCAGGTATAATGCAAGTTTTGCAGGTTATCAGGACAATTCTGACAAACAGCTAGGAGCTTTCTGCTCCTGTTTTAGGTCTCCTTTAAATCCCAGGCTAGACTCACGTGTTCTCCCCAGTTTGCAGGAACCCCTTTTCAACCACAAGAAACACACCTCCCCACTTGCAGCTCTGCTGTGCAATATTTTTCTTCTTCCCCTGTGCCACCCCCCTCTATTCCACCACGCGAGGATTTTCTTTAATAAAGCAAGTTATAGAGTCATTTTTTCTGACACGGCAAAAAGACTTATATGACTTCATTGCGACACTGAACAGATTTGCACTCTTACTTCCATTCTTCGGGAGGGTGGGCTAGTTCAAATTTCTCTCTCACATTGGACACCCCCATGTCCAGGTGTAGCCAGTGAACCTCCTCAGACTGCAGGTGACTGAGCCGTAACCCATAGCAGGCCACATTTTTCACTTTCTGACTGTCCACAATCTTCTGAATTATGCCCTAAAACAGAGAAACATACACTCCTTATAAGCCATAAAATGCAACAGATATTTAAAAGAAATTCTACAGTAAGGCTTTAAAATGTAACCATGTCATGCCCTATGCAAAATGCTAAGCAATAAATCAGGTATCACCTTTAAGAACACTAAACATGTTAAACGGAAAGCTTTTGTTTCAGACAACTGTTTACCGTTCCTGAAGCTTTGCTGGCGCGCGTTCACAAAAGATCATGTAAATACGTTTCCCTGCATCTTATCAGAATTAAGTCACTATTCCCTCTATGTAAAACAGAGCAACATAAAAGCCAAAATACGAACAGCAGATCTGTGGATGAAAGGGACATGTAATTGTTGAAAAAATAAAAGCTGCCACCAGCCTTCAAAATCACTCTCAATCAACAGCCGGAAAATTTTTTTAGACTTTCATCCTATTTACTGCCTGAGCAGCCAGGATTTAGCAGAGGTCGCCTCCCAGCTCTTTGACTTCCCCCCTCTCCGCCCCCGTTGCATTTGCTGCCGAGGTGCAGCACAGATCCCCTCCGTGAAGCCAAGCGACTATATGGAAAGACTCTCAAACTAAACAAACATGCTGCTGCTTTGCTCGCTGGTACCTGGCAGAGTTTGAGGACTTCTCACCAGAATGGGGAACCTTTCAAAAAATATCACGTATCAGGGTGCTTGCTGGCCTTCCCAAATGCAAGGTTTAGCACGCTGGTAACTAAAATTCGCGCGTGTCAGTAGATCGCGGATTAGCAACCTTTTAAGTGCAACGTGCCAGACTGCCCTCCTCTTATCCAGCTTAGGAAGCCAGCAGGGGCTCAGGCTGGCTGCCTCGCGACTTGGGGAAGACACGCGTTGCGTTGGCTCTCTGCGAGGCAGCAGATCCAGAGCCCAGCAGGGGCACAGGCTATCGCCGCTCCCACATGTGCTTCCAAGCAACCACGGCCCTTTGCTCCCGGCCCTGCAACCACCCTGCCGAAAATGCTCTTCGGTGTTTATAGGGAAGCTGCTGGCTCTCGGTCAGAATTTCAGCAAACGTCGCCAGATAGCCAGGAACAAGTTCGCTGGAGCCCGGCGGTGGCCTACTGGAGTTAGCCAAGCAAAAGTTTGCAAAGCATGATGCCACTTTCCAAAATTTAGTATTTTATATCCCAAATAAATTGCTTAAGACTCTGATTCTGCAAATTAAGCAAGCAAAAAGCTAACTCCGAAGAAGGGACCAGGGAAGCGCTAAACAAGCTGCAGAGAGGGGGAAGACCACCCATGTAGGAGCAGGACTATGCTTTGGAGGCAGCGAGCTGCTAGACTAACTCCTGTCTCATCAAACCGCAACCTTCAAATGATCTTCCGACAGCGACGTGGTGCATAGCGAAATGTAAGAAAATCCTTTAAAGCCTACAAAAAGGAAGCACAAGCCTTGTTTAGTAAGTTCAGAGAAAGAGTCTAAGTTAGCGTTTCCATCCAACCCAGCATGCTGTCTCCAAGAGCAGCAGTGTGACCACCTGCAGCAGCATCTTTCTCCTCCATGCCAGCGACAGTGGTACCGCAACACTTGTCTTCCGTGGCCAGGAGAGGACTTCCTTCCATAATCCTCACCAATTATGAGTCCTCCGCTTGGAGGAAGAGGGACACAAACAGCAAAGCATGTGAGATACTGGCTGAGGACCGCATCACGTGGGAGGGAGCCTTCAAAGCACTCTCGTAAATTCTTCACTCAGAACAAGATTTTCAGGTGGCTACTGCCTGCTAGGAGCACTAGTGACACTTGAGACCTGGTGGCCAGAAGGGGCCTGGGCTGCAAATCAAATGCCTGATGCAAATGAAAGTAACTTCCCCGCCAGTATGATGCTGCTAAAACAAATGAAGGAAAAACCACAGCGGCCACAGACGAGTACTCAGGGAAGAGAGAAACCAGGACAAACAGATACGTCACCCACACGCTTTGCCAGCCGCTGGCTACTCTCATCCGAGTGGATCGCCTGACCCAAGCGTTGGTTCATCAACCTTCAACAAAACTCTTCCAACTGCTTGTCTGGTCTCCTCTTAAGCAGCAACCTTTTTGTGTCCTTCAGCAAGGAGCTCCAACGAGGGTGCAAAAACTGGTCAAGCTGGTTGCTTGCCAGTGTTTACAGGTCTTTGTGCAAGTTAGCAAAGGCTCCCAAGGCAGAACGGTTGCCCGTATCCAGGGCTACCAGCAACAGCAGCTCAGTACTCTCAGAAGCGACAAGCAGAGAAATATTTAACCTCTTCCTCACCCAAAAGACGATCTCTGCTTGGTTAAGCAAAGCCTAACATTTTGGCAGGCGTGCTTCCCTCTAAATGGCGCGCTGCCAAATTCTCCATATGTGCACAAACAGACGACAGATTCATTCATTTTCTTCACTTTCTGCACTTTGTGTAAATAAAGTACACAGCATGCGGTGCTTTGTTCAGAGCTCTGCCCCTTCCCTCGCGCCCGACGCTGCCAGCCGATAACGAAAATGGGGGGTTGTGTTCTTAAACAGGCAGTTGCGCTGCTGTGATAAGGCAAGAGATGAGTTTGGAAAGAAGAAATCAAGGCAAAACTGGACACTTTCTAAGACCATGAACAACTGAGAGTACTGATGCACAAGGCAGCTGAAAAAGCATTAGTTTATGTTCAAAGAAGAATTGAGTGGGACAGTTAAGAACCTCTCTAATTTTCCGGCTGGGATTTCAAATGGGCTGGAAGAAGTCAGATATCTTAATTCCTACCAAAAGTGAGGTTTTCATGCCTCTATTCCTTTTACATCATCAGTCAATCCTAAACTTATCACAAGATCTCTTAAAAAAACACACACAACACTCTTTTAAATAAGGGTGCAATATTCCTTCTGGTCAGGTAATCAGTACCACACTGTGAAAATAATCAAGAGCACATATCGCAACTCAAAAAAAAGAAAAAAAAAAAAGAAAAAAGACAGGCTGAGAGGAGAGTTTGGCTGTAAAGCACACCACAGAAGCTCCTCACAGAATAGAGATTAAGAGCTGCCTTGCACTAAAGAGACTGATAACACAGATTTACACCTCTCCCTTCAAAGCCTAACACAAACATATGCAGTGAAGAGCATCTTAAATATCAGCTATCTAATCAGGCAAGTTAAATGCTCATTAAAATTAAATATGACATAAATAAGTAGTATTGGAGAAAGGTCATCAAGGGTTTGAAAATGCATCCTAAAAAACTTTAGTATGAACCTAGAAAGGAAGAACTGATGCTTTATGCGAATCAAATGTATGTGGCTTTTTAAAATTTGTTTGTTATTTTAAATCAGGAATGTCTGCGAGATCACTCCACATACTAACAAATCATAGCTGGAATCAAAAATGGAAAAATACGGAAACATGGTTTCCTGACAAACGATTTTACTGCTTAACTACTGCACGACAGCCAACGGAAACACTCCTCTGTACCATGTCCTAATAATCTTCTAACCGAAACCAGGGCCAAAGACACCTGAAAACGCGTCGGACTCAGCTCCAAGCAGCCCCCCAGCTCGCGACGCTCATCGGATGCTCTGTTGAGTGAAAAAACAGGTGAGGAGCAGGGAGGTTGCAACCTTGATTACAACTTTAGGACCTCAAATTCATCACAGCATCTCTGGGTCTTATGCTAGAAATACTGCTTGTTACTAATTTGTCCAAAAAATCCAAAAATATTCAACACAGCCAATTTGCCCAATAGGTTGATATTTGTCCCAGATTAGAAGGAGAAAGTGTCCAGAAATAGAAAGAACACCTAGAGCAGAGTTAGGAGGCTCTAGAAAATCAAGACAGACTGGAGAAAGGCTCGAGATATCCCGGACATGCACCAGCAATATTTTGTGCTTCTGTAAATGAGTGGAAATGAATTGCTTGCTTGTAGATTAACAAAGCTGACGCACTGCTATGAATAAACTGAAGTTGGAATAACATACTCCCAGGGTGACTACCAGCCTAGTTTCCCCATTTAGTAGAAAGGAGAAGGTCTCCTGCACTAGAAAGTCTTCAAGGAACCTCTCCTACATAGGGACACAGTATTAACGTTCATGAAGCACTTCAAATATGTCAAATACTATTTAGGCATTAAGTATTATTGCTCCTCCTAAGACATTTAAATGAGGAGCTGAACGGAAGTAAACAAAGTCCTGATGCAAGTTAGATTTAAAATTTCCACAAAGCAAAGCTCTGGAGTTACTTCACAACACCAAAATTTAGGCTCTCCCTGACAACACTGAAAGAGCAAAGCCTGCATCCCTGTATCTCATTGTCGTTATCCATCTCCCTCCTGCACCAATCCAGCACATGTTCACATACGACACGATAAACTAGACCAGGAAACTGACCCAGCTGAGCAAGAACTCCGTCACTGAAGGCCAGGAACAAGCATATTTTGAAACTACAGCCCGAAACCATGCTACTGAGGTGCCTAGGATACAGTCATCGTGCAAGCCCAGAGACACTGTCAACTTGGACAAGCAGCAGTAAGTGCCTCAGCAACTCCCCTGCACTTAAGCCATACACAGGTCAGCCACCCAAAAGCGTCCCTCCACGCTACAGCCCAATTCGACAGAGAACCTCTGCCCACAACAGGACAACATTGACAACCACAGAGCAGGCACGGCCATGCTCTCCAATCCTCTCCGCTGAGTTAGCGCTCTTCTGATCCTATTGGGTATGGCTCTGCCTTCCTCAACCAGCAGAACAGTTTTAAATATGTAAAATAAGTTTAGTTTTCTGGAAGGTTAACTTCCAGAATTCAGTGCGGAGTCTAATGAGAAACAGAAGAGAGACAGCAGGGAGCTGTGGCTAGAAGAGGGTCGGGGAGAAGGTCTAGGTTAGATTAATCTAAATTAGAAAGTCTCAACTGCATTGTAAACCCTATCCTCAGTTGCACTTGCAAAGTCTAAGTGCTGCCTTTTATCCAGTCCTACATGGTTAAATTCTAATGCGGTAAAAGTACTGTTGACTTGAAGGCCACATCTGTAGATCTAGGTGATATTTTCAGTAAAATGTCAAAGGGCTACTTATATTGCTTTTAGAAAATTATTTTGCATGCCTCTCTCATCCAAGGATATCAGAATTTTTTGCACAAATAAAACAGGTATTCTAAAGATTAAAGGTATTTTTGTCTAATTAGTCTTATTTTCACAGGACAGTATGCCTTCTTTTTCATGCTGCTTACACATGCAAGTCTATAGTTTTGTGTTCTTGAGACTTTTTTCAAGATTTCAGAAGTGAGGCACAGATTCACTAACAATACAACTCTTCCTGGTCATCCAGAGCAATCCGTAGAGGCAGCACAGAAGAGGGGAAAAAAACTGTAAATGGTACCTATCTGCTAGCTCTTTTACTAGATCAGGAATGATTGCATCCATTTCCCCATATGTAATTAATGTGAGAAGCCAGTGCATTACCGAGTCTGCTTCTGCTACTACTACACAGTTCCACTGTCTCAAAGCAGATATATTATTGCACATACGTAGAAATTACAGTCTGAAATCCAGCCACTGCGTATACAGCACACTCATATCATCCAAAAAATTCACATCTGGCACAGTTTTGAGTCCTGCTAGTGTTCACAGGCTCTTTCCACTGCATGTAGAAGAACTTTGCGTGACCAATCCCCTACCCAAGTAGCACATTATCAAAAGGATCCATTGAAAAAAAAACCAAGCTTAGTAGATAAATTCTACTGTCCAACAGATTGATGTTCTCCTTCACAGCTAGCAGCAGATATACCAGAACAGTCCTACAACACGCCCAATTCCCTGTAATTCTTCAAGCAATTTGCTTGTCTTAGGAGAAACCAAGAAGCAATAAAGCGTATCTGACCCACTCAGCAGCGCGTTCAGCTTCTGGCTACCTGGATGTGGCGGTGGCAGCCTAGTAGTCAGCCAGAATCAGTATCATCTGGGCTGGCTCTGCGCTGAGCTAGCCACCGCATCTGCTGCCTTTTGTCCAGGTACCAGGTCAAAACAAGATGGGTTTGAAAAAGGGGGAAAGCTTGGAAGACAGAGGTAGGGCCGAGTAGGTGGCATCATTGCTAGAACATGAGAATAAACTTCTCAGGGACTGAGGTTAGACTGGCACGCCTTTAATTCCCTTTTGGCCCTTTATGAAGATAGAAAATATCCTGCTTTAGATGTGGAAGGAAACCAGGAATATTTCAGTGGATGATGAGGGATGCACCACAATGCTCTTTAATAGCCTATTCACCAACGGTGCAGTATCACCGCAAACCTGAGTAGTGCCAGCACAAACCAGCATTTCCTTTCTTCTCACAGTTGTGTCAGCCTGCAAGGCGATGCAGTTAACAAGACTGCACAACTGATCTAGGTTAAAAAATAAAAAATAAGAAAAAAGGTTAATTTTAACCTGGACTGAGTTTGCCACACAGTCACACCACCTGTGCCAACTAAGGTGGTAGCATGAAAAAAAACCAAGCAGTAAGAAGGAAGCTGGCACTGCTGCCAGCACTGTCTGACTAGGATATCACTTAAGAGGTGTAGAGCTTTGCACCAAAGCCTTACCATGAACTGTGTCTCCTGATCAAATTGTGAGGTCTCCTGTAGTGCTGGGTAAAGCACAGCGACAATCCGCAGGGCAGAAATACCCCCAAAGGAGTTATGGGCCAAATGCAGGCAGACTTGGAGAGAAAGGAAACACTGCTAACCGAAACCAAACGAAATACAAACACTGTAGGAGATGCTAAGAAATGGAAGTTGTTAGTGATTTGGGAACATAAAAATAGGATATAGATCAAAAGGGAGAGGCAAACAAGAAAAAGCAAGAAACAAATACTAACACAGTAAGGCAGTTTATTAAACTGCTTTAGTGATGTCTCGACTGAACATGCTTTAAGTTCTTCTCCTTCTAAAAAGCTGAAATTGGCTGGAATATGCAACTCTCCCAACCCTGCACCTACACTTTCTACCTGTGGAAAATAAGTTCCAGCAGGTGGGTAAGGAAACGGAAGAATTTGCTCTGGACATTTACGCTCTTCCGGGAATGGGACACAGCTAACGCATGCTCCTTGACTTCAGAAACTGTTTCAGGTCCATCAAATTAGATACATCCTTATCCTTAGTTAAGGATGCTCCTCCTTTTTCCTTTAGCTTTTTGAGTTCTCATTCTGCTACCTTTAAAGACGTCTTGGGAGGTAATGCAGAGAAGAGGGAGGAAAAGCATCTTTGTCACGCGCAGGCTAAATGAACCATGGACAAAATATCTTTATTGAAGACTTCTGACTGTACTGCTCTGCAACTGCAGAAATAAGGACAGCACTGACCACCACAAGTTTTACTGCTATCCATCCAGCGTACATTTCACTCAGCTTGTCTTACAAAATTGGAAAAAAAACCCAGACTCTCATAAGAATCAAGATGTAATGTACATCTGACAATAACATGGTTTGAGATTTCTGGTTGTTACTACCACGCACAGCTTAGCTTCTCACAACTACTACTTAAGAATCAGTGATCAGTTTAGAAGAAGGTATAGCGGATGCAAACTGGGCACCTCTGGAGCGGGGATGTGGACCACGGAGCAGAACAACACTTCAGTGTCAGCCACCTAGATGGGGCTCACACAAGGTTTTCAAATGCTTGTTCTCTAACAATAAAAATCTGTTAAATGTCAACGGTGCCTTCACTTCTCTATGAAACATGGTCATTGGAATTCTGCTTCGATCACATCATCTGGAAAAAGGAAGGTTATTTAGTTGTCATTGCTGATCGGGACATGCTGGCACCATCTCCATTCGCAGGGTGCTCTTGGGAGCGACACCCACCTCCTTGCATGCCACAGCCAAGGCTGGAGACAGGGCAGAGCACGCCCGACCTCCTCCCAAACCCCTGCAAAGCCTCCTCCGTAAACACCTCCAAATGAAGATGTACTAAGATAAAGAGCAAAGATAAAGATCCCTTCTTTCTCTGGCAAATGCATGGCTATATAGACATTCACAAGAGGAGACAGGTGTTTGCACATTCATAATTTTTTTTTTTTTTAAATGAAGCATGTCCTTAGTGTGACACCAAGGAAAAGAGAAAGGGGGAAAAAAAGAGCATGCCAGCTCTCTGAAAGTCAAAAACGTATTTCCAAGAATTGAAAAGCTGCTCCTGAATCCTTTGCAGAATATGGACTCTCACGTCTCAGGAGAACGCCTTCTCCGAAGGACTAAATCCACCCAGAAAAACTGGAGGTCCACAGCCAAGAAGATCTCACTGAAGCAAAGCCCAGCCTGGACATCAGACAGTTCAAGACAAACAGCAAGGATATGGTACCCTCAGTCTAGCCACATAGGGATAAACCTAGAGAAGGCTAGATTCTGTTTAACAGAGGCAGCAACAGATGTTAGTCTATTTGTTAATTTTTCCACTGAAGAGTGGAAAAAGCACTGTTTCCATTCTGCTTTTTGGAAATTACAAAGGAACTCTAAATATATATATATTTTGGGGGGAAGGAAAGACGAATAAAAAACACAAGTCCTTTTCTGAGGTCTTTGACAGTTAAGCACAACCTTTCCATTGACAAAGGCAAACTTGACTTAACCTAATATCATTTATTTTTAGCGAAGGAAATATGACAAATCAGGAAAGAAAAATCTCATCCTTACTTTCCCCTGGTATAAGTACTTTCCACAAACTCCTCTGCTTTAACAGCAGAAATACCTTTAATAGGCCAGTCTGGAGATTTCAGCCCAAGTCAGACTTCCTTTGAAAACTGGAAAGGTTCCTCAGCTATGATCCCCAGAAGCCATACTGACCAGTGAGAAGTCTTGAAAATAACTTTTTATTTTTCTTTTTTAATTGCAGAGCTGTTCCAAAGGCATCTACCACCGAATATGCTTAAAGAGCTCCTTGGGAACAAGCCAAAACCCCAAACTAGCACCAATCACCTGTCTGGATCTTAACTCAGAAGAAATGAAAGCTCTACTGCAGACTAGCTCCTCCACCAAAGGGAGAGACAATCTAAGGCATAAAAACCTTAAAGGTTATTTTCATTTTAAATTATTCAGCTCAGCATAACAGCAGTCATTTCAATGGAATGTGGGCTTGTCCTCCAGCGACAGTTTACTGTTTCTAAAATAAATGTCAAGACATGGCAATACATCAGGGCAAGATCAGTATCATGAAGTACCTGCACATTTCAGCAGCCATTGCACCATTTTCACAAAATAAAATTAAAAAAAAAAAGTTTATTTCAAGAATAAAGTATAACCATGACCCTTGCCCAAGGTACATTCTTTTTTTTAGAAAAGCAGATCAGTACAAAAAAAATCACTACTTTTAGGAACAAATATCCAAATAAATCAGCAATAAATGGGCATATATAAAAACTAAAAATTAGGGCAAGCCTCAAATAACTGCTGTTTGTCTGTTCTTTTGATCCAGGTTTTTAAAGCACAGACTTCTTGGAATTTCTGTAAACAACAGTATATAACTCTGCAAATTGAACTCAGCACTGAATTTCTTACAGGGAGAGCAAGTTTCAGATCCTAAAAGCCCATAACCACAGGTATTTTTTGAGCTGGAGAAACCAGAGATGTAATCTCTGCTTTTGTTTTTAAAGTTTCTAGATATTTCTTTGGAAAGACCCATAACCTCCATTTAAAGTACTATATAAAAAATCTTGGACATACTTCCACAGTAGAGGCTTGCAAGTAAGCTTAAAGACACCCAGAGACCTACTTTTCCTTCCCTTGTACCCAACAATACATTTCTCTAGCAAATGAATCAATCACATAGGTTATATGAAACCAATCTCCTGAAGTCAGGGATCAAAGATATTTTTAAGTGGCATTCGAAAATCCCTGTTCCATGGAAAATGTGTGTGTATTGATGACAATAATTCCAATTGTTGTACAGAGGTGCAATTTCTCCACTCACCAAGATACCCCTAGACATGGATGTGAGCTTATTACATTGACAAGAAGCAAATTTTCTGATAGTCCCCAATGAAAATCCTTGAATTTCACAAGATTTACTCCACTTAGGAATGCTGTTAAGTCTTTTCATACAGAGCGATGCTAGGAAATTAAACAGTAGGAAAGGAAGAGAAAGTGTTCAAGACCACTTAGGCTTTTTCATTAGTTTTCTCTTGCACAAAGGAAAACTAATAGCAGGCAGAAAGAGACAACAGATCTCCTGAACTCTGACTACTCTCTCCATGCAGCAGATCAGAATTATGTCCTTAAAGTACAGTTTGAGGTACTGTACAGAGAATACCAGTGTTGAAAGGAATAAGCAGATGGGAATCTACTTCTGCAGGGAGAACCTCACAGAGAAAAACCAGTCCCCACCACCTCCCATCGCTCAAGGTTCTGCTCTTGGGGGATAATTCAAAACAAGCCAACCAAAAAGTTTTAAAGACATTTGACATGTTGAAGTCAGCCCCTTTCTGCTTCATTTCAGTTTATCTACCTACCATGAGAACTCAAAAAATGAAAACAGTAAGCACAGTAAATGGTCAGTAAGGGCCTTGGCATTAGATTACAGCCCTATACCTTCCACACAGAGTTGCTTAACTTCCCTCTTCAGAACAGATACTGTCTTTTCATGTATACATACTTTTCCACACATCTCTAACACTACAGATACCTTAAAGTTATTCTTAAAACAAACCACCGTGTTTTTTGGGTAGCTTATCAGAAGGACCAGGTTGCACAGGCAAAAGGAGCAGGTGGGAAAGGGGTCTGCAGTAACAACATCAGTGCCATCTCCCCACACTGGTGTGGGGCACAAGACTCATTTATTTATTTGTTTGTTTTAAAACAGTGAGTTTGGAGTTACATGCAAGAAAAGAGTAGTTTAATGGACCACTTCTCCGAGCTTACACACACACATGCATGCCATGAAGCGCCACACAGGCTTTTGGGGAGTATAAAGTAGTAAGAGTCAGTTGATATAAGTCAGTAGTGAAATCTAGACTGATAACTGATTTCCTGAATGTAAAGTCTCAATTCTGCAATAACAAGAAGAGTTCTGATATTACTTTAAGGCAATACATAATACATACATCTGATTTTTCTTAAAGAAAGTATCACTTCAAGCTTTTTCTGAAATTATTCACAGTATATGATAAAGATTCTTCTAAAATAAACTGCAAAACGTCTACACTTCTTTGTTTCTAGACTTTTACCTCATACTTTTGGAGTGTGTAGTTAACATGTAGCCTAAAGACGGCCTGAGAACGCTAAAAACAGACTTACTCGGACATCAGTAGCATCCCCGTGCCGGATAATGCTGGCCCACGTTGTTGGTTCACTGCTGTTTTCAAAGTAGTGAAAGACCTTTAAGACTCGCTCCATGGTCCCTGGGGAACGCTCCATCCCAGTACTGAGGTGCGTCTTCGCACTCGAAGTTGGCGTATGATTCAAGTTTGGATCGAGGTAAGCTGCTGCCATAGTTTTGCTAGATGCTAGGTATCTGTCATATTCTAGGAAAGGGAAACAAAAAATAAATTAACTTTAGTGATACCTAAATCTTGCACTGATTCATACAAAGTATTTATTGGCAATCCTAAAAGACTCATTTTTTCAAGTGACAATTGATTTTGTTCTTTTGGAGCCCCCTACTAAAATAGCTACACCCCTACATACATACAGAAATTTAACAGGATTACCACCAGAGAAATTGCTAGTGTCTTTTTAAGCAAGTGATCCCTATTCAAACGATGTGATATCCACAAAAGTTGCTTCTCTGGCAAGACTTCTTCCTTTATTTTCTTAATGTCTTAACCCCACCCTTCCCCAAAGCCTTTGAGACCAAACAGTTTGAAGCCGTTCAGTTTAACAAGCCATCCACCCATGTTCAAGGTTCACTTTGACTTAAATAATTAGTGCTTTCCAGATTTAACAGGAGTTTGCATGCCAGGAGCTCTCTGTCCACCTTGTGACGCCCCACCAAAGATCAGCATATGGAAACCCTGCCAGGGCAATCGCCAAATTGAAGGCTTTGCACAAAAATGCAGCACACCAACGTTAGGCTCTCCTTTTTAAGGCTAGGACACTCTCAAATCGCTCACTTGGGGCTGTTTTGAACACCAGTGCGACTCTATCTGTTCAGAGCCACGCAGAAATTCGTTCTTCCATCAGACGCTAATGAGGAACCACTAAGGACGTCTCTGTCCCTGCTCTCATGAACTGGGTGGCTAGTTTTATTACCGACGAGCCTGGTTTCCAAGTCTGGTGGAAAGAGGCACAGATCACTCCAGGAGTCTGCATCTCAAAGAAAAAAAAAATTGCTGCCTCTTGGCTACGGCTCCAAATTAGTCAACCATGAGCAGATGGTGTGTGAGAAATCAATGTACTACGAGAGAGAAAACAAGACGTTGTCCCTCCCCGACGCAGCCTCAAGAATCATTCCGGTCCGCTAGCTCAGAAGGGCACAGAACTGCGGGGCTCTGCACCTGGCTGACGGGTCTCGGACACGCGCACCAGGGTTTCTAGCTCCCTGAGCTAGCTCACCCGGAGCTCAGGCCAGCCCAGAGCCAGAGAAGCAGAAGTGGGTGGCCAGGGGCAGGAAAGAGATGATAAACAGGAGAGAAAGGGTCCGGATGTATAGCGTGTCTGCACCTCTTGAATAAATGATTGAATACTATCCACCTTGAATTGTCTTCTCTAAAAAGGCATGCAAACTGCTTTCATACAATCCTTGCCTCGAAAGCTGAAGCAGGTATGCAAGCCCTCCCCACGGCAGACTAATACCAACACAACAAGACCCTACGCGCCCGTTCCTTGCCCTGCACGGCTCCTCTCCGTGACATTAAAATAGCTGTTGTGAAACTACATGGCTGGAGGATAGGGAGCTTCATTAGGCCGTTCCTTCAGATCAGCTCCTATCTGCACCCAATACAGCAACTAGTAGCAAATAAATGGGAATTTTCATCCCAAATTTAGGCCACTTTTAAGCCTTCTCCATAGAGTTCTGCCTCCTTCGAAACAACCAACCCTATCTCAAAGTCAACCGCAGAAAGGGAAACATGCAACTGGTGGAAAATTTCACTGCAGACCAAGGCAACACAAAGAATTTTGCAGTAAAGGAGGACTAAAAGAAAGCCTGTGTTTTAATACTAACTCACAGTATGCCATCGACATAATTTACGTGTTCATCGGGTATTATCTGGCAGAAACAAAGCAGGGAGAGAAGCAACATGCAAGCACAGAAATGAGCATTTTATTATGGACAATCCACATCACTTGGGAACAGCAAATGGAAAAGCGATGAAAGACAACAATCGCTACATACAGGAGCCCTCCTAAGCAGCGTAATTCCAACAGATAGGCAAAATACTAAGACAGAGCTAATTTTCATGTAGAAGAGCCCCATACTCACCACATTGAGGGAGGAATCTAGAAGCAAGCATCAGATGGAGAAGCCTGGGCAGAGGGTACCATCCGTTTTCTACTTTGAAAACGATTAAGCACCAAAGATTGCACAGCATAGAGCCGTTCAAAATATTCTCCAGCTCAAAATGACAAAAGCAGTCTTTCTTCAAAATTCAATCAACTTTGGCTTCTTTACAAGTTCTTTTAAAAACCCCAAAGCTTACTTTACGAGGTACCAAAACAGCAATAAATTTGATAGTTCTAAAATTACAGGAACACAGGCCACATCTCTGGTTATGAGCCTATTAACATTTCCATTAAACCAGCCCGTTTTTGAGTTTATAACGCGACTGTAAAGCCGCCCTCGGCCAAAACTTTGTAAGGCATAGTCGCTATTCAGGCAAAGATTGTTAAACAACTATTTTACGAGATCGGCTTGGTTATTTTAAGTTACGAAAAAAAGTAAGACTACCCAACCAGGATGCTTACTTGAGCTCTTCTAAATTCAAACCAGACTGGTTTGTAATACTGCCATTACAGATCTCAGTTTAATAGAACAGATTTAGACCTCTTGGTATTAAAACAGACAAGCAGTATGCTATTACGGAGCAGAAACAAGCTAAAGCGCATATGGAGACTTAATTCTGCACGGAGACTTAATTCTGCAGTATTTTATTGGATATTGTGGTGCTTAAAGAACGGGGGAAAGTTAAGACTGATGGTCTAAAATCAAGTCTAGTCCAACTTGTTTGTATGCGAAGCTGCGTGCCAACTCTCCCTTTGAGCTGTCAAGAGCAAAGCCTGCTGCTCCCAAACTCTCAAGCTTTATAAAATACGCTCATATTTCTCAATACTACAAAGAGTTGTTCGAGGGCTGGGGGAGAGGAATCAAACCGCAGAGCTCCTGGCCCGCTGATATTTAGTGGCTCTGCTAAGAAGATGCAGTTGCTGCCAAACTAATGATGCATATCGTTGTTCAGACAATTTATGAGGTTAAAAGGTATTTCAAGGTTTGCTCGTTTTTAATAGCAACACTGTACTTAGCTTCTCAAATCCAATACAAGAAAGCGCTTCTCACTGTTCTTCCTGCTCCTTTTTCTTCCTTTCTTTTTAGATGCAATCTGGTTTTTGATACATTGCCATTTTCTTTATTCAGGCACCAGTTACACTAGGAAAGTATTATAAAAACTGGGTATCTGATGTATTTCTTCTTACGAGCACTGCATATTCCCCATGTTCAGTAGATACACTGGGAACAAAGTCAATGACTCCTCACTTCGTAAAAATGATCAAAGTCCAGTCTCACGTTTCACTACCAGCTCAGTACTTTGAAACTGAATCACTTCCAGTAATGAGACACTCAAAAATATCATAGGAGACATTTAAAACAATTAATTTAAAAAGTGATTAATAAACTCATAATGAAGTTATCCTAATCTCATAAGGGAAATCTTTCCAGTGCTGATAATAATGTCTTCAGTATCAGCAAATTGACAATAAATTGAAAACAGAAAAAAAAATAAAAAGCCCCTCATATTAGTGATGGCAGATGGCCAACAACGAGGTGTTAATGTGTTCACATAACACTCAACCAAGCTGCTATTACCGACATGGCACCTTCACGTTGCCTTTTCCAGACATCATGAAGTTTTATAATGTTGCTAAATCTCCATACTCTGATTCCTATCTCAGGCCTGAAGGCACGTACATCTGAGATAAAGCCCCTGCTAGGTCACGTTTCCACAGAATAACCTGCTCCATCTCACGTCAAAATTACGAAGTTGTCCTCCCGCAAAAATCTAAGAACTGCCTCCTGCACAAATACAATCAAAATTCAGACTTCATTTCTTCCTCTGGTCCGTGTGTAAAAGTTCTACATGACAAACTCTGAAGCACTTTCATATCTCTAAAATACTTTAGAGTTATTAAAAGCAACAAAGCCCTCTGGGTTGCGTGCAGCCTCCGTAAACAACACTGCTCTACCAAACAAGACGTTCCAAGTTATCTTCCTTCCCTACATTTGGATGCAATAAAACACTGACTCAACGCACCAGGAGATAGCCCAACTTCACTGATTTCTCAGACTTGAAACTCAGCTGTTTTCTCAGCAAGTAAAGGAAAGAAACCACGTGAGATGATTTCATTGCCTTCAGTGATCATTCCCTCCAAGCTCAAGGACAGTCCATGCCAATGTGCAGGAAGCAAAGCAAAGGCGGCAGGAGGCCTGCCTGGATGGAGGAGCTCCCAATTGAACTCAAAAATAGGAGGGAGAAACACCAGAGGTGGGAGGCCTGGCCAGGTCACCCGGGAGGAACACAGAGACACACTGGCCAAGCACGCAGGGACAGGGTTAGGGAAGCCAAACCCCCTGCAATTAAATCTGGTGAGGGACATTAAGGACAATGAGAAAGACTTCTACTAGTACAGCTGCACAGGGAAGACCAGGGAAAACATGTGCCTGCTGCCAAATGGGGCAAGGGACCTGGAAAAGGCTGAGGTACTCAACACCTTCTTCACATGGGCCTTTATGAGTCAGATTTGCCTTCAGAAATCTCAGGACCATGAGACTAGTGACAAAGTCTGCAGCAAGGAAGACTTACCGTCAGCAGAGAAGGATCACTTAAACAGACTGGATATACACAAGTCCGTGAGACCTGACGGGATGCACCCGTGAGGGCCAGCTGATGTCCTTGCAAAGTCACTCTCAATTATCTTTGAAAGGTAATGGCAATTGGGGGAAGGTTCCTGAGGACTGGAAGAAAGCAAGTGTCACCCTATCTTCACGAGGGAGGACCCAGACAAAGGACCAGGAGGAGGACGCATTCCCAAACATAGGAAGGACAAGAAGGTGACTGGGAATAGTCAGCACAGATTTACAAAAGGGAAATCTTGCCTAATGTACCTGATAGCCGTCTATGACAAAACGATTAGCCTGGTAGATGAAGGGAGGGCAGAGGATGCTGCTTATCTTCACTTTAGCAAAGCTTTTGATGCTGTCTCCCACATCACATGGGACCCACAGGGAAAGACATGGACATACTGGAGTCAGCCCAGGACAGGGCCACAGAGATAATTAAGGGATTGAAGAATTTGATGAGGAGAGGCTGAGAGAGGTGGGACTGTTTAGCCTGGAGAAGAGAAGGCTTGGGGGAAGAGCAGACGGAGGCAGGGGGAATCTTACCAATGTGTACAAATAACTGATGGGAGGGTGTGAAGAAGACAGTGCCAGACTCTCCTCGGGGTGCCCAGTGAAAGCATGAGAAGCAACGGGCACAAACTGCAATACAGGAAATTCCATTTAAATGTAAGAGAAAACATTTTTACCGTGAAGGTTGTCAAGCCATGGAACAGGCTGCCCAGAGAGGTTGTAGCACCTCCATCCTTGGAGGTACTCAAAACCTGACTGCACATGGTCCTCAGCAACCTGCTCTAGATGACCCTGCTTCGTGGGGTCGACTCTAGATGAATTGATGAACTAGACAATCTCTACAGGTCCCTTCCAACCTCAGCTCTTCCACAAGCTGGTGATTCAGAGTGTAAATTAAGAATTTCATCCACACTTTAAATTCCTTAGAGTTATCCATAACATGTCTCATGTCGGTCAGTAAACACCTCATGAGTTTACAGCTCAATCCATTTTCACAGTTATTATTAAATCCTCCTGCAGCTCACCATGCAAATATTAACTCGTCTATCTCAATCTCACAGAAAGTACGGCTGGTAGGTACAATTTCAAACTATTTTCCTCATTATAGATCTTGCATTTTGTACAGTCTGCATGCAGTTTTGCACATTGCTGACTCTTTTGGTATGCAATTGCCTGAAATACATTTTTTTTTTTTTAATCACAAGATTTAGTCCCAAGGTTGGGCATAAACTGGATGACTCCCTAAAATCCTTCTTAGTGGCACTTAAAAAAAATACATTTCTTCCAAGGAAACAACGCACACTCCACCACACGCTGATGATCACAGGGCACAGCTGCACGCATGGAAAGCCTGGTTACGGCAATAGTCCCATTCCCACAAGCCCAGGCAGAACGGAAAGGTGGCATGACCCAAGTGGTAAAAGCGGCACCTGCAGAACACGTCCATGACCCAGGAAAGAGAAGCAGCAACCACGCTAGAGGAGCAACAGAGGCTGCTTTCACACTTATCTGATGCTAACATCTCGTTACAGATGTAAGGATGAAACATTTCTTTGAAGAAACCCATTAGGTTTGCAATTTCAAATTAGGTATAAGCACAGGGAAAGAGAGGAGAAAGGATAGTTTTTCTTTTATACAGTATTCACCTTTGGCTTCAGAAAGAGCCTGTAATTTCAGCTATTTCCATAAGACACATTGGAAACTGGCTGCTTACTTCCTTCTGAGTTTTTGTTACTGATTATCTAAAGCAAATGAAAAGACAAAGGAATAATCACTTTGCTCCACCATAGGCATCTTTCAGCTATACTCACTCTTCTTACTAACACCTAGGGACATTTCCAAGAGTGCACAGATTTTCTCTTCCCCTCTACCTGCCCAAGCCCTTCCTGGGCCACCCCTGTCTCCTTCCCCAAAGCTTTTGCACACACATTAACCAGAGTGAAAAGCGTTTATCAAGACCCCCAGGGCAAAGTATAAAACAGCCTGGGGGGCACATTAATGCCACTTAAATAATGATCTCTCGGTATCTATTTTAACCCAAACGGACACGTTGGATATTTCACCACATCAATATAAAATAGAAGAACGATCTGTTACCAACAGTTTTGCCAACCATTTTGTCTGGAGAACACTGCCCAAACACGGGTACTAACTCCATGCCTCAGTGCAGTTCCAAGCACAGATCTACAATCTCTCTTTCCTCACGCACAGTTAAGTATTTCAGCAATACACTAGAAAGCCAATGGGCAAAGATAATACAAAGCAAAGTCAAAATAAGCTTAGCCATGCAAGCTGCAAGCGTGGGAAAAGTTTATATCAATGTTTCAGCAGATTAAACGTTTGGAGGAGCATGAAAGAGGAATCCGGGGAAAACATCTACAAGATCCACGTGACACAAAGCAACACGACAGTCTTAACCCTATTAAACTCAAGGCTCAAAAATTAATTCATAAATTTACACATCCCCTAAATTAAGTGTAAGAGGGGCACATGCCATATAGGGGTGCTCCTGAGGCAGGTTATCTTAAGGACTCGCATGTCACTTTTGCTAAGTGCTACCAAGGGACGAGTCTGCTATCGGGAAGCTCTGCACCTTGGGATGAAAGACAGAGAAATGACATTTTAGGGAGCACTGACAACTGCCTGAACTATTTTGCACCATACAGTAGCATCTCAAATTAACGAAGATGCCTTGCAAACTCAAACAAAACAAACAAATTTTGCGATATTCAAAACAGTGCCCGCCCTTCTCTCTCGCAGAACCGGCTCACAGGATTAGGTCCCAACATACTTCAGATGCTCAGTTTAGCCCAGTTTCAGTGTAACATTATTGCACGCTCTGTGCTACTCAGCAACTCCCTTTGGAGTTGGCACCAATTTCTATTTTAAATACAAAAAAGATTAAAAGCTAAAATAAAATTCTAACTATTTTAAAGCGGCACCGCCGGTGGGCAGCAGCCCTACCTACGAGCCTCACAAAACAAGAGGGCAAACAATATGGTGAGCCATGTTTTGTTTTGTTTTGTTTTAATACCACACGATGAATATAGCTTTACGGCGGTCTTAAATACCATAAGATCTTCTTCTAAACAGCTTTAGAAGAAGCAAATAGAAGCACTGAGTGATTACCATCTTTCCAGAGTACTAAAAGCAAAGAATATCTGAGGATTAGTGATAACACAGGTGTGCTTCTCAAAGATTAAGAACCAGAAATGCCTAAATTAGAAGAAGTTAAAGAAATACAGTACTCTGGCTATGCATTATCACAGCTTAACATTTGTGTTTTGGTATCATTTGACCTTAATCCTGCCTTTCCTGGGTTTATGTTATTCTTAGATAGTATCATCCCAGTCCTGTATTTTAAGTCATCCAACTGCACAGGCTCTCCGTTTTTGCTTCCCTTTAACACAGTTCTAGCTGCCTTTGTGTTATCCATCTCTATTTTTCATGCAAACCAAAACCATCAGATAAAAGGCGCATTTAAGGGCGCAAGAGGAGCGCTGCATGACAACAGTCACGTTGTTGCACTGCATGACAATGGCTTATTACAAAATCAACGACCTGTAAAAAGTTGTACTTAAGCCTATTCTGGCTCAAGTGTTTTCCAAAGCCAGTAATTACAGCCTCTGTTATATAGATAGAAATGAAGTACAAAGTGATTCTTACCCAAGTAACTGAGTGGTAGTTTAACGTAGGGCAAGCACAATCATTCTTTTTCTAATTCTAGCTTTTTGAGCTGATGCTTCTGTGTATCTGCATACAAAAATCAGTAATTTGCACAGGGAACTAGGCATGTACCACGCGTCTTCTTGTGATCACGGGGAGCAGATGACCTTCCCCTGAATCCCTTTCCAAATCACAGTCCTTGGCTGCTGAAGATCTTCATGCTGCATTTGGAAACCCAAACACCAGCCACAGTCTTCAGCTAAGCATTTCTTCCTAAGTTTTTATCTGTTACATTAAACGACAGAACTAGCCAAATTAGTCCAAAGACAGAAGCTGTCCCTTCTCACACTTGGCACTTGAGCTAACAGTTAGGTCAAAGGCATAACACCTGGTATGAAATCAGCAGGTTATTTCATTTTGTTGGCTTGCAGGCTTCGGATTCTGACACCACCACAAAACAGGTACAGGTCCAAGCCTGCAGGTAACGATCGAGTCAGCACCCAGGGGAAGAGGTTTGCTGGCTGAGCAAGGAGCAGATGGATTCATGCTGCATGGCCCATTGCAAGATTTTCATAAAGGCCTGGGAACAGCCTTAAAGAGGCAATCTAAAACACTCGATCCACTCAAGACAGGACGTCGAGACCCTCTTCAGCTTCTGGAGTCAATGTCAATGCTCCCCTATCATGTTGTGATGGGGTAAGGTTTGTGTATGCTCCACCAGCGCTGCCATCACACACAGCTCCTCTTCGCATGCAACGAAGGCAGCCTAGGGCTGACGCTACCTAGGGTCTCCACCCTTGGCCTCTGAGACGCTTCTTGGTGTTGGACCTCAGTCGACAGTGCGATCTCACCGCAGCTGGAAATGCCTTCTTGCACAGCTTCTCCAGCCCCACAGTTTCCCCACAAAACCAGGCAGTTCTTTAATTTTGGCCTGAGCACTGGGAGAGGATTTCTTTGTTCTTTTTAATAGTACTGACTCATGGGGTCTTTGCCAGCGAATGCTCCTTTAAGTCTTTGAGTAGCACCAGCAACACTGAAAAGCCGTTCAGGACAGATGTCATCCAAGATGCTCTCCTCCGCCCCCACCGAAGGCATACTCCAGCCTCCCGGGCCTTTACCTCGACCAAATCCAGGGCTACCGAACCTTGAATTTCCGATTTTAGAGAAAAGGAACATTTGTTTAATATTCTGGACATTCTGGGGATCAATAGTTGTGTTGTCTTGAGAAATAAGCAATCTGCAATTTTAGGGAAAGCTGTGAGTTAACTGACTGAAGAGGATATAATTTGAGAATGTAGGTTTCCTCAGTGTGCAGTCAGTGGGGATAGGCGAAGACAAATGCTTACCAACCAACTGATTTTTAGCAAACCATTTAATTTGTTCTTTTCTATCACATGGGAACATCTCAAGAACACTTGGTCAGGAAAAGAGAAGCCCCATTTCCCCCTGCCTCAACAGTAGGGGACAGCTTGGATCAAAACTATACTATGCTTTAAAATCCACGTGCAGTAAATAAGCACAGCCTTTGCCACAAAGCCTTTTAGCCTACTTCCATTAAAGCAACGGCTTGGAACAAGGGTCAGAAATGGCAGATAATTAAGCTGCTGCAAGTTTTGTGAAAATCAGTAGCAAAACTCAGTCTTTGCGCCTTCTCTGTCAGCCCGTGCGCCAGCTAATGAGGGCAAAGCTAGCAGCTCTATCAACGCGGCATAGGTCCAAGGCCACCGGCGTGCGCGACCCCTCGTCGTGCAAGGGTGGTGTGAAGGACATGGCGGGTGACTGAATTAAACTGTAGTTTCTTAGCACGCGCCAGACCGCAAAGGCGACCCCGAAGAAATCGAGCAAGCAGGTCCCACTACCCTTGCAACAATCTGCTGCGGCATTATTATTATAATGTACTGGAATCTACGTAGGCGTTAAAAAGACTCTGATCATGATGAAACTGTTGCTTTACAGTGCATTTTTATTCTAGTTAATTTTTCCCCTGGAAACCGTAAATCAATTCACCGCCATGTCACAGTGATGAAGTATGCTATTTGTATACAACAATCTAGCTATCAGCAGAAACAGGAGGTGATAATAAATTCAGTTGACATCACATAAACAAGATGCCTCCATAAGCCAATATTACACATAGTCCTATCAATCCTCTCTTCCTTCAATCCCTATTGGAACATGCAAAATACTTCTGTTGGGGGCTGAAGCATTTAAAATGCTGACTTTTACTTACCGTGAAAGAGCAATCCTTTACCTTGATACTGTTAGGAGAGGGTACAGTAATGAATGCTTTAGCATCCTTAGTATCATACAATTTCTTGGCAGGAGAAAACTATGGTTTTTAAGCTTACGCTATGCAGCCTTCAGGTGTAACAGAGCAGAAGTGGACGGCGTTTCCACCACGGCCTGAGGACCGTCCTGAAAGCCCCGGGCAGGGGAACTGAGCTGAGCCAGGGCCGCCGCGGGTGCCGCGGGAGGGGAGACCAAGGCTGCCGCCAGCTGGGAGCTCGATTGAGGTTTATAAAAACCCACGAGGAGGGAGGCTGGAAAAACGGAGCCCTACGTCCTCTAATAAGAGAGTCGCTTGAGACTTGGTTCAACTCATCTCTTACTAGCTTCAGACAGGAGGCACTTTGATTTTCGATAACTGGCATTCGATTAACTTATATTCTTCCCACTCACTACCGTAAGAGGTGTTCAGCAACGCTGCTGGTTTGGGGCAGAACATTATCTAGTTATTAATACAAAGTTAGTGTTTCTATAAACAAACATGTTTTCTACTTTGGATGTAGCTTAAAAAAGCAACGGGTTTAAAAAAAAAAAGGTGTTTCAGAGCACAGTTATCCTACGGAAAGCAAGGAACAGCACCTCCTCGTAAGAGGTGTTTTTCATCCTGCTTTTATACCATTTTTGACTTCATAGAAATAAAAGAGGGCCCATCACTCACTCAGTATTCAAGAAGCTTCCTTCAACAGTGTGGAATACTTTTGCGAATGCCGTTCAAGCTCCCAGGTCCAGCTTAACGTTCAGATACCAAGAAAGCAGCCCTGGAGCCTGGCTTCCCAGAGGGCAAGCTGGGCGCTGAGGGCTGCATGCAGCAGGATCGACGCGTGGTTACTGCCACAAAAATACACTCAGCAGCTGCAGTCGGCTCTTCAGAGGAAGCCCACGCCGTCCCTGGAGCAGCCTAATAAACCGAAGCTGCTCCCGCTTCTCTTCTGTGGCCTCCCGGTGCTTCTCCAACGCTTCCTTGAGCTGTTTTTTCTTGTTAAGACCGACAAAATCCGTCCAGGCTTTTTTTTCGGTTTTGGGTTGGGTTTTCTTCGCCAATTAAGTGAGGTGAAGTGGCTCCAAGAGAGGTCTAAAAAGCCCTGGAGCCAGCACAAAGTAAACAGCCAAAGCAGCCGGCCAGCGGCGGGGAGGAGGCGGCTGCCAGTTTTGGCAGCAGCAGGCCGGTGCCTCGGCTCCCCGCTCTTGCTGGCCCACACCTTGGGGAGGAGGAGGAGGAACGGGGGAAAAAAAAGTCCATGGGAGTTAGAAACGCTCTTCCTCTGAGGCTCCAAACCCGGAGACAGCTGTTTGCGCCCACAGAAGGGGCAGAAAGGGTTGTGTTTTGGTGAAATTGCTTTTTCTAACGCAGCCACACGAATTATTTGCGGTCCAAACCCGTGAGCTCTGAGCCTCTGACGCTGTTACGTTGCGTTCGATGGGTTTTCAATACCTGGGCAAGGGGAAGGGAGGAGGGAGGGCAGGGCGCCGGCAAGAGAGCAAGGGGAACTCGCCTCTCTCTTCACAGCCACAGGTGACAAAAACAACTTGGTTAAAATACCAATATTAAAACGAGGGACACGAATAAGGGACATGATCAAGGCAGACACGGAGCTTAGCAGAAGGCCCCAAAATTGGAGTCCAACCTCCTGGTTGAAACCAGGCTCTCCTTCCACCGCCTGACTTACCGGAGGAGCTCCTACACACATCTCCTTAATCACAAGGTGAATAGCTCCTGAGGTCACCGGCAGACCTACATCACTACTCCTCATCCTTCAGAGTAAACCAAAGGGAAAAGGAACAGTGTAGGCGGCCTTATGTTATGACTAATTATTCATATAAAGCTTGTAGCAATAATGGCTTTGCTGAAATAGAAGTTTTACTCCTGTAACAGATGTAAAAGCATGGTATGTAATAGGCTACATGTGAGATCTCAGAAATACATTAATTGCTTGCCATTAATCTAAGCATGTTCCCGTGTTTCCTGTTAGCGGAGTAATGGAAGCAATTTATCTTGCAGAGCAGTAACTTCTGAGTTGGCAACGTTTGCAAAGCGGCCGGCGAGGCTGCTACGGCACCCAGTGCTCTTCTGGGACACCGGTAACTTTGCAAAACGCAGTCTGATGCTACGTTTGGCCACGTGCGACTTTGATGGGATTATAAAATGTGAAGGAAGCGTATGGAAAGTATACCGCAAAATGCTGAACGTATGGATATAGCTTACGCATACGTGGGTAAATCCTATGCACATACCCAAAAATATACTGGAATCTCGTGTCTCTGGAAACTCTATCTTGTATCTGATACAAGGCTGAAACTAGAAGGTGATGAGCACCTCCAGTTTGCACCAAAAATCAAGAGGATGCCTGACATTTAGCTGTACTGCGCATTGCAATACTAGCTGGAGCTCTTCAGCTGGGCATCGAAATTTAACAGGGTGGTCCAGGTACTGTATTAGTTTTTAAAAGGAGTAACTTTCTGGGCAGAGCCCATTTGAGCACATGACATTAGAACAATAACGGTGAAGTGGAACGGAAAAAAGCGACGCTGAAATATGCCTGGCACAGTCAATGGCAGCACAAGCAACGCTAATCTCTCATTATGTCCTCGTATTTTGCAAACCTCGTGACAAAGGTGTGGCTCAAAGAGAAGCTCAGCACTGAACCTGACTTTCAAACACTGCTGCAGCAGATTTCAGTCAGCTGCAGGACGCTGCACTGAGCAGATGAAGCAAGTTTAGTAGATAACAGGCAGTCGAACAGGAAAAACTCAATTAAAACGCAGCTACGTTCTTTCGTCAGGGACAACAGAGGAATGGCAGATGCTGATGAGAGGTGATCAACGGAGAAGCAAGCAAAACGTGGAGCTTGCCTGGCTTCAAACACGCTTGCACGTTTTTGTTCCACCTGCACCACATGGACCCAGGATGTCAGAGACCGGGCCGAGCCGTGGGACAAACCGCACTTCACTGCTCGGGTGCTTGGCTTGGTAGGGGCCACGTCAACGTGCAGCTACACAACGTAAAGCTTTTGAGACCAAGAGTTAGTGAGATTTGTTCTGAATAAAGGATGTCACAGTAACGTAAATAGGAATACGAAGCATCGGGCTTGACTAGACTTTGTGCTTTACCCTTTCCATAAAAACACACCCCTGTCAACAATCTTTCACTTTAAGACTAGATATATTTAGATTTTCAGAATAAAGGGTAAGTTCTGATTCATTCCTACCTAACAGTAATTGCTCATTTAGGATGCCCGTTAATAGAGACGACTGGATTCCTTCCTGTCCCGTGCTGTTCTCTTGTAAAAGTGTATTTCGCAATTGCAGTTAAATAGATAAAAGCACATTTATAGCAAGAACTTTAGCTGCACAGAGCATATCTTTTCTGCACTTCGTAGCAAAAATGAAATACATGTGAAAAGGATGTTATGTCAGGAAAAAAACCCTTCCGGAATAGGTGTTCACATGTTCCTTCCCTACAAAAGCGGCAGCAGAGTCTATCCCCACTTACTCCTTTATTTTAACTACCCCCCTACCATGTTCTTGCTCGAGATCAGACAGCTGTATTTCCTTCAAGACCTCTTCATTTGGAGTTACGTTGCTGCTTGATAGCCTGGTGCTGGAACTGCGGAGACCTTTCTGCTCACCAAACACGCTCCCAACCCGTGCTCAACATTTGCAAACTAATCAAGTATAGATTCATGCAGTTTTTCTAACTAATCAACCAAAACCAGGAGCTCAAGGACTTCAGAGATGAAGCTAAAACAGGAAAACAACATCGCTTCAGTCTGTCCACTTGACATTTACGATGTGAAGTTATTTCTAGGAAAAAAGCCATTCCTCATATCCATCTTCCCTTACACATATATCAATTAAGTTATTTGAACAGTATCTAAAGCGATGGGGTTTAGAAAGACTTCCTTCCCCCTCCAATTTCGCTGGCTTGCCTGCTTTAAATTCCCTCATTTGCCATCATCCGCAAAATACTTGATATCAAAGAGTTATCTGAAATTAACTTTTTTTTAAAAATAAATAAGGATAAATATCCAGTAAAAACCAAACACTTTGTTCCTTATTTTCCAGATGAAAGATATATTTGCTCCCAGTTTAATTAAAAAGAAGAGGGGGGTGCAGGATATGCTGCTGCATTAACTCATCTCTAATTTACGGATCCACCTCGCTGTTTGTTTTGCACCATAAGGCGCGAGAAGCAGCAGTCGGATTTATAGCAACCAGGATATTTTTTGGACCAGGTTTGTCCGTTCTTCCAGGACATCTTCTGGGAGAGATTTAAACTCCTTGTTTGTTCTAACGCAACAAAATTAAGATTAAAGATAGAGATAACAAGTGACTTTTGGAATTTTTTTTTTTTTTTTTAAGAATTGCGTGTTGTTTTGACAAAGCTACAAATTTAGAAATCAAGATAACACATTTATATAACCTGCTCTTCCACCCTAAGCAGAACAGTTTGCAGCGACGGAACAACCAGCATCTCCGCAGCCTGAAAGCAGTGAGGGGAAACCAGAAAGAAGGCACGGAAGGAGGAATCGAAGCCAAATATAGTATTTCATGTTAAAGTTCAGTGGTAAGTCGCACTATTCAACCAATTTCGAAGAAAACACATGCCATAATTTACAAAAATCAGCATGCTAAAGCGTTTCGGATCCACCCTTGTCCTTCGGTCCGGCCTTAATTTTGCAAAGCGATGAGTGTGCCTGCCTGTTTTCCGGAGAGGAGCAGATTTAAATACATAAATTCATTTATGGTACACCAATAAGCCCTGGAACGCGTACATGCGCGCCGATGAGGCGGCTCCGGCGCCTGAGCGAAGCGCTCAGCGCCCAGCGCCCGAAAGGACTTGGCTCTGCAAACACGCGGCCGGACGGCGCGGGCGGGCGCAAAGGGCGCTCGTTACGGTCCGCGTGCCCGTGCTGCGGCAGGCTGGCCGGCCTTGCGGGGAGCACAGCCGTAACGCCCACCCCGCCTCTACCACCTACCCCGAGCAGTCTTCTTGCCATTAGAGGAAAACAGACTACATTTGATTCCCATTCCCAGCAGAACCGGAGCAATATTAAAAAAGCGAGTGCAGACTGGATACGAAGGGCAGGGGAAGCCTAACAAAAAGGGGTAAAAAATCCCTCCAGGAATATCACAGCAATAAGTTACAGAGCATTAGAAACAAACTTCTGTATTATACAATTATTTCCGAGGCTGAGGCATCAAGTGTACCACAGGGGCAGAAATCGAGCTGAACTCATGCCAACTCTCATGCCCTAGGCCTAGGACACGTTAAAGCATCCCCAGGTTCTTGTCACCTTCCTATCACCGAACAGGAGAATATTGACTGGCTTTAGACATAAGTGACCATCTCTTTAAAAGCAGCATTAAAACAAGTCATTACAGTATTTCAACACCTTCTGTGGATCCACAGAGATCCACAAAGACTTCACAAACAAACAGTAAAATATTAATGTTTCAGAAGAGCAGCTGTCCACCTCACTGTTTTCTCCAACTACCATGGGGCAGGTATCAACAAGTTATGAAAAGATACACATACGGGCATAATTGCACGGGTGGCTTTCCTTATTTAAATGGTGGTGGTGCCCAGTTACGGCATTGCAGAGGTGCTTCACTGTGCTTTTTCCTCTTCCCTTCTCAAGGAACCCGCTAGGCTTCGCTGAGACCGTGCAACGAATGCCCTGCAAAAAGCGCTCAGGTGATGCCTACACCAATATCCTCTTCGGTACTCTACGTTCCCGAGTAAGGTTTCTCAAATCCATTGCTACTTTCCTGTTGGTCATTTTGGCACATTTTCTGCTTCACATTTAACGGGGAAACAGAGGAATTAAGTTTTGTTACAGTTGTAAAAATTTTTTTGCATAGTTCTCAGATGCACTCAGTGAACGTTGTAGCTGTTAACTAGAACAGAAGAACAAGAGCAACGTAGTCCGACCATATCTTGGGGCCCAAAGCGAAGAAAAATGCAAAAATAGTGAACTGAAAAAAGGGAGCACTAAAACTGCACGTGTAAAATATACTGAAGAGATGCACTGCATTTACACAAACCCTGCATATATTCCCTCCTCCCCTTTACCTTCTGCAGAAAGGGCCTAATACATGATTCCTCAGAGGAAGCGAGAGCAACACTGATGATCCATAAGTCTTCCTCGTCCACGTGCTCCGCATGAGCTGCGGGCCTTGGTACATTTTAGTCCCAACTCTGCCATAAGTTTATTGCAGCACTCTAGCCAAACCAAGCAAGTCCTTATGCCCTGCTTTTCCTACAGTAGGAAACGTTACCTTTTTGCATCAGATGCTTTAACCATCGGATAAAGTAATGGACAAAAATATAACCAGGTGGGCTTGTCTCTGAATTGAGGAAACAACTTTATTATCAACTTGTCCCCAACAGTCACTGCTCCTTCACAGGACACAACGGGCTGAGAAACAGTGTGAATATTTTTCCTTCAAATTCCTGGAAAAGAACAGTTTGGCAGCAAAGAGATTCCCAAGCTTAGGTGTGAAAAACTTCAGCCCGAACAATAAGAAGTTTGAAAACGAAGAGTTCTAAACCTCAGCCGAAGCAGGGATTGACATAGGAACTATCAGGCAGCCACAGTGCCGGCAAATGCTGCTGTTTTTACTGTAATACCTTGTTTTTCCACCATGAAGTTACAGCACACTCGAACATTACAAGCATCCCATTACAGAGCCCAGAGAAAGCAGCAAGACGTGGGGAAAGTCGGTCTTCCAACAAGTGAGAGCAATGTTAAATATTGCAATATTATCTTCACACTGGCAAAATACATTTAAATTATGCTTAGATGTGCAAACTTGATTCTTCAAGCACCATATCCAACATTTAGGCCAATGCGGATCACTCACTTCGGTTTAATAAAAATACATCAGTGCATCCTAAAATAAGACGGCATTTGTTCAGTAACAGATAACAGAACCAACTGGATTCCCCAAATGACTTTGAAAGAAAGAGCAGGTAATGGAAATTTTCCCATCTGCGTACTGACTTTGACTCATATCCATTTAAACATATACAGAAGCAGTATGGTTGAAGGTACTTAGCAGCAAAAGTATAAAGGCGCAAACCCTTAAAGGGCAGAAGAGAAACGGTACAATGACACTCTTCTATGTTAGTGTAAGAAAATCCCTAGTATTAAACCCTCACATTATCACTACAGCAGGAGCTCAGTATTAGATGGCACAGATTTAGAAGAGTGTACAGAAAATCCTACCTTGTACTAAAACCTATGACTAGTTTATTAAATCCTCATTTAGCTGAGGGTCAGCGTTGCCGTCTGTCCACCCCACGTGTTTGGGAGAGGGCATTATGCTGGTGAGAACAGGCAGAGAGCAGCACGCAAGCCACGGATCTGCTCTCCATCCATGTAACAGCAGCACGCATCCACGCTGGGCTGCAGCACTGCCTGGGGACGCAGAGCCCACCGCCAGCCGAGGGCTTTGCAGCAGCCTCTGGTAAAGGTTTGGGAAGGATAGCACACGTACACTTCAGCTGGGACAGGTAAATCTACATAAACTCATAAATCAGAGACCTTTTACTTTTAATCATGCTAGTACTATTCAAGATTGCTGCAACCATGAATACCTGAATGGACACAAAGCTGCTGTTCCGTAAAAATATATTAAGCAGACTGGCGATGCAAGTTGTTGTAGGCGAATCAGCCGTTATCAAATTGAAAGGGTTGCTGCAGTCTACGGTATTTTACTTAGAATTCTACTTCATTTTATCTTGGCCAACCGTCATGTCACAGACTAGATAAAAACTCCCCTTAATGCAATACGCTACAATTTCAGGAATACGAGTCCTACTAGTATCTAAGAACAGCAAGGACAAGAGATCATAGCAGAGTCACAAGCATAATAGCCGAGAGCCTACGAGAAGGGCTTAAATCTTACAGCTCCTTATCTTTAGAAGCCAGCTGAGAAGCTTCAGGAATACATCTAATTGTCTTTCCCATCCTCCTCCCTAGAAATAAAGATTTAACGTGACAGTAGACCATTACCCATCATGCAGCTATTTGTGATGAAAGAGTTCTTTGCTACAATAATCTTTTTGTAGACCTACTAAAGGAGAAAATTCAACAGGCAGAGGAATCCATGACCAACCAACAGTAACGGAGTAAGCAATTAGGCTAGCTTCATCAAGTAGTACCGTGTAAATAAAGAAAAGTCTGCTTTTCCTGATAGTTTTAAATATTACTGGTTTAGTCCCATTCCCTACAGGAAGTAGGGAGCACACAATAATAAGAAGGAACTACTATTCTTTAATCGTTACTCAAAGGACACCATGAAGTCTGTCTCCGCTGTAAGGAGCATGACAGTGAAGATGACCTGCATCTTCTGCAAGGTTGAGAACCACAAACATTTATCAGTTTTTTAGACATGTTGAAGATTATTGTATCAGTACCTGTTTCTGAAAGGAAATTTCCATATCCTGGAGGGCACATTCAGCTAACATAAGTTAAAATATCAAACACTGGATGCATAGGAGAAATTATGACTACTCCATTTCTTCTGACAGACTTAGCTCCAAACTATGTCAAATTAAAGTCAAAATTTAGCTTTTAGTCTCAAAATGCCACACTTATGTTCATTATCCTCCTCTCCTGCTGATATGACACCTTCCACCGCTCTTCACTGCTAGCTTCTACCGCAACGTTTTCAGCGGCCTTGAGTACAGCAGTACCTAGTAATTGCAAAATTGAAGGTCCCACGCTGATTTTCTTCGTGTACTCGCACAAAACAAGGAGCCCGAGACCATGGAAAAACTTTTTCTTCAGAAATTTCTCAATAAAGCAAGACACTACACTTCGTTCAGAGAATTTGAGTCCAATTAAAAAAAAAAATGTTAGCGCTTTAGTTTTATGGGTCTGAAATCTTTGGCAGGGGAGCTCTAGTTTCGGAAGCAGTGGCGGTGCTGGGGAGATGTACTAAGCAACTCCTCTCCTGGCAAAAAAACAAAACAGTTTCCTCTTCTGATAAATCTTTCTATCAAGTGAATGCCGGAAGTTTGTTTACAAATTATCCGCAATGAAATGACTCGACAGGATTGAATTCCACCCAAAAATACACTCTGAGCAGTAACTTTGCTACGCTACATTTAATATGAGAAGAGTGGAAAGAAACCCTCTCTTGTATTCCAGGAAACGAAGTGTCACCTCGAGCATCAGACACATCTCAGTTACCAGCATCACCCCAGCAATCCTCATCCTTTACAACTTGGCTGAGAAAGGGGTGGCGTTACCTCTCTTCTCAAAGATTCAACAGGATTGCAGTGGTCTCATTTATTTTGTAAAATACTGAGATCTTTATGAATGCCACAATACTTGTTACAACTATAATACGATATTTTAAAATACCATTCATGATATGCTGTCCCTATTTTTAATAGCACATTTACCAAGACATTTTATTATGCTTTTGCTCTGTTTGCTACGCTAGTTCCTAGAAGTCAGTGCCTTGTGCGTGCTTGCCTGCTCTAATGCGATCAGTGTCTATTAATTTAAGGTATCTCCAATTTTTAATAGATTATTATGAACAAATACCTGCCAGGCCATGAGATAAGGCTATTAAAGAGCTCTTTGGCCTAATAAGTGAGGAAAACTACATCCCCTTTGCTAAAACACTGAAATCGTTAAATGACGTGAATTTGCAACTTGAACAGCACTGCGGGAAGCGGAAGGACTGAAGTAAGCTGCTATACTTGTTACAAACACGTAAAAGCTTATTTCATCACACCAATCCTACCAATAAAAGCTGTATATGGAATCCAGTTGCCCAATGGACTTTGTTCATTAAAAGCAAATTTAAAATAGGTAAGAGATCTGCGGTATCTAAAGATGTTAACTTCCAAATACCCCAACTTCTGCCAGGCTAACCAAAGCCTCAAGGAAAATCACGCTTTGAGAGTGAGCATGTGTGTTTATATAATATATCTATATCCCTTCTGACCCGTCATCAAAATTTTCAAATATAAACTGAACGAGATATTAAGGTCAAATTCCTGTTTCACCATTCAGCGATATACCACCATCTTAAATGCTGACTTCCAGGCATACTCATCAGGCTTTTCCTAAGGCACCTTCAAAAGGATATTTAAAACATGTTATTTTCCTTGCATAATTTCTAGTTTTCCAAAGGCAGCTCAGAGTTTAGGTCCACACTGGTTCACTGGTAGGTACTACGATTGCTAAGATCGCCTATCACACAGGTGACACTAAACACTCCCCCGAGTGCCCAAAACAGTCCTTGGCCTTTTTCGTACAAACGTCCCGAGTTCCATTTTCTGCTCCATTTCTCTTTGGACAAGAAACAATCACCGTAACAGAAACGCCTCAGTACTCTCGTAGCTATATCCTTCATATGCATTTTGAAAAATATCACTCCTACCACATGCTGTACTGAAACACAGAGAAAGAGGGGAAAACACAACCCCAACCAATCTCCCTGTCTGCTTTTCCTGACTATTCTCACTTCTAAATTCCCACAGGCATTTCAGGAGCTTTTCTTACATTGCTTTTAAAGAATTAGTGATGTTTGATGAGGTTAATTTTTTTAATTTTTCCAACAACAACACAGGCACACGTTAATTGAAATAACAATTCCTCTTTTCCTGCCTGCCAAGTCCTCGGAAACCCAGGGAGGAGCAGCGTTTCCTAGTAACGTCTAGGGATCGGCAAAAAGTGCAGCAGGTTGACCAGATGCCTCCTCTAAGCACCTGAACTCAAAGTCACCGCAAAACTGAAGCAGAACTGGGAAGTTATTTCTCTGTTAGCAAAACAGAGGGGAGAGATGAGACAGAAGAGGAACTCTTTGCTGTTTCCCCCTATGCATCTATGGCTCATACTCAAAAGGCACAGTAGGCGCCAGGGGAACACCTCCTCGCGTGGCAAAGTTCACCAGAAAATAACCATTTACTTCAAAATCGCTTAAAGAAAACATCGCAACATTAACTGACCACAATACATAGGGCAGAACTCCCTTCCAGGTGATTAAATAACCTTCACAACACACTGGGCTTAAAATTAACAAGTCAGCACACTGGTTTGGATGGAGTTGGGTTTGATTATTTGGAGATGGTAAATATCTATTCAGGTCATATTCTTAATAAGTGGTAGTTAAGAACTGCAGTCACCCTTCGCAAGAAACTACTCACCAGTTCAGGTACACATAACTGCATCGAGCCCATTTATTGCTGGTGAATTATTAAACAGGCAGCTCTTCCCAGGGAACACGGCAAGGAAACTTCCTCCTCCTTTGGGTGGATAATTTACAGCTCCACAGCAGAACTATCAAACAACTCCTTAACGGTGAAATTCGCCTTTCTTTTTCGGAATTATTTTGTAACCTTGCAACAGCAAACCGTGTGAAACTCGGGGGAAAAAGGTGACTAGCGCAGGTAGTTGCAATAAGCTACAATAAATCATACCAGTTACAACTTGCAGTCAGCATCTGTAAGCTTCGGTAAGATTATCAGTGATCCACAAAAAGTTATTTGGTAAAAATTAATTGCAATACTCTCTAGTCTACTGTTACACTCAGAAAAAAAACACCCCAAGACGACTTTACGGCACTGACACAAAATTTCAGTACTCAACTGGAGGAAAAGCACCGTCTGCTCAGCAACCCAGATCCTCACGGCAGCGTTCATTCAAGCTCTCGCCAAGCTGGAATCCCTTTATTTCACTAAACCAGATTTAATTTTAAGCCTGAAATTACTTCGTAAGGGAAATGAGAAAAAAACAAGCCCAGAATTGATGTCCTACTCCCATCATTACTGAATTAAGGCAATACAGAGTTGCTTGCTGAGAACTATTCCAGTAAACAAAACTTCCTCTTGGTCTGCCAAACAAAATAGTCTCGACTCTGGAGCGCGCAGCCCTAGATTAAGTTATTGCATGCAGTGACATTACTCCGGAGTGACGCTAGCGCGAAGGAGGCGCAGAATCCGGCCAGGCACACATCAATACTGTATGAAGCAAGCAAGCGCTATCGGACCACTGCTTTGATGCAGTCCTCCAGGCTGAGAGCACACAGACTTAACTGCAACCAGGTCAGCACGCAGGACCACGAAGTAAATAAAAGATTTCAGATTTAGAAACCCCCCCAAAAGTATATGCATACATTTGAATACGGATTTAGTGGAATATTTCAAAGCATTTTCAGATGTTTGCCACAAGGTCACATGTGACACCAAAAGCTCTCCCACAAACAGAGCAGACCATTTAGAAAGACATCCTACAGAAAATAAAACAAATGCATCACAATCACATTTTCAAACATATCACCAAATACTTTATAAACATTTATCAGTTTTGTTCAGTTCAGTTCATTACGGCAGGTAACGAACTGAAGGTTTAACAGATTAGCCAAAGGGCCAGAATAAAGCCACCCAAGCTAAATGCTTCTCTCATTAATACATTACCTTTCTTTGACTGTAGATATCTCACAGCCCTTATCAAAGTAGGCCAGATCCGTTTCATTTCCCTGAGGTTACGCTGGTGAACGGCACGCGGAGCGCTCATCAGCTCAGAAACAGCCACCATTCAATCACAAACATAGCGCGAGCTCTCAGCCGCCCTATTTTTTCGGCGGAGGACACGTAGCTCCTCGCAGAAGCGACCGCGACTGGCAGAGCCGGCGACGCGCTGCCTCCGTCCTCTTACGTAAGGCCGGGTGTCCCCGCAGCAGGAGCCGCGGGAGACAAGGCCGCTCTCGGGGCCGGGAAGGAGACGGCGGGATAGGCAAGCCCGCGCGAAGCCGCACGGCGAGGACGCGGTGGGAGTGGGCAAGCAAGGTTTGGCAGCCTGGCTTTCCCGAGAAGTAAAGCACAGCTGTATTTCAGCTCCTGTTGCTCACTGTTTTATTAACTATTATCCCCCGGTATTTTCCCTGTATATGTTATTGTAGTACGTGAGCACATGGCAAAGATGGCGTTAAATGCTCCCCCGTGCCTCCTCCGTAAGGAGCCAAGGAGAAATTCAGCGCAAGCTGAGCGTTATTTGTACGGGCCCCCTCAGGACAGGTGATGCCCACTGCCTCCTCATTTCAGGAGCGTTTGCCCGGCACTTTGGGGTACCTGCCTGCGATCCAAGGTTACCGTGACGCAACGCTTCACGGCCGGTTTCACTTCCAAAAAGGAAAGTACCTTGCAAGGAAAGCGAACACGAGGAAAGTTATGCTCACAGCCAGTCACGCCGAGCGTTTTGCAGTCGCTTTCCATCTCAGGACGATCTGATTCTTCGGCTGCTAGCAGAACGGAGCTTAACCCCTGCCCTGTACCCTCGCACCGACGCTCCCACCCACAAAACCCACATGCAAACACCTTTCGGACTGTAACAGGGCAAACACTAATCCCTTGCCATTCAAGCTCACTGCGTGAGCAAGCTCCACATTTCCATACAATTTTTGTTAAACCTCAATTTCAGGACAAACCTTCTCAGCACAATAAATGCATATTTTGGATCTAGCTTTTTTTTTTTTTTTTTCTTTGCAAATAATACAGGTGCCAACCTTTAAGACATTGATCAGAAAGATGTCAGCACTGCACTGTAAATGCTGCAATCACTTCAAAACACCTTTGCCCAAAGGTAAGCAGAAAAAGCAGAATTACGTTGTGGGCTTTTAAAGCGTACAAACATTAAAAACAAGGCAACTAACGCCAAAACAGCTAAAGTGCTTCATTTCAAAGGTTTCTGACGAGCGATGGGAGACGAATAAATACAGAACGGGCATCGCAGCTGTCAGGTGAAAGACAACGCAGCTGGCTTGCTTCACGTTACGACTGCATGACCGGAATAAAAATATTTTGAGTTCTGCTTTTTTCCTCCTTTGACAGGAAAGGATAAAATCCCATTTTTACCGGCGGGTGGTAAAACATTAAGAGGGAGGGGGAGAAAAAACCAAGAAAACCCGGTAATTAAGCCGCGTGTACCTTTAGCCCAGCATACCGGGAATGGGCTACAGCCGCTCTTCTCCATGCAGCCGGCACCTGCTCGCTCCGGGCGCTGCCGGCCTGCCCCCGCCAGCAGCAGCATGCGCGCCGCAGGGCCGCGCTCCGAGCAGGCAGCGCGGCGGCCGCCCGCCAGCCGCGGCGCCCTCGCCCTCCGCGGCCGGGCGCGGGCGAGGCGGGGGCCGGGCGCCGCAGCCTGCTCCGGGCGCAGCGAGCCCGCCGAGGCGGCGGCGCGCCGCTCTGCCGGGCCCGCGGGAGGAGCGCGGCGCGGCGCGGCGCGGCGCAGCGAGGCGGGGAGGGGAAGGGAGGGGAGGCGGGCGGGCAGCAGCCGCCGCATTAACATGCTAATGGCGGCCTGCCGCTCGGGGCGCCCCGCCGCTGCCTGCGGGCCCCGCTCTGCCGCCCCGCCAGCCCCGGGGAAGCGCCGCCGGGCAGCTCGCAGCTAAGGCGCCCGCGAGAGCTGCCTCCCACCGAGGGCAGCAGGATCGGGGGTTCGCCCCCACCCCAGGACACGCTTTGCATCAGGCCTATGTGGAGCTCCGCTCAAAAACCGGGACTTGTGCAAACCCTTCCAGGCAAGGGCCACCTATCTCTCAAGTTAGCAGCATGTAACATCAAAACTTACTTTTTTCCCCCTCCTTTAAAAATGGAGTGTAAACACTGTGCAAGCACATACTTATAAATGCTCATTCAAACAGCATCTGTAGCTGGAAGTGAATAAACCCCCCTTTTGCTCCTAGCGAAAGGCTCCACCAAACAGATTATGAACAACTGATTGGGCTGAAATACGTATCAGAAAGCAACGGGAGCACAAATCCAGTGCAATCATTAAGCTCCTCTCATATCCCACATTAATCTTCTCTCGCTTCCAGCTCCGGCAGCAAGGCAGGAGGCTTACCCAGGACTACAACCAAAAGGGAATTAAGCTAAAGCTAACAACCTTCAACCTCACCTCGCTGCCTACTTGTAGCAAGCACAAGCTAGTCTACAGCATATATTTAATTAAAATTACAGTTCTTTATTTATACAGCTTTATACAGCGCTGCCATCTTGACTTCCCAATACACCGGTTACGTGGGACTAAAGCAGCGTATTTCCAAACTGGTGAGAAACAGAGTTGCGGCCTTTTTTAAGCACTACTTTCTTCTAAATTTAAGAGGGGGGGAAAATATTCACTGGAAAAAGAAAAAAGGCGTCGCGAGGAGGCCACCGGGAAGCCACGAGACGTTCTGCATCGCTGCTCAGGCACAAAGCACCGCGCGGGGCCGGGCAAAGCCAGAGGGAGCCGAGGACCTGCCCGCTAACCCCCCCCCCCCCCCAAAGTTTCCAAAGCACCAAATAACCAAATGCTTTCAATAACAAAATCAGTTTTATTTACCATCGGTAATAAAGCAACACGTGCTGCAGTGGGTTATAGAAATGTTTGGGGCACTTTTTCCCCCTTGTCGACAGCAGACAGGGAGCCGCCAAGGGAAGGTGTGTTTGGGGCTGCCGCTCCGAGCGCGGGAAAGCTGCTTTTCGGTACCTCCACCACCTGCAGCGAGTCCGTCTTGTTTTGCTCAGTTTCAAAACTGAAAGCTGCAAATATTTCCCTGGTTTTTTTTTTAAATAAGTTTGGTTTTGGTCTGTCTTTCCTGGTGTGAAATATAAAAAGCCTGCATATCTTTCGTACCATAAAAAGTAGCATTTTGCACAACACACTAGAGAATCCAAGAGGTAAAAAGAAAATAGTAGGGCCTAAACTCAGGTTAATTTCATGAAAACAAAACTCTTGAAATATTAACTGATAGGTATGTTCAAGGAGACTTTGCATAAACAATACCTGGACATTTTATTTATACTTTTCATGCATGGGACTAGTTATCAATCTGAGTGTCAAGAGCTCCTGTCTGCTTTTTACAGCTCTCCTTATTGATGATACCAGTGTTATAATCATCCTCTCCAGGGACAGACTTTCTGGTGGTAAAATGCAGCTACAAAATGGAAAAGGTGAGGAAAAAAGTATCACACAGAGGTTTTCTTTTAAGAGGTTTAGAAACTATCAAGTATTTTACATTCTGAAGAGAGAGATTTTCAGAATAAGCCAGGCGCTTCCTTGATGCTTAGATGAAAAAAACCACACACTCATCACCCACAGGAACTACTTCATTTCTATTTGTTACTGTAAAAATATACGTAATGGACACATGCTTATTCTCCTCTTTCAAATTATATCATCAGTCTTTATGTACAAAAAAGCCAAAAGCACTGAATTTGCAGTCTGGAGTGAGTTAATGCCAAACCTTCAGTTTAAAGAAAGAAGGGGGGGAGAGATACAAAGAGAAGACAAAACAACATAAAAAATTTTAATTATTGTTGCCTCTAACGAATATACTCAACATCAAGTATTTTCAATACTTTATAAATATGGTTCTTCAAAAAGGTATCTGAGGACCATTTATGTAAAATAATCTGTCCTAGGTGAGGCCAACCAGATTATCACATCTACTGAGGTAACCAACCAATAGTCAGAAATCGGAGCTGTAGAAGGCTAAAGAACATTTTTGTTATGGAAGATACAGATGCTGACGTCTACTGATAAATATCACTGTTAAATACACAGTTATCAAAGAAAATACTGAAAAATATCTGTTCCAAAAGAAGTCCATGTATCAGAATACACTAAGACTACATAGAAGCACCGTTCATTTTCATAGAACACATTTTGCAACCAAAACCAGCTCTCAAACCACCCAGTAATGAAATAGAGAGCTCAAGGTCCTCAGCTAAGAAACTGAATTTTGCCCCCAAGGAAACTTGAGGTTTTTCTACAGTGACTAGGACTTTGGTTGCTCACTTTCAGCCTGGTTTTAAAGACTGCTGACTATCAGCACCAGCTCTTTGAAGGCAGGGAAAAAAGTCAGAAGCTTAAGTTGTATTAAGGCATTTGGGTGTTGTATTAAGGCATTTGGGTTTTGTTTTAATTTTGCCTTAAAAGCTGATCCCCTCCCCCAGCGAAGCCAATAGCAAAACCCACAAAAGCCTTGTGAAATAAAGGGTTAAGAAAGAATTCTGTACAACTGGGAGGCAGATAAAAGGTCACATAATTTTTTCCACTCAAGCTTATCAAAACAAAAATAAAGCTCTAAAATGCCTATCAGCAAAGCAGCAAAGCTTGGCTTTCTCAAGGACTATGTTTGGAGCTGGAGCTCCTGCAGGGTATCTCAGATACCTAAACAGCAAAGAGCTACCTGATGCTTCTCCATCACCAAAGGCATCATTAGGATCTCTCCACTATTCAGCCAATTATTTTCACGTGGGTTAACATCTCCATTTATCAGTTTTTGACCAAACCAGCTGAGAAGTTTGGAGGCTGCTGGGAAAGGGAACGGGACATGGCCAAGCATAGGGAATCCTTACAGAATACTTGCATAAATCTCACCACCTTGAGGAACTCAGTAAACCCAGCATACAGAAACCGCGAAGCAAGCCTGCAGATCTATTCCAAAGCAGTGTCTGAGAGCAGAATGAATAAAAAGACTTGTTTTTCCATTTCTCTCCTGCAACTTCACAGCTGCTGGACGAACATACCAGAACCAGATATCTCCTTCCAACAGAGAGAAGACAGCGCATTTATTTGTTAAGACAAAACAAATGTAAAGAGGTCCAGCCTACAGCATATTGATCACATCATTATTTTATTTTTTGTTTTGGACTTGACCATTGACAGACTTTGCTGCTTTCCCAGCTATTACTTATCCCTCTAACTACTGCAGACTTTGGAAGAAGCATATTTAAAGTTCTGCATATAGATATAAGAGATGGAATAAGAAAGCTTCTTAATTGCATTCATTTTGCTAAGAGAAGAATGACAGCTCCCAAACCAAGTCTGCCTTCACAAAAAGTGGAGGGTTTTTGGCAAAGCCAAGAGTGCTTTTCACTGAGGCTATTACAGAATAGATTGTAAAGCTAAAAATGCCTCATGACTGTTCTAACATTAATTTTAAGAAGTCATGGGAGAGACTTCTGCATCCTAACTCATTTGCTTGTCCATGTTTGTATCCAGAATACAGCAAAGGCTCTGCAGCCAGAGAACCTGCACTATAACCTTCATTCTCCCAAGCTTACCCCTTGATTTTTTTCCCCTCTCCTTTTAATTACTATATATATTTTTTTTAATGTGGAACATTTAAGAATGGAAAATATCATTCCCATAAGTTTCCCTCTTTTTAGGAAGACAGAAAGGTGCCTTTAGCTAGAGTCGATCAAAAGACCTCCTCCTCTGTTTGCAGAAGTGGTGGGTCACCATTACATCACATCTAGAGGTGGCTCCCAAAGTGTACATTACAGTAAGCTCAAGCCTGCTGAAACTGCTGGAAATTTACCTTAGATGGACTGGTCTCTAAATATATCATCCTTTTCTGCTAGCAATCCCTTGCCCCGCTCAAGGCTCCACTCACGTTTTCTTCTCCAGCACAGAGTCTTCTCCTCAACCCCCTTTGACAAAGGGGCAAAGGAGAAAAAGGATGACAGGTTTTATGTGCTCCATAAAGGATCTCTGAAGAAGACAGAGACGCTCAGTCATCTCTGTGGTCGTACCAGAGCTGCTCTCTCTTATTTAACTATCACCACTCTGACAGATAAAGCTGGAAGACAAATGACATTCTAGTTTTTGAGCAATGTCCAATTCCGGTCCTCTGACAGATATATTTCAGCACAATTGAGAAGCAACACCATCTCCATGACCTCTTGATAATATGGACAAATTCAAACTCCATGTTCTAGATTGGAATTAGGCCATTTTTCTCCGGAAGAAAAAGGTTAACTAGTACTTGGAAAATATTCCTCAGAGAACCAATCCAAATAAAAATGCAAAGCAAACTAACATCTATTGCCTGCAACGCTAAGTTCTCTCTTGGGATATTCCCATAAATCAAGGGTGAAATTCAGATTTGCGAATTTAGTCCTCATTTTCAACTTCTAGTGGGACCTACTTAAGAATTTCTTGTTCAATAATGCTCCGCTTTAGGAATGCTTGAGATTTGAAAGAGTAGGATACAGTAAAGCTCAACCTTTCCAGCTTCAGTCTCGCACAGCTGTTATTCAAGGAGAGGAGAAAATATACAGAATTATACTTACATTACAAAAATACACAGAGAAATTCCCTCTGTAGTGCTTTAACTGACCAGAGGAAGCTGCCAGTATCCCAACATAAGTTAATTCTAGAGCATAAGCTATTTTGGATCTCTCAGATTCTTGTGGCATAAATTTTATTCACTACTGAAGTTACTGTCGGTGAGCTTTAATATGCATCTAAGGTCATAATTCCTGAACAACGCAGAGTTTTAGAGTAACACATCATCTGACAGGTTACAGTCACTTAATTAGCCTTAATATTCTCAGAACTAAATTTTACAGGAGCATATTTCTTTTTGAGCTGCAAAACCTCCTTGGAGTTATTTTTAAGGTTTCCATGGTTGTTTCATGTACAGTTACCAAAATACTCACATCTCAAAAAGCAGTACCTGCTTTGCCAGAGGACTGGCTTCCTAAGTCCTTGGGGACAGCCAAAGTTGACAGAATTCACTGCTTTTATGCTAAACCTCAACCTACTGCCAGTGGGGTGGGGAGGGGAAACAGAGCCGGAAGCTGGAGAGAGGACAAACAACATGCTGTTAACGAAATTCCCAATCCTTGCCCTTCCCAAAGAATGCTCTGGTGTTGAACAGAGCAGACAGCATGCAGTGTCTTAGCCTAAGCTATTAGGACAATAGATGTTAGAAGGACCACTGTCAGCTTTATTTCTCTTATTCTGTAAATAAAGACTTGTCTTTTTTTTAAACTCATATGGGTTGCATTAATTTGCAGGCATATACGGCATAGCAGATTTTCTTGTGGGTGGACAAACTCCTCATCCTCTCCCACTTCCTTCCATTTACTTTTTTGAAGGCTTATCGTAGAGGAATACAAAGCCAGCACCGTGAAATCTGAGAATGGCTTAAAATTACTCCTTCCTTACGTGCCGATTCCAAGCTTCTACCTCTTTGGAGTCTAGACTATTGACAAAAGAAGGTGCTGCTACTCTCGGGATGCATTTGAGAAGTCCCTTCACAATTTTAAAGCTCATATCCTGCAAAAGTCTGCTTCATGGAGACCTAGAAAACAAAGAGGAGAAAACACTCAACTCCACACACCCTGCTCTGTGTTTTATTGCAAAACAGAGTCCAAGAATTCTGCTCATCAACAGGGTGACTGTGCTGTTTCATTTGTATTTTCTTTCTCTTCAGATATCTCAGATGGCGAGGAAGAGGGTGGGAGGAGAGGAGAGAATGAGAGAGAGAACTATCCACAGTGGCCACAAGGACGTTCCTCTGTAGAGGACATCTGAAATGGGTGGTGGTGAGGAAACAACCCCCTGCTACTGTTTTAAGGAAATGCATTCTGCAAGGATTGCTTTCATTCTGTGGGAGGCATCCATGACCTTACAGATGCTCCTTAAAACCCTTTTTCATTAATTCAAAGGTAAATGAGGAATAACTAGTCACATCGTCTGAGAGTTCTCCTTCTGTATCACCACACCTCAAGAGGAAGCATTTTCAAAGACTCCCGCATCTTACATAAGACACAACTTAGTTTTAGTGACTCCTCAAACTTCTGAATCAGTAAATGCAGCTACAAACAAAACAAAAATCCATCAGCTCAACATGCAATGCAACGTTATTCCGTTTATTTTTAAAAACATACTGGTGGAACAGTTAGCATAAATTCCATATGTCTAAGTAAACTTTTACTTACAGGCTAAAATATAAACAGCTATCTAACTTTGAAGTTTCAGTACTGTAGAATAATCAACAAGCCAGCACTGACACCCTTCAAGTCTCTTCTAAGAAAAGAGGAAATTAAAAATTCATTTTTACATAATGCCTTTTCAATTAAAGTTTCATAACACAAGCTGTATTACCAAGCAAATTCTATGCCTAATCACATCAAGCAAATAAGTCAATTTAAAAGCAAGAAAACACTGTCAAAGAGACAAGAAACCCCCTGCCCCTTCCAAATACCGTAGCTTCAGTCTGAGATAGTTTCATAAGAAATTTGGACAAGTTGTGTTTGATGTTGCATTTAGGATGGCCCCCATCCTGTACAGCAACCAAAATTCCTTACAACAGCAGTAGAGCCCAGGTGAAGTTGAGCTCCTAAACCATAGAAAATTCAGCTATTTACTTTAATCAACCCCTTCCAATTTTATACTAAGCAGCACCATTCACTTTACAACTTTTACTCAGGTCTGCCTTGTGCGAACAGCAATAAACCTGTGAGCACCGGTTCCTCAGGCAGTCGCTCTCTGCCACACTGCTGGGAATCAAAGGTTGTCTTCAGGCAACAAAACTTTCTTTTCCAATGCAAGATCACCCTTAAATAGCCTCATTTGTTCCTACAATTAGAAAAGGCATCTCTTCAGCACTGTGATGTTGAACAAGTTATGTTTATCTATGAAAATGCCTGCAAACTGGTATCAAAGTGCCCAGAATAACCAGATCTATGTTGCTCCGTCTTAAAAAGCTTTCCAGTACCTCAGAGTTCAAGCTACCTTAGATAACCAACTATGAAGCAAGATGAAACAGCATGCAGTAAGTCAAAGGTACTAAGTATTCACAGTCTGCATCCTTTTATAATATGTTGATTTATGAGCAGACCAATGCAGATGGTCTCATGAAGCAAAGATTATTGCTATAAGGATTGAACTAGGCAAGAGCTGTAGAGAGAAGCAAAATCCACGAGACCAACTGAGACAGTTGAACGAGAGCCAGCTGTTTGGGCGCAGTCCTCTTTCAGGTGTAGCAGGAGGGATATTAAACAAATATCCACGGTCTAACAGTGGTAGACAGAACACTAGAAAGCCCTTTAATAGCTGCCTGAATGACCTACCTGACCAGATGTCACGGGAGCAATGCTGTCAGCACTTAACAGCACCTGACAGGGCCAAGAACTCATCTCTCACCTGGCACCGAGTTGTCAAGCGCCACTTGAAAAAGCCTGTGGTATTAGCCTCAACTGTCCTGTCTGATGCATTTCAAACCACACAGTTTTAAAGTTTTTAAGTTTAGAAAACAAGAGACTGAGGAGACAATCAGCAAATGCATAAATGGACAGAGGACGGCCATAAGCCTTGTCCTGTTACCAGCACACGGAAAACAACGTAGTTGGTTTAAAGTACTAGTAGAGAAGTTTAGCTTAAATATCCTGAAATGAAATTACAGTAGGAATTCTCAAATTGTAGAAAGAGCTGCGAAGTTGCCATCATAATGGGCTAGATATCCTCAGGAATGACATAAGTCTAGTCAAGTCTGTCTTAGGGTAGGAGGACAGACTTCCTTTTCCCCTTGGGCTTTGAAGGAGACAGGTCATTAAACAAAGCCAGGTTACTGTCCTCCTTCAAGTTTCCATACAAAATCCTCCATAATTCAGCGGTCAATGTTTCCAGAACCTCAACTCTCATGACCACCTATGACATCCCACTGCATCGATCAGCTCCCCCACCTTTCTGTATCACAGGGCTTTAGGTTTCAGAAGCTTAGCAACCACCTCTCACTGCTCTTCTTGGAGGATGCATCGTTGACCAGGGGGACAATCAGCAGCTGTTTCAATGCTAATCAATAATGTGTTACTGAGACTGCAAAAAGCACCAGCAAAATGCTTCCATATTTTAGTGGAGCAACTTTCTTTGGACTCAAAGAGCAACTGAACTGCTAAAGAGAGCTTCAGCTGCAACTAAGGCTTTCAAAGTGTCTGCAGGATAAGCAGAAAAAACAAGAGATGCGTGCTTACGTCCTGACCCATCCAGCCTCCACAGATTTAATCCAAGAAAGCAGGCAAGTCTGAATCACAAGACAAAGACTACTAACCTTGGAAATATAGTTCCAATATTTCTCTACATTCGCCCTTTCATAGAAGTTATCACATATTGCTGCACAATGAAACACCTGAAAAAATACTAGTGCAAGTAACCAATTTGAACAGACACTAACTAGAAACCCTAAAAAAAGATTTTAAAAACTTTAGTAAAGGGATAACTAGCAAAGATATAATCTGGAAAACATCTTTGTGCTGGAGTTAAACAAATTCTAAACAAGTTGAACAGCTTCTAAAGTGAATCCGCTTCCCACTTGAAGCATTTAAAGGACAGTAGGGAGATGAGACCAAGGCTGGATCAATACCTCTTTGCATATATCTCGACCGCAATTCTAGCTCGCCAACGGAAGTACAGCCATCTAACAGATTACTGTTGTTATTCTGGCCCCTTAGCAGGAACAAAAGCCAAAGGAAAAGTGTTTGCAATAAGAATGGAGATATATATATATATATTTTTTTAGTTTGGCCTTCCATGAGAACCTGAAGAGCATCAGTTTGACGCCCAGCAAAGTAGCATCCACAGTCTTTCAAATTCCATTAAGGTACTAACTTCCCTCCCCATCCTTAACAGGACTGCAGGAAACAACACTGCTACCTATATTTCTCATATAGGCTTTTATTATGGACATTTTAGGCGTAACTTATAACTAAGTAGCTGAGAAAAATTCCGCCACGTAATGTTTTTCCTCTCAGTCCACTGTAGCCTGTGATGTTCTACTTTAAACACGTATATGTGTATTTTGGGAGACGATTCCAAGCCGCTCCCCATTCAGGTCCTGCAGAACAAAAAACACACTAACGGCTAACATTTTATATAAACAACCTCACAAGATCCAACTTGATTTCTAGAAACCTCCTTTCAGCCGTTCTTTTCTTTATTCTCCCCACCCTTCCTTTACTTCACAGTTGCTGCCACCAAACCGTAGATACGAACATACTTCAACACTCTAGCAAGTGTCCTTAATGCACTCATGCAAGAAAGCTCCCGGTTCTCACTGAGACATATTGCTGACTCTGCTCATTTCCACTAACTACTACCCTCTCCACAAAATGGGTGGAGGGGGAGACTCATTCTTCCCAGCACAGTTACAGGAAAAATAAAATAAAATAATCTGAGGTAACCTCATGAAAAATTCAGCCAGGCTCAGGAAATCACTGCTCAGTCATTCAGGCTGCTTCAGTAGTAGCACACTATGATGTGGGATGTGAATTAACTGCATAGGAGCCCAGTGTGGTACAGGGCTTGAATAGAAACCTGCACAGAAACCTGTTAAGCGTATCAAGTATTTAAGTCAAAAGAACTGCAAGAGTTGAAGGGGTTACAGACTTCAGCAGAAATTGTACTTTCTGCAGAGTAGTCCTATAAAGCAGAGTGAAGGTGTATCATGGGCATACCAAGATAGTGCTCAGGCGATCCAGTAAAGGACACGTGGTTATGCACATTCATTATGAATTTCTTTAGTTTTTCAGCAGTTTGTGTTTTCTTGAAGGTGCTGTGAACCAGAACATGAAGATACGTTCAGAGACTGCCACTGAAGGCTTTATTTTGTAAAGAAGGGGCAGAATCTCTCATTCAGAATACCCTAAAATGCCTTCATTAGCTCTCCAGCCTCCATTTCGGGGGCTGGCTTTGCTCTTTGAATTATGGGGGGGATGTTTTTTGGAAAACAGAGGACAGGTGAATCGCCCACGCTGCAGCCCTCTTAGTGGATACCCACAACTGCCCTGCATTTCACACAAACTTTTATAAACTCAGACAAAAAACCCCTAAAAATCCTACAATTAAAACCCCTTCAGTTCCTAACCACTTATCAAATGTCCTTAAAAAGCTTCCTTAAAAGCTGCCACCAGTGACACGTAACAGCCAGGGTAGCTGAGCAGGCATGCACTCTTCAAAGCAAGTACAGCCTTTCCACTCAAAAGCGACTTTCCAATTCACGCTCTGCTGCACCGCTGAAAGTCGGTTCCCGGTTCACATGCAGGAATTATAAGACAAACACAACGTAAATTTTGCATGCTTTGCCGCTATGAGCGTGTCTCGTTCCAACAGATTTTGCTACCCTGAGCTAGAATGGGGCTATTCAATGAGGTTTGACCAAGGTACCCTTTAGAAACGGGTGCACCAGCTCCACCTCTACCCTGGAGACCAGAGGCCACCTTCACTTCTGGGAAGTGCAACAGCGTTCATTACCCAACAGCTCCCCAAGGCCGAGAATTACAGTTTCTCCTGCAGAGACAGGAGAGATGTCACATTTGTGTAACCTTGGTAAAGTCCGGGCAAAAATCTACTTTAGATGTAGATCAAGTATGCCATTGGATTAACCCTCATCAGTGTCCCTCGGGCTCTTTCTGCATTACGGTTGCCTGTCGGTTTGCTGGTAAGAATATACATATACATGTACAGCGTGGAAGGAACTACTTCATTTTGCTCAGAGAAAAGCACTGAGAACCTACCTCAGCTGCGTTTGAACTACCAGCTCCTAGATTCTGGCTCAACAGAACCAAAGAGAAAATGTAATGGCACAAAAAGCACAAATAAGCATCTGCAGCCTGTACTCCCTCCTCTCCCAAGCAGGCATACACCTTTTCGTAATCAATAAACATCTGGAGCTCTCTAAAACAAACATTGCTACAAGTTACTTATTTCTGACAGCAATAGAGTACCACAAAGTTCTGAGCCCTGCTGCAATTCCTGTGCTGTTATTGCACACAAAGCCTGGAAAACCCCATAAGCTTCTCTCCTAGTTCTTTTTTCCAAAAATGAAGAATTTCCAGGATTTTTCCCCTTCCATATTTTTTTCCAGAAACACGTTCAAACAACTATGTATTTCTTTTTAAACAAGAACAGCAACTCGTAGTTTGGATTTTTAAAGTACAAAGTCTCAGCCAACCCTCCCCCTTAACTCTGCAAGGAGCTACCCAGCTCTTCAACCAAAAGGTAACAAACTCCCTTTCCGAAGTCATGGCTGAGGAGGGTCAACTGGCCATTAGGGTATCGAAGCTCTTAACTTTCTTATCCATCATCCTCAGTGAGAGGACATAGATAATTGTAGTATTTCAAAAAACAAACTTGCCAAACAAGGAATAAAATCAGGTCCGCTATGTAAAAGAAGAGAGAAAATACGTGAATCACTGAATTCAAAACCGACTGCGTACTGGGAATCCGCATCTCAGTTTATCCGGAGAGAAGCAGCACTATTTCTCATCTGCACCTCTTCCTGCCACTTGCAGAACCAGCTGAGCGCTTTTCCCTAAGAAAATGCCTCCAAACTGACAAACCGACTTAAAATGTTCCAAAGGCATCATTTGTACAATTAATTTCTAGCTGGTACAAACAAATAGAAGTTTCTAATTTGTCCCCAAACAGCAACAAATTAGAACAAAGAGAATATCTAACGTACTATACATTTGAGTGATATGGTTTTTATGTAACATACCCTTGGCTTCTGCAATTCTTTCTATTCTAAGATTACCGCATACAAGCGAGCAAGAACCATCCCTCGCAGTAGCACATACGGCCCCAAAATATTGGGAGCTATAACTACAGACAGGCAGCAAGGGAAAAATGTGATCAACTTGGCATTTTTTGTTTGGAAATACACTCTCTCAGACTATTAAACTTGTTTATTAAAATTTATAGGAACACTGGGCACAGGAGTTGATGACATGAAAGGTCCTTCGAGTCTCAATGCCCTACTTTTCTCAGGCAATCATGTCAATCACGGTATTTGATAAATATATTAAACTTCATTTCTTTGAGCATCAGAACTGATTAAGCCAACTACGATGGGTGCCTTAACCTTTTAACTGTACATCATTTTACAGACTGGTTTCAATTCATCGAGATCAGCAAGGGGAAAGATCGCAGCCTTCCAGTGAGAGAGGGCTCTTCGCTGTAACTTCTCGTGATTCCTCCTGTCAGCAGAAGTTTTACACTTATAGATCAGCTGAATAAAACAGTTTATAAAAGGAAAAATATAAAACACCTTTATGATTAGAGTCAAATAAGCCCACCAACGTAGTTCTAGGGGTAATAATGGAAAATAAATAGTCCCAACAGATTAAGAGTCTCTAAGCATAGTTCTAACGGTTACCTAAAATGGGGTAGCAATATATTCAAAGAACACAACTATATTAGAAAAATTATTTTTCTTACAGCAACAAGCAAATATTAGGCAGCCAATTGACAATACTTATAGTGCAAGACTGAGGTCCCAAACATAACCCTCAAACAGTTTTCAACTCTGCACCATTGGGAGAGAAGATAATCACTGTTTAAATTACATTTTTACACCACTGGTGGTACACGTACCAGAGTCTGGGAATCTCTTGTAAAAGGATTTATATGAATAGCATTTTCTTTAGATGTGGTTACACTGACTAGATCTAAAGACATACATATACTGTATTAGTGTTCAGCAACACTGCAGAAGGCACAGAGGCACAGAAGGCACATTTACAGGCTTTACAGCACAAGCATTACGCAAATACGATGCCAAAAGGTCAAAAAAGCATTAAAAACATGATTGCATACACAGGCTTACTGTAGTTTTCTTCACTTTCTAGACCTCTACCAAACCAAACTTTTAAAAGCGGCAACTTCTAGCCATCCTGCATTTTAAGAGATGCATAGATTTTTCTCATTGCATAAGCCCATTTTCTTTCCGTGCTCCGCTACGAGAGGAATAGAGGGTCTCTTCTGTGTCAAAATAGAGCGTATCTAAGGCTGTATTTCCTGAGCCACACCAAACCCAGTCATGCCCCGAAGCAATCTCAAGATGAGCAATCCTGGCTTTAGTAGCATTTAAAGTGGGTTGCTCGATTAAGTGGCATAGTTGTCTCTAAGTATTATCAAACTAACACCAATGTCACGCAGAGGAAGAGTCTTCAGGACAGAAAGATAAACTATTGCCTTAACTAACTGTCGCTGACCAACCACAGCCTTTCCAGCAAGCAAATCATTCAATAATTTTTTCCTAAACAGTAATTTAACTTTGAAAACTGCATGCAAGCCTCGCCTAGCTTACTGAGACTCTGTGAGCATTTATCTTTTTTTGCCCCTTCTCATAGCACCAAGAAGAGCTTGAGGGGGAGAGGACAGATCCTGTGAGTCACCAGTGGGTTGTGCAGCTGGTGCTGACAACAGGGTTTGGGGTTTAAGACCATCTTCTTTGAGGATGAAGGACTGCTTGGAAAAAAAAAAAAAAACAGTATCCATCTTAAAGTAGATAAAAAGCATCTTTGCCAAAACGTGAGGGTGTAAAGAAGATGGAGACAGACTCTCTACATTGGGGCCCGGTGAAAGGACAAGAGGCAAAGGGCACATATTGAAATACTGCAAAAATCCATCTAAACATAAGAAAACACTTTTTACCGTGAGGGTGGTTGAACAGTGGAACTGGCTGCCCAGAGAGGTTGGAGGAGTCTCCATTCTTGGAGATGTCCAAACCCCAGGAGCACACAGCCCTGAGCTACCTACTCTAGGTGACCCTGCGCTAGACCATCTCTGCGGGTTGCTTCCAACCTCAGCTATTCCATACTGTGTTTGAGATATAGGAGCTGCTATATTTACTGCACTATGTATTAGCTACACTTAGTAGATAAAGCAGTCTTTGTAAGAACCACCTGTAAAGTCTTCTGGGACCTCTTCATGGAAAGTATATAGCAAAGTTTTCCAGTAACAGAAGGCTAACAAGAACATCATTTTCTAAAGGAAAATGAAAACAGTGCTAAGCTATCTGGATTTTACTAAGTTTAGTATCCCTTAGCATCTTTGATATGAACTCTGTAATGTAGGCCAAACTCACTCATTACAACATGTTAACTTTTTATTATCAAAAGCATGCACTTGACACTTTGCTACTCAACTGTGGAGACATTAACTACAACATACCTAGTTTGGGGGGCAAGGTTAGGAAAGAGCAGCCAAAATAAGGCTAGAAAGGTTTGTAAGTATTCAGATTTAATTTCAAGGTCTTAACTGTCCCCTCACCCAGTACTGTAGGCCAAAACTGGTTGGTTTAATGCTGGCATCTCAACAAAGAAATAAGGTACCATGAGAAAGGTAGATAGTGTCATATTCTCGTTCATTCAGACATCAACTTCTTAACTCTGTTAAGAGTTCAATGCAAAGAGCCAGATATCCTTTTCAGCTCTTGCTGATGGCTATATATTACTTTTTAAAGCATTAGAGGGAGCAAGCATAAAGGAAAAAGGCATTTTGCAAGGTGAAGATGATGATATCATTAGAACTGCAGAATGAAGTTTTCAAACAGGAAAAGTTAACACATAAGCAGCACAGGAAACTTCCTCAAAGTGAGATTTAAGTTCTAGCAACAGTAATTTTCACATCCCAAAGGAATATAACAATATTTGGAAGTCTAGAAATAGCACATTCCTCACTGCTGATCACAAGTATTTAAGCTATAAAGCATACTTGCATCAAAAAAGAAAACCTTCTCCTGTCCTCTGAGCAGAGGAGAGGCATGCAGGCACCTATCCTAATTTGACAGCAGTGGCTTTACTCAAATTCCAAGAACTTTAATCCCATACTTTTTCATTTGTAAAACTACATTGCAAAACCTCATAACTGTAATTAAAAAAAAAAAAACTTACAGCCAATAAAGCCAACCGGAGAAATTAAAAAATAAATAAATAAATTTATTGTTGGATAAGAAGCTGAATTCTTCATGAAATTTTCAAAGATCCCCCGAAGAGAAAAAAATCCTGATTTTGAAAAGGCATTTCTGAAAATACTACCATTAGTCAAACAGATCGTGCAGACCTTCTCGTATACACCATTGGGCATGGCAAAACAGGACTTCTGAAATCAGCAGAGAGGAACTGTTTACAGTCCCTAAAGCAGTCTGTATTTAGAGTTTGTCCTAATTTAAATGGAAGTGACAGATCCAAAAGCCACTGTTTAGCACTAATATTTTACTTTTGACTACACAGTTGGTTAGTTTTTTTCCTTTAAGCAGAGATGTTAGCAGCAGTTTTCTCTCTATGTTACTGAATTTATTCTCAACTGCATAAATCATTTTTGCATAATTTATTCCCCCTTGTAATAAATATGACCATTTACTTTAAGATTTTTGCATACCCTTACTTCTGTCATGTTCTTGCTACTGCCACGTCCCCCAGCAATCAGTCGATTGATTTTTAATTTTCCATCACTTAGCATCGCTGAAAGTATCCCTTCTCTTTTATTCTAGTCAGTGTTGTGTGAACAACCTGAAAACCTACGTTGCATCTCCAGTTGCAACGTTCAAGCTGATCAGACAGGCAGGTGTAGATTTAAGATAAAGAAGATCCAGTTCCATCATAGCATTAAACACCCACCTGGTATCTGCTGGGTAAGGGGAAAAAGCAGCAGGAGGATGTTTTGAGAAAGTATGCCTCTGTGGCAGGTGTCGGGGAGATGAATCTGGTTTAATTAAATGGATCGCTAGCAGACTTCCTGCATGCAGCCAGGCAGGACACACTAATGAAAGACTGAATGAGGACACATTTTTAATTCAGGAAGAACAACTTCTTTAGGCTGAGCTGATGGTGGGGTTTTTTTGATCCTAAATGAGCACTTGGAACTAGAACTGGTGCCAAGCCCATTTAATATTTCAGGGTAACAATGACTGTGTGAAGGATACCTATCTAAATTATATGCTATACAGCACAAAAAATCTGCAGAAAAACATGAGTCAGACTTTAAATATACTGCATATCCGGAATTAAGGCTACACGGACAATGGGTACTCATTCCCTATTAATTTTTCCGTACCTTGCAGAAGGAGAGCAGCACTGTTTGATGATGACCTGGATGATGGGACCAAGGTCCCCCTCAGCAAGGTTGCAGGCAATGCAGAACTGGGAGGAGCAGATGACGGCCCCGCTCGTGCTGCCATTCAGAGGGTCCTCGAGGGGTTGGAGAAATGGGCAGACAGCAACCTCGTGGAGGTCAGCAATGGGAAATGCCACATCCCGCACCGGGGCAGGAATAACCCCGGGCACCCGGACATGCTGGGGGCCGACCGGCCAGAGAGCAGCTTTGCAGCCGAGGACCTGGCAACAGTCCTGATTCTGTGTTTAAGATTCTGGGTTTCCTGACTGAAAACTCAGTATATGCAGTCCTCAATTTTGCTTATACTTCTTTAATTTTCTTTATCGATCTAGTATACATCTTAAGTATAGTCTCTTGGTTTCTTACTGCTTCCTGATTCCAGCAACGAATACTCACTTGCACTACAGGATCAAGAACAAAGGACCAAGGCTAAAGAAAAAGTCAGCTATGTGACACACACATTATCATGCCATATCTATTTAAAATTCAGAGGTTAGCAAAATCCAGGAGGGATTACTTTTAAATGCAACAGTGCCCACGGACAAAATTCAGCTGAATTTACCAAAGGAAGCTACTCTTCCATTCCTCCAGGCATACTACGAACGCACTCCTGTTCAAAGATAACTTCATATACAGACCAAAGTATAGTGCGTTCTCTAGCTGGCTTTGAAATGATAAAGCTTCAGCAAGTTGCCCTCCAAGCCTCTACTGGCTCGCGTTCCAAAAATTCACAACGCTCATATCCACAGCCTCAATTAAAAGGTAGCAAAAAACCAAGGTACCTATAGACTTCAAAGCAGTGATACAGCTTAATGTAGGATAACTCCCTTGAGTGATGATTTAACTAATGACTTAATCCACTAATGCATTCAACAGCACACAGTCACTCGCACACTGAGAGTTCACTATGAAATCAAAGGGAAAAGGAAGCGTTCTGGACGACGTCTGTAGGCCACTGACTACAAAGAACAGCATTTACACATAATCCCATCTTAAACCAAGACACTGCAACGAAGACCATTTGGAGGACCCTCCTTGCTACTCTGCAGTCGCCAAACACTGCAAAAACCCCAATGCGTTACGCTGCAAATTCAGAGTACTAAAGGACAGGTGACAGAAGTGAGAGCATGGCTAGTGACCTCTATTGTTCAGTGTAAAAAGTGGCACCAAGGGGAGGAAAGTAGTAAGGTTCTGCAAGATTTGAAGTAAATACCATTATTTTTTGCAAACATCAGTTCTGAAGATAAAATAGCAGCAATTCAAGCTTCATCTCCAAATCGAAACTTTGTCTTTATTCAAATGCACTCTTTTATCCTGGTCATTTCTGCAACTCATCAAGTTTCTTTGAATTTTAATCCCATCATCCAACATGCTCATAGCCTTTTTATATGGGTATCACTTGTAGACTGAACAAGTGCATTAAACTCATCATCACGGTCATTAATGAAAACACGGTGATGCTACAGGCCAAGCCAGGCCTCGGTGCGATTCCACTCGATACACCCTTCTATTTGCACAATGCCTTAAAAGCACATTTTGAAAACAAGTTTCCTTAATTTGCTCATCACTGAGTACTGCCAAATGCCTGCTAGAGTCGAGCTATGGCGTGTAGCATTTCCACCCTATACGCAAAGCCTGTCGCCTTACCGCAGGTCACCATGTCAAACTGTAAGGCAATTATTTGCCCCCTCTGCACTTCAGTGCCGCAGCTAAAAGTCCCAATGCCTCTTAAAATCCTTCGGACGCTCGCACACACGTGACGTGAGAAGGTGGCACATTTTGGCCACTAATCTTGCTGCCACCTCCTACCATCACACAGAAACACAGGGCAGGGAAACAGCAAGAGGACGAGGAGGAAGGAGGCATCTCCCCCTATCTTCAGGGTGTTTGGGGCAGATGGAGGTCAAAAATCAACGCGAAACGAGCCTTAAATAGGGAACACACAGTAAGACAACCAGATTTCAGCCACTCCTCGTGAATCCAAGTCACGTATCAGACAAAGTGACCCTGAAGTGCCAAATGGAAGCTCAGAAGTTTTATCATGCATCCTTATTTTAAAAGCTGCAGAAGACGACACCCCCCCATCTTCCCCTTGGCCTGGCTGAACACCAGACAAACGTTTATTTTTGCAATAACTTCTGCAAGCACTTGTCTCTTGACAACGGCTCTCGGGATTACAAAATCATTTTTTCTTACAAGTAAGATAACTTCATGTTTATTGTTCTCTTCACTGTTTCACAAAGACACAGATTTCTCCCAGAACAGCCACTTAAAAGTTCTCGTGGAAAGACTGCACAACATACTGGCTACTGATCTTTGAATCGGAATTAGCATTTGATTCGAAAGGGAAAAAAACAACTACCTCCCTGGCAGGTTCAATATACCATTATACTTCAGATATTCACTTATAAAATGCTATTTTGTAGACAGATATGAAGCATATTTCAGTAATAAGCAATAAACAGCAGATAGATGACCAAAATCACCAACAGCAGCAGACCCAATGATGAACATCCAACCTGAAACTTGCTCAGCTTCAAGTAAAAGCTTACCGCAAGCATGATTCTGGAGCAGCTTTGTTAATGGAGAAATTGCTGCGTAATTATAAACAGCGGCTTTTTCCCCCCGATTACATGTATTGGGAGAAGAGACAGACAAAATGCTGCTGAGAGCCAGAAGCATGCATCATCATCCCTAGCCCCAACTCCGGTCCCCAAGATGACCAGATACCCAAACAGTGCCAGTAAGAACCAGTACTCTGATTATATAAAAGTGTTACCGTAGCGCAAGCAAGCCTCTCAAAGCTGCCTGCTACCACATCAAGACATAAAAGAAAGAAGAGAACTTACCTGCCGGCAAGGAGAGTCTTGAAATATCTGGAAGAAGAAAAAAATACATTTAGAAACAGAAGGAAGAGTAGTTTTAAAATTGTGTTAGCCCAATCACCGTTCTGCAAGGCTGTACTTGCTTAATACCGCACATTATCTGAAGCAATTTGCTGGCTGCTAGGCATGCCCCATGCAAATCAAAAGCAGTTTCCTTGTCTCACCCTGTTCATTAACAAGATTACGTTTTGCCTACCTAACTGAAGGATAAAGATTATACTGCTGGCAATATTTGTGTAATTATCATAGCAGAATGCAGGTCACTAAATTAATGTTACATATGGATTTTGCCATCATCACCCATATAATTTCAGAGCTGAAACTGTCAGGTTAGTCTTCGCCTCCTCACAAGAGGATGATACTGTTTATTTTCTTTTTTTTTAAAATTTTAGAGTCAGCCAAGCTTTCAAATGGGTAAATTCAAAACACGAGAAGTAAAATTAAAAGAAAGGAAACCTATCTTGGTAAAGCTGATTGTTACTTAACATTTTTATAGTAAACACCAAGTATCTCTTGAGATACAGCATAGCATGTGCCTCTGGGAGGGACCAAAAAGTCACTGCTTCAAAGTCTGAATAGATCATACTAAAAATTACACCCTAAAGAATGACAGACATTAATGCAAATACAATAAATTTCCCTATAAAGGTAATTATAGCGTGTTATATTCCTTCTAACTTGTTACATTTCTTGTGTATTTTTGTGTCTGTGTCTGTGTTCTCCAAGCTATAGCTTGTTACATTCCTTCCGATAAACATGACCCCAACTGGGGCTTCGGGTGCCAATGAGAATTCAGCACAAACACCAAAACCCACGAAGACCTAGGAATCAAGAATTAAAGTCAATAAGGACTAGGACTGGGGACGCAAGCTGAGAAGGTGATGAAGAGCTGAAACAGAAGGAGAAAAAAGAAAGGAAGGAGTGAGAAAATAAGAAAGCCTAAGAAAGAGGTCAGAGAGAAGAAGCATAGTTGCTGGGATTTACAAAACAAAACACCCAAATGCAATGCAGAGTGACAAAAATCAATGTATTGGGTACAAATCCATGTGGACTCTGAACTTTATCCCTAGGTTTAAGAACTGGAACAGATTCAGACGCTATCAGGGCAGATGATCACTATTTTGCCACCTATTAGAAAAAAATAAGGAGGCTTAATAAATATAGTACTGAGAGACACTAAACGTCATGCTTGATTTCATCTATATTCCATTCCTGTGTCTGCAAAGCATGATGAAACCTGAATACTGAACAGAATAAATAAATAAATCTCTAAAAAGGCAGCCTACCAAAAAGTTCAAAACTAAACTTTAGTGCTCGTCCTGATCAAACAACTGTCCTGGAGTGGCAAAGCACAAAGTTAAAACAGACTTAAAAATGCAAAATGGAAACACAACAGGACACCCAAAACAACAGAAAACATTGCATGCTTTATTCTGGCAAGAGCATGCAAAGTTTTTAAACGTAACAAATACATTTATAAAAAGATAAGCTCACCATGCTGCCTTCTTCTACAAGCAAAACCAACTGATGTACTATGAAATGCCTTTAGATGGTAGAAATAATAAACAGGCAGGAAGAAGATGCATAAGCTGCATAAACTGCAGGAAGGAAAAGCCTCAAGTTGTCTCCGGCAATATTTTATGCATAGAATACAGAGCAATATATATATGTGGGGGGGGGGGATATATATATATGGAATGAATCTTTGTGCTGGCAGAAAAATATGCTGTTGTAACAATTAACTTCAAAAGTTAAATGACTCAAGAGAAATGTTGAGTCCTTGAGGTTTGCATGTTTGCAAGAGCTTTCTTTGCATCCAAATGTGTGTGGAAAATATCAAACAAAAAAGAAATTCCTGCTCATCACGCGGACATACAATAGGAACAATTTTATCCACTTCAGTTAAAAAAAAAAATCTAAAGTAAAAATTGCATAGTAGAAAATATTGTGGCTGATTTTCGTTTTTCTACTATGATGGAAACTAACCTTTAAATTCAATTGTCTAAAATTACAGAAGCTTGAAAATTTAATTTACTCTAAAGAACAACTACAAGCTCCAGTAAAAAGTACAAGTCTTGATGTACAGGAAAAGTTTATATCCCAGCATTTATTGCTCTCAGAGCAGACTATTTGATTAAGTGTACCTACACAGAAAATTAAGAAACTGCTAGTAAACATGACTGCCAGATATGAACATTATAATATGCACACAGATATGCAGAAAACATTAATTTGTATTCTATGCACTTAACCATGCAATTTCAGATACCTTCAGGGAAAGCTGTGTTGTTAAAACACGCACAATTTTTAACTTAAGAAGGAATTGCTCACAGTTTGGCATCTGTGCCTAGCGCCTACGCTGCTGCTTCCTCAGTGATTTCTTTGCAAATAGGCAGCTGCATTCACATAAATCCCTTTAACTTCACCAGGACCTACCCAAGTGGGGTACCTATGAGATCAGCACGTTGCTATATTTAGTCAACAACTGTAATGATTTATTACTTCCAAGTTCCACTTCAAATTAGTTTCTTAAGTGCATTAACTGAAGAGATGCTACACCTCTGGGACAAGTACACTTAATGTAGCTTCCTGCAAGTACATGTTCTTCTAATACAACTGAGTATAAGAAAGACTGTTTTCTAAGATTAATTCACGCACGCTAGATTTAAAAGCAAGAAGGACAAAAGAAATAGAAGGCTGAAGGTCACATCAGCCTGCTCAAAATGGCAGAAATGCACTTAGCAAGTTGTCTGTATCATATTTTTCAAGAATTTCCATTAAGCATAAGGTCTTTTATACGCTAAAGCATCTCAACTGCAGAGAATACCAACCCCTACAGAACGGCAACTCACAATAGCATAAATAAAGCATTAAAAATGTCATTATTCCAAGATAAAAATCACCAATTTGTGTAATTTTTTTTTTGTGTGTGTGTTCACTATTTGTGTATCCAGGTACCACTACGGTAAGTGAATGTTCACTAGCTTCATGCATCTTTTAGTTGCAGAGTCACATCAACTTCAAAGATCGACTTCCATGGTATTTCTTATCCTTGGGTCTACCCTGCTCCCCCAAGTCTCTCTCATCTTTTCTGGCTTGAAACTTTTTAGCTTTATTCTCCAAGTACTATCTTTTATTAAAATTAAGAAGAAAAACAAATCACTTAGCATCTAAAACTGAAAAATATTAGTGGATTCTGGCAACATTTTAAAAACTTTGTGCACTGCTATACGCATTTAAGCTAACTACTCATTTCAAATTACAGATTAACACAGATTTACACACTCGCCTTCTTCACTGCGCAAAGCTGTCACATGTTGTATACCCCCTTTCTACTGCCCTCCCTTCCTTTTGCATTTTGCACTTACTGCAGCAGAGTGGATTTGCTTCCTGCAGCAGATGAGTTCACAGAGCCGGACCCGGCTCTTCCGAAAGCACCGGCTCCTGCCTGTCCAACACCTCCGGAGCGAAACAGGGCCACACGCACGAAGCCTGCCGGAGCACTCGGCCGCTCCCCGAGAGCGATACGGCCGGCAAGAATCCCTTCGGCACCAATACCCATTAGCTGGGAGTTTATGCTCGTTATAATCCACTGAGTTACAGGGCTGTCCCGTTGATAAGGATTCCCCCATCTGATGGAGGCCTGGGACCGACTTTTCTTCCAAAATTAGTTTCCTGAACGCATACGAACCCTATCACACAAACCGCGCTTACAGCTGCACAGCATAAACCAACCTCACATTTCCTATCTGTTCCAAAACAGTTCAAAGTTTAATTGAAAACGGATCAGACTTCTGTTTCATATTCTTCTCTTTCTACTGATACTTTCAGGGTTCGGTCGTGTTCTGCGTTTATATTCTTACATGTCTCATCACACTACTAAAGCAGAGAACAAAATGCTAGAAAGAAAAATATAAATTTTGGACAATACAAAATATAATTTGGACAATAACTTCTCACACACCTAGTAAAGATGGTCTAATCCTCAAAAAAGAGTTTTAATCTTAGATAGCAGGAAGATGGAGCAGATGACCTCCAGAGGCCCCTTGCAACCAACATTTCTGTAGTATTATACACAGATGACAAAAGCAGAACTTGAGAAAAGCTGCAACGATGTTAAAGACACTATGAAACAAAGCAGCTCCTCAGCCAGAAACGCTTGCCAAGTAGTACAGTTATCTACGGGAATTCACTGAGGAGCAGAATGGACTTCACGTTAAGAACGACCACCACTAATACTTCTATACCTGCTGAGATGTTTTGGGGCAGTATAATCCTCATATAGGTTTTGTGCAACCAGTCACAAATAGCCTTTTTTTACGATATCCAGAAACTAGAAGGCATCCATATACCCGTAACACTATATATGCTTTTGTGAAAGTATGCATTTTGCATTGCAGGTTTTCCTCAAATGCTTTCTTGGAAACAGAGCCACAATTTAACATCTTGCTTTCCAAGAGTAACATCTAATCATCAAAACCAGGAATATTTTGAGCACTTCATGTTCCTCCCTCAAGGTAAAATGAGAACATGGCTCCGTGGACAACAACGGAGGCTCATGCTCGCACTTGGTCTGCAACACTGGTCCTCGTCCAGAACTGCGGCAAGCAGCAGACCACGAGAAATTTAATTCTGTTCTACTGCAGCAGCAGCTGACTGCCTCTCGCTTCACGGTATTCTCTTGAAATGAATTCGATACCCAGCTCAAGAAACACTCTCGCACTCTAATGGTAGTAAAGGCTAGCAGCACACTGAAAACCACAGACCGCAGTCTCCAGGAAGCGGAGTAACACATGGCATTCAACAGCCCAGCAAGCCTTCCAACTGAACGAGGACTACCACGGCCATAGCATAAAACGCAGTTTTACTACTTGCATCCCAGGACCCAAAATTGCTCAAGAATACATGCAAGTATTGAGCTTTTAGTCTCTGCGTGACTGATGCTTACGGATATTGCCTTAAAGGTTTGATTCAACAACCCAGAAGCCTCCCTTCCTATGGTTCTCTGGCAGCCTCAAAGGCAGCCGAATCCTCCTCCACTCTCTAATGAAGTTGAGATCTCATTTCCTCCAGCAGAGTATATTAGAGGGAAAAGGGCAAAGGATTAAGCAGAAAACACAAATCACCTTTCAATAAACCGCTTTGTAAAATTACAACATTCACTGATAAACTGGAGGATGCATTCGTGATCATTTCTCTATTGAGCAAAGTCCTTGGATATGGAGCTACCATGGATCCTATCCTGAATCCATTCTGGCAGCACACCTTCCACCCTCTAAGGGAAAGTTGCTAAAAAGAAAGAGGAGAGAAAAAGAAAAAAAAAGAGAGAGAGAGAATAAAAAAGCCTCACAGTACGATTAGAAGGTTTCCACGCAAAAATCTACCGCAACCACTGGTTAGACTGCTCAATATAGTTTTTTCCCTCTCATTGTTAAAAGTGCAGCCCTTTTTTCTAACCTAAACCTAACCTACTTCTGCTGTAGCAGTCTGCAGAGCTGGATGATAACAGCCCTTTACTATATAACATCCCATCAAGGCACTTTTAGGTTAAGGAGTGACTCAGTCAAATCTTTTCTTGTATTAACTGCACAGAATGAGAACCAGCAGTGTCTCAGTGTAACGGCACATTTTCCCAAACCTTTGATCATCCTTACAAGTCTTTGAATTCTCTAGTTTTGTTTTTAGGAACTTCTCTAATATGCAGACGCCAAGGCGTGACACAGCATTCACAAGTCGATCAGAACAGCACTGAAAATACCATTTGCTTCCTTAGACTGAGTTTTTTCCCCCCTATTGACATATTTGTTGCATTTGCCCAAGGAACGGCAACAGCTGAATATATCCACCATGAACTGCAGATTTTTATCTGTTACCCTTGGGAAGCTGGAGAGTGGCAGTTATAGGATGAAATTCCTCCATCCACCAAACTTGCCAGCATTTTTTGTCCTTTGGCTACATGGGAAGATCTTCAAGGTACAAAACCACATGTTCTTTGTTTAAATCTTTGTTTCCACTGCAAATATCAGCAGTAATGTTTTAATGCTTTAATCTATGTCTGTTAAAAAGGTTAACTAGCAAACAGCCGAGAATTAACTGCAATGAGACCCTCCTCAGGAATGATGCACAGTCCATACTACACTGAGACTTTCTGTGTAACTGTTAGTTATTACTCTTAATGCTAGCTGCTGTTCCTTCATCACAAAAACACCACAGTATTAAAGGTACTGAAAAATTAGAGGATCAATTGAAACACTGCACAGAACACTACTTAACTTCATAAAGATCTTCTTTTGAGATTATGTTTGGTTAATAAACTAGATGCTCGGTGCATTCACACTGTCATCACCAAGCACAGTGAAGGGTTGACATACTTCAGATAGCTTTGAACACGCACAAGTGTTACACCACGTTACAGCAGCACAACTGTCAGCGTCAGCTAACTCATCCTGTATCTTGGGAATACACGCAGTTTATATTTATTTCTACAAGTGACAACAAATTGACAAACTGGCAGCTAATTAAACTGTCACGTTCTTCTGTTTATACCTGCTTCCCACCCACTGCAATTTTAAAACAAAAGCCATGTTTAGTCTCTCTAGTTTATAACATCTATACAAGTCTTTCAACAGTTTCCAACCGCAATTTCTCCTCTCCCACTGAATAAAATACTCCTCCTCCTAAACCATTTGGATTATAATTGGTAAATATTGTTTTTTAAATCCAAAAATCTATATTCCGATTAAGATGCTGACCGTAATCCACGTGTTTTTCTTAATCTCACCTGAACTCTGCCCTGAATTAGAAGATATGCACTTGAAAACTTTAAATTCATTTACTCATTATTGAGCATGTCCACGAAGTTCTCTATCCAGTTACCATTAGCCAAGTTTTAGAGAAGACATATTAAACAATAAGAGATTTAATGAAAAAAGTTGTAATGCGAGCTATTGTAGGATTCAAGGAGATAATGAGCAGCAAAAAACATTCACTGAATGGTTACTTGATGGGGGTGAGGGGGAAAAAGGTCAATCCCATTAGATATTAAGGACCATGCAGTATCAGACCAACTCTTACATCAGTGAATTTATCCTCGTTATATACACAAGAACTGTATCCCTTTCGCCTATGTGGATGAGAGGCATGGATAGAGATGAATCAGGAGTGAGGTCCCCCAAGAACTGTTTCTATTCAGCATTATGAGATGCATGAGTGAGATCTCCAAGTCTGCCAGTGTTATTAAGGGTGGCCAAACACCATGCCAATGCGGGGAACTCCAGAAGGTCCTCACAAATGAAGCAAGTTGCCAAAAGGTAGCAGGTAAGCTTCAAAATAGATAAACATGAAGTGAAGCATCTAGGGAAGGGTATTCTGAGCAACAGCTTCATTACACTTAGCATTTCCACTTTCCGCAGTTACCGCTCTGGAAAGAAACTTGTGTGTAATGACTCTTTCCTCTGAAATCCTCAGCTCAAAATGCGGTAGCTGAAAGCCCCATCACGTGTGCTATCCTGGTCTCCACGCCACAAGGAAGACATAAGGGAGCTAGGGAAGGTCCAGAGAAGGGCAGCCAAACCGTTCCCACTACAGAACAGCCACAAGCTTTAGACGTGACCTCTACAAGCCCAGCACCTTGAACTGCTTAAGACGTTTAGGGAGGGCCGTTTCTGTGCTGGCTACACCAGGAATATCTCCAGCACTACGACCTGTGATCATGTAACCCTGACTGAAATGCTGTGACATTTTACCAAGCTACCATTTCAAGCCCTCGGGCAAGCTTAGGGAAAACCGAAGGGCACTCTGTACATGCCTACACCCCCAGCACTACCAAGTGCTGCCTCTTAAAGGTGGTAGGTTTAGAGGCGTAGTTGAAAAACCCATCAACTCAATGCTGCTTGCTGTCATTAAATCCCCCCACTGCTTTCCAGGATGGCATTGTGACATGCAATGTCCCACCAGAAGTCACGCACATTTTCCAGAGGTGACAGGATTTTTATAGTTCCTGTACTGAAATAAAGATTACCATTGCTTGCCAATAAAGCTGTTTTGCACTCCGAGATATGACAGGAACTCAGCATGGAGATAGTTGAGGATTAAAGAAACAAAACAAAACCCACACATTTTTCCAGGTACTTCACAAGGTAGAAGCCTTATCCTTGCAAAAAATGAACACCGAGGATGTAACCAAGAACAAGAATTAGGAGAAAGTACTTGAGGCCAATTACAATTACGCAATTTCCACGGTTACAGCCCCCCCCCCCCCAGTGCCATTGCTAGCGCAGCTTCTCAGAAGCTAGAATTCACGTTTTTCCCCTTTGAAGTTATAGAATATTTAAGATGAGCAAAAGAAGGTTAGAGAGGATAAATCAATGCCACTTGAATGGAGAAGGAAAAGAAATTAAAAGACAGTTTCTCAGTAAACATACACATCTAATGAGACAGCAGTTTGCCAAAAGTTTTATATAATTATCATCTTTGCACACATATTGTGGTTATCCAAAAAGGGACTGCGACTTAATGCTTGAAAGCATGAAAAGACACACTTACCTAGTGCCTAAAATTAGAAAAAAGTTCTATTAATTTCAATGGGAAATCTGCAAAAGTGAGTTTGACAGCGGTTGCAGAATTTTTTCAGAGATCCACTCCAATGAACAAGATGAAATCTTTTTAATGAGAAAGCTGCTGCATGTTTAGTGTTGGATGGAGAAAAATATTTGGGTACAGCTAAAGCTTATTTCAAAGCAAACCATACCACTAATGTCCCTTTACAATAAATGGCCATTTTCACAAGCACATGACCTGTGGCATCTGTAGTCAAAGCTACTGAGTCCTGAAATCGGTTCTCAACAGTGAGTCGTGACAGTTTGGGGGTCTAACAACACAAGAAACAACAGAAAACTGTTCAGCCTGTTAGACAGACTTTCAATAAATTTATTAGTACAGGCATAAAACAACAACAAGACTCCTTTAACAGCTTTGTGGTTTCAGCAAGTCTTATGCTTCTTACCAGGAACAGCTTTGTGGTTTCAGCAAGTCTTATGCTTCTTACCAGGGACATGGATTTCAAGCTTCAAACTACTGTAAAAGTTTGAAGGTATAGGACACCTCAAAGTATAATTCTCATGCCAAGAAAAAAAAATTAACTTTATAAAAATGTAGGTCACGAAGAGAGGAAGAGTGTATCAAGAACCACCTAGGCTGAACATACTATATGTCAGAGAAGAAACAAGACAACAGAGGGTAATGAGAATTGGCAGAAAGATTAATATTATTGGTACCAAAGCATGCATACACTGGTTTTAAGGCAGAAGGACATGGCTCCTACCTCAGGGTCTTAAATAAGACTTCTGATGCCACAGATGTAAAGACAACAGAAATCAGGAAAGGGCAAAAGAGCAGTTACAAAGCAAAATACTACGCGTTCATCTAAACTGACATAATTAATTGCTATACTTAGCGACGGCCGCATGTGTGATACGCGGGCTCCCCAGCCCCACTCAAGCCAGGCAGAAGCACTAGCAGAAGCAGGAAGATCTTCTCCCTTGCTTCTCCCCCTGCTATCACATTTTTTACTGTTTCTCAGAAGTGAAATGTAAGTGAATTTAAGACAGCCAAAAAGATGACAAGCAAGGTGGGGGAGGAACCACAGGCAGAAGAAAACACACATACACACCAGGACAAAAACCAAGAGAGAAATGACGGGTGAAAACTTAATCTACCAGAAGGGGAGGGGGAACCAAGACAGCAGGGAGCACAACTTCAGCACGGAGCACGAGACGGGCTTTCTTCTCCTAATTGGTTCTGTCATGCAGCCGTCGGCGAGCGCCTCTCGAGAGGCACCGGCGCTCACGCAACAGGAAAAGGCCCAATGCGGCTGTTCCCTGCAAGAACGCGATCAAACGAGACACCCCGTCAGCTTGACGGAGGAGAGCACGTGTGCCACCGGCACGCTGTTTGCGGCGACTTCGAGCACGCCCGGGGCTCGTCTTGGCAACACCAGCGAGTCAAATGTCTCATTTCTAACGCAGTAACATCAGAAGCCTCGCGTCCATGATTAATGATTTCTCATACCCACGAGCCCATTGAAAAACTTCAGCTTAGCATCATTAAGATACTATCAGTCTGGAAATGTAATTTGAGAGAGTATTTTTCTCCTTAATCTGCTGCTCTATTTAATCAATTTAATGCACAGTAAAAACTTAATTTGACAAAATTGAATGCATTATTTCTCTCTGCCTCTGGCATAAAATAGATTAAGGCCACCAGAAATACTTGCAGAAAGATTTAAGATTCATTATGTCTTAGGTGGCAGATAAATGTCAGATTTGCTATAAACTCTGCATTCTGCAGACTCAATACCGTGTTTACAAAAGGTGCTGGGTTTTTTTTCAGTTAACGCTCTAATTGCATTCACCTTCCTGGCAGCTAACTCAAATTTGGCCTCCCTCGTAAGCGATGACTGCCTTTTCTTTTTTTTTTTTTTTTTTTTTAAATGTCAAATTTCAGAAAATACCATTTCATGCGGCATGTGAAAGGACAGCAAGGACGACGCGCAGCAGATACTCTTCACAAGTCCTGTGCAGGTTCCAAGCCAAACCCAGGTTAATAAACGTGTGGGTCGAAGAACTGAACCCGTTCAAGACCAACGTCCCTAGTACCTCAGATGACCGCAGCCTACAATCCTAATCAAATTTGTCAAGGTTTAATTCAGACTAACTGGACTATTCATCAAAATACCAAAGGCCGATGACAAGAAGCTGCCCTGGGAAGACTGCATTGGGGCCCATGCAGCAGAAGTCTCCCAGCAGCAGCTCTCCTCCCTGCACCAAGGCCAGGGCACAGCAGCCCTATTTGTGCTACTGCTCTTCAAACAGTTCTGCCTTCAGGGCTGTCAAACCGATTATCTTCACAAATAATTAACAGGCCAGTTCTAAGCGCAGCAGCGGAGAAGGGAATGCTGACAAAGTATCCTCCACAAAACCTGCTCATTACTTTCTTAGCTAAAAATCACTGCGTCCTTTAGTAATTCTTCAAAACATCTGTCAATACAAGGTCAACTAGCATTTATTACATGTCTATTTTTAAGTGAATTTTTGAAGTCTACCATAATTTTGTATGTAGGCATGATCTTCTAGAAAAGACATTTTTATTTTTGCAAGACAAAGCATATCCAATATTTCAGAAGTCAGCCTGAAATTTACTTTTTCTGCTGTGAATGTTTAGAAACAGTATTGTTTTGCTTGTAAAGTATGTAAATATTTCACTAACAGCTTTTTCCATTCATGCAAAATGATCGTACAGTATATATACACTTGTACAATTAAGTTTAATTTGAACTTGCTTTGGTGATATCTAAAATGCAATACTAATGCTGAACACATACACTGCTAATGTATAACAATTCCTTATCAGCAAGCAAGTTAGCTGCAGCATGCACTGGAACAAATAAGGGAATCATGGATGTCCTCTTTGAAGGATGACTAGGAAAGGGCCACAAAGATCCTAATTACACAGGCATATTTGGTAGACAGGACTCCAAACAAATGAATTCTTACCTTTGTGCAGAAAGACCACAAAGACGAGTACCAAAGAGAACACGTATGCTTTCAACTCAGCAGTGAACTGCTGAAAGGCAACGTAACAAGTCTTCCTTTCCAAAACATAATCCGTCTGTACTACAGAAGTTATTTGTGCAGAAGAACTGTACATAGTGTTTAACATAAATTGTTATTATCATCCAGAAACTTAATGATAAATATTTGGACATGACTTACAAACCAGACGGACACCTGTTTCTTGTGAGCTCATCCTGATCGACGCTGAAGCCAGCGGAACCTCTGTTGTCTCCTTTCACATGAAGCCAAGCAGTGCTGCCGCCCACCCACAATAAATCCCTGAACAAGAATGGCCACAGCAATAGTCTTTCTGAACTGTTCACTAAGATTTTAGTTTATTGGTTACCCCACCAGTCTGTTTGCCTGAAATACCAACAGCAGTTCATCACTTTTGCTATTTCAAATGAAGACGAACTATTTGAGGAATATTCCCTAAACAGATTTTTCTTTTCTGTTGATTTGTCGGGTGTGAAAGAAAGAAAGATCAATTAAAAAAAATCTATTTTTTCCCACTCCTTAACCAACTTAGTCAAAGTCAGATGTCACTGAATCTTAAAAAAGCAAGAACAAAAAATTCAGCTTGGTTATGAGGATTATGAAGAACAGAACCAACAGCTGTTTCATGTACTTTTAACCTCAGTAACATGAGAAACGGGTAGTTGTATCTATTCTACTCTGATTTAGTTTTCAAATCTATCACATACAAAGTGTCATGTATGCCTAGCAGTTATTCAGGACAGTAACAACGTCTTTTACTCTCCTTAAATTGCAGACGGAATACATACGCAATGCTTATAATTAAAAAATTAAAATTCAGAGAATGCTATGGAGACAATATTGAGTCCATCAGTATCTCTTCTCCCCAATCATCCCTCTCCCATCTTAAAACTCACTCAGAAACAAAACAAAAAATTCATTCGAGTTCAAGCTTAAAGAGTAAATTAAAGAGAAAGAAAATGGTTTAAGGTCTAGATTAACAACCTAAATCAAGTTTCTGGTAATTACTATAAAAGACCCATTTTCAGTGGGTCTTTTATAGATGGGGTCTTTCAAGATCCACTCAAGTTCAGAGTGGGCATAAAACTAAATTCAATTTAAAATGCTAAGCTATTCTGATACAAAATCATCTAGCTCTACTGCATGAGCAGTACTTCAGGAACTTCTCAATACACGCATCTTCGAGTGATATGCAGAAAGAAATCAAAATAAAGAACTGCAATGTGTAACTCTTTAGTCTAGCTCTGATACAGTTAATATTTCATTATTCTTCAAATTAATCATTCCTGACAAAATAAAGGAATTTCAGGTTGCATATGCCAAAAACATGTCATGGAACTGGAGTTGAAATAATTTCTACTGTGTATTTGTCTGCTACAACACCACTTACGAAAAAAGCGCCCAAGTCCTTAATAATTGGATACTGAGCTCAGAGCAAACCAGAGCAAGCTCAAAGAACAAAGGAGTGATGCTGAGTCTAAATGACAGGGATGTCATCCCTGTTGCCAAGTGAATGCAGTTTAAGGAGGTCCATTCATCTCCCTTCTTCCAATTCTTGGATCGCAGAGCGCAGACAGAAGTCATGAGTCCAAAGAAAGCTTACGGAGTCTCCCTCTCCCTCTGCAGCTAACAGCGTGACCCTCTGCTTGCTCACAAAAAGGCAGCAGGATCAGCTATCAAACACTGCCACTTCATTCCAGAAATCCTCTACAAGTTATTCCCCCAAAGATCTCGTCTTCTCTTGCTTCTCCCTGCCTAGTGGTCACAGAGCTAAGTGAAGGAGCTGTGTAACTATACAGCTGTATATCCTACCCTATGCTGCAGGGGACTTTCGGCACCTGTGTTTGGACGCACAGCAGAACACGAGAAATGAGCAGGCAGCATAAATACGCTTGTTTAGTCCTTTTTGATCCTTCGAGTTGGAGGAGTCTCAAGCCCATCCCAAAACTGCCCACCGTCCTCTTCTTCTGCAGAGCCACCTTCCTGCTCTCCCACAGCTGCTCTGCCCGGCTCATGGCTGGAGCTCCCGGTGGCAGGCAGGAGTGGAGAGCTTGATCCCTGTCCCTCTCCCACCACCCTGGTCCCAGCTCTGAGTGCTGAGGTCACTGCTGACATGGTGAGGCCGCGGTGACAGCACGCCTGGCTTGGTCCCTACCCGTGGGGGCCCTGCCTGGCTCTGCCCCATGGGGGTATCCCGGGGGCTGGAGATGCCCCCATGGGGCTGCAGGCTGCTCTCCTTGGGACCCTCCCCATGGGGAGGGGCAGTAACTTTTCACATCCCTGTACCAAACCTAGCTAGACTGTGCCTGTCGGTGCCCCAAGGCTTTCCCCAGTGTAGCCAACAAAGCTGCAGTCAAGCAGAGCCTTTTAGAGTAGACTCAAACTACACTAAAATTTTTTTCTGCAGTGCAATTACATCCATCTCCCTGATCAATTTACAGCTAAAAAATAAACAACAACACAATAAAACAGACTCTTCATAGCCACTCCTAGACCCCTAGCTGGCACCACTCTTGAAGTACACGGTCTTCAGACTCTCCCTCCCTGAGAGAGTTTCTAAAGATAGGAACTCACTTTAGAAAATGATTAATTGCTCCCTCAATCCCACTGAACAAATCAGCATTTACTAAGTGTCTAGAGTGTCTCCGATGAGTGTACCAACCATGTAGACACCAGCATTTAGCCAGATGAATCCCATCCCCTTATTGCATGTTTTTACATGCTTTCCGACCTATTCTTGCTCGCAGCAGCTGTGAGGATCGCTTCCCTTTGTACCATGCCAGAGGAAACAAAGAAACGCCTGGAAAACGTCTCCAAATTTAAAAAGCAGGACTGAGATGCAAATGAATGGCACAGCACGGTGCTAAACAGGATGCTTAACACCACAAGACCTTCTTACATGCTTACCAACAAAATTTTACCTTAAGCTGATTTCAAAGTTCATACCTACAGACTTTGTTTTGAAAATTAAAAAAAACTGAATAAATACAGCATTATTCTCTATAGGATAGACTCTGAATAGACAGATTAATACAGCATTATTTCCCACACACCCACGTACACAACACTTCATCACAGTAACTGTACCAACACCTTTCTCCTTGCTTCGTTATCATTTTCTAATTATTTAGAAAAGCAGGCTAACACTGGGCAGTGCTGTCATTCGTAAGAACATGACTGGGGAGAGAGGAGAAAAGCGATATCGGGGTGGTACAGACCTTAGCTTGGAATAGTTTCATCCAAGAGAGTTTCTCTACAGGTAAAAACAGTGTTATCTGGTCCAAAATGCCTCTTACAGACTACATATACATGCAAAAAGGCTTATCCCAATGATACAGGATTACAGTCTAAAACTCATTTGAGTCACCTCAGGAAAAGCGATACCAAAAAAAGCAAAATCTCAGTTTTTTCCAGCCTTGCTTCTTCTAATTAAGACATCTTCACATCTGTCTGCAGACATTAGGTAACGTCAATAGGTTTGGTAATTACATACAGCTCCGAAATCTAAAGTCTACAGAAAAATTAAACTGTTCCAAAAATCATTATGAAGTGCAGTTTTGAGGCTAGGCATACAGTACTGAGCCGTGACTCACTCCGCTTTCCTCTGCCTCCACCCAAGCCCCCAAAACAGCAGTTCAAAAAGCAAGTATGTTGCTTTTACAGCTGGGATACAGCAAATATCAAAACCTTTGGTTCCTAAGACTTGCACTCCCTTCCATGCAGACCATTACTGGATGGATACCTTGTCTCCTCACAAATTGCTGGTCAGGCAGATGGAGCCAGTCCACTGCACTGGATGCCCTTAGGCCAAAACAGCTCTCCTCTCTGATGTCAGCTTTTCCAGTGAATCAATCAGTTTTTCCAATTGCATTATCTTGACTTTATCAGCTTACCTAAGTCAGAGACAAGATTTCCAGATAGTAAGTAGCTCTTTTCAACAGCTGAGCTAAACAGCTGTCCTCCATCACAGCTCCTGGTGGGCTTCTGAATTTCACATAATGACCAAGAACAGAGGCCTGGTGGACTTCTCCTTCACCCTCCCTTATGGACACATATGTTGCTCAAATGAAAGGCAAGCAATCTGAGCAATGCAATCAGTCAGCATGCATCAACTAAATGTTTTTAAAGTGCATAAAAGGGGGGAGAAAAAAAGAAAAAAAAAAAGGAAAAACCCTCATTTGGCCTCATAGAATAGCCATGAAAATGTATTATTTAGAGACAAAATCCTGTCATTCCAAAAAACCTTGACAGATGACAAAATCTGCTTGATTCAAATGAATATTTTGGAAGACTAAAGTAGCAGAAATCTGTGAAATTTGGTAACATTTATGGACTGGATTACAACCCTGATTAATGGCAAAATACTAAAGTTTGTTACGGAAAGCACCAGTAAACCAAGCCCTGACTTCTGAATTCTCTGGGAAGCTGAACAGCATGAGATGGACAGGGTGGATGACAAAAACATGCAATTTCCAGGTGTTTTACACGTAAGCAGATACAACATCACTTTCATCTTTTCACATTAGAAAGCTGTTAGCAGCAGCTTATTTCTTGTTTGCTGTCTTTGCTTTCCCATCAGATTTATACCACGCATTTCAAAGAGTCACTTGCTCAGCAAAATGATGTGGTCTCACGTTAGTGAAATCGGTCAAAGAACGCATGAACCACGCAGTAAAAAAAATACATTAACTTGTAATTAGATGTCTTGGTTTCAGGACAACCACTATGTATGGAGTCAAGAGCAATTAACCACAATTCAGAAAGGCTTTAAACTTTAAAACAGCAATGCACAAATCAGTATTTAATTTTCAATGAATCTGGATGTTTTATTAAGAATGTAACAAATTATCTATAAAGTGAACATATTACAAACCACAAAGTGGAAAAAAACACCCGTGTACACTATCAAGTCTCCACAACTACGCACTAGTATTTCAGCTTCTTTTTTTTTTTTTTTTAATACCCCCTTGCTTTTAACAAAAATCTGTAAACAACCACCCCATTTAAGGTAAAATACATACATACCACTATTTGCACAATCCAAAAATCCAAACCCAAATTTTTTCCTCATATTTTTCTTTCTTCTGCAGGGAAAAAGAAAGTATGCTTGAATAGGTTTCCCTGCCCTTGGGCTGCTCACATCTCTGCCTGCCTCCCTCCTTCCTTCGAATCTCTGCATTCCTCAGAAATTTGAGAGCTCTGACCAGACAAATCAAAACATGTCCCTGCTTCAAAAAAACATTTTATGCAACTTTAATGATAAGAGGGAATGTTAGGAATAAAAGAAAATCCCCAAAGTTACCAGAGGAACAATTTCAGAATTTTGTGAACAGACTGGATATGACCTCAATTAGTCATCAGACCAGCTGTACAAAAAATATGGATGCTGCAGAGGTGAAAAACCAAGATTAACTGGAATGTGTGAGTTTGCTGAATTCCTCCATTGCTGCGCATTTAAGATGACTCAGCCAAAAAGTTATACTTCCACCTACACAAAAAGACTTGTTGCTTTTTTTCAGTTTCTCGTTATTCAGTCCATTCTAACTCTAACCTTCACGACAGCAAAAAAATCTAGACCCGAGGCCAAGCTTACAGCCCCTCCAACAATCTGGTGTTCAGGCGTTCTCAGGTTTCTGCAAACTCCTCTTCAAAAATTATTTAAGAGGTGGGGAAGAAAGAAGTTAATCCTCAAGTACCAAGTTTACTTTAAACTCCACCCAACTCCCAAATCATACAGAAATTAACCTCTGCTGACAAGTATTTCATAGTTCAGATACAAGTTTAGGGGTTAAACGTATTATTTTTCCTACAAAGTACAAGACAGGCAAGAAACTTGCATGAAGATGGGATTATGTAATTTTATAAACAAAAAAAATGGATGAACCTTCTGATTAATTGCAACCTTACCTTCCCTCAACTGAATACCTCTACATTTTCCCCATTAATTGAGAATTAGAGAACACACAAAAATTTCATCAGAAAAGTGTTTGAGGCGAAATGAATATGTTAAACTAACCCCAGGATTCATACATTTCCACATTTAAGTTACTTTCTAGGTCTCCGAATATAGCCACCACAATTAATCTTCTTTGTACGAGCATACCTTCAAGCAAGAGTTTTAGTTAGAAAAGCAAACAGCAACATCTGACCCATATTATTCATACTGTTTGTATACTGTTATTACATGTCGGCAGCAGCATTCTGCGCAGGTTCTTCTGCTGTCATCACTATGGATACAGATACCATCAGTGTATCAAGCCATACAACTTACTGCTTTGCTTATGCAATTCTTCCTCCTTCTGAAGGGAAGAGCTATATTTATAGAATGCTTAAAATGCTAAATGTTTGCCATCAAAAGCAAGGTCAAATAAATATGAATCGGATTCAGTGATTTTTTGTCTCTGGAACTTTGGATTCAGTGTAAGAGATCTAACTCTTACCCTTTTCCTTCTAAAAGTTGCAACTGGTGTGAAATCCCATAGCATAGACATACATTTCCCCCCTCCCACCATCCCCCCCATAAGTCTTCCAGGTAGCTTTAGCTTGGCTCCTCTCCAAACCTTATTAACAGGGAACCTGTAAGCTGAAGCCTCGACTTCCCCACCACCACCACCACCAGCAGGTGCCCTGTTCTTCACTGTCTACTGACATCCCCCTAAGATCTGGCAGGGAAGGTGAAGAGAGAAAACGTAACAACAAAAAAAAAAACCCACTCCCTCCCCCCTTCAAAACCACCTAGAGGTAGCTGGTATTAGCACTAGTACTAAGGGCAGAGCTGGAAGCACAAGGGCTCCGGCTGGACAAACACACCCCGTGCTTAGCAACTAGCCATCCCGAGAAGCAGACCCTAACACTAAGACTGGTTCCAAGGCAAAACGCTGACACTCTGACAGACGTGAGAAGGCACGAATCCACTCTGACCGGCAGAACCGCAAGCACACAAACCCACAAAGCGAAAATCTACTCTGTCAGATGTTATTCTCATACATGCAGATTTGCACGCTGCTGACAGCAGATAAAACCACTGACTGGCTGCTCGGAGCAATACGCGGGATGGCCTGGCAGTATGGACTAGTCGCTGCAAGAGAGAACACCGCTCGCTTCCGACCTAGGGAATCATTTAGGTCAAGACTTTTTTTTTTTTTTTTTAAGCAAAATCATTCTTCAGCACTAACCCAATTGCAGTAAATTAGTATCTTCACTTCCTATTTTCAAACTACTTTAACGTATCAAACAGGGGTCGATACATTGCCTCTAATGCTATGCAAAAAGGAGATGCAAGACAAGACCTCGCTTTTGTTTTAAGACAAAAATTGTTATGCAGAAGCTTATAAATTAAGTTATCCACCATAATAAGAGTGCAATTCAAATTTATATATAGGCAATTTTTAAGAGTCAGCACACATTAAATGCAGATCAGCACAACTTGAACTGTTCCACTTAAAATAACTATGATACAATGCCGTCCAGGCTCCTAGCAATGTTAGTACTAACAAAACAACATTAGGAGACTTCCAGAAACAGAGGAAAGTCACCAAAATACATTTTTCATGTTAATATTATTAGAAAGAACCTACCGTTCTTCTTGGACACTGCTCTGCAGAAATCATTCAAGAATAAAGGAGTGGGCTAGAAGGAAAGAACTTGATGATTGCAGCCATCCCAATTTCTTTGGACCTTAACACCCACCATGACACTGTCGAGCTTTTATTATCCTATCCTGAAAGTTAAACTGGGTAGACTGATCCTGAAAGAGGGAAGTGATGACACCACCACCTGCTTACAATAAATACAAATATAATCTGGAATGCCAAACTTAGTCAGGGTTGTCAACAGGCCTCCAAGTGCCCTTTTTTCCCCTTCTACATGCCTAATACTATTTTACTAAAATAAGAAATGGCTTTTTTTAAAATAAGAATCTTGGTTAGCCATTTAAAGACTGCATCTTTCATGATACAGCTGTGAGCGGACTGTGTTACCAGACGACTTCCACGTGTTATCACAGAGAGGGTTGTATTTCAGTGGTATCTGAACAGTTCCAGGTCACAAGTTGTGTTATGGGATCAAGGCTCCCTCCTGTAGCCAAAGAGTGTTATATCTTATCTAACGTGTTCATTTATGGGCACAGTTATAGACTCTGTCTTCTCCTGTCCTCTCAATCAGCAAACCGTACAAGCTGCATTTGTCTAGCATCTTGTCCAGGAACTTGAGTTACCTGCTTTACATCTGCCACAGAAAAAGGTACTAATTGATCACTGCCAGTAAGAAAGAAGCATAAGAAAACACATCACTTCCAATAGCTACCTCCTCTGTACCTGAGGTAGCAGCCTGTCTGAACAGAACACAATATAATCAAAAAGAAACCACAATTTCTGTCAATGCCTACTGCTGTAAATGCTTTTCGTGAAATTAATTCAAACACATGAAAACGCAAGTGTTAGCAAGTGTTATTTCCACTGCCGTATGTAGCGGTCGACACCATATACCCCAAGTCCGTAAACCTGCTGGCCCAAAACTGTTGCTCAGTTGGGACCTTTTAAACAGAGATGGCAAGCAGCACAGGGGTACCAAACAAACGAAAGCAAGCTTTTTAAAAGCATTTTCTACTCAACTGCAAACATAGACAAAGCAAACTCAAAACATTTAAGTTTCAAAAGAAACTAGCACCCAAAGAATTACGATCTATTACAAAGAATTATGCGACTCAAGGTCCCAAAGAAATAAGATACATATTAAAGGAGTTACCTGTAAGCATCTAACGGGGAATTAGGCTGGTTTGAAATGATCTGTCTTGGCTGTTAATGTATAATTGGTAATATGCCTTACAGATAAGTAAGAAGCAAAGTAGCCATATTTTACTACTCAGACGTTTTTAATGCTATCTCACACTATTTTCCACCAGCTTTACATGTAGGTAGGAACAACCAATCATGCATATACAACACGAAGTTACTGGCAAGAGAAAGATTCCACAGAAAATCATCTGGAGGCTTTAGTGAATCAAAAGTGAACAACAGCCAAGAGCGAGACTACTGGAGAGAAGGGAGGGGGGAGAAAAAAATTACATATATGTAGGGATTTGTGAACAGGGGTGCCAAAAATGAGGAAGATAAGTAATCTTTCCAGTTCATTCAGTTCAGCTTGAATAGAAGGTCCAGCTCTGAGCATGACAAGTATTTATAAGCCCTAAATTTCCTGAAGAGCGAAATTCTCTGCATCTCTGGCAGCGCTGGCTAAAATTCATTTCAGGAAGTATATCTGAGAGTGCTGCTGCTCAGAGGAGTTCTGTGATCATCTGCCAGGAAATAACCCAGATCTCCGCTTCACTACAGAGCACACAAACCAACCTCGGCAATCACCGGTTGTCATTTGCTGAGCCTGCTGCCTATCAAGCTGGCCAGTATTTTTTCCCCACAATATTTTATGACTTCTCAGCATGCCTGTATCCACCAGTTTTCCATTTTTATATTTGAGCTGTAATCTCTTTGGCATAGGGACACTCATCACGGCCTGGTCTACAATTACGACTCACGATGCTACGCCAAACAACGAGCAGCACCATAAAGGATAATGGGAAGCCAAGCATATCAAATTGCGCTTGCAGGTGAAAACTGAAATGTTCAAGTCTTGGAAAGGCTAGGGTCTGCTTTGGATTTTGGCCCTTTCATCATGCTCAGAAAATTCTCTTCATGTTTTCTTTTTACAAGCAGAAAAGCAAACACACTTTTCAAGGTGCACTCAAAGGCTGATGCAGAGTAGATCCGCTAAGTGTCTGAAATTTGGACATCCTGGATGGGTAAAGTCTATCAGCTAGCAGCAGGAAGCACGTTATTGCTGATTACTTTGTATAAGAATGGTCTCCATGAATGATTCAGAACATCCTGCAGCTTTTAGAAATTTTTCTAGGCCAGAGTGTCAAGTCTTGTGCATTTCCTGCAGACGCTAACAAGCAGTACAGATATTAACCCATTAATCAAAATACAGGACAAGAGGACAATTTTATACTAGTAGCTAAATAAATGAAGTATTCTCACGGTAATATCAAACTACAGCAACTTCAGAACATATATAGCGCTGCACCCCCAAGAACTCTATGTCTATTTTTAGAGCAGTAACACACTAATAGAGTGGAACATAATAGCTACGGTAAACCAGAATTAGTTTGCCTTTTAAAACAATAAAATGGTTTGCATTCACCTCCCTTACAAGTATAAATAAGAACCTACCAGCACAATAGCTAAGCATTAAGATCCTCATTCCGATAAACATGAATATGCATGCTTGACTTCAGATACGAGAACCACTCACTGATTTAAACATTATCAACACAGTTGCACAAACTTAAACAGGTATGCGTTTTCAGGGCTGGGGATTAAGGAGAAGTTGTTCCAGGAAGACAAGTAGTATGCATTTGGGGGAAAAAACTGACACTTTTCCAAGCTGAAATAATGCTGCAGTGTACAGGCTAATAGCTGGCATATGGGGGAAAAGTCTCACGGACATCTAAGCAAGTCAATAATTCAGAAATCTGCAATTTAAGCATAGTCTGGAGAGTTTTATCAGCAGCAGCATTACATGGCTATCCCTGGCATTACAAGGATGTACTACCACAGATCCATCCAGCCTGTGTTACAAAGAAACAATATTTACAGACTGAGAAACTATTTTCTGTTTTGTTTCCCTACCTGCATTTACCAGAAAGGGGTAGCAGCCAAAACAACTAATTTGTTACAGTATACAGAAGTTCTGTAGCACCTCTGGAGGGAGGACTAAAGCCCTACTTCGTTCTACTTCAGTAACACATTCCCAGACAATCCAGATGGATTGACATTTTAGGAATTAAACTTCCACGAGGAATTAGAGACAGCTAAGGAGAATATCCGAAGCACAGATTTTTTTTTTTTTTTAGTGTTCATTTTTTTCCCCTCTATTGAGCCCACTTAGTTTCATTTAAAAGACAACAGTTGCTCCAGAGATAGGCTAAGGAACAACAGCTATGCTGGGCAAAGGCCAGGACAGAGTTCAAGAATGCCTTAAGTACCACATGCCATAGTCTGTGCTTGTGAAATTCATTGCTTTTAAAACTTCACATAATAACTGTCCCTGGTGATGCCTGCCAATATAGATAAAACCTAGACCCCTTCACAGTAAGAACCCAGGTAGAAGTGTCATGTGCTGAACCTCTGGTGATCTCGCATGCTCATGCATGCAAAGCCAGCCTACTTGGAAGAAAGCTTGCTATAACCTTGGTGGAAAAGTAAATTGTCCTCCAACGCCCCAGAAATCTAGAATAATAAACCAGATAGGAAGCCCAGCAAAATTCCACTTTCAGAAGCCAGGAGGAGCTATAAGCACATAGGTGGTTATTGACCTGAAGCAATATACAGCAATTATCATGTCTCTAAGAATAAAGTGGTTATTCTTTAGTTTTAACCGCATATCGAAATCTACTTCAAAACAAGTTTTGTGTCAAAAAGGGAAAAGCTCTTAATGTACCGAAACAAGATCATATGCATAACCTCCAAAAGACAGAGAAAACATGGTTCTTTACAGATTCCAGGAGGGAAACATTTATTACTCTAAGAGACAAATTGGAAGCCAGTTCAGCACCAGTTTGTTTGTTTGCTTAAGCCAATCCAGCTTAATCTATCACCCTACCCCTAGAAAGACACTGATAGTGAGATTTATTCATCTGACACATACTGTTTCAAAACAATTTCCACGCTAGGTAGAACGAAGCTGCCTGTCAGATCGTTGCTATTAGTTTAACTCCAACTACAATAAAACTGGAAAGCTGTAGAGCACGGGGTATCGCTGGCAGTAGGGACACATCTTCTGGTAAGCTTCCTCCTAGGTGGAAGTGCAAGCATCACCTTCCATTGACACCTGTCCAACATCTCCTTTGAAAATACACAGTGACATGATGCTTTACTTGCAGACCCCCTGCATCAATTCAGTTCACAAAGACTTGCCTAAGGAATAAGTCAGACTTATAAAGGTAATGAAACTGTTGCTCATAATCCCTCCCTATGGAAATACGTATTCTGCGTTTGCTGGGACATACGAGTAAAGAATCGGAATCAGCATGAAGACAACACTTTATGAGCTCAAGCAATTAACTGTCATCTCTGCATTCAAGGTTTCTGGATGAGGTTAGCAGAATCATTTCATCAAGCTTTCCACAATCTCCACGTATTCCTCCTTTAGGGACGCACGCCTTGATACCCCCGGGGTTAAATACAGAACTGCCAAGTATTTTCAGGTGCTATTCAAACCAGTGAAAGATTTGTTTTGAATGCAAGAAATATTTAAGTATCACAACAACAACAAACACAGCATGTCAGATGGGGACCTAAAATTATACTATCCTTCTGACCCTACATTCAGCGATTGCATCCAATATGGGTGCTAATAACCTTGTGAGAGGAACAGGTAAAGCAGATACTACCGGGGTAAACTCGATGGAAAAACCCGTCAGTAAATTTTGTCAGAGAAGGACTTGAAGAGCGCAGCAAATAGGCTATTTTCAGCAACAACAAGCAAGGTAGTGGCTCTGTGGAACAAAGTATATGATTGTGTAACAAAAACACTGTCATGATACACAGACAAGAACTTAAACAGTGGCAGTCTGAATGTGTGGCTCAGCAATAACAGCCTTTAACCCAGCTGGGCAAGCAAGAGATCCAGTACACGTTTCTGTCATTCCCACTGCAACTGCCACTCCAGTATTCACATACAGGATACAAAGAGTAAGCAGTGCTAATCCCTCCCTCCTACCAAATTCCCGGCCAAAAAACCATATAGAGATACACACATGCACACACATATACACACACTTCAATTTAAACCTGACAAACTGGAAATATTCACCATTTACATTTAATATCTTTTGCTGTTTCTGCTCACTTGACATTTCATAACTCTGTCATTCACAGAGCTGGTTTTCTGCTAAGTCTTAACTAGGAAGGTACTGCAAGATATTTACCTAACAAACTAATAATTACTTAGTTGTCATGGTTTTACCAGGATATGACTCACTTTGGAATACATAGTTTGTAAGAGACCGAAGAACAAACAGCGCACAAGACACACAAGCATGCGTTTTCGCCTATGACATCCTGACACTAGTTGTCAGTGCTTTTGAAAGGTCAAACAAAATGAAAGGAAGCATTAAAAATAAACCCTTAAACCATGACATGATTTGTAGTCCTTCATATATGATACACTGAAGGCAGCTGCCCTGTTTAGTTCCTCCTCCCCAACCCCAAAGAGGAACAAAACTTTTCAGATCCTTACTTTTTTGTTTGTTTGTTTTTTTGCATTTCCCACATTACTATTTTTTTTCATGTTAATAAGCAGTGACTCAGGGAAAATAACTACAGTAAGATGTAGCGTAAAACACATCTAGGATTCCATCTGAATCATAATTTGGATTAGCAAGACACACAAGCCAAGAAATACTGGTCTTAATTGATAAAATACCATTACTGATGCTTTCTGTTCCACTGCAGTGCTTCAGGCTTTCCAGTTCAGTTGCAAAACTGAAGATTACTGTTTTTAAACCACTTTCAACTGATTCCTTGAAGAAAGTTTTTTCCCAGAAATTCCACCTAGTAACCGTATAACACCACATACAAACGGCATCCCAAACCAGAAGTGGGAAGGAATAGGTGAATAGAGAAAAGGAGCAATTAGTCACCAAAAACTTGAAAATTTAAGAAAGTCTGATTAACACCCAGGCCACTCATGATGTAGGAAATCAGGCAGAAAAAAATGCTACTGACCAGCAAAAGGCATGTTACTCCAGCAGATTTACATAGTCATAAGATGCTACGTGACCTCTGCTGTTGCCTGAAGGTGGAAAGACAGAGAGATCCTGGAGAGCTTTTTATATGCGAGAGGCAATGGTCCGAAGTTAATCTGCAAGACCCCGGTCTGAAAAGGCATCAGGGGCTTACTCCATCCAGAATGCGAGCAGCCCTATCTCCTCTGCTCTCTATATTACAAACCAGGCAAGAAGAACATTAGCATGATCTAAGACAGGTGATATAAAAGCCTTAAATAAGGTTTATAGATAGAAAAGTGCTCTTGAAGTGGCAAGAGATGAGATTCGTTAAATGCCAAAGCCTGAGAGAGGAAAAAAAGAAAACACCCTTGTGATACAGGCTCTCAAACTGTTAACCACAGAGAAAGCTGTAGCAAGAAAGCAATAAGCACAGATAACAAAAAAAGGATCCAACGAGTTCCTAACTACACTCAAATGCAAGAATATTCCAAATATCCATGCATGTCAGCAGCAATAAAAGCAGCAGAAAAAAAAACAACACAGAAAAATACCAAGTATACCGAGGATAAAATTGAAGTTCGCAAATAAAACCCTTCGTCTTGGGAGAGCACACAAGGATCAAAAAATAGGAGACCAAGACTAGAGTCCTAGAGTACGAAGAATAGCCTGTGGTTATCCAGCTTTTCTACTCTTGCTCGTAACTAAAATGCTTGAGATTGGGTGAAGTCTTCCTACAGCAAAGATTTCACCTGAGACAAATATTTTTACTTACCACAGAAAATAAGAACATGGAAATAGAGAATCATTAACATTTTGCTCCAATGCTAGCCTGTCACTCTGGCCAGATGATTTGCAGCTTAGTAATTTTAGTAGGTGAGAAAATACCGTACAAATCCCGCCTATGCAAGATATACTGCTGCACAGGCCTACCCACATCTTTACCCATCACACTGAACAGAAGGGCTATATATGCCATGTCAGAGAAAGGCCAGTGCTAAGAGGCTCTGATAAAAAGACAAATCTGAAAACTTCTGTTTAACATTCAATGTTTATAATCCAGATTTCCATCAGCAATTACAAGGAAAGAACCAGAAAAATCTTAACTAGGACCTTTTTACCTGTAATAAAGCCCCATGAGAAAGTAAAATCATTAGATACTACATACCTTAAGTAGACTTTCCAGCTCTCAGCAGTAGGTGCTCAATACAGGATGGAACATGAAGTCTGAAATGATCATTTAGAATGGATTAGGATATTTTCTTGATTATATCAAAGCAGTCAGATATCTAATAGAAACTTAAACACAAATAACTTAACCATGACATTCTTAGTCTTAAGATAAATTTCCAGAGAAATGAACTGCAGTAGATATTCTATTTTTACGTGCAAATTGTTTAGCTCTAAGTCCTTAGAAAGGCCCCACAAAAGCTGCAGAAGAAGCCAGGAGGCATACATTGGAAATGGAAATAAGTACCTTACAAAGTAATTTGATGACAATCCTGTAGGTCTCATGAAAATAAATTAAAAAGTTTGGAATTTTTAATGTTTTCAATATTTTGAAGGGGGGAGAGAGAGAAAGATTCTGAAGTGAGCAATTCATATAGCCAAAACCACATATTTAATGGCCTTACAATACAGTGAACATCGGAAAGCCTGAAGAGTGACTCAAAATGCCAGCACTGTCCAGATCTGGAATTAGAGTCAGTTTGCTTCCTGGGGGTTTGGGGTGGGGGGAAGCGCGTTTAAAGCACGTGTGTGGGAAGAATTAGTGAAAAGCATTTATTTCCTCAGGGTATGTGCATCACAGGACAGCCAAGCCACTTTCTAGCTCAAGTAACAAACATGTACAGATATAGGTCAAAATACGCACGTAAGAGTTTGGTCCAGAGAGATTTTTTTTTTCCCCTAAAGGAAATAATGGCAGCACATCAAACAAAGAACTTGACAGAGTAATCTACAGACTAGTTATTTCTGCTCTTTTGCCTTTTGAACAAAACATATTGGGCAGATTAAGGCAGTACAAGTAGTAACAGTGAGCTTCGGTACATATTGAGCACAGAGAAATCAATTTTTAAGAATATTTCTGAAACTTTATTCACCCTAACTACTAAAGTTTTCCCCCCACACAAAAGCCACTGAAAGATTTCCAGAAGAGAATATGATGAGGTAAAATAACAGAGAGATGTTAAAAGAAGCAGTGCAAAGAGATTTTAAAATAGATTACATTAAAAACACAACACATACCATTTTGTTCATAAAAGCCATAGCAAATCAAAAAAATAAGAAAAGTAATACTCGCAATTTCTATGTGAAACAGGCACAAAAGTTTAAATGTCTGAACATGTGCAAAGCAATGGAGAACAATTCATGTGAGTCTTCTCTTCCCCTTGCACCTTTTAGGCACACTAGCAGCATACACTGAGATTGCTTTGCAGAACTTGCAGTCTGAATTTTAACCTTTTAGTACAAAGTTGATGCACCTCTGTTAAAAACTAACTGAACAACTTCTGTATGGGAAAGAGGCTCACATGTAGCCAGATCTGTGTGAACACATGACAGTGCACTGACCAGATGCAGTGATGCAGACCACGGAGGCCTGATGCAACTCAGCTTCCTCTCGCTTCTAATTCATGATATCCATAAAATTTCCCTGAAAAGAGCTGGAAGACATGAGAACTTCAAGACAGAAGATGATTACTGAATAACCACACTGGTCTTCCATCGTTACTTGCCAATGTGAGATTTCCTTCATTTTTATGGGTACACCTTCAAGTTAGGCACTTTGAGCCACGGACACTCACATGGCACGTATCCATACCATCAAAAAATATCAACAACTTGAACTACTTTAATAGTGGCTACTATTAAATTTAATATTTAATAGTGAACTACTTTAACAGGAAAAACACTACCTCAAAACACTAATCCTAAAGTCAGCACAGAACCTGTTAAGTCAGCTGGCTGTCCTGGCATCTCTACCACAACTACTGATTGGCAAACGACAGCGTTCCCCAGAACCATGTCTGCTCCGAGTATTTTTAGGGAATTAGTCATGACTTGGGACAATTCATGAAAACAGCAGTGATTAACACAATGGGAATGACATCACGACAACTTTTTATATCCTTTACGAAAAGGGAAATCCCTCAAGAGACTGCTTCTCAGATTGAAAAATATATGCAGCTATTCATTTGCTTAGAGAAACAAAAAATGTTTTCTGATACTGCAAAAACTACTTTTAATTTCCAAGACCAACAGTGACAACCTTTCCCCATTCTGGGAAATTATGTCAATAGCACCCTAAAGCATGTTAAAACAGTATTGCGTGTATTACTGTGGGAGTTACGTAATATCAAGAGTGCACCAAACATATTAGAAATATATTGTTTAAATTGCTTAGGCATCAATAACGCAAACACTGATGATCCCACTGAATTTTCCACACAAGCTGTCCCACCGATTTTCAATAAAACTACCCATGCGTGTAAAGCTGAGTGGACAAACGCGTGTTCCTGTGATCTGATGTTGGACTGCATCTCCGAAACACAGATAAAGGGCCTCCCTTTTGGTCACTAGCTACTGGCATGCCATGCAGTCAGATGCACCCCAAACACAGCGTCATTTCATCCCCTTGCACCGAAAGCCGTGTCTAAGCATATCTTCCCCAGACTTGTTTTGCTGGGTCGCTACTGCCTGCTCATTTGCTGCATGTATTGATCTGCTTCATGAAGCAGGAGGCAGCAAGAACTCCTCTATGCCTAACTCAGGCCAGTTACAATGCTTTTTACATTTTGCATTTAAGTTAGTCTCATTCTAATTAGGATAAACACTGAAAACTTCTAAATTGGCCAAAAGATTTAACATAAGAAGTTGTTTGGGTTAAACAAAATATCTTGCTTTTATTTCAACTTTTAAACCAGTTTGTAGGACATACGGATTTTTATTTGAAACAACACAAAAACAAAAAAAGACATTTGTTCTGAAAGCAGAAGATGGAACTCTTCACAGCCTTTGGAACTACTTTGCCCTTCTCCTCGAGGGAAAGGTTTCAGCAAACTGACAATATTTAGATGTTTTAACTTTGACATGCTTTTTCTGGTGGAAAACAACTCCTTTTAGACTTTCTCCAACTGGCTGAAAGTATTCTGTTTGTTCCAGCTTTATCTTGTTTCCTTATCTTCTTTTTTTTCCCTCATATTTATCTACTTCTCCCTGTCTTTCCACCTACAGCCACATTTTAATCTCTCCTCTTAAAAATCACCCATAATCCTACCTGTTTCCAATTAAAATTTTATCATACTTTTAGATCTAACCCTTCAAATACCCTTTCTAAGAAATGTAGTTTATAGATTTGTTTTCCCGTCTCACTCTATTCTCTCTCCAGTTTGGCTTCTAGACCACATCTATCACTGAAGACATAATCCACTTGTTCCCATCTAGGGAAGGAAAACCTAAAAGCTAGTTTAAGGCCTGGAACCCAATCTTCAGCTTGTGTTTTCAGACACCTTTGATGCTCTATGATCATGTTTGAGGAGCAGAAGGACAGAGTTTCTTCATTCTCATCACTCCATTTATTTCCTCTCACAAATTCCTCTCCACTCCCTCATTTCCATACAGAGGCTTGTCCTCAAATCTCAAGTCCTACAAAGCTAAAGACGATCCAATAAAGGCCAATATTATTTATTTCTTTCACCTCACCTTCCACCTGTGACAGCAAAGCAGGTAAACATTTTGGTGTGAAACAACATTTTTATTTTTACAAATTATCTAGCATCATCAGGTTCAGTCTCTGATGATGCCCCATTGGCACCACAGTAAGTCAGAGGAAAACTCCAACAGACGATGCTAGACACAGAAGACTCCAAGAATTATGGTAGTGCAAGGAAATACCAGCAATTTCTGAACACCAGTAATGTTTTGTGAGACACAAACACCGTTAAAATTAGCTATATTAGTTGCCATTATTACCACTACGCATACAGTACATAGATTTTTTTATGCTCTCCCCTAAATCTTGCATAAGACCTCCTATAACGAGCATAAAATATTAGACCTCAGAGTAACGAGGTCTAACATGAGCTGACCTCAGCTGAATACACTTGGCTCCTCTGCTCGCAGAGCAATGGGATAACCGACCTACCTGAAGCACTTGCAGCTATAAGTGACACCAAAGAGAGACCTATGCAAAAGCATAGGACAACACAACCCTGAATGCAATCTACAGACAAATCATCTATTGCCTTCAGGATAAGTCCTACAACAGTCAAGGCGGTCAAATTCTAAGCTAACCAAAAAGCACTATTTGCACTGACACAAAGCTGTGCAAAATAAGCAGCCTTGAAACCCTTAGTGTTTTGAGATAATTGGTGCACAAGGCCTAACTCAGTCTTTACACTGCTCAGTGACCCAGACACCAGAAGACTATAGCCCATAAAACAGAATTTAGGACAACAGAATCATTGTACCCAGATGCAGATAATAAGCGTGCCAGCACAAGATATAACATATTGGCCACTCTCAACCTCACCACCAACAGATCTGCAGAAACATTTAACCAAATTATTATAATGGTTAAATGGAGGAAGAAGGGCAAACGTCAGTAAGATCTTCCATCCATAATATCATATTAAAAACAACACAAAATAAACAGGCCCAAAGGCATTATCACCTCCTATTCATAAGCATCATCACATGTCAAAATCATACATAAATCTAGACAAAGATTTAACAACCGAGAATGTAACTTCAACATTCTGACTGTAGGAACAGTTAAAATTGCTGTAAGACAGAGTCCAAAAACACTATCATATTTCAAGTGACAGATGTGCATTAAGTACTTATGTTACATACACATGGCCACCACATTGCCCCCCTCCTCCTCACTTTCATTTTGACTATCCTTCCAATCCTTTGTCAGGACTCCCTACTTTCATCTTGCCCTTCCAAAACTGACCTCTACTAAGCAACTCACAAGGTCTTACCTTATTTTACTTTTTTTAAAATCAAATTTAGAAGAGTAGCATATTAACATGAATATGCTTAATCTACATTTATTTTTGTCACCTACTTGTTGCAATCCTCACCCTTCTTGTGTTTCCATCCTATGATCTTTCGCTTGCTGTAATATAACCAATGTTCCTACTCCCACTTGAGAAAACTGTAGTTTAAAGCAGAAGTTACTTTCAACAGAAGCAACACACACTTCTGTGAGCAAGCTTTTCAATGTAACGCCCATTTATCCTCAAAAAGTCATACAGATAAATAGATTACAGAAATGCAAAATCTGTTTCCTAGGAAGGGAAGCTCCATTGTTCAGTACTTTTCCTTGAAATATGAAAGTTTAAGGGGTTTGTTTGCCTTTAAGGGAAGACAACGCTGATTCAGTTGTAACACGAAGCCAACAATACACACTGTCTTACAAATTACCTCTGCTATTTTGATGGAACCAGAGCAAGGCATAAAACTATGTTGAAAGCACTGGAACAGCATGAGACAAGCACTACTACCATTACACAAAGAAAATCTCTCCCTTCAACTAAGACTGAACAAGTGGAGGCTTTGTTGTCTATCAAACAATTAAACTTTCACTTAATTTAAATCCCCATCTGAGAATTAATCTTCCATGCGGCACACCACCTTCTTCTAATTCGCCTAATCTTCTAAAGCACTCCACCTGGTTATTTATTAATTTCATGTAGGTAACAAACTTTAGGGAACAAAGGAATATGAAATCCCTGGAACTGAAGCTATATTTCGTACAAAAGTGAAACATGAATATAAATCTGGGCAGAGGATGGAACAGAGGAAGGTTTGGTCTTTAAGTTAGACGAGACAGAACCTGCTACCATGAGACAGATGAGAGAGTTGCAGTTGCTATTAAAGAACATTTAAATCTCTCTCCTTTTGACTCCATCCTTAGACTAAGTTTTACAGGGACTACATTGTTTTTATTCCTTCCACAACCTGAGAAATATGACTAATAAACTCAATCTAATATTCACACAGCATTCAAGAAGAGACAGACAGTCAGGATATTCCCACAATAGAAGCACATGCCATACAAGTTTTATTTTTTTCCTCTATTTCTCTTACTAATTTCAACCATTTCAACCCTTAATCTGTTCCACAAAAATACATGCGCAAAATGAAGGAATATCATTACCTTCTAGTAATTCTGCTATTGCGGTGATTGATTTTTTTGATATACTATTGACTAATGTATCTGCAACAATTTATGCATGTATATATTAAGGTATGTATTAGCAATGCCCTCCTCCTTGTTTAAGTTGCAAAATGACTTTTGGGGGGAAAAGCCTTACAAACCCTACTTACAAATCTGAATTTATTAAATTATACGGATAATGAAGATTCAATAGCTAGTCTAATTAGGTAGTTTTACATATTGCTTAAACAGAATTTAATACAAATGAGGAGGAGAGGCTTCCCCTTGCCTCCTCACCTGATTTTTTTAAGTGACTTTGTCTGCCAAACCATAGCAAGTATAGCAAGCAGTTCACTGGAGGTTTATACACCCTCTATAAATGTACACTCTTAGCTCCACCTTTTTGCTTGCAGACTTCCTGAAAACCCAGCTGTACCACTATAATGCTAATTTAAGAAGCTTCTGCCTCCAACTTTCAACATAGCCTTAAAAAAGCAATTAGATCAGTGAGTTTATTGTTTATATGCAGAAGGAACACCTCAAATGAAGGGCATGTCATTAATGTTAGTTTCCAGCAGAGGCTGTTGTAAGTAGAGGCACACAGACCACATTTTAATTTGTCTCTATACACATTTCTGCTAAAGGTTGCTTAACTCTGTTTCCCAACACAGCAGTGACTTGCTCCTTCCATGACAAAATGTTGGGAAACTGTATTTTGACTTGCTTTAAAACAGATTCATTGAAGTTACAATCGAGAGGAAGCCTACTTACTGGTGTAACATCAAAATGCAAGCTGTTGTATGAAAGAACAAAGGAAAGAAAGACAGACAGAAAGTATATGTTCACCAGAAGTTCTGGACTATTATTTTGAAAGCAAGAAAACTCAGTTTATTAGTATGTAATACAGTTTACTCATTATATAAAGGGCAATACCAAAGGAAATGAGAGAAGTCATCCTCCAAGGCTATTTTATTGATTTGCTTATACAGATGAGAGGTGTTTTGTGTTTTCTTTCATTAAATTTGTAAAGGTACAAACAAAACAGCAGCTAATCTAATTGCTGGAGGATCAGTAGCTAGTTTGCAATTCTGCTTTTCCAGTCATATCCAGGTAACATCTGCATCTATAGAAGAGTCTGGCAATTTCATTTGTGGAAGAGTTCTTCTCGTCCTGATCCTTACAAACATAATCAAGGACAGCGTCCCACCAAGAAAATAAAAGATGTTTTGCCCAAACCAGATTTACATCAAAACTGAAAACTACCAGGCAACAGCCAACTAGGTAATGGAGAGGACTTGCAAGGGCTCAAAGACGACTAGCTGTTGCTGGGTTTATTGCCAACTACATTCTGACTGTCCACGTAAACCTGAAAATACAGCCACATCTTCTTTACTTGTTAACATAACTAGAATCAGTGCTGGAAACTACTGAAGAGCCCATCTTGTTATTCCCCCAGGCATGAGGTAGGGATAAACAGCATTTCCGTTCTGACAGATGTCCAAATTGTTCTTGGAGACCATCAGGGACAAGGGTTCCTTCCACTACCTTCCCAAAGCAGTCTATTCCAAAGCTTTGCTATTCTTAGCATTGAATTTTTCCTTCCCCCAGAAGTAATCCAGTCTTTACTCCTACTATTTAAAGACAACTATTTTTTGTTTTAGCCTCCAGGTCTTAATCTTCTTCCTCTCTGTATTACCCTAACGTACATGAAAACCTTTTATCTCCTTTTAGTCTCAAGTTAAACATCTCAAACATCTCAATTTGTTCAATTCTTATCTGTCATATTCTTCAGGTATCTGATCCGCTAATGACAGAGCTCAGAAGACAGAAAAACTTTCTTAAAGTACAGTGCCCAAAACTGAACTAAATCCTACCAGCACTGAATTCAGCAGAAGGGTTATTCCAAGCATTTACCCCTATGGATACATCGCAGCAGAGTGTCTGTCCTTTTCTGCAACAGCAGAACATTGTTAATCACAAATTGAGCACAAATCAATAACAGGCACATCCAAACTCTTGCAGGACTTGAAAAGTATGCTTTGAGCAGACGTTTAAGCAAGTTTTAAAAAAGCACTAAATACAGAGCAGGAAGAGAGGCTCTAAATGAGAGGTACCAGAAGATAGATGCAAGCAGGAAAACCAGTCAGCTTTGCAATTTACATAAAATAAAGTGAAAATAACAAGATAACCAATAAACCACACAGGATCCAGAAGCCTCTAGGATATAGTGCTTAAGCCTGATATAGAGAGGATAAAAATCCAAAATTACTTTTTCCTCTCCCTTAATTAAAAACATTCCCGTAATGGTGCTGTTAACAGAGAAGTAAGAACAGAAACTATGATTTGTAACATTTGCAACAAAACTTCACTTTGAGCAAGAGAACCTTACACAGCAGCAACGTGTAAAGGTTTCCTGAATGAAAGTTAACAATATAAAACTACAGCTAAACACGCGACAAAGTTAAACACTCTTCTATATAATGAAATATGGAACTTACAGATTAAAACCCTCCAATTTGTGGTTTATCTTAAAAGCATATGCATGTGCCATATACATATTATCAACCTCCTTTTGTTCTTACTTATTTAATAAAATGCACTTGCACTATATTTTGTGAATGCAAATGTAGTTCTGCAGTTTCACAGTTCAAGGACCGTGAAAGGTTAACAAGTACACTGACAAATGTGAATTAATTTAGATGGCCATCTCAAGATTCATTCCAAGTAGTAAGACTGCACCTCAAACGAACAGCCTTGATCCAACATCATGGTTGCTCCTTTTCCTCTAAGGTATAAGCATTTCAAACTCCTGTTAGAGAAAGCACTGCAGAACTACCTTGTGTCTACTTATCAGTGGACCAAACCCGAGCAAAGCGCAGCCCTTAAAGGGAATAAGCAATAGCATAACAATTAAACTAGCTTTGCCAACATCAGAAGGAAAAAAAAAAAACCCACAGGAGGCGGCAGAAGTAAAATCCTTGTCTCCCGATTTCCAATACTGTGATTAGATCAGTGTTTCCTATCTTTTTCCACTGACAGCGAGCAAGAACAGTGCTACTGGGCATCAGAGTTGTTAGCAGGCACTAGCAGAACTACAAGACTACCTAAATGAAGTTCCAGAACTAGTTGAGGATGAAGAGAGGGAGATAAGGGCAAATGCGAAAAATCAAGGAAGTACCAAGTTTAATTCTTTACAAAGAGTAAGCTTAAGCAACTGAACTATTAAGGTAGGTTATACCTGTTGCTTTTGTATGCACCTACCTAGACTGTGAAATCAGTTACGGAGAAGTACCCCTGCCTTTAAACAGTTTCTACTACAGAACAGAATGAGTAAAGTACAGTGAACAGGATGAACAGGAGGAATCACAACCTGAGGTCTAAGACAACATGAAAAGAACTGCAAAAGCGTTCAGGCACCACGGAAAGAAATTTCTGCCTCAAGAAAGCATTTTAGAAATAGCAGAAATAAGAGCTGAAAAACAGTTTGGTTAATTAACCAACAATAAATATAAGGAGCAGTACTCTCTTCAACACTAGTTTCACTATTCTATGTACTAATCTTATGTCTGAAAAGGTGGGCAATACAAATTCCAATGTTCTAAACCAGAACACAGACAGTTTTTCCTCCAAGAACACAAAGATGATGACTGCTTAGTGCCAAAGAGGAAATGAAGATACCTCAGGAAATGAAGATACCTAAGTAAAAATAAAAGAATGGCAGTAGATGTTATGCTTTTATACTTCCCTTCATAGAAGAGGAATAAAAAGAAAGTTTGCCTAAAATTAGAATGAGGAAATGTTCTTTTAAGATTACAGACTTTCTGAAACTCACTGTTGTAAGGTATTGAGGACAAACTTGCATCAGCATTCAGTATTCATGCTGATCGTAAAAACATTCACAAGTGACAGGATAAAATAGCTATGGACATAAATCCCTGCTGCTGGATATAACTCAGACATTAGAATTTATAAGAAGTCTCTTATTAGTACCTTCAGTACCTTACTAATTTATTAGCAGTAATTTTGAACCTCTTTATTTCCTAGAGATGCTTCAATAAAGTGTCAAGTGTAGATGAACCAGAGGTCTTAAGGGCTATGGTAAATCCCACAGCATATTTCAGTCAACACTCTTTGCAGCATCAGAAAAAGACTGGGAAGACAGCTAGGTCCTTGATTGAAGAGGTGTATTCCGAACCACAAAAATCTATCACTCTGCTCATTTGTAGCTTCTGCTAAATTAGACATTTGCTACCCCTTTGCAACCCAATTACTTACTATTCCAGCAACAAGAAAATGGGAAAGAACAGCAGCTCCTTCTTCCTATCCCGAAAAATCTGCTGCTACTTCAAAATCTTCCAAGGAACTGTAATGGGACTAAAGGAAAAATGATCTCTGCCTTCCAAAGATATTTAACAGCCTGACGTGGTCTGCTCCCTCTCCCCTCCCCCAAAAGAATAAAACAAAAGCAGGAATTACACATTTTTGCGTGTGGGTAAACAAGAAAAAAAAAAAAAAAGAAATCAAGCATGGCAGCAGGAAGCAGGAGTAGCTAGCGGTCAGTGGAGCCCTCTGACCTCTTTCTTACAAACAGCAAGAACGGCTCCAGATGTATCACACAAACCACTACAATCTCTGAGAAGGCAGTAAGAAGGGCCTCCCTAAGTGCTTCCGAGTTTACTGTCACATCAGCTTTACACCCAGAATGCCAGCAGTGGGGAAGAACATGTAATCTCCCATTACTGCCTCCAGGACAACCGACACACACCTTCTGGTAATACTTTTTTTTTTTTTTTTTTTTAATCAAAAGTAAAGGAAGCAAATTAGACCATGGTCTCAAACTGAGTTAAATTATGGTTTCATGGGCAGGGAAAGGGTCAAGATTAGTCTCAAGGATTACACTTTAAACTGACCCGCATTAAACCATGTGAAGCTGGAACCCTGCAGCAAAACTAAACTGACTAGAGTGCTTGTCAGTCCCTCTTCCCAGCCAAAAATAAAGGAGAAATACTTCGGTGCAGTGGGAAGCTACCTAATTTATATAAACTTTTCTAAATGCCCTTTCACTGTTGAACATGATTAAAAAAAGGGGTAGAGGAACAGGCAAAGCAATGCAGTAACAATGGAAAAAGTGAGGTGGGGGAGTGGAGAGGGACAGAAAAGGCCAGATATGGAGAGTTACAGAAAAAAGTAGACTTGAAGTCAATGGGGACAAAGGACTTCCAGTACAGAAGGTTCACCAGTATCCACTATGGACTGCTGCAGATGTGAAGAAAATTCAGATGTCCTCAAACTTAATACCGATGTGAGAGAATAATCAGATGTTCTATAACACAGCCTAAGGCTTTCAGTTTCTGTTCTTCATCTATTTTCATTCTCATTTTTATTTGACAAAAATTGCTTTCAAACCTTGTAAATCAGATTTCAGAAACTATTCTCTAAATTCTTCTTAATCTAGGAAATGTTGACAGCACTAGTGATCACCACCTGCAAGCTTCAAGTACTGTCAGAGCCAGAGAGCATCCAGTTTCCATGGCTCTCCTCCCACCTCTGATTATACTTGTGGCAAGTCTCCTGGTGGAGTTTCCTTATTCCCTCTTTGAAGGGAGACACTTCTGCCCCCCTTTTGTCTTTCCAGAGACTATTTCTTCTATATAGATGATTCCCAGTGCCACCTCTCTCCATCCAACAACATATCCTCAGACATAGCCTTCAGAGTGTCCCCCTGCCACTTGCAGTATAGTTCATAGAGCTTCCAGCACAAAGCATCCAGATTATCACGATGGTCTCTTTTAGGTCTGCTTTAATAAAAACGGAAGAAGTCAAATGAAGGGTGATGGTAGTATTGGGGGGGGGGGGGTCGTTAAAAGTCACAGAGCCATTTTCTATTCATGAAGACCTATCACTCGAAAGTCACTGGTCTTAAGATTTACACCTCAGTGTCAGGAATAGTAAATGCTGAGCAAACAGCCAAACTCCCACCTTAGGGAGCCTACACGAAAAAAATGAAGAAAACCTTACAAAGGAGAGGAAGAGGAAAACAAATGCTTAAGCCAACAACATAAAAACGCAGGTTCTTCTTTAAGTTGCTCAATTCCTAAATAACCACTTTCTTCAATAGTTCATCTGATTAGCCATCAACTGCTGCCTGAAAACAGAGAACATGACATAAAAAAATAAAAGCTTTTAGAAAGATCTATTTGATCATCCTCCACAAAAGGTCTTCCTTTCCTACATTAAAAGGCTACTTAAAAAACAGACATACATCATCAAGTCTTCAATTCATTTTCCCATTTACCTCTGTTCTGTCACCTTCATTTGTTTCTAATACACACAAGAAACCACGTTCTCTGAACACTGTGGTACAACATACCAGACTTCAGAGGTTCCTAGATATCAATCATACATGAATCGAGAGACTCACTTGAAACTGCTAACAGTTTATACAATGTAAATTTGCATTAATTTGAACTAACTTTTTTTTTCCAGACACTTTAAAAGATAATAGAAAAAAAAACAAACAGCTTTTAAAAAAATAACCATCCTGTAGAAATTACCATTCAGGAAGACAAGAATTACCATTGCTCAAACACTAAACAAACACATTCAAAATTAGAATTTTAGGTTTCTCTTAAATCATTTCTGCAATCACTCTATAGAGGAACTCAAAAGGATAACTGCAAGAAATGTTTTCTTTGTTGAGGTTTTAAAAACCTGGCCTCTAACTAAAACCTTTGCAAGAAATTAAGCCCACATGTCCATGTGTTCATTCATTCAGCAAAGGCAGCTGGAACTTTAAAATGACACTAGCAAGTAACATACTATATTATACTAGATAAGAGGCAAAATTAGAGCTAGACTGGAAATTACCATCTCATGAAAGTTAACAACAGCCACACACTTCAGAAAGCTCTGTTAATGAAAACTCAAATGAGGAATCATATGTTTTCTGGTGAGAAGTAAATAAAACCCAAGTTTTCACTACTAGCATACCAGAGTGCCAGTTGTAAGGTAGGGAAAAAAAACAATATGATTTCTAACACAAGAACATCCTTTTTAAATATCTTCTACTGATTAACTGAAATTTGTTCAGAACAGGAGAACATGGAGGCACTGTGTGCAATAATTGGTATCAAAAGTAAAGCCGCGGACTCTCAAACTAGGACAAGAAATTATGCAAGTAAGATTAAAAACATACAAGACTTCAATACACAGGTTTTACAGCAAAACAACAGCCTATTTATAGTTACCAATATTCTGGAAAACATTACTTCTTTTTAAACATCAGCACAGGGCAACTGTCAACAAAATGCTGGTGAACACATACACATACTTCTGAGAACATGCAACAAGGCTATAAACTCCAGAATACAGGGAATACTTGGGAAGAAGACTTTTCTACAGGTCTTAAGCAATATAAAAACAATTAGAGTAGCCTGCATTTTCATCATGAATGCTACATCATATTAAAGATAGCATGCCATATACACTGCAAAGACTAGTAGAGGGAGAAAATATCAATCACTTTTATGCAAATAACAACTAACTTCTTGTTTTTCAGAGATACTCAGTTTTGATGTGGTTTGTTTTTGGAGTTACCTTCTTACTGAGGAAAACAAAATAGCTTCAAACACATGTATTGGTGTATGTACATACTGAAAATAATCTGCTAAACCATCAAAAAACCACCTGATCTAGCACTTATCTAATCTCCAAAAGACACTCTTGCTTTCATCCCCTATCTTCCCCAAAAATGTTTGTTAGCTTGGTAGAATTTACAAAACCAAAGATTCCCCTATTCAAGTATTAGTCATAATGTGGTAAACCATCATATTTAAAAAAAAATTCACAACATGTAACATAGTTTGAAGCAAAACTGCATCACTACATTAACAATTATTTCAACTTCTAGATATCTAAAGTTATTTCAGCAATCACCTATTCAAAATGCAAGAGCACTATTCTAAGAATATTCGGTTTTGGGTGACATACTCTGATACCAACACTGCTAGTTGATTGCTGTATTAACTGCATATGTTCAGTGCTCTTAATAATACCCAAGACTCAATAAGGCTTAGAGCTTCTGAAAAAGTACTATGCAATCTTTTTAGGAAGGCTTAAATATACACTTCTAAAAGAATTAAGAGTCGCCCAAGAGAAATATCAACCCAAATCATGCTCTACCAAAACTGGACTTAAAACATAATAGCACAAAAAAATTAATTCTAGAACTTATTTTTAAGACACAATATTCTTCCCTTGGTCTATGCACATTCCCTTTTTGAATAGCCATTAGTTTACAGTCCTGTGAGAGAAAATATTTCCCTGCTACAAGTGCCTCCTCCCTTCCTCCCTCTTTTTTTTTTAAATGAGGACAGCACCTGCAAACTTTTTAAATCCGTTAAACTTGTTACACAGGCTCCCATCTCAAAGGCACACGTATACTTTCCTTGCCATAATGCTTACATTAAGAAACTCAAAGGCTGCCGGCCCCCATCCCGCAAATCAGTCCATGCAGGCAGAGGTGGTCCAACCCAGGCACACAATAGGATAACGGCCTGATTTCAGAGGTAACAGAAAGGGAGGTGGGTGGAGAAAGGAAGCGGTGGAATTTTGGACACGGACAACATCAGTAAGATAACAAGCTGTTCTGAGTAACTATGTAACATTTAATATTTTCTGGCCCTGATCCAACTGTGTCTTTGACCTTACTCAGGTTTAATACAATCGGAGATGATAAAGGCAGATTAGCTTTGAGGAAAGCGGGACTTTTTCTGATTAACGCAGAAAGAAGACATTGTACGGACAACAAAAGGCCCCCAAAAATCTGAATTTAAGGGACACTGCAACACCACTTTACTTTTAAGCTCACATTTGCATTAAACCCAATACTCCCATTTATTTAAATATGAATCCCCAACTCTTTCTGCTTTCAAGTGAACTTTTGGTTCAACACACTTACTACAGCAGTGCTATTATCTTAACCAAACCGCCAAAAACCAAGCTGCAGGCTGACACCGCAAGGGTCTGACACCGGTGCTAGGGCCTACGGGATCACCCTGCTTTGGGAGCATTTAAACAAGGCACGCTGCGACTCGGCTACAACAGGAGCAGCGCAGTCAGTGAAGTATTTCGCCTTTCAGCCAGAAAAAGACAGGGAAACCGAAGAGAAAGACCTCCTCCTCCTGCCAAGAAAAGATCATCCGAGTGAAGAAAGTTTGGAAAGAGAATGGATGTGGAAATCGGTGATACATACAGTATGCTTCAAAACGAGTCCCAGGGATTTGAGCAGGGAGATACTTTGTTATAGCTGCATTAGGGTACGATTCCCACTTTAATCCCAAGAGCGGGTTTACAAGGAGGGGGAAAAAAGAAACCGGGTTTCTCCCCAAACCGCAAGTGCTCCTTCATCTCCTCCAACTTCTGCTCGGCGGCACTTGCCTCCCCTTGCCCGCCACGGCTTTACCAAGCGACCCCGGCGCTGCCGCTGCTTCGCTTCGGCTCCAGCGACCGCGCTCTCCAGTGAGCACGGCAGCAAAAAAAACCCAAAAAAAGGGAAACCAAAACGCAAAAAAAAAAAAAAAGAAAAAAGAAAAAACCTCAACCACTTCCCCTGCGCTTCCACCCCGGCTCGAAGAGGCAACCGCAGATTTACCAGCACGGCTGCGGGGGGGGGGGGGGAGCGCGGCGGCGGCACCGGGCTGCCGGGGGCCCCCCGCTCCCTTCCGCGGCCCTTTGTTTACTTTGCGGAGCGTCCCGCGCTGCCGCGGAGCCGCCCGCGCCGCGCCCCGCCCGCCGGCACCGCCGCAGCCTCCCCCGGGCCGGGCCGGGCCGAGCCCCGCGCTGCTCCCGCGGGGCAGCGCTGCGCCAGTCCCGTCCCCCCCCCGCCCCTTCCCACCGCGCAGCCAGCTCTGCCCTCGCCCCCCGCCACACGCCCGACGCGGCCGCTTCCACGAGCCGCCGTGGGGGGGGGGGGGGGGGGGGGGGGGGGGCCGAAGCCGCTGCCCCCCCCGCCTCCGTTATGTAAGTTAGGGCCGTTAGGACCGTTAGAACGGCTGCGCCTCGCCCCCCCCCCCTTTCCGCCCCCTCCTCCTCCCCGCACGCAGCCCCCGCCGCCAGCACTCACCGGGCTGCGGGGAAGCCGCCTCCGCGCGGCTGGCCCTGGCGGGCGGAGGCGGGGACGGCGGGCGGTGGCGCGGGGTGGCGGAGTGGTGCCGCCGGTGCCGGCTGCCGCCCCGCTCTGCGCGGCTCTGCGCGGCTCTGCTCGGCGCGGCGCTGCGGGCGGGCGGCTGCCTGCCCGCCTGCCCCGGCCACTCCAGGCCGCTCCCCCGCCCTCCCGGCGCGCTGCACCATGGGATGCGCGGCTGCCCTCTCCCTCCCCGCCCGCCCCGCTCCCCACACTAACATGGCTGCGAGGGATCGGGGGGAGGAAGAGGAGGGGGGGGGTCAGGCTGCCGCCCCCAAACCGCGGGGGCGGGCGGGGGGGAGCCGCCCGCGGCGCGTGCGCAGGCGCGGCGCGCGCGGGCCTCGGGGGCGGCGGCCGTTGCCCCCCGGCGCTGCCGCGGGTGCTGCGAGGGGCGGCGCGGGCGGGCGCCCCCCGGTCGTGTGAGGGGCGGCGCGGGCGGGCGCCCCCTTCCCCGTCTCGCCGCCGACCTCGCGGGGGGGAAAAGGGGGTTTAACCCCTCGTCCTCCCCCCCCCCAGAGCCCCTCCGCGCACCTCAGGCCTCGCTGGAGCATCAGCTGCTCCGAGGCGGGGGGACGGCCCCAGACAAACTTGCTCCGCGGCCTTTTCGGGGCCCTCCGGCCTCTCCTCAGTCCCGCAGGGGCTCGAGGCAGCACAATTGTGCTCTTGTTTCAAGACGGCGATATCCTCTTTCAAGGAAATACTTACGTATTAAGTTATAGAGCGGCGCGCTGTTTGCGGGCTTGTCCATCGCTGGGCGCGTTTGCCCTCACGGGTACCGCAGCGAAGTGTGGAAATAATCCACCCTTTTCCCAGAGAAGCGCTCTGGGGGGAAAAAAAGACGCAAAGGGCTGGATCTAAAATTACACGCCAGTTAACTTGGATAGCCTCAATCCAAAATGGTCATTTTAACACTCACAATTAGCTGGTCGCTTGGCTTGGAGAGCGGTTGAACTAGGTTCTCCCCGTGCTGCGCGCCCCAAGCAGACCTCCCTCTCCCACCACGTGGATGTCCGTCGGGTCAGCTCTGACCACGACACACGTGCTTTGAGCACCACGTAAAAGTCCTAGGATCGATCTGTTAAACCAGTGCGATATTGCCATCCATCTTCTACAGAAGAGCTGGGCGAGTAGGATGAGCGAAAGAAACGGGAGCCTCGGTGACTTCCTCCGCCCAGGAGATTCACCCCAAATTTGTCAGTCTTTTAGGAGAGCGCGGTAGGCTTGACCAGGTCGCAAGTGCAGTCAACCCTTTCAGTCAAAGTTGGGCTGCAGCAATGAAGGAAGGCAAGGAGGAAGGGAGAATGATTTGGGTTGTTTTATGATTTCTTGGAGCACCGTTGATGCTCTTGCCAGAAAAGGTAGAAATGGGCTAATGGAAATTACCGATGGCGGAAAGTTGGGAGACATCAGTAAAGAAGAAGATCACAGTAACGCGCGGGACAAATTGAGTGCTCTTGAGGGCCAGCATAGTAAAAATGGAAGGAAATGCATGAGGAAAAGTGGTATCAAAAGGCATGATTGTTTTCTGAATAGTATACTGGGAAGTGAAGGGGAGGTGTAAATACTAGAAAGGGAAAATGGACGTTCATAAATTTTTATGATGCAGTTGCCAGCAATAGCGGGCAATTGCACTAAATGACCTTTCCAAGCATTTGGTCCCAGTTATTAATTGTTTCTCCTTTGTCTCAGCCTTGGTGCAAAGATGTCCAAGTGCTCCAGCCTCAGAGCAGACCTGTGAAGAAGATACTGTTATCCCCATCTTCTACGCTGCAAAGCTGAGGCAGTATTTGAGTTGCCAAATTCACACATCAATCACTGGATGAACAGGCCTAAAAGCAAATAGTTCATGTCTCCAGGGCTATATTGTAAGTGTACAAGAAAATACCTACTTTCTGTCATGCATAATAAAACCTACAGTGCTTATTTACAGGTTTCTTAGATATTCTTTTTTAGACAGCTTTTCAATTATCTTTGCTTTAATAAATGACGACAATTCCCGAGTATAACTTTATCCTCTGCAGATTCTCTGCAAAGCATCAGTGCAACAGTTCTCTCCATTTTACAGATGGGAAAACCATTAGGAGATATATGAGAGTCTGATTCTCATATTTCTGCTCAATCTTTTAATAGTTTATTTTTTCACATGGAAAAGAACTATGCTTTTTGAAGTCTTTGGGAGCTTTCCCATTGCTTTTAATGGGATGAAGGCAAGCCCAAAATAATACATCAAATTGTTGGTTTCTACCAATTCCTGAAAAGTCTTTGTTTCGAGTTCTAGCGAATAATTTTTTTTTGGTTTGTTGTTGCTTTTTTTCATCAGCAAAATGCTTATCAAAACAGACGCCTGCAGCAACATGCCAATTTTGACAAGACCCTCACGGGGAAATGTTTCTCAAGTTACCGAACACAGTTTTTAGTCAAATGTAGACTGAGTGCCATAAAAGCTAGATGATTCAAGCTCTCAGCGGGAAGAGGGGAGCAGTGTTGGTGTTCAGGTTCAATGAGAAGTTACATAGTCTCGCAAAAGTTTCAGCAGAAATTCATGGGACAGGAGTGCAGGGATAGTCATGGCTTCTGCGTGGACTATGAGGTATACAGATTCAAATCCCTGCTCTGTCTGTAGATGCAGCTTTTTCCCCTTTAACTTTAGGGTCTGAGCCAAACTAATCGCCTGGGAGAAGGACAGACCCTTGTAGAAAATCATTCATCCTACCTATTGGGCATACAATGAATTGCCCTCTGGTTATACCTATTTTTCTCAATTGACTGCAGGAGAGCCTGGGTAATTAGCTTAAATCTTAACATAGCTAACCTTTTATGAGATGTGACTTGTACCTTGGTCTTTTAAGATTCCTGTTTTCTTCCAATTTTTGAAAACTCGTGCAGAAAAGCAAAATAATTTCTCTCCCAGCTCTGACTACGCAGAGGTTGTAGATAGGTGGAAAAGAGATTATCCCCTATAATTCATTACTGAAAAATTAATATTGAAGTAAGACATTCAGTTTAATACTAATCTTATTGTTTGTCCAGTCCATGACATTATCTCATTTAATTTACAGTGGTTATTAAACCCGTGAAGCATTGTGTTGCATTGGTATAAACAAAAAAGTAGGAAACTTCATTATACTGAAGCATGTATTATCTTTTCTTTTATTAAATGATGGAGCTGGGGGTAATAGCTTTAAAAAGATCCAATTCTTTCTGGTGTTTTGGAGCACAGCTGCAATCAGGCATCCTCAGCTTTTCTGCAGGATGGTAAATATTCATTAACACAACCATAGTGATCAGGCTTACGAGAGGCAGGTAGCTCTGAACCGCAGGGCTGTTTCAAGCTGTGACAATGAAATGCAGGGGGATTTAGGGAAAAAAGGAGAAAATGGCAAGATGTGAAATATTTCACAAAACACACAGTAAAATTCTTCATCATAAGAGAACAAAAAGTATTTTTTTAATCATTTAAATCAATCCCAGATGAAGAAGCCTTCTTCCATAAGTGAAGGAAAGGGGGAGATGTGACAACTGCAAATATGGGAAGACTACATAGTACTCTGACATTGGTGAATAAAAAGCAAAAATAGTAGGTACCTATTTTATAACGTAGATATAAATAAAATGACAGTGCCCACCTTATCAGAGTTACAATCTACTGCAGACAAGGTGATGCATGTTTTTCTCATGTGCAGTCTTTTTTTAGTAGGGTCAGTGGCATGGCTTAGCTTGAAGGATCAAGTCCTACATTTAACAGTGAATAATGTCACACAGATGGAGGATGGCAGTTACACGAATTAGGGGTACAGTGGCCTAATGGTTAGAAGGTATATACTCTTAACAGTGAAAGGCAGCAAAATGTGTAATGTTAATACAGTCATCTCTAGCTTTTCTTTGGGTTAAAAAAAATGCCAAAACATCTCTGGGCAGTGTCTAGAGTAGAAGCTGAATGGAAAGTCACCAGTGGAACTTTTTGTGATTTATTAAAAAAGAAAAAAAAACACACAAGAAAACTCTTAGGAAAAGCTCCAAGGAAAATCGGCAAAATTACACAGGATCAGGGAGGAAATTTCAGGTAGAAAATGTGATGTGGAAAAAACTAATTAGTGGCTGTGGGACCCACTTGATGAGTTGTTGTTATTAACTAGAACCTCCAAAGCAAATGTTAATGCCTTAATTAGAAGCATGGCAATAATCTCCTAGATTTCCCAATGGGAAAAACAAAAACAAGACAATTTTTTTCTGGATATAACTGGCTAAAAAGAAACATGGCAGCACGGGAACCCCTGCTACTCTTTCTTCATGGAGATAAGCCACTTCATTTTATGATGTGTGTTTGCAACGTTGCTACTCTCATGGTAAATTTTACTGTCTTATCTGGCCTTTCATGTTGATGAAAGTGGTAATAAGGGATCAAGAAGTTTATTTATCTTCCTAGGAAATCAAGCAAAATCTCTGTCTCTTCTTAGCTTTCCAGACAGAAAGGACAAGTCGCATGCTGGCTTACTAGACAGGTTACGAATAAGAAATGGAAATCAATAGAAAAGAGGAAAGATTCATTCTCTGTCCTTTCAGTACAAAAGCACAAGAGAATCAGGAGACTCTCAGACCAAGTCCAAATATGATGGCATGGGAAGTAATTTCATTATCCCTCCTAAAGGGCTGTACTTGCCAGCAGAGATTATGTAGGCTAAGATTGTTTTCTTCTCTTTTTGTTTTGCCTTCCCTGATAAAAATCAACCTTGTTTTTATTTTTTTATTCTTCTGCCAGAACCTCAGAGAAACAGGTAGCTTGCTACGTACCTTAAGCACATCAAGCCATATGTTTCAAAATTGCATTCTGTTGAGACCAAGTGACATGAAGAGATGAAGTTCCTAGGGACATTTAGAAACCCTTGGCTTCTTCACCTTGGCTTCTGCATTCTCCTACCATTTTGATGCCTTTAACTCTGTTGCGCACTTTCCTCAGAAGGGCTCAAGAGAGATGGAGGGGATTCAGGAGCAGGTGCCACCAGCTGCTCTTCGGCTGGGCTTGCTTGGGGAGAGCCAGGGCTGGAGCGCTAAGGTTTACTGCCCTGTAGGGCATTCAGTGGTTTTCCCGGTGAGGACATAGCCTTTTGCCTCTTCCACTTCTGAGCTAACCCACAATACTCACATTTACAGTCAGTCAAACTGGAAATGAAAAAGCTCCACAGATTCTCTACATCTTTTTTTTTTTGTTTCGTCCGCTTGCAGCTCTCGTTCTTTGTTGTTAATCAGATCAAGTCACAGAAACTGTGACAGTGGTGTCACCACTCTGTTCTCTGTCAAATCCCTCCCCAAATCCCTTCAGTTGCTTTGGTAAGCTTAGACTTTTCCTGTAGAGCCCCCTTGATGTGTAAAATGTATGCTGTGTTTTGATCAAAGGAGTTCTTGTACTTAATGCAAATTTCAACACACTTATAGCAGTCAGATGTGAATGTATAGATCTAATATTCCTGATCTCCGCAGAGTGACGCCGGGCCCATGGGACATCAGTCCAACTAGCAAGGAGGGCAGGGATGGTTGTTGAGGAGTATTTGCACTTGTTTATTTTATTTTAGACTGTTAAGCATTATTTATTTATGTTAAAGATGATTAACTAACGTTTTGGACACCTATATTCTATTCTGCTTACTATTATTCCTTTTCTTTTTTCTTTTCTTTTCTTCTCTTCACTTCACTTCTCTTTTCTTTTCTGTTCTATTCTATTCTATTCTACAATGACCACATCTGAGAAAACTTGTCCCTTTTTCTTTTTAATTATTTTCATCCTCTGAGCAAATGACAAAAAGTCTCATTGCTGCCATCCTTTCTTCCACCTTAAATGACATTTTAGGCATCTGAGAATAATTTTTCTTTAAGTCTGTTTTCAAATACATACATTAAGTAGGATGGGGTATTGATGGTCATTGCTGACCAGTCTCATATTCAACGAATGATCCTAAAGACACGTGAATTTTGACTCTTTTAGTGCTTCCTTTATTTTCCAGTCTCTGTTTATTCAACTAAAGTATCTGCATATTTGTTATCGATCTAATTTTTCATTCATGGTGGAATTTGAGACAAAGGTGAGACAAAGTGACCAGTCACCTTGAAACGTATCCCAGAATCATGAAGACTTTGCAGTGTTATTTTGACTTGAGTTTTAGGAGTGGGATACAGGACCAGTAATTGTACCATATACCTTTCCTGGGATTACAGGGTTCTCCACAGCTTCCTTAAGCTGTGGCCCTGGAAATTTTCTCTGCATCCCAGCGAAAGAGCAGGATATAGGGGCTCTGATTGCTCTGTTGGATCATGCGTCCTTGGTTTTGATAGCTTGCGCCGCACTGTGTGACGTGGTAGAGGCGACCTGTTCTATCACCCGCTTCTGGCGTGGGGTGAATCTTCCCATCACATATCCCGCTTCAGGGGCAATCCCTTGCATTACATTTTTCCTTTTGTTAAAAGAGAGTTACTTTAAGTTAGTCAAAATATTGGTGACCTGTATGAATTCGTTTTATGAGATGGCTGCACAGGGAGTCCCCGCTGTCTACATGAAGTCATTACTTGAGAACCAGTGAATGAGTGAACTCACAAGTTTAAGCCAGGCTGGAGGAGCACATCTAGGCAGAGGCTTCTGTCATTTCTATAGTATGTTCGTCCTATGCTGCTTTGAAAGCTGGAATAAAAGAGGACTGTCATTTTCTTGAGTTCAGATCCTTGCTCGTCATTTGCCTAATTACAAATTGATAATTTATTAGCATCTAGGATTCTGAAGGGAAAGGATACTGCTCTTAGGGGAAGTTTTTGAAGACAGCCTTGCAACGGATGAAATATGGAGCTAATTATCATAGGAGATACGTTTAGAAGACAGTGAGGCAGTGGAAAATATTTTCTTTACAGGATTGTCCAGCCCATGAACATCCTATTAATTGTCCCTTCAGTATGTTGACTGACATTCATTGGCACGTATGCATCTGCAGCATACAAGGAGAGAGATTTTCTATATTTTTTTGGCATAAGGCCCAATCTTTCCCGCTATGTTACTTACATGCTTAGTTCTACCTGCTGGTTTTCTCGGTACAGGCACAACAACTTTTTTGGAGGTGCTCTGGGAAATGCCTAATGTCTGAACACCCCAATACCATGCTGACTTTATTTGCTTCATAGGAAAATTGCACCAGAAAAGGAAGGGAGAAGACCCGTGGTGTATCTTAGATCAATGCATTTTGTTTTGGAGGACTAAATGAGTTGATTATGGCACACCTAGGAGTGAGTTCATATTTTACAATAACCTCTGAAGAATAGACCACATTCTTTAACAGTTATTTTCTTATATATCCCAATGTTGTCTGCTGTTTCAGTTTGACATAGCAAGCATCGAATAACACCAGTATTTCTCTTTGGTTGCTTTCCTGTGAAAAAAAATGCTATAACAGAACAATTGCAGCCAAAATTTCAGTTTGCACAAAGATTCTTGCTCTTTGTAGGAACCTACCATTCTTGCTGCAAAGTCACTGTTATAGAAAAGTAAATTGACAGCAGCTGAAACATCTACCACATAGCTTATAATAGGAATTCCTCCTTGAAAATGTTATCCTGTCCAAAAAAGAAAACATTAAAATAGTCTTCATTTTTATTGAACTTATTAAAAAAGTATGACTATCTATTTTTGTTACAGAATTATGGAATTGAATAAAGGCTGCTTCAGAAACGGCAAGAGGGAAGAATACCAAATTATGGCTTCCTCTTTCAAAAATAGTCAAGCATTTCTTTCTCATGGATTGCTGCCTCTCTGGAAAGTTATTTGGCTCATTTGGTATGCAGGTAGGGGAACAGCCTTGTAAATCAGCTGTGAATTATTTCTTTTTATTTATTTAGAAGCATATAATTTTTGCACATCACAATATAACTTTGTAAGTGTACTACTTACTGGCATAATAGATATACAGGATATTTAACTGTCAAAGAGTTTACAACTTAGAAGAAGCAGTGCAATGGTAGGTCTTTTTTCTGCTGTGAATTTCATGTGAGATTTAATGTCATTTATTGTTTTAATGCTCTCAGTTCCAGTCTGTAAAATTGGTGTAGTAATTGCATAGCTATGAATAATATTGGGAGTTACAAACAGGAGGTGTTCAGAAAACAGATTGAAGCTGCACAAATATTTAAGACAGCGTATATGATCTTGGGGTTTTTCTCTTTCTTCCTATAGTCCTTGTTTTCCCAGCCCCCTTATCTGCATCTTAGAAAAAAATCTTTACTATTTCAGTGGAAGACTTGAGTTGTGCTTAATGGAGGAGCTAATATTTCATTTTTGCTTTATTGGGATGCTACTAATTAGGTCCTGCATCAGACTTTTGTACTTATTTGCTTGTGTCACAGTAGTAACAAACCAAGCTGCCTTGTTTCTTTACAAAACAGGTGCAATTTGTGTACAGATTTTTCCAAACTCCTGTTAGTTACCCCAAAGCTGTCTTTTATTCTGATTTCAAAACAGGTTAATGTGACCAAAATGTAGTAAAAATAGCAGGTGACTAGCATTAAGACATTTGAGAGATTTCATACTTAAAAACCAAATTTTTGTCTTCAGAGGTACAAAATTGTTCCTCTTCCCTGTAACGAGAGGAGCCCTGCAATTTGTCTGAAAACAGGGACTGACAGGTGTTGATGTCAAGAATAAAAATAAACTCTGTTGCTTCCTACCAGGTGCCAAGAAAAATCTTAATATTTGCAGAGAATATTGTTTTCCTTAAGTTCAAATTGACCATCGTATATAAATATCCTGGGAAACATACAATTTGTTTTGGGAATATTTAAATATTTTGTCATTATTATGGGTTAGAAAGAAAAATAAAAGCTCCTCGAGCGTATCAAGGTATTACAGTGATTAGCTGAGAAACTCAGAAGCAGCTGCAGAGCCACCAGTTGAAATGGGGGTAGGCAAACAAAGAGCCATATGCTGCTGCAGCGTTTCTCCCAGAGATTAGCATCTGGGTTACTTGGCACGTAAGCCCGTCCCAACCTTTCGATAGCACGAGACCACTTTTAGCCTTTAGTTTTATATGATTATCTGTACCCTTTAAAGAGCACCAGTCTCGGTTAATCATTATAATGTTTCAGAAGTGAGAATTCCAGAATAATTAGGAGCTTTGGAGTATTTTTAAAAGCGATTGTCTTTGTAAAAGGAGCAGATTATACCAGTTGGTATATACATGTTCTGCACGTACGTGTTTGTGTGTGCACATATAATATTCACACTGCAATAATGTGCTTATACATCTGTGCATGTGGTTGTAATTTTATTCCATGTTACTGGAAGAGGAAAAATGCATGTGGTAAATGTAATGAGTAGATTTAACTAGTGCTGAAAGCAGGATTCCACTTTACTAAAATTACTTCTAAATCAGAGCAATACTACATTTTAGAGAAGCTTGGAATTTAAAATATTTTTAGATTGCTGTTTAAACGCTACTTAATAGATTTCTAAAGATTTCTGCATTAGCTTTTGGATAACACGAGAAAGAAATCCTTCATTTAGGTATTGACTTTCTCAGAGGAGGGCTTAGGAGGCTGTAGGCTTCACCATCAGCGCCGGGCAGAGCAGCACACGTGGTCACCACATGCTGGGGAGGTGTTTGCATGGCTCTGTGCCTTTCACCTCTCCCTCCGGCCTGCTTCGGAGCAAACAGGTCCATCGCTCTGCAGGATGCAGCCCTTCCAAAACGCCTTCCCGAAACATCAGGTGGAACTAGTGTGACTGAAGTGTCTATAATGGAGGTGTCTTTGCCTGACAAGTCACCCCGGGTGCCTCTTACAGTCATTAGAGGGAGTCAATAGAGAAGAGGAGAATGCCCCTCATCTCATCCTGAACTGGACGTCTATGTTCGGTCACATGAATCGCACCCTAAACTCACTGATGAGATCTCTGCTGACCATACTGGTGCTTAGAGCATCACCAAAGATGTTAACAATTTAGGGGCTAAAGTAGGGGAAATTAATACCAGCCGTATTGTGTGATCCAGCCCGATAACCATGGTCAGAGCCACGGTCGGAGGCATCCTAAAGCACAGGACTACACTCCATCAGATTGAAAGGCAGTAAATATGTTATCACACCTCCTATATCTGTGCTGTAGAGCTGATCTGCCAGAGCGATGTGTCAGATTGCTGCACATGCAGAGCCAATCTGATCTCGCTGTATATTAATTGTGCTGTGCCTGGAGTCTCCTAGCTGATAAGACAACCGCAGACAGCTGCAGAAAAATTCCCACTGATTTCGGTGGCTTTTAGACCAACCCTTGAGTCACTGCAGAATGCCTATATATACTGTAGTGAATGATTATAATCCAAAAGTTACAGATGGAGAGATAACTTGCCGAAAGTCCCTTCAGAGTTCCCAGCTCCCCACTCCATTTTCAATTCACCAGACTGTGCACAAACTTACTTAGCAATCTTATATGTCTGAGAAGAGAAAAAATAGATTTTTAAAATTAATTCTGAATGTTTCTGTTTTGTTAAAGACAAGTTGCAGCTCACTTTTTTAACCATACTGCAGTACAACATTCTAATGTCTTTTAAGTACACCTGGATCATGGTATAAATTAATACTCCTTTTTTTACAAAACTTTAAAATAACTTTTAATAAAATCAATTATTAATTTTACAATTATTGCTATTCTGATCTCAAATACATGTGTTCAGTCTTACCAGTTGAATTTTCTTCGTGAGTTGCAAAGTTTCAAAACAATTATTTAACTTTTTCTAAATGCATTCTATTACAAAAAAAGCTAACTTTCAGGTTTTTGTACACAGAATTACTGTCCTGCTCGAGTTTGTTTAAGATGGTACCTGAGAGCCTTTGACCACTAAAGCGTTTGATAACAGTGTGCCTGTGGCACAGTTGCATGTGGCAAATAGAAATGTTAAGTGTAGATAAAATATATAAATTTTGTGAATAGAGATTCTGGAATTTTAAGTTTATCTATGAAATCACTGCAGTGAAAAGGACATCTTTTCTCTAGGGCTGGTACATAGTTGGAGTGGTTTTTATTTATATTTAGCAGAAATTAGGAGATTGCAGCACTAGCTTTTTATGTGGGTAGATGTAGTCCCTGCATCATTTCATTCAACCTCTGCCTGAGAAGTACTCCACAGGAAACAAAAATTAAAAGAAAAAAATCAGCAGCAATAGGAGTGTTATTTTTAAGCCACTGTGCTGAACCATGTCCCTTCAATAAAAATAATACAAATACTATATTGTCCACCACAATAAATGAGAACTGTATTAGATTCCATTAGGCGTCTGTTATCTTTCTTACACTGCAGTTGTAGTGTCAACTATGTATAACCAGTGGAAAGTCACCTGTGGAATATTTGATGTCCTTAGACACAAAGTTAACAATGTTTATTTTAATGGTATTTTTAGATACACAGATCAACAATCCTTCATTATTTTGCCTTTTCATGCTAAATTAAAATATTTGTCTGTTGAATTTCAAGATACATACTTGATACATTCATTCGTGAGCTAAAATAAACTGAAGTGAACCCACAAAGGAAGAGAGCGGATTTTACCACTGTTAAACCATCCAAATATTTGCAGCTTTGCAATGATTCATCCTTTTTCCTCTCTTGTTCAGCAGTAAGTATTTTGGAAGAACAGACTGAGTAAGGAGCTAATGGTAATCATAGTCCAAAGAAGATCAAGTCCTTTTTTGGTTATTAATTTTATCTAAGTCAAATCCTCTGTTGCCATTACGTGGCCACAGAAGTGAGCAGAACTATCCGTATTCATACTGCCGGGGAGCAAGACCTTCATTGTACATTTTTAGTCAGATTTATCATTTATTTTAAAATAGATTTTATTATTTAATATTTATTATTATTTCTATTAAATGAAAGAGTCAGGCCTGGAGGTCTCTACTGAAAAAAGTGCAGAAACACATAGATTAGGACCATCTTGCAAATTTTGGGCATCAGAGAGGAAGCTCCCGAGTCATCGGTGCGGCACCCTGCTATCACCCACAGCCTTGTGGCCTGAGCCTGTTCCTGAATTGGTCATATTTCACCACAAAACAGTTAACTTCCCAGTCCTATTCAGGGACGTACAGCAAACCGGCCACAAGCGAGAAGCCTTCTCCACCCTACGTGTGGCAAGGCGTTAGTTGTGTTTATCCGTCTCCCAGGGTTGCCCCTCGGGTTAAATAGTTCTTTGCTTTCCCTTCTTTTCTCCTGTCCTGTATCTACAGGCAGCAGCCAGTTCCCCTCTCACCGTTTAAGGTGCCTCGACACTTTTAAATAACTTGGTTCCCCATTTGCTTTTGGGTCCTCTCCCCTGATTATCCACTGTGCATAAATACTAGTCCAGTTGAGCTCTCTCTGGGACTCAGCCAGCTTGTGGGTTTGCTCACCCCAGGAACCACTCCCAGGAGACTGCGCAGATGGGAAATCTCTAGGTTTCTCTCTCTTTGTCCCGTACTCTCCTCCAGTGCTCTCCTAACAGGCTTTACACCCTCAAAAAAAAAAAAAAAAAAAAAAACCCCAAAAGTCTTATGGCTGCAGGGGAGACCCAAGGCCAAGCCCTGCGTGGGTGCTGGGGACAGGTCAGCCCGTTCTAGAGAGGGTTTAGCTCTCTAGGTCTACTAGACGCACGCACGTCGTGCACATCTAGAGATGCACACACGCATCACTACTTCACACCTCCTAGCTTAGGGGCAGGGATCACTGACTGCTGCTGATATATTTAGCAGTCTAGATGCATCCTGAGTCTCCTAAGGCTTGTGGTTTCCCTGAGGACCGAGATAGCCCTTTGGGCTTTGGTTTTAAGATGCTACGTGTTCAACAGCAATACTAAATGAAGGTATTCTCATTCCCTGCTGTTCGTTCCTGCAGCTGTGACACTACAGCCATATCGGTACAGCCATCTGAGGGGCTGGATTGAATCAGACCGTGGAACTTATCTAGCTTAAAAAAAGCGTGGTAGGGTTTTAAACCATCCACTTTTGTTAAATGTAGTTACAAATTATTAGTTACGTACATGCATACATGCATACCAATTGAGGAAGCAGGTAGGGAGAAGAAAACCATGAGATTTGCTTCCATTTATTTACTTCTCTTAAAATGAACCAGAAGCACCAGTTTCTAATACAGCAGATTAAATGGATACTCTTACTGTGGCTCCGACAGTCTGTGTCTAAAAGAAAAAAATAGGTTCAGACTGTTGTGTCCAGAATGTACCAAGGATAAATACTGCATACCGGCAATCCAGAATATGATAGTCATAGAAAGGCTCCTATCCCCAGTTTCTACCTCCATGTTTCAATAATATCTGCATTTCCATGATGTTTCATCTGAAGAACTCAAAGCACTTTATAGATAGAGGTTTAGCTAAATGTACAGCAGTCTCTGAAATGTAAACAATGTTCCCATGTGTGGGTGAATCCACACATGGTGATACCTAAAGAGATAAACAGTGATACCTAAACAGATAAAACTTCATGCTCAAGGTCAGAAGATGAGTCAGTGGCAAAGCTGAGAAGAGGGCTGCGAGAGGTGAATTTAATAAGCTGTGATGGCAGCCAGCTGCCCAGCCGCAGCTGTGCTCAGGGAACATTGATCTTATTCTAGTTGATACAAGTGAACTTCTCTACAAAGAATATCACGTAAAACCAAACCAGTTATCAGCTGTTAGGAGAAATGGACTGTAAAATGTTAGGCTGTCACAACTGTAATGCAGGCAGCAATTAGTAAGCACTAAAGTGGTGATGTTTTTCCTCTCCATCCTTGTTGCATGTTCCCATACAGCGGTGGTCCTATTTGAACTATCTGCCAGACTCTTACCTTAGCGTATTCTGATCAGAGAGTGCTTCAGTTTGGAAACTCTCCCACCACCCATGCTTTTTTAAAATTATAATGCAAGCATCTTTCCATTTTGACAGTCTAGACACGTTTCTGGAAGCAGAAACACCTAGCTTATACCTAAATCTCTAGAGGGCTGAAAAGAGAAATATATAGCTTCAATACTTGAAATGAAATTGCTGTGCCATATAAAGGCAACACGAAAACTCTTTTTATTTGTAAATTAAAAACCTGTGAGTTCAAAAGCCTTTCAAAAAGGACAAACCCAGAAGTCCGAGATGTGGAGACAAAAGTATAAATTAACACACTTTTCCACGCTCCATCTAGTCACATTGGAGTTGCAGAATAACAGTGAGGGGAGAGTAAGAGCTACAGCAAGGTGCCTTAGACATTTCTGGTTCGTTCATCTCTGTACTAGCTATCTGCCCATGGCCCTCAGAGATACCGAAACAAAATCTTAACTTCTGTTGCAGATGGGTAAGCAACAAAATGACTACAGCAACAGGTAAACAGGATTTTATCTGCCCACTGCCTGCTATAATAGGGACACCACGTTCTCCTCTAACTGAAGGTGACAGATGAGTCTTCTTGGCAGACCCAACACCGCACATCCAAACTTGAAGTCGTACAAAGGAATGTATCAAAATAGATAGATCATCAAGTCTGGTGACATGCTTGAGGGTGAAAACCTATTCTACTCATGGCTGATGCCTGACTTTATGATTCAATCTGAAGGTACCTTTTTTCCCCATCTTTCCTTACAGAAGATCACAAATGGCTGTCTCCCCTGCAGGGACTCGCAGATATTAAAAGGTCACTGCTAGATCAAAATTAATATGCTTTTTAAAATATATATTTCCTTCAGTTACCAACCATGCTTTAGGTTATTAAAACCGTAATAAAAAACATGCACAGTTTACCTGCACGATTTTTGTGTATCATTTATCTTAGCATACAAAAAACGAGAGTCGTTCGTCTTGCCTATAGCCAGTTGTTCTTGCTAGTTTTATACTCACTGAAGCAGTAAGAGTGCCAAAGCTGCAAGGAAATATTTAAGCACTAATTAACTTCTTGATTCTGCGTGTGGGCAGGCTCCTTGTTTCCCCTGGAGCCCAACTGATTTTCTAGATATTTGTTTGGGATTTCAGGGTATTTGCATACTGTGTATGGCTCCCTATGTATGTGCTGGTATGTGTGTGGGATGCCTCTGGCTGTATTTGCCTGCAGCTGAGCCTGCATGACATTCCCCTTAGAACAGGCAGGTTTTCCAGTCTGAAAGTTCAAAAAACCTCCTCCTGTTTTGTTTCAGTCACTAGATAAAAGGCAGCAGATCACGGGGCTGTTCCACCAAGCTGTCTTTCACAGTAACACACCAAGTGCATGTCCGTCCTAGCTGCGGTATGCTAGGAGTGACCAGCCGAAGTCTGGTTTGAAGTAGGCACCCTGGATGGAGGTTTCTCTTTTCAGTTCTTCTAATAAACTGCGTTCTGCATGGTGTTATTGCTAAAGCTAATCTGATTTTCTCTGGGAGGTGGGAAGGCATGTGGCTAGAATTTGTATTAGCGGTTATTAAAATTGCTTGTGTTTCCATCCTCGCTTCTCATACAGACTCCCCTTTACAATTCAGTTCTGCTGTGGCTTGTAAGAAAGGATGGATAACAATATTTAGCTCCTAAACTGAAATTGTTTCTAGAATGTATCCATGCTTTATGTTTCTGTGTGCTTCACGTACAAAGAAGCATTTCTTCCCCAAAAGAAAGCTCATAATGCAAGGTTCAGCCTTCAAAACATTAAAAAATGCTGGAATTAAGATGGGATTTAGAAATGTTTTGTTTAAAACAACCACAGAAATGGCTGTGACTCAAAATCACGGTTTATAATGTAGCCCCTTGTGCCCCGAAGTTCAGTGGAAGGAGCAGGCACGAGACTCACCTTGTGAGCATCCGCTCATAGGGGTCTCCTCTCACCGGTGAAGAGCAGGGCAAGAGGAGGAAACGGGCCCCAGCCTCCTAGCTAGAAACCTCTGAGAAGGCAGAGCCGTTCACACACGATCTGGGTGCAATTGCTGTCACCTAGCTTCAGATGTGCAAGTTGCCTCAGTTTCCTAATAGGGGACAGACCTAGGTGCTCGAGGGCCAAGAAGGCCAGCTGGCAGGAGGGGCTAAACTTCGTTTCTAACCCCAAGGAAGGCTGAGCTGGCAGTACTTGAAGAACTTGTTTCATGCCTGCCTGACGGGGAATTGGAGGCACATAAGACTAGATTAAATCAGCCCAGTTGGTGTTATCATCTGCATATGCTCCCCTCGGAGCGAGAGCAAGGTGCTGCAGGGACCCTCCTATTCTCCAGCTACTGCAAACTCAAACCCGCAGCTTGCTGGACTCCTGCAAGGACTTCTGCTGATCCTGCTGTTGTTTCAAAATACGGCTGAGCCCTTTTGCAGGAGAGAAAGGATCCATTCGTGATAGAGCTATAAGGACCATGACTTTTAAAACCATGTCCCTTTGATTTGATTAATTGTGTGTGCTTTATTATAATAATACTTCCAAAAAATGTATATGTAACGGGTTTCCGACAATGGCATGGGTAAACCTGAGCATTAACCTTAAATGTTTTTTTCCTCTTGTTATGTTGCACTTAACAGCACATATTTATTCTCCCTGTGTGTTGGGAGAGCAGGAAATTACACAGTAAATGTTAGCAGCAGCTGAAGTTTAGGTTTTGATTGTCACTTGATAAACCCATGTAAATCCCATTAACACTGAGAAGAGTTATTTGTAGGTATCAGGGGAAAAAGAGACCATTTGCACTGGAGTGCATGTAACTAATTAAAAATTTAAGAGCGTATAGAGCATAATTATATTAGACTGCAGGTTAATACTACAGAATGAAAAATGCCAGATAAGCTGAAATTCATAGAGAGAACAGGAGAGATTCTGGCTGCCTCTGTGCAGAGTCCCAGTGAATGGACCTAGCAGTCTCATCTCATTCTCGTTAAATGGTTTGGGGCTGAGGAAAGCGGACACCTAGCCAGCTGTAACCTTGGTCAGGACCTGTAGGGTGGAAAATAGCGCAGGGAAAGACTAGAGATCGAGCCTCGGCACCCGAAAGGGGATTTTGCATCTGCCACGAAACATGGTTTCTACCAATCCTTCTGCCAGCATTTTACTTGCCAAAGCAACCAGCAGGCAGTCTTATTCAGGAGCTTTTTCACCATACGATAGTCTAGCACAGCCATCACTGAACCTCAGTGTTAAGGCAGATTGCTCTCCTGAGAAACTTAGGCACTTTGCTTTAAGGAGAGCCGTTTGGAATGGAACTGGAAGAACAGGATTTATATTCAACCTGTGATTGTCAAATGTGACCTGACGTGATCATTTGCTGTTATGAAGGTTAATTAACAGAGGTTCATCCCAAGCTCTGCTTCTCCTATGTGAGATTAAGTTAATGGCAATTTGGTGCAGCTGGCCAGTGGAGTTCATTGCTGCAGGAGATAACTCAGCAACAGCGACAGCCTTTGTGTTCTTCATGGAAGTCTAATTTTTACATCCTAAATTTCAGGATGGGAAAATTTCATATTTCAAGGCCTGAAATGATTGGCAGAATTCAGAAGGGAGCCCCTGGACCAGACATACTGGTCCGCAGTAACCCCATGCCAGCAGCCCCTAAAGGCTTGTTGATACTGGGCTGGATGTCCACAGCACTTTTGGAAACGTGTACTTTACACATGGGGTGCTTGGCACCAAGGGGGTCACCTTCCTAGCCACAGGGAGACATTGCTGGTTGGGGGCAGAAAACTGAAACACATATCCATACCTTCTGCTTCCTATATAATTGTGTTTTATTTCATGGGAGTGTCTTAGAGCCATGTGTTTGGAGTTGAGTGTAACCACAACTCTTCATTTAATATATTTATTGAATATAAATGAATATATTCATTTAATATACCTGTAAGTAGCCACTGACTTCTGTTATAAAAACAGGTAATTGAAAAAATAGCAGCAACTACACAGTTACATGCCCCTGCCCAAACAAAGGTGTATGCAGGACATATGTAGAATAGCAAACACGAGGCTGGTAAAGAAGCCCCAGAGCTTGGCACCAAGGTGATAAACATATTTCTGAGGAAAAGGACCATGAGGGAGATGTTTAATTATTTGATTATTCCTGAATCTGACAAAAACAAACTTTTAGGTCCGTTGTAAATAAAGAGCATGGGACCAAAGAAATACCCATCTCCATTACAGGTTTTGTGTCTTCAGAGAAAAAAAATGCAGGGTATTATAACCTGATATTTAAGTTAATGTATGTTTCTGGCTGTCATCACATTAAATGACAAGATGCAACTGCTAGAAATAAGTCCATGCGCAGGTGCACAACCAACTTCTTACTGCAGGCTGTCAACTTACTGCCATTTCCTTATAATCCTTCTGTGATTTTAGATAGCCCTAGTAACACATAAACCCAACCTTTAAAGTTTCTGTCATGTGATTTACTCTCTTGTAGCCACTGCTGGTTTGAATTTCACATCCATTCTCAAAAGGAAAGTTGAGTTGATTTTTTTTTTATGATAAAAGAGCAGCCACTGAACTAATAGCAGGTCAGTATGACATATATTAGAGCGTGGTTTGGCATTTATGCCGAGAATCTCCTGTCATCTTCACCACCACCCACAAATGCCATAGCAACCACATTGCAAAGGGAGTAAAATGCATGCACAGTTTAACGTGCTGTTAAATGAATGCACTACTTGTTTTACTATTGTGGTGATGAATTCACTTCAGCTGCAGTCACTGATTAGTAGAAAGCTTAGCTCTCACTGAAGAGAAAATAAACAAACAGCTCAGATTTTGCCTTTCTATAATTTAGCAGTTTTGTGGAATTCAGCTGTGGGCAATTAACAGAAAGGACCTCAAATTATATGTTGCACTTACATATTAGCTTTTGGAGGTACCATAAGAAAGTGATCTTTTTAGTGAGCATAATGTCAAACCAGAAGAAGCAACAATTTGCTGAAAACCTCTTACAAAACAATACTTGTTTATTCACCATGTTTGAATATTAAAGTGGTTCATACAATTATTCTTAAGTTTAATGGCCTGATTTTTACCAGTGTTTTGTAAAGCTCACGCAAGTGAATAACAATTTGCTGCAATTAAAAAGCATGCCGCTAGCATCGTGGTAGTTTGAGAAAGATGGGAACATTGTTTTTAAAAGATTCTTGCAAGGACTCTTAAAATGTGTGCTAAAGCATTCAGCTTGTTCCTCATCATCTATTTTCTGCACAGCTTGTTCCCCTCTGAAAAGCCACCTTCAAAGATGTGGGCTTTTCTCAAAAGATCCCACTTTGTTACGCCCACTTCCAACTTGCCCACATGCCTGTCTCTCACTTCCAGGTACTAATTATTCCATACTCCTTGTAGGGATAGCTAATAAAGTATTTCACTCAAAACGCTGCCTTACGTATTGTCCATATATGGCTCCAAATCCAAGAACAAATTGTTCCTGTTGCGTATTCACCGGTTATTTTTCCCCTCTTTGTGCTTCCAACCATCTCCCAGTAGAGCTGAATTAAAAAAAGCCCCACACACAAGAAGGGAGGGATTGCACTAACTGCGGTATCTGCAGCCAGATGGATTCGGCTCCAGTTTTAGTCACCCCTTTCTGACCTTTGGTTAAGCGTCATGTTTGGCCACTGGCCTTTGAAATGAAGGGAGAAGAAGTGTCCAAAAGGGGCAGGTAGGACCATGGAAGTAAATGCTGCCAAGAATTAATGGAGTTACGGGCACCAATAACTGACCATTACTTTTTAACATGTTTGTCATGTACAGCTTTCCAAAGTGCTGCTGCTCTCCAGCCCGTCAGTATTTCTCGTGCTCAAACAGGTCAATGCGTATTCCTTCATTTTTGGGGGAAAAGGCATGGCAGTTTTCTTGCCTCAGCCTGCTGTCCTCGTCTCTTGCTTTAGTGTCTCTACTCAGAGATTAGCTGAGAGCTTTGAACGCGCGGAGACAAACAGATTGTGCCACCAGGTTCAAGTCTCTCTAACGATGCAACGCTGCTTCGGCACTGGGATCGGAACAGAGGCGAAAAACACAGAATGAAAATGTAACTGGAGGATCCTGAACCCAAAAATTTTGGCCACATTTGCATTCAAAACCTGGGGCCTACTGTGGAGCACAACAGGTTGCCAGTCCCCAGCTTGTCTAGATGAGGGGACCTGTTGGAGCGTGTTGCAGGTCTTCTTCTGACCATGCACCTGGATTTCTCTCGGATAGGAAGGTCGGTGTGTTCCTCACCCACGGGGGCAGGATGCAGCCAAGGCACACACCTGGTGCGGGAGCTCCAACACGGTCCTGGGGCTGGTGGCACAGGACATTGCTGTTTGCCGGACAGAAGACGTCTGATGGCAGACTTCTCCCCAGAGGCTCTTGGATAAGTGTCTAGCCACCCCTTGGCCTCCTTTTGACTGGCTAAATAGGCTAAGCTCTTTAAGTCTCTGCCTGTAAGTCATCTTCTTCAGTCTCGTGTACATTCTTGTGTCTCTTTCTCAAATCGTCTTCAGCTTTTCAACCTCTCGCTTGTTTTGTGAACACAAGAGCAGGACCCAATACATCAGCAGCAGTTTCGAGAGAGACGGAGTACTCAAACAACATAATCTTCCTCTTCTCCCTGGATTTCCTCTGCTTGTACACACACAGATCGAGTCCGTTCCTGGTCAGTTGGTTGTCCACTCTCACTTGCAAGCCTTTTTCAGTCACTGCTTTCCCATCTAGGGCCACTGCAGCCGGGCAAATACCATCTTCATTCTCTGATCTCATGACTTTTTATCTGGCCATACTTGCTTACCTCCCAGTTACCAAGAGGTCTCGCTTGTTTGTATCAGTGACTGGTGTTCTTTCACTTTACCATTCTCCCAACCTTTTGGCTCATCTGAAAAACTTGTCAGTACTGATTTAATGGTTTTTTCTTTCCCTGAGCTGTTGATAAAATACATTAACACAGAGCCAAGAATCAGTCCCTCTGGGATCTCTCCAAACACACACCCACTCAAAGAAAATTTCTCTGTTTGTAATTATATTTGAGACCTTAAGTTAGCCAATTCTTAATCCATTTAATGTGTTCCATGGTGGTTTTGTATTGTTTTAGTTTCTCCATCAACATGCTGGACTGTTCTTACAGAAGCCTAGCATTACTGCCCTCCTCAGCCACACTCATAAGCTAATGCAAACGTACCGTAAAAACGGTACAACGGGGGATATATCTGCCCCACAGTCATAGCAGGGGCAGCAGTGTAGAGTAGAGAGGCCCCAAATAGCTTTAAGCTACCCAGTTTGGGTGTCGATAGCACGGTAGCCACAGCAGCACAGAGCTATGTGAGTTGTCCGTATCCCTGCTCGGCCCTGCAGCCTACGGGACAGCCGGGCACTTGGCAAGGCGAAGACCTGCTGCTGCAGACGGTGCCGGTATTTCCAGCTCTCTTTTCGGGAGCCTGTTACATGATCCACGAGCAACGTCCTGGAGGAGAGTCTGTTTTCCCAGGACTAAAGCCACCCCTTTGTAACTAGAGCCGCTCTTGTTTATAATTCCATAAAGGCTTTGTAACTTTAAGGTGTTTTTGGAAGATTTTGAGTGTGTTGGAGGTAATCGCAGCCTTCCGGTCTGGTATCAACAAACTGCAACACCTCTCTGGTTTCTCAGGCACTTGGAGGGCAAAATGGGTGGAAGGAAACTTTGAGGCAGGATGTTTATCCTCTTATCCCTGAGTGTTTGGCTTGATTTTTATCTGGGAACGAGGCTGATCAGACTGTCTTTCTTTTTCCCAGTAACAGCATCTTACATGGTATGCTCCTTACCTCATATTTACCCTGTTAGAGATTAATGGAATAGGGTTTATCTTACAGTACACATCTTTAATTACCTTTAAGTGGCCTGGTCTGTATAAATTTAGCCATTTCCTTGGATGCAAAGAGGGCGATTCAAAGTTGTGTCCTTTCCAAAGACATCTTTTGAACTTGGATAAGGGAACTGTGGAGTGTGCTAGTCTTCCGTGCAAACGGAAGTTAAAACATTTGCAACAGCCTCAGATCCCTTGACTTTTCCTAAAGGTAGACAACCCGCAAATTATGTACACACAGAAAATCAAACAGTTGCAATTTGGATTTAGATTTAGGGATGAAAAGGATGTTAGTGGGATAATACTGTCTAGGTATGGTATAGTTTCACTTCTTGGCATGAGACTGCAGAATAAAATCCTTCACACTGTCTATTTATTAGGGTGAACTGTAATGATGCTTTTTTGTGTTCCATTTATTACATATTTATTTCTGTACATTTATTGTAATTAAGTTATTTATAATGTTAATGTCTCATGGCATACATATATTACGGTCTAATGCTTATAAATAATTTACATTTAAAGCTTAAAGGATGAGGAGAAAACAGGAAAGACCGGCACTTTGGGAGGTGAACATGTCAAGGGCAATGCCGTTACACTGGAAACTTTATCTACTGTCTAAAATGGCCCAGTTTGCTGAGACGTCTAATAACGCTTTCAGGTCCAGTTTGATTGCCAAAATAGGGATTATTCAGCAGCAACGGCCAGAACAAAAACCATTAGAAGCACAAAATAAGGAGGCCACATCTCCGAAACCCGGGTTTAATTCCCGCTGATGCGCACTGGCGTGCAGCGCGGCGAGGCGCTGCGTTGCTGGCGTGCGTCTGCTGGCAGGCAAATCCCGTTCCCGCCGGGGCGGCTGCCCCGCGCGCCCGAGTTAATGGATTATCTGAGTCCTTATCACAGAACAAACTATTTGGGGTGGAGTTCATTAATATAAACAAAAGACGAGGAACATCAGTTCTTAACGGAGCCGCAGCCGGGTCGGTTATGAGCGCGAGCAAACGCGCGCCGGTTAATCCTGGGAGACGGCGACGGCTCTGCGACCACCTGCAGCTTCCTCTGCTCGTTGGAGGGTTTGGAGCCGCCGTCGTCAGGAAGCGCGAGGCAGAAATTCTGCCTGAGCTGCATTTTTTTCATCCCTTGATCGGCAAAAGGGATTTAAAAAAAATTGTTGCTGCTGCTAATCGTTAATCACTCTGCAAACAAAACTGGCCTTGCAGAACTAACTGTGCAATCGGAGCACTAGGGAAATTAGGGAGACGAGAAAAGCATTCGGCTGCTTTTTAGCTGCTTAAATGTCTCCAGTTTGGGGTTTCCTGTATTTTGCTTGTGTGATTATTTCGTCGTCTCATCAGTTGCGCTGTTGAGAAGCTTTTCTTTGCACACAGTCTGAATTTTTCTTTGGACAATTGCACCCAAATATTTCAATTTATTATTCCTTGGTCACTTCTGCTCTTACAGATCGCTGTAAAGGTGTTTTTCTACTGTACCAATGATTTGCTGATTCAGTCTGCTCCAGCAGTGAATGAACGAACCTGCACTGTGCTACCTACCGCAGGAAGAAAATTGGGATTGCAAAGCTTCAGTGCTCACCACCAGCCCTGACGACCCTTGATCTTCAGTGGGACAGAAAGGGAGTCGCATGGAAAGCCGAAAGCCCCAGTAGATACTGCTGAATGCAGGTTAGAGTCTTCCGATTAGATATTGCAATTTCTCCCTGGACCGTTTGCTTTTCAGACACACTTTGTTTCTTAGAGTGTCTTGGTAAGAATGTCATTTAATTGGAGCCTGATGTTAGATTTACCAGCCCTTATTTAGGCTCCTAACGATGGATGGAAAAATGCCTTGGTGGTCAGTGATGCAGCTTGCGTGGGGCACAGTCCTGCTTTGGTCCCACGTTTTTTTTTAGAGGGGAAGGAGCTGCAGCTCAGTGCTCGTAACTGGAAGTCCGTCAAGGTCCACAACAGCTGGGCTTTCCCAGCTATAACTCTTGAACCGTATATTTTAGGAATTGTTTGCCTATGGTTTTTATACAGAAATGCAAGAGTCACAAAATGTTTGCCCGCATCTTTTTGTTTCTCCTTTGCTTGTTCTCACTGGTTTGTTATTGCAGAGTGGCTCATTGAGAGGAAAGGGTGGCTGGTGTGAACACGCACGAAGGAAACGGAGCTGAACATGTTTTGAGGCTAAATAAATGCAAAGAATCACATGGACCTTGCAAGTGTGTTGAAAGGCAAGGAAAAATCGATAGTTTCAATTCTGGTAGTGAGGAAATAGCGTTGTTTAGATGTGGACACTGAAAGACCATCCAAGTCTATGCTGCAGCTTTCAGGTGCTGTGTCTCCAGACTCAAATGCTGCATTTTGCCTTGCCTTTCAACATGGGGAATGGGGAAGGTGCATTGCTCTCTGCAGTGTGCTGTGGGTGGGATTTTCTCAAACACAACTTTGAAGTTTGCTGTTTTGCCCATTCTGTGATGTGGTGATGTATGTTTATAATTTGTGAAGCACCTCGGGGTGAAAGGCCTTCTGTAAACGCTGTTATTCATCAAAAAATAACTGGGCCTTTCCTTTCAATGTTGTCTGGCATCAGGCCCAACCTCTCCCCCGCCCCCCGCCACATTTGAGTGTTTGTTATTTTTGCTACAACAGCGCCCAAGGATGAAATAAGAGTGAGGGTCCCTTGTGCTAACACTATGCAAATATAAATGTCATCTTCTCAATAACAAGAGAGGAAAAGACTGTGGGAAGGGAAATGTTTTATGCTCTGTGTCTGAGATTATTTTTTTCCCAGCTCAGCAAAGATGATTGGAGGGCAGAAGGTCTCTACATCTATTCCCTTTTCCTTAGACCTAACCCCAAACGGTCCCCTACAAGGAGAAAGCCACATCTGAGGGAGCAGTCTAGACCCACTTTTTTGCTGATGGGGGCACAGAGGCATTTTAGGGCCAGTCCTCCTGAGCTGGCTTAGACACCAAACTTGAGATGAGATGAGCTGCACCCTTAACGTACCTGCTTCTCTCCACTGATCAGAAGGGGGAGATCATAAAACTAGCCCAGATATAGATACTTATAGGTGAGATGAATTTGGCCATCATGTGTTGGGGTGGCAGCCCAGGGAGAGAGACTGAATGCTCTTTCTCGTGGGACCGGGGACAAATCTCACTGTATCAACCTGTAAAAACAGAGGTCCCTGCTCGCTCGAGATTTGTTGGCTCGACCTTGGGGCTGAGCAACACACTGAACTCCAAGAACTTCCTTTTTTCCTTTGCTTTACAGGAGAACCCAAATTTAGCAGTTAAACAGAGGAAATGTGAGAAATGCAGGAAGACGTGAACCCTCCCAGTGGCATAGCTAAGAGGATCAGGATAACAGTGGGAGTATATGTGTCCAACCTGAATGGGACAAGTAGAAAAATCACAGTGAATTGGACCTTGTGTGTCTCACAAGAGACTAGTCAAAGCTGCAACAAGCCTCCATTTATCCCCATAGGAATGTAGGATGTCTTGTGTGGTGCTAAGGACAGTATTCATGTTAAAAAAAAAAAATTAAAGGTCCTCTGTGTCAGTGCTTCACACAGGGATTTAGCCTGCAGAGAGAACTGAGCTCTGGCCGCAGTTTCGGTTCAGGGTCCAGTTCCAGTTCCTCTTCTCCAGGCTTCGGAAAAGGCAATTTCCAGGGACTCTCCTGGACTTTGGGGCTGCAGCTATGTGCATGTTACTTCCAGAGCAATTACTATACTTGAGAAATGGGCACCTGCTTACAAGCCACGGCCGACCGTTACAGGTTTGATTCGGATGATGGGCTAAAACCCAGCTTCCGGAGCTCGTGGTACGGGGCAGGCACTTGTACACGCACGGGCTGCCTGTGGTTGCCGCTGCTTCCTGACTCTCACTGACTCAGAAATGCTCCAGTGCAGCCTCTCCTCTTTTTTGGCATTTTAACATCTGATTTTGGCAGGAGGCCACCGTATCAGAGGTGTATAAAAATAATGGAATAAAAGCCATGTAGCAGAAGAGAATCATTTTGAGCAAAACACAAGCACATCCTGATTAAAACATGGAGACAGCTTGTTTAAAAATTTCACTTCTGATCATCTCAGCCATCTCTGCTGGCCGCTCGTCCGTGTTTCACACACGTGCAATACCTCTTTGCTGCGTTACAGTGGCTCTGTGCTTAATAAGCCGGGACCAATTTCTTTGGAGCTGGGCTCAGGCTCTTAACAGCTGGTTAGGAAAAATGGAGAGATTTTTCCTGTTTGCATCAAGGTTCACTTCAGGGAGTTAGTTAGTAATGATCTTCACAGTCCAAAATGTCCTGGAAACGTCCAGCCTAGAATAACACAGCGTTGTGATGGTTGGAGAGTGCTCCATTTCCCTGCCAGAGTCAGATTGTGCAGACTTTCGTGGCTTGATATGAAAGCATTTGTTTTCTTTAGGCCTTGGCTAAATATTTGCAGTGAGATTTTTAACTCTTCCCCGTTGGCCTAAGTGAGGGGCCCGAAGCATTTCAGCTCCGTCAAGGGGGAGATGGAGCCCACCACGGAGAGGGGTCCCAGTATGTGGTGCAGTACTGATTTGCACTGATTTATACTAATCTGCACTGATTTGCCGTGATTTGTACTGATTTGACTCTTTGCCATGGTATGAAGAGTGTTTTCCGAGACTTTGAGGACGTTTTGATTATTTCAGGACTGGTTGCCTCCTACTTGTGAAGTTATTACTGCTACACCTCCTCCTCGGCCTGTCTAAATGTGACTGGACCAAAACGCTGGCATTGATAAAACAGTATTTTGTAGCACCACACACATCTTCCCATCTCAAAATCCCGTGGACCTGTCAATGCTCTGCTTTGTGAACAAACGTGACTGCGGACCTGCTGCTGGGTATATCAGCAGAGGACGATTTGCTCTGTTACCTATTGTCTTTCCAGTACAAAAATTTTTTGCATGGGTAAAAAGTGACTTTACTTTTTTTCCCCTCTTATAATAACTTATTATTTGGACTTAGTAATGATATTAGAAAAGACAAAAGTAAACACACCCTCTGACTCAGTCATGGTGTACTTAAAAAGACACAGCCTATAAACATCCTTTCCTGATAATGCCCAAACAAAGACGAAAGGCCTTGCCCTGAGTAGGATGCCGTAAGAAAGGCTTTGAACAGACTCTGCAGAGGCGACAGTGTCCTCAGAAGCTCTCGGTCTTTATCCTACTTCTTCTATGAATTTTATTGGTTATTCCCCAGATGTTCGATTGACAAGACTTACCTGCAGTTGCTCACCTACAAGTAGGGTATAACCCTACCAAAAAGTGACAGCAGATAATTTCACCCATCGAGGTAGATCACTCGCACAAGAAAACTGTCTGAATTCCACTTTCAGGGCCTGGAATTTGGTGGCTGCACGAACACTTTCCTCCATTCCTCACATTTCTGAGGAATACGGCTAATGAGAGGAATTTTAAATACAGGTTAATTAAAAGAAATTTGATCAAATTGACAAAACTGGAGCCAGAGGACGATGACTTATATGACCAGAGTATTAAAACTGCTGAATGCAGCCTGTGTATGAAAATAGTGTGGGCACAAGAGGAAAAGGTTGGGTAGGACACTATGGTAGTGCGACTGCTGCCCGTTTAGCTGTTAAATATATAGGCATTGAAGTGCTAACTAACAAAGTTAGGGGATTTAGTGAAGGGCGAGTGCGTCTGTGTGTATTTAATGGGAATTACAGACCATGGAATCACATTAAGAGGTAAGTCGCTACCGAAGCTTTTATCTGGAAGATATGGAAAGAAATGCTGGCTAACGGGTGATTTCAGTCAAAAAGATGTATGCTGAAAGTCTCATGTACCAGAAATAAATCTCTCTGAAGTTTCTAAAATGATATGTGATCATTTTCTAGCCCAGAAGATATTACACCCAACATGAGATAGCAGCATTTTAGATTTCAGGCTGACAGATTGGTCTTTGGGTTGGAAGCTGTCGATATCTTAGGAACATATGGCAGTGACCCAATTTAATAGAGGCAGAGGACGGACCGATGTGGTAATGAATACATTTGGTAGTTCAAAAGGGATAATTTCCCAGTACTGAAGAAAAATATGAAAGAACGAAAGCTGAGCTTTATATAAGAAGATTTTACCAGCCGACCAGCCGCCTCAATCTCACAGTTACGGAAGAGGACGATTTTGATTAAAAACCCATCCCACAAAAAAATGGGGACTTTCACATGAGCTGAATTGCTTAATAAGCTGATCAGGGAAATAAAATCTACCTGAAAGTGGGTGGATGCAACGTTAGACCTACAAGAGCAGTGAAAGCCAGCCCTGGTGTCAGAGCCGGAGCTGGTGGCAGGGAGAGCAGTGCCTGGAAAGGACTGGGGGACACGGCAGCAAGGTGCTCCAGCAAAAACCTTGGCTGCCCCTACGAGCAGGGAGGGAGAAAGCTTTTACCTTCCATGGCTGAAATACAGCAACCAGCCTGTGTGTCCACATTTTGAAAATGTTGAAAAGAGGGTTGGTGCTGGGGGGGAGGAAGAGCCACCGACAGCCTGAGGCCCACTGAAAATGCTCCGCAGCCAGATTTAGGAGCTCAGCTTGTTGGGTTTAGCTGAAAGAAGACTAAGGGTGACTTGATTTCTGCGTAGGTACTTTGTGGAGGAAGCACCAGGTAACCTGAGGCTCTTTAATCCTGTGCGGAAAGGCATGAAAGGAACCAGCGCTGGGAAGGTTAAAGCTAGACAAATTCAGATGAGAAATGAGAGTTTCATTAAACACAGGAACATGGTAGCAGGTCAGTGATGGATTCTCCATCTTTCGATGTTTCAGATTAAAATGCAGCACCATTCTGCACAATGTGGTTAATTAAGAAGTAGGTCACTGGGCTGAAAACGGAGCTAGAGAACGCAATTCTTTGCTACGTGCTCTGGGGAAGCGATCCCGCAGTCCTTTCTGCCTTCACAAACCTCTGAATCCGTGAAAAGCTGGTAAAGACACTGCTGATACTTTATTATATGAAGGCTATTCAACGTTCGGTGCAGTGTTTTGGTGTGACGCAGAGAGCAGACTTCGCGTGGGGTCCAAAGTGGCTGGTGCTGGGCAGAGGAGCCTGGGGAAAGGTATTCAAAGGCACTCGACTCTTTCACTGGTCCTCACCATCCATCAAAAGGGGATTCTGGGTCCCTGTTATGCTAGGGGAAAGAAATGTGATTTAATGAGGCTGATGGGTGGAGAGAGCATTGCTTCGGTTCCTCGATAGGCATCTTCCTACGGGGTGGTCTGCCTGGCCTTAGCTTATTCTCTGCTCCGCTGGGAGAGCCTGGAGCCTCCTGGCAGGGCGGTGAAATGGTGGTCGATTCTCCCAAAGTCCCCCCAGATGGCTGAGGACAAAACGGAGTGTGTTTGGGCCCAGGCGGAAGAGCGTTGACCCAATGTGCAGCGTGAAGTGTGAGCAGCTAAGTTGGTCATGTTGTGCCAGACAGCAGGCCTGCGTGGGCATAATTTTTAATGTTTCAAGGAAATTTCTGGGAATTTAACCACTGGATTTCGAACCTGGGCTTTCTACACTGAGTCCTTCAGGAGAAAAGCCAAGAAGTGACAGCTCTGTGTGTGAATGGGCCGTTGCTGATGGTTTTTTCTGTGCCCATTAGTACAGCACGGGCTGTATGGTGACGGTGCTCCCTCCCTGGTTAGCAAATCCTTGGATGCTGCTTTGCTTAGCTTCACCTGAAGAAACTACTTGTCACGCCAGCGGCAGGAGGGGAAGGCTAAGAGCAAGGGAAAAACAGTCTAAAGTCAGAAATGCTGTCTAATGGAAAAACATCGGGGAAAGGGCTGGGGGTTGCATGTACAGGTGACTTCAGCTTTGCCACGTGCTCACAGAGCTGGCGCATGCCAAGGGACCCCGAGCTGCGTCTCAGCTCTGCTGAATGGCAACAGGTAAGTCTTCCCTTTCCCTGGCTGTAAAACAACCTTTTATGGAGCACATTGGCACCTCCTGGGGAGAATGGCTCTTTAAGAGCTTGCTGTTATTATTATATTATTATTCTATAGTGGGAGAAAATAGCTTCTTCCCCTCTGCACCAATAATTGAACTAATCCGAGAGTGACACGTTGACGGGTGCTGGAAAGTAGGCAGGAGCGATATCTTTTACTGGCCTGAAATTCAGTCGACAGCTTGTAGCATCTCTGGGAAGGCTTCTGACTAGCTGATGCTGTCTTCCGACTTGAAAATGATGAAAGAAAGCGAAGGGAGAAACCTGTGGGCTTTCTGCAGGCGGTCAGATGAATTTCTTTCCTAGGAGTTCTCAGGTGTACAAAGTTTTCTTTCCTTTTTTCCAAACTGCAGCCTTTTTATTGATCTCATGTGTGATACTGAATAATTTGTGTCGCTTATTACCATGCTTTCCTGGGGAAAGAAGTGACACAAAGACACTTAGCATATACTTAGCATTTGAGAAGGACCAATTGCAGGTGGGTCAATAAGTTTATATCAGCAGAAAACTGGAAAGAAAGGGCCTCGTTCTCACCAAAACTCATCCACCTGGATAGCGCTGGTGTATTTATACAGATAGATAAATCAGGCCCACAGTAAGACCTCATGAATCCGTCATGATCATACTGCAGAGGAGTAGCTGTGTTGCAGCGCAATCAAATACATTTACAAGTCATCTGACAGCTACTCTGAACTCATTGAATGAGAGAAGGTGTTCATCGCATGTACTACATATTACGAAAAAGGAAAAGGAAAAGGAAAAGAAGAAGAAGAAGAAAAAGGAAAGGAAAAAACCTTCAGTGCCCCATAGCTAATCAGGTATTCGCCTGGAATGAGTACTAATGAAACCAGCACCACATCAAAAGGAAAGCTGGCTCCAGCGGAGAAGGTGATTAAAAAATTTAACAGTACCAGACGGCCTCCAACCAGCTTAAGTGACTAAATTTTACATTTTGTTTTGTGAAAAGAAAAAAGCCCTGTTCTTCCACCTCTCAGCTGCCACCTGTTTTGGGGATATCGCAGTCAAAGAAGGACATTGAGGAAGTCATCTTTGCTGGCAAGGATAATTTTTCTGCTCAACACCTCAGTATTTCTCTTCCACTTTTCACAGATGCAGGTTATCAGCATGGACCAACATGGGCCAAAACGACCAGGTGCTGACATCTGGTCAACAGCAGGAACCAAATATCTAGATGATCTATCAGATCTAGATCCAGATCTATCTAGATCTATCTATCTTTATGCTACCGGGGTAAAAATATATTAAATATTCAGATTTAGAAAAGAACCTAAGCCATTCCAATTGCAAACCTAGCGGAAGAAAAATAAACACGGTTGTGTTAAGGAGCATGGATCAATTTGCTCGAAGCAGGACACGCGCAGTTTGGCCACTGGCTGCACAAAGGTTGTGGTGGCAGGAGGGAGGACTCCCTCGCTGTGGCGAGGAGAAGGCCCCCGTGATGGGACGCAGCTTCTGCTGCCGCCAAGGTGGGTCTTCACATCACCTCGCATTCGCCCCTAGCAGAGACGTGCGGCTGAGGAGCCTCGACCACCGGAGAGATGCGGGCACATCCCTCCCAGCCTGCGTCTCGGTGTGATGCTCCCGAGAGGCTCTTTCCTGCTCCAAGCCAGCTGAGATTTCCCTGCGCATGAGGGAGTCTTCCACCCTGCCATAACTTGTGCATTTGCCACCAAACTTTGATAGCGTTAAAGCACACCTATGTGCTTGCACATACACACACAGAGGTTAGGGTACAAATTCTTTCAATATTAAAAAGTCTTATAATCTTTCTTTGTCATACTGTTCAGTTTTTCTAACATTTTGGACCTGTGTTATCTGAAACGACTTCTTCTGAGCACAAGCAGATCTTGGCAGCCGTGAACTACAACTAAAGACATGCAGGACTTTATCTAAAAATAATGGCGTAGTCCCATTCACCTTCAGTCATGCCTAATGCACAAGGACTATACCTTCAGCCCACAGGCTCATGTGGAAAAACTCCTCCACAGATCATCGAAATCCAGATTTGAAAGAAAACTAATGCTAAAGGAATCCACAAGGATCTGTTCCAATGTATATCTGGATCACACATTTTTACAAAATGACCTAATTAAAGAAGCCAAATATCTCTTTACTTTAAACCAAACCTCTTACGTTGCTGTTTAAAAGTTTCAAATTGGTTGTAAGAGAATATGAAAAGTACAAGGGAAGTGAAAACACAGTATATTTTATTTCAAAAACCCAACACCTCAAAACTAAAAGCAACCTGAAGTCATTAATAAGCTGTCTTTGGGGAAGATGTCATGAATAACCATATGAGTTCAAAATGACAACTTTACCAATAACAATTCTTAGGTCTGGAAATGTCCTTGATAAACCTTCAAGCAAGATTGCACCATGGATAATCTGCTAATAGTGTTTGGGCATCAACAGCAGATGCTGTCTGGTGAAAGTGTTAAGAGAGTTTTTCTTGCAAGAGCTGGAGACATGCAAAGGGGGAAAAAATAAGTGATCAGAAAAATGGAGAAAGCAGGAGACCTAATCTAAACGTGGAGGCAAAGAGAAATGCTTGACCTTGCAATGCTCTTGGCCGAACTCCCACCACATAGGACTCAAGAGAACGAAATAATAATCTTGAAAGTGTGAGGCTGGAAACTCACACAGTTTCTAATACATCATGTTTCTGCTATTGGGGCCTTAAAATGCTGGTGTGGACAGAAAAGTGGCTTCGTAAAAATGTCATCTTCTCACTCAGCATGTCTGTTCGGGTGTCAGGTTGGGGTGTTTTACAGAGCAAAAGCATATTTTGCCATACAAGCCAGCAGAGCCGGGCTCTCTGCTGCCTGACGCACCGTGATGCTGCTGATCGCTGAGTTTGGACTCTGCGATTTTTGGTCCTAGGAACGGCGGGAGAAAGGGAAGGAGACGCTGGATTCTTGAGTTCCCGGGTTGCTTTTACATCACCTGCTGGGAAGAAAAATATCTTTTGATTTTACACTCAGAGCAAATTAGATCCACAAGTCAGAGAATGCCACGGGATCAATTCTACACTAACTTCTGCACTGGAATTAAATGAAAAGATCCTCTATAAGTAATTCAAACACGAGTCCAAGGGAAAAAATGAAGTTTTGCTGGGTATTATTTTGTGAAATGGAGGCAGAAAGGCTCCAGAGCACTCAGAGGAGGTAGCAAGGAAGCACCAAGAGCAGCCACCGAGGCGGAAAGGACAAAATTAACAACAACAAAAAAATTTTGGCACTCTGCGGCAGTGAGAGAAAGAAGCCGTGACCAAAGATAGTCCCCTGCCCTTTGTGCCTTGCTTTGCCAGGGAAAATAAAAGTCTAACTTCATAAATACACTGGACTGAGCCAATTATACCTGGCTCTATCATCAATTTTTCTTCGGCCTTATGTTTTGAATAATATGGGAGTTTTGAATGAACTGAGCATTAGTTTAGTTCAATCCCGCTGCAGTACTGTGGCTTACGTGTTTCACTCAAAGGCTGATTTTACTGAGTCAGGCTGTGGTGTAGATATGTGGACACCTTGACTAGGAAAAAACCAAGCCAGTGTGCTTCGCAATATTTAATGTATTTATCCACTCAGGATCCAGCAAGGTAGGCACAAGTGTCCTCCTTATCACACTTGGCACGGAGTGGCCTGGAGTCCGTGGACACATCTCAGCTATGTCTATACGACTGTAGCACAGCCTCCGTCACCTCCCCATCCTCTGACCTATCCAGCCTATCCTCTGCCCAGGCAACACTGCGGGCAGGCTGAGCGGGGCTCTGTGGTCACCCCGGGACAGCGGGAGATGTGGGCACCCCGGGACAGAGGGGAGATGTTTGGAGAGCAGGTTCTGGTTGCATGGGGAGATGGTTGGGACCATGCTAAGAGGCGATGCAGCCCCCCAAGCCCATTGGTGACATGCCAAAGTAGCCTGAGGTCTCCTTGGCACCTCCTGCTAATGTCCTGGAGGTGGGGACCAAACTTTCGGCTTGTTGGAGGAATGGTCAAGGGAACACAGGGCCTGGACCGTGGGACCTCGTCCAGAGAGGGGCTGGCATGGACCTCGGCAGGGGCAGCCTCCCGGCAAACCACAGCACAAGGGTCTGAACCCAAAGGTCCAAGACCTCTACCATGAATCCCATCTTGCGGAGACCTTGTAGTTCCCTCCACCTCCTGGGCTTGGTGACGCAGCTCCAGCAGGCTGCTGCAGCCCTCATGCAGGCAAGCAGGAACCAGCGCAGTGCTTCTGGCTGAGAAGACCTTACTTGAGGTTCACAAAGTAGCCGTGACCTAGAGCATCCTTTCCCCTGCTGCGCAATCTGCCTTTGAGACCTTTATTGTCTCAGTCATGGAGAAGAACAGACTGTAGCTTGGAGCATATCGCAATGAGAAAATTGCCACCCTGAGGAAAACTGTCCTCATGCCCTGTTTCTAATAAAACCACATTTTTTGACTGTCTGTTTTCAATAAAAAGTCCAGAAAAAAGAACTGAAGGGGGCATTGCTTTTCATGGAATGCCAGCAAATAATTACAAAAAGTTGCTTGTTTTAAAAGAGCTGGATGAATAGGGACAAACCAGGGTGCTTGGGGCTGCATAGACACGCCACGCTCAGCACCAGTTTGGGATTGAATTCTGTTTATTACTCTTTTCCTTGAAAATGTCTGGCCTGGGCATTTATCTTCATCTTCTAAAGCTTCTTCTGACACTGGCTATCGCAAGGACACAGAGAGCAGAAGCTTTAGATGCAGCTTGGTCGCTCGACGGGAGCATTCAGTCACAACGGGATTTCTTTATGAAGATATCGATCTTGGCACTCGACAGACTGCACTCAGACGTTAGGGCTGATGCTGTTTTCCTTCTGCCGCTGCAAGGTGAAAGCGTGGCCGGGATGGAATTGCACCGACAAAACTCTACATCTTCCGCTTTGAATTTCACTGAAGTTGGGTACACTCTGTCTCTTCTAATAGCCTCAAAATAACCCTGAGACAAAATACTACCAGAACATTATAGAAAGTCTTGTAAAATTTATGGCTGTAAAAGTGCCAAGCGTACAAATCTATACTATATATAAGTTATGGTATTCTTTCTCATCATTTACCTTTTTTTCTTCCAGTGAATGTTGTTTTCTTTTTTTTTTTACATGCTGTATTTTTACAGTGTCAAAGCACTTCTTGGTCTTTTATCCACTGTCCCTAAAATAGCAAGTCCCTCAAATGTTTCTGCTTTGCACCCCGTGGTAGTTCCTGCCAAATTCCCACCACACATCTATTGATGTCACAGAAAGTTTCACACCAGTTTGCATTCAGAGCATGTTCTCGGTGGGGTCAGGGAGCTTAGACTCCACGACGTAGGAGGTTTTTGCATTTTAAATTTCACGCTTATGTAGCCTGGACTTTACGAGGATATTGACACCGTGCTGACACCAGAATTTTTGCAGGGCGAATTTTGGCCACTGTTGGCTAGCCAGCAGCTGCACAGTCCTGGCTGCCTTCCTTTGAGGCTCAGCATGTCCTTGCAGCCATACGCTGTGCTGGGAAAAGGCAGGATGCTGTATCCTCCATCCCAGGCCTAGCAGTCTGTCCTTCAGGATGCTTTTCATAAATATATGAGAAGACTATGGAGGAATTTCCATCAAATCTCTGTTTCATCCCACTTCAGCTCTTTTTTGTGCTGTTTTTAATAATCTCTGCCATTTTGCCACAGAAGCATGGCTGCAGACTGACTATCACAGCTGTCCGCTGCATTACAAGCACAGGACAATATGGTCTTTGCCATTTGTGGGATCATTTGGGAAGCTACTGAAGGTAATGACACAGGAGCCAGAGTGGCTGTATTGCCGCGGAGTTCAGAAAGCATTGGAAAAGCTCTGCAGAAGCAGAAAAATGGACAGCAGAGGAATTGCTGCCTAGGACCTTGCCAAACAGCTGTTTTATGGGATAGTGGGTAATTACTATGGACATGGTTGTGATCTAGATCTCCAAGGCTGCAAAGACGTGGACCCTGGGTGCTCAGGGTGGACGTGTGCTGCCATGGTCAGATTGCTGGAGACATCTGAGCTGCCTGGTCACAGATGCTGAGGGGCTGCCACACAGCATCGCAGTGAAGACATACCAAAGCCAGTTGTTTTGATGCGTCTATAGTCACAGGTGCCACGTGGTCTTTTAACTCACCGGGATCACACATTCCCACCACTCGGCAGCCCGCCTTGGACCGCTTTATAAAACATATGCCTTCTTTAGGGTGTTGAATGGCGGGAGGAGCAGGAGAAACGCTGCTGCAGCATACCCTGGATGGCTGTTAATGGTAATAATAGTGATAAATAGCAAACAGGGCAAGAGGCAGGTGATAACGGGCAGCAGAAGACAACTGCTCTGTGCTTGTCCCTTCTCAGGCCGGGATGCAGAGCAGCACAAAGAGCCTCGAAGCCAGCATTGCTTCACAAGCTGTTAACAGCCTGCAGCCTCGGGATGTTTCTACCATCGCTGGTCATGACGCGGGGGCCTGAGTGTGGGAGCTCTGGCAAAGTGTTAGGGATGGTAAATCGCTGACCTTGCTACAGGCAATCATAAGCCTCGGGGATGGCGAGGCTCTTAGAGGAACACGAGAAGATGCATGAGGGAGCTGGTGATAGGCTGGACCTAATCCTACCGGGCTCCTAAAAATTATGACTTGGAGAATGGCGTGGGAAGGTGTCCTGCCACAACGGGAGAAATAAGACAGCTCTGCCTTGAAGCGTCTGGGCGAGGATTAAAAGCTACTTGCTGGAAAAAAAAAAAAAAAAAAAAAAAGCTCTGATATTGTGCCAACAGGCCACATTGCCGCTCATGTTAAGATTAATTCTTTTGCCTGCGCCTGCCCGTGAGCGAGCTGGGGGGGACGGGCCGCGCGCTGCCGGTCCCCTCCGCGGCAAGGCCCTCGCTGGCTGTGCCTGGGCTGGAGCCTGTGCTCTTGGAGCGAAGGAGAACTCATGGCGACAATTTTTTTAACATGTTTTACTTGTTCAAAGCCAGCAATGCTTGTTTTAATTAATGAATATATTTCTCTTTTCTTCCTTTCTGGCTTGCTGCCTAGGACTGCATTTTCATGCCTGGAGAATAAAATGCTTCATTCAAGACAGAGCCCTCTTTGTCCCCGTGTGTGGCCGGTTTTTGGAGAGGTGAGGGAACTGGGGAGGCGGGAGCGATTCTGATTTTGGGGGTGGAGGAGGAGGGAGGGAGAAATGGCCAGAATTACAGAAGAACCGCAAAGAAAAGGCAACTTTTGCAGCACTGAATACACTTCAATTTTTCAGATTTTTTTTTTTTTCCAAGAACCACAGTAAATCCTACTTATGCAAATCCTCACCTTAGTAGCCTTACAATACTCTTACAGGCACTGGTGTGTAGAGATGTAAAAACTGTCAGGCAAATAATGCCAGTTAATGCTGCGTACACTCAGAGCGTGCTGCAACATTTCTGAGTAATGATGTGGCACATTCAACCTGCATCTCCTGACCACCACCGCCAGCATCTGCTGCTTCTCCGAGCTCGGTCTTGGCTTATCAGCCCTCCTCAATATTAGACGAAATTATGAATAAAGCAGGGGAATCAGCTGGCAATTCACTTGATGTGTTACATTCTTTCTCCACACTTAATTGAGCATTCCACTTGGACTAATCCTTAGCGTTAGACTAAATCTCTATTGATCTCACTTTAATGAGCTCACCGCTGTGACCAGCAGCCCTTTCTCTCGGAGCAGATGGAGATGTGGCCGTTTGGACGCACGGCAGCCGCACTTCTGTTTCGGAGGGCTGGTGCCGTCCCCCCAGCACGGCCGTCCTTGGCACCCCGTTCCCACCGAGCTCGTGGCCTCAAAGCCTGCCCGCAGCTATGTCCTAATCTTCAGACCTGAGATTGGTACTGTGCTGAATTTTGGGTTAAACTACTGTTGGTCACCCCTAGCTTAGAGATTTCATTTCTGAGCAGGGCATCAGTAGGAGCACAGGTAGCCGAAGGCTGGACAGGAGCTCTGCACCGTGCCGTGGGGAAGGCAGGCGTGCTGGAGTGCCTGCAGCTCCCGGCTGCCTCATTGGCGGGATGTGTCGCAAATTCACGTCTGGCAAAATCAGTTTTGTGAGCTACAGAACTGTTTCTGCTCTTGCATTTCACCTTCAGACATCTACATTTAAATCTCCACTTGAGATTAAAATATAAGGTGAAGGAAATCTCCTTTTCCTTCCTTACAATGAAAAAAAGAAGTTTGAGTGATGTGTGTTTAAAAATACCTACTTTGCATAAATAACAAATCCTAACGATCCAGCACTTCTGATGTCAAACGATTCACTGCTCCACAGCATTTTGCAGACTTCATGGACCAAAGGACCATTAGGGTCAGCTAATCTCACTTTCTGCAAAACAAAAGCCATGGATGTTTTCTCCGTGGTTTTTGTATCCAGTTTAATTCTTTCTGAAGGACCATAAGGTTGATGTGAAGACCACAGTTTTGGGGTGTCCTCCTGAAAAGCCTGCTGGAATCAATGCGGCTCTACAAAAGAGACAACTAGTGTAACTGAAAGCTGGATCCTACACGGCTAAGAGCTTGTATCATCAAAAGAAGATGTACACTAATAATGTTTTAAAACAGTGAGCATGCCCCATTTAGGATGTGGTTTTGTGACAAGTGGCATTGCCTAAATGCACTCAAGGAGATGCAGCCACCTGAGACAGGGACATCAGCTTGCCTTTGCCAATAAGGTTTGCAGTGTGAATTTGCAAACACTGCCCAGCATCATATTAAAGTTTGGTAATTGCTTGCTTGCTTTTCTCCTCTTTCTTCTCTATCTACGAGAGACAGTATGTCTTGCATCAGCAGATTATGATTAATAGTCATTATGTGTAATGACATTAATTAGCAATAGCTATTGCTAATGATTAATAACAGCAGCTAAGTGAAACCTCGGCTGCAGTGATTTATTTTGTTACTTTTTTTGAACCGGGCATCTGGCAGCGCTGTGACGTTCCAGCTTGCGCAGGGGTCTACGGCTGCGCGGGGAGGTGACAGGCGGAGAAACCGAGCTACGACCGGGGCCTGGTCCCTCCTCATCGCGGGGCACAGCCACCCACCGGGACACTCAGGGACGGATGGGGCCTCGCCGTGCAACGTGTCCTCTGGCTGCAGCACAGGGACTCGGTCGAAGGGGAGCTCCAGGAGGAGCTGGACGTGGGATCTCCCCCTGGTGAGGTGTCACACGGTTTGTAACAGACACAAACCCAGCCTGGATTATAGTAGGTTTTGCCCTGGTGCTTAATCTTTGTGCTCCCAGGCGGGTAAGAATTGCTCTTTCCTTCCACAGGATGCTGTGGCCTCACTCAGGAGTGGTGAACTGACGTGTTGTTTAGAGGGTTACCAGTCAAATCTTAGTCCTGCCTTAAGGACCAAAATGTAAGTTAACTGTTGCATAGGTCTGGTACAGCTTCGTCACAAGGAAATACAATTTTACTATCTAAAACACGTTTTGACATTGGATGGGAGACAAGCCAGAAGTGCAAAGCATTAATTTACAATGTCACTAGCAAGGACCTGAATCAAATGCCAGCTCTGAGCATCCCTGAACTTTGGTAAAACTTGTCTCAAATTGGAAATAAGAATTTGAAATATGGGCATATAATTGTTGTTTGTTAGCTAGCTGAAATAAGCTGAGAAGGTCCCTCTTTACCATGGACTTAGTGGTGGTTTCACCTTCAGAGAGAACTGAACTTACATTTAGATTCAAGTGCAATTATTCCTTTTTCCTCTTGCTTCCTATTAATTATACGCAATTTACTATGAAAAGATCTGTTACTGTGCTAATCTTAGCAATCACCAAACTGCAGTAAAAACATTACGCAACACACTAGGTCTGCAAATGCTTCCAGAGATGAAATTTCAAATTAAAAGGCAACAACAAAAATATCCTGGACTACTTTTACAATTTCCCTCTGTGGAACAAAGGTGTCTAAGAGAAGCATTTTCCTCTCCTTATTTATAGCCACTTCTCCTGCTGCTGCAGTTGTTCTTGTGGTCTATTCTTTCTAATTTAAGTTGCCGGCAGTATGAGGCAGTACACAGTTATTTGATTTGTCTCGAATGAGCCAAGCAAACAAATGATGCAGGCTGTATAATAATAGTCAGCTTGTTCCGGGCAGAGATTTAGAGACTTAAACATAGTCCGGTGACTGGTTTGTACAGAAATATTCAACCAGCTTGGAGAAAGCGATGGATGGCAGAAAGGTGAGTGGTTGGAAACCTTTCATTTCAGAGCCAGTGGTTTGAATGCAACCCCACGTAATCGTGATGGAAAGTTAGTTTCTGAGCGTTGGGAGATCCTTTAGTGCTTGACATGTTACAGGTGACAAAATGAATATATGATGAAATGTGCAGAGGTGAAGAAGGCAGAGGGCACCGCGGCCAAAGCGTGAGTGGCAGGAGCCAGAAGCATCGCCAGTGCTATGGGCCATCTTTGTCCACAGGCTTCTGTTGAAGTCCTTTGACAAGGTGTGAGAAGAAAGCCTGAACCACTGCAGCCGTCCTCATAGCTTTTCTGGGGTACTGGGAACAAACCCCTCCACTGGCAGCAGTCAAGTAACAGCCGCCAGCAGTCATAAATGACCAGGATGACCCTCTGCTCTGACACCCAGCAGAGCAAAGATCTCAGAGCTTCCTACCCTGAGCCTGGTAGCTTGCAAACCAGTTCGATCACCTCTTTTAGAACAAGCCGCTGTCTTTTCAGTGATCTTTGTGAAGTGCTTTGAAGAGCATTACAAGGAACACCCATTTTTATTGCCTTCAGCTGGTGACTGTCTGTGGCCTAAAAGGTCAAAAGGATCTAGCCAGTAGATTCTTGTTGGTTAAAGAAAGGCGTGAACCTGGTACGGTTGCGGTCCAGCCAACCCTGCCTAAGCAGCTACGAGATCCTGAAAGCTCTTGGGCATTGGGGTCCTTTAACTAAATGGGAGTCTACCGTGCAGACCCTCCTGGTGCACGAAAACTCACCCCAGGTCCCGTTTGTGGTCAGTGGGGTGAGAGTCACCAGCCAGCTGAACGCAGGGTGTAATCCATCTTGTCCTGAAGAAGACACCTACTTTTGGTGAGATGATTTGCACCCCACAGTTGAGGCTGATGATTAGACCTCTTCTAACCATGACAGGTACACAGATCATTAGCTCAGATGTAGACTATTTGGGTGAGATTTGGTTGCATTAACAAAGGTGACAGGAGTGAGGTTGCAGAACGTGCAGATTTCCTGTATGGTCAGTGTCACAACTGCCAGCCCTGAGTGGAGGCCTTGGGTACCACGGAACATCCCCCATTGCTCTGGATGGCTGTTTTTAGGCACTGAATCCCACCCTTGCAGTTTGTAGACTACTAAAGTGAGGTGAGATGAATCATATCCTATGTGTCACCGTCTGATCTGAAAAGTCTTCAGAATTCCTCTGAATGTTCCTAACTCTGCATCAGAGGGAGCCGAGGGTGACGAGCCAGCTGAGGATGGGGCTGGTGAACACCACAGTCCTCCCCGCAGTACTGAGCCCCAGAAGAAGGTTTTGAAAGCCAGGCTCATGGAAGGGGCCCATTTTGCAGCCCATGGGCTCCAGAGAGGGGACATGTTCTGGTGCAGCCGTGTGCTTTGTGTTTGCTGCTGATTCATTCTCCTCAACCCCCGTCAGCATTTCTGGTGTTGTGTTGCCCTTACAAAGTGCCTCGCTCTCCGCAGCGACTGCAAAAGGACTTTGACACCCCTCACTGGGCTTTCAGTTCCATGGTGGGACCGGCTTTGCTGAAGGCTTTATAAGTCTTTGGTCTGACTTTTAAAAGTAGGTTGAGTTTAGTGCCTGGAACATGGCTGTGACTACGTAATAAGAGTTTGTGGGGCTGCACGTTCTCTGATCTGAGCTTGATGATGAATGAGTGCATTAGACTTTGCACTGAATTTCCATATCGTGATGCAGCTGGTTGACTTGCAAAAGTAATTTGAAGCCAACTTTCAAATTTATTCCCTTCTCCTATGGGTGCAGTCTGGTGTGTGATTCTTCAGCAGTAGTGCTGATCTAAGTAGACGCTACAAGGGTTAAAAGGGTCTTAAGAAAAAAAGGGGGTTATATTTTGCCAGGCTATTATTATCCCGGATTAGTTGCTGCAGGATTTACAGGGCAGCCCACAGCCAGTCGTACTGGCACAAGTGAGTGGGCAGCGCGAGGGGCGGCTGGGATTGCTGGCGCTGGCACAGCCGCCAGAAGAAGTGCTCGTCTGCCGATGCGTCGCAGCAAAGCGAGATTTCAAAGTGAAACCGAGCGGGGTGACTCATCTACCAGTGCAGTAAAACAGACAAAAGCTAGGAGAAGGCCATGTCTTTTTTAGGTTTCATTGAGAAGAACGTGACACAGAGCGTTACGAGAAGATGTTCATGGAAATGTGTTCAAGACTTTGCTGTAGATAGTGTGGCCAGCTGTTAGGAAACTCCCCAGCTCAATTCATGAGCACAGAGCCAGAAAATGAAACTGGCTAGAGATGACAGTGAGGCAAGCCAAAATAGAACGAAATATCTCAATGAACTGTAAAACCTCAGTGTCAGAAAGATTGTAGCCTTAAAGCTAGTGACTGCAAGACAACAGCTTTGAGCTCTATGTCCAAAAAATGCCTGAAGGTCTTGTCTGTGCAGTTTGTTAGATATTCACCCTAAGACTCATTGCGTGGGCCTGACTTCCAGTGTGCACAAGACTTGGCTTCTCAGATTTGGCCCTTTCACACCATGTGAAATAGGTTATCGAGGGCAAAACCTACCTGTCTATAGGCACTTCTGAAAATATAGGAGTCCATGGCTGGGACTTTCAAATGAACTAAGGCTGCCTGGCACCTCCTTTTCCACTAAGCAAAGTGCTGAGTCCCATGAGACGTCTTTAAAACTTCAGCCTGTGTTTCTTATTACCACGATATATGGAGTCTAGCTTCAGTTAAAGTGTAATACATTGAGCTTATTATCCTCATTTTCCGGCACTGCAGAACTGAATGCAATTACAAAGTCTCTTAGAGGTGATTTGACTATGCAGACACTCTGCAGCCAGCTGATTTTTCAGCCACATTTAGTGCCTGTTGAAGAACAGAAATCCTTCTAGGCAGATATTGGACCCATCTGGTGATGTCTTTTTCAGCCCAGTAAGCATTTATGAGTTCAGTTTAGAGGATGTCAGTACACAACAGTTTATTTAAGACTGCAAAACAATGAACATTGGCTGGGTGGCTATCAGAAACACATATACCTTGGGGATACTCTATAGACTGAGAGATACAAGTGCGAGGTGATATTTTAATTCCTAACACTAATCCCTAATGGTAGAGAGGAGAAACCTGAATAGTTTCTCTTTGAGCGAGGCTTAGGGTTTTTAATGGAATTTCAGTGTTATCCTTGGAAAGTATAGGGAACCTCCTATTTCGTGGGATGACTTGAGTGTAAAAGTGTATCTGCATTGAGTGGTCTCACGTTGCACCCCTTGGAGATCCTACAGGCCACAGAGGGAGACAGAGCAGTTCAAGGGCACCCAACTACTCTTATGCGAAGGGTTGGGTGTCGCTGCTCTCCCCGCCGGGCTCTCCATCACCGTGCAACCCCCTGGCTCAGCTCTGCGTCCACCCAAAGCACCGTCCCCACCGCTTCCTCCCACACCCGCGCTTTTCCTTAGTCACCTCCCATCTGAGATGGGACGAGGACGAGCTCTGCGGGACCAGTGGCCTCTGATGAGCTCATCCTCTCGGGTGGCTGCGCCCTGGGCAGCTCCTGAACTTTCTGTTTCAGGCCAAGCTATTTTCTGTGGCGAACAATATGACTCAGTGCGGGCAGCGATTTAGAAACAACCCTGTTCTGCTAACATTTCCAAAGAACAGAAAGGTCCTTTTGTTATTGGTTTTTCTCTTAATTGAAGTGCCTCTCTGTAGCTTGTATTGATGCTGTGCCTAACTCTGACAGTTATAGGGGCCCATTTTCCGATCGATATATGTTCTCACATATCCAGCTGCTCATACTCCCCCCTGTCCCTCCAGCCCCATTTTCGAGGCATCTTCCTGTCCCCCCCGTGTCCTCTGCATGCTAATTCAGTGCTGGAGCTTTCTACTCACTTTCCTTGCAGGCATCAACGCCTACAGCTGGTGCAAGGGGCTGCTGAGAGCAGGGAAACCACAGCAGCCCCTTTTCCTTCAGATCCATGGGGCAAATCAGCACGATAGACTTTCAGCTTGCTTTAAAACAGTGTCGTCCAGATGTTCCCCTGGCATAAATCTGTGTGGTCCCTTCACTGCCAAACATCGGCGGCTCTCCCTCCTCCCTGTCCAGCAAACCACTATGCCGTGTCCATGGCTAAGCCCAAGCCCCACGTCAAGACTTGTTGCAGCGAGGAGCTTTACCCAGTGCCCCCCCATTTTCTTTTATGGACACCAGCCGTCGTGCTCGCTAGCATTAATCAGATCGCAGGTTCCTCAGGGCTGCAGCCCTGCCTGTCAGTCCCGGCTGCGAGGCATTCGCATTTCGGGTGAGGTTAAGCCGTAACTAATACTTTTTAAATTAACTGCTGGAGGACAAGGTTTCTAGGTGATTCTCAGGCATTTTGTATTATAAGCCATATTTTATGGCAGAAATTAATTCTCACGGTCATTCACAACGGCATGTTTCTTCCCCTCACAGCCCTTTGCTTTTCCTTTGGCATCCACTGTTGTGCCAGGAGGCTGAGAATGGGATTTTACCATCCTTTTGATGCTAATTAATGGATAAGTGCTGTGGCAAAGGATGGTCAGGCTCCTACCCCAGCTCACCAGGCTGCACATTTCCACTATTTCCCTTGTGATTGCACTTGCTTGATCCTGCTGCCGAACTACGCAGCCAAAAACTTCCCCGGCGTAAAAAACGGAGGGCTGTGCACTGGTTTAGCTCCTTGAAGTGGCACAGTGTGGGTCAGGGAGGCAGCAGAGCGGTGAAATGGAAGTTGCAGGATGCGTACTGGGGTCACGGACCGCGTTGGGGAGCCAGACTTCCTTCTTGGCAGTGGCTGAAGGGTAGGTTGGCTCAGCTGTATAATCAAATCACGGTCAACCAGACCGCTATGGAGCTGTGTATCCGGTAAAGGCTGCCCTCAGCACTGGTGTGAGGAGTGATGTATTGAAATTTGCTCAACAAATGCAATATCTTTTCTTATTCAGGAGCTAACAGAGCAGATTATTACTTTCATCGCATTGACTCCTTATTTCTCACGTAATTTTTTTCCCAGTAAGTCATGGCTTATCAATTATCCATTAACAGCTCATGGTAGACAGGTTAAACTGAACTGTGCTGTCACTTTTGACTGGACACATGAATCACAAGTTAGGTTTATCTTTCCTGGCTGAAGAAATTAATTCAAAATTAGCTCTCCTTTGCAGAAATTCATGAATGACCTCCAAGATCATTTCCACGGTCTGCAGTTGCTCCCTAGGCATTTCCTTCAAATTTGTGTTTATACGAACATTCCTCACTGCGAATGGAGCAAAAGGAAAAACTAGCAAACACGAGCTGGAAGCAAATGGAGCCTGAGTGATTTCAGTTCAGGTACTTGGTGTGATGTACAGCCCTGTGATGTTTGTGAGGAGAGCCTGAAGAGCTCAGGGTATTCCACGTTTTCCTACAGCAATCCCTGCCTAACTGAGACAAATCACAGTTTTATGAAACGGGGTTGCAGGTGGCAGCTTCAGGACTTCCCATCCATCCCCTCCCATGGCCATTTGTTTTCATCTCTGCGTTGCTCCCTGAGATGTGCAAACCCCCTGCAGCTGGACAGAAGATGGGACCTTGAGACAACGCAGTGAGTTTTCTGTAGGAGAACTTCACCCCCTCTGACTTTCAGGGTGGATTCCCATACTTGAGTGAATGAGGACAGTGCTTTGCACAGCAAAAAAAGAGACTCTTCCAGATATTGGAATTTATCTCAATAGATATCAGGAAAAGCAGAGTGGGCTGGGCATAGGAGATCATCACAGCAGCTATATTTCAAATTCTCCTTTCTCTGCTGTCAATGTGGGAGTGCACGCAATGTTTGCTTTGTACAGGTCTAGCATAAAACCGGTAACACTGGAGTAGGAAAGTCTAAAATTGGAAACTGTGTTCATCCAATATTCTGCTAAGCAGAACAAGCATATCTTCTAAGGCAGTTGGTTCATTTATTGAGCTCCTTCTCAAAATCATCTAGGCTTTTACCTATTGGAAAGTTCTTCTAGGACATCTTTGAGGAAGCCAGCCTGTCTGGCACCTTCTCCTGGAACAAATGGGCAAGTCCCCAGTTTCTGTTATGTGTCATTTTGTAATGGATTCCCTTATTGTAACTTTGGGGCCACTGCTTGAGAAAAGTGCCTAGAAGAGGCTAAGGGCTGGGTGTAGTTCCTATTTCCTTGGGGCCAGGGTACCACTAAATTAGACAGGAAAAGATTTTGTATCATCATTTTCCATGAAGGTGCAGTTTTCCTGTCAACTCTCCTCTCAGATTTCAGGACCACTTATTGAGGCAGTCTCACGGCAGCTGTTCTGTGCCTCTGCTGGTATTTTAGAGTGTGCGTCATGTTATTTTAATGACTTTTCTCCTTATTCTCAAAAATGCATGGAAATTAATCATTTTGTTCTCATCATCATTCACCTTCAGTCAAAGCTGTAGATGGATCTTAGTCTCCTCAATTGGTAAGGCTTGGGTTTCTGCTTAAGGTTTTCCTCAGTCCTTTATTTTCCCTTCATGTCTACTTATTTACTTTATGTAGTGGGAAGGGGTTGGATCAACACATATCAAAGGCTTGTTTTCAAAACTTCCTGGAGGATAGGGATACTCCTCACTGAAGTTAGCAGCAATGAGATGTTCTTGGTAAATCAGATGAGGCTGATTAGGGCTACTTCTGCCTTTCTTAAGGGAACGGGGATAAGCAGCAGACTAAAGTGCATCCTGAGGTCTGCCTGCCTACAAATCCCATCCTTCCTCACTGGGGCTGGTCTCAGGACCCCTGCAAATAAAACCAGAGGCTTCTTCATTTGTTAATCCGAGAGCTGGGAGGGAGGCAGGAGGCAAGGCACGCAGGCATGCCACGCGCTTCCCCTCGGTGCCGGGAAGCGGATGCTCTCGTCCGTGAGCGTGGCTCACATTCAAAGCACTGGGAAGACATAATACAGACTCCTGAACTCGCCCAGGGAAGGACACGGCTGGTTACAACATCCCACGCATCGCACCGAGGGTGTACGTGCCTTTGGGTGTCCTGCTTGTGCTCACCTGAATCACTCAGTCTGACAGCGGTTCGCTTCACGCACGTCTGCCTTCTGCCCAGTAGTGCTCTGTGACCTGAGTCACTTCTTGCTGTGGGACGACTGGTTCCTACTTGTGTCTGCAAAAATCCTTACACCTCTTTAAGCTTCCCAGAGAGGACAGCTTTGTAAAAGAGGTTTTGTAAAAAGACTCGAAGTGATTCATTCCTTGGGGTAGCTCCGCTCTCCAGAAAGAGATCTCTGCAATTAATGCAAGCTTATAGGTGCTGGTGTTTGGTATTCAAAAAAGCCATTAGACACTAGAAAGGGATGAAACGCACTCATGATGAGAGGGAAGTACGCTTGTTTACTTTTCGGTGGTTTATTTTGGGGAAATGGCCACAGGGCCCTTCCTGATCTGTTTAGCAGCTGCTCTTTTCCCATTATTTATTTTTCTTTCTATATTTTCTAAAATACAAAAAAGTCATAAACTCCCAGGCAGTGGTGTGAGACTGGCTGGGACTGGACAGATGATGTAGCTAGTCCTCTGCTTTCCAAAGCCTTCACTGCACATAAAATCATCAACCTGCACCCCTCCAATCCCAAATTCATCATTGAAATCAGCAGGAAATAATTCACACCGGATTATCTGACAAAGGCAGATTCTCGTGGGCGGGTGCTTTTCTCCTGAAAGGGTGGAGAGGGTTTGTCTGCCTGGGAGCCGTAAACGTGTCCCTGATTCACCGCACAGAACCATTTCAGCACATGGGAAACAACAGCTTTCCCTCGGGGACTGACTGTAACCGGCGGCTGGCAGCAACTAACTCGTCTGGTGGTTTCCTCCCCTCATTTGGCAGGACTCCTACCCCCGGGTTTGTAGGGGATGCAGGGAGAAAGAGGTATATCCTGCCCCTCGGGTGTGACCAAAGGGAGACGAGTGCTCCTCTTGCAGCTCTGACCATGCAGAGAGGACTGGCGGCGTCCGGGGGTTTTGCTTGTAATGTTTTGGGGTAGGTAGAGGTGTCTTGGCATGGTGAAGCAAATCTGCTTTTTGAGCGTTGTGAGTCCACTTGTGTATCTGATCAAAACAGGAACAAGCACTAGGAGGAAATTCTGGGGAAAATATCCCAGCTCCTGTTCTTCCGGCACCTGAAAAGTTGCAGTCTGGGAAATATAGATCCAGCAAGGGCACCTTTGTCCCAGCCTTTCAAATTAACACCCGGTCTCACCTCTTCCAGTGGCGTAAGAGCTGAATGCAGATTTGTGCAGTACTACTGCTTTACTGAAACTAGCAAAAAAAATTGAATTAGTGGACACATGGATAAAGGTGATATACTGCTGAAAAGTCATCACGGCTTTTATAAAGGGAAGTCCTGCCACATGGTCCCACTGGAGTTCCCTGAAGGTGTCAACAAGCCTTGGATAAAAGGATATCCTGCTGATATAACCAGCTTTTATTTCCTAAAGGCTACAGACAGCATCTCTCACCAAAGGCAAGTCAAAGCATAAATAGGAAGGCCCCTGCATGAATAAAAAAGTGACCAAAACCTAGGAAACAGAGAAGGGGAGTTCATGGTCAGGTCTCCTGGCAGAGGCTGATCAGCAGTGGTGTTCCCAGGGGATATGTGCTGTGTGCTGCTCAGCACATGTGTACATGAGCTGGAAAGGAGTGAACAGTGAAGTGATAAAGTTTGCTCACAACACAAAACTACTCTGGGTGTTAAAGATGAGGACAGACTGTGAAGAATTGCAGAGGGACTTTACGAATCTCAGTGACTGAGCAGTGAAATGATGCACACGAGGAAAAACAACCCTCAGCTCACATGTAAAGTGATGGCCCTGAGCTGGCCATTACCAATCAGGAGGGAGATCTTGGGGCTATAATAGATACTTCCATGAAAATGTCAGCTAAGCATTTAGTAGCAGTCAATAAAGCGAATTAAATGTTAGGAGTCACCAGGAAAGAGACAGAGAACAAGCAGAGAACACTGTTACACAACTGTGCGAATCTATGGATTCACTTTTAGCTTGAATCCTGCGTGTGGCTCTGGTCCTCTCATTTAGAAAAGGAAATAGTAGGTCTAGAAAAGGTTCAGAGAAGCATTACAAGGATGATAAGCAACGTGCTACTGCTCAGTATAATGAAGGACCAGATAGGTCCTACTCTTCGATCTGAGAGATAATCAAGACAGAATACCACAGAGGTCTATAACATCATGAACATCATGGAGAAGGTGAAGAGAGATTGATTTCCAATAAAAGAGTAAGGAAGTAGCAAATTAAAGTGTGAGAGAACAAGCTCAAAGCAAACAGAACAAAGTGACTCTTCGCACCCGTAGTTTAACTGCAGCACTTCCTGCCACAGTACGTTGTAGGAACTAAAAGTTTATGTGGCTTCAAAAGCCTGGACACATTTAAAGACAAGAGATAAATTGAGGGTTTTTAGCATACAGAGCCCCCTTTTCAGGAAGTCCCTAGACTGAAAATGATTGCAAACTGGGAGTGTGCCTGAAAGAAATATCTTACATGTTTGTCCAAATCTTATCCTCTTCCTTAGGCATCGACTTTGGCTGCTGTCAGAGAAGGATCGAGATGGACCTTTGGTCTTGCACAGTGTAACTGATCTTACGTTCTTGCATTCACATCCTCCATTTGGGCTCTCTTTGGACCATCTTGAAGCGTCTAATTCCTCGACCACTTTTTTGCCCTGCTTCATGCTTTCCTTGTGACAGTATCTGTAAAGGATTGGTAAATCATGTAGAGATCAGGGTGATGCTGTTTGTTACGGAGCTTGGGTGCTTTATGACTGCTTTCAGACCTGGAGGCAGCTAAAGGAACAATATCCGTAGCAGGGGAGTATCTCCACTATAGTTATTACGGACTTTTATTGGGAATCTTACCAACAAAAAAAATTGGACTTTGGGCTGCACTAAAACAGGGTAAGAGATGATCCACTAACTATCACCAGAACCTGAAAACCTTCACAGTGGAAAAAGTATTGCACACTCTTCTCAACATCCCTCTGCATTTAAGACCTCAAGAATCTGGCCTAGGAAGTAGACAAAGCAATGATTTCAGACATTCGGTTGTTTTATTCTTTTATCTTATTTCCTAGAGCCTGCACTGTCCTTCAGCTTGTTATCTCCAGATGTGTTCCTCTCTTGTGGGAACACTACTTGCTGCCATTATCATGGTGAGGATTTTACTACTATCCATTGTATAAAAAGGTAGAATGATGACAAAAGACATGAATTCTTAGTATATTATTTCAAGTGCTATATTTAACTAAATTACCCCCTCTTTTGGAATTGTTTGTTATTCCTTTGGTGATAGAACAGCATCCTGTTTGTCTGCACACATTGCAGCTGCACAGTTTAGAGAAATCCTCATGGATTTCTTGAAATAGCTTCATAATTGAAACCTCCCAAACACTGAATTGTACTCCTCTCATTTATTTAATCAGATCCTGATATGAACCAAGACTGTTCCCGACACATTGTTGTAGCTCTTCAGAATGCACAACCATAGTGTTTGCTTAGTACAAATGCATAAAAATACCCCTGCGTTATACAGCTTTATCTTTTCCAAACGATGTGACTCAAATTGGGCAAATTCCAGAAGGTATGTTTGCTTCCATAACCTTAACTCAGTTATGCCGCACATCCTATGTGAATAATCCATTGTCAGCTACAGGAAATGTGGGTCTTGTGGAACTATCACAACCTGATTGCAGACAATGATCCACAAACTGGTAGTTCTGAGTAATACTCATCATTTTTCCTGGACATATGAGTTTTGATATATGTCTAGGTAATTAATTAAGCACTAATGAATTTGGAGAGTTTGCAAGTATTAAGCTCTGCTACTGTTATGGCAAACAGCTATGTGTTCTAGTAGCATTCCTTGCTTTCCGTCTTCTACAAGTATTTCTCTACATCAGAGTAAGAGACTGGGAGCTAGGATTGTTTTTTGCTTTTCAAAGAGGTGACCATCTTCTCACTGAGATTATATTTTGCAAGCACAGAACTGGTCTGGATACAACCCAAACCAGGACTGTGGATTAAGGATTCTGGTGTTAGTTCATACCTAATAATAATTGGGAAACTTTGCAAAATATTCAGAATCCAAACATCTACTGCTACATAACAGTAGAGAGCAGAGCTGAAAAAGTGGCTGGTAGAAAATCCCTGACAGGAATTTTGGATATGTGCGCAATTAATAGCTTGCCAAAGCTTACGCACAAAATACGCAGAAAAGAACAACATATATGGAGTCAGTTCTGTATTCCACCTAACTGAGACCTGCCAAATACTGTCTGTGAGATTGTTACTGTACCTTTACAGATAGCAGCATGAAAATTTGCTTAGACAAAATGATGTCTGTCGTCTTTGTGCCAGGATAGGCATGGAAATGAGCAGACAAAAGAACAGAATCAGTGTCACTTGCAATACCACAGAATCATAAAATACAAGGCTGGAAGGAGCATTTAAGTAGTCATTTAGTCCATTCTTCTGCCTAAAGTCCAATGAATTATCCCCCAGCTAGTCCTGGGAGATGAGAAACAGGTTGAACAGATTGCCAGGGCTGGAGGTTTTACAGTCTCCCTACGCATCTGTCTCCTGCCCTCTCCATCAGAAAGCTTTCTGTCATCTCTAACTTAACTGCCCTGTTTCAGTTTAAACTCATTAAACCTGACCCACCCCCGGGGGACATGGAGAGCAGTTTACACTCTCCCTCTCTGCAGCTACCTTGCTCCTATGAGGACATTGTCATGTCAGATGCTCTGAGGAGCTCTGAGTGTGAGAACTTACCTTCCTTATTAAAAGAGAAATGAGGGTGAAGAAATGAGGATGGCTGCAGTGAGTGACACAGCTTCATTGCCCAGCATGTTACATAGATATGCAGAGTAGCAACTTGTTGCTCTTTGGTTAACGGTCTGAGCCTAAAACTAAAAGCGCAGGTACAGCAAATCTTCATTCCAGGCTGCTCTCCTCACCCAAGATGGTGTTCCTTAAAGGTATCTGGGGACTGGAATCATCTTCATGAAGAGGCTCAAACTGCATTGGGAATAAAGTAAATAAAAAAGCAACTTCAGCTGGCTGTGGTCCAAAAAAATGAACAGGGCCATTGCACTATTGGAAATGACCGAAGAAGAGCTCGCTCTGTGCTGACACCGTCACGGCAAAGTTAATGTGCTGCACTGAGTGACCGTGTATGTCATGTAGGAGACTGGGAGGACTTCTTAGCATGTGAGGGAGCTAATGACAGTGCCTTCTGCTTGACAGACAATCTCGCATATGGGATCCATCTGGCCTCAGACAGAACCACCCATTGAGCTGATTACAGTGATCCCCAGCTCCGCACAGCACCATCCACTCTGCCAGGACAGACGGGTTTACACATAGTCCTTAAATCTTCATTACCTACAAGGGCAATGAAGAAAAGCTTGAAGAAAAAAGCTTGAAGAAAAAAGAGAAGCAAATCATAGAGACACAGGACTCTTAAAGCACCCAACAGCTGACAGTACAGCAGATGCTTCGGTTTGCTTGGTACATCTATCACATAAACATACTGAGCAGCAGTGTGAGAAAAAGACTTCCCAGATTATTATCTTTATTTCAGATCTTATAGTTTTAATATACAAAGATGAAATGTCCAGCACTGATCTACATATAAGCACAAAATAATCCTTGTCAAAATAGTCCCTGCCAGCGTAAAGCTCTGGACCTGCATGAGGATGAACAAGAGCACAAACACTCAAAAAGTGCCCTCTTAAGGGACCAGTCCTGGACTATGCAACAGAAACTGCAGTATGGAAACTCATCGGAGGAGATCCTGGCTGAGATCTAGGGAAGAGGGTCAGAGATGCTTGATATATTCTAACAGGGGAAGAAGCAACGGGCAAATAATATGGAGAGGGTCTCTGGCCAGATAGACTGGGAATTTGAATCCTTCCTTTGCCCCAGCTGACAGCGGAGATTATAGATACGGAGCTGTAGTGCTGAAAAGCCATAGCTTTTCCAGAAATTCTGTGTTGAAGGACACTTCTTATGTGAAAGACAGAAATCCTGCCTCTCTTTTGGAGACAACATGGGCCCCTTTTCCCTCTACCACGCTTACAGCCTCCTTGCAGTGCCTGAAGATGCTGCTTGGGTAACAACACTGGGGGCCAGAGAGACCGGCAAAGGTGTTGGGTTCCTGCCTGGAGCCACACTGCCCTGTGTGCAGGATAAGGGCACTGCACCCAGTGGGAATGGGCTTCTCTGTATTTTCAGATATGAATCTCTTAACCCTCTTGCTCATTCACTTGGCTTTCCCAGCCCAGCTGCAGGACTGGGTGGCCCGTTCTCTAGGGAAGAGGGGCACAGCCCTGGGTTTGGAGGCCTCCTGGTTTTTAATGGTGTGCAAGCTGGAGGGATTTGGAGCACTGAAAATCACCACCTTCATTCAGTGGCATGTTGGTCAGTGTGCGATGAGGGAGTTGGGCCTCAGTCCAACTCCTAATGGGCAAGAGGTTTCTGGGTCACTCCAGTGGCAACCTTATGGAAATGTGTGATAAGGATGTCCTCAGTGCCCACTCGACCTGTCCCGGCCTCATCTTATTCTGCTGTTATTTTTTTCCCCCCCGTGTGATGGTTGTCACCACTGACGCTGGAGCTGCAGAATAATAAGCCCCAAAGGGTGCTGACTGATCGGGTTTAGGCAGCGCCTATAACAGTCTGGCAGAGACAGGACTCAGCCCAAACACATCTGTTCAACAACTCACCCAGCAGACAAGTGCTGCCCTTGCCTCCGCCTGAACTTCTAATGAACTGCAAATTGCAAAAAAGGTTCCTGGCGGCTTATCACTTGCTCAAAACGCTGAGAACAAAGAAAAGTTGCAAAGAGTTGGTGGGAAGTACAGGAAGAGGCAGGAAAAGTGTTCCATTAAAACAGATTAAGGGCAAGAAGAGCCTGGTGCGTTCCAGGGTTGTGCTAAGAAGTTTTGATGAACGGCAGATCCCAAAGGATGGTCTCAACCATTATTTCTAGCCTGTTCAAACTTGTTGCTGTGTCAGCAGCAATGCACGGACAGTTTTCTGATGTCCTCCTGATCCACATCAGAACAGTCATCCTCCTTTTCTTTCTCCACCCCATTCCTCTTTTTTTCTCACCAGCATAAAGCTGTACTGACACTCTGCTTTTCTTTCTTACCTTTAATATTTTCCTCTTTTCCAACCCTTCCCTCCTGTTACCTCTGTTTCCTCTCACGTCTAGTGCCCATCTTCCTCCTGACCTCCACCTTTGGTTTTGCTGTCCCTGGAATCCTTCTTCTATTGGCAAGAAGATCACAGCTATCCAAGACCATTTTCTAACTCGTCAAGTCTTTAGGACTGGATCTCTTTGGGGAAACCTGCCATTTGTCAGTAAAAGGAAGAGGGCAGCAAAGTGAAATTCAAAGGCTGTGCTACACAGGATACCAAATCCAACGGTTGCATCTGGCTGTATTTCTGATACCTTGCTCCCTCCACCTTCTCTTTTTCTCAGAGGTCTGGTGCCCTTCATCTGGCAGCTCTCTTCTCTTGGAGGGAACTGCATCCCACTTCTTTTTTCCACTCTTTCTTCTTTCAAACAGTTCCTCATTTGATACTTTCCTCCCCTCACTCATCCATGCTACTGCTTATCCATGACCACCCAGCTGTCCATCATCAACCTTCCTCTTTACTTTCAATTTCTTTCCTTCACAGTCTCCTCTCCAATCTCCCCCCACTGGTTTTCTGCAGATTTGTTAAACTAAATTGGTACTGGGCACCTAACTGGCTTTTAGGCCCAGATTTTTCAGGGACACCACAACCAGGACAGCTGCAAACTAAGTGCATCTATCTTCTCTTTTTCTGAATATTTGCCAAATACATGTTCAGTTCACTGTTTCCTCATATTGATTTGCTCAGCATCTGTGCACAGGGTTTGTTCTGTGAATTGATTCAACACTAGGGTTCTGGTATTTCCACCTAGTCAGAGAAGTAACGTGATGCTGTTCCTATTCCCTGCATATTCAAGGGCATGAAAGATCAGGCATGAACACTTGTCTGCAAATGAAACTCTTTTAGCCATTCACTCTGAATGCAAAATGTGCTCCCTATCAATGCTTTTCCCCCCAAATTTTATAATTTGCAGAGTTATGAACTTAAACACCAAGTATAAACACTAACTTTTCCACTATTGTATCTAATATTGATTGGAATTGGGAATAAATATTCAGAAGCAGTTATTGTTCAAACTGTTCCCTCAACTGTAACAGCATCTTTCTTCTATTCAGATAGTAAATCCATAGCAGAGCTGATAGCTTCATGATTTGCAGTCCATAGAAACCTCCTCCCATGTATGTAAAAGAATTAATGCCAGTGGAAGAAGTTCTGTGTTTTTTTCCCTAATCAGCTAGTTACTGGCTACTGTTTGGAGCCTGTTTTAATCTTGAGTTGTTTGCCTTATATATAACAATATTAATTATGTCTCTGATATATGGACTGGTTACTAAGGAAATGACTAAGAAGCCCATTTTGGGTTGGATAGCTTAATAAAACATACAAACTGAAGTTTGTGGGTAGTCGCAGGTGTTACTTAGCCTGAGCGCATTCACCTGAAACATATCCATGGAAACCTTGCCCACAGCTATATCTCCAAATGCAATCCCTCTGACCATGGGTTGCCTGGAGCTGGTTACACCACTGGGGAGGAGTGTGGTCTGAGAGCACGTGTGGAGGACACAGAACCAAAATTCAATTTCTAGCTCTGGTGCTTTCCTCTACCTCTGTTTCCTCCCTGGGCCTCATTACATAGGTACTTTTATGGTCTCCAGCCTCTTCTTAATTATGCATCCCATAATCTTGTAGAGCATCTTCTTGCCATGGGACAGGGTGTTATCATTAACCTTATTCTATTAATGGAGAAGTTAAAAGGCTGCTAAATGACTTGCCCATGGTCACAGATATCGCATATCTCATGGACTGGGGCCATCAATTAAGCCACTACAGAAAAATCTTGTGCGGATTCTTAAGTGGAAGGCACTCCAGAGAGAACAGTAATTATCATAATTAATTAGACTAGTCATTAACTATTTGCTCCTTTTAAAAAATGAGCACGTATCAGTTACAGTAGGGTCCTAGTCCTGCTGTGGCATGTGCTCATCAGCTAACTGTGACAGCAGAGCTACAGAATGCTTTGCAGTGAAAATAGTCCCATTCATTCCTAGAATGCCCTGAAATTTGGGAATTTAGATCCTGGCTGTATAGTAAGATTTTTATTAGAGTTTTGTGAAACCTTTGGTTTGAGAGCAGGAGGGAGAAACTTGGCCACAAAATATTATTCTGTAGAGCAGAAGAAGATAAGGTCCCATTCTGGGAGGCACTTAGCAAGTGTAGCTCCTACTGAAACCCATAAATGCTGCAGTTTCTCAGCATCATGCAGCACGGAGGCCATGCAGCTGAGAAGATAGGACAAAAACTGCTAACAGGGCTGAGGAGAATAGTCAGCGTGGCTCCACCTTGCTATGCAAGTGGAAAATAGCTGGGTAGCAAACTGGGATACAGCAGGCAGAAGTCTGGTCACTCTTAGCATTGTCCCAGGATATGCTTGAACTGCCTGAGCTTGCTCTGCCGCGTTGTCAGAGCGAGTAAGAGACTCTGTGTCTGCACCCACCTGGGGGAACGAGTAACTCAACGCCAGGAGCAGCTGCCACATGGCACAGATGTGCTTTTGAACTAGGAGAACTTAGCTCAGAAGGGCTGAACTGCACATAAAACAACATTAATCCCAGGAAGAAGCAATTTGACCAGTCCTGCTGTTGTTGAGTGAAATCAATGCTCTTCTTGGTGTCGCAGCGAGTGCTGGAGTGGCCGAGGATCCTGGCGCCAAGCAAACCCCTCGGACAAAGCTGCCCTGAGGTGTGAGATCTTCATCATCCCAGCTTTGCCAGGGCAACCAGAGATGGAATTTAGATCTGATGAATGATCACCAAATCTGAGGTCTTTCAGACATAATATTTTTCACCCGCTGAATTGGCATCTTTGAAAGTTGTTTCTAAAGAGTAGCTCCAGTGCGCACAGCCATGCTCAGTCTCAGCAAGGGCACACGAGGCAGACATACATTTCTGGGAATAAGAGGCATCTCCTTTGCCTACAGTCCTGTTATTATCCCTTAGGAACACAGACATGACTACACTGTTGGAGGCACGGCCATTTGGTGGGGCAGCTTGTTTCTGAGACAGCTTAGTAGTGCAGACATCTGTGGAGGGCAGAAACAACCTCTGATATGCTGTCTGTTTTCCCTGATGTTGTAGTATTAATCCCTTATAGATAATAGCTACTGAAGCATTTATTCCAAGACTGTTTTTAGCTTTCAGCATTGCAACTGTAAATGTTCTTGTTACTTCGTCAAGATTTGGGGTTTTCAGTAAATTCCAGAGTCTCATCCTTTCTAATTATGTCTAGCAAACGCTTTCTGCTGTAAAATTATAATTTGCTACTTCTCATCTCTTTGAATGACACTTTGCTCTATTATAAGAAAAGGATAGCAGACACTCTTAAGCCTCATGTCCTAGACCATTCATTTTTTGATTTATTGCATCTTACCCTTCCCAGATAAATGGCTCCAATCCTTTTAGTTTCTCTTTTGTTCATCCCTGTAAGAACGCCTCTTGTCCCTGAACTCCTTCAGCCCTGTTATTTATTTTTGGTACACAGCAGCAAGCACTGAAGACAGCCTTCAGGTGAGAGCAATCACATATGTCATGCAATTGCACCGTATAACTCTCCCATCCCATCCCATCCCATCCCATCCCACCCCATCTTTTATATAGTCTTATGTATGTTTGCTTTCTGGATGTGGCCACACACTGAAAACGGTTCTTAACTGACCTTTTTTCGGTCATAGCCAAAGACATTTTTCCTGAGTTAGTGCTACTCATTTATTGTGGCACAACTGCACAGTGAACTATGACAGCGTGCTGGTATAACCCCAGGTGTGGACATGTATTCTGCAGTAAGTCTTTCCATAAAGAGGAGCTATCCCGAAATCACTGGAAAATCTCCTGGGTAGAGAAGCCCTCATACAGGGCCCTGTTCCAGTCTCTAGAAGCAGTTTGGAAGGAAACATGGAGATGCATAAAAGGAGAAAAGAAGGTGCGAGCCATGAAGTTTGCCATGGATAGGGGAACAGGGAGCGTGCAAGGATGGTGTGACAGGGCAGCTAAATAAAGTGGAAGTGACATGGTCAAAGACCTTGAAACACACAGAACAAAATAAATATTTGCCCCAAAGACAGATCACTCAATTAAAGAAGAAAAAAAGCCCTGTTTCTAGGCAGAATCAATTGTAAATCTCTGTAAGAACAGAGACAGGAACATTCTTCTCAAATTACTCTGGAAGGTAATAAATCTGCAGGTGATTCCCAGAGCGACTGTTCGGCATTATGACTGACAAAGGTCTGCAGCGCTCTGCCGTGTGGCTTGTAGCTCTTCCTTTTTGTAGCGCAGAGACGTGGCTTGGAGAAGTATATGCTTGGATTGTTTGGGGACACTACTTGCTAAAGGCAACGGCCTCTGCAGATGTGACCTACGTACTGAAGACCCAGGTGATGGCAAATGCAAAAAGACTGTTTACAGGAAGGTTTAAGAACCCAAATTTCAGCTGCAGCATCTCTGGTGAAATCCAACAAGGCTTTCGCACGCACCGTAGCTGCTTTCATAGTATGTTTAATTATCCGACGTCATTTAAGTGGCTGGGGAGTTGCAGCTGGATGGGGAAATCATCGAATCTTATGCAGACAAGTGGGTGTGACTTCCTTGGGAGCTGCGCAGAGCTGCATTTTTCTTAGTGGTGTTGCTAAATGCCCCCAGGCCCTCTGGAAGTCTGTCTGTAGCTATCGTCCTTCATGCTGGACTCAGCCTGATGGCAGGACAACCTTCTTGTTCTGCTGTAATTAAGAGGCTGTGTGGAAATAGATGGTCATCTTGGAAGGTGCAAGTGGCAGGGCGGTTCCCTAGCTTTGCTGGGAATATCTCTGTGGCATCGTCGTCTCTGTGGTTAGGGAATCCTACCATTTTTGAGCCTGGGGGCCATGCCAAACAGGGAGGAGAGGAACCGATGAGCCTGAAAGATTTCTGTACGTGATGTCTATCCCCTTGCCTGCTGGGAGGCTTTGGATACAACTGCGTTTCCTTTAGCAGCTGCAATAATCCCGCCCCAGCCCGTATCTCCAACACAATCTGGTCCTAAAATAGCATGTTCCACTGCACAGAAGGAGGAGATCTCATTTTCAAAGCATTTCCTCTCCCGGTAGTATCCCAGCTTTTACTCACAGCGCTGGTATTCCAGCATCGCTACTGTGAATGGGCAGCAGTTCCCGAACTGGGGGAGGGAGGGCAGGAACCCGGCGAGAGGAAAAATCGGCCCCCTCCGCAACACAGGAAGCCGGCGAGCGACCTCCGCGGAGGACAAGGAAGCCCGGAGCTGTAACCGTGACGGTGTCGGCCCTCAGCCACGCTCGCCAGACAAATCCCCTCGCACGGGAAGCGGGCAGAGGCTGCTCGGAGGCCTCGCCCAACGGGCTCCAGGATGAAAGGGAAGAGATCCAGCGCCGCCTTCAAGAAGATCTCATGTCTGGCACACAGGCAGTCTGGCGAATGGCTCGTCATGGACCATGGGCAGTGTTTCTTCAGGCCGTGTTTCAACTCACACCCAGAAGCATCAAGTGTTGCATCCTTCACGGTCTGGCAAGAATTCTTGTGAGAGCCAATACGGAGAGAAACACGTCTTTAACACGGCAATGAGCTACCATGCCTACAGCCATAGCTCAGGCAGGAGAAGGCCATCTCAGCCTGTGGTGAGAAGGACAGCTGTGCTCAGCTGCATCTGCAGGAAGGAAATCTCCCAGGCCTTGTCCTCTTCTGGCTTCTTTTCACTAGCTCAGGTCCTTATTTTCAGTCATCCTACTCAGACCCTTTGGTTCAGAGTCATTCATCCTTGTCCTGCCCCTTTGTGTCTTCAGGTAAATGGCCAAAGGTTCTTTGTTTCTAAACTAATTGTTTCTTCAAGGCTAAGCAGCTCTGTATTATGAGAATCCGGTGGTATTTCTTGCTGCTGGCACATTATTGCCAGCTACGCATTGTCTCCATACGCCACAAAACCACACAATGTGTTACCTTCCCTCCGAGTGTGAACTCCAGTGTCCCGGTTGAGTAGGACCTCACCTCCTCCTTTCCTTCCCACCTGCTCCATCTCCTTTAGCACTTGTGGGTTAGACAATGACGGATTGTCCTCCAGGAGAAGGACATTGTGAACCTTTGCACTACTCTTGTCTCTCCTTTCCGCTGCTACGATAATTTAAAAGATGTTTTTGGAAAACAGTCTTTTTCCCAAGTGGCTTTTTGTAGCAGAAATCAGTTCAAACAAGTTCCCTTTGCAAGCAAAGCATGTCTTTAGAACTGATGTAAAGTTTTGCCAGGGCGTTTAAATGAAGTCCAGCTGTCTCAAAGCAAACTTCTACCTTTTATAAAAAAACCAGCGACCTCCTTTCCCCATCCTAAGCCCCTCGCTGGGCAACATCTGGAAACAGGATCTAATTACTGCTCCTGAACATAGCCACTCTGAGCGGCCCGGAGAAATCCTTCCTTGGCAGAGTACTAGAGCTGAATCTTAAACCAAAGCTGTGTTTTCCTGACTGCAGCCTGCCTCTTCCCTGTCTCAGTGGGATGCTGCTTCCAGAGCAAGGCTGATGCATTTGCCCAGCACCCTTTGCTGTGACGACCTCCCCCTAAAACCTGAGAGCAGGCTCAGCGGTGAGGCAGCAGCTGCTCGTGACGCTGTAGGAGGATGAGGAATTGCTTAGGAAGTGTTCGGACTCTCACATCACACCAGCGCTGTCTGCACACTAGGGAAATCCCACTGGTAGTGAGGAGATGACTTCCTTCCTGACAAAATATCCTGCTCCAGCTGCAATGCACGGCACGAGCAGGGAGAGGCAGACAGGTTTGGCGCTTGGGTGTTTCTTTTTGACCTCATGTGCATTTTGACTTTGCTGTGTCCCCCAAAGCCTCCGTATGACCAGAAAAAGGGACATTTCCCTTTGGGTTTCCTTCTCTACCTCAAAAGGTAAGAGTTTCATAGCAAGGGCTTCTGCACTGCAGACTCACACAGCAGGCAAATATTGGTGGTGATGCAAAAATGCCTAAAGAATATACCTCAGACTCTGGAAACTTCCATATGTTAGAGGTGGACATGGGTCTGCACTGAGTTTTCAAGAAGAGAAATGACTGGTGCCAATATCACTGAAAAGAGCCAGGCCGTGCAGCACTCAAATGCTTTTGTTTGAAAGCAACATGCAGCAATTTTGGCTTTCAAAATGTAAATAGGAAACAGTCAAAAAATCTTATCTCTAGCTTGCAGCTAATGAAAACAGTGGTCCTGCTTGATAGCTAAGCTTTGCTCTTATTTCAATACCTTTTCTTAAATTTTTCTTACAAATATGCTTTGTCAGATGTGCCTTGTTCTGATGTTAAAAAGTGCATCTGAAGCACTACAACCTCTAACCAGAATTTAAAAAATGGGTGAGTATGCATTAAAGGTTATGTTTCAAAGTCTGTGAAGTGTGGGGGTGGCACTTGGACACCCTTGTGCTCTCAGCGATGGGCACAAGCACTCTTTGCTCCCAGGAGAGCCCGAAGGCAAGCTTTCCTAAAGTGAGCTTTTCCAGGTGCTGAATCACACCTACTTTTTTTTGTTTAGGCTATAACCTAAAACAGATCTAAATTTGTATCATTTTAAAGGCTTTATTTTGTGTTTAAGTTTTGCTGGTTAACGAACCTCCCCCTACAACATTTTGCCTGGCCAGCACCCGGCGATTACCACTCTGAGCAAAAATAACCAGAGCAGAAAGTGCAGATCCGCATCAGGAAGATACACGGCAAATTGTGCTGGACTTCATCCGCCTGCTTCCTATGGCTCTGTTCACATCATATATTAAACCTAGGCCTGCTGATCACCCTGCAAAGCCTTGCTAGGGTCTGAATCTTTAGGGGACCCCAGGGTCACATCTTGGTGGAATGAGCTGGGATAGCACCAAGCTGCTCCTAATTGCTGCTCAGCTGTTAGTTCCTCTGTTTCAGCTGGTCCCTGAGCTTAGACGTGAAAATGGGAGTTCAGCTCTCTGCTCAGTGATCCAGGAGGCAGAGCAATGAGGAACACACAAGCAGACACAACCTCAGCTGGGCTGGTCACCCTGCATGGCAGGCTTAATATATAGGGTGGACTTACCTTATGGTGCCTATGACAGATGGAATAATACGGCATACCGAGTCCATGAGAGCAATTCAGGCCACCTGCTACCCATGGCTCTTAGGCCATTGGGCCAGGCTCTGCCAAGCCTGGGTGGGAGGTCTCTGAATTATTGTTAGATGCCACTTTAGATGCTGCAGTAATGGTTTAAATGTGCTGCCTTCTCCATTTAAGTTGGAAACAGAAAGGCTGTTTGCACCTGTATGCTAGGAGTGACCAAAAGGTGTTGCAGACCGTTATTTCACTAAAATTAAGAAGAACTTGGATTTAGGTACTTGTTGCCATCTAATGTTGTATATTCATGCACAGGAGGGTAAGCTGGCCCTTATCCAAATCTCAAAGATGAGTTTGCACATGATTTACGCTTAATGTTAAGCATGTGACTTTGCTGCCTACAAGGCGAGGTGTTGTTTGCACACAACTGTATCTTTATTGTCCATGCAGCTGAGCATAAACAAAAGATTGTGCATTTGTTTGGAAACACTAACCCTTGCAGAACAGGGAGGCTAGTTCTGCCAGTGCCGGAGCTGTGGCAGCAACTATTAACTCCTTCCAAAGCACAAAAAGGTACAGATGTGTGTGACATAATTAGCATCATGACAATGAGTGTTTTTCTACTGGGAATGTAGCCAGCGGAGGTTTTCTTCTTGTCTGTGGAAAGTTGTTAGTCCTTCCCTCTGTGCTGTTTTTATAGAATTTATTTTCTATATAACTGGGGAAGTAAAAAGCAGATTTAGCAAATTTACCTATGTATTCTTGTTTTTTGGAGATCACATAAAGGTCTAGGCCCTTCCTATGTACAACTATAACATATGCAGGCTGAGCACAAAATCCAGCCGATGGTGGTTTCAAGAGGAAAAGGTAGTGTCTGGATGTTCTATGCTGCCTGGAAAAAGGCTTGCACAGAAAGTGAGAGAGTTATTATATCCAACTGTCAGAGCATTTTCATTTTGTCTGATGAGAGCTGCATCTTCCCTTCTCTCTCTGATGCTGGCTGGAGTTTAATGGCTTATTTTCTGATTGGTTTCCTATGGAGATTTACGGAATCATGGCCCCTGATGGGTTTCTCCAATTTCTTCCCTCTTCTGCTAATAATGTTTCAATCTATTCATCTGTTTCAGTCAAATGTGACAGGAGGGCAAAATTTTAATAATTTATTTAAAGTTCATACCCATTTTGTGCAAACAGGCAGAGAGGAAGAAGAGAGACACCCTGTCAGCATCCTCACCAAAGTGAAGGCTGTGAACTCCTGCCTCATTAGAGAATCCAGATGGGAGGGACACCTTGTAGGTGATGCTACTGGGGGAAAAGCTTCACTTGGTGCTTTCACTTCTTTAGATACTGAAGTCAGTCAATCAGGGGCACAGGTCTCTAGGAAACCAATATTCACTGGTTCTGTTGTTCAAGAGTTACTTATACAGCTCACTGTATGCTGCTAGAAAGATTTACTCATGCAGCTGGCTTAAAATAACATAGTCCACAGCTATGATACTGCTTCCTTTTTTAAAAAGACTGTCAGTGTGTCAGCATCATAGGCTACAAATGCTGGCTGATCTTTCTCTGAGATTATGCATGTACTACTTAATAAAACATCTGTATTATCCCTTTCATCAGAGGTTTTCAAAGTACTTTGCACACAGTAGTGAGTGATCCCCATGGATGAGGGAAGGTTTCTCATTCCTGTTTTGCAGAGAGGAGAATTATGTGGCAGGCAGGTGAAACGATTTGCTCAGGGTTATACAGGAGGCTGGGGAAGGGGATCCAGACCCGAAGACGCATCAGGAGCGTGCAGCAGATGCCAGGTTGCTTGGTGAGTGTGCGTCTGTTGCATTGCTGCCACGCAGCCTGGCTCCGTCGCACCTATCTAGTCCCCAGTGCTTTGCTTGCCCAGCACCACAGTTTTCAAGCTCTGGCCTCTGCCGTTTTTGCTGATGGAGTGGAGAGAACCAGCAAGTCATGTACAACTGGCTCTTTATGTCTAGCTGTTATACTTCAGGAAAATACATGAAGACAACATTACAGCAAAGACCAGCATGGTTAAGGCACAGTGATTTCAGTAGCCGCTAACACACAAAAGAGAGATGCAGCTAGCAGCATATCCAGCTAGTTACGAGTCTTTGGTCTGAACGATCTGGTATAAATGGGTACAGCTAACAGCTGGGCCAGCTGACTTTCAACGTTTTTGCCAAGCCAGATTCAAACCTATGTCCAAAGCAGGACATACTGGCCACTCTGCTATCACACACTTTTAAAAAATGCATTAAAGACACTGTCAGTGCTCTTTCTTCTATGAAACGGTTACTGTGGTTGTTTAATAGACTTTTAATGATAAAGAACAGAAAAGAAAGTACCAGCAGGGGTCTTTTTCACTTCAGTAGGATATAATCCAGTCTATGAAGAGTGAGATTTCCTACCCCAGACCAGACAGTGTCACAGTTCTGGTCTTCAACAGCAGTGCTCATTCCTGCAATTGTTGTATGTGGCATTTGGCTTGTGCTTTTTGAATTCTAAACCTCATGTGGCCAAATTTGATCTGTTGATTATTTAGGTGTTTATTCAGTTCTTGTTCTTTATATGAGAACTGCACAGCACTGTACAATCTTGTTTTATCACACAAAAGCTAAATGCCTCTCAGAGCATCAACTAATTAATCCTCCTGACTCACATCTGTAATAGGCAGGGAAATACCGAGATGTTGTTTCTGCTCCCAGTGAGGTGATAGCTGGGCTATGGAAGCTGCTAGAATAAATCACAGTCATAATATCTGAAAAATTGCATTTGCATTTTTAAATGCAAACAGATATGTTTATTATGTACTTCCTTGTGTAATGAAAAAGTTAACAAAAGATTTGCTTTCCAAATAATTTTCTGAGTTTTGGAATTCTGTAACGAGCTTGTAACTTTTTTCTTGCAAACTTTACTGTGTGTGAACTGGTTAGGCTGCTGGACAGAATTTGACTGAGAAAAATGGATGAACTAAAAGTAGCAAAGCTCTGGATTCTTTTGCATTGTTGAAGTTCTTCATATTTTGAAGCCTGTTTGGTAAAAAAGGCAGTGGATAGAGACGTTCCAGTCTTTCTGCAGCAGAGCTGGCATAATTTCCTAAAGGAATTCATGACATCTGAGCCTTGAAAAGGTGGATTTCACGGAAGTGTAAAATCCCCCAAACAGACATTTGAAGCTTTGCAAGAATTAATATTTAAAACCATCAAATGCCCAATGTCCTCAAGTTTTGAGACAGCTCCAGACATAAAAGTATATTATTCCACAGTAATTAACAACCCCTGCCAAGCCATATTTGCCTTCTTTCCAGACCTTTGTGGAGTCCAGAGCTTTGTGAAAATAGGATGGGTCATTAATGACAATGGACTCTTTGCTGGAGTGATGTTCTGGGAAGTAGGAACTAGGGTGATAAACCCCTCCAGAATCAGAAAGGCTTACAACCGTCTCTTTGCAAATTTTGCCTGAGGATTTTGTGGAAGATGCAGGTGGAACCTCTCCCTCCAGCTCTGTCAGTGCTGGCTGTCCATGCTGGGTGTGATGTGATCGCACACAGAAGACTGGGACACCGAGGAAATCCAGACTGGATGTAGGCACCTCTTATGAGCTGGAGTCATAACAGAGCTTGTCTCAGCTCAGACTGGGACATATTCGACTGGGAGTCTCAGGAGCTTGGAAGTCCCAAACACAAGGATGGAAGAGGTGTAAGCGATTGCAGCATCTGGCAGCCCTGGATGGTAGAAGATCATAACCATTCCCTTGAGCCAAATGCTAAAATTTGCCAAGTCCGTTGTAGGTGGGAGGTGGTCTGAATACGTCTCCTAGTGGCTAAAAGCAGCCATGGCATGTTTAATATGAGCTTTGATAGAGAGTTTTGATGCTTTTGGTACATTGGATGATTAATTCTTCCCTTACCCTAGAATTGCCCATTGTAATCTTCCGACGTTTTTTAACTTTTATTTTTCATCCTTGCTAGAATGCTTGGACTTCCTCCATAACGAGAAGGATGACGACTTTGTGAGTTAAAGGACATAGACACAGAGAGATATGGAGTACTCTGACTTCTAACCAACATGGGATATTTTAGACAAGTCATTTAGCCTTGTCCTGTCTGTCTCCCCATCTGTTCATTAGTGGGAATGTTGCAGATTGGAATTTCAGTCACAGAAAAAGACCTCACTGTGACTGAAGCCATAAAAATCTGAAATGGAAAGGTAATCCTGCCCAAAATTGCTTATGAGGTGTAAGACAAAAACCAGCAGATGGATACAATCACTGAGGGGAATTTAAGGCAACAGTGAAGCAATACTGATCTGTGCGATAGGCAGTCATCACAGGATATAAGCTGTTGTCAAGGCTTCTCTATTGTGGCAAAAAAAAAAAATTAATGAAGGATTTGAAAAAAGCTAATGAGAAAGCTCTGTAAATATTTTTGTAAGCCTAAAGCATGAGGGAAAGCATGAGAGAAGGCATGAAAGCAATTGTGGGAACATCTAACTAACTGATTTGTGTAGGAAGGATGATACCCATGAATTCATAATGCAGGTTATGGAGGTTAATTCATGAGCATGTCTAAGTGTGTTAAATACCACTGAAGAGCGGAGGATTGTTAAATTAAACATTCCAGGGGAAAAAGATCTTAGAATCCTTTTAAAGAATGGAAGCGTGATTTTAGACAGGTGATGAGCAAAGAAATTGGAAGTGGCTGGGCCACATCCCTCTGGTATGAGCAGAGGAGGTCATTAACATGCAAATTGCCACGGGGATTTTTTAGCAATTGCAGACCGTGCTATACTGGATTGGATTTGATTTTCACTTGCAGTGGCTAAAATATTGCTGCTCTGACTTTCAGTGTTAGTGTGTGGGTCCTTTCCCAAACTTGTGGTATTTCAGGAAGCAGAAGACATTTCACTGGGGAAGAGAAAGCTACTTACTCATGCTTTGGAATAAAAGAACTAAAATATACAGTAAGACTTCTAGCCAGCATATTTTAGTATCAAATGGGTTAGCCTATGTGGGTGCAAGTGATGTAACTATAATGAAGGAAATGTCATAACTGAAACTAATATTTCTTTTAAACATGTCTCAGTGACACATAAAATTTGATTTTGAAACTATTAGCTGGAAAAAAAAACCCTTAAAAACCAACAACTTTTAATCTCAGAGTCTGCTCCTGATGTAGCCCACTGACCCTGAATATTTTTTGTCTGCTGTCTGCAGTGGAAACAACTGGCAAGTCCATTGTGAAAAAGGCTCTGTATGGAGTTACAGTCATCCATGACATGCAACAGCAGCTAGATTCTCTAGTTCGGTGTCCTTTTGAATCACTGCAAAGATTTTCTTTATTTTTTAGACTTATGGAGATTTTTTCTGTCCTAGATTTAAGAGGTGGATTTTGGGTTGTCAAATCCGATCTTTTTCCAGGAGCCTTGAAAAACATCTTTTCTTGTGCCAATTGTGCAAGACGATTCGGGCCTGAGCAAATGTGACCTCTCCGTGCCCTGTTCCTAGACAAAAGCAGTTGCCTGCAGCTGTCTCCACCTCACCCCCAAAAGATTTTTAAAATACCACTTGAAATGCTGGATGTATTTGAATGAATATTTTTTATCATTACCAGTTGAAATAACTCGTGCTCTCTACTCATGACCCTCAGAGCTAGAACCCCATAGAAGAATAGCATTCTTCCTTTTTAGGACAATTAAAAGTCTGATCTCTCTATAATAGGAAGTTTATGACATGGGAAATGTTGCCTTGTTCTTGAAGAGAGGTAGTGGGTTAGAAGATCTTTGTAGACATCACAGGGAACTAATTTAACAAGTCCTAAGCTCTAGTTTCAGGCTAGCTCAGACATAAGCCCAACCTGTGGCTGTGGACACATGTGTTGGGATACTTTATCAAGTCCAAATTTTTGAGTCTCGGTGACCATGAACAGGATTGCTAAGTCACAGTGAAAATCAAATATTCAGTTTTTGCACAGAGTCTGGAACTAGCCTCAGCAAGAGTTAAGTGATTGTGAACAGAAGAAATTGGGGCTTTCTCATCTAGAAGATACTGCATGTCAAAAGGAAGGTAAAAGGAGTAGTTTGTGATGGGGGAAATCCTCATCTGAGTCATATGAAAGAGGTTACTCCAAGTTAGGCCCTTTGGACAAGACAGGACTTTCATTTCAGTCTCTACACATGCTGGTAAGGAACAAATAATTACAGCTTTTATTTTTTTGTCTGTTATCAACAGTTTTGGGGAAGGGAAGTGCATACTTCATCATTTTATGTAACTTCTGCCTTTTGGAGAAAGGCCAAGTAATTTCCCCCAGGCTTCCTCAGAGATATCTTTGGTTGCCAAGAAGCCATGATGGCCATACACCTCCAGTTTGTACTGAATACAACTGGAGTTTGAGAAGACAGCATTTCTGAAATTTTGGCCTAAGATATTTCAAACTCAACACATAAAAACAAACAAAATCAGTAAATACTTTTGAAATTCCTTCCGTCCTTTTTTATGTTCCAAAGAAAGAAATAAAGAAAAAAAGTATATTCTTAATTTATGCTTAGAGGAAGATAAGGCAGCTGGGGTTATTTATAGAGGGAAGCAGTTTGCTTTTATCTTCAAATTTCTCTCTTAAGTTTTCATTTACTACTAACCTAGGTTAGAATCTGAGTTGCGAGACTCATAGCAGTTTTGTTTCAAATTATCCACCCCAGTTAAGAACACCCCTTCTTTTCCCCCGGGACTGACATGTTTTGAGTCTTCTTATTTGGGAAATGGTTGCTTGTTACTTGCCTCTTCACATAAACATATCTTCACAGGTATGTTTATGAGTTAATGCATGCACAGAGCTTGAAAAAAGATAGCCTTTGTTTATCAAGTTTGAAGATCAAGGACTGCATAAAAAAGAACAGAGGCAACCACTTCTGTACATCCAGCCCAGCCTCTTACCTGTCCTGTTCACAATGTTTGTTTGCTTTCAACAGATGCAACAAGGTAAATAAGCTGGTTAAAAATAAATCCTGTGGAGCTATTGTACCTGCTTTTTCTGCACGGAAGGTGAAGCAAAGAAGCAGACAACTCAGGTCCTGAATGTCAAGGCATGACGTGGTTCTTCTGCAGCCAACTTTGTCTGCCCTATAGAGAGGAAAACAGCGTGCTGATTTCTCCTATGTGGTCTTACGGAGGTGAGTCATGGCAAAGGGAGATGCTGCAACAAATATTTTATTTAGGAACTAGAGGAGCCATATGACAGCATTACTGGGCATCATATGGAAAATGCTGGTGGTACTACTTAACATGAATGGGCTGGCAGGGAAGGGAAAGCCAGCTCTCCATTTTTAATTCATAACCTACAGTTCATCAGAACTGTAAACTCTGGACAAATCTTTCAGGCAGGCTCATTCACTAGTCTTAAGAACTGCTTGTAAGCAGTTAAAATAGGAAAAAAAAACCTATATAATTTAGCTGCTTCTTAATCTTCCCAATGACAATATAAGCAGTGAATGCACAGATGACATCAAGCAAGGGATCTTTTTTTCCCCTCAGTTGTAACTGGAAAGATGCAGATGTGCAAAGGCTTTTTGAGACATTTCTAACTTCCTCTATGTATTTATTAGTTATTCTTGTGTCTCTGTAGTCTTATTAGAACAATCAGGCCAGATTTATCACATCTGTCTTTGTGTACCAGCTGAAGTTCCCAGGCTGAAATTCACCCTAAGTTCTCTCCGTTCTCAGTGGTATCTTCATCCCACCAGTTTGAACCCTGGTCTAAGCTGCTGCACAACTTCTTATGAGCAAGAGGTACAGGTACTTTCCATAACAACTGATCATCCCAAGCTCTTTAAAAGTAGTATCTACAAGCCTGAAGAATGACAGGCTGGAGGCAAAAGACTTGCTCTGATCTGCTAACAAAAAAATAATAGCAGTAAGGGTAAGAAATTAAAACTGCTTGTGAAACATCCTTAATTCTCACCAGTTTTTGCAGGGTTAGTTATTTGAGGGCAGTCCTGGGAGAGAGGGAACTTGTGGTTACAGAACAGCAATTACTTCTCACACCAGGAGTTAGTCAAAAGTAGACCATTCCACCTTTGTTTATAGGTTCACGGTCTGCATCCAGGATGTTTGTACACACTTACAAAGAGAGGTTCCTTCCAACAGGACCTTGCATGGCTGCAGTGCGTCACAAATAACTGCGCTATTAAATAAATCAACAGTAATATAGAATTTCTCCTCCTTCTCTTCGTTCCGCCCAAGCTCTTTTTATCCACTCACCTCCTGTTTTTTCTATTCTTTATATGAAGCTATTGCTGGTATGTTGCCAGCTGGGGTGGCTAGGTTTGTTGTTGTGAATCTAATGTGACAGACTTCATCTGGCACTGCTAGTTCCTTAGCTGTCATCTGGGCCTCTAAGTCCCTGTTCTGCAGCTGCTAAGTTTTTGGAGCTTTGCTTTTGTTTTAATCTGCAAGTGCCCAGTTTTGAAACATTCAAAGTCGATTGTATCAACACATGCAGTATAAATACTTAGCAATACTGTACGAAGCAGTAACACCCTTCTGGAAAAAAAAGTGGATGCCAGTGAGAGCAGACGATTAAGGTTTAAAAAGAAAATAGATGCAGTGGAGGAGAGGAGATAACAATGACTCCTGCTCACCTTTATGTGTGAAACCAATCAGTCCTTCAGCTTGCAGTAAATAACTCTGGTTTGCCAGCATCTAGTATTGCCTTAAAACCGTTCTTTCTTGTTTTTCTTAACCCTGTTAAAAGAGAGAGATTTCTGTGTTGCATTTATGTATCATGCTTGTATTTACGCACCCAAAAGATCAGCAATGAAAGCAAAGAACTAAACTTGGTAATTGAAAACATTAGCATCATTTCTTAGTGTCGCAGGATGAGCCTGCATTAAATGATTAAATACTCTCTCTAATTATAAATAGAAAATGCTGTCCAAGCATTGCTGCCACATTTTCTTTCATTCATATTTTCTTCAACTACGTATATGAAAAATACTGGCATTAGAATCTGTTGGCATCACTTCAAGGGTTTCATAAAGAAATATGCATTTACAGCGGTTCTGTATGAAACACGTGTGTAAGCGTTTTACACTGCGAATAGCAACACACTTCCAACTCTGCTGTGCGCAGGCTCCAGGGAGGTGGCAGTGGTGATGCCTATGTGCGCTTGAGTAAATCCACTGACTTCCACAGTGCTGTTCATGTGGTTAGGGTGATCCGGAGACGGCTGCGATTACTTGCAGACTTCAATATCTGCTGTTATGAAAAACAGAAACAGAGAAAAATTCAAGTTGGAAGGGATCTCCAGAGGTTCCTAGTGCAATCTCTCGCTTAAAGCAGGGATAACTTGCAAGCTGGATCAGGTTGTCCTGGAGCATAAATTCCACAACCTCGGCTTGTTGGTTAAAAGGAAGAAAAGCAGGATGGGTAGATGGGTAGAAATGCAGGATGGGTAGGCGAGAGTAGAGTCCAGAGCCTAGTTTGCAATTCAGGCTTAGCCATTACCGAGAGCAGCTGAAGGCCATGAAATTAGCAGTGTGTTTGAAGAGAACTCAGCATTGGCATCCACCCAGTTTGCAGTGGAAAGTGTTCACATAACAGCAGCCATCGTTACAGTTATCATTAAGTGCTTTCAGTCTGCCTTGGGGGCAGAATGAGGAAGGAGGGCAGAGGGAAGGTGGAGAGGGAATGTTCCCTAGGGCAAAGACTATGAGCTTATACTGCATCCGGCACAAAGTCGGGATCCTGATGGCTTTAGGTCCTACTGGAGCACAACCGCTAATGACTTCTGCAGGAACCATTTTGAGCTCTGTTCTCAAAGGTAACGGTCATGTGCACTGTGGAGGAAACTACATGTAACAACAAAAATTGATGACTTCACCCTCCTTCCTGACTCTTAGCTTTCATGCAAACCCTGCATGCTCCTCTGCTGCAAATCAGAGTATGTCTTGCAACATGATGAAAGGAAAAAAATGATTCACTGGGTATTTTTGTGATACTTGGAGTGGCGCTACGGCTGCAGGATGAAAGCAAAATAAAAATATGCTAAGCACTGAAAACCGGAGGATACCTATAAAACCCCTGTTCTTCAGACATAGGTCATTCATTCTTACCACCACTGCAGGCAATTTGAGTAGTGTCACCTAAGGAGAGAGGACGGGCGCCTGGCTGGGACTGGGTGCGTCCTGCAGTGGGAAACAGGAGGAAAAGCGGATGGAGTAGCTCTGGGCTAGAAAACTCAGGGGAAAGCTTTGGAGAACTGGTTTTGCTCTTTCTGCCATTGAGGAGAAGGGGAAAGCAGAAATCTGTAGCTGCTGCTTATGGGGTGGCCACTTCTGAAACTTCACCTCCTACACCACCGCCCTTTTTCCTTGCTAGCTGCAGAAGCAAGCACAGCTTTTCAGGGCTCTGCCATAGACTGCAGAGGTAGCCAGAGCCATGGATGTTTTGTTATCGCAGAGCTGGCATGTGTCTGGAGCTGGCTTTGCTCTCTGAAATGAGGCTGGTAGTGAAAGATAATAAGGGGAAAACATCGCCTGATGATATGAGTGAGATGTGGTTAGAATTAATTTGAAAGCAAAGCTGCAAATTGTGCATATTTATGCAATCACTTGTCTGGAAGATGTAGCTGTTATATTTAAGTTCTGATATTTATTTTAACTTAGCAGAACTGAACACCATCTGTACTCAGAGAATAAAGACAAAACAAGCCCAGGCTGCTCGGCTGTTGCTACTGTAAGCTCTTCGGAGAAGAGACTACGCCATAGGTCTGTGGTGCACTTAGCACCAACAGCATTTCAAGCCCCCATGGGGCTTCTAGGTGCTACGAAAAATAAACCGGAGTACAAAAATATTGTATGGGGGATCCAATAGCTGGCTCAGTGCTGAACTACAGATTCTGCTTAGAGCCAAAGCGTGCTGTTTAAGGGTTGCTTTTTGGCTGAGCTGAAAAATAGAAGGCTTGACTATTGTCACTTCACGAGATTTGGACAGGGGGGAATCACTTGCACAAACTCAATTTGAGGGCTGCTTTCTACCAGCCAAAATCTGCTGCTTTTTAAAGAAATTAATTTTGAAATAAATGCAGCCTTTATAATACACTATAAATATGCTCTGCAGCACAGTGCCCTGCAGCACTTTTTTAGGCATTGCTTTATTAATGGGCTCTTGGATTTCTTCCAGGTTAATTCAGATTGGTCTTGTTGGAGTAACCCTAAAGATTTCCATAATCAGATTCAGGTTTCTCTCCACATCAGGAGACTGAATGTTCCTGGGCAGCAGGTAAATAAATTACTTTCTTTCCTTTTAAGTCTTTGTCATAATTACATGATTAGCAGGGGCAATCATGCATGTCATTATGAAGAGATGATCATGTCTTGTTCAAGCCAGTTAGCTGTATGCTGGTGTTATAATATATTGGCAGCAAATCACTGTAACAAAGCTTCTGTGAAAAAGAGTCTGCAAATTGGGAGAAAAACAGGAAGCATGAATTAAGGAATAGACTTGACAGGAAAATCTGTTGATAGATTCATCTCCAAACTCTGTTAATTTGCTTTCTCAATTAAACAATGGTGCTTTCTTGTAACTAGAGCCAAGGAAGGAGACATCCAATTTTGCTGAACCAGTTTTTATGAGAAGCATGTGCTCTGGTCATTAAAGACATATGGATTCTCTCAGTGTATGATCAGTTTTTGATCTATGATCAACTTGTACAGCCTGGAGGGGAATGCCTTATGTGGCAGTGCCACAGTGTGTATTCCTAGCAGGCTTTAAAACATACCTCTGTTTTGGTGCAATATGGAACACTGCAGAACAAAGTATTTTGTAATTTATATTAATGTCACTTCCAGCCATATTTGGTGAAGGGGCCGAAATGCAATTTGATGAAAGCTATAAACCAACTTTAAAACAATGGCAGAACTTCAACAATACCAGAAAGCCATTAGTTACTGTTGTCATGCTACTATCCACATGCTTTGGATCAGTGCCCTGTTCAGTAGGTAGCTGTAGGAAACTCAGGTAAACGCTGGCTGCTCCCATGCTAAGGTATTTAAAGCCTAAGGCTGCAATCCTGTAGAGTTGTGTGGGCCTGATCCTGAAGAAGAAACTCTGGGCCGAGGGCTTAATTTTAGAAAAGATGCAGCAAGTGAGCGTACCAATCCCTAGAACATGTGGATGAGAACAAAACCAGTATGAAAAAGCAGCTGTTTAAGCCGTCTGTCTGCATAACAAAAGAAATCTGGTTCTTTCAGCCAAGACTTAAAAATAGTCGCTGTTCTCTGTCAAAGTACTCATAAATTTGTTTCCTACGCTAGCTTAGCATATATCCATTTTTAGTTTTTCATACAAATGTGATACCTACATTTAGGAATTACGAGGTCTCAAAATTCTGTATTATTTTAAATTCACTCTCAACTGGTGAACAGCTTTGGTAACAATGCTGCAAAAGCTATGACCAAGGCTTTCTGAGGGGCTGCTTCTCTTAGGAGGAAGCTTTCCCAAACCACGAGACAAACCCTTTTTTTTCACGCTAGAATTCCATGATTATGGCTTTCGCACTCATAACAACACTCCACAAAATAATAAAAAAAAAAATCTCTTCATTGACAATCATTTTGAGCACTTCAATAATGTTCGCCAGCTGACCAAAGTAAGGTCCTGGTGTTTTCTCTACAAACACAGAAAACTAACAACTACTCTTCAGAAAGATCAGCTCAGGCTAGAGTAGTCATAAATGGTTTGCTCTTTCTGAGATGTGATGATTGGGCATAAGGTTAATCTTTGTGGAGTATGATCCTACTTTTATAATTTCCAGTCATTTCCATTTATGTCGGGTTATTTGACTTCACCAAGATGAAATGTTGTATTTAGATGGTTTTCTGCTTCTTAGAAGATTTGCGGTAAATTAACTCTGAAGAATTCTCCAAACACCACAAAAAGATAAATCCAAATAGGGAAAGACAGCATTAGATTCAGCTGTGCCAGAAAGGAAAGCCTGAATTGCTCTAAAAATGATTTCTTAAAATACCTTTGATGAATAATTCACCTTTGGAGATGAAATATTCTCTCTGCTCTTTGAGGAACAGGATACCCTACAGAAAACTGAAATTGCTATTATGGAGGAATAAAGAAGAACCATAGAAAATGTGGCTGCGGGAATACACGTACAACTAAGTTTTCTAACCCCAAATTTGGCAGTTCTTTATTTTTTTAAGACCAGGAAAAGTATGACAAGGAAAACAAACACTACTGGGCAGTGTTTGTACTGTTACCATCTTCCTTTGTGCAGCCAGCCATGCACAGAATCCTCCTTCACCTTGTAGCAGTGCAGGATGTCTACTCTTGTGATAGACAGGTTGTCGCATGATGTCCCTATGCAAATTAGGGATTTTGAAGCACTAAATAGAGTTAATTAATTGCTTATGAGAAGTTACGTTCTTTCTGGTTACAGCCATACATACCGTGACATATGCCGAATTGCCGTATTTGTCAGTCTTGGGCAGTATTTAAATGTATCCTTCTTACAGCAGTACAGAAGTGCACCTAAAAGTATATGATATGTTTAGCTATGCAAATGTTTGAGCTGTGTTGTCTGTCTGCTGCACTTTTAAGTCTCTAAGGACCCTTGGATGCAAATAAAGCAATTCGGGCTTAATTATTATAGAATCAAAGACAAATTCTGGTTACAACAGACCTCTGGAGGCCTCTAGTCCAACCCTTTGCTCAAAGCAGTGGTAACTTCAAAGTTAGATCGGGTTGCTCTGGGCCTCGTCCAGTCAAGTTTCAAAAATCTCTTAAGAAGCAGATTGAAGAGCCTCCCTGGGGACCCTGCGCTACTGCTTAATCACTCTCATGGTGAAAACTTTTTTCCTTACATCCTATCAGAATTTCCCTTGCTGCTACTTGTGCCCGTTGCCTCTTGTCCTCCACTGTGCACCTCTGAGAAGAGTCTGTCTCTGTCTTCTGCATAACCCCTCTTCAGGTAGATTGCAATTACATGTCTCCTGAGCCGTCTCTTCTATGGTTTTGTAAAAACGGTCAAGTACCCAATTGGCCTTTGTTGCCACAAGGATGCTCTGCTGACTCCTGCTCAAATCGGTGTGTGCACACGACACCAACAAGTCCTTTGTGTACAAAGACTTTTCTGCAGAGCTGCTCGCCGGGCAGGCAGCACCCAGCCTCCAGGGCTGATGGGGTTACTCCACCCCAGATGCAGGACGCTGCGTTTGTGTTTGTTTAACTTCAGTTCTCCAGCTTGCTGCGATGCCTCTGGTTGGCAGCCCTGCCCTTCAGCCTACCAGCCTCTCTCCCCAGTTCAGTGGCATACGCAAACTTGCTGAGGGTGCGTTTCATCCCATGGGCCAGGTTTGTGATGATGATAAGCAGTATCACCTCGAGTATCAAACACCAAGGAATGCCACACACAACCAGCTGTCAGTTGACAACTGTTGACCACAACGCTTTGAGACTAATGGTCCAGGCAGTTTTCAGCTACCTTGTGGTCCACTCATCTAGTCCATACTCCCCTAGTCTGGCTAGTTGTAAGGATGCTATGGGAGACTGTCTCTAAGCCTTGCTAAAGGATAAATGACATCCACTTCTCTCGTTGGTCATCAAGGAAGGCAATCAGGTTGCTCAGACGCGATTGCCCTTGGCAAACCCATGCTGACCATTCCTTGTGTGCTTAGAAATGGCTTTCATGAGCTCTTGCCACACAGCGTTGCACTGCCTGCTATAGAGCTGGGAATATCAGCGTGAAATGCTGTCGAGTCAGAAAGGCCCCTTGTCGTTACAAAAATACAAAACCATGCTGGCTAACACCCACGGATAATCTTCTTTTAGTGTTCACGGTAAATTGCTATAAAAGATACACACTGCGTACTGCCTTACTTCAGTTTCTTCTTGATGCACTTCTTTTCTGATAAACTGAGGTCATTTAGAAACTAGTTATTTTACATGGAAAGTGTTCAATATTCTGGTTGGAGCTAACCTGGATTTATCTTCTTCAACAACCTTGTAATATGAATACTTAAAAATGAACAACCTTACCATAACAAGCTTACATGAAAGTTGGCTTAACATAATGCATTTTATTTATATATGCTGGTTTTTATAAAGAGAGTGACGTAGGGATAGCTACAAACCGGGAAAGAATTTGGCTTTTAGTATGTATTTTGCTAAGTTAACTCTATTGGTGAAGAGGTTTAATATATTGTGCTTTTATCAAGCCTAGTATGAACTGCTGATAGACTTTTTCTGAACACAGTGGAGCCTCCCAGGCGATTCTTGAAATTCCTTGGACAGAATCCAAGTTTCCTTTGTTTAAAAAAATGTTGTTCGTAGTTGCAAATTATGACATCTGTGCTTATGTAAGTATTTTAAAGTTTCTTAGGTTGTTATATGCATGCAAGACGAGCTATTACACAAAAACTGTTCTACCTGAAATTTGCTTTTCTGTCTCTGACCTTCCATGTCTCTGGACTAATTGACCCTTTCTCTATCTTGTCCCACTACTTCAAGAATTCTGGATCTGCACTTCTTTTACCACACTGCAGTATAATGGCAAATGTTACAAAGTCTTAATGCTGCTATAAAGCAGCTGTAAAATTATCAAAATCCCATTGGCTGCCTGGGATTGTGCAGGATGGTAAAGAACTGGAAGCCCAATCAATGTCACATTAAACAAGTCAGATTTGAGGGACAGGTTGCGTGTTCCTTGTAAATAAAATACTTCTAAAAGTGACCCTGTAGCGATTTGATTCAGGAGGAAGCTCTTCTGCAGGCTCAGTAATATCTGACAATATTTACAATGCAAAGTGTTGCTAATATTCAGAGCATTCATGTTAGTTTGATTCTTTGCCAAGACTTGACACGTTAGTGTTACTGCATTTCTCTAGATACAGGTGTCATCATGAAGCTCAGCTTTTTTTTTTTCTCCCAGGACTTACAGCAGATTTTACTGCTTTGAAAACTAAAACTACTGCCAGCCTATTTATCAGAAATATAGAGACAATGGGAAAACTAAATGCTGCATTTACACCCAAAGCTATTTCCTTGTAGCTCAGTTTTAATCCCATTACAAAAAATTATTTGTTAAATGGAAAGGTCACTGATTGTACAATTGGCTGAGGAGTTTCCTTACTTGGTTGACTAGATTTCTAACTTTGTTTCCTTCATATGAGAAGTCTTAATTCTCTTGTTGTATTTGTACACAGAGAGTCACTGAGAATGAGAGAACCATCTAGGCTGGAAGGGAGCCCTGGAGGTCTCTACTCCAACCTCCTGCTCAAAGCAGGGTCACCTCTGAGGTCAGACTAGCCTGCTCAGGGCTTTAGCCCATCTCACCTTGAAAACCTCCAATGATGGAGGTGGCACATCTCTAGGCCCCTGCTCCAGCACTTAACTATTCTCAGATCAAAAAATATTTTCCTTGGATCCAGTCACGGTGTCGCTTGATCTGTCTTTATGTATCAAAAGAGATAACAGTTATTAAAGTTATTAATAACTATAATATGAAATATTAAGTATTACATACATAGCATATAGAATTGATCTGACATTTTTACAGGTTAAAAGACTGCTATTGAAAGTCTTAGGCTGTGTCTGTACTGCTCGCTGTAGCGCAGGATAGAGATATTAGCTCAGGTGGAGTAAACTGTCTTCCTGGGGAAAAATGGCAGACCTCACTGCTACCTGTTTTTAGTGCTTGCCCTAGCTTACTTAGAGACGATGGAGAAACACAATAAAGCCCTTCAGCATATGTGGACATATCACAAGGATCTGAGCCTTAAGGGGCATGTCACTCTACTTAAATTCGGATTGGGGGTAACTTTTCATAGCTTGAGAGCTGTGAAGAAACAGCAGACAGCACCTGACTTCTTTAGTACACAGGCAGTACACAGCACAATCTGTGGAGAACACAAATCCCATCTGGTGATATTTTTGTAAGAACTGGTCTTGTGCTGGTAGTTTTCTGTAGTCTCAGAAAGATACGCATGCTACATTATATTTAACGTTGCAAAGAATTTATATTCTGCTATACCATAAACTGTGGCAGGACAAACCAGACAAGTAAAAAAAGAAAAAAGATGCAGATGCAACTTAAGAGATGCTAAGATCCCTGAACTGTCTCTGTTTTCTCTGATACATTTACTTTGAATCTGGTGATCCTTTACAGAATAATACTGGAGTCGAAGTCAATATACTTGATCTGACAATACCTAGGACAATAAAGTACTCTCACTGTAGGTTTTTGTAGCGTTACTAAGAATGGCAATAAGTATTTGAGACTCAGAGAGAGCCTCCCTTCAAGGTCAATGATGAGCAAGCCAGACATGTCCACGGAGTTTATGGTGTGATTGCCTGAGGAATCCCTTCATAGTTACTAATTCACAGCAGTAATTTGGAAGAGGTGAGGGCAGAAGTTTGGAGAAGATTTTAGAAGAAATTTCAAATACAAGGCAGATCATGGAAGAAGGTATGAAATCACCTGTGATAATGGGATTTTGAGAGGGGCTTTTTAATGCTAGAGCCAGGTCCAGGCTTCAGAAGACGTAGAATGTCTTTTGTATGCATGACTACATCAAACACACACGACTTGTAAAATTATTTTCTCATCTTAACAGAGATAGCCCAGCTAAGCCATAAATGCCACACCTGGAAACTGAATTACATTTCTGTGTCAGGGGAATCTTTACTTATTCAGTTATGGCTTTCAACTTTGATACAGCCTTACCCATATTGGGGATGTATCTAGATCAGTGTTTTTTTCTTTGCATATAGCTCTAAGCAGATGAGTACCCCATCAGACAAAGAGTTAACGCAAAAATATTTACTGTATTTGTGCTCTTGCACAAAGAAAGAGATAATAAAAGCTATTTCCTCCATAGCTGATAATTTTTCTTAGAAAAAATTAGACTTAACTAAATGAATCTCTCCATAGCAGAGAGGGATTCTTCTCTACATGAATTTTGCCTCTTAACAGTGACTCCATATACCTTGTTTCTTATTTCCAAAGTTCTTGAGAATTTGTCACAGATTCACATTATTAGCTTTCATCTAGTAGTTCTATTTCAATAGTACCTTGCTTTGGGGGCTACATTAATTAGGAACAAGAATCATTCAGTATTTATCATTGGAGATAGTAGAAAAATCTAATCATCATACAGATAATTAACTACAGTGAGATCTGCATTGCATAATAACCTGGGTTCATTTGTATGACTCTCTTAATATGATCAAATGCCAGGTTATAGGTACAGGTTAAAGAATGTACATGTAGGACTGTCATGCTGGAAATAACCCTAAGAAGATTGTAGGGAAATACAGTGGCTAACCAGTTAAACATTACACCCTTTTGGAATGTTTCTTAAATCAGTCTTTCACTGCTTCAATTAGGTGGGGATATCCACCAGAAATCTTCAGGCGATTTACTATGATGTTCAGCAATAATAAGTCTATTTTGGGGGTTTGTAATTCAGAAAGAATATTGGAAAGATTTGAGAAGATTGACAAAAGACATACAAAAGTGATTAGGAGAGAGAAATCTAAGAAGTATAAACCAATTGTTTCATTTTCTGTTAAAAATAAATTGAGCTTAAGAATTGACTTGAAGACTAAGTTTTTTTCTGCGAGGAAAAGTTTTTTCATAATAAAGATTCTGTTCAGACAGCAGGCAAACTGTAATATGATCCAGTGGCAGAAAGCTAAACACTGAAACTAGAAATACAGTGCCTAACTTTTAATAGTGATGGTTATTAACCCCTATCGCAGGAACACGTGCATCAGCCAAAGTTAAAATTGAATACAGGAATCACTCTGACCCTGTGGCCAGCTAAACACCACGATTTTAGCAATCCCTTTTGGCCTTAAAATTTCATTTATATAAATCTGTGAGCCCTCTGAAGAAGTTCTCTCTATAACCTTCCAGGTTTTCAAGAATTTCCTTCTTTTAGTCAGTGCTATATAGATGTAGTTTCCAACATTCAGCATTTCTGACTTCCTCTAGAGAAGTTATTTGAGAACTCCAGACGCCAAATACAGTCCTGACCTGTAATAAAACAAAGATTCAGACAACAAAATCTCCACAAACACCACATCTTGTGTTTCTGGTGTTCTTTGTACTTCTTGAAGAAGTTCCCAGTTCCCTGAATGCCGACCTGACAAGAGGCTCTGAAAGCCTGGGGCATTTCGGGATTTTTACTGGTTTTGATGGACGTGAACACTCATCCATAAAAAAAATTGTGACCGTGGTGAAACTGCATTTTTTCTCTTCAGCTTCGCAGAAACTGCTCTCTGCGGCTTTAGGTGCCTTACGGTAAAACGAACCGATCCCAGGGGAGACACATTCCCCTCAGCGAGGACCCGCACACAGCCACCACATACCGCATGACTAATTGCCTGTTTTGATTAAACAGCTCAAGCAGCAGCCCCGGCGTCCCCGGGCTGTTTCTCTGCTGCGTGGGCAGCCCCACCGGCGAAACCAGGGCGCCACCCAACCTGCCGCCAGCTCCCGGCTTGTGTTGAAACTGTGACAAATTATACGTGAAAGCCTCTCGTTTGGCGGCGGTCACGCACCCCGCTGAGTCATCCGGAGCAAACAGCAGGCGAGCGGCGCCTCGCAGCACAGGGGCAGGCCGTGACTTCCCCCCACCTCCCCGAAAGCACCGGGACGGGCCCGAGGCACCTCCAGCTCTCCGCGGCCTCCAGCTCCGCGGCTGGCTGAGCCGGGGGGAAGCAGCGGGTTTCCCCTCGGTGCGGGGAGCGGCCTCCCTGAGGGCAGGCAGAGGTGCGCAGCAACCGCCACCCGCGCAGCTCCTCACAGGGCCAACGGCACCTCCGCGCGCACGCCGGCAGCCGCCTCTCCACACGGCGCGGGGGGCGGCGCCAACGCGCGGCGCGGCTCTGATTGGCCACATCCCGCAGACAGAAGGAGAAGCTGGCCAATCAAAGAGGGGGTCGCCATCTCCGTGCGTTGGGAGGATGGGCGGGGGTGGCGCGCGCCTGCTCGCGTGAGGGGGGGGGAGGGGCGGCCGCCGCGGGCCGGCCCGCAGGGAGGGGCCGAGCGGCTCCTCGGCGAAGGAGCCGCCGCATCCCGCCCGCCGCTGCGCCATGGAGGACGTGCTGCCCCCGGGCCTGCTGGAGATCTGCCTGCTGGTCGGCGTGCCCGGCGAGAGGGTGCGGGCGCTCCTGCAGGTGAGGCGAACCCCCCGCGCGGCGCCGGAGGGCGGGCTCGAACCCGCGGCCGCGGGAGGGCGGGACCGGCCGTTGCCCCCCCGGCTGCGGCCGTTTAACGGCTGCCGGTTGTCTGAGGCGGGCCGGGCTGCCTGCCCTGACGGGGGTTTAGCCCGGGTCCAAGCCGGGTCAGCTGTGCCCCTCCTTACTTCAGTGAAGCTGCCGGTTTGCCTTGCTGTGGTCCGATGGAGCAGAAATGCTTTAAAAGTTGTCTGTACCCTCTCCTTTGACAGGAGACCATCAACAGAGCAGGAATAACTTGGTAGAGACTTCGGGTAGAAACTTAAACTTTCTGTGGGGAGTTGAGCTTAACTACAAAACAGCTTTACGTAAGCCGAAGCAGCCAGCAAAATGCTTGAACGGTGTGTAGCCTTTACTGGATAATCTCATTGCCCATCTGCTGGTGGAGGTAAAAGCTGGGGAGAGGGGAGTAAAGCCTGGTGGTTTTTGTTTAGGACATCAAAAAGGGCTAAATCCCTGTGTCGAGATTGCCCTGGGAGTCATTATGTGCTCTCAATTTGGCACAACCTCCTCCGTTCAGGTAAGTTAGAAAATGATAGGTTGGCTTCTGCTTTGAATGACTGGTTTATAATTCGTATATAGCGAGCAGCATCCCATGTGAATCAACAATTAAAGCCCTCTCCCCGACTTTATTAAAACGTGCAGGAGGTTTCGTTCGGGCTGTCTGCCTGATGAGCTTCTGCTTCCCATGGATCTTGCTTGAACTTGAACTTGGTTGTGCGCTCCGATGGCGTCCGATGAAAAGGTCTTTGTTAGACTTGTTGCACTTCGCTCGCTTGGGCTTTAGCGCTGCCAGCTTCCTAATTGATATGGGCTAACGAGTGATTCAATTTATGGAATGTTGCTCTCATATATATTCAAATTAGGGAAGTAGTCTGGCCGTAAAAGTCACCACCCGCCTGTTTTGAAATCAGCGTCTGTGTGTTCTTACGACATCTGCTTGAGAAGTAAAGCTAAAATGGTCACTTTTCTTTTTCAGTCAACTGTATGCTCCTTTCATACTGTATACTCCAAATCTCACTGCTTCCACAAAGCCTGTTTAGCCACAAATAGGAAATTGGCCCCCAAAGATGGAAACCTGTTGTGATCACGCTACCTGTTTTTAATCCCCTCTTTGCTCCAGATAGCAAATGTGGTGTCAGAAACAAAAGCATTCTCCGAGCGTGTTAGTATTACTACAGTAACATCACTGCAAGCTGATGCACCATAGTGACTTTAGTCATGATTTTAGGGCAAGTTTCTGGATTTGTATACCACATCCTTTTCCTTCCCAGCACTAGTTACATGAGGAAATGGCAGCATGTGGTTTGTGTCCAATTTCGGCAAATGCAGAAAGAAGAGACCTGATGATGTTTACAGATAGCAGGGTAAAAATTTGAAAGTGCTTAAAATCTTGGTCATGAAAGTGTCCATTTTAAATTTTATTACAATATGGAACAATGAAGTCAGTGGGATCATGATATTTAAACCACTCCCAAAGGAGGAAAAGGCTCTTCTGACTGACTTGTTGCCAACGTGGATTCCGGGAGCAGGAACAAAAATGTATATGGTTTGGCAGGGAAGCTCATGAAACTAATTTTAAGTTTCCGTCCTGTCATTTGTTAATTGTCCTTATTGTCAAGATAATTGTCACTGTCAGATTTCAATTTGAAGAGATCAAAGACAGCTGTTTTCAGCTAGAGAAGATGTTTTTCCTGTTGGAAGTGGACATTTTGTCAGAATGGGATGTAAAATAACAAAGATTGTAGAGTCACCTTTGATAAGACTTCTTTCCCCCAGTTTGGCCTCAAATATGAAGCTGGGGTTTGACTTGGCAAGTGTTACATGCAAGCCGTCTGCCATCCTCTGATTTCCTAATCGCTCCATCGCTGCGTTCTGTATCTACCACAGTCAGTGGTGCAGATCTTGTCTCTTCCAACGTCTGTATCTTGTTTTCTGATCTGGCTAATTCTGTAACCACTAAACCAGTTTTTTGCCTTTCTCTGTAATGGCCCACTGGAAATGAGATGTCATGCTGGGCACAATAAACGTGTTGTGATCAAACATTAGTCAGCAGTCACTTGTGGCAGTGAAAGCTAACCATGTATTGGCCTGCGTTATCAGGAGTCTAGCTAGCAGATAAGGGAAGTGATTATTCCCATTTGCTCAGCACTCCTGAGGCACATTGGGAATACTGTCCCTGTTTTGGGCATCTTGATACGGGAGAACTACTGACAAGCTGGACGGGAACCAGAGAAGGAGCCTGAGATACCTGATGGCTGGAGAGCATGTTGGAAAAGGGGGGACTGAGGGAACCTGCAGAAGAGAACACTAAGACAAGCTGCAGCAAGGGAAATTTTGATTGGATGTAAGGAAGAAAGTTTTCATCCTGAGAGTGATTAAGCACTAGCACAGGTTCCCCAGGGAGGCTCTTTAATCTGCTTCTTAAGAGATTTTTGAAACTTGACTGGATGAGGCCCAGATCAACCTGATCTAACTTTGAAGTTATCGCTGCTTTGAGCAAAGGGTTGGACTAGAGAACTCCTGAGGTCCCTTCTAATCAAATTTTTCTGAGACTTTGTAATATTCCCGGCCAAATTGTTCCTTAAAGAAGTAATTTCTTTCATGACATTCTAGATTAAATTAGCTTTTTTCAGTGATGAAGAGAAGCGAACGAGATCACAGATAACAATAAATAGCTGAGCTCCACTCCATTCTGTGGTTTCAACACACTGCTTCTTGTTTGTGTCTAAAATAGTGTGGTCATTGTAACAAGTCTGTGTCCTATCTGTGTCCTGTACGGCACCATTGTCACAGGAGCATAATAAGTAAATAGCGTTGGAATACGATCACTGACTTTTGGGATCTTGCAAAATTACAGGGAAGAAAAGGCATTAGTGTTTATAAGGAAAGTATGCTTCAAGGACATTTGATAGCAAAAAGCAACAGTTAGAAGTGAAGCCTTCCAAAATGAAGAAGTGACAGGAGAAGCAGAGATTCTAAAATGTTCAAAGAGTAGTAAAGACAAGTGAAGATTGTTCTGTTGTGGCTTGTCCCCTATCCCTGAAGTGAGAAGATTAATAAGAAAAAAAGAAAAAAAGACTTTGGCCATGGAAGTTAATGTGAGCTGACTTGAATGCTGACGACTGGGTCACTGGGTCAGTGACAGCACTGACAACGCTGTTCTGTGGAAAAAGTTGGTGCTTAATGCTTCTGTTGTAGTCCAAGACATCAAGGACCTGCCCTTTTCGAGGCTGTTACACTGTGAGGCTATTAAATTGCTGGCTATAATCCAGCACTTTGTAGCAAAGAGATGCCTTCAATGCAAGTCAGGGATTGCCTTGTCAAAGCAACTTCTTATTAAACCCTCTGCAGCACCAATCTGCCAAGTAAGAGTACTACTGTTCGAGGAGGTCTGTGTTTTACTTACTTAACAGCCTCAGGGTTGCACCTTATTTTCCTTCTGAAATGTTTAGCAGCATGTTTTTTGAGAGTGATCATGCTGGATTTAGCTCTGTTCCCAGTTTCTCCAGCTGAAATGGATGTATGTCAGCTGCCAACTAAGGAAAATGGTGCTTGAAGCTCTTAACGGGTCAGGATATAGCATTGGGTACTCCAAGTTGTAACGTGCTTTTTTAAAGTTATTGTTATCTTTTGAATAACCCAATGGATAGTTATCTGAGCCTTTATCTTTTCCACTAGCTTGTCTTTTCTTTTTAAGTATTTTCTTTCAAGTACACTACTACAGATGATATGGTGGTGCTTAAGATACAATAACTAATATATCATGAGGATAAGTATTCTTCCTCGCTTTTTCTATGATGTTCGAATGTGAGGAAAAGTACTGATGGGCTCATTTACTAGGACAAATGAGCTGAGACTTTCTGTTCCAAAACTGGTGGAAGAAGACTGGGCTTCAGTGAAGCAGTAGAGCTTTGTATGTTGTAGCTGCTTAAAAAGTGGGGGAAAGGCTAGCAGCGGTTCTCAAGGAGTAACTTAAATGCAAATAATACTGTTGCGTTATTTCTAAAGGTGAAAGTAAGAAGCGGCATGTATGCTTCATCTATTCTGGAATTGGTTAACAAAGACTGAACACACAGCAAAGTGTTTTTAGCCACAGTGACACTTGCCTTCCCTGTCTCCAAATATCCTTTGACTAAACAAAACCTTTACTTGATTTTTTTGGCCAATAGAATGAATTAAAATTATGATGAAGTATTTCAAAATACAGCTACTTGCATTTGTCTCACTGTAAGGAATAAAATAAGCGCTCCCAAGTACATGGGAAACAGCAAGGACTTTTAGCACAGTAATACTTTACAAAGCTGCCTATTATGGAATATTGTAATTTCATACGTAATCTTGGGATACGTGTTCTATTCCACACGTGCAAAAATTTCATGACCTGGTATTTTACAATGTCCTAATATTGTGTTTATTGTAATGGATTTTTTGTTTTGTTTTGTTTTGTTATTGCACAGACTTTTTTAATTGCCTTATAAAGTTAAATGTTTGTCTTATGAAAGTTGTTTTCCTGTAAAGCTTATTCTGAGTAAACATGCAGCTTTTCCTAAAATTGATCAAAGACCTATCTAGGGAGTTCAGCTTGCTCTGCTTGTTTTCATTTATTTGTTGCCAGGTTTCTCTTATTACCAGTTTTTATTTTAGATGTAATTTATGCTTAATCCTAGTGCTTTAAAGAAGGAAGCGTCTTATTTGCTATTTGTTAGTTTTATTATGCCAAAGGTGCATTACTGATATAGTGTGTTTTGAATGATGAAGAATGTTTCTTTGCCTACTGAAAATGAGAAGAGTATTCACATTGTATTAACATATTTCAAACAAGAAATTAGAAGGAAAAATTAAGAATTTGGGAAGGAGAAAAAACACATTAAAACTTCACAGTTTTAGGGCTAGAGAGAAAACAGGGCTAACAACAATTTAAAAAATTAGCAGGATGAGTGTCAACTTCATATATTTTTTTATATATATATCTCTCTATATATCTTTTTTTTTTTTTTAATAGGGTGCTCAGAGGAAACCCAGAAGCTTCCCTGCCCTTGATCCAGAAGTTCTTTCTGTATTTGTGCCTCCGTTTATCAGTAAAGATGATATTCAGGTGATTAATACAAGTAGTAATAACTCGAATAAAAGTAAACGTCGGTCTTTCCGAAAGAAGAAAGAGAGACCAAAAATTGAAAATGTGAAGAGTCTCAATGGGGACCAGAAAGCAGCTGATACTGAAGAAATTACTGTTCCAAAGGACATTGATCTTATTGGTTTGCCACAGCTATGCTTCCCAGGTACTGTGGAGTTCTCTCTTACCGAGAACTGTTTTTTTTAATATAGATAGATAGATTTAAAAAACAAAAAAACCCCAAAGCCCATCTGTTGTATTTTGCCATTTAAAGTGCAAAATTATTATGTAATACTTTTGCTTCAACCTTTGTATAATAACTCTTAGATTAAATGGATTATATATGTGCATTTTAATCCCTTAAAATGAGACATTTCTCTTGAAATGAAGTGGAAATGTGCAATTCTTGTCATGGCTAATCATTTTTCAAATGGCTGTCAGTATATATGTAGTTATAAAAAGTTTCTGCCTTACTTACAGGAGGACTTTATATAACTTCTGAATCAAGAGAGGACCACATTCATTTCCTGGTCTTCACAGATGTCTGCGGTAACAGAACATATGGTGTCGTTGCACAGTACTACCAGCCTATGCAAGTATGTTATTTGACTTATGCTTTTATTAAAACATATTAAAAGATACAAAATAAAACCCATTGAGAATAATGGCAAGTTTAATTTCTGAACTTAGTTAACAATTATGTTTTTATGTGAGTAGAAGCAGAGAACAAATTGTACTTTATATTGGCACTCTTATTTAATGCAATGCTATTCGAATGTACTTGGAAACAACTGTTACGGATTTCAATTAGGAGTTTGACTTAATTTTTTTAAGAGCAGACGTTGGCCTTTGGGCATGTTTTTAGTTCTAAGAATATTTGTGTGATGATTGTACCCTGTGTTCTTGGTGTCTTTTGCGATAAAAATTTTTTAAATATATATGTTGAAGTCTTGTAGGCTGATTTTTTTCTGAAGAGCTTAAGGGAGATAGGCATCCAAATTCCCTTGAAACTGAGTGGGAATTGGATATCATATCTCTTGTGTTCTCCTGAAAATACCAGCTGTAAATTCGTGATTAACGTCAACACATTAATCTGTAGCTTTCTTGTAGGAAGGCTGGATTTCCTCAAATGGACAGACCCAGTGGGAATCTGTGCAGACTGGGAAAACGCTTGGCTGTTTTGTACCATTTGCCATTTGTGTTATATCCAGATATCCATATTTTAATGCTCTCAAGGACTGCCTCTCTTGGTAAGAATTGCTTCCCTCTGTGTTGCTGCTAGAAATAACTATGCAGGTTTTAATACATGAATTTGCATTATGTTTGTGATAGCTGCATGATAGTAAAACTGGACTTAACTTAAAATTTAAGATGGCATGAGATGTGAGGCAAAGGAGAGGGGAAACGTCATGTGAATGGTACCTAGATAGTAAGAAAAAGTAAGTTATAAATATCAAGGAAAATTCATTTGTTCTTCTTTGGAAGTGGATTAAAAGCTCCTTGCACCAGGGAGCCTGTCTTTATACATTTGGTTATTACTGGATAATCTGCATTTACAGACCTTCTGTTGTCCAAAGGTGAAAGAATTTTTTCGCTGAATTCCAGACAAACTCTGTAGAGTCAAATTTGAGGTCTGATGGTTTGCTTTCGCAGGTGTTTTATTCAGCAGGTAATATTCTTACATGTAAGCTCAAAGATGCTAGCTAGGGTTTTGGATCAGAGCTGAACTCTTCCAGTTTGTTTCTGCTTACTGTCCCTATGCTGAGCAGGTGAGCAAATAACAGCATTTTTTGGGGCTGTTCCTCAGCTTGTGAAGCTGCTTCTAAACTGCAGAGCTCAGGAGAGCTTCCTGGGTGCTGGCTGTGGGTGCATAGCCAGCCCCTAGCCTGACTCTGTACCAAGATGAGGTCTGAGCACTCATTTCCCCACCCTGTGTACCTCTTCCTTCCCAGGCTGTGGGCTTGGGTCTGGGGATGCAGTGCTCACTGGCTCTCCCTGATTTAAGTGACTGTTGAGCAGGAGCAAACACACTGCTAGTGTTTGTGCTAGTGCTGTTCTGTCGTTTTCAAAGCATTAGGAAAGCGGTTCAATGTGAAAAACAGGCTTTGACATGATGGAAACTAGCTATTTACGAGTTTGTGCAAAATCAAGATACTCAGTAAAATAAAAAGGAAATGTACGTCTCCCTTTCCTGCCCAGCTCACTTTTTCTACTTTCTAAGTCAGTTACATCAGCCCTTGGTATTGCAAGAGCTGATTCACTGCTGCTTTTTTAAGTCTTAAATCTCCAGCAAGTGCTAATCTGTATGTGTAATTGTTAGTGCTATGTAGCTGAGCTACTGCAGGAGCAAAACCTTAAATCTTTATGCCTTATGGTACTTTACCTTTTATATACAGTCTTTATAATAAGATTCATGCTTCTTTTATACTGTGAGCTTAATCTCTTTGGGGGCTGACTGTGCACTAGCTTTCCACTGGGTGGGAAATAGCATAGATACAGCTTTACAGTTGTGGCGCTCCTCAGTGGTTTATATGGTATATTCATAAATGAGTCATTTCTTCTCTGAAGTGAGACATCTCTGAACTGGGAGAAGCAGGCAATTTGTCAACAGATTTTTAAACAGCCTACTAAGGGAGAGGTGGGAAAATGTTCAGGAAAAGCAAGGAAAATTCCAGAGGTTACGAAAACATTTCAGGGTGTCTCGTATTCATTCAGAGCAGACAGGAACTAGCTTGAAAGAAACTTGGAGGTGGAGTCAGCTCTTCTGAGATGCAAACGTCTGCCTCGGGGTGGGTATTTTAAACATCATGGTTAAGCATCTCTGCTTTGATCGTCCAAAATAGGTTTTCCGCACATACTCAAAACATTAGCCCCTGAGATAAATGCTGTGGATGGCTTTCCCCCTGAAGCTGAGTCTGTATTAGTTAGTAAGGGGAGATCAAATTTATCAGTAACCTATCTACTAAGTTCTAGGTGATATTTATAAATATGTGAATAATTACAGAGGAGATCTGTATGGTAATAGCCTTCTATGTTAGTATTGTGTGTAGTCCTGATCATGTAACAGGGGAATTTGTTGTACAGATGCACAACTCTCCTCCATCCATGTTAGCAGCTGTAACTGGATAGAAGTTTAAAGACTTGATCAAAGTATATTTAACTGAAAGGAGAGGGGGGGATGAAGTGACAAAGCTGTTTTTGGTGCTCACGTTTCCTGCTGTACTGGAAACTCAACAGATAACGTTTCTGTGTTATTCTGTATTTTTTTAAAGTCGTCATCGCAATGCTTTTTTCTTTTATACCATTTGATAGATAAGTTCAGAATGCCTGCCCTTACTATTTTTTTTGTTTTGTGTGTGAACAAAGTATGTATTTTACTTTGCCAGAGTAAATTTAAGTGGGAGGAGAGGAAGGGGTGGAGAGGTACCATTTTCCTTTGTTTGTTTTGGTTGCATTACTGCATTTTTTTTTTCCGTGCGGCCAAAGCAGTTAGCTACTCAGATGTGTGGCTGCTCTGGGTGGAATATAAGCAACGATAGTAAACAAGACCTCAGGGATGTCTTTTGAGCATAGTGCACCATACGGTTGGTGATTTTTCACCTTTTTGTAATCTAACAAAATTTTAACATTGTTTTCCTGTAAATGAGAAAGGGTATTAGAGTTATTTTCATTTCAGAGGTCTTAGTTGTAATCAGAGGACAATGGATTATAAACCTAATTAAATAGATGTTTTAATTGAGAAAGAGTATGCACTTAATAATGCTTTCAACACAGGTCTTTTACCTTTAGTATGTGTCAGTGATGTTTTGTGTGATGCTTTTATCGTTCTGCAAGTCTGGGGATTGAAAGACACTAGGTGGTGGACTTGAAACCACCTATTCCTAGTGTGTAGCCCTTTCCTGGTGGGAGTTAGCGGGGAAAAAATATTATTTATTATTGATGCTATAGGCCTGAAAGGGTTCTGCTTCCACTTAGGATCCTGTTGTAGCAAAAGATTTCATATTTCTCCAGAACTCTGCCATGCACAGCTTGTTTTCTCCAGGACCTGCAGTGAACAAGATTGCTCATAGATGGGGTAGTATTTGTATTCATTGAAGAGATTCATCCAAGGTATTTTATCGTCCTGAGCATTCCCAGATAAAAATCAGGTTACTAACCTTTTCCAAATGGCAGAGTATAGTAGAAATCACAACTGAGAACTAACTTAGACAAAACTAAGATACAGAGGCTAGGTCAGACCATAAATCCCTTAAAGTGCCTCCATCCACAAAGGGAACTTTCAAAGTTCTATTGTAATGATGATCTTCATATTCTGTGTCATTAATTTTATAATTAATTGACATATTACTAATGCACAGTGCTTCCAAATCCAGAACAACTTGAACAGAGTGTGTATATCTCTCTCCACGCAAACAAGTATGAATCTAGACCATTTCACAACACTGCCACTGCTGAATTATTCTACAGGATCGTTTGAAAAGACTGGGTTTTAAATTGAGAGGTTTTGGCACTTCGCTTTTTTCTTTTTTTTTATATTACCCCAATCTGTTACACTCCATGTAAAGTGAAATATTTCTGGCAGTAATCTGCTTCTGGATGAACTCCCATCTCGGATGGGTGAATAGGCTCCGCTCAAACAGTAAATCTTCCAGCCTGTATGTTAGTCCTTTCAGCTGCCTGGAGAAAAGGTGGAAGTGTGCAAATAGCTCACAGCATTGAGGCAGTACAAAAGAACGACTCTTAGGTGTTCTTGCTTTCTGAAAAATCTTTCTGCGGACAGTTAATAGAGGTAATGGAGGGTTCATAAACTCCTTAGCTCCCTGCTTTAATGTTTTACAGATTACTTCATTTACAACAGCAGACATTTGCAGTGCAGAGCTGTCAGCTGCTATTACGTTGCATTAATGGGCACAGTGTACTGATTAAGAAGCTCTCACTGTCCCTTCTGTACATCTACTGCTTATTCAGTGTCAGGGTCAGGTTGTTTCTGCTGTAACATTACTGGATGTGCTGCTATGTTCTTTTTGTCTCAAAAAAAGGAATAGGTCTGCCTACATTGTTAGTAATGTATTAGGTATGGCAGCATACTGAATTAAAATGTCTGCCTGTCTTTGAGAATTTTTAAGTTATCCACTCCCTGGTCTCCCTTCCCACGGAAATAGCTGATGGACTTTTGGGAAAATGCTTAATGGCAAAATAGTCAGCCCAGGGCAGTCTGAATTTAGTAAACGTTTATGTCTCTCTAATCCATTAAAAAGCTCAGTAATATAAAAGCAAAATATTTTGATTTGGGAATCTAACTTCCCCACACAAATGTGATGTCCTGGATTCTTGTGTATCTCTTGATGTATTCAGCTGCTTTCTAGACCTCTTTTTTTCCACAAGAGCAAATAGCCTTCTTTAGGAAATCAGTAAAACTATGAACCAAAATAAAACTCAAGGGCTAATGTAACCTTGTTAAACTCCTACTTTCTATACATATAAATCTGCAAGCTTATATTTCTGATTTTTTTTAAGGCTATAAATATATAGATATTTCTTGCTATAAACATGCACATGAGACTTATTCAATAAAACATTGAACCTTTCCAACTACAAAGACCTGATTCCTTAATTGTTACATTTTACTCATGCTGTTAGACTTACCATTTTGCAGTCTTAAAATGGTATATGTTTAAATGTTCATGAATTAGACTGACATTTAATATAAACCTTTAGACCTTTGTGGCTTTGAAACAGCTAAGGTAATAGAGTTCCAGAACAGAAATATTTGACAGATTTGCACAACTGTATTTGTTCTTTGTGTGTGTAGGAATGATATCAAAGAGCAGTCTTCACACAGGCCTGCAAGGCCTCATGCTGAGCATGCTTCTTGCTTCACATTCCTCTGCAGTTAAGCCCGTCTTTTATATCTACAACCTCTCTTTTCCTCTGACCCTTTTTGCCAAAACAGTTGCTGGGGTGATGGATGCTTTCATTCCAGAGCCGATGCCTGATGCGATGGGAGACCCCATGGCACTACCTTGCAGCTGTAGATGTGTTGCTCTCAAAGCAATGTCTGTAAGCCGCTTCGTCTAGTTACATTCCACCTCTAGGTCTCTTTTGCCACCATGCGACCCAGTGTGCTAGATTCATCCTCTGATACATGTGATATAGCAGTATTCTGTGTGTGGAAGCAGAAGAAGCTTGAAATGTGCTTCCAGCACAGCAGCATCATTAAAATTAAGTGGAGCCCCTAAAGTATCTAATAAATTAGAAATTAATTACCTCGGAATAACAACTTCATTGCTCCCAATAATCCTTTTAGTTCTAGGTTATCAGCAAAAAGTTCTGTTTGCATGTTAGTATTTATAAATAATTTGCTATAATTTACTTTCAGCTTACTAGTGCAACTGCGACCTTTCAAGAGTTTTGATGTTGATGGGCACATAAAAGAATTTGCAGCAAAGTTATTTTTAATACCCAGCCCTCCACCAGGACCACTCCACTTGGTAATTACTGATGCTGAATTTCATAATTACTTTAACATTATGTGTTGTAAAGTACTAGGATGCTGCTTTGTATAATTTAGAGAAAATTCTTCACTGTCAGATCAGAGATTTTACCTGCTGGCATAAAATTGATGTCAATACATGTGCTTTGAAAATAAAGGCTATGTGTTATTAGTAGATAAAATAATGATGTTCACAGCATGCAGGCTTGCACCTTGACATACCAATTGGTTATACTGTTTAGTTTTTAGTATCCTGTTGGCAAAGATTCAGCTCATGCCAACTAGTTACTATCTGCAATAATGCTTGGACAGGTCTAGGGGATAATGTAATATAGCTTGTGGTCTCTGGAGGAGCAGCCCACATAATCTCTACTAAAGGCGACTAGAAGCTCCAGTCTATAATTTCCTTATCATAAGATTAGAAGTTTACCTTTCTCGTGAACAGTATACCATTGCCATCTCATTGAGTATGCATGTAGAAACACCAGAATATGGGATGGGTGTATGTTTGGCCATGTGCCTGAGAAGTAGTGCAGACTCTGTGAAAGATAAAGGGCCAAAGAAATAAGCTACTGGAACAATGTGTATAGCTCTGGTCTTGTTTTATTCTCGTATCTGAACGATTCTGGGGAAGCAGAACAGTGAGTGGTGGATTAAATGTGGTGCGTGTGTGGGGGTTGGCTGCTGCCAACCCTGAGACCTAGCTGAGCGGAGAAAGTTGCATAAAGGTTTGTATTCAGTGTAGAAGCTGAGATGTGTGACCTATATTTCTTCTTTATAACCCTTCCCAAGTCATGGTAGATGTTAGCTGAGTTGATGATTTCGGTGTGCTCTCTTTGGTCTGGCTGAAATGGCTTCAAGGGAAGCAGTGCTTCAGCCGTGCACTTTCCTCAGCTGCTTTCCTTGACCCTGAGATGAGGTGTTAGGAGCAGAGAAAAAATAGCATAGCTGGAGAATTGTCTGAATGACTTGCTAAATCAGCCTCCAAGGGCTGAGATGCACAGAACATGCAGGATCTGGCCCACAGAGATTTGAGCTGGAATATTTGAAATACTGAAAAAGCTCATTAATTTTGGCTTTTTCTGTCTTCTTAACTGAAGTACCAATGCAGAGTTCTTTTGTTCATGCTCTGATTTCCATTTCTAGTATGAATTTTATGAATACTTTGATTTCTTAATTTTATCTATAGATACAAATCACATTACTTTACTATGCTTATAACAAAGCAGGTTTTATAAGTCTGTTAATATTTCATTATTTTCGTAGGCTTTAATAGCCAAACAACTTGGGAAAATGAAAGGAAACAAAGTCCATGCTAATCTTTAGAACTAGTTCTAATGCCTTTTAATATTTCCCCTATTTCTCTTCCAATTTTCTGCAGTATGCAAATACCTGTCTTTTTGCTCTCAAGTGATCTGAATGTTTTGTAGTTGGAACTAAAATTATGAATGCAATATGTTGTGGGAACACTTTCATTAAAGAAGTAAATGGAAAACATCTGTTGTAACAGGTATTTAATATGAAACCGCTTCAGATAATAATTCCTTCACAAGAGGATCCAGACAGTCCAATTATTGACCTGGATCTTCATCTTCCGTTGCTGTGTTTCAAGCCAGAGCAGGTTCTGCAGGTAAAATCAGCTAACAAATACTTTAAAATGGGTTTGAGATTGACAGTACTGGTGATCTGTGATTTTTTTTTTTTAAAAAAGTAATTGTAGTTACTCAAGAAACACTATTAACTCAGAAATTCAGAATAGTCTTAGTTCTGTGTTCTAGAGGTACTGTCAATAACGTATATTTCTCATTGAGATATTTTGGTATGTATGACCAGATCAGATTTGTTTCTCCTGAAGTAGTATACCAGTGGATGCTAAATTTCTTAAGCATACATTTTAAAATATAAATGCCCAAGCTGATTGACAGATTTGATTTTGAATTTTCATTAAATGCAAGGTTAGAAGATTTATGAGATTTTTTTTCATGTGTGAGAGAGGGACTGAATCCCTACTTAAAGGCAGACTTTAGCTTACCTGTAAGATCGATCTGTAACAGTTGGCATTTTCATATACTTGAAGTGTAAATGGTATAGAAAGGCAAGAAAATACAAGAAGTCATTTGCAAATAATTTTTTTGCAGTGCTTTGTAGAACGATAGAATAATTTTGGTTTGACATTAGTTCTAACTTCAAAGTTAGATCAGGTTGCTCAAAGTCATCAGTATTCCTTTAAAGGAGCTTGTTGGAGGCCTCTCTCTAACAACTTTACATGGGATGCTTGGAAACCTCCTCAGTCCTGAGAGTAGACAATACTTTTTTTCATTGTTTTTATCTGCATTCTTCCACCCATGTGTTTTGAGTAAAACTATCTAAAGTTGGCCTAAATGGCCTTCTGCAACTGGTGCATCCCGAGTGCAGTGGTTGGATCATAGCACCTAATGCAGTATATCCCACGTGTATATACCATTGGTGTTATGTGATCTTCGTGGTTTGGATTCATCCCAGCTAACTTGAGACATCTGAGTTTGGTGTTCAGATGCCACTGGGTCCCTCTGCATCAGTGGAAAACAGAAGGCATCTCCAGATAGCTTCTGGAATTGCTCTGTGCGGGTACCTCTCTCCAGTGGCATTATAAGGAATCTGACTGGCTACTATCTTGAATTATTTGGCCGACATGTCTAAAACCTACGTGGTCTTTGTGTTCAACATCAGTCAGACTGGTTTGCTCGTATTCTTCATCTGGGTGCTGTAAAGGCCTAATACGGTGACAGAAAGAAGAGACAATTCTTTCCAGCATTTCCAGCTAAATCCTGGCCTCACTGACATTGGGGGCAAAGCTCTCAGTGACTTCGCCTGTCACTTAAATCTTCTTTCCATTTCTACTTTCATCTCTGATGAATTTTATAAGAATTCTCTAAGTGGATGTTACTTTTGTTGATGAAAATGTGAGGTAGCTATTAGAAGACAGAACTTGTGAGGCTGAGTTTCATTAGCAGATAAAATATTTGCGTGTATATTGTATTTTCTAGGTATAACTCTTTGTAAACATTTTTTATTTTGTCGTTTCCAGATTATGACCTGTATTTTAACTGAGCAGAGAATTGTTTTCTTCTCTTCTGACTGGGCCCTGCTGACGCTTGTGGCTGAATGCTTTATGTTGTACCTTCATCCTCTTCAGTGGCAACACACTTTTGTGCCCATTCTATCTCGTCAAATGCTGGATTTTGTGATGGCCCCAACATCTTTTCTTATGGGATGTCATACTGATCATTTTGAAGAAGTTAGCGTGGTATGTCGTAGAGTATTACCACTCTTGCTGTTCAATTTCAGCACATTTGTGTGTCCCTTGCTTCTTTCAAGTTTACCTTAAAAATTTGTTTTTGTCATTTGAGCCTGGAAGAAGTGAGGAAGTTAAAACTAATGGAGCCATACTGATATGACCACTGGCTTATTGGAAAAAGCTTATTGCTGTATCTCTAGGACTTCTTTTCTTTCCAGGATAATACATTCCTGAATTCTGTGAGTTCAGGTTTCATTCTGGGAAAAATCCTGCCTGCATGTAGTTTTTATGTAAATAGCTTCCCCTCAAATCAGTGAGATTACTTTTATTCAAAATGGTGTGTGGGATGAGTTAGGTGCCTTTTCCAGAATTAAGCGTGAGTTTGGAAATACTCTATGTTGGTGCTGCTGTTTCGCAGTGAGGAACTTCAGTATTCAATTAAAAAAAAAAAAAGCAATATAATCAATTTAATTTCAGGATTTATTCTGAGATTGCCTTCTTTTCTTTCAGCATCTTAATTAAATAAGCCTTGTCCAGTGGGAAATAATATTTTGGTGTCTCAAGAAGATAAAAAATATCTTGGCTTCACAGTTGAGGTGTTTACAAGAGCTAATATGAATATACTTTTTTTTTTTTTGAGGGTGGTTGCATAGGTTTTCTGCAAGTGTTGAAAACCAAACACAGAAAAGTTGTGTAAGTTTGTTATATTAATCCATGTGATTTATATTGATGCATGTGATCTGACTATAAGCCAAATTGTAACTGGTCAGTCCGTTCAGGTCCAAAATGAACAAAATGCAAAATTGAGATGAAATATTAAAAATATTTTAAGGTTAGCTGTAAGTGGATGTCATTATCATGAATAAGTACACATTAAAGAATACTCTTTTCTTTGATATCACCTGAAAGTCTTGCCTTATGCACTGTGTTAGAGTCTGAACTTTTAAAATTGCAAACTGAGAGATCAATGTGGAATTTACCTCCATGTGACCTTTTCTGCATTAGCATGTGTTCTCGTGTTTAGGGCTGTAATATATAATCCTTCCCACTCCACCTCACCCCTTAAAATAAGAACAGAAGTAAAGGCTGAATGGAGACAACTTTTAGAGTTTCTTTGCAGTAATTTTCAGATGGTTTTGTATATATCTTCATATGTATTCCTTTTCAAGGAGGGGCTTAGAGATTTAGTATTAATTTAATTCTACATAGAGAGCATATTAGGTTGCCAAATGTTTGTGTACTGACCTTAATATCTGTTAAATTAATGACATTTATTTTTCTTGAAAATTATTGTTTAGTTATCTATATAATCTTCTAGTTCAATTCTTTTCTAGTTTATCTTCTTGCTGGAATAATTCATTGCCTAAGGAGTATGTAAAGAAGAAATAGATGCTTTTACAGTAGAAATATATTTTTATTTATTCTATTTTCATTCATTAAAAGGAGGCTGAAGACCTAATTTTAATCAATATTGATAATGGGGATATTACACATTCAAAAGCACCTGAAGAGAAGCCTGAAATTCCAGATGTTCCAGCACAAGCAGCAGAAACTTTCATAAAAAGGTAAAAAGAAGCTGCAGCTGTGTTTATCATAGTGCATATCTTAGGCCCTCTTTGTAAGTTTTTTTATTTTGTATTATTCATTATTATTATTTTATTCATATAAAACCCACTACATTTGATGACAAATTAAAGATTTCATTTAATTAATATACAGGAAACTTTAATCATAACCATATTATTCTGTAATACCCATAATGCTGCTTTCTTTTTGGTTACAGATACAGATTTTTCTCTGAACTTTGTTGTTCTTTTTTACAGAAAACTTAATGCACCATGATTTATGTGTACTAGTAAGATTCCAAGAACCTTGTTATTTTTGTCAACACTTGTAAATCGATTTTTGTACTTTCTCTAGCAGAAAGGTTTGTGAGATCTTTAAGATTTTTTCTTTAAAAGATATGACAGAAGAAAGTAATGGTGTTAGCATGTAACTCGATAATTTTCTTCTTTTTTGTATAGAGTAGAGAGTCTTCAGCTGCATTATGATCTAGAGCTCTGCCATCTCAGTGCCAGCACAGATCTTGGTGAACTCCAGATGCGTAGAAGGGCTTGGCAGCAGAAACTGAACAGTGAAGTTCAGCAAACTGCTTTGCAGTTAATTGTTAATATCTTCAGGTAAGGGAGTACAGTATTTTTTTTATTACATGAGTACATGGTACTTGTTAAGGTGGACACTTTCACTGTCACTGAAAATGTTCTTATTTTGTCTTACTTTATAGATATTTTGTAAATGTCTTAAGTTTTGTATGGGAATATGAGAAGGAGGTCCTGCTAGCCTGCCAGAATATCAATAACTAATGTATTCAGGTGCATATTTGTTGTCAGGACATCTTTGCTTAATCCATTCTAATTTTGAACGTAAGTGTCTCTTGTATGAAGATTCCAGGAAGAGAAGTGCAGCCCTCGTATCTTGACAAGAGTTTAGGACTCAGTTTGTGTATTTATTTGTATCTAGTAGATACTGTCTTGGTCACTCGTGCTAGAGAAAATTGAATTCAAACTGAAATGAGGGAGAAGAGCCGACAGCAGGATCAGGAGATCAGAAGACCAGGGCATATTTTGGCTAACTGAACAAATGCTGAGAAGGGATGAGGTGTTTGCAGATCACAACCATATGAGAATGAACATGAAGGAGGGAGAAGAGCTGTTTAAGCCCAAGGACAGTGTTGGCACAAGAACAGTTTGGGTATTGACTGTGGTTGTGGGGTGACAATTTAGTAATGGTGTGGGGTACAGATTAAATAGCTTTTAAGGTTAAATTATTTAAAATTAAAAATCAAATAGTATAATAATGGGGAACCAGATTCAATGACCCAGCTACCAATTTTACTCTTATCTTTGTAATGATTATTGTCAGTAGTCATGTGAGTGAGTCCAGTGCCTTGTAGAGCTGCACCTCTGTGAGGGCAGAGAAAATGGGATATTTTGCACTTAGGAGAAACGGATTCAATTGTCTTAGTCGGCAGACTGCTGAGAGGCTTGCTGCTTCTTTTTGACTCTCCTCTGATATCCACACCTTGTGATCTGGTGACTGATCTCTGCAGTTAACCAGCGTGGTTGTTGCTATCAGTCATGTGTCATGAAGCTGCTGTGAAAGGCATAAAAAAAAGTGGGGAAGAGGAACTATTCTTTTAAGAAAAAAGAATAGTAAATAGGTGATTTTACGTGTGTTGTACTCTGTGCTTAGATAAGGAATTGGTCTTAATGATAGCAGCTAGCTGCTATCCTAAAAAAATAAATTCAGCACTTTGTTGACAAAACAAAGAACGTGCAGTTTGCTTTGATTTTTCTTGTTAGTATCTGTCATAAATCTGTGCTCCAGAAACTTTTCAGAATTTATGCTTAACATTTCTGGTAAATTCTAATTTGGTTCCATGTATTGTCTTTATTAACACAATATTGTAGATTTGTGCAAGAACAAGTTCTGTTTTGCTAGAACATTACTCAAGTACTATTGTAACCAAAGCTGCCCCCACCCTCCTCCCTCTGGAAAAAGGTCCAGCTGTACTAATTTTCCTGGTTCTTAACCTAACCTAATGTATTGATACCCATAGTGGCTTCATCTTATCAGAGCACTGGCTGTAAATCCTGCTTTAATTAGGTTGTATTTGGTGAAGGAATGGCAGTGTGGCAGGTGATTCTTGCCAAAAAGTGCAGAGAAAGGATCGGTTTGCATGTGCTTCATTTCTTTTTACATAGATATTAACACACTCAGCCATGAGAATGAAACTGCCTACCTGACATGCCTGAAGAATCTGATTGTATGGCTGGTGGTCTGCAAACAGCTGTGCAGATGCACATCCCCAGCACTTCCCCTTGCCTCTGGCTGGAGGTGATGCTCCCTTTGGATCAGCTGCTGAACTGCTCACGTGAATGCTCCCTAAGACTTTCAGTCTGGATGTGCTGGGTTAATTTAAATAGTCTGAATGCCAGGTCTTTGCAAACCTGCTCTCTTTCACTGAATCGGCTTAGGGAGTGTTCATACACGTAGCTGGGACCTTGGGGAGGGCAATAACTGCTGAGCGTGGAGGAAATGACAGACTACACAGCTGGATCTGGAAAATGAAACATATTTACAACCTGATGTGCTGCCATGGTGGGATATGGTGGATTTCTGTGTTTGGCAACAATATGTTTCAGATAAAGATGAGCTGAAATGAGTTTTGCTGCTAACAGCTTGAACCCTTTAACGCACTAAACACTTGGCTACAAAAAATGAACAGATGCTTTGCTCTCTAAGAGATAATAACATGTTTCGCAAAAGGGATGGTTCTTTTCTCGCTTTCTTTCTCCTTTGCTTCAAACTTTCTCTTTTTGTTCTTTTTTTCAGCATTGTCTCTTCTATCTTCTAACGCTATATCTACCAGAGTCCAGGAGTGAAGGAAAGTAAATCTCTGTTGATGCAATTGTGCTGCCAGTTGCTACTGTCTTCAGTGAAGCATTGTAGTATTTTTGTGTGCCGAGGTTCCATGTTTAAAACAAACCCATTTTAAATTGTGTAGAATTATATGCTTGTACTAGCTACCATTTTTTCTGAACCCATATGGCTTGATAAGCTGTTGTGGGCTTACATCTCTGATTTATGAAGGACAGGTGATGTATAGGCCTTATGTTGGGTCTCTGCATAGGTATGAGCTTCCCCTGTTGTGCTTACATTAAAACTTTAACTCGCCAAATTAGTTTCTTCATTCATATGTTTTCATGGGAATCATTTTTTCCTCAATATCTAGTATGAATAGGTGAAATAACTGCAATAAATGAGAGGCCCTAATTTTAGCCACTTGCATGTATGTAGGTTAAATAACTTCTCACTTCTTACTCACCGACTTGGGTTCAGAGAACAGCTTTTTCTCTGATAAGTTCCCTTTTCCTGTTCCTGAAACAATTTGTTTTGGCTCATCTCTAGGACACAGAAGTTGCTGATGATACCTGGTTTTCTAGGGGTGGTGTCAGGCCCTTGCTGCCCAACATATGTAAAATATGCATCAGTTCTCTGTCTCGCTTTCTCTTTTATTCCAATAATTCTTTTTCTTTATTTTAACATGACTGCCAGTTATTGCTAGCTTTATGAGCAGAGTTTAACAGGGCAGCAAGAAATGTTGTACTTGGTAATATTTTGCGTGGACATTAGAGATGCCATTTAATGGGGCAATGGGAGGCCAGATCACATCTTTCAAACTGCTTATGTGAACAGGTACCTTTGTCTTCATAGTGCCCGAAGTGGATTGTATGTGATTCAGGAACTGTGTGTGTAGATAAAATTCCAGGATTGGAGTCTAAATCCTGACTTTAATATGTAGATTCTCCTCCATGGAGTACTGAAGTTGATCCCAGGGCCTCTAAGGGAACTTGCCGACTGGAAATGGCAGTGGCAGCAGGTAGCCTGTCTCCATTCTCTTTTTAAGTGTCTGCATTCTTCTTCGGTGATTCAGTAACTCGAGGCTTGTTCATAAAACTAAGTTTGCCTTCTGATATGGCACCATGTTTCTAGTAGTACCAGTGAGCTGCTGTTGCAGAAGTGCTACTTGCTTATAAATCTCCCGACATACTTATCTATTTTTTTATTTTTGTCTCCAGGGAAGTAAAAGACCATCTAAATTATGAACACAGAGTGTTTAACAGTGAAGAATTTTTGAAAACAAGGGCAATGGGAGACCAGCCATTTTACAAAAAGGTAAATTCAGTGTCGAATACGTTTTGATTCTCTATTACAAATCCGTATTTTAAGGATTAATGCTAAAAATTAATGGAATGGTCATGATTTGATCTGTGTTACTGAAATATCAGCTTTCAAAAAATGACTTACCGAATTTATTTTGTGTACTGTAAACTGAGAAAATATTAGAGTCTCGGAGAGCAAGATACTAAGTAATTTCAGAGCAAATGAAATGTAATTTCTCGTGGGTAAAATTAACCTACGGCAGATGGTCAGTAAAGCTAAATCTAAACTGTATTTTAAGTGCAGGCACCTGTCCAAACTGTTTGGGCAGAGGCCCATGCACAGATAAGAGTTTTCTGCAAGCCTGTGAGTGCAGCCAGAGAGAGCTTGAATGACACAAGTCTAAATACCTGCTTTGTCTGCAGCCTGAGCAACAGGGCATGGAGTTGATAATGCCTGTTTGGCTCCAGGCCAGGAGCCGGTTTCCTGCGATGCTGGAAAGCCACAGTGGAAGAGGGCTGCTGGTATTGAGCACATGAGTTGGACCGTGTTGGGTGATAGGAAATAGAGGCTGTCAGGCCACTGGTATACTTTGGGCTTGCGGTGGGACCGAGGGCATGCTGTGGTTTAGCTGACCTGTGCTTTACCAGGTATTATAACTGTAGCCTACCTCTGTGCTCCTTATGTCCCACTGAAGCCTCTAAAATAATACTTGAACAGCGTATAGCCTCAGGCCGGGCCCAGTAGGGCAATTTGTCATGCCATAGGCTAAAGGACACCCTGAAATCCCCACTTAGTCCTCCTACCAACTCTGCTTAGTAGGTGTTTATCTGAGCTTAGAAATCTGTAGGTGTGTGCAGTTCTTCTACACCAGCCTTGAGTCCCTCTTGCTCCTGCAAGATCAGCCTAATCCTTCTGTTTGCCTAAGCCTGATCTGGGTCCTCTGCTGAAGCTCCCCAAGGACTCCATTTTTGCCCAATGTATGCAGTGATCCACGTTTTTACAAAAGATGGAGGTCCATCTTCCTTAGAAACACTGGCAGTACTGGTGCACGTATCCCCTTTTATGTAACAGCTTTGTATATGCTAAGGAAGTGAGGGGTGGGCTTGATTTCCTCATTAAATGGAGAGTGCCCTGGTCACTAGGCTGTAGGGCTTAGAGCATTTTTCCATTCCTTTGGTTTAAGGCTGTGTCACTGAGCATCAAAGGCTGGAGATCCTGGGGGGGAGAAGGAAAGGGAGGGAGAGCAGAAGGAAGGGAATAGGAGAAGGAAGAGAGATGAAGAACATACGGATTCCTATGGGAGCATCTTGTGTTAGGGTACTTTGCCTAGAAGTGGGGAGGTTGAGATCTTGATTGAGTTGAGACTGTGATTTTTACATTAAACTGCCTACATCTAATGAAATAAATATTTACATTTGATGAATTATTACTGTTGTGTGTTTGAGAAACAGAATTTACATATTTTAAGGCTTTGTTGTATCTAGGCACTTATAACATGCTGGGAGAATTCTGTTGTGACACTGCAAGCCAAAATCCAAGATTATAAACTCTGAGGTTTTTAAAATATCAAAGTTATTAACCAAATAAAAAACATACTTTATTAAATAAAAAATGATTGTTTGGAGGACTTACACCCAAAATTGGGAGGGTGTATGGGTCAATATGTAGTTGCTGAAGGGATGTGGCATTTTCTGCAGTTTCTTGCACCCTTTGATACAATTTACACTGTTTTTAACATTTACTATATTAAGCAGGTTAAGCAGGTAACAGATACTGCATTAAGTAATGTCTGACCTATGGTAAGACATTTTTGTGTTATTGTTTAAGCTTATTAAAAGGAAAACAATAGAATTTTATGCTCTTCACTGTTTGTTTGGTGATACTATAGTTCGTTTGACAACTTGTGGATCAAAGCAGAAGCTTAAAAAGGAATGTAAGAAAGTTCATCTGCCATTTTAGATTTGGTCTTAATCATGTTTCATGAATATTTACAAAAATTATGGAAGTTTCCTTTGCAATTAGTATTTGGCAATTGGGTCCCTAGAGTCACTGTTTGCAGCTGGCAAAGAGATTTTTTCATTAACGCCAATAAGCTGTGGTTGATAACAAACTTTATATTTCCCACTTCAAAACCTTTTCTTATCACATGTGTGAACATCCATCTAAAAGAGGTGTTGAGACTGGAAGATAAGATCAGAAAGACGTCTTCTCATTTTACTTAAGCAGGTGCTGAGGAACTTCGCAGAATTTCCTGCAATTCCAGCGTTAACATATTACCGATTTCTTGATAAGAAATAGTGTTTATTGGATAAGGCTTGCAACACTAGCAAATATTCTTAAACAAATGAAAAGGAAAAATAAAAAAGAACCTATTAATATGTCCTCAGAACACAAATTCATCAGAAATGTTCTGACAGGGATTTCTATAGAATACAAATAGTATTTTCAGTAACAGTTGCTAACACTGTAAATGCTAACACTGTAAATGAAATGGTGTAAATTTTCAGAATTAAAGCTTAAAGTAGACATACACATTAATGAAAAGCTTTGAGCAGTTGACTTGTTGAAGTACTAAATAACCTAGTGGTAGGCTAGCTTTAAAGTAAATCTAACAAGATGCAGAGTAGTTGCTAACAGTGTCTAGGATTACACTAAAGGAACTTGGAACCCATTAGAAAGGACTATTTTTCAGTTCCTGCAGCTTGTCATCTCCCTTGCATACAATTGCCAACAGAGGATGCCATCTGCAGGGGAAATACTTAAAAGCAGAAATCTCAGTGCTTTTGTAGATGCCATTTTATGGAATACAGTGCAAATGGATAGATAAGATGCATCCTCAGTAAGAACGGCCCGTGTATTGGTAAAGTGTTTCCATTCATTTCAGAGTAAAAAGATGACTTACGAATTTTCCTCATCTGTATTTTTAAAACATCATAGTAATTCACTGATGTCTGATCAATGTAAAGGATTTTTTTTCTTTTTGGCCTGTGATAAACTCCAAGACTACCAAGGGTAATTTAGGCAAGCTTCTGGGATATAACATTAATAAAAAGTCATTTTTCATAGTTAGATTCAAATATACAACTGACTATCTGTCTGTTAGTGCTAGTAAATTTGTAAAGGCTGGGTGTTGTATGAAGACAGGTGACTTATTTTGACACTGTTGTCTCCTAAGGAGGCTTACATTTGATTTTCTGAATAGAGGAATTTGCTGAATTGTTTCCATTATCAAACAGTAGTAACAGACCCGTGCTAGAAACATTTATATAATATACATGTTATATTGCCCCAGCTTGTTTTAATTTGAAATGGTGGGAGAGGGTAGCTTTTTTCATTTTTTAATTTTTTTTTTAAACCTTGGCATTTCCTATGATCTTCTCAATCCTAAAAGTAGAAATTTGACCTTTCAGAAATTATTTCTGGATGACATCAAGATAATTACCTTAGCAGGAATTTTTGGGGGGGATTACTGAGGAAAAAAGGTGATTAGCTTGTCTTTTCAGTTTAATGGCATAATGTGTTAGTTTGAAAGTACCACAAATGTCCTATTCCAAACCATAGACAAAATTAGCATTGCTCAGTTATAGGCAGAAAATATAAAGTTCAGGAGGTATAAAACTCTGTTATACTCAGTAGCTCTTATTTTTGGTTTTTTTGAAGGCAGTTAGAGATCACTGTTTGTCATTAAGCAAATATAAAATTACAGAGCGGGAAGAGTACTGAGTTGATGCCTCTGTTGTTGAAGTTTTCAAATGCTTTGATTTTTGTGATTACTAAACTGGGCATTCTCAGCTTTGCATTGGTAAAGGTAATAAGAATGAGGAAAACGTGCTAATAAAAATATCACTTGCAAATGATTGACAATTAACTTCAGTTTATGTCTCACAGGTTTTAGAGACCTACATGTTCCACTCTTTTCTTAAAGCTCGTCTGAACAGGAAGATGGATGCTTTTGCTCGACTTGAGCTAAGTACCCAGTCTGAAGAGGACAGGTAAAGATTTTTCACTTCTTATTCTGGTTTTGGATCTTCTTCCACTGTTTCAATAAACTAAATAGCACTGGAGTCAAAAGGAGTTTTATGAGATCAGGTCACCTATGAATAAAATTATGACTTATTGATTGGTCATTCATTAAGCTACTGTAAAAGGGTGATATCAACATGTCCAGCCATGGCTGTAGAATCATGTAAATTGTAAGTTGATACTATAATACAAAAAAAAAAGGAGTAGTAATGTAGTATGCATGTATACTGAATTTTAATATAAAGTGTTATATAACTAGCTACATAATTTTTAATTGTTTTCCTCAGATTAAATTTGATGTTTGATAGCCCAAGAAGACTGACTGTGGAGAAAATGGCTTCTAAACGATTTAATCCACAGTACATGATTAGTAGGCGTATGGTAATCAGTATGCCTAATCTGCAAGATATCAAGCTGCCAGAAGGCCCTACTAGAAATTCCTCGCTTCAGAGACTAGAAGCAGGCCATGGTAAGGGGATAATGTGTTTAACAAATAGAGAGATTTTTCTGTTGATTTTATGGTTGACATCACTGAATGATTTCCACAGAAAGAGTGTCGGATGAGGGAAAGAAATTGTGAGCTGGGACATTTTGAGCTCGGCCTGTCCATGCTTCTCCGTGCATGTTATTAAGTCAGTCTGAAGTCTGCTGTTAAGTTTTGTGGTACTACAAAAGCCTGAACACTCATGGGAGGCCTGGCACTGTAGAATTGCTTCCTGAGTAGTCAATAATCATGTTCAATCCTTTCCCACTTTAAAGGCAGAGCAGAACTGGACATAAACATAGGCTGTGGTTAATCACTGCTTAACAAAGCAAGTCGTACAGAAGTCCAGGGTGTGTATAGTACTTTTCAGAATCAGTATTATCAGAATAGGGGATATTTTGATAAGGACGATGGATGTAGGAATAAGTTTCTGTCCCTAGCACAACTGTAATCTTGAATGTCATGCGTTGTAATTGCATATTGCTGTCTGGGGGATTCTTTTTTGTGTTTATAATACTGATGCTTGTGAAGATACTCACTGTTTACACTAATCAATGTATTCTTTTTGTTTTTAGCTGTGAAAATGCATTCCAGATCAGTTAGTACATTCAAAATCCCAGAAATTCACTTTCCTCTGATATGCCAGTGTGTCCAATCCTACTATGCAGACTTTTTCAACCATCTCAGCAAAGCTATAAATAACTTACCACCTGATAACTCAGCATTGTTGGCAAGATACTTCTACCTCCGGGGACTTATTAGCTTGATGCAAGGCAAACTACTAAATGCACTTTCCGACTTTCAGAATCTAGATAAAACAGACTTAAGAATTTTCCCTAGTGATCTTGTAAGAAAAATTGTGGAAACCATGCCTCCTTCTGAACGTTCTCAAGCAGACCGCAAACCTGAGCTGAAGAAGCTGATAAGTCGCGTGATGGAAAAACAAAGAGAAATTATGAAAATAGATGACCACGTAAAAAATTTTGAATTGCCAAAAACACACATGCAATTGGATGATTTTGTGAAGCGAATCCAGGAATCTGGGATTGTCAAAGATATAGACACCATACATAGGTTATTTGATGCCTTAACAGTAGGTGAGTAGAAAATATATTTTTAATGAACATCTACACTGGTGCAAAGACAACTTTGAACTTTTGCAGAGAACAGATTTAATGTATACATGAATTATTGGACCTGTGTCCACAATGAGGACAAGGCATCTACTTACACATAGGCACACAGTTCAGCTTTTTAGGCTGTATGGGTAGGATTGTTTTGCAATCTGATGGTGTGCAGTTCTGTTTTGGCTTGGGTTATGAGTAAAGTGAATGTAGAGCTGTCCTAATTGCTAATAGAAAAATGTATTTGTGCTATAAAACATAAGTAACATGTTGAGATAGTATTTTTTTAAAAATAAACTAACACAACCCAAAATTCAGGTAGCTAAGGTTTAAATTCCTGTTCAATGGTCCTCATAACGAAAGGGGAGATTATGTTTATATTTGAGAGAACTTTCTCCTTTCCTAAATGAGGCTTGAATCTTGTGATTCATTTCTGAATACAGTTTGAGAGTGCTTTTATAAAATCTCTTTGCTTTTCTTTCTATGCCTAGTTATTACAATAATTATCATATTTTATGGCCACAAAGTTTTAAACTGGTCAAAATAGCAAGACTTTCTGCATATAAGCCAAAGATAGCATACAACTCGCAAGAATTTATATTCATTTGGGATTTTGCTGTCCAAACCCAGTTAAATTCTTAGAATAACTAAGTACTTAGATTTGAGCAATAGTTATTCTAAGCTAACAATTTGTTATATCTCTAGCTTTTATCCCAGGTTGGTAAATGTGTGATGTATTAGCATTCAGTAGAATAAAGAAGTGGAAAACCATAATGGAAAGTATTCAGTTTATAGGGAAGTACAAATCCTCTCCTAGTGGCTAATTGGATTTTTGGCATGTATTTAAAAAAATAAGGATGGCAAGTGTTTGTCACTGCCTTTGTAGAGCAGAGTGGAAGGGAGGATGTCAGCTGGATGGGGCCTATGTCATAGGCTAACTGCAAAAGCATCTCTCTGCCTCAGGAGAAGAGTTTTGTCTCTCAAGTGCTTTCTGGGGGGGCTGTTTTTTGTAGTTTATGCACCCTGTTTACCCTTTAAGTTGTTATAGACACAATTTGAAAGTTAGTGTCTTAAAACTGTCTTTCTGTTTAAATCTGTATAATAGTTTCAGATAGTAAACAAGTTTTAAAAAATTTTTAGGACATCAGAAACAAATTGATCCTGAAACATTCAGAGATTTCTACACCTACTGGAAAGAAACTGAAGCAGAAGCTCAAGAGGTTAATCTGCCACCCACAGTAATAGAGCATCTGGATAAAAATGAATGTGTCTACAAGTTATCCTGCTCAGTTAAAACGAACTATGGGGTAGGGAAAATAGCTCTGACCCAAAAGCGCTTGTTCCTTTTGACTGAAGGAGGCCGTCCCGGCTACGTCCAGATTGCAGCTTTCAGGGATATAGAGGTGAGTGTAAAATAGCTTTTGTTCACTTGTGTGATTCTGGATGATAGGCCAAATCCCATTCTGCCCGAAGATCTGCCTCTCAGACTTACAGTTTCACCGCAGATTGTAGGAAACACCTGTAAGATCACCAGCTTAAAATTGGTTAGATAAATAACTAAGCTTTTGGACCAAGAGTGTCAGGGCTGATGTGCTAGGTGCTAAGATGACATGGAATAAAAATCTAGAGGTTGTAACCTCTAGATATACAGACAGATGCAAAGCATTGGAGACGGGATATAGAGTTAGAGAAGCTTAAGAACACAAGGGCGTCAGCTAGTCAGCTTGTTTCTGCCGTGTGTCAAAGTCTGTGCCATGTTGTTTGGAGCTTACATTTTCATAAATCTCAGTGAGCAACCACCTCTGCTTAATGGTGTTTAGCGATAATTGAAATAATAAGCTGTGGTTAGAAATAGAGAAAGTTACCCTGTAGGACGGGGACTGCGCCTTACCTGTGATTGTAGCTTATGTGTTCCTTGCTGTCTTTGTTTCTGTGTGTTTCTAGGATGTTAAGAGCACGACTGTAGCTTTCCTTCTTTTGAGAATACCCACTCTGAGGATTAAAACAGTATCTAAAAAAGAAGTCTTTGAAGCTAACCTTAAAACAGAATGTGATCTCTGGTACCTAATAGTGAAAGAAATGTGGGCTGGAAAGAAAATGGCAGATAATCACAAGGTATAAATGTGGGAATTTCTAACTAAAAAAAAATCTGACCTGTGTGCTTCCTGTCTCTAAATTTGTGTAACACGCTAGGACATTCTAGGTTTCAGCAAACAATTAATAACTAAGTAAAAAAAAAAATCATTTTATTTTTGCCATTGTTTCTAAATATAATACACCTGGACACAAAAAAAAGAGAAATTACATTAAAAATATAGCATGTCTTTTTCTCATCCGTTAGCCTTAAGATTTTGTTTAGCTACTAGTTTTGTAAAATAGTTCCTTAGTTCATGCTCACAATATGAGAAAAATGATCCTAAAAGAAAAGTTGCCCCATCTTGCTTCATTTTCAACATGCAACATTTTACAAGATTTTGCCACGCTGGAACCTTGGTGGCCATAGATCCTCTGAATGAATGGAGCAAGATATGTTCCTCTGCCACAGAAACCTTGGGAAGAAGGATCATACAGAAGCAGGGTTTCCATCTGCAATTAGCATGGATTATGCTTCAGGGAAGAAACTGGCTAGTGAGTGCTTGTGCTAAGCATGACACGCATTGCGATTATTGAAAATAGAGCCTTGGCTTTTTTTTTAAAAAAAAAAAACAGATAAACTACAGTAAGACTTTTGTCTTTAGGATCCTCAGTATATCCAGCAAGCACTGACAAATGTTCTCCTGATGGATGCTGTGGTTGGTGCCCTGCAGTCTTCCAAAACCATATATGCAGCCTCTAAACTGTCTTATTTTGACAGGATGAAAAATGAAGGTCAGTGACATAGCACTGCCACAATGCCTGCTGTTGTTGCATCATCTGTCTCAGCTTTTTCTGTTTTATCTTCCATTTTTCAAATGGTATCTGTAGAAATATATAAAGATGTTAGGCTGCTTGCACTTTCACAGATGTAGTTTGTTAAATAGTAATAGTAGAAAGCTTATTTTTTGCTTCCGTGCATTAGAAGCTTAGGCGGTATGTCTGTCTTCCTGTGGGCTGTCGTGTTTTCGTTTTGCTTCTTTAGACTGCTTTGGTGTTGTATGCCTGCTTCTGCTATGAGAATTCATAGTAGTGATGCTTGGGCTTTCATAGTCAGCTGAGGTTAATGTCAGAAGAAAAGAAAAGCAAGTTATGTGAATAAATAGTGCAGGCTTCTGACTTTTGCAAGAATTATTTGTCTATTTCAAGCTTAAGCTTGCACTATCCTGGAATTCATGACTTTTAAAAATCTATTTTAGTGCCTATGATGGTCCCCAAAACAACCTCAGAAACACTAAAGCACAAGATCAACCCCTCAGCTGGTGAGATGTTTCCACAGGCAATAGATGTCTTGCTTTATACGCCAGGTAAGGTGATTTATTTCTTCCTTTATATTAGCCCCGTTTTAATTAGCCTATAAAGCATGTTATCTCCTAACACCTGGGATTATGACTAACCAGTTTTGTTCATTCTAGCATGCTTTGGTTGTGTATAGAATACCAAAACATAAAAATCATTAAAAAAGAACAGTAATACTGCAAATTTAGACACTCCAAGGCATAGCTTTCACTGTTTTAATTTGCCTGCCTTTGTGTATATGCCTTATAATAGACTTCAATTATGTGTTAATGTACTGTTTTCCCGTTAAGACTTCTGCCTCATTCATTGAGCAGGATGGATGAATGATGCTCCACTCTTGATCAATATTCATAGTTATTTTTCTGTCTTCCAGTAGAGTTATTTGGGGGTGTTGGGTTCACCCACGGTGCAGGGAACAGAGTGTACCACTTCTTGAAATCCCAGCCAGACCTATATCCCTGTGACCCCCACTGCATAGTGTATGGTTTCATGACTTATTTGTCACATGTAATTTAAGTCCATCCCTGAAGAAAGCATTATCAATTTTCTTGTGAGTTTTTCTGTGATGCCTGGCACACTTGTATCTGGCCAGTTTGTGAATGCTAACGAAATTATTTTTGTAACATGCCTGTCAGAGGAGGTATATTATCTTTCATTTTAGAGGTGACACAGGATCGCTGAAAAAAGTTAAGGCCGAAAGGCTTCTCTCATTTTTGGATGCCTAATTTGGGATGCCTTGGATCGGATAGCCATATTTGGCACTTCCTATGTTCAAGCACAAGTCTCATTAACTGTAGCTTTGCATCTTGGATCTGGCATCTAGAAAATGAGTATACTGTTAGTACATCCATGAGAAATTTTGGATCAAATGGTTTGAGTAGGAATTCTGATTCAGAGGCACTAAGATCTTACTAGAGATCTTAATTTCTGCCCCACTCATTCCATCTATTTGGCTAAGAAGTGAAGCAGGGATCCTAGGAATAAGTCTCCTTTTGCTGCAAAACCCTGATTCATTTCAAGAGCAGATCTACAAAGCACACTAAATCTAGTCGTGGGCCTTTGAAGCAACGTAGTATGTGATCATCCATTAAAAAAGATCCCCATATACCTGAAGCTGTGTGCGACGGGCGTGAATTTAAGTAGCAGAGATGATGTTAATTCTGAAAATTCCTGAATAGTTTCTCTTCATCTTAAACCATGTCATACTGTTCATTTCTGGTTATACGCATCTAGGCCTTGTCTTTTTCTTTGCCAAGTAGCTTAGCATAAGTGGATGTACTTTGGGGCATGTCCTTAAAATTTCCACATGCAGCCAATTGAGACCAAAGTGGAAAGTGAATTCCAAAGTGAAGAACTTGGGCAGGAATAACTTAGGGGTTTTGTTAGCGCTTTTTTCTTTTAAATATGGGTCTTTTAAGGAGAGCTCTCATGCTGTGGCAGTTAGAATGAATGGATTTATCAGCTGCGTTTTATAGGGTCTAAAAGCCTGCCTGCAATCCCAGTTAGCTAAGCACTTAGAGCCATCAATGGAAAAGATTATCTCTGCTTTGAATAACTTCAAAGTATGAGATTAAGCCGTCAGGTGGGCTCAACAAGTAGATGAGAAATAGCATAAATTCACTGTGAGAACTGTGTCACCTGTTAACTGGTGCTGTTAGTTCCTGGACATGGACACAGACACAGTTCACCAGGAAGATGCTCTGTGTAGTAATAGTTTCTCCACATATTGCCAACGGTGCTGACAATACTGGTTTGTGGGGTTTTATTTGTCTTTCCCCTCTCACCTTCTCCACTTCCTTTCTAGGCCATCTTGACCCTTCAGAAAGACCTGCCAATGCTTATCCAAAACTATGGTGTGGTTTAAATGAGGGGAAAGTGGTGGTCTTTGATGCATCTACCTGGTCTATTCAACAACACAGTTTCAAAATGGGCAGCTCTAAACTGGTAAGACTGACACGTGTGTCATGACTGCTGCTTTAACTTGATCTTTCTATTACTATAGCCTGTATGACCCTGAATCATGGGCTAGGTCACACTGCAAGGCTTATTCCTTAAAAGCTATGGAATATGTTTGGGTTTTCTGGGCTTCAGCTGATCTGGAGAAATGAAGACTCTTGAGAAAAAGGGAAAGGAGAGAAAACGAATTTGTAGTGAAACAAGTCAGCTGATTGGAAGTGATGGATCAGATGCTGGGAAGGTAGTGGCCTGAAGGTAGGAGTTCTTGGAGCTGGAGGACTGGTTTCGAAACATTTGAGAAGAAAGAATAGTGGAGATAATCAATATAAGAGAAGAGGAGAACTTAAGGAATAGATGAAAAGTCTTTTGAAGAACTGGAAAACATGGAGAAAGGTGTAAGGAAACCAGTGGATGATACTGAAAGAGTGGCAGCAGTCTAAAAGAAGGAGACTCAGCCAGTGGATTAGAGGGAATTGCTTGGGGAAGACCATTTGAAGGGAGTAACTCTCTTGAACAAGAACTGCAGGCTGAGTGAAAAACATTGAGGAGAGAGAACATGCAGCAAAGGATATGGTCACTTTTGTGGAAGCTGAGAAACATCACTGTGGATGAGTGTGGGAGATGGTAGAAGAGAGTCGAAAAGGGAGAGGTAGAGCTGACTGAGGGGCTGGGTGGAGAGATAACAGAAATCCTGGAGATGAATCTGTTGCGGGGGATTTTCTAAAGAGGAGAAAGAAAGGAGGAAGTAAGTTTGGAACTTATGGGAACTGGGAGAGAGAGAAATGAAGAGGTTCAGCATGGGGGAAGGTCATTCTGAAGACAGTAGAGGAGAGGACAGCATTTGCTTAGGCACCACTTCTAACTGAAGAAAGAAGTAAATTTTTATCAGATGGGTAGGACAGCTTCCAATCCCTGAGAAGCACAAACTTACGTAGTTTCCCCTGACACCCTTTGTAACTTTTACTTTGAGCCAGGAAACAAAACTTTGAGTCAGTTACCAAGATATGTTATTAATCCTGTTTTAATGAAGGATAAGCTGGGCAAAGAGGTCCGTCCTCTTCCTTTATTTATTGAGCAGAACAAAGCGTGGAGCAAAAAACTGGAGTATTGAGTCTTGATCTCTTACTATAGTTGCCAGAAAACTGCAGCATCTGAATGTAACCTTTTTCCATGTTACACTAAAGATTGATTTTGCTTCTGGGTTGTGTTTAATCTTTTTTTTTTTCTTCTGCAGACTTGTATGGTAATGGTAGAACAAAGTCAAGTGTGGATCGGTTCTCAAGACTCCTTTATTTATATAATCAACACCCATAGTATGTCTTGTAATAAGCAACTAAATGATCATCGTTCTGATGTTACAGACATCATTGTAGAGAAGAAGAATGGAATACCCAGGTATATTTAATTGCAACATTTTCTTTGTCAAAATGCACATACAAGCAAATGTGGAAGACATCTGTTCCACTGGAGGAGTCATGAACAATAAGAAAATCTGTGTGTGGTTAAATAAAGTCATTTTCTGTCGCTAGAACAGTATTCACTAGCCTGGAGAATTTAGGCTGTGATGAGCAGGGAACTAATTAAAGATCCAAGTGACATAGCGTGATGCTTGAATTATTTGAAACAAAGGCAGAGTGTTAATTTTTCCTCAAGAAAAATGAGCCCATACAGGAAACCAGTGATCGACTTTCCAAGATATGGAAGCAGTTTATTACTTTTAACAGGGGGGATTTATCCTGCTAACATAAGCCTTCATTTTGCCCAGTATGGTAGCGCTCATATTGTATATGGTAAACGAAAAAATTCCTTTTTTTTTTTTTTTTTAAAAAAAAAAGAGCCTTATGTACTTTGTTCCGAAGAGGATAAAGGAATGCTTTCTTGGACAAAGATGAGAGCAGCTGGGAATTGGCAGCATCCAGCTATGAATCAACACAGATGCAGTTTAAAGACCACTTCATTTTTTGCTTTGAGCACATCATTGACTAGATTTTTACAGCATACTTCTGGATTTATCCTGCATGTTTGTAAAGGAAATAATACATTTATTGTTTTGTTCAGGCAGAATGCTTTTGATCTTTTGGTAGTGCTGGGAACTGTGTTGGCTGGGGGCCTTTAACCTGTTGTCTTCCCATGGAGGCGGCAACTCCCAGGCTGGACCAGCCACAGCTCTGCCAGTGGTGCAGCAGTCACAGCTGGCTTCTAAGGAGAATCTGCTTATAAATGTTGTTGAGACCTTCAAAAAAGGTTTTCTCATCTGAAGAAAGCAAGTGTCAAGGGTATATGGAATAGTGTGATTTGTTTCCTCAGGTGCAATAGCAATGAGAAACAATTTTGAGATATTTTGGTCCTAACCCGAGAGAGGGAGAAGAAAAATCCCCTAGGCAACAGCATTCAGGAGAAGTAAAAGGAAAGTTTTGTTCTACTTAACTTCTGATGCATAACCATAATGCATGCTCTAGTTCACTTAAAGCTCTGAATTAGCCTAAGTGATCCAGTGATACAGAGTTTGCAAATTGTAGTCTTAAAAACCAAACAAACAACCCTCACCCCCACCCTCAAATTCTCTGTATTTAGAATCCTTTGATTCCAATAAGAGACATAAACAGCTTGAAAGGTGGATGCCTGGCTGCAAACCAGAGCTCTCTGTTGGTTGCTTAAAAGCACTGTGCAGCGCAAGGGCAGAGCTTGGGATCAAGAGCCTGGCATCAGAATGGGATGCAAAGCAGTTCTGGTAAGCAAAGTGCCTATGCAAGATGCAGCTGCCTAAAGCCAGCTATTTAGAAAATGGTGAGAGGATTTAAATCCTACCCTATGAGTCATGGTGGTCACAGGATGTATGTGCTCATGTCTGTCAAGACTCTGGTCACCTTGTTTCAAAGAACTGAACCAGGCTAATTGCTTGCTATTAAAATAACTACAGTGTCAGACCTGCGGCCTTTTGGGCTTCAGTCCATTTTCTTTTGGAAATCATTACTATAGTTTAGTCTTTCAGTCTGCAAAGTGAAGGTCATTAATTTGGCTTGGTGTAAAATTTGTTATGCTGCAAATGACAGTTTCTCCTGTGTGTAACTCTTGTTCTGAACATGAATGCACGCTATACTATTGAATTTCTTTTTTTTATATCTGTACCAGCAGTGAAGCATACTCATGCAGCTTAGATGGGACAGTTATTGCTTGGAATATCAGCACTCTGAAAGTCAACCGTACATTCCAGCTGCCCTGCCAAAATCTCACTGCTATCAAACTTCATAATGATCGACTGTGGTGCTGTAAGTTCATTCCTCAAACAATTAAAAAAAATGCATCTTTACATATTACACTTTTATTAGAAAAAAACAATACATGAATCCAAAACTGACTTCTGTGTAGATGACCATTTTTTCTCCCCTTCTCTACTCTTCCCGTTCTCCACCTCGTATGTTTGAACGCTCTTACCACTAGGTATGGCCTCCAAAACACTCACGTAGATGGTAGGTGAGATCTCTACTGAAGGTATGCTCGCATGTATTGCACTTGCGGCAGGCTGTGACTTCTGGCAGCACTGTATCTGTCTGACCTCCACTGGAGATGTCTGTAAATTGGAATGGAAAGCTTTGACAAAGTCCTTTTAAAGTCTAGAGGGGTGATAACAGTTGGATATTGGGCTGGGTGTTTCACACAGACTGTATAGTATTGGTTTGACTTGGTAATCCTCAAACCTGCATTTTAACCATTTCTAGAAACCTGCTATCCCCTCTGTAGGAATTCAGGTCAATAAAATAAGGCTTTGTGACAGTATATAGGATCCTCTTGAAGTTATTTTCTAAATAATGACTGACTGAAGAATTTGCTGTAATACGCAGTACTGTCACGCAAGAGAGCCTGGATCCAAGTATACATATAGCTTAACAGGACAATAGCTAAAGCCTAGAGAAATTCCTGGTCCTGCTGCAGTCCGTAGTGATGATGCCATTGTTTCAGTGGGGCCAGGATTCAGCCCTGTAACTTTGTAGTACAGACTCTTGGTGTCAGTGCTGTAGACAAAAATAATTGTGTACTCGAGAACCTGAGTATGAGATCTGATTTTGAAGAGGTTGTCTCTTCTCCTCTTGTTATTGTTGGACTCTGAACTGATGAGTAAGTGCTGCAGAATAGCAGCCAGCACTTGGATGAAGACAGAACAGATCTAAGGACTGGGTATTGTGAAAAGCAGCATGAAGTACATCTAAGACTTCTCTGTTCATTAAGAAATGAGATGTTAGATACATCCATTTATGCTGCATTTTTTTCCCCCATGGTTTGCAGCAGTGGAGGAAGTGGGCACTTCTGCTACTAACACTTTATCTTTAATATTGAAGGTACTGGAAGTTGCATACTGGTAGTGTCAACTCAAGAATTTCGACCACAGATGAAAATTGAGCATAACCTGAAGGATGTGTGTTCATGTTTTCTCTGTTTCCAGCTGTTTCCTGAGGTATTAAATTTAAACTGTTCATTTGGTTTAGAGGAAGTGTGACTATGTGGCATTACAAACAGTGCTGTATACTTACTTCTTGCAATATACTTGCTATCAGCAGTGCTAAAGTTAAACATTATCTTTTTGTGCTTTAGAGAGATGAAATGTGGGCGTCTTATTCAGGAAGTAGTGACGTGTATATTTGGAACACCAGAGATCTTGCAAGTACACCTCAAAAGATTCATCTTCAAGATTGCTTTGAGATTACTTGTATGATAAAAGTTAAAAATCAGGTGAGCGACATTTGGACTATTTTTATTTGTTGCGGAATTCGTTATCAAAGTGCAACGAGTTGTTTGTTTGCAACTCTCATGGGCCATCATTAGTTAGCTTCCTTACTGGGTGCTTGCATATGGGCTGATCTGAAACGTTAATTCATCTTTGAAATCAGAGAACCTAATGACAGCCCAAAACAACTATCACAAGTATCCAGCAAGCATGTAGAGCCAAAAGCCTCATCAGTAATTAAATGCATGGTGACTTTCATTAGCCATTGACATTTTCAAGGAACTGCATAAACCAAAAGTTTAGGTCCCCTGATATTTAACCTCAGGGGTCCTAAGACCAAGCCTTGGAAAAGGTTAATAGACAACCAATAAATGCTGATTAGCTGGCCTATTTTTGTAGATGACCTTTTCCTTGTTTAGTCTCTGCATGCCTAACTCGACAGAGGCCAAAGGAGCTAACAGCCTACCTAGCAGTCTTGTGTCCCTGTCATATTGGCCTCAGCCTGTGTAATATAGCTGTGCAAATGACTGTAGGTATGGTACCACATGGGCAGGTTTAGGGTTAATTTACAAATAAATAGCCAATATATATTGGGGAAGCAATTTTCTAAATTTTTCTCAGATTTTTCTTCTTTCCAATAAATGTTCTTTTTTTTTTATAAGGTGCCTTTGAAATAGGGAAGCTTTTGCTGTATTCAGCCCTTGGCTAGGTTAGTGAACCTAACACAGAAAAAGCTTTTGAGATAGCCCTCCCTAAGCACAGGTGGATCCGTGGGGGATTTAAGGGAGCTGACGTCCTCCCACTCACAGCACTGCCTGGTGCATTGAGTGCTTCTGGGTGTCTGATGGAGGAGAGATCACCAGGCTTCCTGGGGTGTTCTCACTCAACACCCTAATTATCACAGCAGCATCTGCCTTAGCGACATGTTCCTGGGATCCTGCACCAACCTATAAATTAGAGGGTTGCCCAGAAACCCAAAGACATTAAGTTCTCTTTTGTTCTAGTGAAGAGTTTTGTTCCTTTTCTCTTCCGCTTATTCGCAACTCAACTCCACCTCAATTAGCATCATAGCCCAACTCATTGATACAAAAGAGAAAACTGGGAAACATCCTTGTGTAATCCACCTCCTGAACCTGAGCATTTAATACACCATATTTCAGCTTGCCAACAGCTCTGCAGCCTCTGTTATCCGAGGGGTAGGTTGGAGCCCGTTGTGTAGTACTCAGAACACCCATACTCCTCCTCTACGCAGTGTTACGACATTTACTGGGATGCCAGAATGGACTTGTGGCCTGGTAAAGGTGAACAACAACGTTGTTAGTTGTCTGCTAAAGGCTTGCTTTTAAGTGCTGTAATTGAAAGCAAACTACTGTTTGTCTTTAAGAAACGTGAGACAAAACCCAATTATAGTGTGTCTATCTGAAATAGGCTGCTTTCTGGCTGACAGGCATTACTGAGATGCAACAGTGGGCACTTACACCGTACAAAACAATACACAAGAGCACCACAGCTGGGCCAGACCAGGTGCATCTGACTGAGTATTCTGCCTCTAACAGCAGCAATTGCGATGCTGTGCATGGAGAGAGCATGAGTGTGGCCTCTGTCTGCAGTCCATTCCTCTTAAATGCCCTTTCCTGTCCATGGCTTTTGTTTAGGGATGCTAAAGTGTACACCTCTACCTCGATCTCTTATCTGTTTTTGGACCTGGTCTCTGTGAATCTGATTCCTTTGTGAACTTGCTGCTGTCACAGTTTTCTGTAGCAGCAAGTTCCAGAAGTTCCCCAACAGGTGGGTATAGAGAGGTACTTTCTTCTTTCTTTCTGAAACCAAACTCTTACTAGTTTCTGCAAGTGCCCCTTATTTCTCTAATTGTGGGATCTGGTGAACAGTGGTTCTGCATTCAGCTCGTCTGAACTGCTTGTGATTCTGTAAACCTTGATCTGATCCCTCTTTAACTGTCTTCTCTCCAAACTAAAGTCTTAGCTTTTTTCATCTTCACAGATGTGGCAGCTGCTCCACTCCCTTGATAGCTTTAGTTACCCTTCCCTGACTCTTTCTTCTCTGCGTCCTTGTGGTGCAGAGACCAGAACTGCACACAGCTCCTGAGATAGTAAAGTGGTGCCTTCCGTCTTGTTCTTAAAACCATTCCTAGAGATGCCCAATATTTAGTTGTCTTTTTTCATCTGCTGCTGCACATTTAGTTGATACCGGAGAATGTCAGTGATTGATAACTCCAGGGTCTTTCTGCAGTTGTAACTGCCACTTGCAAGTTCAGGATTATGAGGGCACGGCTCAGATTATTTTTCTGTAGTTGCATTACATTACAGTGAAGCTCGTCTGCTGCATTTTTGCCCACTCGCTTGGTTTTCTGAGGTCCTTTTTAGAATTCCTTACCATTGGCATGACATTTGACTACCTGAAAGAGGTTATTATCATTTGCCAACTTGGACAGTTCAGCACACACATCATTCTGCAGGTCATTGATGAAGACTTCTTTTAAATAAAACTGGCCCCTACAATGATCCCCAGGTTTCCCACTGCTGACTCTTTTCTATACTGGAAAGAGTCCATTAAACCATAGCCATTGCTTGCAGTCCTTAACTAGCTTTCAGGCCATAAGAGAACATTTCCTGCAGTCCTCTGGCAGCTTTTTTTGTCTGAATCTTTGTTGTGGAACTAGAGACAAGTCAAGGGCTTTTGGAAAATCAAAATCCATGGGCTCCCGTCTGTCCACGTGGGTATTGATGCCCTCCTGGAACTCCAGCAGGTCGCTGAGGCAGGTTTTCCTTCTACAGAAGCCTGGCTGCCTTTTTCCCAATAAGTGTTCATCCATGTGCTCAGTGATCTTATTCTCTATTATAGCATCTGCCATCTTACCAGGGATGAAAGACACTGATCTTCCCCAAGATCCTCTTCAGAACTGGTTTCTGCAGAGGGGAAGCCACTAACTCCAGTAAATACATACATAGGAAGTTTTCGGTATTGCCCTTTTCCAGCCTAGCAAGAGAGAGCCCTCACTGCGTCTATGTGGCATAAAAAAACCTCCTGTTTGGACTGTGTCCTACACTGAAGTGTAACAAATTTTTTTTCCTTTATTTCCCCCCAGATGTGGATTGGTAGCAGGGGAAAATCACAAGGCAAAATCAAAGGGAAGATCTATGTGGTCAGTGCTGAGAAGAAGACTGTGGAGAAAGAGTTGGTTGGTCATGCTGATACAGTAAAGGCACTTTGCTCGGCAGAGGACAGATATGTCCTTAGCGGCTCTGGAAAGGAAGAAGGGAAGATTGCCATTTGGAAAGTTGAATAGTTAAGCTATTAAAAATATGGATACCTTTGCTGGAAAAAGGGAAGACCTCAGGCTTCGTTTAGTCCAGCATCCCACCTATATTTCAACCACCCATCAGTGTTATTTGTGTATTATTTATTGAGTTGTTCTCGTAACTACATCGTTGTAGGAGATAAAAACAGAAGTGAAGCTCTCCTTGCACCTGTCATGCACCTGCACAATTGATAATGAAATGGAAATGTGAACGAGAAGGGTCATTACTGGCTTTAAACTTGATTATGTTGTTATGAAGGATCGGGGTTGTAGAGCAGACTGTGTGACGTGTGCTGCGCTGAGTGAGCCAATGCCAGCGAAAATAAGCTCGGTAATTCTGCTGGAGCTCTTTCTCAGCGGTGCACAGATTGTCTGCAAACTGGGATTTGATACTGTCTTTACAGCCTATAATAGCTTGAAATGTTCATTGAAAGCATTTTAAATGCCTTTGTTGGATTTGTGGAGTTACTGTATATGCTAAGTATCTTTCTAAACTAGCAGCTAGATTTAGTGGGGAAGACTGTCCATTACTACTCTGTGTGTATTTATGGTGCTGTATTATTTAAAATGTAGATAGAGACAGGCTCTCCCTAAAAGCACTGAAAGCTCCCTGCTAGTGAGACAGGATACTTGGATATTCTCATTAATGGTTTTACTTTTTAAACTTGTTTTTCCTTTAAAAAACAATGCACTGCACTTGGCATTTGTAACAGTTTGTGAAACTTTTTTTCCATCTGAAGCACTTAATTTATTTAATTTCAGTATAAATTATACCTGCTTTTGCAATCAATCTTTTAGTTACTATGCAGACAAACGTCTACCACTCCTTCCTTCAATCACAGTTCATGTAATTGGCGGAACTACTGTTATTTAGTGTAGAACCTACTTAATTTTTAAGTTCTCTGAAGCCATCGAACTATTCCTTAATTACTGACATAAGAATCACCAGATTGTGGTCTAGGCATTTCTTTTGATCAGTGTTTCCTATGTTACTTCTCTAAAGACAGCGTTTGCAAATTTTGAAGTTAGTACTAACCTTGTAAAGATACTGGTATATATTTTCTCATTAGTGACAGAATTATCTATACGTAAACCAATACATATAAACAGAACAGTTTTGTCTGTATCAGTGCTTAGTAAAATGGAATAAAATATTTAAAATATTGTAAATAGATGGAAAAGATGGGCTGCTACTCATGTTAACAAATATAAACTAAAACAGTATATGCCTACTACAAGTGTAAAATAATGGTAATATACTTCATGCAATGTTTCTAACTTTTTAATGTGCTCATGAAAGATGTTTATTGTATGATGGTAATTGAAATTTTGCATGAAATGTTTTTCTCAATTTAAGATTAGTAAACACTATATTGATATTCTGGCCTCTTTATACCGTGCTTTTTTTTTTTTTTTTTTTTTTTTGGTTATACTTCATTACAAGAATGAAGATTCGTACCATTGACTTGCATTCTTTGTATGCACTATAGAGAGATTTGCCTGGATTTTTCTATCTTCATATTCTCCTTTCTAACAACAGCTTCTGCTGCTAATGTGTCCTCCACTGAGCCCCTCATCTGTAACTTTCAGGTTCATTATTTTCTTCCCGAGCAACTGCCTGGCTGCTACAGGTAAGTGAAATGAATTATTTACTGAATTAAAAGGTTTCTCTGCACAGAGACATGCATGAGCTGCTAATGCATTTTCAGTTGGTGCAAAAATTGCTGTGCAGCAACTTGCTGCCTGCCTGCCCTGGCCTTCATTTTCACTCCTGCAAAGGGTTTTAGACCTGCTTTTGCCTTCTCAACTGGTTGAGAACCAGCTCATGAACATGGCAGGTGCCAAAACAAGCAGCTGCCCATTGAATGTGTGTAATCTCTTTGAATTGAACAAAATCTTGAGAAACGGAAGTCCTTCTAGATAAGTAAAACAGCCCCAAATCCCCCAGTACCGGTGCTGCCCATACAACTGCCTGGAGTAGCAGAGTAGCAGCTTGGGCTGTCTGGCCTGGTGTGAAGAGCAGGTTCAGGTGTGTTCATTTACTTAATATTGTACCTGAGAGTGTCTCACCCTGCCAGCAGTGTTTAGAGGACATTTGGAGGTTGCTGTACAAGTAGAAAAACAGATGTTACCGCATGTATTATTCACTGTGGCTTGGAACTATATATGTGTCTGCAAAATTTGTTTTAAAACATCCTATTGAGCCACCAGGCAGGGCCGCTGCCTGCTGCCAGCCTGTGATGGAGCTAGACGGTCTTTCTGGCTTTTGCCCAGAGCAGTTTTGATTCCTTTACCTGGCTCCGTTCAGCTTGACCCCAAGTAACTGCCTCCTGCAGAGGTGGCCAAGTCCTTTGGAGCTGTAAGAGGCCGCTCAGGAAAACAGATGTGAGTGGCCCATCTGGGTGCAGGGGTCCAGCTGTGCCCCCACCCGGAGCTGCTTGGTGCATTGCCCAGTTTTCGGAAGCCCAGTGAAGCTCAGGGTTAATTTTGGTCAGCTCCTCTGGGTTTTATTTTTGCTGTTGAGCTTTCACACCGGCGGATGGCAGTGTTTGCCTCTAGAAAGCCCCGTGCGCGCCGCAGCGGTGGGAGCTGCTGAGAGAGCTGGGTTCTGGTGGTGGGATTCAGCCCGCGTTTCGTGGGCTGCTGTGGGTTGGAGCAGCCCCCCCCTTTCGCTATCAGCGCTGCTCTGCTCTGCCTTCGCCGGCCCCTTCGCCAAGCTGACGCTATTTGCTTGCCCTCGGCAGCAGCCCGGGGCCCCGCGGTGCCAGGAAAGGCTGCTGGCACCAGGGCTGCGTGTTCCCACCATCGCCCCAAGAGCCGCTTTCCTTCCCGGCTCCCTCCCTCGCCCCAGTGCCAAGGACGCAGGGCGCACCGCCGTGGCCCCCACCCCGTGGCTTTGGCCAAGAGCTGATGCCGCTTTGGGGGCTGAGGGCCCGGGCAGGCGTCCGGCAGCCATCCCTGGGGGTCAGGGAGCCCTGGGGCGCTTCGGCGGGCTGCACTCAGCCCCTCCAGCATGGAAAGGTGGGAAAAGACAGCGTGGAAAGTGGGGGCGGTGGCAGGGCAGGCTCCTCTCCGCCGCGTTCCCAGCTGCTCCAAGGCCACTGCGAGCGATTTCATAGCGGCCGCATTGAATTCGGACAATAGCTGCGGGGAGTGACGCAGGGGCTCCTTCCTCGGCACGCTCCGGCAATCCCGGAGCCCGGCGCCCCGAGAGGACCAACCCGCCGGTCCCCGGGGCCGGGCCGCTTCGCATCACGTCAGCCAGGGCTGGGGCGCCCGCCAAGCCGCTACCGCCGGGATGAGTCACCTTCCCTCCGTGCCAGAGGATCACGGGCAGCGGTGACAGCACCGGGGAGGTTCCTGCTTCCCACCGCTCGCCCCCAGGGCATTTTCCTGGTGCATCCCACCTGCCACTGCAAAGGAAACGGCAGCGGAGGGCTGCCCCGGCCTCCCCCTCTCCCTCAGCTTTTTCTCCTTCCAGGCTCCCAGCGAGCGGCTGTGCAGGCCCGAAGGGGGGCCACCGGCAAAGCACCCCAGCCTTGCTCCCGCTTCTAGGGGTTCTCCTACACCTGCAGACTTCGGAGATCCCAGTGCCTGGGACAACGCTGTCGCTTCATGCCCGCTTCATTTTGGGTTCCGTCAGGGGGTTGCAGGCACCCGCAGCAAAGGTGACGGATCTTGCAAACCCAGGCACCTCCCAACACCTCGTCCCGGGAGGGACAACGAAGAAACACGGACACCAGTGGGAGGAGGCAGCACTCAGTGAGCTCCAGCCTGGACAGACCGCAGCCAGGAGGAGAGTCTTGTACCCTCCCGTGGCTTTGCTGCAGGTATCTGCGGAGGTTCCTTCCCGAGGGAGGCAGGACCCACGGTTTCCCCTCGGTGCTGGCAGAAAAGCAAAGCCAGAGCTCAGGCTGGAAGTCAGATTTATCACATTGTGATGTTTTCCCTTATTCCAGAACCTGCAGCTCCAATGAGAAGAGAGCTCGTTGGGGCTGTAGGTAGCCAAAAAGGACCCGCGGGCTGCGCGGCCTCAGCTTCTCTGGCCTGCTGGCACCAGTTCTGAAGGAGCCCCTGCAGAAGCTGCAGCCACAGACCAAATACATCAGATAAACTGCTGGAAATTAAAGCAAGACAACAGTGATCTTCAGGCTTCAAGTTTAACCCTGCATTTGTAACCCGGTACAGAAGTCCCTTGGGTTTTTCCCTATCTCCTCACTGCAAAGCCAAGTTGATACTGACAATCGAAGCGCCCAGCGGCATCTTCTCTACTTAGTCTCATCTGTGATCACGCTCATATTTGGAGGCAGCATCTTCATAAGCGCTAGTTAAGGCTTGGCAGCAGCGCGACCCTGCCGGTCTCTCAGCACCCAGCGCCCGCGTCCTCGGCAGAGGCACGAGCCCCTGCCCGAGTGTCGTACAAAACACCACGGCGACACGACCCACAAACTCTTACCGAAATGTTTATTAAGATCGAACTTCAGAACAACGGATCGGAACACAACGTAACGTGGAGCAGAATATTTCTAAATCGATTTTGTTTTTCTATGCATAAATGGAAAAAAAAATCAAGATTATACAAAAAGAACAGAAAGTGCGGAACACAATAAAACAGTTCTCATGCAACAATTTTTTTTTTTACTTTAAAACAGAAAATAAGCTCAACAGTGTAGAAATAAAAAACATACATACATTATGCCATCTACTCACTCAAACATTCATCTGTGACATTACTTTTCTTTATCCCTTTTTCCTCATAAAACTTAACATTATGTGTTTAACACATGCTTATAAACATTGCTAAACTCAGCAAGAGCTATTATAGTGCCCCAACTTAATAAGTTGATAAAAAAGTAGTTGTCATATGGCCAGTTCACAAAGGAACTAAATATTCTCTTTTTTTTTTTTCCGCTATGAGATGCCTATATGCAGCTTTCTATTAATACGAGGCATTTAAAATAAGCTGGTCATTTGGCTACCGAAAGGGCTTAGCGTTCATGTTACATCAGAGAAAAAGGAAAAATAAATTGGGAACTGCCAATTTGTGGAGGGGGAAGGCTTTCTAGCTTTGGGGCTATTAGCTACAATTTGGCTATCACTGAGTATTGAATAGGTGCAGACTAAATAAGGCTAACGACTAGTTAAGCGAGGCTACACTCCTACAGCTCTATCCACAGCTTCCAACGTCCAGAAAAAAAGCGTCAAATTGAACCAATGCATTGGGTTTTCTCTTAAATTTTTGCAGGTCAAAAAAGGCATCAAATAACTTTTAATCCTAGTTTGGTGCCATAGGTGGGTGGAAACCGGCTTGTGGCTAAACCGCTGCAACGTCTACATCAAACGAGTCGGCTTCGAGCTGGCCCCGCTCACGCTTCTCCGCGCGGGCCCGGGAAGGCGAGGTTGAACAACAGGCTGGCCGCCAGCACGGCTATTTGGGTTGCGGAAACAGAGAGGGACAGAAATTCCCATCCGTTTTACAGGATAGGATCTGAATTTAAATGACAGGAAAACCTGAACATCCTGATGAGCAGACCCGGCTGCCCCGACAGACTGATGTCATCTGTGAGTGCCACGTTAGGCAGAGGCGCCCGAGTCCGCCCGTTCACACCAAATGCAGTTTCCTGACTGTTCAAACTGCTGATCCTCGAAACTAAACTATCATCTGAATTTGAGCTTTCGCGGCTTGCCTTTGCAAATCGCTCGTTCCGGATGCAACATGAGAGGCAGCAAACTTTGGGTAGCTCAACTTTTTAAAAAAATGACCATTTTCAATGCAACTTTTACAAACTTTCAGCTTTGTAGTTTAAGGAAGAATAACAGCTAGAGGACTATCTGTAACCATAGAGTTTCTGCAAAGAAAAATAAAATTTGGTATTTCTTATACACAGTCATTAATACCATTTCTGTGCAACATTTGGTGTTTGTTATATTTATTTGGCCTTTTAAAAGAAAACGAGGACAAAAACCAGCTGCAAATAAAACCAACTTCTCTTTCACGATAGATACTTCAGATGCCGAAGCTGCTACACGTGCTCCGAATACCATGCAGGATTTCACTTAAGTCACTTAAACAGGGTACGTATTTAGAGCAGTGATCAAGTCGTCGCAGATGCGGGACCACGGAGCGTGGCGCATCCCAGGGACATGTCTCTGCAAAAATGGAAGTGATTGCAAACTTGAATGGCCACCAAAACTAACTTGGACCACGGAGCCGCACTGCTGTTCTCCTGCTCTGCCTTGCTGCCCGCCCGGGCACCGGATGCGGTCCACCACTGCTAAAATTCAACTTTCTCCACCTTGTGTTTGCAAGCGCGACCTTAACCCGCAGAGCCGCAAACGGAGGCAACCAAGGCTGCTGGTGGCTGTGGATGTCCTCCCCTGGACCACAGCAGACGTCGGCCCATGGCCGGGCTCCCCACATGCCGAGGGCGAGTGGCCGGGGATGGGTTTCGGTGGGGCAAAAGGAGGCTTTGGAGGAGGGATCTGGCAACTAAATCGTTGCCATTGCCGCACGGGAATTAAATGGGATGGGAGGGGAATGAGGGAGGCCGAGCCCCGCTTCCACGCTGGCTCCACCAGCAGCTCGCGGCCCGTTTCATCCCTGGCTCCATGGCCGGCATCGGTGCCTCCAAGGAGACCAGGAGGCCACGTTCACAGCCGCCTCTCCTCAGCCCTCTGAGCGGGGAACATGCCGTACTTCAAAAAAGGCTCTGCACGGAAGGGGAAAGGGACACGAGGTGTTTCAAAGAGCACTAACTTCTGGTGGATGCACCAGCTTCTTCCCTCCTGATGCTGAACCACCCACATCTGCCTGGAGCTCTGGTACCACCAGCACTAGCTAACGGCCCGATTCACGCTATTGAAAGGCTGCTCAGGCGATAAAACCCTAGGAAGGTCGGCTAACCAGCAGGAAGGGAAACAGCCCTCAGAAATCATCGCTTCTGTAATCCACGATCGCCATCCACACACAGTTCAGATCCGACCAGCCTCTACGACAACCCGGCGGTGCAAAATCCACGCTACACCCTCCAACACGGTTACGTTTGAGCTTCTCGGCTTTAACGCAAAATACCTCTAGACATGCAGCTTACCCACTACCAAGTTCTCATTAAACACTCGCAGATCTGAGCGCTAACGGTGCCCAACATCGGAGGTGCTACGCGTCACTGAAAAGACTGCAGCAGCGTCTGGGAAATCGTTTACAGAATAGAGCAACGCAGAAGCAAACGGCCAAACCTTAAACCTGCTGCAGGGAAGACGCCAAGAGATGGAGCACATGGGATGAAATCAGCAAACCTAAGACTGTCCTTATCATCCCCAGAAGGAAAAACAGCCCCCTCAACTCTCTCTCCCCTCCACTTCTGCAAGAAGACATAAAATCTAATACTTTGCCTTTTAGTTGAGAGAAGAGAAGAGAAGAGAAGAGAAGAGAAGAGAAGAGAAGAGAAGAGAAGAGAAGAGAAGAGAAGAGAAGAGAAGAGAAGAGAAGAGAAGAGAAGAGAAGAGAAACTTTCTGCATCAAAAGATAAGGTGAGGGACAACGTAGAATTATGGGAATGCCCACCCTACCTGAGAAGTGATGGGGCTAGAAAGAAAAACCTCTCAAATTCAACGGAAAAAATAGCATTAGCATGATGAATCTCAGAAACGGTCGCTGGCGAGTGCCCGTGCAGTAAGAGCTGCGCTTTTGCAGGCTGGCCACGGCGCAGGAGCAGCTCCTTTGGCAGGGGCTACCCAACGTTAATTCTCCTGGCGCTACTACAAACACTTTGGAGCGGTTACAATGGATAATTATTTCCTTCGGCTTTACAGGGGAGTGAAATACAACTTCCTGCTACAAAGCAGCGTCTGTGTTTATGCGTTATAAACGGTAATCAAACAGCCCCATAAACAGCCCCACATATGGATCTGAACAGCCCGTCCTTAGAAACCAGGCTCAGCAAAACGCTGGCGAGGACGAAGTGGGACCTGCCCTGCCTCTGAGTGAAGTCCTCCAGGTTGGAAACGGTTCTCCCTCCTTGTCCCTTCCCACGATGGAGAAAGCTAAATGAATGCGTGTGGTCTCACCCCCCTCAAGCAGTTTTGCCTTCCCTCTGCTGGATGGGTCACAAGAGGGAGCTTCAGCTCCTCGTCCCTCTCCAAAGCTAGACCGTGGATCGCTTGGTTGTGCCGCGAAAGGTATTTTGGCTTACGAAGCTGCTATATGGAGTAACGTGAGTTCAAAACTACATTCATGATCAACCCAAGTCATCGGTGGTGGGGAAAAGGGCAAGGCTGGCGCTGACCAGAAATCGCAGATTTTCACGCCGTAGCAGAATCTTTCAAGAAGCAGAGATTAAAATCAGGGATACTCAACAGTGTTCGTTCAACCAAAAGCAGAATCCTCCAAAAAAGGTTTAAAAATAAAATATTAAAGCCACTTTAAAATGTCTAACTTGGTTTATATTTTACAAGAATGCCAGTTATAGGGTGAAATACAACACTCATTTCTGTTATATATGAATATCACCAGAATATATTAAATGTAACTGAGATGATAAAATTCACTGCAGAAGTTCAGTTAAAGTATTTCTCACAACTGATTTCTTCAATAAGGTCTTATATGCTTCAGTAGTACTATTCCCCTGTCTGAACACAATTCACAGTATGTGTTCTAAATAAAAAATATTCACCTTAAAGAAAAACGACTTTCTTGAGACACTAGGAAAAAAAAAACCAAAGTCCTGTGAGACATGTACTTTAGTGCTCTGAAATTTCACCAGCCTAAAAACAACATCGCCACCCTCCATAGCATAGGACTTTAGCACTGACCGAAAGCCTTCAGCTTCGAAACACACGCATGCCACCAGGAACTCATCAATGACGTCGGCCAAGACTGCGCGTTAACTTCAAACATACCAAAACATACATATTTCTTAAATACATTGACAATTCAAGTAATTTATTAAAAACTGCTTTTCATTTTGAAATATATATTTTCCTTTTGAATGAATATATTGCAGCATGATTTACACATGCATCTTAAAGTACTGTAGTATAAGAAGTTTGAGGCAGCAGAAATCTTGCAACGAGCTGTGATTTGTCTGTTTAGCACATGGATCGAGTGCAGCCGGTAAGTCCATGCAAAAATGAGTAAATAGCATCACAAACACTTCTTAGACAACAACTGGAAGTTCGGTTTCTCAAGTTGCCGTAACCGGCTGCTGGATTTCTGAGCTTTGTCTACCCGTGGATTGGGGCACTGCTAGTGATCCCAATAATATTTTAAATCAGATTAGCATCGCTCTTTTTAAGCTCTTCACAGAAAATGTCTTTGCATGGCAGCTACGTCCTGAACCAGGGAAGGGGGTACGGAGGTTGAGCTGACGAAATTGGTTGAGCAGCTCAGGAGAGCTCCAGCCTACAATCCCTCCAACGCAGGGACTGGAACAACAACACGTGCTAGTGGATTGAATTTTAAGGCCTGAAAACTGTTTCTGACACAGATTTTTATGCAACCAGAAAATGCCATGAAGTTACAGAGGTAGGCCTTCAGTTTACCTTGTTGTACTGACACTGCGCCTTTACCTTGGCTGCTGCATTCCCAGCCGGGAGGTAAAAGGACCATAAAAAGTGCAATTAATCATCAACTTCCTCTCCCCACTACAGAGACTCCTCACACCCCGCTCCGTGAAGCCGGCCCCAGAGACGCCCTTCTCTGCAACAGCTTCATCCAGAGGCGATCGGCTTTAAACGCCGAGAAAACCCCAAAGTTCACCGGCACGCAAAAACTCCCAGCTAAAAATTGTCACAGCGTGTTCCAATGACATTCACAAAATTCAGCACGTGTTAGAAATACCTGCGAGTGCTGATCACCTTCCCAGCTGCTGCTACGTCCGTCTACGGTTCACGGCATGCACCCAGGGCTATCCATTCCTGACAAGCAGCAGACTCGGGAGCAGCTGTTGAACAGTAAGACTAAAAGGATTCACAGCAGTTTCTTAGAAACCGCAGTAATTGCTTTTGTTTTGTCTTGAAACTGATTGCAAATAAAACTTTTCTGTAGCAATTGCACCAGCAAAAATATGAAGTCTAAAATTAAAGAACTGTAGCTTTCAGACCAATATCATCGTGCTTACGAAAAAGATTGATCAAGATGTCTAAGCATTTGATTCAGGTGCTGTACTAGTGAAATCTGAAATGTTTCAGACAAAAATAGCAAGAGACTATAGGTCAAGATAGCTTCCATTTTCAGTTAGTTTAAAAACAGCTGAAAACTTAATTTTTCTAACTGCTAATTGTATACACTGTGAGTCTCATGCAGATTAATAGAACTTATTTGAAATCTAAATGTATTCTTCAATAAAAAAGTGTTCAGAAATGACATTTCTAAGCTGTAGAGAAAGCAATTAGCATCATAGCTACCTGTTCAAACCTATATTAGGGACTACAGAATTTCATTTACATTTTTGCACGAAACTGCCTGCAATTTTCTGCAATTTTTGCTACAAGTACTGAAGATCCTAATTTGTCCTGTTGGAGAAAAAAGGGTTCCTGATCCGGCACCTGCACTCCCTGGAATGTGTGTAAAGGACAAGCGACGGCCTCACACGGCAGACTCGCTCTCCAGCCCCGGCGCAGCGGCTGCTTTGCGCGTGAGCTTCAGAACGGTTGGCTTCTCGGCGTTGGTGCTGTTGCTCTCGGCGGTCTCCGGAGGGCCGAGTCCTTTCTGTTCTTCCTTTGGCTCTTCGTTGACTTCGGGGTAAATCACCAAGAACGTTGCTGTCAAAAAACCCAGGAAGGATCCCACCGAAGCCACCATGGGAATGACTCTGACCGTGCCAACTGCATCCACCACGCCACCAAGCGCAGAGGCCACGAGGATCTGGGAGATGTAAACCTGACATGACAGAATAGCACAATCTATGCCAAATCCTCGCTTTGAGTTCCCAGGGCTATGGTGAATATACTGAAAAAGACAAGAAATACATGTTAGAAGACAAAATGAAGGATGACATCAGATATTTGAAGACTAGTACCTTCCCAAAATTTCTCAGCCATGCGGTTGCCTTTATGCCATCCTTGTGCATCATGCAGGCTATATGTGTCCAGAGCAACAGCCTCCTTTTCAACAGTCCCCTTATTTACACCAAGAGAAAGGTATTTACTGAGGCACTCCTAACTTGAACTTGTCCCCAAAATTAGGTTTTGTAAAACATTTCAGTGAAATCATGGGTGGAAACTGCTCCTGTGATCTTAGAAAGGAATCTCCCTCCCAATCCCCATGCAGAAACACGTTAACATAAGTCATCCCTGACGAATTTGTAACTGAGACGTAACAGTGCTAAAAACTGGAAAGTAAAGTTGTCCTCATTTCCAGGAGAATCAGTTTGCCTTACAACTTGCAAAACCCGTAGCTGCATTTCTAGACTCACCTCTGTATCTACAAAACTGCTAAGCACCTCACTAATGCTTACATAACACTTGTACAAAACAGGAGCAACAACCATGCATATAGGAAATATTTCAGTAACTATTTCACATGCATTCAAATCCTTTTACACCTCAGCAGAGGGTAAAGCAATGACGACCCCACTGAGCCAGCTTCATGCCAGTTCTGTCTGATTAAGTAGTGGCTCTTGCTGTTTACTGTCAAGCACTAAATCTGTTCTTGGCACATGTCCCAACAAAGCAGGTATCTCAAATAACTAAATGTACCAAATCCATTTTGACACTTTGATCTTCAGAGAAACGTGAATGCTCTGCCTCAATCAAAATATTTCACGTACCTGCTTGATATCATGATATTGTCCCAAAAGCGCGTAGGGGCAGTAGGAGATACTCATGGAGACTATTCCCATGGTGCTGATCATTATCATGGTGACGTACACGTTGGGGAACATAGCCATCACTGCAGTGCCAAGAGAAAAACCCAGCGTGCCCAGGATGTAGATGACTTTTATACTAAGGTCATAGTTGTCCAAGTATTTCTGCAACAGTGCTGCAGGGATTGAGAACAAAACGTAAGTATCAGTTTACTCAGTGATGTTTTATGGTGTGACGTGACTGTGACAGCTCGATACGCTGTTTAGGACTCAGACGTGCTCTGCGCGTTCGGCACGTCTCAGCGGCATAGCTCAGTCCTCGCTGGGGTAGGACGTATCGCCACTCCAGGGACAGGGGAACAGACGTGAGTTCAGAGACTTGCCTAGAGCCACACCACAACGTTGTGGCAGAATTTGGAGCAGAACTTGGTGCTTCAAGGCTCAAACGTATCCTGGTCCACTCAGCTGGAGTGTGTTAATTAACACTACCTATTTACTAATTTAACAGTGCAGATATGCTCTAAGCTCTGACCGCAGAGCAGATTCCGTTTCTAATGAAAACACATTTGTCAATTGAGATGATTAGATAATTCAATTTTATAACCACATTTTGGTTTGTGTTTAGAAACAAGCTGTCTGTCCGGACTTTTGATTTGAAAAGATTCACCAAAGAGGCAGTCCCCACGATGCTGATCTGTGGAAACATGCTTGCACATGTGCTGCAAAAGGCAGAATTCAAGAGCGCCAAAAGCTCTGAATTTTAGAGTCCATATTCCAAGCCTAAATGTTACTGCTAAGGTCCATGGTTGCTTTAGCTGTTATTAGAAAGCAAGAAACAGACTTCAAGCTTCTTGTCTCAGAAATATATAATTTTGCTTTTAGAAACTCTCTTACATAAGCTTGATTTTTTTTGTTTTGATCAAGCATAGTTCTAGTTTACTGATGACTATCTAAATGCCACTCAGTATTACTAGGTATGATTTTGTACTTTATGCCACTCAACAGACCTTTTCATATGTCCACCTCTGTATTTGAAGGGTTTTATTTTATACTGCTTCTTAGAGGCAGCTCTCCCATCACGACCATGTGAAATGCTTTTGCAAAGTATCCATCGCTCCAAACATGGAGATGGATGCGAACTGAAGCAAAACAATATATTTATGTAAAATAATTTATTTTGCAATACGTTTATGATGTTCACTCCAATGTCTTGTTGTGTACTCTCTTACCTGAACAAACGGCAGCAGTAGCAGCATAAATTACCAGTCCCCAGCAACCCATCTGAACTCCAGCATTATAGGCATGCAACTCAGTTGAATTAGAAGGGGCCTGCAAACAAACCCAAAACCGAAAGCAAAGTCATTTGCTTTTAATCAGCACATCTCGGAAATGAGGAACTATAAGCGGGTCTTTCAATGGTAACACAACTCTGTTCTCTCACCTTTGGATCACCTTTAAAGATGACCTGGCCCATGAAATCTGTATAGAACACAGCTTCAGCAATGATTGAAAACCAAGTTAAGAGGTGACAAACGCACAGCCTCAGCAGCTCCTTTGGCATCTTTAACATTGACAACCACAAGAGTCGGACAGTGGTTTCAGTTTCCCCCTCTTCGCTCTCTGTGTCTCCACTTGAATTTGTTGTGCCACTCTGATTCCTGTGTCTGTACTTCTGTCGCTGCCGCTTCTGCATGTCGTAGATATCGTTCATGCTGCGCGAAGACTTTATCAAGACGATGGCATTGGCCCGACGAAAACGATAGCGGTGAGAGCCTATTTTGCCATAGTACGAGAAGGTGTAGGATGGCTGACGGTAGAACATGTGCCTTCGCCTTCGCATGGAATTTGAAGTGCTAGATTGCTTCATGCCGATTCTAGCGTGTCCGTTGAGGAACTCTTTTGGTAGGGAGCCATTTGCATTTGGGACTTTATCTTCATTTAAGTGATTATCAAGCAACATCTCCTCCTCCTTCTCATTGTCCCTGAGGAAAGCAGACAGGCGGTTGAGTTTGGACTTCATGATCTCTTGGCTGGTGTTGTGGGGAGTATTTGGATATGAAGCATCCTGAAAAATTGAGGGTTCGATGTCATGCAGAAAAAGCAGCTCTGATTCAATTTCCAGTGTAGCATCAGGCATGTGCAGAACTGAGTCACTCTTACTTCTTACAATGTTCACCTCGACGAACTCCATGCTGAGATCATGCTCTGACTGAACCTCGTCGTGAAACATAGAGGCTCCATACGGATCTTCCTCACTAATTACATTCAGTCGATTCAGAGGGGGGAGACTACCGCTGAATTTCACGCTAGAAAGTGTGTCTCCTTCGTCATCAATCCTGTCCTGCTGAGGGTTATATTGCTCTTCTTCAATGCTAAAAAGGTGGAGGGCAACGGAGACAGAGAAAATGATGGCTGCAAAGAAGAAAAGGACTTGCTCTTGAGATTTAAAAATACTACCCAAGAAGGTCTGTGTCCAGTCCAGCCCTCCTAACATGTAACCGATTGCTCCTCCAAGACCTGTGGAAGAGATAAAGGAGTTTTGTCAAATAACAGACAACAGCCCCAAAATGCTAAAAAACCCAGATTCAATCTGACAGACAAGTCTCTTTTCCACTACCACTTAACTCAGATGTTCTAAAAAAATGAACTATCAAAACGTTGAATATGCATGTTCCCTCTTTCACTGTTAAAAAATCCCTCTTTTTGTAACAAGTACTATCTTCTGACTGGAGGCTAAGCAATTCTGGGAACACCACTGCTGACTCTAAATTGTGGTATTCATACGACTCTTGGATTACCCAGGTTAAATTCAGAAATAGTTCAAGCAGGACATAGCTTTTGGACTGCCAATAACAAAGTGAAAAAAAGAAAAGGGAGTTTCTTAAATCAGACAACCTCAATCAAATTAAAATGGAAGTCTCTTTCTTTGGCGGTTTACAGTTTAAGATAAACTCCAAGATCACGCACGCAGGATTAGTCCTTTTTTTTTTTGGTAATGTGCCTTCTTTGTGAAACAAAGCCTTTTCAGGAACAATCTGAGAGCTGCATGACTAATATGTGAGGCCCCTGAGGTTTTCATGTGTCTAAAAAACCACAGAACATTAAATAAACATAGCTTTGCACAGGAGCATCTTGCTGATTATTGGGGTTGCTACTGCAAGGACCTGAAACTCCACACCTTAGAGTTGTATTGAGAAGGGATGAACAACAGAGGAAGCAAAGGCAGCAACCTAAACTTGTGCTGGTGTCATGGGAGACTGGTTAAGAGAGAGGGTTGCCAGTCAACAGGAGGAGCAGAAGAAGGGACCCACCAGCAGATAGACTGCTGCTCCCTTAGCCTCAAGAGGGGAATGGGTTATGGCACATATGGACTGAAAAATGCAGTTGTTTCAGAGCAAAAAAGATGAAATGCCTCAAGGGTGTGCGTTTGGGGAAGGAGTGGAAAACAAAGGTAGGACCTTAAGTGTTTAAAGGATATTTCTCCAGATTTATGTCTTTGAATGGGAACGTACAGCTGATGAACGGTGCAATAGCGAATCTCTCCACTAGTCAGGTCTGTAGGTTACTGCCCTGTTCTCACACAGGGCTATATATATATGTATGTTTACGAGGCTCATTAACAAGTATGGAAACGTCCATTTTTAATACTTGTGGCACAGGGGAAAAGGAACTTAAACCTACCTTCAGATGTACTAAGATAAATCGTGTTTTAGGTTACGCTGCTATTTCCCACTCCATTGATATCAAGAAATCAAGATTAACAGAAATAGCAATAAACTTTTCCCCAGTTTGCTACTGTTCAGTCAGTCTTGTCTATTGAGCCTAAACTTCATGGTAGAGACTATCCCACTCTGGCTACAGAGTACCAAATGCTGAAAAGCCCTAATTTTAACCAAGTGCTTTAAAAAGTTTATAATGCTAACCATCATCTTGTGTTACTTTATTCACAAGGTTCTTGATATTTGTACTTACCCTTTATATTATATTTTTATTTTACGAGTACTTTTTACTATGCTATAGTCAATGGTCCTTACAGATATGCTCTCCTAGAGAGCATTACGAGCTCCAATATTAGTAAGACAGCAGCAGTGACAAAGGATGAAAAAAAATGAGAAGTGAGTTCAGGGAAAATCAATTCAGTCACAACTGGGTCATCAGGAAGATGTGACAGCTGCAGAAGACACATCGATTAACTACATACCAGCTGAAAAGGCATGGATGTTAAGGGCCATATCTTGCTCTTCACTGTCCACCACATCCAATAAATAGGCCCGAATCGGCCCTTCCGTTGCATCAGCGCAAAAATCCAACACCACGACACCAAGCACCGTGAGAACGATACCAATGGGCTGCTTGTCCGGGACATCGCCGATAGCCAGACCTGAGGAAAAACAGAAGAGGAGTCTGAGCATTCCAGTCAAAAAGGGAACACTACTCAAAGCAAGGATAATCTCCTTAAGAGAAAGGTGGCCAACACACTTACTGGAAATATTCCTTTATGGAATAAAATGGCAATTTCAGTTCTTTGGCAGAGCTTCATGGAGGGTCTGGGACAGAAGATATGTTTTTGCTATTGTAAGACTGATGTTTATTTTTCAAAATGTTATTTTTAAAGCACCTCTTAAGCCTTTGAAAGCATTGGCTGTATTTCACTTTCCTCACATGTATTTTTCTCCAAATGTTGAAGACTGTTTTTATAAAAGACAGCCATGGCGAGGGAGGAGAGCATCCAAAAGCAAAATTATGTATTGCATCTAGGAGTTACAAAGGTAATTGCTGCTGGCAGCATTCCTGACATTTCACATGGTGCCTAATGTGAAATGGACTGCAGTACAACAGGATAAAGCAGAGTTTATCCCCCTAAACTCTCTATCTGCTTTTCTTAAACTTTCAATTTTCCAGATCACTTTTGTAAACAAAACTTTCAAAGATGAAACGACATGAAGGTATTTAAAGGTCATCGCATAAAGCATCAGTCCAGCTTCTGTTGATAGCAAGGGATGAAGTACTTTTTGTCTACAGAGCAGAAAAGCAGCATTAGTATTTAGCTGGAGAATTTTCGTAAAACAAAGCATTTGCAAAAGCATGAATTTCTTGAATCAGAGAGATTTAGATGCTACGCATGCACAATACCGTTCAAACCATTAACATAATGGATGAAATGATTATGGAAAGAGACGAACTGAGTAAGCCACTAAAAATCATCTAAACCTCAAGTGCTACGATTCCTGCATATTCAGCATTCGTTTATACCAAGTCTTCTGAATGCTGAAAAAGTTTTAGTGTTTCACGCTAGGCTGAACTGTACAGCTGAAAACATCTACAGTGTCAGTGCTTTAGATCTGTAGAAAACCTGAACAGCGCATACAGTGGAGAGAACAACAACAGTTAGACAAGATCTACACGCAACTGGACTCTTTGGACATGCTGGTATTAATCCTGGGGCTGGAGAAACCTTTCAATAGCACTGTTGTAGCACACTCTTGTGCTCCTTGTTGCACTCCCCAAGACTCCTATTGCCAGAGGCCAGGTTATGAAAAAGGGTATCATAAAAGGGTATCATACAACCATCATCTCAGTTTTGCTGCATCTCCTCAAGTCCCAGGCTGAAATTAGGAGTGCAAGTAGCTGGCGACTAAGGATAGGAAAGTGTGAACGTACAATGGGAAGAAGGCATACGACGAAAAAGAATACAGGGTCCATCTAGAAGGAAACAAATGAGGCCTTTTTCTGGAAACCTCTAGACAGCCCCCTTTGTGAGAGTCTGCCAAGCAGTGTTTTTTTCCCTGAAAAGTGGCACAAGCCACCATTTAGCAGAGTTCAGTTAAAGAGAGCCTAAGATTGCTTTAACATACTGTGCTTTTGCTCTAAATGCTAGATCAGATGTCTAATACCTGATGATGTGAACTGAACCTTAGTGGCAAATCTGCATCTTCTAGTATGGAAATAGGTCTATAGAAGACCAACAGCTCTCACCTGAGTTCATCCCAAGCTCTCTTGGAAGAGGACAGGGTTCTTTCAAACCTACTGCAGCCACATCCCAGGAATGGAAGCCTAAAGGCAGCTCACTTTCTCAGTGCCCTGCGACCACCTCTGTCTTTTAAAGACATTTCATTGGACAAAAGTAGTGCTGCACTATCTGAAAAGAGTAGGTTTTCTAGAGAGCAATGCAATAAATTGCACTTACTCTGTAACAAAGAATTAGGAAAACTGAAGACAGTATTTTGTGCTAACTTATTAGAAGGTGAGACACTTTCAACTAAAAATATAAGCTCTGTATTAGCTTTGGTTGCCAGTATCAATGACTGCAGACCTGTACGAATGTGTGGAAGTAAGAGCTTACTATCAAGTAAAATCTTGTACGAGGGCTGCAATCTAACATTTTGCATACATCTGCTGGATGAGGGACACGTCTTGGAGCAGAGACAACAACAACAGAGTACAAATGATACCATACGATACCAATTTCAAACCATTCATACTTACTGCTTGGCTAAGTTCAAAAAGCACAAGCTAAATGTCATTAATTGGAACAGTTTGTCCACTACAATTTGCGGAAAATTAAAAGCTATCATATGGCATCTCAATCTGGCTTTGAAAAGCTAATGTGCTGAGCCAAGGTAATGTTCCACTCATTTCCCTGAATTAGTAAAACTTATTCACAATAGAGCTGCGTCTAACCCTAAAGAGAGAGCCAAGAGGATATTATTAGGTGCTAAGTTCCTTTCATTTGCATCAGACCAACCATGATGTAAACATTTCCCCAAATGTACTTGCTGTCACCTCTCCTAGCTAAATTTACAAAGAGTCTTAGATTGTAGATTAAGTTCTGTAGTAAACTATGTTCAAGGGAAACTATTTTTACCAGCTTTGATGGAGGCTCAGGAAAAATTATTTTCCCACATAGTTTTTGATAAACAAATATTAACCGTGTTCTGGACTTTTTCAATACCAGGTCTAAGAAAAGAACAAGAAAAAGTGAAAAGATAATTTTTGAAATAATGCTGGAAACAGGATGTGTTGCCAGATATGCATTAAAGGGAAAATGGATCACAACAGGAAACATTTCCCTGTGAACAGGTTGCTACAATTTTCCCATGTCAAGGATCGACCAAATTCATCTCAGCAACTGCAAACATTATGCTGGCAACCATTGTATTAATGACTCTGTATTAACAGTTACAGCTACGATTGCACAACACTTAGTCCTGCGCTGTAATTTTCAAGTAAGAATGAAAACATTTAAGATGGACAGCTCAAATGCAGTGATGCAGAGATTTCTAATGCCTTTGAACGGAAGTTAATCAACTGCACATCATTATCTTTGCTTCTAACATAAAAAACTTAAATCAGATAACGTTCGCTAGAGAGATATGTGGGTGATTTCCTCGTTATTTACCTATAACAGAGCCATTAAGGAAAAGTGCAACTCCAAAGAGGACACCAATGCTGAGAGCAAGAATAAAAGGCCGCCGGCGGCCCCAGCTCAGTGTGCAGCGGTCACTAGCCGAACCTATAAGCGGAGTGAAGATCAAGCCCAGGATAGGGCTAAGGAACCAAGTGAGGCTGTAGTATTGTTCAGGAAGACCTAAAACAGAGACAAAAATGATTTAAAGGTTACGTGGTACACACAAAGCTTTTTACTTTATACACGACATTTTCTTACACTTTTGAAAACTGAGCAGTAGTTTACCTATAGTAAACTCCCTCCCAAATTCATAACTCCATTAGATTTCTTATCAATGATAAAGGAACTGCTAACAAAGGAACACACTGTTCGCATATCTTTCAAATACTCCAGCAATAAGAAGGTAACAATAGATATATGACAGCTATTGAAATAAAAAAAGTGAGAGATCTAACAGTCACATAACTAGTCTAAATTAGCTACAACTGCCTGAGAAATCACACTTTTGTTGAACTTTGCTGTGTGTGCTGAGGTTTTTTTTGGCGATGGTGGGGTAGGGAGGGTGGGCAGATGTCCAGGTCTGGTGGGTAGGAGCCCAACAGCACTGTTGCATCCTCTATTTATTTGTGGACATATAAAAAGAACAAGGCAGCCTTGGAGATGCTTGGAAAGCTATCTGGTTGTAGTATACTGATGTATCCCCTTCTGCACAATCCTTTTAAGATTCAACATGAGTTTGACATTATAATAGTATCGCACATCTAAGATCAACCCCATAAAGAATTATTAAAGATTTAATGGACTGGGAATGTGACAGAATTTGACTATCATATGAAACATTCGATTTACAAGCAAAAATGCTTACTTATGATAAAATGGAGCAACGGGCAATAAAAGAAAAAGCAATTAATAGTTAACCTTTGGAGAGCAGCTAAGGAGAGTTGCTTACCTCTGCAGCAGAGGACAGAACCGTAGATTTATCATGTAGTATTTACCTGGGGAAAAAATCTGTCGCAAAGGATAAAGTTTGGAAACGGAAAGCTGCAAGGGAGGGAGGAAATAAATAAAAAAAGCTCTGCTCTACACCTCTCTAGCATGGAAAACACTGGCCTGCAGATGGCAGAGTGGCTCAGAAGAGGTGCTACACTCGGATCATGTGCGATCCGTCTCCTCGGTTTATCGGCACAAGCCAGGTAACCTTTCTGACATGCTTCTGAGTGAATCATTAAGAACAAAACAGCCTGTTGCTTAGTTCAGCTAATGCCGAGACTGAAAATCTCGGTGTCTTTACCCCTATAAAGGAAAAACATTTATTATTCAAAACCACGTATTGTGTTTGTGAGTAGCAGTCGACCTTTGCTGGTGAGATCAACCTGTGCCTTGTGCTCTTCCTTCAGCCCTCTGAGACATTCCTCGCTGAATGATTTGAATCAACTTTTGCTGACTTAATAAGCTAACAACAGCCACCTTCATGAGTGTGGAGTTATCAGAAGAGACTTGCCTTTTCTGAACTTTGCCAAAACATGTGCTTTTCGGACCATGAGCGTCCTGAATGGGGAAGCATCACGGCTTAGCAGTCTTCCCCTGCTACAGACAGCTGAAGGCCTGTACCTGAGGCCAAAACCCCACATCAGCACCTACCACCCCACCATCGTCTCCTTTTGCCTTAGGTTTTAGGTCTGCAGGAGAGGCCTGTGTTTGCCCAGACATGCTATGACACCTTGTTCACATCACGGCTCAAAGCGCTACCTGCAAGCTCTCGCTTAGCTTTACCGACTGGTTGGTGATGCTTTAGCAACTAGCCAGCGACACAAAAGTTTTGGTGAGACGTACTCAGCAGGGCACGCCGGGATTTTGGGGAATGCTTTAGGATTAGAGATCATGGTCAGGAAGCCATGGGTGTTAGTACAGCTCCTCCAGATCCCGACCTGCGGTTGCACCAGCCAGCTCTCTTACGAGCACTGTTTTACTAACAGGTGCATATCACCAGGGCAGTATAGCAAAGTGCAGGGAAATCCTTCATCTCCCCATGGTTTTAACACCCTCTTTGATCCAACTTCAATACCCTTCCGAAATACATAAGTAGGTTCAGGCACTGTGTGTTTAACCGCCACTTTACCTGCTCCAGCACGCTGATGCTTCTGCAAACGTGGACTGGCACACAGGCAGGGGGTTGTTTCACACAGATTAATTATGGGAAGGAGGAAATATTTAGCACAAGGCATGCAAAACTAAACACTAGGCAAGTTATGATTTATTTAGCGGCGAATGATTGCCACAGTTTAACCAACGTTGGAGATCTTTTTTGTAGCCATCACCATCCGAAATAATTTGCTACCATATGCAAGCAGGCTGTATATTGAGAATGGAAGCTTATTTTATGATTTACAGTGTGACTTATGAATTATATTAACATGTGACTTGGGACATCTAAATTGAGCTGGGACATCTAAAGTGAGCTCGCCCATTGGTAAGCATACTTTAGAGACAGAGGGAAGGTTTTGCAGTAAACCACAATCTCTTCAGATACACACAGGTGATGAACTCCAAAAGCTAGCAAGAGCTCTGTTACTAACATCAGAAGTATCATCTTATATGAATAAATGTCATTAAATAGATAAATACAAGTAAAGATACAAGATGCAATTAAGAGACCCTCTTCTAGCACTGCAATGGCCAACAAGACATCCAACTTGGCGAGAAGGAAGAAACATTCTCGCTTTCACGTAAACTGTTAGCAGTGACAAGGAAACGTGAGTACAGACTCCCGCAGGGACTAGCAATAGGAGGGTGCACCCAGGACACTGGGGGCTGGCTCAGCGCCCCATCCCCATGTCCTCGCTGCCACTACTTTGTGTGTGTGTCCCCAGGCTACGATGGCACTTGTCTGCTGCATGGAAGTCTTAATGCCAGATGGATCTGAAATGATCACTGCTACACAGTATGAAGAAGCATAGTATGAAGCATAACCCGTGTGCAAATATTCTTCCTTCAACCGTAAAAGCTGTGCGTTTCTAAATTGGAAAGATGGGTATTTTTTGTACACTTCATAGCCGTAGTTAACCAACTGTCATAAAAATGTCGTAAGATTCTTAAGAAACGTGGCGATTTTTCCTGCTAGCTTTACTTTGATTTCAGTACTTCCAAGGTCAACTTTGCATGTAATAACTAGAAAACAGATTAAGGCCTGCATTACGTTTGACTGTACAAGCTAGTAGAAGAAAGGGGAAAAGGGGTGTTACTCAACCTCTGTCACATGCCCCAAATTAGGGAGTCTTACCCTTCCACATGAGCATCAGAAGGGAGAGACTAAAAAGCTTGAGAAGGCTTTATTATCACTGATTGATCTTCCTAACATCTACATGTTACAAATAAAAGCCTAAATCTAAGTATTTACGTTAAAATAGCTTGCTTAGTATAGGACACAAATCTCAACGGAGCTAGGGGTGTACAGCTGCTTCTAGGGAAGGGAAAAAGAACAATAAAAATACAAAGTACATAATGTTTGGAGATCCTTCTTTAGACAAACCATTTCAATGGTTTTATTGAATTACACTCTAGCAGCCAAAATACGTATATTTAGATAAAGAGGCTATGATAAAAATCTGCACAAGAATTAATAGCTGCACGCACAAGAAAAATGGAAGAATTTCTAAAAAGCTTACAGTGCACCTTTAAGTAAACAGGAAAGAGATAAAGTTCAAGTCAAAACAGGAGCAATTCTCATATTCTCAAACTTGTATAATGGCAGGAACCATCAACATGAGCATAACATCGTGCGATAGGACCACTTCTGTAACCCAAGTGGCAGGGCTCTTACAAACCACACACCACGTGTAAGCTAACAGTTTATAAAACTGTCATGTGCTTTTGCATATAGTTACGCAGAATTTAAAAGTTATTTATTAAATGAAGTGCATGAGTTTTCTTTATCGTAAGTATGTAAAAAGTGATATAGTCACATTAGAGTTTAGTTGGTTACTCAAGTGGAAAATTAATGAGTTGGGTTAGGGAAAAAGATTACAGATGGGAAGCTGGTGCACATGAAAGCAAAAAAAAAAAAAAAAAAAAAAAAAGGAAGGGGCAAAAAAAGGACAGGGAAAATTAACTTTTAGACAAGAGTGACAGGAGAACTTCCTCCTATACCTGTTTGACAGATGGCAGACCGGCCATCTGACCACTGGACGGGCAGGCAGAGCATTTCAGTGATGGGCAAGTAGGTTAGTTACTCAAAGCTCACATTTGCATTTGTTTTCTATTTGTGAAAGCTGAGATTTGTTATTGATAGGCTTTAGTCTACCCAGCGAAGCAAACCTCTGCTCCACATTGAGGTAAAACTTCTGGTGTCAAGAGGAGCTTACTTATTCTAAATAGACTTCATTGTCATCTCCGACATCTGCACTCTGCGGTGTTGCTGGAAAGCCAGACTTTTGCAGAGCTCACAGCCATATCCTACCGCGGGTCTTCCAGGAAAGAGCTTTTCGAGGTGCTGAGCACCTCCTCTACCGTCCCGTGAAACTTCAAAACCTACTTTGTAGATGTTCTTCATAAAACTCACGCTTCATAGAGGCAGAGTCTACAGGAACTTCATCCTATCATCATGGGGCTGCTTTAATATTTTAGGACAGTGCTGGATGTTTTGATGTGAGTTAGAAAGTTACAGACAGACAAGAAGAAATCCAACCCCAAAACATTTTTTCCCCAAAAGAGACTTGGTTTTAGTATCTCAGGTGTCTGCATAAATGACACGCATATTTAGGTTGGCAGGCATGGTCTGGCAGTAGAAGCAACATAAATAAGGAAACTGAAATTTAAAATACTTTTATATAAACATATAAATTTATGTGTATTTTTTTATATCTATATATCTTTCAAAAGTTTGCTGCCTCACAATGAGGATGAACTCAATCAATGCAACTTCATAGAAATCATGACCATGAAGGGTGCTCGGCAATCAAAGAAGGTAATTACATACCCTAATGGTTCTTCTCTCTGTACATGTTACTATACCCGCACAACTCAACCATTTCATTCAATAGTTAAAAAATGGGAAGACAGTGAAGAAGGCACACCAGACACAAGACAAGATTAAGACACGAAGAAATGAAGAGATAAAGGGACTATTCTGACACCAAGAAGTTCCTTCAGATACCACCATCTAGCGGTAAGGACACAGATACAGCACGCATTTTAAATAAATTTGGCTGAGGCGATGCACGGGGCCAGCAGCCTTGCAGAATTCAGCCTCGGACATGCAAAACAGATGCAGCGATGCCGCGGTTTTGACTCGATGTCAGGGAAGTCCCACGCAGCAAGCTTGTCACCCATATACGCCAACCTCGCCACAAGCTCTGACAGCCAAATATAAAATGTCTTAACCACTGCGAGTTGCTCTGCGCATCTGGAACAGGCTGTAACTGAGCTGGGACTGATTTTGTATGGCCAAGAAAGCTATTGGATAGCAAATGTTTTTACCAGAGGCTGCTGGGACATGCATGGAGACCTGAAAGGCCAAAGCAGCTGCATCCCATTACCAGTTTAATGCCAGTCCTGTATTTTGTCTGTAATTTTCCAGGCCTTTCCAGGTAGCGACTCTAGCAAAACAGGCTGCGGGAACGCTAACTGCCATGCATCAGCCTCGGCAACGCTCGGAAAAGCAACGTGGTGACCTCTTGGCGGGGGGAATAATAAATGAAAGGTTATTATTTAGCGTTTTACTGACAGCTAATCTGAGGAAACACCGAGCAGGGGAAAAAAACATATTGGGTAAACAAGGTCCAGGTTTGTGCCGTGAACTGAATACGGAGCAGGTCACGAGTCAAGCTCAGACATCTCATAGGAATCAGTGAGAAAAAGAGCAAAACACACAACCAGGGCTTGTGCGAGCAGCGCCGGCTGCCACTGAGACCCTTGTAACGTGGCATTTCCCAGCCCGCTACAAACAAACAGGACACTGGCTTCTAGTAAATAAGGGTTTGTTTTTTCCCAGACAAAAAAAGGGCCCAACAATAGTGGGACCCGCAGGGCTCGCGGTTCACAGGAAATGCTCACTGTGTCACCATCAGTCTCAGGGCTGCGGGAGGTCACGAGTTACATGGAAGAAAGATTAGGTCGCATGCAGCAGTTTCTATTCAAAACCTCTTTTTTTGATAAGTTCTATTGGGGGAAAAATAGGTCTTTATACGCTTAACAATGAGATCTGATATGGGAATAGGATGCTAAGCTCCTGTTTTCATTTGTCAGAAATCATCACCTAGAGGCTTGTTTATACCCTTAAAGTAAACACCATACAAATTCCTGCGCTACCAGAAAGAAGCTGTCATGCTTTGCAAATACTTTGTGTTCTGCGTTTTGGTCCTGCAGAAAATACTCGATGTTGCTAAAAATATTTCGCATTGATCCGTTTAAAATGTATTGGTTACGCAAGCGGCTTTGTTTTTAAAGAGCGCAGCAAGCAAAAGCGGTGCTTGTCAAGAACCTGTCCAAAAGTTAAACCCCCCGTATCTGCTCGTCATCTTGTGAGGACATTGCAGGAACCACTGTAAACTCAGTGATTTGGTTTTTGGAGGCTGTGAGGAATCGGGATTTCCCAAGAAACCGGGAACAGAGGCTGCATGCTTATTTTGACAACTGTTCCAATACGAAACTTTGCAAATCCCCCCCCGGCTTCCTGCTGTCTCCCGTCAGATTTTTTAACATCCCGGTGGATCAGAGCGAAGGCGTAGAGCTCCGAAGGGCCTCCAAACTGCCGAAAACCTCCTTGACTGGTGGCCTGAGCACTATATTGCAATGCAGGACGTACTGAGTACGGTTGAGTATATTTTACCCATGAGAAACCACCTGGTAACCCGTGGACTGAAAGAGGAACTGCGACCAGCAAGGAAGGGATACGAAAAAACTTAGCACACTTTGAAGAGCTCCCAAATGTGAGCGCAAGCTTTTAAGAAGGAAACACTGAAGTACCACAAGGGTCATTTTAGTTGCAAGTGTGCAGGTGGAAGAATACAGAATAAAAAGAAGAATACAGAATAATACACAATTAGTACCATAAGGTTTTTGATTACTGTTAACTTTCTACAGGAAAATGAGAGTTAAAAAGTTGTCAGGCATCTTGTATTTGCTCGGTGTCTTAGAAGGACCTACTGCAATAAGTAGAACGGGAAATCAGAGCAGTATCAAAACTGTTACTTAACTCTTCTCCCCAGTAAAAATTACATCCTCAGATTCTTCTGTCTGCCAAATATGAGCACTTTTGCTTAGTCTGCAACATCTGTAAGAAGCTGTCAGGACACTACATACGTTTATAAGCAGAAGTAAGTTCATTATGCATTCTCACCACACTTTTTTGAGCATAAACTATCAGCAGATGGCAAAAAGTCCATCTTCTCCTTCCCTCTGCTTTTCAGCTCCTTGTCAGCAGGGATCTCTCCGTACAGCGGCTGGGTTGCTGGGCTTTGAGCCTCGCTCAGCTGGGCTTTTACTACTCCTAGTGATACGAAGTGAGGATGGGGCTGCTTCCTCCATAGGCATCTGCTACAGGCACCAGTGACATCCAAGGCCTTTACTGCAGTTTCATGCCTTTAAAATGCACCGGCATTTCTGCTTTAGTCATACTAAGTCATAAGAAGAACAAGGTTATAGACAAAAGCTGGATCTAGATTTGAAATAAATGAAGAAGTTCGTGATGCAATGCTTTAGAGACGCTGGAAAACCTGTGCATGTTTCATTTCCTTAAAAGTCGGAGGCCAGCAAGTCACACTTTTACAGCAGAAAATTTCCAGGAATTTGGAAACTATTAAAACAGGTTCTGCTTGATACCATCGGTTGCATGCCATGCCAGTCAGAGTGAGAACCACCCATTTTGAAAGAAAAACTTGACTAGTAATAGAGTAATGCTCTTGCTCTCCTGCTCCAACAGCTTCAGTACAGAAATGTTAGCATGGTATTTCCCATACAGAGGTCCCGGAGATGTTTTTAAGCTGTAGAAGAGTAATATCGCCTTCTGGCAAAGCTATTTTGCCTTTCAACACAGAAATAGCTTTTGAAATTAGCCATACAATAGCATGCTGGCAGCAACCATGTTGGGTTAAATAACATTTCTGAAAAATGGCATTGAAGAAATGAGTAATGGGTCTCAAAGGATTTCATTGTCATCACCCAGTTTTCCCATTTTCCATCTCAGTTCAATTATTGCTTCTCAGCCTCCTACTACCATCCTCCTAATATTTGGCAAGGGGTGGGAGTCATCAGTGCTTCATTAAGTTCTGCCGCTATATTGCCATTCTGCCAAGGGTTGTAGAAAGGTTTATGTAGCTTCCTTGACAATTTCTTGTTTATAACAAAGTTTTACGGTGCTGTGTCAGGAAAGAGAAGCACATAGGGAAAAAGGGAGCCAAGTTATATGTGAAAAAAGAAGAGGGGAAGCAACAGAACGAGAACTGAATACTGAAAGGCAGCAGCACGATTACAAATGAAAAGCTGTCCAATAAAGCTTTTAAAGCTTCATTTATCTATTTTTAAGTTTCTTGCCCTCCTACTAGCTTACTTCTACAGGAGTAACTATATAATTCAGGTAGAAGATTATTTCTCACTTCTTACCTCTGTAACAATCCAGCTTTCTATCTCCTTATACAATAAATCGACAGATAGCTAACATACATACGTGGCAGTATTAACTACTCCTACTGCTGCTGAAAAGGAGGAATCAAAGGCAACATGTATGATGTGCTCTGGTCAGAGAAAGACCAAAGGATCAGTTGCTATTCTAGATTTTATCACCACAGTGAAAACGCTTAGCAGTTCCTAAAGGTTGCCCAGAACGATATCCTTACCAAAAACATGGCATTTCTTTTTCCAAGGAACATCTGGTCCAGTGAAAAGTGTCATGTTTAGTTAAACCAGAAACTGAACCTTTTATACTCATATACTGATGGTCACAGAAAAGCAGCACTGCTGAGAGCTCCCCTCCACCGCTGCACCTGATTCCCTGCAGCTGTCTGGATTACACATGCCATCCTTTTGGATGCTTGCTGTAACTTTTCTTCTTCTCTCACTTATTAACCAATATTTAGAAATATATTGCTTTGACACCAGTAATTAATCTGCCTGTTAAGCAAGCTGCAGATACTGAAGGGTTCAAAGGCCCCATGCAGCAGCTCCAGCACACGAGTAACGCGTGTCCAAGTGTATGCAAACACATATACAAATGCTGCTGTCAATAAATCGCTTTGCCACACTAATCTCTGCCTCTCCCGTACGGGATGTAATTAAAATGCACAGGCTGTACATGATGCCCCACTTAGCTGCCGCCCGCGTTACGTAACGCTGCAGCACTTCGGTGCTCCGTCTCGCTGCAAGATTGGGCACCAGCTACAATGACATGCGTCGCCCGAAGATATGCGGCATCCCAGTTTGTCCGAAGCTCAATAGCGTTTTCATCACCCCTTCAGGAATACTGGCAAATTTCTAAATAAAAGTGTTTCGTCTCAGAAGGCGCTTTAAAGCCCCCAAACTCACGATATTCCTACTCAGGCAATATAAAACCTTGCAGTGCAACTCGCAAGCCTCTTCTGTTAATCAACAGTGGAATTTTTGTTGCAGCGCTTAACGTGTTAATACCCTGGAATATGACCATCTACTCCGAGAGCTGAACCAAAACCTAGTGTTAACATTTTTTTCCTCCAAGTAGAGCCAAACCCGAACCGTTACTCCAAAATCCTTGCTCAACCCAAGCTGAACCGATGCTCTCCCAACCCCTAAAAAAACCCAGTTAATGACGAAGGGTAACTTTTCAGCTCACGTGATGGGGACCAACTCGGTGCAGAGGCTGTTCAGAGCTGGCAGGGGGCTGCCCAGCAGCTTCCCAAGGCTCAGCACGAGCCCTTGCTCTCATGCTATGGCCCCCAGCAGCTCTGCAGGCCAGGACCAGTGCAAGGGCCTTTTTTTTGTGCCTAAGGTAAGCTTTGAATATGCCCACGCACTGCTCTAACCAGACCTCGAGGGGAGGGAGAAGCATGGCGAACGCAACCGATAAACAAGGCGAAGAGCGTGGCCAGGATAGGACATCTCAAATTTTATGAGCCTCTCACTGCGCAAGGTGAAGATTTTTTAAATGCTGCTCTAGCAAAGCAAATGCTGGACTGGAAGGGACTGCCTCGATATTAAATTCCCATTCACTGCAGCAGGAGTTTGCTCCTGCCGTTCTTTCTACCCTACAAATTCCCAAATCCTAGGAAACCATAAAGGATCCGGGCCACCCTGCCAAACGAGTGACTGGCGTATACTTAGCTCAGCATGGCATTTGGTCAGTGTATCCAGAGCTTGAAAAAGGAAGGCGAACAGACTCGAGGGTAGCCAGAAGAAAGTATTTTTGTCCAGTGGGCAGCCGGGCAGAGTGCAGTCAGCACGACATCCACTCCGTGGAATTGCAAGCAGCAAAGAGAACAGCTGATTTCCAGCCTCGAGCTGCGGGTATTAGACATGAAGTGTAGAGTAAAGTAAAACACAAGGAGCTTCTCTTTGTACGAACGATACAGCACATGTACATTGATGAAAATCAGCCTCCCCCCCCAATTTTGAGGCTTGCCTATGCACTTGGAAGCCATGAAAAAACAGTGGAGGTCTTTTTGGCCCACATCTCCCTGCAGATACAACCTGAGAGCCCTCACTGCCCCGTGGGATTACTGAGCAGACAGTTGATCTCTGCATTTCAGCAGGGATCACATTTGCATAGTCCTTTTAAGGGTCACTAAGAGGTGCACGTGGCTCCTTCTAAAATTACCCTAGCTGACCTAAAGCAAAACAAATATAATAGCTAATGAACATTACTATTCCAACTATTCCAAAAGCCATTTTTCCAGCTAGAAACACCCAAACTTTTTAGAGGGATAAACAGCTGAGAAGATCTTACCTATGCTTCTTAGGCCAGGCATGTCCTGCAGTCTCAAAGTGCTTTTTATTTCCCTTTTCATAAGCAAAGCCTACGAAAAAGCCGTCATTCCCACAACAGGCTTACAAAAAGTGCATTGTTAATTGTTATTACACTGCAAAAACCAACCTGCTGCCCTTTCTGAAGTCTCCAGCCTTCTTTATGATAGGAGTAAACGTGCCGGCAGTGGTCGATCATTTTTGTCACAACCATGCTATCAGTATGCCGTGCCAGCTAAAACTCAAAGAGCAAAACCACTACGCTCACTTTTAAGTTATGTGCTATTTTAAAAATGTTGCTGAACTGGAGCCCTGATTCTTCTAACTCATTATTCATTGTATATTTGAAAAAAGGGGAATTTTGAAAATAACCCATACTAAGCTCCTAAAGGGAAACTACATTCCTCTATGCAGTTGCCTTTATTGAGGTTAATTCCTCATATAGCTACATCAAGTGAAACATAAATCCTATTAGTGCTTTTCCTATTTGTTTCAACAAATGAACTGCAGGTTTTCGTTTGGATGCATGGTTTTCTACTTAGTCAGATCATTGCTCCAGGAAAACACTGCAGCTCACCAGTTGTTTTAATAAGCTCTATGCACACTAATGCTGGTAAGAGGACTATCATACCGGCTGCTTTAATTCAACTGCCTTTTTTTTTTTCTCTTCTTTTTTGCTCTCCTCTCTACAGCTAGTCACCATGGACCACCAGCTGCCTGCCTTTTGGGTAAAGCCTTATAGGAACCCATCCTTTCAGAAAAAAGTACAGTGGGTTGATTAAAAAGATGGCATTAGCATTTACATAAGCCACCCCAACCGCTTCCAAAATGCCTTCTTCTATAAACTTGTGTGTTTTGGCTTGAACACTAACCTCACTGGAAGACATGCTCCAGATGTACCGGAGACACTGAAAAGCATAGCTAGTTTCATAGCAAAGTGCACAAAACCCTAGCTATAAAAAAAAATTGTCATCTCAGTATTTCGAGCTTGGACACTCACATTTCAGTTGCACGCACAACAAATTTCAGTAATTACAACAGAACGTAACCCCCAAATCTAAGCCAGGATGCCAAAATAACCTGCCACCACTTGCTCAGAGGAGTGGCCTCCCCACCCTTCTTTGAACTTCTTAAAAATAATACAGCTCACAACTCTCCATGACGGATAATGAGATCCATGGAAGCATTTTCACCAAATAACAAGGACTGATAGTTTGGTATAAAAGGTAATGACACTAGATGAAAAAAGCTTCATACTGCAGACTTTCTTTTCATATGCAATCTTTACTTACATGTTATGTTTCAGTCAGTGAGGCCATGCATGTGAGGATAAACTTACCATTGAAAACTACTCCTCTAAGGTTAAAAGGTGGAGTACAACAGTAAATAAGACAGGAAACATTTTCTTTCTAAAAGTGGAAGTTAACACAATTAGTTTCCTTATCAGGGATAAAGTAGAACTCTTGTTCCAAACAACCAGGAAAGTTTTTTATCATATTGTAAAATATGGTTTTGCTTTACATCACTTGTAACCTTCTTGTTATCATTTGAACTTGTAAAGGAACTGAACAAGTTACGTAGATGTTACAGGTGCACTCAACAACATAGCGTTATTCAGTCTTCCAACACAAGAAGCAATTTTTGAGATTGAATTTGAGAATCCTTTAATGCCTGACAGGAAGAAAGTTGCCTCCCCTGAAGGTTACAACCTAAAAACATTTGAAAATTATCTTAAATATCGTTGCTGGGTCAACGTGGTAGGAATCTACATTGCAGGAAAATAACCTTCCTCTGCAGTTATCTCCGTAACCTCTCGCATGCTGCCTGCTGTCCAAACCTATGGGATCCCTGGCACAAGATTTACGATCCCCGACTTCCAACTACGTCAGAAAAGGAGGGAGCAGTAGTAGGAAGTACTTTGTAATTAAACTACAGAGAAAGAGCCACCATCAGCTTTTTAACTGATTGCATCTTCCCCTTTTCTCCTTACTGTCCCCAAATGTCCTTAAGCTCCCACATGCCTCTTCTTCAGCTCCTCTGCAGTTATGCAGTGGGTGGAAATAGCCAAATCGCTAGGAAAGGGATGTCCATGTTGCTGTTTGGCGTAAGGTGTTGGTGGTGATGACCTCTGAGATGCCAGCCAGGTCAGGTTTGTAAACCAGGACGGTCCCAGCTGAATGGGGACTGTCAACATGTTTCTTGCACGCTGCTATTCATTGAACAAAAAGGAAAAAAGAGATTCAATGCAAATCCAACAGCAGGCAATAGCTGCGAAGCTCAGATTTCATTTCCAACAAAACTATCCTTTGCTCTCCTTTAAAAAAAAAAAAATCAGTATAAAGCAAGCAGCATTTGATTTTATGTTGCAAAGGCATTAGCAGTAGGATTATATCCCTTTAGTAAAAAATAACCCCTTGGAACTAGCAGTTTTTCTAAAAAGGCAGATTTAGCACAGAACTGCTACAGAGGTAATAACCTGACACTGGAGTTTAGCAAACAGAAACCTATGTTTGTAAAGTTCTGCATAACAAGGGGGGAAAGAAAGAGTACAGCAGAGCGCGTCTGGTCTTCATTTTTGCTGTAGTTTGGAGCAAAACACCAGCTCGGACGTTTCTGCGGCTGCAGCGGCATCCCGTCGTTACATAAATTGCCTGGGCTGCATCAGAGTATGATAAACAATCATTTTTAAGTCACCTGATGTACTGTATGCGAGACAGCAGGTATGCGTGTTATGATTTTTCCTTGCCAGAAAATGTCTGGCTTGGAGAGACGCTATGCCTGACTTTCCAAATCAGGAAGAAAAACACCACGAATGCTGCAACAGTATCTACTACAACCAACCCCATCCCTGGTAAACAACCATTTGTCCCGGTGCCACAGGCATTTTGTTGGGTTTAGATCCTTCTAGTTTTCTTCTGGAGCGGCAAGTTTTAATGCTAATTTTACAACCGGTAATTTAATATTAGTTTTCCTGACACCTCTATGAACTCTGAAGTGCGTGCACTGGATCGTCAGCCTCTAAAGAAAAATATTAAGTTCTAGGAGAAGCATCCAGATGTAACATTTACAGGAGACACTAAACAGCTCCAGAGCAAGAACTCACTCACCCTCAGCAGGACGCTTCTGGAGTCTGTGCGTTATCCTCGGGGGCCTTAATGCTGATAGACCGAATTATTGAAAGACCATTGTTTGCAGACTAGGACAACTAATAAAAGGAGGAAATTCTTGTTTTTAAGCACTCTACACATGAGAACACAGCAAAAATGATCCAGTTCAGTATATCACTGGGGCCAGAGGGAACAGGAATCGGGAGCCAAAGCAGGACAGAAAATCAAGTTTAAGGGGATCCCAGCAGCAATACAAAACATAGCAGCGTATTAAAAAGACTGCATTGCTTCACAGTTGGACACTCGCCAAAGCCAAAAGCAACCCTGAGGACAGAGCTAGACCACCATAGGGACTGATCCTTTCTGCTCGCCCGTCTGCAGTGCTTTTGCCAGTACTTTGTGGCCCCAGTTCTGGCTCCCAAGTAAATCTCTGCAGAAACCTTGCTGCAGGAAAACACCTTTTGCTTAGCAATCTGGGGGCAGAGCATGATACGTGGCTGTGATTTCGGCATTTCAATGCCAACTTCGAGGCTCTACATCCAGCGTTTAATTTTCCAGCCTGCATTTTTTAAGCCTCCCTCGGGCTGCCATGCAAAATGCACGCAGAGGACGCACGCAGAAATCGGTCGCGGTGCCTGTGTCTAACCGCAACGCCGGCTCTGTCCTCACGCTGCATGCTCCTCCTGGCTGGCTGCCCAGGACCTGTAAGGCGGCCCCTAACTTGGTCGTAGCACAGTATAGGACAGCGGTCACCAAGATAACAGAAATTCAGACTCGAGTCCTTCTGCTGATGCAATCCCAAGCAGATATTTGCACCCAGACCTTCACTTCTCAGCACGCCCTACCTGTTTGGATAAGGGGCATTTCAAGGGTGAAACAACTTCATAAAGCACCTACTTTACAAAGGGATCCCATACTCAGGACAGGTGAGACAGATGCCGCAGTGACACTACGGTCATTTAAAGACCTGCTCTCCTGAATTTTTATGCAATCTTATACCAAGTGGAACAATTTCCAAAGACAGCAAGTGGAAGGGGGAAACCTTGTTGGCTAAACATTTCTCTCAGCAGCTGGAATGTGGCTTACAAAGTTTTCTCCAAAACAGGGGTGGCAACAAACTGAGGACTTGAATCCCTTCGCAGTTTCAAAATACAAGAGGAATCACCGATCTGCTCCAGCAGCCCTTGCCAAATAGTTTACTGCTCTCACCAGCCACGACTTGCTCATCACTGCCCCCCTGCCAAAGACCCCTCCCTCCCTCCTCCCACCATCTCCCTTTCACTAGCTGCTCACCTTGCCCTATTTGCAGAGTTCAGGTTTTCAGGCTGTTCTGACTGTGGACAAGTTACGCTTGCTTCCTTGATGAAGCCACTTTAAATCCTATTTGTTTCTGTAGGAAAGCAGGTCTCATTCAGTTTAAATGCTTTGAATCTACCATGCTGCCAAGAGGACACCACGAGGCTTTCACTGAAGTTCACCAGAGAAGACAGCGTAAGGCTGGTTGTCTGTTCAGGGGAAAATCTGCATCTGTGCTGCTTTGTGACCACTGCTACTCAAGACTTCATCCAGAGGAACATGTTTACGGAGTGACACGAGTTACTGGGGGTTTATCCAAGCCAACACAAATAAAATGTGACCTGATTTATCCCTGTTTAGTTAAATGGACTTGTATTAAATTTTTACCAAACTGAATCAGCAGCTCCAAACTTTTCCAATAATTTCTTGCGAAATAGCCCGTGGGAGATGCATCTGAAACCTTCTCAGCTGTGGCTTGGTTAGAGGAGCATGATTCAAACAGAGTCCCAGAGGGAGCATCACAACAAAACTGCTGTTACAACAAGCACACGGGAGCCTCAGAGGAGAGCAAGGCTCATGGGGCTGCAGCCTCGACAATCCTCTTGGAGCGAGCTTTAATAAAGCATGACGTGATTTGGCAACGGCCTGTTGACATTCTTTGCATTTCAAAAAGTGGCCCTAATTTTATTTCCTTCACAAGTAAGGCTCCAGTTCATTAAGCAGCTCTGCACCGTTCTCTTTTCATAATCTGTTTCACAATTAATTCCACGTTCAATGGAAAACCGTTGATTTGAGTCTTGAAGTAGCCCAGCGATGCTGCTGCAGCTTCAAAAGCGAGGTGCCTCGCTCTCAGCTCTGTATTCGCAAGCCTCCATCACCAGAACCCCATCAAAACAGCTGAAAGGTTTCTTTTTACAGCAAAGAAAAGGTAATTGCCTGCTGGAAAATTCCCCGGGTGGCAATTACTTCAGAATAAGGAACATGAAAACACTATTGTGTTTCATCTGTTTTCACTAAAGGCATAGTTACCCCTAAGTCACAGGTGAAGATCAAACGCAACTTCTGAACAGCATATTGAAGCTCAAACTATCTCTGAGAAAGCCTTTTTTAAGTTTACTGTACATGTATTAGCAGGGTCACCTAATGCACTTGCTCTCCTAGACTATGTTTAGACAGAAGTAGAGAAAGATGAGGGCTTTGGCAAGTTTGGCTAAGAGTATATGTGGGTGGAAAGCATATTAAGAGGAAGGGTTTAGACTAGAAAAGAGGTTGTGTAAACGTGTGTGTTTAAAGCCACTCAATTTTAGCACATTCTCAGGAGGCCTGAACCTGCCCCACTTCCCGTTTTTCCCATCCTCGCTCCGCTATCCACAGGAATAGGAGCTGTTTCAACTCTACTAATAAGGCAAAGCGAAAATACAGGAATCCTCCACTTCATAAATGCTGTAAATAACCCTTTCTACTCTAGAGCTCCCTCTAAAAACAGAGGAAAACCTAGGGCTGTATTCCAGCTTTCTCAGTAGAAATGAAGACCTCTGGGCCTATCTTGCCTACACCAACTGGGTGGGTTGGCAGTCAGTATGGGTGGGAAGCAGGAGGTGCAAGGCAACACCATGATCCAGTGCAAGAGAGAGGTATAAAGGATATCAACAATAAACTGATAGAGCCATAGGCTGTGAAAGAAATTTTAAAAGCTATTGGCTGATATTCAAGAAAAAAAAAACAACCATTTTCTGCTTATACTTTAATATAGCCCCATAAGCAGCCTGCTGCTACTAGTATTATTAACTGGTCCTTATTTCTGCTATTTTAATAGATCTGCTTGGGGCAGGGGAGAACAAGATATTCGAAAAAGGAAGGGAACAGAGATGTCAAAGTTTTACAGATTCTGCAAACATACTCTGAAGTCATTCTAAAAAGTTTAACCTCTCTTAAATCTTGGCTGCTCAAGATAAAAGGAGGCAGTATGCTGGACAAGAAAGATTTACTGGTAGAAGGAAGTATCTACATAAGAGAAGTCCATTCTCTTCTTAGGAGGTGATAAATTATTTTTGGAGGCCTAAAGCTCTGCTCCCAGATCGTGGATAGAAATGTCAGCCTCTGCAGAGACATGGATTTGAAGAGCCAAGAGCAACAAAATTAAAACTTGCTTTTAAATCTCCGCTCTCCTTTAAGAGCTGACATGTGTGACCATTTGCTTTGTCTTGCACATTGTGTTTTTTCTATTTGTCCACAGCTCTCAGATCCGTTAGTGTTTCTCGTATGTGATATATGGTTACTCACACTAACCCCAAATCGCAAACTCTCAAAAGGAAGCTTTTTGAGGATTCAAAGGAGCATTCTCACATGGAAGCTTTACTACAAACATGCCTTATGCTAAAAATCATTGAGCCAGTTCTGTGTTAACGTTCCCACAGTACATAATTACAAGATCAAGGACTTTGGGTAAAGATTTGGAAGGAGAAAAACCAGTATTAAGAGCAAGTTTGACTTATTTTAGAAGCAGCTTCTTAGGCAGACCTGATTCAGCCAAGAAAAGGAATAAAATGTTACCTACTGCTAAGTAATAGGCAACATGTTTCATGCTATGGGAGAAGCCCCTGAATTCCTTTATTCAACTTCCCTGTCCTTGCAAGGCTATTAATCCAAAATTGCACAGTCTGCAAGCTCTTAAAGCTGGCTTGAATCCTCATCTCACCCCAGCTGAAAATCTGGCATATGCCTCTGAAGCCCATATTCAATGTTATTTAAGGAAAAAACAGAACTTTGTTATAAAAACAGCACTATACGTGACAGTTATTGCACAACTGCCAGACCGCGTGGCATTTGCCTCAGTATGAAAATAAAGTATGTGCATGTAACTGCCTCCAGGATGCAAAATCCTGGAGAATGGCATAGCTCCGTCCCTTAAAAGATGCCTCAGGTGAATCGTCAATCAAACCTTCCACTAAACATCACATCTGTTCAAAAATCATGCTGCTGTTGATTTTAGGTCAAAAGTTCCTTTATGTAAGAGAAAAAGCGATTTATGATACAGATGCCTTATGGATTTCCCTTTTGGTAAAAAATAAAAAGTTCCCTAACATTAGTCTTACACAACCCCTTAGTGGGCATAAAATTAGTCAATAACTGAAAAATGAGGGGTGTGAAAGTTTTCTAGGGCAATTAATATCTGCCTCAAAGGCACAATATTTGCAGTTTTAGACATTCCACCACTTGAGATCTGAATACAAACTTTACGTGATAGTAGAGACAATAACTTCAAAGCTAACAGTGCTGAAAAGTGCATTCAATTAAACTTTTACTCTTCCAGGTTTTCTTGATCCACTGTAAATTCAATTCTTGTCCTTAGGCCAGCTGTGTTACAGGCCCCTCTTAGGACAGGTCAAGCTCTCAAGCCATTAATTCTTCCAAGGTGGGATTTAGGTCCTGCCATTCACCACCCCAGGATCAAAGACAGCTATGCCTGGAAGCCCACATGGAGCTGGCATGTACAAGAATTTAACTCTGAGAATCAAAGACAGCTATATATACATATTTCTTCGCCATAAATGTAACCTCTGATAGAGATGCAAAATAAACTTGATCACTTGAGCTGACCTGAAATAAAAAGCCAACGCTGCCTTCATTTTGAAGGGATTGCTCCATCTGCAAGGGTCTTTCCAGCCAGTCAACCTTTTTCTATTTGAATTATAGGCAGTCTCTAAAAGCTCATCCAATCCCTTCATTTCCCTCCCTCCCGACCAGGTCTTTAAGGCTAAATTTCCTTTGATCTCAGGCTTAGCCTTAGGAAGACTATGCCCCTCCACGCTGAATTGAGCCAGCAATTGATACTTTAATTCCTTTGAAGAAGCATACCTAAAAGCTAACTTATCTTTAACATTTCATGCTTGGTTTCTAACGACACGTCCATAATCTCTTTTACACCTACGTTCATTCTTCTCAGACAGGTATCAACACTTTGGTTCAATAGGGAAACTAACTGCTTCATACTGAAGTTCACGGCATAATTTTAAATCTATTTAGGACAATGACTTGTCAGCAACCACTGTGAGATTCCTCAAAATCAGCAGTTTGTATTATTGCTTAATATCCTTTTTCCATCCTGGCAATTTCACATGAACTAGATTTCAAGACCCTTAAAGCACAGTCTGGCTAATCTTTCAGCTGGAAGAACTGTACACGTTAGATAAAGCACTTAGCTACAACACATGAGAAAAATTTAACGGTGAAATGACAGCCCCAAACCCCAAGTGACTCTCTTGCATGTATAACACTGCAGTAAGTCTAGTATCCTTTGGATTCAAGAGTCTATGAGAGAAACCGTTTCTTTTCCAAACAAAAATAACTTATTGTATTCTGCTCTGCTTAGCTCAGCCTCTTTATTACAAACTATTAATTAGCACTGAAGGATTCGGTTTCCTGAAATACTATTGCTTAGCATTATTGCCTAAGAAGAACATTACGTTCAGGGTAAAGCTTAAAACCACCAACTTGAATATTTAATGCTAGACTAGCTAATGTTTACGACAAGAGCCCCTGAACTCTCATAGCATAACAATGCAATGCCATCAGCTCGGCGCTCATATATGAAATACCTAAAAATGGAAGCTATTTTACACAACATTAGACTTGAGGTACTTCAGTGACTGAGTGGACAATATCACTCGTCTGATGCATTCCTTAGGTTAAAGAACCCAAATGAAGTATTTGTTTTGTATAGAAACGTCTGTACATTTAAGTCATGTCATGCAGGTAAACATGACAGGGAAATCGTGTTTTCCTTATGTAAATGTACATTGTTTCTTTTCAAAAGCACAAGGGCAATAGATTTAATAATTTACGCAGGCGAGTGAGGAAGAGTTCTGGCGCAGACAATCACTTTGGTGCCTATTAACTATTCATGAACACTCAACAGCATGGGGAAAAGCCTTTGAAGCAATAGTCAAGGCTTGGCAAGGCTTTTATTGTCTTAAATTTAAAACATGGAATTTCATGTTTACAGCTACCACACCACTACTCATTTGTCGTATGTCAAGTTTTTCACGCTAGAAGTAGAAGCCACAACACATTACAGAATACGGAGGTTTTTCCCACAGGCACATGGATCCCACCTTTAGAGAAACCAATGCATTTACTGGCTGCCTTCCATCCTAAATCATCTGAAGGAAGTTATCAAACTCTGGTATTTATTAATAATTTTAAGTGCTGTTAACAGAGGTCATGTATCCTGATTTTATGGCCCAAGTTACTTGAAAAAGCTAATAGTTTCTCTAAGTTTCCATCAGCCCAGCCATTAGCTTTGCCTCACCTTCATTCGCTCAAAGCACCTTGCAAAAGCTTTTCCAAAACGTAGCCAAATTCTCCCTGAACCCTTATGAACTGGCAGCAGATTTAGAGATTTAATCTTTACAAGCCAAGCTCAATAACGGAAGAAAACACACTGTCTTTTTATAAACAATAGCAGGCATTTTAATTCCCTCGCCCAGATAAGCGGTATTAAGTACCGTATGTTTCCGAAGGCAAAGGCCTCCCCATGCTCTATCGAGTTGTGTAATATACAGCTGAAATATAGCAGAGGAAGCAAACAGTAAAGAAGTCTATCCTTTAAAAGAGACATTTTAACCTTTACCAAGTGCAGGCTCACGTGCCATTGCATATTGCAGTTACATGGTTCTGCGATGCCCAAAGTTATGATTTGTGTTGTTGGGGTCAGCCTTCATTAATTGCACAGAATATCTGAAATAGCAGTGTGAAATCACGCGGCTTCTCAAGTACCCTGGACTGATATAAACATGCAAACCTGGAGTGCTAAAGGAGCTGGCAGTTTACTTTCTCGTGAAGTTTTAGCACTGGTTGGGAGGAACTGCTGACTGAACGGTCTCTAAAAAATGGTTAATGACGATTTATAGAGGTCAAAACTTTAAAAAGTGCCAAGCAATACCATCTCAGCTGGAGACAGCCTGCCAAGACTCAGGATATCTGCAATATTTTTGGATTCTCTGAATTATTCTAAACACATTAGCTGCTTAATTTTGAATTCTTAAGCTACAGATAGTGGATAGCAAATCAAAGCGCAAGTTGGAATTAAAAATGTGTAATATGTTTGGCTTGTTCTTGTTGCTAAGCTACTAAAACCAAGTTATGACTACAAGACTGTTACTAATTTGTAGCTGCATTTCTAAAAAAGCACTGTAACATCAACTTAAGCAGAGCAATAAAGGTGCAGATTAAAGCCATAAACTAGAATTTCAGTAGTTGTACAGCATTCAGTGACTTCCAGATCTTTCTAATTCACAGTATCCTTCACTCCAAAGAGCTCTCATTGCTAGCTCTAGTGGTTCTGCTAAAAATTGATATTTTTGAAAACTGAAACACATCAACAATTCAAGCACTGCTGAATTGGAAACGGACTTTTCAAGAGACTGTCTCCTTTAGCTGCTGAAATCTCAGGGCTTTTAGAACAAGTGGGCCAAGTCACTGATCTGCCAAATCGTGCATAACTAGCAAAGTCCCTCTAATACTTGCAAGCAGAAAGTGTCTAATAAACTAACTGGCCTATGATTCCAGTTATGGCCTCAGAAGAATTTCAGAAGATTTCAGCGACCGAAGTTTACTTTGAGATGTAGAATGCAAATATATTTAAGAAAAGCTTAATTCTTAAGATTCAATGGGCACCTGTAAGGAAGAGCCTTTTTTGCAAACCCTTTGACCAAGGCTTCTGGTTCTTTAAGCTTGTACGAGCAAAGTTAGCTGGTGGTGTTACCACACTTCTCCAGGAGTCCCTTCTCAGAAATCGTTCAGTCGTTTGCCAAGTCATATTAATTTGGCTTGAGAAACTTTGCTTTTATCAAAACAAGATGCAGAGGGACTATTACGGCAGTTTAACAGCTATATGCAACCCGTTCGGTGAGGAACAGATACAGCTCATGTTGAGGCAGACAGATGCTGAGGTTGATAACAGTAAACAGAACTATGTAAGAGGTAATTACCAAACAGACTAGATAAGTCAACCATGAATTACTTAACCCTTAAGTGAATCCAACATTGTTTGCACAAGCAGAGCACTAAAGATTTCAAGAAGCTGCTAACCTTTGTAACCAGGTAACTCCATTTCCTTATCTATACAGCATATATATACACACCATTGCATTGCCACGGTCTTTTGCATTTGTCTATTTGCCAGCTTTTCTAAAAATGAGAGCTCTTTTCTTCCCTTCCCCCAAATCTCAATGTTATTTGGATCACTGAGGTTAGGGGAGGAAGGGAAGAGATATTTTTCAATTATCTGGAGGAAGCAGATTTGCTAGAAGAGCTCACAAAAGAAATGGAAACCAGTAGAGTGCTCAGTAATTAAGGGATGGTTTATTTATACAGTCTGACCTTACTCATTTGGTAAAGTCAGTTCAGCTAGCTATACATTTTAAACACCCAAGTGCCAGCACAAATAAAGTGAACAAAAAAGTATAGGTCACTTACAAAACTGAGGCTCTCCTCCATGAAAAGCAGGGTGCAAGGATTTTGTATTCACGGTAGACAGTAATTGAACCAAAGCTGCTAGTACAATTCAAATGACTCAAGTCTCTAAATCTTGGCTTATCCAAAAGATGCAAAATCTCAAAAGAGGTTATGGACATCAGAAACATTCCTAGATGAAACTGCACGTGTTTTATTCAATAAGTTGGGCTCATCAGAAAGCTCTTATTTTGGGGATGCTTGTAATCTATTTTAGCTATCTTACCAGTAGATCCAAAAAACCCACTTGAGCTCTGAAAAAGAAAGCTTTCAGGGAAGGTGGGAGGAACAGCCCATCAGCATCTCTCATGAGACTAATGCACTGATTACTGACCCACTTGTTGGTCTAAAATAAGACTATTAATTTCATATGAAAACACATTTTTAACTGTAGGAAGAGTGCAGAAAGCAATTTGCACATTGCATGTTCTTACACTTCACCTCTTATGCCCTGCTGTCCTATCAAATATAAAAATACAGATGTTTCATTTGGAATGCTAACCTTTAAATCTTTAAACATTGTAAATATATTCAATTAACATTATTTTAGAGAGTCTGGGTACTCTATTTCTGTTTGGCCACACCTGGGCATGTTCTAAGGCGCAAATGTGTGTATAAGCCAAAGCAAGCATAAGCATACATATAATATGCATATGCTGTATATACACTTATGCTATGTACACACACATCACTGATTTATTCACACATGGAAGCACGCTCAGTCCAGTTCTTCCATTCACCTTCAAGCAGTATTTTCTGATATCTGACGGAGAACACGATTGCTGGATTGGATAAAGGTAACGTCAGAAATTGTTAATGCTGTTCGGCATTTTATCTGGAAACCTAATTATAGTACTCTCCATGAGACGTAACACCATCTACTTCCTATTGTAATCCCCATTTTCCCTCCATTTTATCTAAAGCTATTTGTATCCTGGTAAAGATTTGGAAAATTATTAATTACTTGCTACTTTATAGCACAACCAACAATCCTATGAACATTCTTTGCTAGTGCCTCTGATTCAGATAAAATGTGAAGTTACAGAATTATTTGCTAATTCGAGGCTTGCAAGCAGTTTTGGGGCAGAAGCTTTAACAAAATTCCAATGACAAGAACTTCCACTGATCACTAATCTATCTGAATTTTTAAGTTACCTAATCGAGTTGAACAATTTGGGCCTTAAGGAATCTACATACTACTCAAAAGAATGAACTACGAACACTCATTTCCTTTCATCAGGTTACAGTTGAATATTGCATAATAAAAACAAGTTTCTTTATAAAGCATTTATGTTTAAAGATAAACTAGGCAGATTAACCATGTAAAACAAGACTCCCTAGTGGCTTGAAATACAGGTAACATTTCACTAACAGTTGGGAAGCCAAATTATACAACTACTTATTCTCAAGTACTATAACCTGAAGCATTTGTCCATAAATGAAACAAAGTTTCACTGCAATCCTTTATAGTCTGGTGCTGCTTCTGGTTTCTAGACTACTTACGTTTTAACAAAGAATTTTAGAAGCTTTTAGGCTTGCAAGTTTTACATGTGAACTCAAAAATTAAATCAGGTTAAGCTTTTACAGAGGGAAGCAATATTAGACAGAGGATGAATGTAGATACGACTCTTCCCCTGAATGTAGATACGACTCTTCCCCACCCAACCATGGCCATGCAATTGAATCTGTGGCACAGCCAAGACCAAAAAAAAAATTCCTTATTGCCAGTGTGCATTTTTAGTTAGCAGCCCCACTTCCTTTTTCATCTGACTTTAACCAATGCAAAAAGAGATAAATATGGTTTTGTTTAAAAGAAATGAGAATTACTTACCGATTTGTAACAATACAGGTGTTACCAAAGCTGTCTCCATGGCATAACAAAATTCCCTGCCAAACATAACTGCACCATGCATCACCCAGAGGCGTATCGGTATCCGGTCTATGGATCCTTCGCTAATGGTCTCCTCTCTACTTTCATTCTCCTTGTTTTCTGGTTTCTGAAGCTGTGCCACAGGTAGATCTTGAACTTGCATAGATTCCGAGTCAGCATTCTGAGGAGCCATTTTCATCACCATAAAAAATATATATATTTATTATATCTATATAAATAATACTACCATATCTCCAAGGACAACTTAGGGTGTCTTCTCTTTCAGCTTCTGTTCCTCAGGCTTATATTCCTCGTATACAAACAGGTATCTTGCAACTTCTTGTATAGGTATGAGACATTAAGAACGAAAAGCTATTTGGTAGGAATTTCAACATATGGCTTGCTGGTTTACTGTGAGTTAGAGTTAAAAATCCATAATTGCCATTCAGTTAATACCAGTTTCATAATTATTATTGAAGAAGTGCTGAAATTGTTTTTCTTGCTACAGAGAGGTGGAAAGGCGACACAAAGAGGTGCTCCACTGTTAATCCCCATCGAGTGGCTGATTAATCTGCAACAAAAAGCAACCTTTTAAAAAATTTCAATAGCACTTTTCAGGATATTGTCCCCCCCCTCCCTTTTAACCATATACCCTATTTCCTGCTTACTGTTTTCCATTGTCCTTGCTTGGTGTAGGGTCTTTTATTCCACATTCCCTCCTGCCCCTGGACTTCCCATTAAAACACAGTTATTCCTGATGTTTAAATGATGCTTAACTGCCCTCATAAGTTCCTCCACTTTGCGGTCCTACGCCACAAATGCGTCTGTGATTCTCAGAAGGTTAACGTAAGACTAACAATTCTGGGAAATTTAATGCAGGCTCCATTTCATAAACAGCTAGGATATTCCAGCGCTGTGCCAGGAAGATGACTCAGAGATTGCCATTTGCTCACTGGCCACAAGGACATCCCAGTTTATACTTCTAGAAGTTGCCTGTTACCTTATAGTAGCATCTAAGACCCAAAGGCCCCCCTCAAGCTTCCACAATACTAGAAAGTCGACCGTACAGCTTGGTAGAGAAGCTTATGCTGTGGGTACTGAGACCATCCTACAACAAAGACATTCCTCAAACCAAGATCAGTGGTAGTAAGCCATTAGGAATGTAATTTTTAAGGTCAATACTTAAACTTTTAATGAAGAGAAATACGGCATACACATCCATCTTGACTTTTTCTCTGCACACAAGAGCAGGCCACCTTAGTCCCAACCTCCTAAGAGGCCTCTGAAGTCTGTAATAGCAGAAAGATGCAAATCTTCCACAGTACATTAGTCCTAAACTATATTCCAGCCAGGCAAGACAAGCTTCTCCTGTATATCCCTCATCCATGCCACAGAGTGTCAGCAAACGTATACATCAGGCCATTTCAATGAAAACGTGAATATTTTTATGCACTTAAAGGAAAGAAAAAGCATCTTCATGAACACTTCCTACTGCTGATACCAGTCTCAGAGCTGGATCCCCACAGCACTTCTTGCATATTTGTTCTTCCAGTCAAAAGCACCTTTTTCAGTTTTAGTATTGCTCTGGTCCTACTATCCTAACATACTGTAGGATTGCTTTAAATAATAGCAAGGTATCCTGGAGAATTATTTGCTCTGACACACTTCATTTATGAGGTTATCCCTTGGGGGGGGGGGGGGGAGCAAAAAAACAAAAAATCCCCTTTGTCCTGTTGTGGCAAGACCCTCAAGTTGGTTGAATCTATAAGACGAAGCTGCTTGTACCCTTTCATTAAATAAGTGTCACATGACATCTCTCAAAAGCTAGAGTTCATGAACAGAAACTAAAGGAGTGAACTTTTTAGAACACAGAAAACTGAGCAGGAACAGAAACAAAAGGGTTCTGCAAATAAATTTTACTCACTGCTCCCTGCGATCTCATAGGAAATGTTCTTCCCACCAGGTTTGCAGGTTCCTTCAGTCCAGAAGCTTTTTAGCAACTATCTAGGTTTTATCGAAATCTAGACAAACCCGTGCATCCCTAGGAAAGGTTTCTTCTTGCCATTTCTCAGACCAAAACGTTCACAGCTTTGAAGTCCCGCAACCTCTGCTCTTCCTGTGGTTTCCCCACTTGCTGGATCTCACATGCTCTCTCTTTGTCCATGTCCTCTCATGTCCAGATGGACTCCTGCTCCGCAGGCTCTTCTTGCCCCACAGCTCCCAGTGCACAGCCACAATATTCACAGCAAACAGTTGCTGCCTGCTGTGCATGGTAAGGAGGTCACCAGGCATATACAGATGTTGAACAGAGTGACTACAGCTGTAACCCTAATATTACAGTCAACTCAAAATACATTTTTCTCCTTCCAAGCTCACCAAAATTATTGAAGTTCTTGAATTTGATCACTTTGATAAGAAACTAATACTACAAATTGCTTTTGAGCTGGTCAAACTTTTAAATCACATGAGAAAAGTTAAAATAACTTACTTATTCTGAATGCAAGTGCTTCATGTTGTTTAAGTTTCAAGTTCCAAATAAATAGCTCAGAATAAAAGGTCTCAAGAAACCATTTCTGCACCCACTCTCAGTACCAACATGGGCAGCCAAGATGCTCCGCTTTGCGTTACTGAATTATGGGACAGACAGGTACTTATTCATCTTCTTCATAAACTCCTTGCTTTTATAATGCATTTTACTTCCAGCAGTCAGGGTTTGGATTTGGCACGTTCCCACATGCGGTAGAGCCCATTCGTCTCCTTCCAGTAGTTACTGCAGTGCTGAACTTGCACCAGGAAGGACACGTATGTGATTCTCCTGCCTTGCTTTAGTGCCTGAGGTTTCAGCTGACTCCTTTATCATAAATATGAGGTTAAGTACTACATGTATTTAAAAAAAAAAAAAAAGTTTTGGCTGAGTAAGACCTACAAAGTGCAGGTTCCGAGCAGGGGCAATTCTTTTAATTACAGACTAGTAATAAAATGTCTAATTACCAGCAGACTTGCTGGGCAATATTCCATTTGGTAGACCGTAACAGGTTTACGTATCAGCTTTTATTGCCTTACATATGTTTGGAGTGATTTCGGAGCATTCTCCTCCTCAGACCAGTGACAGACCAAGGGCCACAGATAACACGCTGTATTAGACGGCTATAAAGATTATAGGCTTTTTTCTCATGCTTCATTTCCCCTCATTTCACTGTCTAGGAGGGATCTGATTCAATTTCCCTGAACACCTCATTTAATAAGTAGCTACAGGGAAGCAGAAGGAGGGAGGCACAGAGCTCATCGCACCAGAATATTTTATGATGGGCTGGGGCAGCCTGAACACGGGAGCAGGATGACACCAGGCTGGGAGCATTTATCCCTGGCAAGGGATAAAGAGGCAGGACAAAAGAGGATATCTGAGATTTAGGCCATCGGAGCGACTCTTAAGGGACGCCTGAAAAAGTTATGCTTGAAGTGGAAGATGAGAGGGAGGGACCAGATAATTTAAGAGACAGGAATAGCGTATGATAGACGGAGGTAGACTAATTTAAAGTTGTAATTGACACAGATAGAAAGAACGGTATCTTTTAAGCATGCCAAAAAAAGCAGTTACAGTATTCAAGTGCAATAGCGAGCAGCAGAACGAGCAGGTTTTATCTAATGGAACAGAGAACTACTGTTCCATTATGCCAATTTTGTGGTAAGCGTAATGCTCGTCTTCCCTCCGCGCTTTCATCCGGCTCCAAGTGCGTGTCTAACACAAGAGTCGGAGAATAACAGCCTCTCAGAAAGGTTTTTTGAGTCCCAGTGTGTTCATGCTCATTTTAGACTGATCCAGATTCTGTTGCTTCTTTCCCAAGTTCATTTTGAATTTCGCAAGTTTGAACAGTGGCGTTGTGCCTTATCAAAATGGGAGGCAAGTTTATTTACCTGCTGGAAGTAAATATTGCAGAAGTTCATAGTTTATACGTAATGAGGAACGCCAGAGTAAATGGCATGTGAAGAAGAGCTGGATTAAAATACCAAGGAGGGCACACCTCCACCTCTGGATCTAGCACAAATTTCTTTCTTCACCTTTGTCAGCTAGAAAAACCAAGACTTAATTGATAGGATTTTTTCAATACAGCAAAATCACTTTACTCATGAGGTTCAACAGCTTCGTTTCATTGAAAAATCCTACCTATTAGTTTCTTTTTAAAAGTGGTAAATTGGGCTTACATTTTGCCAGTGCAGGTGTTAAAAGAGCTGGTAACCCTTCCTCAAGCAGGAGTGGAGCAGCATAGCGACAATATGCTTTAGAAAGACAATTTCCCTTTCACCTGTACTTTTGTGACCATCATGCCATGCAGCAGCCAAATACTAATAGCTTAAAAGTGTAAATTACCAAATAAGAGAGTATTTGTCTCAAGATGACCACGTCGCACTTTCTGCCATCCACTCTTGCTCTACTTCCCATAAGGTTTTAACTAACAAAACATAAGAAAATAAAAGTAAGAATTTCCTCCATGGAAAGTGGTTTAAAGCTTTATTTTCAGGCACTGCATGGAAGTTGGGTATAAAGAGAGCTTTAGATAAAGATATATTCCTGATCTTGTAAAGTGCGTATGGGGAGGCAGGGATTGATTACGCTAGCTCTTCTTCCATTTAACTGCAGATGTTTCACTTGGACCTTTGGCCACGTAGCAACAATGATAACCTATAAAGAGGTAGTTAATATTTCAACAAAAGAGGCAAGTCACATACCCCAAAAATGAATCTGTAAGCAAAAATTTTATAAAAGCTGATCAAATGCTTGGTATATCTTATCTGTTATACTTTTACTCGCTTGCATATAGGCGTAAGTCATAACATGAGTGTATGAAGCCCAGCATGACCTTATGGACTTGACGAGGCTGTAGCACAACCACCCCGTGCAACGACAGTGTTTGCAGACTGAGCCAGAGGGACAATACTGCTTTCTTTTGGGTTTCAAAGGAGAGAAATAGTTATATAGATCATATCTGGGGCCCACAAAATTCAGTGTTTTGTCCCTAGTGAGCACTAAGAGGCCAGAGAAGTGCAAAATGCTCATGCTAGGCAATTATGCAATATATGTCAGGCAAATGACTTCTATCATAGTTCACAGCATGTTTTTTTCCCTCCTTAAACACAATTTAAGATTTAGAGGTTGACAAGCAATGTTTTTGCATCTGTGATGCCACCACCCAGAGATCAGATGATGGGTAGCACACCCATTGATCCCAAAATAGAGCATAAATAGGGTTAATGGTGATCTTGTCCAAATCTTTTAAGGCAGAGCTATTTTAATGCATGTTTCCAGATATCTGTTGCCTACAAGGAACAGGAATGCTCTGCCCTACAAGCAGCTAAATTTTCTGAGCCGGTACCAAAGCATATGACTTGAAGTTACATAGGATGCAGCAAATTTCAGGTAATCACATACATACTTTATTAAGCAGTAAGTTTGGCAAGTTCAATGAAGCCAACTGGATACCCTGAGAAAATTTCACCTCTTTAGGAGGGCTTCCCCCCCCCCCCCCCTTCTGGTCATTAGGCAATCACTGAGGCATTTATCAGCCTGAGAAACAATTCATTTCAACAGAGGAGGTGTGCATTACTTGCAAAATCTTAAGTCTTGAGGGTAAAAATAAGCATGACCTAAGAAAAAAAATGGAGCAAGCAAACTAAGACAATGGAAACAGTTCTGTCCAAACGCTAGTGGATATATAACAGGGCAAGGGGGACTGAGTAGAGACCAGCTATCCTTGTCTCTCATCCTCATCTTGAAAGTTTATCGCATTAACTTTTAGTCACTGATCTAGCCATATCTTCAAGATCTGCATCTTCCATTATCATTACTCTTACATGCAGGTACACGGGCTCTATGATGCCTTGCGTAGTACCCTCCTTTAATTCCGGAGTACATCTCACAGACATACACACTAGCAGCCGTTGTGTTTCACCTGAGAACGAGGTTAGGCTGGCAAGCCTGTAATTGCCTGGTCATTCTATTTGTCAAATACTTAATTTCTTTCTTCCAAGTTGATTTGTGTGAGGCTTTCAAGTAACTCAGCCATCTCTTGGAAAGTTGTCTAGACTGATTGAAATATAGTTTTAATAAGCACTCTAACACTCTGTGTTTGCACTGCAAAGAAAGGCATTGAGTACAGCTGGCTTCTCCTCAGACTACATGAACGTTTGGCTGAACGCTTCTACGTTGTTGACAAATATCACTTATTATTCTATCTATAATTAAATAGAAAAAGGAGACTCAGTTCTGCTTCAACTGGCTTGCAAAGCCATACAGTTATACCTTTTCCAATGCACAAGAGTAAAATGACATTTGTCCAAGGAAATCCCTAAAGTTTGAAGTTCAAATCCTCTAGTGCTTTACTGCACCAGCAGAGCAATAGCATGTTGCTGTGGAAGAGCAGCTCTTAAAGGCCAGACTACCCTTCCTCCTTCTGCAAGCATAGCTCTACCTCCCATTAATTAACTGCTTGGTTCTCAAAACGTTAAAAACAATCCCGTAGGAGGCTGATCTAAGCAATTTTGTCCTGAAACTGATGACTCCTTGCACGATTTATTTTGTTCTACAGATCTGCTAGAGGGACAGTTGCTTCCACCATGCAGGTAGCAGCAGCTACAGCCAGACAGATGGTGCTTGGAAGCTGCGATCAGATTTGTAGTGCAATCATAATGGCAAACTGCGCTTTTGCTAGGGCAACCTGTTTTGCAAGCAAGGGTAGTTTTGTTTCACAGTCAACTGCTTGCATAGGACTACCACACAATATTTTCCCAGTTTGTTATGTTGATTATATTCATAAGTTTCTCAATCGCTTCAAGCCGGCATAAACAAGTACTTCCTCTCAAAGCAGCAGTCTGCTCTTCCTTTTTTCGCCCCAGGTTCCTTACTCCCACCCCTTCCTGCGTGGCCACAGAAGCATTTATGAAGTTAACCTGACAGTGAAACCGATCTCGGTTAAAAACTAACCCAACAAAAACACAGCCAAAAATTAAAAAAAAAAATCCTTTGCTAAGTCAGGTAAGCTTTATCTGATTGTGTGGCTGCATCGACCTGTATACCAGCATAACGAGGGGAGGGAGGGAGAAGCAGCAGCAGCTAGAACGATTACTCTGGGTAGCAATAGTAGCTCAAAGCCGCTGGGAAACGGCAGCCCGCGGAGAGGAAAGAAGTTGCCAGTGGATCCCTGCAGCAACGAGGTCAAAAAGCGGACTCACCTGCTCGGCTCACGACTCCTCCTCTGCAGGAGGCAGAGAAAGGACCTTCAGGCACGCTGCGAGCGCTATCATTTCCTCTGCCTCCCAGTACTTCACAGATGCGAGGCAGAACACCACTTGCTTAGCCAAGAGGCAGCTATTTTCTCCCCAGTTGTTTTGCGGCTCTGTTATTATTAGCAGCTGTTTTTTCTGTAATTATTAGCAGCTGTTTATAGTAACAGAGCTGGCCACAGGGGAAGTTTTTGGCCCACGTCAAGACTCAAGCGTCTCACCACTGCAGCAGGAAGAGCATCTAGAAAACATACCTGATGTTTTTGGCACAGCTGGACAAACGCACTCAATGACTCTACCTGAAGTTTATCGAACAAGAGCATATCCTACTGTGGTCAGAAAGTGTTGTTCCTTCATAAAAGTTTAGAGGCAAAAAACCTGCAGCTTTCTAGAACCACCGCCATCTAAATGGGTCACGAGGCCTTTGGTTCAGCAATTATAAGCAGGTCCTTGTTTAAATTCCCGTTAAGACTATGCACCTAGGTAAATGGGAATGCAGAAAGATTTTGAGCCAACGCTTTCTCTAAATATAACTGCACCAGTCCTAACAAGGAGGAAAGAATATACTTGCTCAAGAAGAAAAAAAACACAGTTATACTGCATATTACTTAAGTCTCATATTTGAGCAACATCACTCCAGATAGAGAGGAAAGGGAACACAGTCAACCTCTAATTTTAAAACTGTATTACATTAAACTGGACTAACCTGTTCTGATTCATTAGAAGCCTGCCAAAGGGAAAAGGTTAAGGATAACTGGGTGCAATTTGACATGTCCTAACATTTAATCCATCACGCAGGTAATCAAAGGCATCGAAACAAAACAGCACAAGACGGCTTGTTTTACAAGAATATCATGCCCAAGCAATCCTGCCACCGAGGGAAGACTTCTCAGATGAGAGTTTAAGGTAATTTTGAGACTTGAGATTGGTTTCATTAAAAAAAAAAAAAAAAAAAAAAAATACACCGCAACCAATGCGGCACCTTTGCATCATGACCTGCTTTTGAGGACACCACACAGTTTAGGCCACAGAAGCAAGATCTGAGTCAGGAGGGGGAAAATCATTCAGCAGCACATTGCGAATGGGGAGGACAGTTAAATAAAGTCACATGGCAAGGGTATGTGCCGTTTCATTTAGAAAGGGTTAACAAATACTCATTGCACCATTTCCTTAGTATATATATAAAAATTCCAGAAATTATTAAAACCTGACAAAAATGGGGTTCCAGCTCCAGCGTTGCCAGTATTAAACCCTCCATAAGGTTGCCTGCTTACTTCTCTCCATAATGCACAGCCTTGCTGTCTTGCCACCCTCCTTCAGCTTACTCACAGAATGACCAAGAACAAGACTCCTATTAATGCTGGAAGAAGTGATGATGCAGTGTGGTGGCTTAGAGACAAATTGCTGTGTCTGGCAAACTGCCCTGATGGGCTTTTTCCTGTCCAGACATGAACTGCTGAGACAAATAGAGAACTTCAGACTTAACATGGAGAGATAGAAAGATGTCCTCCTGAAATCAGGAAAAACATCTTCATAAGACAATACTATTTTTCTTCATATTTTGGGGGCCAGTGTCATTTCCCAAGCCTGATTATATTATTGGGGTGAAAAAAAAAGTAGGAAATCATGGCTCTTTATGAAGTTACTGAAACAATTCTGGGAAGCCATCTTTTCAAAAGGGATCCAGATTTTAATGCGAGACAGACTTTATTCAGCAGATTGGATATTATACTGCTCCCTAAAGGCACAGGCTGCTACTAATATTAGATCAGATTACATTGTTAAATCACTGCTGCTGCTGTTTTCACTAGGAAATACTTTATTTTCTTAAACTGGCAAAGGTAGTATTATCTGATTAAACTTATTTGCAGTTTACTGCTAGATAAAAAGCTACATATATGCTCCCATTCAGTCTCATGGTTATTGATTGAACAAGTAAACAGGCATAAATAGCAATGGAGAAGCCTTCTGAGCTGGAGGAAGCCTGCACAGCTGGGGCTGGTGGTTTTTGGTAGCACGGGCACTAGGAAGCAGCTCCATTCTACAGCAAAGACACAGGCATGTCCTTACTCATGACAGCAGGATCACAAAGTAGCATAATCTGCCCAAAAAACTGATTGAAGGTTAAGGGCAAGATATCAAGCACTAACAGCTAAGTGCATTCAAAAGCAAATGCAATAATCTGGTCAGCAGGAGGAACACAAAGACCCATTGGGATGGAGACCCCTCAGGCTGGTGTGGAAACACGCTGTCATGATTTGAAGCTGCTTCAGATAACACAAGTTTCACTAAGAAAAGGTACTAATTTTGTCAGATAGTCACAGGCAGACTTCAGAGTCTGGTGTGGAGCAACTATGGCCCAGTCTGAGCATGCCCTGCTAAGAAATCCTCAAGGTTTTAACTCTCACGTTCAACGTGGTTTATCCTCCATCAGAACTAAATTGATTTGTTACCTGTCTCAGAGAGGTAGGAGAATGGAGGAAAACGAACTTAAGGCTATCAGAAAACATCTCTATATATTACCAAATAGATTAACTAGAACAATTTTACTTTTTTGCAGAAGGACAATGTCTAACCCAATGAGGCTGGTGGTGTAGAGTAATCCTAGCTATCAGCACATCATTGCCACTAGTATTTTCTGCAAGCTGTTTTACCAAGGCTGTCCTCCTGATTGCAGAGTGTGGGAAATTAATTGTAGCAGAGTAACCATTTGCAAATTACCCTCCAGAATGAGCAATACTTTCTATAATATGTTGAGACTAGTATTTTGCATGAATATTCATCCACAAAGAAAATTCAGGCCAGGACAAATTAGTCTATGTATGCAATGCTAGATATTTCTTGCAGATGTTACTGTACCTAAGATAAAGAGTGCAGTACGTTCTTTATTTTCATGTACCAGAATTTGAACTAATTACAGTCACTGCTCTGAAAATTCTCATAATACAAATTAGTTTCTTCAGGCTGTAAATGCTCAAGAATTCCAAACGCTGCCAGAATACGTTTTAGACAATTACCGAAGCTATTCAATAGATCAAGACAGAAAGAGCACAGCACAGGTCTTCATAAGTTGACTTCCTCTAGCATATTACTAACGTCTGCAAGTCTAATTCACTGGAAGGATTTCCAATTACCAGTCCCTAAATACATTACTGTCATTCAGTTTCACAAAACTCTACTAAAGTAAGCTTTTGAAAGCATCCATGGAACTACGTTCACCCTCCAAAGATAAAGAAGTTAGGTTTGGGGCAGCTTTTACTAACATTTTACTAATCCAGAAGCAGCCATTTACAGTCTGAAGAGCAAGCTGCAGTATGAGCCAGCGCTGATCCAACATAATTGCTAGAATCAGTCTGTCCATAGCCAGCACGCAGAAAAGAGATGCCTTCCCTCCTGCCTCTCCCCCACCCCAACTTTGCATAAGTTCCCCTCATTTGGGGCAAGTAAGAATACTCTAGCATCCCTGTACAGGCTTAAATGGAGCAGGCTGCTGTAATTTTGGAAAAAAGGAATAAAGATATTTTAAGATCGAGAGAAGTTTTTATTTCTGACTTCCTCCCTGCCATCCAAGGAGGCCTCTCTCTAATGCAACCACATTGTAGATGGTGCGGTAAAACAGCTGCTTCTCAGCCACAAGATGTCAAGTGTAGCATAGGTTACGTGGAGCAGGAAATAGCTATACATTAAAGCAGACTTCTATAGCGCAGCAGCTTTGGTAAGCCTCTTGAGTGCCTTCTCACCAAAATAAAGTCATTACAAAGAAGTGTCAGGTGCCAAATACAAGAAAACACACTCCATAAAAAGTACAGCTAGGTCACTCGAAGAGCAGATCTCCGTTCCATTTTTTCAGACTGTCCCAAATACTAGCCAAATACCACGGTCATTGCCATAAAGTATGGTTATTTGATTTAGTTTCTGAATAATTTAGCTAAACATTTGAGCCCTCCTGATGCATAGTCAGTGTATTTTAAGGAGTAAAATAAAGAGTCAACATCAAGAATGCCCTCTTTGTACCAGAATATTGTTCTGCCAGTAATATGGAAAAATTAATGCTTAGAAGGGTAGCATCACAACACCTAATTTAGGGCATATCTAAAACTTTTAGAAACAATATAGTAAGAACTTCCATAAACAGTACTTTAATGTTTGATTTTAAACTAAGTAGATAAAATAAAGCATTTAAGAGTTGTACTTTCTAGGTGAAAAGATACAGTTCATGAACAGACCACATTTTGGCCAATACAGTATATTTACAAGCACTTGTCTTAGAAAAGTTTAGAGCAAGTAATACAAGTTTAGACAGCTGGTTTATAAGGAGCACTGCAGAAAGCTGATGGCCACATGTAAGAAGTTGAATCGTGACGTATTTTGGTTTTTGACTATGAATGAATGTACCTAATTTGGAGAGTAACTGCCAGCCGCTCTTTTCTTACAGGATCCCCAGGTTTCATCATTCATGCCATTTTAAGCAGCCTACACTTGGATCACAACAGGATGAAACTTGTGGCCTTCCCTCCGCAGGTCCGTACCAAAGCTGAGGTACCTCTATACTCTGCTTCTGCATCAGCACAGTCACTGGAGGCAGTCTCACAGCTGACAGCCACCTTAGGCAGGTGACAATGAGAGTAACCATATCTCACACTTCACCTAGCTTTAGTCCTGTCACATTCAGATAATTTGACTGAGCTGTGTCAGGCCATCAGCTTTTCCTCTCTACCTGCTGCAAGATACACAAAGCACCATCCCTCAGGGGAAGTTTCGCATATTATCTAAGGAATTCTTCAGAGATGAAGCCATCCCATGAGATGGGGCAGACCAGCCACACAACTACGCAGCATCATTTGACCTAGAGACTTTATCATCCCTAGCTTATACTTGGCAGTTAGCCTTACAAAAGTATGACATACTCTAAAAGAGCAAGTGCTGACTGCAAAGCATCTCTTGCGACTGTTTTCTGTTGGAGGTTACTATCAAACATGCTTCCTTAAGTTATGTAAAACATACTGAACCATTCTTGCTTGAATATTTAGCAGTACAAAGTCTTGCCGCAATATTTTATACCACACTAGGCAGGCTTTTCCTAGTAGGAGGAGAGTTCCTACGCACAAAAGGGGTATTTAGAGTCAACAAATCATAGCCAACGTTAATTTAGCTGCAAGATTCAAAGGGATTGCACTTTGAATCATTTTCTATATGCAGGGTTGCTGGCAAAAAGAAGGTGGAAGTGAGAAGTTTGACCTATGCAAGCACGATTGATTGTTTAGAAAACAAAGCTAATCTAGTGGTTGTTTCTTTATGCACAGCTAATTGCACGCCAGCTAGAACACCTTTCAAGATCGTTCTCAGAGGCAGAATGAATTTGTGGTCAGATCGTATCACAGGTATTCCTATCAGCAGGTAAAACTGCTTTAACACTTGCAGGCACCAACAGCAGTGCTTGGGAAAAGCAAGCTGGACAATGAGGGAAAAGCTAGAATTTCAGTAAATGGAATGGCGTAATGCTAAAATGCAACAGCTGAGTTGCCAGCTTATCCTACTAGTTATCTAATATCCTTGGAAAAGCATCTGATCCTCTATTCAGCAGCACATTTGCTAGAGTCAGACATCAAGCAGAGTTTTTTTTTTTGTTCTATTGCCCTTGATAATATCCTGACATCTCAAACCACGTGGGAAATTCAGCTGGAAAAGAGGGAGAGAAGCAGCAAACTGAACACCAGAAAAAATAGGTTTTCTGCCTTTGTTGTTTAAAAAGACACCGAAACAAACATGCAACTACTGTAAGCCATCTTCAGAGCAAGAAAGATAGAAGGGACTCCCTAGACCACATGAGTAGACTTTCAATGGAAATAAGGGCTACAACTCAAACTCAGGATCCCAGAATTGGTCAACTGTATATAGATAGAGGCTTTGAGCATCTGGTTATGCATAGAATAGGTCAGAGGAAGCAGTGATCAAACAGAGCTGGACAAGGAACATTGCTTTTATTGCACTGAAAAGCAGCTGTCTGCTTATGCACTTTAACAGTTCAACATCTGCTTTCTTTAAAGTACTAGACCATTCTTAATGATAATGCAGAGTAAGAGCATAGGCTTAATAAGGTGGTTAAAGGGCTCTCCATTCATCTTCTCACCCCCGCACCTTTATTGGGCTTCTTGAAGTTTGTGGTTGCACCACTGACTTTTCCTCATCTTGCCTCACTGCCCTTCAGTCTGGCTTCACATCTGCTGCTCTGTTCAGTAGGTAGAAGGATTTATTTTATCCTCTGACACAGCACAAGTCCACTCCAAAAACCAGAATATTCTTTTCATATTCCAAATCATTTCCAGCCTCTTCTGATATTGGCAGTATTTTAGTAACCCTCATTCTCTACTGATGTCTAACTCTCATTCTCACCAGGCAGCCTCAACTGCTAATACTTTCCCATCTCATATGCTGTTAACAAGCTCTTTTTAAGTTTCTGCTTTTTGCTTTGGTTCAACCTTTCTGGTGGTTCAGCAGGAGCTGTTGCAAACAGGGACACCCTGAGCTAGGACATTCAGTCCTTTGCTCTAAGCTCTTACTGCTTTACATTCCCTGATCTTACAAGCTTAAGAGATGTTAAGTCTTCTCACTGCTGCTTTGGAAAGCTGAGCCTGACCTTACAGGAGTCTAAATATTAGATTTCTCAGCTCCATGGTCTCCCTGTCACTCTTCTGATCAACTCTGCTGGCTTCTACTTCCTGCAATAGGCTTGCTTTATTTTCAACATTTATTTGGTGATGGTCTTCCAGAAGATGACTGCTTACAGGTGAAGAACAGCAGCAACCTGAGCAAGGAACATCACTGACCACATGCAGATGTCAGATAAAATATGATGTGAAAACAAATGCACCTAGCTGAAGCTGTTAGGCATTTTGGACAGGACAAACCTCAAAGGGATGCTTTGCATGTGGAGCAGAGGAAGTCATAGGCTTATTTCTGCAGGGGAAATAGAAGGACAGTCATTCCAAAAATAAAGGGATGAGTTGAATGAAAGGAAATTGCAAAACCAAAGTCATGTACTTGAATGACTACTGCATAACATTACCTAATCTCATCTTTTTCAAGATAGAAATACTCTGAAAACTTAAAACTTTAATGAGTTGTTCTACTTGTAACTGGATGTTTTTATCACTTTGTTCCGGTACAAGATAGTGGTTTGGCTTCCAACCCAGTTCCCATGAAGACAGTTAGCTCAAACTATTCTTTTATTCCTTTCTCCTACAGGAGCTGACAACACAGAGCACATTTGCCTCCTCAGTTATTCCACTGCTGTGGGCTGGTTCCCCTCACTGTTTATGAAGCATTCATAGACAAAACTTTGTTGGGATTAACAGACTAAACTCAGGTTAAGGAACAACTTTACCAAGTCTTTGGCAAAAGCCTTCACTTTGACATTTGTAGAGCAAAGATGTTACCTTGATACAGGGACATACATATGGGGTCTAAAGTGTAGAAAGCATTAGACTTGCTGAAAGTACATGGGTATTAGGAATGGGCCTCGAACCAGAAATACCACATGAAGGAGCCTTTCAGCAAGTGGCAGAGTTATCCCAGCCAGACTGTGGTCACATTGTTTAGCCTAGAATATCTAAAAAGCCCATTCCAAGTACTTTTGCATATTAGATGGTTTGTTGCATGCCTTTTCCATTTTCAATTAGAGAAGACTTAAATTGATCCCAGACAACCAGAATCAACTGAATTTGGTCATTCAGGGTCTCCTGGAAAAAGCCAATTCTGAAAGAGGAAGGTTCCAAGAAGTTAGGAGTGATGTAGGATTTCACAGGCCTTATTAATAAGCAGTAGATGCCATCCATCCTTATATTAAGACTCTGGCAATCTTTGAAAGCACCACAAGTGAGTAGGAAACTGAAGATGGTCTTGGAAAATGTTACACCAATCTCACATCTTTTGCTATGAAGATCAGCTGACCAAAGTAATAAAATTTATAAGGGGCTTCAGGAGTTTTCTAGCATTGGTTCAGAAGAAACATGAGCTCACATGCTGAGAGCTGGTTTACTGAACAGAGATCTGAGGACTGCACCAGATCAAAGGAGAGTCTCAAACAAGACCGATAAATGGGCAAATGTTTATCCAAACATTGCTCCTGCTAACAATTAACTGCACAGAGGGAATGGAAAAAGGGTTATATTTTTCCCCCCAAAATCTGGGCATTATAGCAGATGAGCAGAACACAAGTCAGTATCCTGCTGAGAGACAGACCATAAGTAGAAATATCTATTAGAGGTAAGGATTATTTCACATGACAAAGATGCCTCATTGAATATAACATCCAGTTTGCGCACTTTGGTAAACAATGCACACTATACTTCAAAACAGATGTCGGACAACTAGAAAAAGCTGGGGTGAATAATAGAAAGGATAATGAAATGAAATACCAATGAAAGCCAGAAGACATGACTAAGTCTGATGGGCATCAGATTATTCTAATGGTTTAAACAAAGTAAGGTTTGACAGCAGGTTTCAAATATAAGAGCTGCTGAAAGGACAACATGAAGTGATCTCTCCTTCATCAGAGAAGTAATGATTGACTTAAGCTGTAACCAGGAGGATTACAGGGTATTCTCCACATGCTATCACCAGAAGTGTCATTAGCCTTCACAAGAAAAAACAAAAGAGCAGGTTCGCTCCTTCCTTACCACACTCATCACTGGTGACTTTCTTGGGGCTCTGCAGGCTGAGGCTGCTCCTTTCAATCCTTGAATCTCCAGTTCTGAACACAGAACTGCCTAGCTACCACGTTCCACAAGCACAGAGGGGTTCCCATGGTGCGTGCACCCTTGTATGCCTTCACAGATAACAGGCAATTTGAGGAACAGAAGTATTTAATTCTTGCAGCTTGTGAACAAGAGCTACATTTATTACTACTACAGATCTTAAAGCTGATGCAAGTTACTGGTCAGCACACAGAGGCATTTGACATTTTACATTAGTCATTTGTCAAGTGAGAGGAAGCCCTCAGGCTGAAAAATTTCACAGCTGTTGAAGCTTATTTTAATGAAAAAAGTAGCTTGCCCTTCTGGACTGTGTTTTATTTTGGCAGCTTTACTAACAGAACATTCTGCTTAGTCACTTTATTTTTCTTTTCCAATTACAGTACCAGTTTATGCAATAAACAAATGTGTTTACTGGTAGAACTATCACCTGCCACATTTTTGGGAAAAATGATTTGATAAAAGCAATGTGCAATTTAGCATAATACACTTTAATGTTTTGGGCTCTAAGAGCCTAAAAAGGCTTGATATTTCTTAACATTGCTTTGTTTATGCAGCAGCCAAAGTTTAATGGATAAAACAGGGGACAAGACATCCCTATTTCAGTCATTTGAAAGTGAAATGCAGTTTTCTGCATTTATTATCCTGTCCTAATGTAGGAGAGTTTTTGTTCACCCAGTAATAAGTTTAACATATTTCCTCTATAAAAGTATTTTTACAATAAAAATCAGACTTTTGACCTGTTAGTTCTCTGGAGACCTAGATCACCATGAAATATGGTGGAAATAGTTCAAAAGGTCATTTCCACTTTGTTGTAAAGCTTTATTAAGCCAAACCATACTCATCTTAGTTCTGTATTAAGAACAGAATGCAAGCTGAAGAAGCTAACCTGTCACATCATGCTTTTTAATTGAAGAGCAGCAAGTTTAAGATAAGTGTGGCACAAACAGGTAAAGGATAAAAGTTATTGGTTTATTAAGAAAAATATAACTTTTATGGCTTTACTGATAAATTCTGCAAGAGAAGAATTCATGTGGTATCTGTACAGTTCTTGCTAGTTACACATGCTGAGGTCTGCACTGACTGCAGATAAGACAGGACCTTTGGCTAGAAAAACTGTTTCTCAGCTCACCTTTTGAGGGCTTGCAGTATTACCTTGTCTTAACACCCATCATATGGGGTCTAGAGAAAGAGGATGCATACAAAGTATGGCAACAGCATCCTGTATTCTCCCTGATGGGAGAATATTTGTCCTATAAGGATAAGTTTCAGTCAGGCTGTAAGCTTCACTCCTATGAAGTGAAAAATCCTTGGCAGTAAAGTGTTACCAGCTTTCAGAACAGGGAACCAGAATTAGTATGGACACTAGTCCTACAGCTCAGTGTGAAGTGCCTCAGTACAGTTAAAGACCCCATTTACTCAAGGACAGACATTGGTTAACACACCCAAGCATCTGTGTAGGAGACTAAGCTGCTTGAAAGTCACCTGATCTCATTTCTTTACCTGTATGGAAAATAAACTGAACATGCCTGTGTGTCTTCTGGCATGCTTTTTATTTTTAAAACACTATCAGTTCAAAGAACTGGACAAACCCAAGAAACTCATGCAATCTAAAAATGCTCCTTCATCTTTGCTGCAAGCTGAAGACATGATCTACACATCATAAGAATCAAGAAATCGGTGAGTGTAGCAAACTGATTAGGTAATTCTGTGAACTGGCATTTGTTTCTCAAGAGAGCTACCAGACCACAAGCAGGCCAACTCAAACTTGCATTCACCACAATGAGCACGTCCGGGTTTGACTCAGATGCACAAAGGAAAGCTTGACTGGAAGAGGTCATCCTGTTTAAGATGGAGAGAGGATCTCAAGTTAAGGTGCTGTCTTTGAAAGCTGCAGCTTATGCCATAGGACAAGAGGCAAAAGTTAAGAAAATTGATGCTTAATTAGGAGCTAAAGGTGCATTACCTTGTTGCACAGCCCAGTTCCAAACAAAAACCTTTGAAGTCTTCAGTGTCATCTTTTCTATCACTTACTGTTTGCCCTTCACTCTGCACACAGCATCAAAAGCAATACTATGTCCTCTTTTGTACATGGGGAACTAAGAAGGTAAATACCCTCTTGAATTCTTTGCTTCATCTCTTTATTGCAGTGCTATGTTAGCACCCAAAAGTCTTTGCCACCCCAGACATTTTTGGGAACAGTTCCTGAGCTGTTACCAACCAGGATAACAAGCAAGGAATTAGCTCTGTAAATCAAAAGAATCAAAGCTAGTTTCAAACAGATCAAGAAAAAAAAAAAACCACACAGCAAACCCTTCTCCCACTAGAAGCTCAGATATCTGAATTAACTTTACCAGAAAAGCTTTCCAGAAGAAATGCATATAGTAACCTTTGCTCATAAGTTTAGCTTTGAGCAGAAGACTGCTGATATCTTTTACTGCACCAGGCTCCTCTAGCAGCTGTCAGCACAGTTCTTATCAAGGTACGTATAAGTCCTGATGCAGGCAGCTTTCCATAGCCTCCCTGTTCAGCATGTCTCTGCCACCTCCTCCCCTCACCACGTGTCCTGAGAGCCACTGATCCGGGAGGTGGCAGCTTTGAAGAGTTATATAACTACTGGTGGCAGCAGAGATGAGGCTCTTCTGCTGCCCAACTCCAACAAGCTAGCAGCAGTGCTGCTCAAATCTTGGAGAAAGAGTGCAGACGTGATTTCATCTTTATAGGGTGCCAGTTCTAGAACAAATTCAAAGTCAGTTTCTGACAGAGCCACTTGTGACAAGATGGCAAAAATACCAATTAAGTCTTGGCAGAATCATCCTCCAGCCTCTTTTGGATGACTTCCCAGCTGTATTTGAGTAGGTAAAACCTTCAGCTTTCCTCAGAATTAGTATAGAAATGGATGGACAAAAGGGGCTGCTCTGCTGTCATATCCAGCACTCAGCTGTGTGCCAACTGGGCTGAGCCTCTGGGTGGTCACAGACCAAATCAAGGAAGTTTATGCATGACACAGCTGCAGGACAAGTCTTGAGCAGCATGTTCCATAATAGCCACATGGAATAGAGGAAACAGTATTGAAATCCCCTCCCTTGGCAGACACCTCCCACTTGTTGGTTAGTTTACACCCAGACATCCGATTATTGAAGCTTTCAGTGGGGTAGATTTCTTACCATTAGGAGCAGGTGCAACCACAATTTGCTGTGATTATTCTCATTTCAGAAGGTGCCAGCAGTTATATCCTCCACATCACACTCCAAGTCCCATTAGATCACTGTGTCACTTTGAACACATCCTCCTCATCCATACTATGAGTGAAATTGTTCATATAGTTAGAGATGTTACTCAGACCTACTGACTTTTCCTGGTCAGCCTCCAGTTTAGTCTGTGTCTAATTTGCTATTTGGAAGTCTTGCAAATAGAGATTTAACATTAAGCTACAAGCCCAGTTATAAATATAACTGAAGGTTCGTTCATTGATCTTAAGCCTTTATGTTTTCATGCCTTCCCGAAGAGTTGGCATGGTGACAGCATGACTACAAGCATAAACCTTTTCAGACACAAAAAACCCCATGCATCTTCAGTCTTAGCTGCTCATATCAAACAACTTTCAGAGCTATAGTTTGCATCATGAGACTAACCAATTTGTGAAGAGTTTTGGGCTTGTTTGCTTTATTGGATAGACTGGAGTCCAGAAGTTTCCAGCCTTGGCCTCCTGATTTGCTCTGAATCTAGTCCAATATTCTTTAAAAAGATACCTCATTGAAAGCCAAGGATTGGCCAGTATTCTTACCTTTATCTGACCTTACTATTATCCAGACAAAAAAGGAATTTAATTCCTACATCTGCAGTGATCAAGAAAAAGCTTTATGATGGCACTTACAAAAGCAAACCTGCTAAGAGATAGAAGAGATGCTGAACAGTCATCGAAGCAAAATAAGGACCCTGCTTTTCCCCCGCCCCTTAATATTCATTACTGGCAGGCTTCCACTTATTTTCCAAGTTACAGGCTGATGCAATATTAACAAGCCAAATACTGTCACTGGAGATAAACAAAGGTATTGCTTTCGTTCAACTGCACAGCACTTTCACCTTGACCACCTTAATTTAAGCTCACACTAGGCAGCACATTGCAGAGATGAAGTGTTTACATACATTAACATCAGACTCTGCCCTGATCATAAAGCATGCTCTTGATATTGAGGCTTGGGGAGCTATTACCAACACTCCTCCTGGAACATCTATCTTCAGTTCAGACGTTTAAGTTGCAAAGCAATTTTACTGGAACTGCTTAAAGCACAGAATTACAGCACCTTTCTTGCCCTGTTTCCTAGAGGCAGCATCTCCATATCATTTGTTGGATTATAACAGTTTCTGAGTACTTATTGAAGTCTTATGTCCCACTCATTTGAGGAATGCATCTTTTATAACCTATGGCATGTTTTCAATATTCAGTCTTAATACAGTAGTTACATAGGAACTTAAAGCTTTCTCTAACAGAGACGCTTGACCACAGGTCACTTACCAGTCTGTGGCTATATCACAGTGGAGAAGTCTCTAAAACTTGAGTGATCAAAGGTTGTCAAGGCCATATTAATTACTAAAAATCCCAGTAGGGCAGTAGGCAGAATGAGGTTATGACCCACAGTCAAGACAACTTATTCTCAAGTCCATTGACAATTCCTGCAGGTGAGATATTTGAAAGTACCTCCACAGAACTTTACAGAGCCAACCAGACAATTGGTCTGTCAACCAAAAGCTGCTGGAAGAGGCTGAAACTTCAGGAAACAGTGTAGCTACTATTGTACCAGTAATAAACTGAGGCACTAATTAGTCAGTTATTCAGTAACCAGTCTTAGTACAGAATTGAGCTGACTTCTTAGAATAAGTGTTAATTTAGGAGCATAGTTAATGAGAAGAAAGCTGCTAAGTGTAGCCTGGGGAAGCACTACGCAGTGCTGTGTTGCTAGGAAGAGCTGCAAGTACACCAATTAACAAATACATGCTTAATAGTTTGCAGTTATTGGGCACAGCTATTTTCTGTGCAAGCTAAGTGTGAGTAACTGCCCATAAAGTAACTTGTACAGAGATAGGGGGACCCAAAAAGTCTATTCAAGCAGTACAGGGGTCAAGTGTATACTGACATGCCTCAGACATACTATATTAGGTTTCATAGACAGGAAAGTGTGATATTAACTGGATCTAGTCATAAACAGCCTAAGTAGTCAAAGTAAGGCTCCATTTTAAGGCATCACAACAAACAGGATATGCTTGCAGGCGAGCAGTCCTAATATTCCTCATTAGTGAAAAGTCATTACTAACAATTGAAGCTTAAACCTACTAGATGAACAGGCACTAGGCATCGGTGGAAGAACTGGCACAAGAATCACTGGATGGGAACCCAAGCTCTTGTAGCAGAGCATAACTGGAGACTACTTAAGGTCCCAGGAGAAAGGCTATATATACACATTTTATTTGGCACACCAGTCAAGTTCATATGCATACATCCCACTAGTATCTATAGGGTTCAAAGTTTACTTTCTGATGGCATCTGATATTGTTAAGCAGACTATCCTGGAGTGACTACGTGCATGAGGACACACACTAGCTGGTCCAATGCCATTTCTCCCAGATGTCCTCCAGTGGATTTCAAGACAGACTTACTGTCATGCAGCTGCATGACAGAAGTTTTGAACATACCAGACCTTGGAGAGGACTAACTGGCCAAGCAATTTGGAAAGCAAAGCAGTAGAAAAAACAGGGCTCGAACTGTCAGGCTTGCAATAACTGTAGGAGCATGAGAAGCACAGATAACTGGCAAGTCACTCCCCTTTTCAGTCTGTGGAAGGAGGTAGTGGTTTCACCTTTATACTGCAAACATTTGAATCAAAAAGCTTTGGACAGTCCCCCAAAAAGTCAAAACCTATTTAAGTGGTATTCTGAGACATGCAGAAGTATAAGATGTTGGCAACATCAGGATAACTCCCACACTGAAGTGTTGGCTCTCATTCTGCTTCTGACCCCTCTGTAGAAAGGGAAAATGCCAACAAAAAGAACAAGAACAAACCTACATCAAGAGCTGATTTCCCCAGATATGTTTCAGGCAAACAGGACATGTGCACTGGATGTGTTAGCACTGAAGCAAGTTATGCATTTGTTTTAGGTTATTTTTTGAACTCTTGGGAGTTGGCTGGCCAGCCACACTACTCTAAGGAGCAATAGTTCAGACTGTCAAATCACTCCTTTGGGAGTATCCCAAGCCAGACTGCATAGACCAATGCACTTGCCGAGATAGTCCTGAAAGAGGAGTATTTTTACTCCACATGCATTCCTTCCCCCTCCCCACAGAAACCCCAAAGCCCTCATTACCTGGAAGCAAAGACCCAGCATCAAGATTACTTTAAAAATCGATTTTGTTCCTCCCACTTCTATTCTCATTTGACTGATAAGCAAGTGGTAGATTACACAGTTCTCAAGTCATTTAAGTGTATTCTGGGAGACTGCTTGCTGTACGTAAGTGATGATCAGAAATGAAGTGGCACACAAAACTGACTGTTGTGTAGTCATTGCTTGTTGGGTTAAGCCACTGGTTTCTGGATCTGGTCCAAGACCACTGATCATATATTCAAGGGCAGAATGACAATGAGTACAACATGCAACCGTGCTTTTGTGGAGACAGCACTTTGGGTTCAGCCCCCAGTTAGGTCATTTATTTATCTGGCACTGAAGGGTGATAATGGCTTGTTTTTAAGTCTCCAAAATAAATGAACTATGCTGCATGCAGAAGTACTCCAGGCCAGCCAGCAGAGCATAGAAAATATGCAGGGTCAGCATAACACTGGTTTCAATTTCAGTTACAAAAACATTAGAGTTCTCAGTTAAAACAAGATGAGGAAACTAGGTCCTCTCAACTCTAAGAGCACCAGTCTTGCTCTCCCCAGAACACGGATAAAATCCACTTCAGAAACAGTTTAGCATTACTCCCAAATTGTTTTACTTTCCTGCATCTGTTGCTGTTTACACACTATTTAGATTTTTTTAAAAGCATCTTCAGTCTGTTTTTAGGGCTAAGCAATCCAAGTTTGTTGTTTACCTTTCTATGCCTTGCTACAGATCTAGCATCTATTATGATGAACAATTTTAGTCTTACAGGAAAGGTGGGTCTTATTCTATCCTAACACTACCAGCCCCTCAACTTGCAGTCTCTTAGCAGTGTTGTCTTAAGGCTGACTAGTCAAGCCTAACAGTTCAGCCAAGGAGACTAGTAGCCTGCATCTCTCAGACAGGAGTCCTGGAAAGCAAGTCTTCTTCAGCTTTAACTGGGATTTTAGAGTTTAGTTGTCCACGTACTGAAGACAAACAACCTTCCTGTCACCCAGAGATTTACATTTGAGTAAACTACATACCAATAAGAGCCAAACCAAGGTCAGAAACAGCTCCTAAGCCAAACCAAATCATTACCAAATGAAAGCCTAGTTTCCTGAAGCTTGCCAGAAGAATCATTGCCAAGAACAAGCTCAAATGAGAAATCCTGGCTGCTTGTCCTTAGTTGTTATAATGCAGTATTCCAGTTGCAGTCTAAGTGACTTTACAGCACTTGTTGGAAATACCAACACTAAGGGGCTTTAGTTAAGCTACTGTGTGCCAGTTTCCCTAAGATGGCAGTTCACAGCACGTAAACTACTCAGCAATGACTCAGACATTGCAGTGCTCTGAAGCCATTGCTGAGATGCCTGAAGTTCAGCTTTTAACTTGAGGCAAACTCTGCCTCCAGTAACTATATCATAGGCCTACATTTAATACTATGAACTCAGCTCTTTCTAATGCAGAGTATCCTATTCCACTCCAAACAGTGAACTATATAATATCGAAGCATTACAGAAGCACCAGTTTATTCAGGATAGCAGTAACTAATTTGTACCGGGATACAAGAAACCCTCAAAGTTCTAGCTTAAGGACACAGCAATATCCTTTACCAGTTGAAGTTCTGGGAAGTTACTGAAGGCACTGGGTAGGGCTGTGGCCCAAATGCAAGATGTGTGGGTAACTGATGAGGTGCAAACTCTTGAACAGTCATCTGACCAGCAGTAGTTCAGTGAAGCATATGAAGTCTTCAGCTCAGACCAGAGCTCTACTACTTAAGTGTCTGCTTCCAGAATTGGCTTCTGGGCTGTCCAGGAAAGCCCATCTAGAAGGGAAGTCTCAAAAAGAAATACTATCTTTCAAGCTATGCACAAGGTGTCATTCATCTCAACAGGAGATATGTTTTTCAGCATTCTGGCAAATCCAGTTGCCAGAATCATTTGTTTTGTTTTCTTATAGTGACTTCCATATATTGCTGTGCTAGAAAGTTCACTGGACTCATTATTAAAACAGTTACTAGGCAAGAATAATATTTTGATTTGGAAGAGTATTGTTTCAATAATACACTAGTGTTAAACTGGGGAATATTTAGGTGAGCAACAACCATCACATTCAGCATTCCCGAGCTACTGCACTTTCGGATGGAAGCCGCTCAACAAGCCTGACAGCAGGCTGCATGTTGAAGGACTGGGAGCTCTCGCTCCAGAATAACCAAGCCAGTTTAAGCCTTCTCTGACAGAAACAATTCCATGCACTTTGGCTAAAGCTGTAGTAGCTTTGATGACCCTTATGCCTATGGCTACAATGGGCCAGAGCCCAGGATCTTGCAGGTATTACAGGTAGCAGCCATAAGGTCTCCTTAAGACCACAGTGGAGCACAAGACAGCTGCATTATCACTCAGACTCAGCAAGCTGTTAGAGCTTCCCCCTTGCCATGTGATAGCCTCACTGCTCCCACAGCAGCTACCCTGGCAGATGAAGCGGGAAGCCCCATTTCAAGTCAAGTAGCTTCACCTCCACCTAGCATGCTTTTGTGCCAGCATCAATGATCATGCTATCAAAGTCAGTTTGAATAGCAACTGGAGCTTGCTTTCATCAAGCATGATACCACTGTATGTGCAGGGCTGCTCAACACATGCTACTTGATCATTTGATGCAGTTATTTGAGGTTAGCTTCTGCTGTTAGGAACAACAGTAGAGATAGACTGCCAGTTAAATTCAGAGAGAATTTCCAACTGCAGTTTCCCATGATGAGATGTGAAAGATTTCATTGCTTTTGCATAACATGTAAATTGAGGTGCCCACAGTACTTGTGAGAAACTGTCTACCTGCTCTGGGAGCAAAGCCTTAAGTCATGAGCTGTGTGGCTATAAAGAGAATGACAGCAGTATGTGTATGGTAATACACAGAGTTTAGCTTATGAAGATTCAGCCAGACAAGATCAAATCCAACTGCATAAGGAAGAACTTCAGTCAACTCTGCTCATTATATTGCAGCTACTAGGTCAGTTCAGCAATAAACTCCCACCTGGCATTTGTAAGATGCCTTTCAAAGCTTACACATTTTCCTAAACTACTCAATCAGCAATGCATTTTGACTTCTCAAAAAGATTAAGCATTACATGCAGTTTCACTAGTAAAATGCTCCACAGGCATTAGCGAACAAGAATATTCTCATATAGCTTTTAGGAATGATCCATTTTTTGAAAAAACAAGTTTATACAGAGAGAGGGGCAGAGTTCACACATTCCTTAGCAGACAAGCAGAGCAATATTAAATTACCAAGACCAAACTCTTTAGCTGTCAGTGAATCCAAGACTGGAGTGAGTTTAAAAGTAATTAACCTCTGAGGTCACAGCCTTGTGAGATGGGTCCAAGTTCAGCCTGCTTTTGCTAAGCTCCTCAGAGCCTGTGTTTCTACACAGCAGAATAAAGACAGTTGCTTCAGAAAGCTCTTCACCTAGGCACTGCACTGCTACATTTGCTTCAGTGCAAAGAATATAGGTCACATGCACTTAGACATACATTGGTATTGCTGAGTTACACCACACTAAGCTTCACTGGAATCCACATAAATATTCTAGTTGTGTTGCACCACTGAAGGGTACCTGAATGCTGCACTCCGTGATTTTCTTGTAAGTTGAAGACAGAAGCAGCAGCAAGTTTGCCAGCTATGTAAAGATAGTCTTAAATATACCACCTTCTCACTATTAGTGAGACAAGCTCCTGAAGAGCAGCAGGTTCTAACAGGAGTTGCACATGTTATGTAAGAGGGTTATCTATAGAGCCTAAGTTTTCAGTTTTATTCAAGATGCCTCAGTTGTATACACCCAAATGCAAGAACTGCTGTCACTTCCTTGCTCAGCAAGGCATGAGCCGATTAACACAAACTGGCCTCCAATAGTACAAGTAGCTAACTAAAATAGACATTGTTCCACTGATCCCATCCATTAGATCATGGAAATTGTCATTTTGTCATGAAAAGCCCCTTAAATACCCAATTTAATCTCATTAATACTGGAATGAGGCTCTCATTTCCAAGACAGCAGCTGCCACTACCTCTGACAGACATGGGAACCCAAACTGTTTTGGGCTGCCTCCAAGACTACTGGATGCAGCTTCAGAAGCCTAAGAAGGTGTCATTACCTTTTTAAAGTTACAACAAAAAGCATTTTTAGGAGCATTTATAACCAAACTGTCAACTAAAAACCTTAATCCCTTATCTCAAGCCCTTTTCCTTATTTAGGAAGGGAACACTTAGGCCTGTTGAACATTTCAACCATTTAGTATAATCATTAAACAAACCTAATGAGGAAGACCTTATCTTTTGCCATTCTGGTATGGGGAAGAAGGCATATGCAAGCTATGCAGGTTTTGCATTTAAGCAGTAGAAATATCAGAGCAATCATACCAGCAACTGCTTTTGCCAGATACTTATGAAAAGCTTGAGGTCTAAAGGAAAGCAGCAAGTATTCACTAGCTCACTCTTTGAGCTGAAGTGCCAACTCAAGCCATATTTCATTAAATATTTTAGTAGCACTGTCTGACCCAAAGGAGTGGAAAATGATGCAGGTCATGCTGGAGAACAGTTTTCACACAGCACTATGGATACATGCTGTAACAGTGCGATTTCTCTTAACACTGCAATTTAAAATCTCTGCACTCCACCTTTTCAGTGCTGCCTATTGCTTCAGGTCAGCTTCTGGCAACACCTCTCCTTTCTACAACATAGGGAAGTCACCTCTTCTGAGAGACATCCAACATCTGCAACTTCACTTTTCTTCTCATCTGTAAGAAGCTGCAGTAAGCCAACTTCCAGCAACATCAATTCATCACTGCATCCAGTGCTGAGTCCTGGCTAGATCTTTCCCTCCCTCCTTTCCTCCTCTACACACACACACTCTACAGGAAGCCAATCCTTCAAACAGAGTTGCAGGACTCACTATAATAGAAAACAACTGCCACAAAGCAACAGCATTTTTCAAGGTCAAAAGCAGTTTCTGCACCTGCCAAAGGAAGGAGACCACCACTTCAAATTTGCAGCTCTCAGGTGCTCTAATTACTCATAACATGAAACATCTGGAGCTTAAGGAAAACTAGTTTTTAGGTAGGATATCTGGGAAGTTTTGTAAGGCTTTACCAGTAGGTGATTTCTCCCTCCTCAGCACTCTCCCACAACCACACCACACTAGGTGAGACTTCAGCTTGTTTCATGGTAAAGCACAGAGCTCAGGTTACAGATTAAGCATGGAATTATTCAAGTGGCAGAGGAACCTCAAAGCTCAGGTCAGAGGGGCTAGACTAATTTCCATCTTTAGCACCTCTGACAGGTCCTCTCCCAGCATATTCACCACCCAGCACAATCCCAAAGGACACCCAGCCACTGCTTCCTCACCCCATCTTCACCTCATTAGGACTACTTCTATTCTAGACAACCCCATCTCCAGCCTCTCCAATCCCACCTTATTCATCCTACTTTCACCCCCTCACATTATGCCCACCCTTTCATCCTACCCCAGCTCATCATCCCTTCCTTACCTCTGCAGCCCCACATCTTCCTCTCCCAGTTCCACTCCCCACAGCTCCTCATCCCTTTCCACCACTGCAGCCCAGCTCCTTCACCTCAATCCTCTCCAACCTCCACAGCCCCACATCTCCCTCCCCCCACAGCTCCTTACCCCCTTCCACCTCCGCAGCCCATCTACCTCCCCACCCACAGCTCCTCATCCCTTCCTTACATCCACAGCCCAAACCCTCACCCCAAACCCTCTCCCTACAGCTCCTCATCCCCTTCCACTCCTGCTCATCTTCCTCACCCCAACCCTCTCCCCACAGCTCCTCATCCCCTTCCACTCCTGCTCATCTTCCTCACCCCAAACCCTCTCCCCACAGCTCCTCACTACTTTACCTCTGCAGCCCCCATCTTCCTGTCCCCACACCTCCTCACCCCTTCCTTACCTCCACAGCCCCACATCACCCTCACCCCAAACCCTCTCCCCACAGCTCCTTCACCTCCACAGCCCCACATCACCCTCACCCCAAACCCTCTCCCCACAGCTCCTTCACCTCCACAGCCCCACATCGCCCTCTCCCCACACCTCCTCACCGCTTCTTCACCTCCACAGCCCCACATCGCCCTCTCCCCACACCTCCTCGCCCCTCTCCCCGGCCCCCCAGCCCAGCGCGGCCCCCTTACCTGCCCCCGGGTCTCCCCCTGCACCCGGGACCTGCTCCGTGCGGCGGGGGAGGCGGCGGTGCCGGGAGGTGGCCGCGGCGGCCGGCGGGGAGGGTGGGGGGAGGAGGGAGGGGTGAGGTCACTCACGGCGGCACGAGCGCGGCGGGCGACACCGGGCACCAGCGGCCGCTTTATACCGGGCTCCTCGGAAACCGTCGCCCCGCTTCCGCTTCCGCCCCCTCCCCGCCCCCGCCCCTCCCTCTCCCCCTCCCCCCTCCCCGCGCCGGGGGTCATGAATATGCAGCGAGGGGGCGTGGCCAAGGGGGGGCGTTGCTAGGGAGACGGGCGGGCTACGGGGGCACCTGGGCATCGCCCCAGGGGCGGGGCCGGGGCCGGGGGGCTGCGGCTCCCCCCCAACCTGAGGGGGCCGGGGCCGGGGCCGTGGCCGGGTTCTCTCCTCTGCCCCCGGGGCTGGGGAGGGGGGGAGGACGGCGGCGGGGAGGAGGCGCTGGCCCCGCTCCCGCGGCGGAGGGGCGCTGCCGGCCTGCGTGGGCCGTTGAGCGGGCGAGCGCGAGGCCGCTCCTCAGGCCGCCGCCACCTGCCGCGCGCCCTCCCGTAACGGCCGCCGCTGCCCTCGGCGGGAAAGCCGGACCCTTCCCTCGGGTTTGGCGGCGCGTCAGGTGCCTCCGGTCCCCCCGCCGCCGCCGCCGCGCTCCTGCCTCGTTATATATAAGGAAATTAAAACGCTTAGGCTCTAAGTGCAGCCGTAATCCTGCCGCATTGTGAGCCCGCAGCGTAAACTCGCTGCGAAACTTAAATACCGCATTTTTGTAGTTCACAGTTATCCCTGTCTCCTAGCCTTAATTGTGCTGACATCACTGGGCAGAGCAGCGTAACCTTTAATTTTCATCACGTTAAACCAGGGATGCATAAAGCAGCCTGCGAGTGGCATCTCAAAATGCGCAGTGTGTTGCATAAAGGTGCTTTATACAAGGAACTTTCTGTTCCCTGACATGCTGTTGGTATATAATCCAAAACAAAATTATTTTATGGTGGACTTCTTTCTGTGCAGTTCGTGAGTAAATAAACCGCGGAGCATACCAGACTTAAGAAAAAGGAAAACCACAGAAAGCAAAATGAAAGGACTGCACACATCTATGCGCTATTAAAAAGCAATATGAATTTTGATTCCAACAAAAATGCTGTGAGTATAAACCCTGAAGAAACAAACAGAAGTTAATCTTGCATTTTAGATCTGTATCTATCGCTATATATTATTTTAGGCTAATTCAGACAAAGGGCTTTAAAAAGTGTGCCTAATAGCAGCTGTGCGCAACTCACAGAATTAACCATCCTCTGGGGAAGACTCTATTCAAAGTCTGTTCGAAGAAGGTTTTCTTTCCGACGTATTATTGATGTTTACAAATGTTGTGTCCACATTGCTAGCTTTTTGAAAAAATGCAGCAAAGTAATCCGTGTTAGTTAGCCAGATGGTAAAGATAAGGCTACCAAAGAGCAGCAGTGCACTATAACGCCCACTCTTCATGGTAAAACAACAGCCTTTATACCACAACTGAAAGTATGTATAGCTTAACAAAATGTTAAAGTTTGTGCCACAGAGGAAGCAAAATATACCCAATATTTATAGCAGTCTACAAGTCTAACGGCTTGTGGTGAGAGAAAAGAAAGACTTTAGTGACTTTATGGAAGTTATATGAGACCCTATCACAGCTGAAAGCACCAGTTGGAAAGCTCCAAGTTGTGTGTGTAGGTACAACTTCTAAAATGTGCTTCTTGTTCCCCATGTATTTGTTGCAGCCTGGGCTACCATGGTGTTTTGATACCTCCCTGCTAAGGATACAGACACTTTAAAATACCTGAGAAAAATATTGCAAACTGCCCTTTCGTTGCTTGTGGTGAAGCGTGGTGCTTATCTAGCCCTGACATTTGAGATGTGTCCAGGCAATATCTCCATTACATTTCCTTATGTGGTTTTCACTTGAGACTTACTGTCAGCCACTAGCTGAGCCAAGAGCCAGAAAGGGCAGTTTTCCATGAAACAAACATTTTAGTTCAAAAAATCCAAAATGTTATGAACAGATGCGGGGGGATGGTGACAGGGATGGGGTAAAACAAGGAAGCAGACTCACCTCTCCCCTCTGAGGTTTTTATTCAGCCCCAAATATTTAACCCATAATAAATACAGTCATCCTCAAGTCTTTGCAGGGGAGAAATGACAATTTTCCCTTTTGCTGATAGATGTGTGAATGCAGTCTGGATTAGACTGTCAGTCTAGTCACTGAGGTGCCACCCAGATGTAGTTTTCCCCCAGGAGAGAGACTGACGTTAGTGCGACTGAGTAAGCCCCTAAATCATGGTAGGGAGTGAGGTGTGAGCCGTACTCCCCTTCCCAGTAGTTATTTCGATCCACCTTAAGCAGGTCCCTGCTCAGCGGGCTGGTTTTCGTTTGTGCTGTTCCTAGGACCTCAGTTCTCCCCTTGCAGCACATAGTGAACTGAAGTACTTGAGTCAGGGAAGGCTTTCCCTAAGGAAAGCATCCAGAAGTTAGACTCAGTGTAGTGACTTTAAAGTCTCCCTAGGGACTCTGGGGGTGCATGTTTCCACCTTGTGGGTCACATAGTAGGAGAAGCCCCCCAGGTACGGGGCATCCCTCATTGAATCCTTGCTTCCATTGTTTTGACTGGCATGCAATGCCTACAGATTTTAGAAAAAAATCTATAGGGCCTCAGAATACCAGAGAGCAATATCTTGCCTTAAAAGCCTTGCAGTTTGTTGTGTGCCTTGGCATATGAAATTAAACAAGGGGTCTTCCCTATTTTATGAGATGCGTTGATTAACCAGATTGCAGATCATCAACAAGCTGCCGTGAGTTCTGTACTCCATTTCACAGGTACTTGGCTTACAAAATTGTTATGAAAATTTACCATCCAGCCAAGCCAAACAAACAACACCCCTGATATTATTTTACATGCGTGTCAAAAGAAATAACTTGCCGCAGGCAGAGTGGGTGAAGGAATTTTACGAGTCTGTGTCTGATCCTCCCTCTCCCCTCCCTCAGACGGTTAAAGAAATGTTTGTATGATGAAAGGGGTAAGGGAACAGAGGACAGCTGGTGAGGAATTAATGAAATGTTTGAGCATTATCATGCGATAATGGATTTAGTTGACTGTTTGCCAGTGTTCAGATCTTGTGTGAATTGCTTTATATGAAATGCAGGGATTCCTAGATTATCCAAACCTCCTGAGACCACTGCTTCTAAGTCCTTTGAAAACCGGGACTTTAAAAAAGGTAATTCATCATCTGAATGGATGGGGATTGTTTTGTCTGGCTTTCAGACTTAATGACATCTGACACAGCCCCAGCTTTTAGAGGTGTCTTCTGATTGGGAGTGGCCGTGGGTTTGGGAGGCTTGAGGCTAGACTTGAAGCAAATCTGAGCATCCAGAAACCTAGGTGAGGTCTCTCAGCCAGGACACTTGTAAACAAGACGTGAAAAATGAGTCTCAACTTTTACAGCCTCTAACTTATCCCCAGAGTATCTCTTGCTGAGGGTGTTTGATTCATTTCTGGTAGGAAAACAGTGCTGTGTGTGTGAAACTGTTGTTTATCCTTCTTCCCCCCACCCCCATCATATGCTGTCATTAAACTGGAACTTTAAATGGCCCTGTAAAATGGTCCATGTCCCTTGATACTTTTTTTCCTTCTAAAAGCATTGGGATGACTCTGAATTCTGCCCATCAGATAAGGGCTGTAAACTTGGGGAAGCCAACAAAAGATTTTGTCTGGACACAAACAAGTTATAAGAACGTCTCGTGGATGGCAGGATAGTGTGTGCAAGTATGTGACTGGGACCCAGACAGGCAGATTTTCTGGCTAGTTTAGCTTGCCTTTGGTAGCCAAACTTGACTTCAGGCTTGAATTCTCAGAGCCATATGGCTTTGGGCAGGGCCTGCAGATACAGAGTGGCATAGTCTCGTGCCCAAGTTTACCCATCTGGAGCCAGTTGGCTCCTGTTGCACCAGAGCAGTGTCAACACTCCTAAGCAAACTCAACTTTACCTCTTTCTAGGGGCTGAAACCTGGTGCAGAAACAGCACCTGCATCCTCCGTTTTCCCCTGCAAAAAAGGAATATCCCATGATGGAGTCTCAAGCTCATAGCAGTTAGGTTGGCCAGATGCTAATACAGGCCATAAGATGTGTTTGCTGCTGCTGCCACTTGTGAGGTCTCATAGTTAGTTCACGCCTTAAAGAATGAGAGTTCCCTATCATTATTTTCCTGGTTTGCATAGCTAAGGAATGGTATTAACAGCTGTAGAATTATCCTGCCTTTTGAATTTATGTGGTCTATAATTATCTTCATAATAAAACTGCAAGGAATTAAGCTATGGTGCAGTTTATATTTGACAAGGGATGACTTGATAGGCCTTAAGTACAGTGGTTTTCTGTCCTCAGTTAAGTGCTAAGGGCAGTTAAAACAGTCATTGACAACATTTGAAAACTGCAGGATTCAGTTCAGTCACTTCTTCCCTTGCAATGATGTTGTCAGAAGAGATCAAAACCTCTTTTTATGCTGTTTACTCTTTCTGTTTCTCTCAGCTTGGGCAATGAATTGAAATTAGTCAGTCTTCCTTCCAAGCTGTCTCATATTAATTCTTGACTATGATATTCATGAGGTTTCCGTTGCTGCACAAGGAATATTTGTACTTGGTTTCTCTATTTGTATTCAAAACCAGATTGAAAAATGAATATATTTTGATCATATTAGATTTGAGAAGAACCAAAACCTTGAACCAAAGCCTGAAATGCAGGAGGCTGTTTAAATCGGAGATGAATTTCAAATGATTTCATTCATATTAGTTTTACCCTGGTAGAGCTACCTTACTACTGGTTGGTTAGTATTATTGCCAGTTTACGCTGGTGAATACAGAAAGAAGACCAGTCCCAGGAGCTCTGTGAGTTTTCTCACTGTACAGACTCCTGCAGGCAGTTGCTAGCGTGCTGGAAAGCTGACTTTGCTGAAGTCTCACATGAGAGATGTGTTGGCTCCCTACTGTCTCAGAACAAAACAACTCTGCATTTAACTCATTTGTAGATGATAGCAGGTTGGGTTAGTCCAGTGCAGAATAAAATACTGAATTTTACCTGATCACAATGCAGATGCTTAGCCTATAGTGCTAGACTCTAAAACAATACTTTTAGCTCGGCATTTATCTCTCTTCATACAGCCTTGTTGTCTTGCAGTCTCTTAGCTACAGCAGAATTTAAGCTATGCAGGTGTTACTGTTTTGATCACCCAGGTGGGATCTGAACCCTGTATAGCCTTCCCTGGAGGACCTGCTTTACTCTTTGCTCTGCTAAGGCCTGTTACTACCACGCACTGTGCCTTATCTCATCTCTTCCTTGCCTAATCGGTACCATGCCTAATCAGTGTTTGCAATATTCTGGGTCCCAGTATAGACAGGATCTCAAATGGTTTAGCCCTGTGTCATGAAAACTGCATCTGGAAAAGCAATACAGTTTTCTGTGTTTTTGGAAAATCTGAGGAAACAACTTGAAGGAACTACACCTCAGTGACTTCTGCAGTTATGACTCAGTGCTAGCATAGGTCCACGAACAGTAGCAAAAATAGACACGATTGTGATGAATATGTTCAGGTTTTTTTTACGTTCCCCTGAAAGGATGAGTAACACTCACCTGGGTGATGGAAAAGCAAGCTGGATTGGCATTGGTTGGCAAAGGGATGGAAAATTAGTATGTAAAGAACCTAGTGATTAAGATAATAAAAACAATGTTAAGAGTCTTAGGTGAAGCCAAGTTCTATAGCCCTCGAGCTTTTAATTGTGAAATTGTTGGCTCTCATTTTGTTTCTGGAATAGAAATCTATTTAAACAACTTAAGCAGCCCAAGTTTCAAGAATAACTCTGATCAGATTGTTTGTAGTTGTGACCAAGGAACTGAAAGGAATTGCGTAAATATTTTTTATCCTAATTACTTGAAATTGCAAAAAAACCCAGACAGCTGCAGTCTCTGAAGTGTTTCATATTAAAGCCATTTTAAACTTTGAGAGAAAAAAAAAAAGATGCATTTCCAAAGGCCAAAGTTGATTGCAGTGAAGAAATTAAAATCCCTGGCAAAATACTGAGATATCTTAGGGTTCTTTTAATCACTTTTTCAATCTTTCAGAATAGACATTAAGACTCTTTCTCTCTGATTGGGTGTCAGCCCATTTTTCTGGACTTCCACTGTAGTATTTTTGTTGGATGTGGACTGATACTCTTCATGAGGACATCTTAGCACTTATCTGGGCCGTAGCACAGAAAAACGATGAAATTTCTGTCTCCCTCTCCCAACACGCACAAGTGCATGCAATGTTGATAACATGCTCTTTGCTCATGGGAAGGAAGGATGCTATAGGGACAGAAGCGCAGAAGGCAACAATTTGAATGAAGGAGATTATTCACAACCTCCAAAGCTGGTGGGATGGTTATGTCTTAAGATCAGCAAGGAAAAATTTAGAGGAGAGAAGGTTTTTAGCAATAAGGTTATTTGGGAGGTTCAACAGTCTCCCCAGGGAAGCACTGTTGCTGCAGAGAGCTTTGAGAACAGGCTACAAGACATGTTTTTGAGGAGTTTAGATGTTTCCTGTCACAAAATCAGTTCTATTTCTGCAAACACAGCCTCCTCCAGTCCCAGTTAAACAAGAACTGGCCTGAATGGATTGCTCTAAATTTGAATGAAATATTGTCTCCGAGCTGGCAAAAGTTTCATATATTTTTCTCACTCTTTTGTTCCTGTTAGTGGTTTTGGTCAGACCAGCAGCATATGTTACAGAATCTGCCAGAAAAAAATGTTTTCAGAATTGATTTTTTCTTAAATGCCTTTCCAAAATTTCCAGTCAGCATGCTTGGAGACAGAAATGATCTCTTTAACTATATAACAGGTACAAAATAAACACCAGGCACTTCAAGTCTTTTTTTACTGTCTATCAGACTCAAACTGGAGACATGCTACTCGGACTTCAGGGTTGACTCCGTCTTTGACCTTCCTTCTGAGATGCCCAGGGAGTCTGTGATGTTGCCTTTGGTGATCTATATTTTGACATTGCAAAGCAGAACCTCTCTGGGCAACGCTGTTCCCCAGAACATCTCAGTGTGGTTTGGTGAAGCTGTGTTTGGAGCATGACTGGAGAAATTCAGAGGTTTTGGGGGTCTCTGGGACACTGAACTGAGCTAAAACTTGAATTGTTTTCTTCCTAATGGATAGTCCTGGAAATAACCTGTCAGATGGCCTAGTCCTTTTATACTGATCTTCAATTATCCTGCTGCACAGACTCTTCCTCCTCTGATAGGGGTGAATATGTTTTGTAGGGGATATCAGCTTTATGTCAGCTTTTGTTTGACCTTCCCAGCCGTCAGAGATACTGCAATACTGCCTCACTTTAACCATCTTCCCCCACCGTGCTCTCCTCACTGCTAGCAAAGAGTTCCCCAAAACGATTTCTCCTTACAGGTTTGGATCTTGTTGACTGCAAACTCAACCAGAAAATTCTCTCTCATGTAAGCAGATATAAGGTCTCTCTTCCATGTGGATTTACTCATGTCGAATTCCACGGATTCCATATTCCAGATGGGCCATTGCAGGTCTCCTCCTCTAACCACCTATTTTAACAAACTTGCAGAATTTCATTAGCTCCGTGTTTTTGATCGCTCTCTGAAATGCGGCTGAAGCCAAGAGGTTTAAAAGTTATCAGGAGAGGGACATAGAGTCTGACAGTTCATGAGAGCACACCAATGCCACACCCTTTGGAAACTGGCTTAAAATTCAGAGTTAGGGACAAGCCTATAAAGTGGCGTTCCCAATATTTCCAGGGCTTGGAAGTGGAAGGTGTATTTACTCGCTTAAAACTTCTGTTTTGCTACAAATCTCTGATTTTTTTAATGAATTCTGCATTGGAAGCCAGCCTCAGGAAATCTTACTGCTGTTCAGACTTACGCCTTAGATCTATATGTAACAACGAATTCAGAATTGATTGTAACAGACCTCTGACGACTGTGCCGTTAATGAGAGGAAGAAGCTGAAGTTGTTCTATGTAGATCCATGTAGATCCATGATCCAGTAGATCCATGACGACTTCCAGTGCGGCCAGTGATTTGTTATTTGAACCTCAAAAGTTTCGAAAAGATTTTATACCTTTGCTGGGACAGATATTCCACCGCTCTCCTCCCTGGCGGTTTGAAAGATTTAGCTTTTTATAGTTCACAAATACTGTGCATGTGTGGAATATTTTGATGATGCAGAAGTTCCCATTACTTTCAGAGTGCAAGCAGATGTGTGTGTGTGTGTGTGTGTGTGTGTGTGTGTGTGTGTGTGTTGCACTGGTTGACTTTACTTTCTCTTTAATGACCTATGAGTATCTCTTGTCTCATGGAATTGAGTGTTGTTTGCTTGTTCACAGTTTCCTTTCCTTCCGTTATCCAGCAAAGAAAGTTTGCTTAAGTGGTTTTTGTGAACTCTTTCAAGATCCCCAGAAGGATGATACAGGAAACAGTGAGTTTCCTTTCTATACAAATGTTTAGGGTGTTCCCATAATAGCTTGAAATTTATCTGCACTCAACAGCCTGCAATGGGACAAAAAATTAATGAACTGTCACGGGATCAGGCAAAACACAACATATCAGAGAGAGGGGAGCTCGCAATAAAACGAATCCTCCATTTATATAGCACCTTTCATCCAAAAGCGTGATACTTAAGTTGCCAAACACTTTCCTTTGTATCCTTGTGTTTCCAATTACTTTACAAGTTGGCCACACTTTAACCACTCAGCCTGAAATTTTCCATAATTGCTCTCTGCCTCAAGTTGAATATTTTTTCAGAGGGGAGCGAAGGGGGAAAAGTTACACCAAAAAAAACCCTCAAAAAAGGGGTAGTCATTTTTCAAAGAGATTGACGCTACAGAAGTAGTTTTATGAATGTTCAAGTTTTCTGTCTCTATTTGAAGAGCACTTGCACCGCAGGAGGCTGGAACAGAAATGAGACACTTGGCACAGAAGCAGTGCCGGGGATCAGAGTCTGTCACTGTCTCCGTGAAAATGCATCTGGATTTGTCCAAAGAAGAAGAAAAAAACCCACAGACAAAGCTCTTTTTGAATGTGCCTTGCTCACACCTCCTTTTTTATGCCTGCTAAGTGCGGGGCGCGTAGCCTCTCCAGCCCCCGAAAGCAGCCCCTGTAAACAGAACATCTGGACAGCTTGCAGACAAAATGGATCCGCATCTCTCCTGAATTCACCCCGTGTGACCTGGCGCCTCGGCTGCGGGCTGGGAGGATTGTAGTACTGGGAGGGAAGGCAGGGCTTGTGTTGAAAGCTGACAAGGTAGAAATGTGAGTCATTCAAAGGCAAAGACCAAACTGTAAAGAAACAATTACTTACATATTTAAAAAAAAAAAAAATCGGTTCTGGAAGGCATGTTCGCCTGATGGCTGACACTCCCTAGAAAAGCACTGTGTTATTCCAAAAGTCTCCCATGAGATGAATAAAGCTTGCCAGAAATAATAACAGGTATGAAATTGTATAATTGCTCAACTAAATAGAGGCTGAGAACAGAGAGGGAACCTGTTCTTTTGTTTTCCTTGCTCGATTTCAGGGCTGTGCTGTGCTCAGGAGCTCTGTGGCTTAAATTGGCCGGAGCAGTCAGGGCACCAGAAAAAAAAGCTTCTTAGCAACAACTTCACAGCATCTGTTGTTTTTAACTCCATTCATAAAAGCAGTTAGCTGCACTGTACCGAGGCAGGCCTGTACGCTCGGCATACTCATTTCTGCCACAAGCAGAGAGCTCTTGACTTATTTTGAGCTGAGTGCCTGCAGATTTCATACCGTCACAGCCCTAATCTAGCAATAAAGAAAATGGCTTTAAGCCACTTCAGACTATAGCGCTCCCATTAGTATTCTCCAGTTACAGAGATCAAAGGACTACAAAGGGCAGTGCAATGAGGAGAACAAGGAGATACAGATAACAGCTTCTCCTCCCCTCTTTGAGGGGTTTTCTTCTGTTTTCTCAGGCAGCAGAGACCACATTTTTGGGAGCCGATGCTGCGGCAGCGTAGCTTGGACAGTTCTGCAGCACACTGACTCCCCCATCGCCAGAGTCCAGGCCTTGCATCAGGCAGTGCTAACGGCAGGGCTGCAGTGCCTTCGGTTTAGCAATAATTCACAGCTAACCAAAAATCAGTACTTAATCTCCTACAGCCTGGAACAGCAGGTCTGTATGTGTAACTGCCTTTGTCTGCATGGCCACGGGTAGGAATTCATGTGAAAATTGCTTGGGTAATAGCAATCAGTGCTGCAATAGTTTTTGTTAATTTTCTAAAATGGCTTGGGGAAGTTAAAACTTTTTTTTGTTGTTAAGAAACAACACATTTCACTTGTAAACCCAAAAAGGTTTTAAAAGGTGGAAGGTACTGAGAAGAGGCTGTCTTTAATGACAGGTCACTATATTTTATCCAAACAGAGAAATTTCCTGTAAAACTTCTTAAAGTAGTCTCTGAAAAAAAGTAAAGAGTTTCTACTACCAAACACAGGGAAAGAAATGGAGGAGGATTGTTGACTTGCTTGAGACCACCAAGATATCATCCATATGCCGCCAAGATACCAGATACCACCAAGGTATCATCACCCTGGGAGACGGGAGATGCTGGGGTGGTTCAGAAAAGGCTGCGGGGGTGATTTGCGTGCTGGGAAGCAGCCTTTGGAAACAAGGGCTCCGGTATGTTTGTCTTGTAGGAGAGAAGATTAAAAGTGATTTGATGACTCCTCAGAAATACCTGCAGCAGCAGCAGGTGCCAGATGTTGTGGGCTCTCCAATCGAGTAGGTAAAGCGCACTAAGAGTCATTGCTGGAAAGAGAAATGAGAAGTTCCCACTGGAAATAAGAATCAAAGGTTAATTAACTACAAGAACATCCTACTGAGGAAGCCATCCCGCAAATTCCTATTTGACAGCTTGGGCGCGTGTCCTGGTGTGGAGGTACTTGTTTCTTTGCTGATTAGAGAGGGATCTCAGGGCTCCTACCTTAGGTACCCAAACTGCAGGACTGTGACAATATCCCTGGCTTCTGTCAAAGGACGGTGCCCTAGTTCTGTGTTTCTCAGCCTCTCTTAATGAAAGAGCCACCTCAACCCTCTGGGAGAAAGCAAAACAAAAACCAATTGGTGCAGTTCCACCACTGTGTTTTTCATTTACAGCCAAATACAAATTAGGCTAAACTTTGAGTGTCTATTTAAAACTTTTGTTTCCTCCAATCTGGTCTGTTTCCTTGCTTGGGTGCACGTTCCTTTTTCTAAAGAAGTTCTGCAGTTGTTTCACCGGCTGCCTGATAATATGCTCATCAGTCCAGATACAACAGGACTCTGATCTAAACACGGGTTACTCCCCCCCGTGAAAAAATCACACCACAAAACTTTGGAGCATGTCTCCTGTCCAAAAGACACGGCAGAAGATGTCAACACACTCTTTGGCCTGTGAATTTGTGGCTCAGCATGTAACTGGTGGCTGTGAAAAATTAGTGGATGGGCTCCGTTTTCGAGGAACAGCCAAGAAAGTCACTGTTTCGAGGCTGTAAGGGTGCAACCTTTTCCCACTGACTTGCAGCCAATATGCATGCCAGCTTTGCTTGTCCCCTTTGGATGTCACCAGGTCACTGTCACATGGGTGTCCTGCGCGTGGGAAAGCCCTGGCTGCTCTGAGCTGTTGGCTGCCCAGGCTTCCTCCCCTGATAAATCTACAAATATGGCTTGAAGATTTCAAGAGTTTGAGGTATAACCTGAGCTACTGGGGGCTCCTCGCTTGAGACACAGCTCCTGGCTGGCTGAACTCTCCTTATCCCCTGCAAGGCAGAGCAAAAGGAGTTCATTTAAACTAGGCTTAAAGGCAGCTTTCCCTGTGTAGCCAGGTGCTGGGGGATGTGCAGGGAGAGGTGTGAGGCTATGTCTCTGCTGTGGGTAACAGTTCCTTGATCTGCTGCTCCTCTGCATCTGCTTGGTGATCAGCCCAGATCAGACCATCCAACCTGGATGCACAAAACATGCAATTCTTTCAGGCACCAAAGCTGGAGCTGATTCCTTTTGAGCATGGAGGCCTGGAATTGGAGTGAAGTGAGTCCTGTCCCTGGGCAGTTTAATCTCAGCAGCCAGAAACCTATACAGATTTGCACTTCCTTATGCAACTGTTTGATAATCACGTTGCCATGGCAACATTTGAATCTTGCAATACATGTGCAATTTCACACATTTACATCAAAAGGAACTTCAAGACACGTGACTGTGCATAACAGACCAAACTGATCTCTCTTCATAAACACCTTCCGTTTTAAAAAGTGCATTATTGCATTCATTGGTGTTTTTGGGGTGAGGACTATGGGGCAGGTTTGACAGGCTGGGGGTCAAGTTGCTGAGGTCTTGTGTACACCCAGGCTTCCCCAGTGCTAGTGTCAGGGTAGTTATAACCTCCTCCCTGGCTCCTTGTCTCCTCCTCCATCCAGCCATCCGCCAGCAGGACTCTTTCTTACCTCACCAGCCACCTTGTCCCAATCCCTTTGTCCCGCTTGCCCCAGGCTACCTGTCCGTCTGTCACCCAGGTGCCTTGACCCACGTTCTCTCCTATGCTTCCTCCTGATGGCTCCTGTCCCACATGCACCCTCTCCTAGTCCCATGGCCAGCTCTTGCCTTGGTTAAGGCCTCCTCCTCTGCCTCTGGCAGGAGGCAGTGGGCAGGTAGAGGGGAAGGTAGCAGGACAGCAGAGAAGAGGCTACGCGCAGGGTATAACTTCAGCCTGCGGTAGCAGAACACAGTGGTGGGTGGCAGAGTCCCAGGGCACCCCCGCCGAGTGTTGGGTCTCCAGAGAATTTTGCATCTGGACTGTCACTCTGCTTCTCCTGAGGTGATTTAAACAGATTTTTCAGGAAGTCAAAACCTGGACAGCTCTGTTTTGTGTTTGTTTGTTTGTTTTGACTATAGCAACAGCAGCTGGAACATTGTTGGCACTGGGACACTTGCAGCTGGACTCCTCCTTGCTCAGAAGCAAAGAGGTGTTGGAGAGTCTTTAGTGCTAACAGAATATGGGCAAAACAAACACATTTACCCCTTTAATCTCAATCTCAGAACATTCTGTTGAAAGGAAATTTGATCTGAGATAACTGACCAACACTAAAAATATTGGTGTGAGGAACTAGAAAAGAAAAAAATCTTGGCAAAATGTAAGACTTTCTTTTGGTTGTTTATACAATTGGAAAAGTTAAGTAAGCCTAATTATTCAGGTTATTGGTTTTAATGAGTCACCACCTTGTTATTATTATTCCTGGTGTCTGTTGTCATATGACTAGAAACTGCAGCTGTGCTGTGCAATGAATCCTTAATATTTGCTATTCCAAGATTTAGACCCAAGAAAATAGATGGACGCAGGCAAACAAGGAAACTCAGAGAAGGAAATTAATTTTGGTCAGCATGGTGTGTGGGAACCTAGGCATTATGAAGATCTCTGTGGGCAAAGATGAGTTTCTACCAGATCTGAGGAGCTATCATGGGGCTGCCTTGCGGACATTTCTGAGGAACCCTTCCAAGCATGCTACAAAATTATGGTAGAAAGTACAAGGAGGTTGGCCACAGAAGTTGCCATCATGGGCTGGTTGTTGGTGGGAATTGCCATGGTGAGAGAAGTCACAGGGGCTTTAGTTTGATATTATGGGAAAGGAAGAGCCACTGCAAGAGAGTGGAGGGATGCAGGGTGGGAAGCCAGACAAAAAGGACAGGTTAGGAAAACAGTCTCCATTATAGCATCCCAGATGGGTAAGAGCTACGTATGCTTAGGGCCCATGGAAGTAACAGCCAAGGAAGAGGCAAGCAAGAGATTTACCTGCAAGTCTGAGACTGCAAAATCCACAAGGTTTAACTGCAGCCGGAATGCAGGGACCTGGAAAGAGAGGTGTGAGGTGGAACAGACATCCAGGAGCTGTGTCTGAGTAGCAGATAACACACTGTCCTTCACTGTATTTACTATAAGATTTAGGGAAAAGGTTTAGGAGGAAAGGGATATCGTATTTGTTCGGGAACAAGGCATTAGATTGGTAAGGCTGGTTTCCAGTTTAAGGGATATATGCAGGACTGCTGGTGGAGAGGGGACATATAGGACAGGACTGGAGGAGAGGGACCCCAGACTGGACTTATGGTGACTCTAGAGACGGATACGGAAGATGGCTACACCTGGAGGGGCAAGGAGGCAGCTGGAGGTGTCTAAGAGTTAGGTGGAAACACAGGAGGCTATAGCAGGCTCATGGTGTCAGTGAAAGGTGGCAGAAAAAAAAGGAAGATAGAAGGAGACTGAGCACAGGACAAGGGTCAGGTCAGGGTGTAAGGAAGGAAGACCCAGATTTGTGCAAGAAATGTCTGCAACCCTCTCAGGAGATGGAGAAGAAAGAGCTCAGAGTGGGAGGAAGTCAAATGTGGAGGGGGAAAGGCACACTTCCATCTTGTCAGCTCAAATCTGGTTCAGAGCCCCATCATGGCCAAGAGCTGGAGACATTATTTTATTTTTAATCACACCACAGTTTGCTTCTTCAGCCTTCACTGGCAGAGCAATGAAATTCCTCTGCTGCAAGAGCAAGCAGCTCCTGATCCCCAAGGGCTGGGTGCTTTACAGCAGGTTGAGAGAGAGGATTTTTGTCCTACATTTTTCATTGAATAAATGATTTGCTTTGAACTAGCCTTTTTTTTTGCTAAGAGCCAGAACGAGCCTGCAGGAAGACCTGGGATCTCGCTGGATGATGGTGTGTTTGCGTGTGCTAGATATGATCTGCCGTTCGGCCCAGGCCACACCACAGGACTGCAAGGTGGAGGCAGGGACATGCTAACATGCAGTATTTCATTGATTGGTTTCAATTGATCAGTTGTGTAGAAACAAGACAAGTGAAGTTTCCGGTCCCTGGGTTGTTGCAGGAGGTGTCAGATTTGCAGCAGCAAGTTGATCGTTTCCAGCTGATCCTGCACTTTCAGTTCTCTCTCTTTAGGATGTTAAAATGTTTTTTGAGATAGACAGCTGGCTTCAGAAATGAAAAGAAAGACCCTGTTGGAAGAATGGACTCACACAGTTCCTCTCTTCCCCTCAAGTCTGCACAAGGGCATGTACTAAAAATGCCACGAGAGCAAGCAGAGGAGGGGTATGTGGAGAGCTGAGCTGCCCCACGAGCACAAAAGGCACCTCGAGCTGTTGCATTTCCTCCAGCACAGTTCAGCATGGACTTGCGTTGGCCGCAGGTGACCTTCCTTCCCTCTTGGCAATATTCCTCCCAGAGGATCAAGGGGCAGAAAGGAGGGGAGGGCGAGCTGGCATTAAAAACCATCCTGGAGCTCTTTTTGGCTGGTAAGGAATGAGCCCAGTGCCCAAACGACCTCGAAAGACACCGTGGCCCAGCTTCCCATTCATGAGGCACTTCACATCCAAGTGGGGACGCGGCGGCCGCCTCCCAAGCACCCGAGCTCCCGCACGCTGCAGCAGCCCGGGGACGCTGGGGACAGCAGCCAGGCTGCTGCTAAGGCACCAGCCTCCCTCTGGGAACCGGGAGAGGGCACAAATGCAGGCCGTGGCCGCCGTCCGAAATGAATGACCTGGGCACGTCTGCCCAGACATTACACAAAGAGGCAACGCGGTCCCTGCTCCGTTGCTCGCTGGGCTTTGTGGCGGAGGCCCAAGCGGGCACCGTGCGACGTGCAGTGAGCCACAGTGCTCGCGGCTCTTGCCCACTCGCAGAAGAGGCCCCCGCTCTCCTCGACACCCAGCACGGCGCAGCGAGACCAGCCGCACAATAGACTTGTCAACATGGATGCCAAGAGCATCCAGCCTCTCTGACGTTGCTGCCAATGCGGCCCCAGAGCAGGCTGCTCTGCAGGCTAATGCACCTCGCTAGCAAGCAAGGAGCATTTCAGATACTTAGGATGCTTACACCAGGACTGAAAAATGTATTAGCAGTCGTCAGTGTTTTTTTTCACTCCTGTCGCCACTTAACTTTTGGACCTCAGCATGCAAAGCCCCCCGTGTGCAGCACTGCCGCAGTGGTTTTCAGGAATAGCTAAAGCAATTGAGCTGTGTTTTTCTTCAGGTGTTTATCACTGTTTTCTCTTTCAGCCTGTGCATGTGGGAATTGTTATACGAAACTCCCTCTCCTCCCCGTCAAGGCATGTTGAATCTTTGGCAGCTCACGAGTGGCCGGCAGACCACAAATTCAGAAACATCCGTCTCGTCCTCTCCTCCTAACAGGTATTTGCTCCATGTCCACAAACACAGGGATCAGGCACAGGAGCCCCCAGTTCATGATGCCATGATGATCCCAGCCAGAAGCTGCTCCCATGCTTAACAATAAGCTGTCCTAATACCTTGCTGAAGTAGATCTGAAAGAACATGTACAGGAGAACTAGTAGGTCACTCAGTTTGCCCCCAGCATTGCACAGGGGCAGAGGCTGATCCCCCTTTGCATGACTGCAAGATTGGCTTCGTCTTCTCTCCCTTGCAATACTGTATCCAGACACAGAGGTTTCCTTAGGCATTTGCCACTTCTGAGTGTGATTTAGTGCATCATGTTATAAATAAAGGACAATCTTCACACATGCATTAAATTTCCGCTCAATTTTTTTTTGATTATTTGGAAAGATTTAAAGGGCAGAAATTTACTCATGACCAAAACAGACTGAAGATCAAATATAGATAAGAAAACTAGGGAAATCAAGTTTTACATCTGCCAATCTTTTTCTGGGGGTTAGAATTAATGAGCTTTTCAGGGCAAATTTGATCAAAGAAGAACTAGAATATCAACTTTCTAGTGCATGAGACAACACAGCGGAAATCTCCATGAGATCCTCCTAAATCCCCCTTTTTTCCCTCTGCTCTTCAAATCAGGCCAATGTATAGGATAGAAAAGGGCAGAAAAATGGGAGAGACAGAGCTGGCTTTGCTTCCCCCTCCCTCCCACAAGCAGAAATGAATGATCCGAAGAGATTTCAAACTCAGGTCAAAGATAATCACCTGCCTGGAAGCAGAGGAGCTCCCCTCAAAACACCCCTCCAGCTCTCCCGTGCGCAAAGGGAGAGACTCCAGCCATTGCATTGCCTTTAAATTAGGCACAAACAGCACATGCCTGTCACTCACTGCTAGTCGAGAAGTGCAATTAATGTACCTGGTGGTACATCACATATGGTTTTACAGATGTTTGGGATCAGAGATTGGGGTTGCTGCTCAACCCCATAGGAGCAGACCATCCGCTTTAGCCCGGGAAGTCTTATAGGCATGGCCTGACCTGGGTCTGTGCTCACAGGTCCCACAGGTAAGAAGAGGATGTGCGGGCAGTAAGCCAGGCTTGGATCTCAAGGGCAGATCCCGTCTGCTCTTCAGGTACTGTTGCACAGCTGAAGCTGATAAATTGGGCCAAGGAAAGCCTTAAATACTCCCTGCTTTCACCGTAGCTTGAACTCCAGGTCAGTGTGAGAGCAGGGTATATGGACCCAGCTGGGATGTGTATGGGACTTCAGCTAGACCCAGGGCTCCAAAGACCCCATCAAATTTTCCTCCATGGCCCTTTGTCCACCACTGAGAGTTTAACTATTTTAGCAAAGTATCTCAGACATGAGTAGCTAGTGCTATTTGAAGGAACTGAACCACGAACGCTGCTTCTGCAGTGCAACCCGCTGCCTGCAAACCAGAAAGAGTTAAGAAGCCTTTCCTGGGAGGACTGGTTCCTGCCATGAGAAGAGAAAGGACATATTAATAGACTGACATGTACGTGCCAAACTGAAGGCCTAAGACTTCCTGTGGAAAGGTAGGCTCTTGTCTGACCTCAGCAAAACTGGACACATGAATCAGAGTTTCTACCAGATCAGTGAAACCTGCATGGTTTTAGTGCAGCCAGAGGACAGGCTGCTCAAATGTGGCACTCAGCAGCAGCCGCTTTAGGCCAGGAGAGGGACACTATGTGATACCCGAGAGCTCTCCCACCTCCTCCAGAATAAAAAAAATCCCTATGATCAAAAAAAAAAAAAAAAAAAAAAAAGAGCTGGCATGATGGCATGAGATGGTAAATGCTGCTGTGGGGTGTTCAAGGAAAACCTGTTTGCATGGGCTGTGCCGGAAAAATTGCTCAAGAATGGTGCATTCACATAAAATATGATCTGGCTGCTCTTCAGGTCAGTGTTTTCTTGTCGGAGCTTCTGGCTCTCTGTCTGCCTCAGTTTATGTGTACTGCCACTGGGAATGTGTTGGTTTTGCATGTGATATAATTCCCCTTGCTGTGGGACATTGGAAATCGTTGCCTTCAGCTACTTTCGGTCTCTAGTGGGTCTGGATGCTTCTCCGGGCAGCCTGCACTAGCACACAAGTCCGTAAGCAGGGCTGTAGAGGAGGGTGACTGTGGTGCAAGCGTCCAGCCATGTGGAAAGCCATGGAGTGACATTCCCATGCGACATGTCTTTTTGAGGAACATCAAGTGCCTGATGCTTGATATAAAGGTGATGTTTATTGGGCAGGCAGGAGGCCTGGGTACGGCTCTCAGCTCAGTGCAGACTTCCTGCGCAATTCTGGACTTGCCTGGAAACCGCTGTGTCTCCCTTTTTCTCTAGTAATAGGAAGATAGTGGCTCCTTCCTACCCTTTGACTGGTTTGGCTATTTAGACTGAGTTACTTCGGGCATTACTCCAGGGAGGCAGCCTAGCCCAGATCAGTTTGTGTGGAGGTGCTTGGTCACTTTTAGCACTCTGAATAAATCACAACAAGAAGGTGGGAGGTCGTCAGGGCTAAAATGCTACGCTCACTTCAACAACAGCTTATACATCGGTTTCTTAGCCCTGCCAAGCCAAGCAGTGACCATGCTTCAGGGGTGGATGAAGCAGTTCCTGGAGATCCAGGCCATTAATCAGTGTGACACACTCGAGGAAAGAAATGGCAGGAATGCCCAGTTGTTAGCGAGAGCCTCCTACCAAGCCCTGCTTGACAAATTATCAGCGAGCGTGACACTGCGGAGTGACAGCCCTCGCTCCGTCTCCATTTCCACCCCAGATGAAGATGTAAAAGCCAACTGGAAGATCTCTTGCAAGCTGAAGAGCTGCAAGTTTTCCCCCATGAATAGTCCTTGCTCTCCCTCTGCCAGACCTCCAGCCTGTTGGACAACAACAACATTGTTCTACAAACTGTTCCTATAATTGTAAAGATTAGAAACACCAGAACTGCTGCTACCAAAGCCTGCGGCATTCAGCCCCTGCGGTTTCACAGTGTTAGCTTTAATAGGCATATTTTAATATGGTTGCTCACTACAGAGGACCCTTTGTCCTCAACAGTATTAAAAAAAATAATACAGACCATAAATTTAGTAGAGAAAATCCAGTGAAACAGAACAAAGTAGCAGTCCAATGGCAAGTGCTCTTGGACTGCCAAATATGTTGGTTATAGTCAGGCATGAACCAGCCATCTACATCCCTTGCACTACTGCATTTGAAAATAAGTCTTCAGAGTGACTGCTCTTTTCCTTCCAGAAGGAGAGCTAAAGCTGAGTTTGCAATGTCAAGTTTAATAGAGAAGCAGGGAATGAGCAAAGATCGCTTTTCTTGCAAGCATGCAAAAATCACTCATTTATGGCTTTGCGCGCTCATTTGCAAGGACAGAGACTGTTGAGTTAGGGAGAGGACCGGTTCCCTGAAGTCACATGCCCGGGTGTGCACATGCTTATGCACCCTCACCCCTCCACATCCAGGAACAGCTAGATGGTCCAGCACACCCAAATGCTGTCTTTTCCTTTCAATCTCTGATCCCCTGCTCCCCTGGAGGATTCACTGCTGCTCGCCCTCATTTCCAATCTCCAGTCTTCCCGAATCAACGCTGCCAGCTCACCCTCCTTGGCATTTTCACTATGTCACCCAGCGGGGTTGGGTGTCAGCTGGAAGCTCCCAGAGCCTGTTTCCCATGTGGCAGGCTCACGCCCTGACCTGTCCCCTTGCCCACCTCCATCTGGCTCAGCCCGTGGCACCAGCACCAGTCCCACGTTCCCCTTGGTTCCTGCTCTTGGGCTCCTTTCTGGGTCGTTTTGCCATAGTTTGGTCAGCAAGTCCTCTTGCTCCCTGGAGATCAGACCCCAAAACACGCCACAGAGACCTCATTTCTCCGATGCTTTTGTGTTTATCCCAAGGAACCAGAGTGGGGAACACCGAGATGTGTGCCAGGAAAAGTGGAGAGGAGAGGATGCAGGGACCCCATGGCTGTCCCAGCCCTGGAGCATGCAATGACTGTTTAGGAGCGCTCCCTCCGTATCCACAGGAGGGTCCCTTGGCAGCACCAGGCTTTTGATGCCAGCTCTTTAGAAACAGGGACCAGTCTGAGCTATGAGACGCCCAAGACTCTGTAAGCAGCAAAAACAGCCCTTGCATTAAAACCAGTTGGGCTTCTCCTTTCAAAAGCACGGCCCGGTATGATGCCTGGCACCACAGCCACAGCAACACCATCTCCCTGGCTTGGCTGCCCAGACACAGGGTCTGGCAGGGAGCAGGTCCCACCTCCGCCCCATCCGTTCCTGCTCCCCTGAGCACTGCTACACACACACAGAAAACAAGTGTGTGAAAAAAACGTCCCTGCGACAGCGTGTTTTCTCTGAGAGCAGTTTTGCTCGCACAAAAAGCTTTTCCGGAAAGGCCTGGCCTGCAGACAACAGTCAGCACAGCTGGCTGCAGTGATGTCCAACGCTGCGGCATCTGGGCTGTGCAAAACAGGCTCTACCTTGGAAAATCTTTGCTATGAAGATAAGGTGAGCCCTTTAAGAAGTGTCTCCTCTCCTATTTCATAAGCTAAATGGCTCTGATCAGTGTTTCCTTGCCTTGAACTTTTTATATAATTTAAGAACACTCAGCCTGGCCTGGTAATTCTGCATCTTAACCAGCCTCCTGGGCTGCCTCTTCTAGCTGCCAGCAAACCCCCTCACCCCACATTAAGCTGACCAAAACTGAACTGCAGCAGACTCCATGCAATTGCTCTTCCCACCGCAAGCAGTAGGATTTAAAAGTGGACGTTTCCTGCAGTGGCCGGATCTGCAGGATTCATTATTTTTAAACTGGGGAGTTGCTGCAGTATCTTTAATCTCAGATACCTCCCTTAGCAGCACCCAGCAGATGCAGCAATCCCACAACGTGCCCTCTTTCCGCTCCGTCCTGGGCAAGCAACGCGAGGCACTCCCGAGAGAGCCGGCAGAGCAGGGGTGTTTTTTGGCAGCCGCTCAGCAAGAGCCGCATCCTCCCTTGGGGAGAAGCATGCAACCTCTGCCTGCGCTGGCGGGCGCCGAGCACTCGCACGGGTGGCAGCACGGATCCCTCTGAGCAGGTTAGCTATGATTTATTTTTCTATGATTCGCAGAGCCTGGCTGGCAGATCTAAGCCGCTCTCCACGATGCCGAAACAGAGGTGCCGGCGTGACGCTGAGGCACCCAGACCCCGGCTTGCCAGCCGACATGTCAAAGCAACGTTGCAGTTAGCAAATACATTGACAAACAAACCAGCAAAGCAGCCAGCCCACATGTCGGTGCAAACAGCTCTTTCTGCTGCGCAGGGCATCTCTGCTGCACGGGCAGGCAGCTAAAGCCTCTGTCCCTGCTCTCGGCTTCGCGCAGCCCCCTCGGATTCACTTTGCTGTTGCTAGCTAGCGCTTTCTAGTGCTGTTTAAAATAGAATCAGGAATGTTCCCTGCCGACTTCCCCAGCAGCGCTCGCTGAGCTGTGCCAGGCACCGCGGCTCCCGTTCCTGCAACCTGCCTCGATACGGCACGTTGAAAGCATTTGCTTGCTTTCTCCCTCCACGCGTACATTTTTGGGGGGTGGAGGAGGGAGCAAGCCCCGCCGGCGTTTCTCACCCAGCTAACAGCAACTCCCGACCTGAGCAAATTCTGCCATGGCCGAAAGCAGAGGATGTTTACAGTGCGGGGAGCTGATTTGCTGACTTACCCTTCATCTCTCGCAGGAACGCCGGGTGAGGAAGCCAGTCTCGCGCGCAGGGAATGAAGCCCAAGGAGCCCAGCAGCAGCCACTGCGGAGCTTGCTCAGAAGTTCGCTCCCTCTGTCACAGCGTGTGCAGCTTGCCAGGTATAGCCTCGATGAGAACACCCCGTGCTTTTCCCAAGATGAATGAGATCAGCACATATTCAGGCAAGAAGAAAAAAAAAACACCACTCCTAATATATGTGGTGGCTTATGACCCAGAGGTAAAGTGTTAGACTGCAAGTTCCTCTGCTTTACAACTCAGGGTTTTCTAGGGCAGATTTCACAGGGGGAGGAAGGTTCCCTGCCTGCTTTGGTGTTGTTAGACGCATGTTAAAAAGCAAGCAAATGGTATATCCACAGGGGAGGCAGGAAGCATGTCCTCAGCAGCTTGCAGATGGAGGGCAGGCGAAGGGTACCACTGCAAGCAGCAGAGATGCCTTAACACCGCGCATGCCGATGCTTTTGAGTCAGGCCAGTGCCTCGCTGCTGCAGATACCACCTGGCTTGAGCAGAGGGATTCTGACTCCACCAGTCCTGGCTTTTCTGTGCAAAGCTGTTCACATTAAGCTGTCTTCCAGCTGGCTGCTTCATGAGTGCCTGGCTCTGCAGGGCACCTTTCTGCTGCCAGGTGCTTTGTGTCAAGCATTTCTCCAGCCTCACCACTTGCCTTTCCCTGGGGTGTCACTGCACCAAGGCCCTGGGGTGACAGGGAGGCAGGGAAAGGGCATGAGCAGCTCCAGGCACTTAGACTTTGATCTCTGAAACCTTTTGGTGGCAGGAAGTCAAAGTGTCACATACGTGTGGGCTCTCTGTCCTTGTGTTGGGGGTATCCTGTACCTCCAAGAGGACTATGACGTGGCTGGGAGGTTTAATGCCTGCTTTGGCTTCAGCTAACGGATGAGAATACATGGGGCACTAGGACATGGCCTTTTGCTTTACCCTTGGCTGGGTGAAAATGAATGAGTCGGAGGAAAGAGTGAAAAGTCAAACGATTTGCTCAAGGTCAGGCACCAAGTCCTATGGGTCAGGGAACCAGGCTCAGATCTCCACGTCTCTATCCATAGCTTTTGCCACAGGAGGTTTTCAAACCTCCTCCTTTTCCCTCTGCTTAAGCACATGGTTGGGCATCACCTACATACTGGCCTCTGCCACTGGCTCTCTGCATAACCTTGGATAAGTCACTGCATCTTCCCACCCTGCTCGTCTGCTCATCCACACAGGGAGCAGGTTCCCTGCCTCCCGCACCTGGCCTCATTCGCTACTGAGAGCGGAGACTGGCATGTAGACTTTTATATAGCTGGACAGTGCGTGCAAATATGCTTAATACAGTGGGCTCTTGGTATAGTTTGGCTCTCTCTAGGTGGCAATGAAAGGATGATGAAGTACAGCAGCTTGCTGTGCTCTTGGGTCACTGTCCTGAATGCCATGTTTGTTCTCCTACGTCAGCAGAGCTTGTAGCTCGCTGCCGGGAGGACCCCAGGAGAAGGTTTCCCCACTTGTGCTCATGGCAGGTAATTAATTGCTTGTGGGTGTTGGTAGCTCAGCAAATGCTGCCCTCCCAGCTGTTCATTGCCCTGGCCTCCAGGAGTGTGGGCTAATTGTCCTCAAAATTCACCCGGGACTCCTTCTGCCGAAAATGGCATCTCTGTGCACCTGGTTACTAGCTGGAGAAGGGGAGCAGAGCTGCAGAAGGAAGCAACCATGCAGGGCTGGTGAAAAAAAGGAAGAAGAGGCTGTTTGAGAGCAAGCTTGGCCAAGAGCCCTGGGCTAGGGATATGGTCGCTATTCTATGCCCAAACCGAGCAGATGTCTAATAACCTGGGGAACAGCATGCCTTGACTCCTGGGCCTGGTGACCTCTGAAGTCCCTGCAGGTCCTGCGATGCGGAAGGGCAGTGCCATGGGCCCACAGGCATGTGGGCAAGGGAGGATGGTGGATCCCCCCATCATCTCCACAGACCTTCCTCTGCCTTTGGCCTGCGAGGCAGCCATGGGCATGTTCTGTAGCTACACGCAAGACTGAACTAACCTACCTCAGATAGATGTTCAGATTAATTAGTCAATACATGTTAAGTGCTTCAAAGATTTAAGGCCCTGCTTTAATTGTTAAGTAATTCAATCATCAGTGGCTGCGTGGGTTGCCTGAGGCAGATAGTGGATGAATCAGCCAGTTTCAGGCAAGTGCAAGGTACTGAGGGAGAAAACTTTCCAAGGCTGGGTGACAAGACGATGGGTTTTTTGAGGGACAGCTGCAATTACCAAGGCCATTGGGACTGGGAAAATTTAAAAATATTTAAAAGAGGTCAAATCCTGGGCAGATCAGTCTGCTCTGTGGGGAACAGGGCTCTCAGACTAGAGAGGGAAGGAGGGAAGGGGAAAGCAATGAACTTGTAACAGAAAGCTTAAAATGCCACCAGGAACTTTTTTGGGCTCTTCAGGACTATTACATCCAGTTATGTGGCTGAACTGAAATGCTTTAGGGGAAGTGCGAACAATTCAAATAAAGGGGTAGCATTTACGTGCCAGGAACTGGCCTGTCCTCACAGCAGGGCCTGGCCCTGTGTTATAGGCTTGGATGTACCACCAAGCTGCTGACCAGAGTCTAACTCAAGTGGCTCATTTCAGGGAGGCTGCATGTGCCAGCACCCTCCAGGTCAGTTCTCTGTGCACAGAGATATGAACCGAGAGGCCAAGGAGCTCCCAGTGAGGACATCAGTGCGGTATGGTCCACCTACCAGCCTGAGACAGGCCACAGCTCTTCTTCTGCCACCACACACCACGTCCTATCACTCAGGGGTGGGTTTCAGACCTGGATCCATGCCCTTGTTTCTGTGCCAGCTAACTCCTTGTTTCACCGTCCCTCCATTTGCTTCTGCCTTCCTGGCTGAGCCCTGCCTTCTGCATCTCTCCATGTGGGATCTACCCAGGTTGGCTACCTACTCTGCCCCTGGAGACCTCTGCTCAGGGCAGAGCTGGAGCCTGGCTCAGAAATGACCTTCTCAGAGTCAGCTAAGATTTTCTCCACCTTCCTAGGGATAAGTGATTCCCTTTAAGGTGAAAGTCACTGATAATAAAGCTTTAACCCCAGGGTTGGCTCCTATCTGGAGGTGGCTTCCAGCCCTCTATGACCATGGTAACAGTATGCTCTTCCAGAGGTAAGATGGGACTCCTCACTGCTATGCTTCATCCATGGACATTTTCCCAGGGCTTTACATGAGGATGGATCCGGGAAAGACCTACCTGGCTGGTGTCTGCCTGGCTGCAGAAATCCCTCTGAGCTTTGCCCTGGTGAAACGCTCCCATTTCAGGAAAGGCATGAGCGGGCTGGAACGGCCTGTACCATTGCGACAGAGCTGCTTGTTTGAGCTGAACCTCCCTAGCAGGGTTGCGATGGTTACACGTGGCTCACGTGGCGTGGGGTATGAGCTCTGGAAGGAGACACAGCCAAACACTAGCCTCAAGAAGGGCCAGTGGGAAAGCACGGAGGCCTCCGAGGTGTGCCACAGCCATGCTCAGTAACTCACCAATGGTGTGAGCATCCCCCCGGGCTCCCGCACCACTAATCCTATCCTTGCCCTACAGCTCTCCTTCCAGAGCAGCGCTACAAGAGAAAAGCATCCTGGATTAGCTGCCTGAGTCTCTGATTAGACTTGCCCTAGTCTTGGAGAAGTCAGCGTCACAAGCAGACAGCCCACTGCCCCGGCACCAGCTGCGGGGCTCAGCATATGTTTGTAAGGCATCCCCTGACCTCAGCCATCGCCCACGTCCTTACAGCCTGCTTTAATCCCTTTTTAATTAACTGTGGAGGGGTGTGATGGTATCAGGAGGGTGGGAGGGGGTGGCCTGCGGTGTTTTGGGCTTGGTGTGTGTGCCAGCCAGCTGGGCTTGTTATGAGCCTGTCAGATCTCACACGCTAGCTTTCCCTCTCTTGTTCCTCTCTAGATGTGGCTGCAGATCAAGTGTTTACATGGATCATCCCTGTGACTTTTCCATTGCTCTGGGGTCCTGGCAGGAGCTGGCATATCTTAGACATCCATGAAATGAAAGGTGAGGTGGCTCCTTGGAGAATGCTAAACACCGGGGAGGGAGCTTGACTTAGCCCGGAAAACAGCATTGGTGAGACACCCTGAGCAGAGGTAACGTGGCTGCAGACATGTAAAAGAAGGAAATCAGGGGTAAGGTCTCTGGCTCTTTGAGTAGTGAGGTTGTGAAAAAGGCCGTTAGTGACATTTGGGTTTATCAGAGCTCGAAGAGTTTCTCCCAAGGACTCAATGACCTAGCTGGCCAGAGTTTGGACCTGAAGACAAGGCAGACCCAGGCTTCCCCCCCACGACACACATTTAACATATGTAACTTGGTGAGGGGAGTTGCAGATGCCCAGAGTGTCCCAAGGGAGCAAGTGCTCCTGGGGAGAACAAGCTGCACGCTGGCCTCAAATTCAGGAATGGTGACGAAAATGCCTGTCTCCAGGCTGAAAACAGTCTCCCACTGGAGAAATGAGATGCTCTGGAGACTGATTACATCCCTCTACCCATGAGCCAGAAAGAAGGCAGGAAGGTCCCGGGCTGCTGGCACTAGCAGTGTTACTGAGAATGTCTGTGCTAGGGGTTTGTGGAGGCTCTGACAGTGCAAGATATTGAGCTCTAATAAAAATACACCCAGGTTCTAGCATCCACAGGACCCACGTGTCCATCTTGCACCCCCACTATATATTTATTTCAGAGGAACCTGCCAGCCAGAGGCAGCATGCTGCTCTGGCCTTTCCCAGCCCTGGGGTGATTCTCCTGTTGTTTGTAGATCTGAGAAGATCTTGTAATGTGAATGATCAGTGTGACTTTGAGGGGAATTGAGGGGACACAACATGGCTGTTCTCAGCCATGGGGAACTACCAGGCACAGCTGTGCACCATGTGGTCCAGAGGCATGGTGACATGCAGAAGAGAAGGAGCTGAACTGGTTGAAGAAGTAGCTGAATTGATATAATTATTGCTCAAAGGGAAGTTGTGGGATTGACAGAAGTGGTCAGTGGTGCTTTGAGTTTTGCAGGAGGGCAGATTGCTTAGTGCTGTATGCTCCACGTGTCTTAAATCCCATGACCCTGTGAAACAGCAGCTGGTCACTGTTCCTGGCTTGCCAGGGTCACTTGAGAAGCCTTCTGGGTTCATTGCATGGAGACCTGAGTGCTCTGCAATGTTGCTTACAAAATGTCTGCTTTTTGTGCAAATAAATATGCAGAGAATTTGATGTAGCTGAATTTGATGAAGATGATGGAGCTGTCCTTCCCTCTGCAAAACCCTGACTTTGAGCCAGCCACAAACTGCTGAGCAAGAGGAATGCTTGAAAGGAGGCAACTTGTTGATCTGGAATGGCTTTGTCTGTAACACACACATTTTCCTGCAAAAAAAGCTTCCTGCTGCTCTGGTGAAGTGCCATCTTGGGGTCCTGCATTTAATCCACCTCAGTGTTTCCCAGATCCCATTCCCTAGCTGAGCCTGTGAGACTGCTGGGCCCAGGACACAGTAGTCAAACTACGGTCCCTCTTTCTCCCATCACTACAGTCACAGCAGGAGTCTATGGACCAAACTTGGCTCTTCGATACAGTCACCCAAACTTGGTGACCTCCAGACATACCCGTTGTCTCTGAATGGAGGGGATGAACTCTGCCCCTGGGATTTTGGAGTAAGCAGTGGTGTTCCTGGACCTCCTAAGTCTCCTTGGCATCAAGGCTGTTGGCCATGTGAAGGGAATAACTGGATCATGGGACAGGTCTCTCTGCCTCTGAAGGCAAGGGCCTGTCTCTTCCTTGCTGTGAGATATCATCGCTCAGCCCCAGCAGAAGACAATAGAAAAGATGAATGAGCCACAAGCTCAACTTCTGTGACTGGAGAGGTCTATGCTCACAAATATTGTGAAGTGGCTTGGGAATCTTAGTCCTGCTGCCTTATGCTCCCCATTTGCCTTCCATTTGCACCGCTCCTACATTTCCAGCAGAGCTTTTCTTCTACTGAGATGCCCAAGTCCTCTTCATCTGCACTTACATGTGCATGCAAAGAGCAAAGCCTAGCAGGCCGGGAAGAAATGTCAGAGAGATGCTCGGTGAGGTGAATTTAGTCTTTGGGAAGCCAGTGCTTAATCCTAATCACCCCAGAAATTTTCACGCTTTGCACTGCCATAGCAACTGCTCCCATGCTAACTAGCAAACCGTGGCCAGGCACCACGGTGCATCGCAAAAATTCTTTTCCTCCTAAAAGCCAGAGCCTGATTTACTGCACAAGTGTGCAGAGCAATCTGGCTGCACTGCCGTGCCTGGTGAATGGACTTGGGCTGCGACACTAGGAAGCCATTCTCCTTGGTGGTTGTTTCCAAGGGCAAAGCGAACGTGCGCAGGAGACGGATACATTCTGGCCTGTTGCATAAATTTGCCTTGACGTCTCATACTGTTGTCCTCTGTCGAAGCTGGGAAGCTTGGCAATAGCCGGAGTTTTGCCTCGGCAGAGACATTGGGATGGAAACAGACTACACATGGCTCAGTTAGTCCAGCAGATAACTTGTGGGGAAGATTTCAGAGCTGTTTGAAAGTGCGGCCAGATGAAGGTCTGCTCAGCTGCTGAGATGCCATCACCCTGGCAGCCCTCATTTTAATTATTTTAAAGGACAAGATTTAAAAAAATCCTGTGGATCAGGGCCTCATAAAGCTTCCCTCTGTGAGTACAGGAATGTTTCCGTTTGGGCTTTTATTGTTAGGTTGCTTTTTTTCACAACATCTGCATATTCTGAGGTTGGCATCAACTCAAATGCTGTTCACTGAATTCAGCTTTTAGCTGGAAGCAAGTGCATTCATTTATCCCCTTTTCCCAGCTGTAACCAGATGCGTGTTGTTCTCCTGTAGCTGCGTTACTGTTTTTTGTATCATTGCTCTTCGTCTCCTAGCGCTTATCTCTTGGGGTACCCCTGCCCTGCAGCCATGCTGGACGGCAACCCCGAGAAAAGCATCAGAGACCAGTTGCACGCACATCGTGGGGGCTCAGTCACTGGTGCTGGTGGGTTCACCTGAGAACAAAGCAGATTTCTACAGGCACTGGGCTGTGTGTGAGATCAGAGCTAATTCAGGGCCAGCCTGCCTCTTTCCTGGCAACAGATCCATTGCATATTTATTTTACAGGCAATAAAGAGGTAGTGATTCAGGGGAAATGCAGGCTGCCTGGCTGCTGCTTTTCTGCATGCAGGGTGGATATCGCCCACGGGGCTCGTTAAAACCGCAGTGTTTGCCACCATGTCAGTGTTGGCCTGGGGGAATAGCCGCAGCTCTCTTGGGAGGCAGCATGGAGCTGAGCAGCATGTGGTCTCCTTAGGCCATGGCTGCAGGAAGGACTACAACAAGGAGAAACATGAAGCGATTTCAGCTGGGGAGGAGATCAGGACAGGGTGGGAAGAAGCGAAGGTCTGCGTGGTATAGGACATGTCCATAAACCCAACCGTCCTGATATACCTAACCCTGTGTGGGCAGAAATGACCAGCTTGACCACGCTTCATCTATCCAGTGCTTCCTACAAGCCCCAGAGTGACGGTGCTTGTCTTGGATCCTGGTCTGTGCACACACACCAAGATGGACCGGGTGGGACACAGCCCCCCAGCTGCAAAGTGCCTAGCAGTTTAGACTGGACATCCCGGCATCAGGAGATGCTCAATGAATGCAGGGAATCCTCAGTGTTTGTCTGGAGAAAATATCCATGTGGAAGAGTGGAAAACCCAGAGGGATCACACCTTAAATGAATAGGATCTCCCCACCAGAGGCAGACTCAGGTCCTGGCTTGGCTTAGTGTTTTCAGACCAGTGTAGCTCTTGCCTGGCCACCCACGGAAGAAATACTGCTGCGTTGCACAGCATAGGGCGAGTGAAAGCCAGGCTGAACTGCACCCGGTTGCAGTGTCGCTGCAGCATGCATCACCGCTGTGGTTGTCTGTCACCACCTTCGATTCCCCCCACAGTCTCAGACAGAGGCACACTGTGCCACTTGATTTAGCCCAAGTACAGTAGCTTTCATGGCTAGAGCTGATGGCCAAGTCAGCCTTGGGGACAAGGACGCTTCCTAGCTTGAGCAGAGTAGTGCTGATGGGCATGAATGCAAGGGAAACTCCTTGAGAAAGAGAAGGGCTTTGTAGAGCCCTGATGTTTCCCATGAGGAGGTTTCCTTCGTCCTGGGTGGAGAAGCTGTGCTCTGAGACCTTGGTCTGCAAGGGACACTGCAGTGGAGGAGGTAAAGAGAAGCAAAGGGATCCTGGCAGGGCTTGAAAACACCACGAGGGAGAATTACATTTGCTCAATGAGAAGGAAGAGCTGGCAGGGGACCTTTCCCCTCTCCTAGCATCTGTCCAGCACTGAGCAAACACCAACTAATCTTCCTGACACTTCTGTAAGACGAGGAAGCATTACACTGCCATAATGATAAGTGCATTGTCAAACACAGCTCCAGTGACGCATGCCGCATAAAACAACCGCTCAGGCAGCCTCAGCCTCGAAATCTGAAAATGTGGCCCGTCAGGAGCAGGGCCGAGGCACGTTTCCCTCAGCAGGTCGGGGGCAGACTTCAGAAGGGAGCCCAGGCGTCCTGTCTCACAGCCTGCTGCTCTCGCTTCTGAACTACAACGAGCTCAGTCTGCTGGGGAATAACAAGCCAACAGAGGCTGTAGGGGTGAGGAAGTAATTAAAAGCTGACCTGCTCTCCTGCTTTGGAATGAGCAAAAAAAAATCATATTTGCTTAATGATTTAAAAGCAACCTTTCATCTGTAAATTTGCAGGAACTATCTATTGTTTATTTCTCCTAGATTTGCTTCTAACCAGTTTTGCTCAGCAGATATAAATAAAGACATGGGAACCAATTTATCAGGTAGAGCCAAGCAGACACTCATATCAAAGTGGAATGGGGAATGTTAGTTCCCATCAGCAAATACAGCTTTGCCATCAAAGATGTAGGAGCTTGTTCTTGCTGCTCACGCAGTCAGACAAGCAGTGAGAGGAACTGGTAGGCTCTTTCTCAGATGAGATTTTCACAGGCTTGCTGCTTGGAGGGAGAGCAGGACTATCGGGATCTTCTGAGATGACTTTGATTCATCCATCCCTGAAATGAAGGGGAGGCAGCATCGACCCACAAGGAGCATACGTGTGCCTTGCACATCTCCTGCATAGGCAGCGGGTTGAGGTGAGGGATGAATCCCCTCCATTTGGAGCACGATGTTCAGTTTTGGGCCCCCCAGTATGAGAGAGATCAACAAACTGGACCACTTCCAGTGGTTGACATGGACGTGGTCATGACATGTGAGGAAAGGCTGAGGGAGCTGGGTTTGTCCAGCCTGTAAATGAAGATGCTCAGGGCTATCTAACTGCTATTTTCCACTACTTAATGGAGGACTATGGAGAAGATAGACAGACTCTTCTCCAGCGTGCACACTGAAAGAATGAGGCAACATACACACAAATTGCGGCTGTGGGAAATAATGTTGCAATATTTAGCAATGCACGATTGTGAGACCTTATAGGATGGGAGGGTGATTTAATTTCAAAACAAAACTGAAACAAAACCGTTGTCAGATGTTGCACTCACATCCTCGTGCTTACAAGCACCAAGATGTGTATGCCCTCCACTTAGGCACCAAAATGCTTGTATCCAGGTTATCTGTTCAGGATTCCTTGCAATGTCAAATGAGTCCTCCTCATGTCTCCTGGGCTCCTACTCAGTGGGTGACAATTTGTGTGTTTTAGATGTGGCGTATTTTGCTCCCTGGAGGAGCTGCCAGTGTTGGGTCTCTCCATCCTGTCACACCTTTGTGAGTCCCAGCCTGGTTGTCCTGGGATGGTGCATGTAGATGTGCTGGGATCTTGTTGACTTGCCCATCTAGGGGCCACTGATGCATGTCAGTAGTGTAGCCCTTCTGCCAGTTGTTCCTTCCGGTGCTTCTGCACAACATCCCCAATCACACCAATCTTCACATTTTTGTTACGATTCCCTCACAACCAAGGAAATTCTGACCAGCCAGAAGGAAACACTATGAGGATGGTTAAGCAGTAGGACAGGTGTGCAGGGAGGCTGTGTACACAAAACTCCTCTGGATAAGATCCTGATCGAGCTTTGAAGATAACCCTTCTTTGAGCTGGGGACTGGACTGTAGGTGTCCAGAGGTCCCTTCCAGCCTAAACTATTCTGTGCCTCTGAGACAGCATGAGAAGGAGAAGGTGATCTTTGTTTTGACAATGGGAGGAGAAGAAAGACATGGGGAAAACAATGACTTTAGTGTCCTTTGTTAACCTTACCGATGTACTCTGAATCATCATCAGCTGGTTTACGCAATGCTACTAACCACTGGTTGCAGGAGAAACCATGCAGTTTTCCTCTTCGAAGGTCACAAGGAAAGACTTGTGATGGCTAATGCACACTGCCTGCCTCCCTCTCCTGCCTCCGTCAGGGGATTTCACATCCCAATATGAAGACAGATCTGTATCTTCATTTTACCAGAACTGGAGGCACAAAAGGACGGGCAGTTTGCCCAGCTCTGCAGTGATTCACTGACAGCAGCCGGACTCCTGTCTCCCAGCCTCCTTTGTGTCCAGCCACGCTGTCTCCTCCGATAGTCCTCTGGCAGACCACAGACATGTCATGGTTGTGCTGTGGAGCTCTCCAGGCCCTTCTTCTGTCCCAAACCTCTATGTGTTCACCAAAGTCTTGCTCAAGGCCTCAGAGCAGGTCCCAATCCTGGCCGCAGGTAGGCAGAGATGGTTTCTACCCGATGGGAATGCCCCCATCTCCTGCCCTTCACCATGACCCTGTGTGTGCTTGAGGATGGGGGTCCTCCAGCTTTTTTACAGTGACCAGTCCTCTCCCCTGGTGTTACAGAGGGGGCAGAGGGACTGTCACCCCATGATACTTTACTCACACCCTTTGATCCCAAACATATCACTCTCCTTTTCTCACCTGCCTATTTCTACAGTGTGTATAGGAACACACACTTTTTTCTCTTTGAACATGTAATAGCCCTGGGTGGGGGGTGGTCTACATCACTGGGCAGGGCAAGGAGAACAGCTAACCTCAGTGACTGCATGAGGGGATTTCCTAGCTGCTTAGGAAACCTGTCTGAAGAACAAACAAACACAAGCAAAAATACCCTCTTCTTGAAATCAGCTTCCTCAAAGAGCTTAGAGATCTGGTAGCTGTGCAGGAAGGACCCTGCCCCAGCTCAGCAGCATCTCAGGTTTCCTCAGACACCCTCACAGCCTGCCCTGCAGCCCCCTCTGAGTCATCAGTTTGCAGTAGCAATTTATCCCCCACCTGCCTCAGAAAGCTTTAGTTATCCACCCAGCTGCTGAATAACCCTCTTGTCTGAATTCCCCTGAAGGCCCAAGAAGAGCCTCTGCTTATCTAGCACTCATTTGACCGGATAATTTGAAGGCATTTTACAAGCTCTGTGGAAGTGACCTCCTCTAAGTCAGTTCAGCTTTTCAATCCCCTTGGCTGCAACATCAGCAGTTTTCCTTATATATTTCCCTCTGCCTGGTGCAGGCTCTGACATATGTACTGTCACGGCATCATGTTTGCCCCACCGAGACTCAGCGGGATGGAGAGGTGCCCCTGGTTCCCACCATAACCTGTGTTTCACCTTCCCCTGGCCCATGGTAATTCAATTGCAGGTGATCATTTGCAAAGACTAATTGAACTTAAAGGCCTTGTCTCCTTTTTTTGTTTCATCCCAGAGCATTTGAGCGGCTTCCTAGAGCAGGTCTGTTCTCCGAGTACAGCGTCAGCAGCTTGTTCCTGCACCTTCTCTTTTTTGAGCTCTATTGACTAATCCCACTTCTGTTTTCTGTTTTGCTGGCGGAATTGGGTTGGTTTCTCACTGCTGGGGAGATAAGCTGCAATGTTCCCATGGGCAGAGCACAACAGGTATTTAGTTCCAGTGCTAATGTTTTCCAATAAAAACTTTGTTTTCTGCAACCAATCTCATGCATGGCTTTGAAACACACTTTCAATGAGTCTATTCACTGCACAACCCCCGCGTGAACCTATGTCAAAAAATTAGTGAGACAATCGCCTTGTGTTTACTCTCCCCCATTCAGTGTGTGCCCAGCTTTTCCTGAAAATACTAACTGGAAATGGCAATAGTATCTCAAAACTCTGAAATGACTGAGCCATCTTTTTAGAGCTTTAGATGGCCAGATCCAGCAATAGCTAATGCATGTCACAGTTGATAGCTAAAGTTTCAGGTTTAGGATCTGCTAGAGATATTAAGCGAATACTGTCCTGCCTTCTTGATGTGCATGTTCTCCTTCACTCTTCCATAATAACCCTGGATCTGTTACCCCATTTCAGCCAGGTCTGGTGAAGGGATAAAGATCCTAGATATTAACATTCCTGCACATTTTGGTTGCTCGGTAGAACAAGAGTCCCTTCTAGTGCCCCCACCAAAGGAAATGCTGTGCTATGATTGCACTGTGTATTACACCCCAGAGCTGAAGTCAGACATAGATCTCTAAAAAAAATAAGTTTCATTGTTCTGTTTCTCCCAGGACAGCTTCTGCATTGCAGTTAATGATTTGGGTGGTTTTGCTAGATCCTGTCCAAATCTTCTTGGGATTCTGCTTCCCTACTCTGGAAGTCCTGGATAGGATGAGTTGGTGCAGCACCAAAACTTTGCCATTGCAGAAGGAGGGCTTTGTGACCTGGCTCACACTAGAGACAGGAGAGGGGACCAAAGTGGTATCCTCTAGCCTTGATATGCGTCTCTGTGCTGGTTATATCAACATCTTTTGCCCATCATGAGAACCAGGTGTAGCTTCAGAGGCAGGAATTTATTTGCTGAATGAAAGTATTGAGGCTGGGCGGGTATGTTGTATCCTTTTAGCCTTGAAAGATAAGGGGCCTCAACCCATGTCAAAGAAACCATTGTGGTCCTTTTCGATCATTACTGGCTAATCCTGAATCTAAGGTGGGATTTCTTAGAAATAAAGATCTGAACAGAAACCCATGTGGTTTTATGTTTCTGCACTGTAGGGGACATGGCCCCTTTAGGAGGCCCAGAAACATTAGCTGGTCACAGCTATGTTGTGCTTCAGGGCCCTCACAGTGCTGCCCCTGGGCAGGTGCTCTCTGGTCATACCCACCCTCTGTCCCCGTCCCATTTCTTCCCTCGCTCTGCCACTTCCTTCTTGAACTTGCTCCCCTTCCCTCTCCAGCCCACGACTGTTCGGAGCCATCTCACAGACTCTGACTCCTCCCTAGAGACCTTTCTGTGGTGGCTTCTTTCTCTTTGCTTCCCATTTGCCTCCACCCAATCACCATTTTACCTTCTGCTGTCTTAGAGGAACGCTGCCAAAAATCCCCTCCATGCTGTTTGCTTGCCAGGTCTGAGCAGGAAAATATTATTTCCTGCTATTTCATTAGCAGCAGCCAAGGAGGACTCTCCTCCTGAGGGCAGGCACTTCAGTGAATTGCAACCCTTGCTTATCTGCCTTAGAGGACACTGTGAGAGGTAAATCTGGTCCTTTTGGACCTTATTTTCCCTTTGCAAACATGCCATGACAAACCAGTAAGACCTGAGATGTGAGGCCCATCCCAAACCCAGACAGGCATCTCCAGGACCCCTGGGCAACTTGGCTCTCTCTGTTGTGTCCTTTTTCCCACCTCCTGTTGAGAGCTGAGCAGTGATCACTCCGATTAGCACCAACACTTCTGGCAAGAGGCCTTGTCTTCCCTGGGGACAATATATGTGTCCTAATCTGAGTCACCAACTCAAGGGGAAACCCTAGATAGGCAAGAGAGCCTATAGCTTTCCTGTGAGATAGAAAATGGGGTTAAAGCCCTGGCTCTCCCAGGGGATCCTGTTGCCAGTACACAAGAGAGCTTTTGTAGCTGGTTAATTAGCATATCTGATGGTTTTCTCCCTGAATGTGGTCCTTCAGGACAAGTATATGGCTCTTTATGTCATTTTTCCTGAGACAATTGCTATGTGTTGCTCTCTACTGATCAGGAGATGGTGCCAAGGGGTGCCCATGACTGTATCTGCTTGCAAAATAGTTGCACAGAAGTAACACGGATGTTGAAGACTTGTGGAAAATTCACCCCTCATAGTCAGTCAGAGGAACAGGCATGGTTAGGACATATCCTAAGGAAGGCGGTGTCTCACTGTGGGTGATACAGTCTAGATGATGAGCTCACATGCTGACAGCTGCTCTTTCTCCATGCTGGCCTAGCTCTAGTCGGGGACGCCTCCTCCTTTAACCTTCACCGTCTCACCTTGATGCTAGCCTGGTGGTCAGGACACCAGGTGAGGGTTAAGCCAGACCAAAGAGGGCACTGAACCCAGCATCCCATTTCGTGGGCCAAAGCTCTAGGTGATCAAGATGGGTACCACCATCCTGTGTCTGTCTGTGCTGCCAGTGGAAACAACGCAAGTCTTGTGAGGGGCTCGCTCCCCTTGGTATGCCCTGAGCTTAAGATGCAAGCACTAATTGCCCAGTTTGTGGATCCTCTTGGGGCTCAGGAGAAACTAAGGGACCCTCTGGCAGAAGAAATGGCAGAGCAACTTGTCCTTGGGGAACCTGGCTGAGCAGGATGGTGTGTAGCGAGTCTCTAGTACTTCAGAGTTTTTTCAAGCATCAAGCGAGGTCTCGCTGGCTGTTCTGCACCCACAGGTCTTGTTTTAGCCACTGAGTGTTGTTCTGCCCCTTTTCATTTACAGGTACAATCCTTGTCTGTGACAAAGCAGGATGGGGATATGTGTGACTCCATAAACACAGAGCCTTACATGTTGGGGACCCTGATTTCTGTGAGTCAAGGGGTCTTGGTGTGCATATTCAAACGTGCTCCCGACTCTGGAGCAAGATAATGGACGAAAGAAATTAGTGAGCAGGAATGAGTCATTAAAAGGTTAAAATCCTCTTTCCAGGTCAATCAGACGATGCAATCCAGCTCTCTTCCCTCCCTTCCCGTCTGATGTGTGCTTGTAAATTTACACTGGGACATCTTCTTTAACGAAAAGGATTGCTTTTGAGAGTTGAAAGCTGCTGATTATGTAATTGTCCTTGTAAGGAAGTGCAGAGGAGAATTTTAGTAATACTGCTGGCTCTTACGCAAGACTGTTGCCAGTGTTTACTCTGCAGAGATGTGAATCTCCCTGTCATTTGGGCAGCAAATGATGCCTTAATCTTTTAAGATATTTATGAAACATTGGATTATGCCAGGATCAGTGCACTATCATCTGTAAGAAATTTACTGGCTGATTGGATTGCACAGATCTTTTCAATGCAGATTTTATATTTAAACTCTGCATTTCCATGCCGGAAGAACAGCAGATATCAAGCCCTTAACAGCCTTGGGTAAATCATTAGGTCCAAGTTTGCAGCAATTGCTATCAATGGAAAGCTGGGCTTGTGCATCCGTCAAGAATAGACGTTGTATTGCCCATCACTCATCTCCCAGATGCATTTTCATCAAATCTCTCTTAGCTAACAGGATTTAAACATAGCTAAATTGTGCAGTAGTGCAGAGGCCATCCTGAATCTTAACTATTCCTCAGAGAGCTGCGAGATGATTTAATGATACAGATTTGGTGCCTTAGTAGCGACTGGAGTGGTGACTTAAGAGATATATCAGGAACACAGTAACATATGAGACACTGAAACAATTTCATCAAAGTAAGTTTGCTCTTTGCACAGGCTTGAGCATTAGTAATACAGGCAAAGTATTGATCTGGTCTTAAGTGGGGACATGGACTCACATTAACCAGCTCTGCAGGCCCAGAATATCTTCCACAGCAGAAGAATTCAAGGCTTGAGGGCATTGCAATTAGTGCCTTAAAAACATTGGCCTTTTAAAACACACTTTGGCTTGCACAGTTATCGGATATATTCAGTATGTGACATGAATAATAATCTCCTGGCCTCTCTCCTTGCTCAAGTAGGAAGCTGGCTCAATCTAGCAGATGTTGACCTTTTTTAGGAAGTGTGATTCTTGCCCTTTTCCATTCCAAATAGAATTTAAAAAGTCAAAGGACCTGAGACCAGCAAAACTACCTTCAAACTGTTGTTAAAAGGAGGTACATGGTGTCCCTCTGAAATCTAGTCACAGCCCCCAAACTGGGAGCTCCTCTGCAAGGCACATGCCCAGCTTATGCTCGGAGGAGCATGAGAACAACCAAACATGCGTGTGTGCGCACACCTGGACTGTCTTGCATAATGCACTGACAGCACTTTGTAGCTGGGTCAAACTGACATCAGCAGGTGTAAACACCCCTGCATACACAATACTCCGTGCTTATGTCTTGCTTTTCACCAAATGTTTGTGAATCATCAAGCATCAGCCAAAGGATTCCCCTCCCTGCTTCCTTTCTCTCCAGTAACCCAGCAAGGGAGCCACTTGTTCTGATCATTTGTCCTTTTACAGGGGGGAAACTGAGGCAGAGAGCAAGGGACTTGGCAGAGCTAAGCTGAGGACAACAAACATTGTGGACCTGGATGTTTCAATGGCAGGTTAAACCCAGAGCTCTCAGGACTGGTTCAGGCACACTTGATCTTGCCTTGGGGTAGAGGGAAGGACGAGGTCATCTCTTCACCTCCTTCCCAGCCCTGCTCTCTGTGGTTCCAAGATCCACCCAGTTACTTTGGAAACAAGGACCTCCCATTGGTGACACAGAGTTTTCTCTTACTCCTCCTGTTTATGCCTTACTGATGCCCTCATTCCCACAGGCTTTACAGCCCCCCAGGCTCCAGGGCCATGTGCTGATGATTCAGTGAACGATACACACAGAGCACCTTGAACTGGGTCAAAACCACCACAGTGCATGTTGCAAAGCAGCTCCCCAAGCGTTCCTCACCAAGTCCCGCTGCTGGTTCTTGTTTCTGCACAAAATACTGATGGGTTAATGTTGTTCCAGCTCTCTGCTGGATCAGGCGTTTGCTCTATGTGCCACACCAGCTCTGTGTAATATTAGGTATTATCTGTCTTCCTGGGGCTCCTGCAAAGCTGTCCTAAGAGCACGAGGCCAGAGGCTCATGGATCAGAAGTGCAGACACCTCCAGCATGCGACGCTGGGGGAAGCAGTGTGATCTGACGGAGGCATCAGGTCCCCCCGGCATGCTTTGCGGCTCACAGAGCACGTCGGCATCGTGGTGCGAAGCTTGTGTTTGTTACTGGGTCACCAGGGGATAGCCAGGGCTCCCTAGGTGTGGCGCAGCGCCCAGCCGTGGGTGGGAAGGAGTTAACTTCTCCTTGGGTGGGGAGGGCGAGGAACTGGGTGTGGGCCACATCGGCACATAGTGTGAAGTACAGGAATGGCGTTTCCTTGGAGATACATAGCTGGATGTGGAGTTAATGGTGTTTTACAAACTCTTCCAAATAACCCAGCCCTTCAGAGAGACTCCGCTGCAGCAGGGGTGAGTCCCTGGTCAGCCTGGTGTGAGGTTGCAGGGGCCGGACTGGCGGGTTGGGGCTCTCAGCAGTGTGACACCTCCCTGAACACTGAGATCTTGGGAACGTAGCGCCCGTCCCACCTCGACTTCGCCCTGGTGTAAATAATTAAACAGGGTGCTGAGCAGTGCAGAGTCCTTCTCACGGCCCTGGGCCAAGAGGAAGAAATCATGGACTGCATCTAACCAGCATCACTAACATTACCAGGGAAGAACCTTGTTTTTTAAACCTCTCACACACAATATTCATAGTGCTATGCAAAGGTTTGTCTGTCTGTGGTTTAAGCAGAAATGCTGGAGGGAGGGAGGTTGTCCCACCTCACTAGGGGACAGTGTCTGGTGGCCCTGGACCCAGAAAGTATCACAGCATCCTGGGATGGGGAGCTGTGAGGAGAGAGACCAGCCAAATAGTTCTGTAGCCATAGCAAAGGCTCAAAGTTGTCATTCTCATGAAGCACACGAGGAAAGACAACTGCTGAATATCAGAGGGGGTTAAATGTCACTACCTGCCCAGCTTGCTAATAAATACTGAACATGTGTTTTGTTGGCAAAAGCTGTGTTCAGAACTGGGAAGGTCAGTCACCAGCTGGAGAGGAGCCACAAATAACGCTATGGCCCTGCGGTGTGGTTGCCTGGAGTGGGACTGATTCATGACCAGGCCAGCCCGGGCTTCGCTCTCAGAGCAGAGATGTGAGGGAAGGATGCTGGGCACAAAAGCCATTATTCTGGAAACAACAAAAACACGCCCTTTAAACTTACCTTCCTGACCTGTGGCCTTAGTGTTTGCATGGGGATGTGGGTGCCTTGCTGTAGGGTCATAAGATAATTGAGATTGGAGGGGACTGGGAGGTCTCTAGTCCAACCTCCTCCATTTTTGGAGGGAGGACAGAGAACCCACCTTCTTGTGGGTCACTGGTACCCCAGAGCCCAGAGGATGGCCTGCAGGACCAACACCAGCTTCTGCAATGTTCCTGACTGATAAGTGGTGAATTAATGCTATGGATATGGTCAGCACATGAAGCTGCGCTGTCTTCTCATCCATGGCCATCCGCTGGCTTCCAGGATAGGTTGAAGTGTGAGGCAATGCAGCAACAGACTGCAGCTGCCTTAGCAAAAGCTCACACCACCTTTCTGTGCCCCTTGTCTGAAGAAGGGAAGAAAATGGGTTGGTGGGGCTGTTGCAATCATGTCATTTGCTAGTGTTAACGCTACTAAAATCCACAGGCATACCCTGAGTCCTGTGGCCTGTGTCCAGGTGAAGATCTGGCTGTCAGGATGTCAAAGAGGAGAAGATATTTTGACTCTAAAGCCCCTGTACCTGTCCTTGATTTGACCTGGCTGCTTTTTCAGCAGGCCAGACACAACGTGATACAACTCCCCAACGACAAACTCATTCTCTTCTGACTCAGGATTGTAACATGTGAGACAAGCTGCAAATTACCGTGGAAAAATAATAAGAACATAACTGATGGATTTTTGTCCCTTCAAATTAAATTTTCCTGGGTGATGACTGTTGTCACAGAGCAGACACGCCGGCTGAAGCAGCATAAAGATGAGTAATGGTGCATGGTAAAGTATAGGGGTCATCTTGTGGGATATTGCAGGGAACAAGAAGCTTGGAGAAGGAAGGACTTACCTTGGGGTTCCTGTGGTTGCCTCTCTGTCTGATGTAGGTGGTACCAACCCCCTCTATTTCAGCTGCAGACTGTGTGTGGGATTTGAGCTGCTGGCAGGCTCTCCATGTCTCCATATCATCCTACATTTGGGTGTTTCTCTACCCCCGCTTTACTGAGCTTGCAGGTTTTCGTCTGTAAGGTCCAGACGGAGAATGATTCAACTTAGCGTGTCTGTGAGCATCTGCCTTTTTAGCCCACGCTTGGTGGAGGGTCTAAGGCCATCCCCATCCTAGAGTTTGGAGTTAACCGCCATGTTGTGAAAGTCCTTCTTTCTCAGGGCTTTGGCTGCTTCAGGTTCCCCTATGACTATTGCTCAGCCCCTGTCCTAGAGCATCTTGCTTCATAAAAACATCCCAGCTTCTTTGACAGCTCCCCCATTTTCAAACATTACACCCTGAGATGAACCAAAATGAGAGCCTAGGATTCATACGCAAGTCTGGCACTGTGACTTTGATCAGGAGCTCAGCATCATGGCTTTACATCCAAATGAAACTCGTGTTGTTATTGATATAATTACTATTTCTCAGTCCATTTAGGTACAGAGCTCTGGACCCTTCTTATCCTGGAGGATGAATCATCTAAACACGCAGCTGTAGAGGAGTGAGCCATAACATTTCCATGTAACTGATGGGGAACAGAGGCACAAAGAGACTGAGTGGGTTTCAGTCGGAGAGTCCTCTGAGCATCTCAGATAACGTGGTACTTACGTTTAGGCAAATGGGTTAGCTGTGCATTCGGTCAGCTGAATTGCTTCTTAGACTCCACTGACAGCGCAGATTAGCTCCCTGGTGGCTGTAACGCAGGATCAGATGTCTAACACCCGTGGAGACACCTACAATTAAACAGCTTAACCTGGAGCTCCCTCCCATCCCTGATGGGTTTCTGAATGCTGCCTCTGAGGCCACAAGGGAAGGCTACGGTGGAGAAGGGGAACGCCTCTGCACCTCCTGACTCCCCTGCCCATGCCCTAGCACCTGCCCACCCTCGCCAACCTGCTGACACTGCTGACCTGTGTCATCACCCGCTCTGTCTCCATTTCAGCATCTCCCTGGGTCACCTCTTGTCTTGTGCTTGGGGCTGAGGCCACCGTGGCCAACTCTGCTCATAGAAAGCCTAGAGTAAGGGCGTCCTATCCATGACCTGTACTCTGAGGTGACAGCAATAACAATATGAGTTTTCTGACTGCTAGAGGAATAACAACAATTACTATTATTATTACTAACAACAATGGCAGTAATAATAGGCATTAATTTCTACTGGCAATTACTGTTACTCCATCATATTAACTATCATCACTCTATTAGTCGTCTTGAAATTGAAGGGCAGTGATTTGGCATAGTGAGATGTGTTACTTTTGAAAGGCCACAAAGCAAAGGCTCAGCCTGACTCAGACTCTACGGAGGATCTGAGGTAGGACTGACCTGCTACCCATCCGTCTGTGAAGGCACTTAAGGCTGTTGTTGAGAGGGGGAAAAAAGTCACAGGACGGGCAAAATCTAGAAGTGAAAGAGATGTACCAACATGTATTTTTCAGGGTTGGGAACTATAGCAGGTGCCTGGACTATAAGGAGTGCAAAAGAATTGCAGACATAGGTAATGATCAAGGTTTGGCCTCTGCCAGTATGTCAGAGAGACACTGCCCAGAACTGCAAGGGCGGCACTTTTCATACTCAGTCTGAAGGTTTCCCACATGAGTTTCCAGCCCCATGTTTGGACCACAGTGTGCTATGTATCCCCGCCTGCAGCCGCAGAACATCCTGATCGCAGAGCAGTGGATGCACAGGTGGAGGGGTGCCCCCGGGAGGTCAATGCACCTCCACTGCAAAGAGGGGGGTTCCCGAAAATGGGGGGGGGGGGTTCATCAATGTTTTGATGATAGAGAAAAGCTGTGTTTTAACATTTCTCAAGGACATTTTTTGAATCTCTGTTTTGAGAAGACTGTCTCTAACTTGTGAAATACGATGTTTTAACAGAAAGTTAAGACATCAAAATTGAATCTCAATCAGAAAAAAAAAATCCTCTCCCATCCCCATCCTCCCCCTGCCCTATAATTTTTCTCTATGGAAAAATTTAACATTTGGAATATTGTTCCAAGGTGGAACAAAGCCAGATTCTGAAAAGTGAAATCTGGGAGCAACGGCAGCTCTTGTCCAAATGCTTTGCTAGCATTACACACAGTCTGACCCAGGTCTGTGTTTTCCCATGCTGTGCAATATGGATGATGTTCCCTGCTTTGCAGAAGCAGAGACAGAGGTGGGAATGAGCAGGGATGGGGTAACAGGGCAGCTTTATGAGGGTGGAGGACAAGGGCTCTCTAGGTGTCCATCAGCACTGCTCTGGGTCATGCAGGTGGCAGAGGAGTCACTACTGTGACTGTACACGCCCCTGCTTGATGCTCTGTCACGGATAATATATATCCCAGGAGCTTTGGAAATGAGCACTCAGGATCCATTTTTAATTGCATGGGGATTATGCCAGCTATGGGATTGTATCCGAAACTCGGCAACATTGCTGCTTCTAGCTTGCAAGCTCCTCTGCTGACATCTGCCGCTTGCTGCTTTATCTCCTAAATGGGTTTTGTCTAGCGCTGGGGGAAGGACTAAATGCGAAGTGGAACACTCAGTTCTGATTATCCTGATAGTGTTTTATTACTCACTCTTGCCAGGTTGGCTGCTCGCCGTCGCTAATTTGTCACTCCAGCCAGAGGATGCTCTTGTCATGCCCTTGCTGCACACGTTGACCTCGGCAGGTTGCACAGGTGGTGTCACACGCTGCAGAACTGGTGGACGTGCTGCCTCCTCCGAGGTGGCACACAGGGAGCCAACGTCTCTCTCTGGAGATGACAAACAGAAGTTGGTTTCTGAAGGGAACATGGGTTAGCTGGACTTTTGAGGAGAGGAACAGGTAGTGCTGGGCCCCCGCTGGATGCGGGTGGGCGGAGAGAGTATATGCTCTACTGAAGGGTGCTGCAGGGGAAGAAGGGAGGATGGTCGCTCTCCTAGCCCTGCCTGAGATAAATCCACACCAATGCACTATGAGCAAAGAGAAACCTTCCCCTAGGGACAGCTTGGTGGGAACATATAACCCTTGCTCAGTATGTGTTACTTGGCTGATCCACGGTGGTGGATGCAACCTTACAGTTTTTTCTATCTGAGGGATCTGAAGAGCAAGAGTCTGAACTTACTGTGATTTGCTGATCCTGCAGTGTTTCCCACAGGAGGTAGGGACTGTGTCTGAGGTGCCTCAGGTGTACTTTGCTGCCTAGCAGATACGGAGTTACCTTTCTAAGCCACCATGGAGCTGTCAGCAAACCTTCACCTGTCCAGACAGGAGCTCCTGGGCACCTCAACAACTCAGCTCCTGGGCAATGCTGTTCTCTGGTGTTAGCCCACAGGCAGCTGCTGGGAGGCACAAGCAGTGCTTCGTCCCCAGACTTGTTCTTGGTGGGGCAGAAGGAAATCTTTCTATAGGGACATGGTTCAGTCCAGGTTGGTTCAGCTGTGGTTTGCGTGTGCAGACTCCTGTTTAGGAATATCTTTCCTCATCGTGAAGGTGGTGTTATACTGTCAGTAGAGACTGAATTTTCCATGTTTTGGGAGTTATAATGGAAATATTGAGATTAGCATGAATGGAGAATGAATGGGGATATTCTGTGGAAGCACCAGAAGGAACGAATGACAAGAGAAGGGCTACACAAATGATAGGTGTCAATGATGCCTAGATGAGCAAGTCAGCAAGATTCCAGCACATCTACATGCGCCATCCCTGGACACCCAGCCTAGGAGCCAAAGGCCAATGAATAAATCCAGGTGATTCACAAAGGTGGGACAGGGTGGAGAGACCCATCACTGGCAGCTCTTCCAGGGGACAAAAGGGCACATTCAAATGCAGCACATTGTCGCCAACCAGGAGGAACCCAAGAAATGTGATGAGGAGTTTGTAGTCATTGTCCCATGTCTTCCATGTCTTTGCAAATGACCCTGACCACAGCACCTGGATACACATGCTTTGGTGTCTAAATGGTGCACCTGGAGAAACAAGTGTTGGTGCTTGGGGATATGTGGATATGACAGTGTCAATGAGCAAAATTGCTTTTGTTTAAGGATAAAATCACCTTCTCTTGCTGGAAGATGCTTCATTGAGATTTGTAAACTGATACTACAATGTGGCAATATTATTTCTTAAGCATGACTGGTGGGATCCTGTCATTCATACTGAAGTGGGTACTGCTTATACCTGCTCTTAATGTTCTTGGAGCAGAGAAAAGCTGAAGGGTGGTGAGCACCTACAGCTTGAGATGTGACATTCAAAGAAATTGAATGAGGGTGCTGGGGCAGGAAGGAGCCTCACTCATTTGCATTTCTGGAGCCAGTGAAAAGCTCTCCTCGGATATAAAACTGGATGTGAAATTGCCTTTGCCTCTGAGTCATTCCTGAAATCTCTTCCATTTCTATTTGTCAGATGCAATCACTCCAGAAATAGCAAGTAGTGGCAGAAGCAGCAGCTGTGGCCCAGGGAATACACTGTAGACTTCAGGAAAATGGTATCTGTAATGTGCCCAACTGATGCAGAATTAATCAGGTTTGAAAAAAGAACACGGCTCTTGCACCCTGGGGGACTGTAGCTAAAAAATCCTGCCTGTGCAGATCTTCCTGTTGTGCTCCTTGACATAACTTCTAAGAGAAATAATTGAGTTTATCTCCTACATTGCCTGGAGACCTTTCACATGGAAATAGTGGGATTAAGGAGATTAAGATTTAGCTTCGACTTGGATAAAAAACAACAAAGAGGAATGATTAACACATGAAGTGGTTCCCAGTCATTAGATGTGAAGTCAACTCTCCCTATATTGCCTCTAGTGAGAGCTTTTCTATCGTGTTCATTGCTGTCACATCTGATCCCATAAGAGAACAGGAGAAAACCAAATGGTTCTCTGTAGTGGGGTGCACTGGCTCTAAACTATGGTTTGGGCCACGGAGGAGGTAGAGGGTATGGAGGGGAAAAAGGAGGGTGGTGAGAGTTATGAGATGGATGTTGGGAAGGGTCCCCTTGCGGACAATGGGAAAATAGGGATAACAAGGCCAAGGAGATACAGAGCAGAGGCTAAGGGCTAGGGTCTTGGTTTGAGGTGAGCAGAAGGAGGAGGAAGAAGGTAGGAGGCCATGGGCTTGGGGGCCTGGCGTGGGTGGAGGATGGGGCCGCAGGAGGAGGTTGGTGTGAAGGCAGCTGCATCGTGGTGTTGGTGGGCAATGCCTGGGGGTGAGAAGTGGCCACAGACCTGTGTGCCCTGTTATGGATCTGGATCAGACAGCAGATGGGGAGAGCTGGAGTTAAGGAGGTGAAGCATGTGAGCAAATGTGTCTGTAATGGTGCAGGTGAGAGGGTGTGTGTTTGGAGAGGTGGTGGTGAGAGGTGGCTCCCCGAGACTTTGGGCAGCAATTGTGGGACTGGCTGATGGTGGTGGTGGGGAACTTCTCCATGACCCCTCATCTTTGTTCAAGCTCATTTACCTGTGTTTTGATGTAAGGGGAGCATTCAAACCCCCAGATTTGGTTTAGACGAGAGAATGACTTCTGAACTTTTACCCCCATGGAGCTGAATTTGAATTAAGGATTTTAGGGTGAGAAGTTTGGGTCATTTTCCCTCTTCAAGAACATACCTGCAGTTCATGTGGGTTCTGGGGTGGCAAGGTTTTCAGAAGCAGCTGCTGGGAGTCAAGAAGTTCTCTGATGGATTTTCAGAAGTCCTTAGGTTCCTCTGGGCCATGAGTCTCACTCCCAAACCAAACACAGACACCAGATGGTCTCTAATATGCCATATAATCTGGGGAGCTTTCCAGTCTCTCACCTGGAGCACCCCACACAATTTGGACCTTGTCAGTGCTGGAGAAGCAAACATCAGGCAGTTTCCCAGGAAACAATTGCAACGAACAGAGGCAGTGAGTACAACGACGGACTCTTTTAGCCTTGTGCATGCTTTGATGTCTCTAGAGCTTTGCCCCATGCATACAGGGTCATGTCAGTCTTCCTCAGTCCAGGGTGCAGGTGTTATGGGCTCCAATCCAGAGGCTGTGCAGCCCTCATGTTCAACAAGGAAGAGCTAACTGGGCTGATGTGGGGAGGAACCTGGGGGTTTGCTCAGTGGGACCTGTGAGCTGACCTGCTCTTTGCCTGGAGGGACAGACAGAACAATGTCCCTCAAACCTCGGTGTTTGGAGTCTAGCCTGGTCACGGGTGTTAGGTGTGCTGAGCTGCCTAGACTCCTGGGAGGCTTGGTCAGGCTTGGAACAGTGATCCCTGGGAAATTTATCTTTCCTGTTTCAGAGGAGGTCTTATTCCTACTCTGCAGGATTTGACCCCTCCTAATGAATCCTGGCCTGCTTCCCTGAGCAGCTGTCTGTTTACAAGTTTTGGTGTGCAACATATCTAAATGCAGTGCAACACATAAGGATAGAAAAGAGTATGTGATCCTGGTTCCAGGCCCCACGCATCTCTGTAGAGGTTAATGGTGCTCTGGAGACTGCAAAGCAATGCAAACCAGTTTCAAAACTGCCTCCTCTTGGCCCGGTCAACAGATCATTGTTGGTTTCTTTACAGAATAACTTGGTGCCTTTTTCTGCTGCGCTGTATGTTAGATGAGACACAGATGTTTGTTCTGGCAGTGAGTCATTACCATAGCTGCAGCTGTCAAGAAAGCTGGTGTTTTTTGCAGCTGAATCAGGAAAGTCAAAGCCTTTAGCATCTCTGAAAACAGAAGTTCCTGTGCTTTGTGGGAGTCTGGGGACAGCTAGACCTATCAGTCCCAGCAAAGGGATCCCTCTCTGTGGCCAAAGCAGTAATAAATTTGTAGTGAAGGGTCTTTGAATCCCGTCTTCTCCTGCCTAACAGCAGAGTGCCTTGCCTCTCCCTGCTCTGCCTGTTAACTTACTTGGGGTAGGGACTTACAAAGTGACCCCATACAAGACAGCAGAGTGGGGCCTTGCTAGCTTCCGAGATCTCCAGATGTGACAGCAATAGCAGTTCTGGGTTCACGGTCCTTGTGTATGTGAGTTGTGTTTTCAAATGCGCAGGGGAAAAGGGACTGGGATTCCTTTCCCTTCTCTTTGCTGCAAAGTGAACTTGTGCTTATGGCTTTTGTAATATGGTAGTGGTGGCTTCTCTGCAGGATTAGACCTTCCCAGATAGATATGTTGCTCACTCTTGGGCTGGCTGGATTCTCATATCCCATTCCGACCAACTCTGACACTCACTGTAGTTTTGGTGTTTACAACCATGCGTTGAAAAAAAATGGTGTTTGCGGAGTACCAAGGTAATTTGGGAGCTTCTAAGCAGAGCGCACCCCGCCACTGTAGAGAGAAAATCTCTGCATTCATCACTGGAGTTCATTGCAAGAGAAAGGCAGTGAGAGATAGCATGGGAAGAGATGGGAAAAGTGGGTGGGAGAAGCAATATATCCAGGGAACCTGAGCAGAAGTAATTTTTTCTAATACTTTTTGTGCATCAGAGGAAAGACAAGGACAGGGAAAGTCCTGCTTGGTGTTCAAGAGGTATACGCAGAAATGTGTGGTCTCTCCATCGACACTTAGGACATCCAGTCTATCCAGGACACCCTGCTCTGGGGCAAAGGACAGGACCTTTTGGTGTCTCAGGCCCTTCCTGAGGTTGGTCCAGGGCTATGTGGTGTGGAGGTCCTGTGGGCTCTTCTGTCTGTCACGTACAGACAAGATGTCTCAACTGGTGGAAGTCCTCACAGCTCTGTGTTTGAGGACCTCCTCAGGAAAGAGGGAGGAGGCCCCTGCTTGGGTGAACTGTGATTTAGCTCAACTTCAGTAGCTGATAGACAGCTCCTGGAATGGAAGACCTTGTGTTGAAACACCAAGTCTAGGCAGAAAAGCCACAATTTGCCCTAAGAGGAACCATTCCCTGATGAAACATGGGTCAAATCTTGACTTTTCTTGCCCATTGCTGTAGCACTGTTTAGCAAGTACGAAGGTAACCGCTCTTAGGAAAGAACCAGAGCTCCTGTAGCATTTTCTCTTGCCTTAAAGACAAGCAGGAAAGAGCCTCTGGGACTTTCAGGGGTTACCTTTATTTAGTTTAGAGGAACAACGGAGGGCACAAGCAACATTGCTACTCTGCCAAGGGTGTGCACTGAGAGCTCACACCCTTGTACAAACATTACAAGACCTGTAATAAGAAGATTAAGCTGAGGATGTTGGAAAAAAAAGAAAGGAAGGGAGAATTATTGAGTTAAAGCTGCATGTGCATACATAGGAGACAGAGAGAGTGAGGGAGAGTAATTTCCTGCGCTTGTAAGGAGGGCATGGAGGTCTCTGGGGTGAGAGCAGTTTTGCAGTGTAGGGGAAAACAGTACATGCCTCCAAGGAATATTTGCACTCAGCTCTCCTGGAGGAGCAGCCCTCGTGGGGAGTGGATGCCACCATAAACCTAAAGAAAGGAAGCTATCTGTAACCCAGAAAATATAGGGAAATATTTTCCATGCCACTCTGGGAGACCAGGAAGTTATTTTTGGTCTCTGTAGCGCATTGAGTGTAGTTGAGAGCCTGTGCAACAACAGCAGAGTTTTCAGCAGCTCCCATTGTATTTACTCCTACTGACCTTATTACTAATAGGTGCAAAATGTGAATTATAACAGCAAAGATGTAATCGGAGAGGCTTGGAGACAGCTTGTCTGCTAGAGATGATCAGTTGTCATGACAGATGCTCTCACATTGCTCCTTTTGAAGTGGAATGTCAGGTAAAACAAGGACTTTGCTGCTTCTGTTGACTTCAGTATAATTTAGGGGATAAATGACTTCACCAGTTCCCTGGATGTGGGAGGAGAGGACGCTTTTATGATTATGAAGGATAGAGAAAGTCATGTTATTGTGCTCCTGGTGAAATGCATTGATATTCTGAACAGCACACAGGCCAGGAGACTAAATGTCATTATTAGCTAGTGTTTATTAAGTCATCACACAAGGCAGGGATGCACCAGAGGCAAAGGATCCAGATCTTTCCTGATTTACACCAGTTTAAACAACCTTGGTGGTGCTACACTCATTCACACCAGCTCAGACTCTCTCCCAGAGTTTCCATGAGGGGTAGCACCAGGGGCTTAAACCTTATAGATACTATTTCAGCTCCTTCTTGGCTGATATGATCATGCTGGTTTTGCAGGGCAAAAAGCTGGAGCCTATGTGAGTAACTACACAAAACTAATGTCTTCTCTGTGTTGAGTAGCCTGGCCAAACGAGCAAGGACTGAGTGACTTCCTTTCCTATAAATGGGCCAGGGGAAAAAGATCTGGTGCTCAGCAACATGTGGTTTATTACTGATAGAGAACCAGTATATCAGTGCAGCCCTCCCAGTTGAGGATGTAATGGAGAGCTTGGCCAGGCAGAGATTTTGCAGAGGGCTTCTGAACAGCTTGGAGACACAGACGTCTTCCAGGTCCCTCTGCCAGCCCCTTATGCTGGTGAAAATAGTCAGGGCTATGATCTGGGAATGTGCTAGAGGAGGAAGTGAGTCTCTGGAATTTTCATGAGCTGATCCTTTTCTTTCATTCTCCTGTTTTGTCTCTGCTGTGAAAGCCTCTTTGAGACAGGGACTGCCACCGGCTGCGGGGCTGTACAGCAGGTAAGGGAATGGTGGCAGTCTCGCCTCTGGAGACAGCTGAGGACGACGGTCTGAGCTTTAGTAGAAGGGATGGATGTAGCAACTAGTCTGGTAGAAACTCCAGGACATAAAGGTTTAAAAGGGAAATAAGCAAAGTCCATGCTCCGTAATGATAAACACGCATTTATCTGTGTCCGTGTCTGTGGGTGGATTTATCAAAAGATGGAAAAGAAGCATTGCAATCTGCAAGCGTCCGTGTGTCCAGAAGGACAGGGGGCAAAGGCACTGATTAGCAGGGGCTGGGACCAGCATGCAGTGATACCATTATTGTCAAATGTGTCAATACTGATGACTCTTTTTTTTTAAAGCAAGGGACTTGTTGTCATTTTAACAGGACAATTTTTGTTTTCCTTGACACTACCTGATTTACATCACAGCACCTGGATCGAAGACTGAAGAGTTTTAGGCGGAGATGAGAGTCAGCCAGGAGGAACATTTTTCCAAAGTGCTAAAGAAAGAAATAATGAAGTGAACTGGGGATTTAAAGCCTCATGTGCTTTGAAAGAGCCCTGTGTCTCCTTTTGACCAGAGAAACGCAGTTCAACTATCAGATGCGTGGACCAGGTAAGCAAGTCCTAGACACCTCACCGTGCCTTTTGCCAAGACCCTGTGATGTTTCACAAACATCACAAGATTTTGAGGTGGAGTTGAGCACTGTTTTGTAAGGGGAGAGACAAGAAGATTGCCTGGCAGGTATATGAGCAGACCTCTGCTACAGCTCAGCCTATGCTCTGACCCCCAGGCCAGATTTCTGCCACCTCCTCCAGCCATCATTACTGTTCAGTTCGTATCACCTATATGGACTACTTGAAATTGCAGATTTGCAAGTTAATGCTTCAGATTGGGTGTTATACCCCCAGAAAGGAGAATAGAAGCTGATATCTCTCGTTGCAACTTGCTCCCCATGTAAACAGGCTCCTACTTTTGGCCCATGTCTGAGTTCCTCTGGCCAGATCTCAAGGAAAGTCTCTGTAGTTTTTTGAGGTTTTGTAACATATTACTGCCCTGCTGGTGGTGGCAGGCTGTCCTTCTGCAGAGCTTCATGGGGAAAAACACAGCATATCGCATGGGCAGAAACACAGTGTATTGCATGGAACGATGAAGTAAAGCCCTGGAGAACTGGGAAGGCATGGGCCACGGGCCTGTCTCTGGCTGCATTATGGCTCTGTGATTTTCTGTGTGTACTGTGATTTTCTGTGTGTTTTCTTACATGTACTCGTATCAGCAAACTCTTGCTGCCCAGTTTTAGGGCACCACGAAAGAGATTTGGCCGTGATACACCGATGGCTCTATTTTGCAAGAATACAGAGTTGTTGACATTGCTATTTCCACAAAAAGTGTTAACCATTAATTAATTTCCTAACGTGATCTGCCCTCCCCAATGCATCCAATGCCAATAACACCTTCAGGGCTTTGTTTGTGTTGCTGCTAGAACTTTGCTGGATCAAACTGCTTTATGGCTTGTGACAGCAGGATGGTTCATGGCCTGAGAAACATAAAGATCCTCATCATAGTCTGGTAGTGAGTATGAGGATGAATGATCTGCTGGATGTGTTCTTATTCCCTTCCCTGTCCCTCCTGAAAAGGGATGCTCCTCATGCGAAATGGTAATGGACACAGTAACAATGGCAAAAATTTAATTAATGATTTTTAGCACTGGAAACAAAGGCATTTAAAGGACATGTCCTCCTCTCCTCTAGTGAGGACAGAGAGTCTACATGGCAAACTTAGAGGGGAATCTAGTGATCTTCAGATGACCTCCATCCTTTGCAGTATAGAGCAAGAATCAGTCTGTGCTTTGGCTCTTCCTAGCTGTCACTATGGACCTGCAGCTGGGTAAGGCCATATCAGTAGAGGTGAGGTTTGTACCTCCTAATGCAATGGCTACCCTCTCTAAACAGCCTAACTCACTCCCAATTATCAAAAAATACCTTAAAATATCTTGTGTTGATCTGCAAAAAATTCCAGATCTTTGAAAACTTCAGTAGTGAGATCTGGGCTCCAGACCAGAGTCCTACCAGGCCATATGGGCTGTCAGGCTGACCTGAACATCATGATGCAACGTGGGGCAATCCCAGGAGCAAAGTTTATATACATAAACTGCACCACCAACTGCTGACCTATGTGGTTCTCCAGCTGTTGCAATAAGCCAAACTCCCAGGTTCTCCGGAGTGCTGCTGATTTTTCCATCTGCTTGTTTCTCCCAGTGTAGATGGTGATGGGACCTCAGCGACCAAAGCTAGATCCACAGATATAGCCCTGGTGACCTCCAGGTCCTGGTATGCTGTGAATGGTGTGGATGAAGGGCACAATTTGCAAGTATTGTACCTCCCTGCTATATTGGCCACCTATTACACATGAATGCTTCCTCTCTGCACAGATAAGGTCTTGTGCTAGGCATGCAGGTGCTTGCAAACAGCATGATTTCACATAGACTGAATATGAGCTTTGCAACAGGGTAGCAGACTCTTCTTTGTATTCCTACCATTTTATTAGTCTACAAAAACTCTACATATATATACTCTGACCGCTTTAAAAGGCTGTCATGAGCACTCCTTAGCAATTTCCTGTGGAAATAGAAAGACGGAAGGGAAGCAAATCATAAATGCTTATATATGCCTGTTGTCTGGATAATCTTTACATGCAGGATGAGCTGAAACTCAAATGCAAATTCATGGTGCTTGATCCAGAGCCAGGGGAAAGCTCCAGTTCAATTGCTTCAAGGTGCATCTGAGTAGACAATTTGAGGTTAACTGAGATGAAGCCACCGCTAATTTCACTGATTGGTTATAACCTTGGGCGGACTTGAACCTTCTCCCAGAACCAGAATTTCAGCTGAAACACACTGGCAGCCTGTACTGCAGCAGAAGGGTGAACTCTCCAAGCAAAATACTCTAGCTGGTGGGACCTTGCAGAAGCCGGAGTTTTAAGACAAATGCACAAAGGCTTCCTTCAAACAATGAGATACTTGCTTCATCTAATGAAATAGTTTCTGATGAAGACAAGGCTTTTATGGAGATACAAATCAGCTTGGAAGTTTCTGAGAATACAGTTTCCAACCCATGGGAAATTTGATTTATATATAGAAGCAGAGGCATAACTAACACTTAAGAAAAATGCAGTAGCAGCTATCACCTCCCTGTGAGTTTCCCTTCACATGCTTGACAGTCCTCCTGAAGACACCCACCATGTTCTCTGTTTTGGATGCTACTTATATGTACACAGTGATGCTTTGCTGGCTCTTGTACAGTCAACAAGCAAGGTTATTTGGGACATAGCTGGGCCTCTTCACAAAAGCCATTTGCAACCTTTCCTGCCTTTAGCTGGGGTCATCCTTTGCTGATGAGGTTGACTTGGGTGCTGCCTCTTCTAGGAGCAAGGGAGCTGGCCTTTGTGTGCCCTCCCACCCCTTTTCTGCCCGTACAAATGATGTGTGAGCTAGGATGTTCCACACTATCACAGGCTGAATTGTTAATGCTCCCTTTAAATGTTGTGGCCTGAGACTTGCCAACAAACCCAGAGCCTCACAGGACTCCCTTTTTCGCCTGACACCCCTGTCCCATCCATTCTGCTCCTCTTCCTGGGTGGAGGCAGCCGTATTTGCCCTGCTCTGCATGTCTCTGGCCTCCCTTCTTATGGCTCTGGTACCAACTCAGACCTAAAGGTTAGGCTCAGCTCACCAGATGGGTGTGATTGGTAAGAGGATTAGGTAAATCCCATGTTAGCAAATGCAGGGGAGAGCGGATACAGTCGAAGTGGGTGCCAGGTTTATGTTGAATTCATCTCCACCCAGGATGTAGACAGCACCCTACAATTAGCCAGGTTAATCCTTCCCACTAGGGTTTTCAGAACTCTTTCCCAAGTTGGGACATCTTTGTTGAGGAAAGCCATGGCATAAGAAACCAGGCTGTGGATTTGAAGCCCTAGCTATCCTGCTCTAGCTCTTCGCACTGTGGCTTTTGCATGAGGAATCTTTTGTGTGGATTAGTTTAATAACCTTCCAAAATAAACTAAAGCTGAGAGAAACCTGTGGTGTGGAATAAAGAACTAGCATAGAGCCATTATGGGGGAGCTCATCTGTGCAGAGCCACCTTTGCAAGTTAAACTAGACTAACCAAAGGGGTGAATTTAAAGTGGGCTCATTAAGCTGGGTCAAAGTGAGTGAAGCTACATAGAAATAAAGTTGTTTTAATTATTACTCATAGTGTCAACACAGCGATTTAATGTGGTTTAAGAACGGTGGTAAGAATGTGCCCCCATGCAAAGCAAAGCACAAAGTCTATAAGGATAGGAAAATGTTTTAGGGTAGAGGACACAAATGGCCCCAGGGCCCTGGTGGACAACAGTGCCAGAGCTGTATCATTTCTCCATAAGGTTATTTAGTCAGATGTAGTCATTCCCTACCCTGCCTCTATGGAGTCTAGATTTCTTCTGCAAGGCTGGGGGTCCTCTGTCTGTGAAATAGCAGGAGCCTCCAGGACACAACACCGCTTTGTTAAAAGGGAAAGGGGAAAGAGGGCAATTTCTGGAGCTGCCTCGCTGCTGTGTGCAACCATTTCTGATCATGATATCACTATGTTTTTCTGCATTGACTTGTCACTCAGAAACAAATCAAATCACCAGCCGGGCGAGCTCCCTGCCTCTGTAGGCTGGGTTGTAAAAGAGGCTGCTTATGTCAGAGATTTGCTCTGTTTTGGGCTTGTGCGAATTGCTGTGTCACCGTTTCATTGTGGCTCCATGTTTTGAAATATGCTCTGCAGCTGCTGCTCCTTCTCCTGTTTTATTTGGAGTGAAGCTGCAAGGAGTCATCGCGGGCCATTTTCAGTGTTCTTCCTTTGTGGCAGTTTGCCCGAGAATGAGATGAGTCACAGGCAGGTTATATGTCCTGTCCATGTGAGTGTGAATTAGAGGGAAGGCTCCAAGATTACTGTTGATTTTCTCTCTGAATGGCCCACTGAACTGTGCATTTCACGGGGGCTGGAGGCTGGGATGGCCTTCTAGCCCTGTGAGTCCTAGTTAAAGGGGGATGAGCTATTGTGTTCTCCTCTGCCAGCTGGTAGCAAAACCTGTTAGGTCTGCCTGACCTGCCAAATTGTTAGGGTTCAAATGGATTAGGAAAGGAACGTCAGAAAATGTTCCCAGCATATGGATGCCTCATGGCCTTGCAGCAAACTATGTGTCACGGAGAGAGGTATGTGCAATCAGGGATAGAATAGGAGATAATGGAAGTATTTGCTCCCTTGCTGCATTCTGAGCCATGAAAATTTCTGTTTCTAAATGAAACCAAGGAGTGATTAACTATTGGGAGTTACAATCCAGCCTCCAGAGTATTGCACATAGTCTCAGGGAGTTCAGACTGTCTTGGATGATCAGGGAAAAGGGAGATCAGTTTTGTGAGAGGAGCTTGTGGATCACCAAGGCTGAAAGATGCTCCAATGGCTCTTTGTAAGTACACTGGGGCATAAGAGGCATTTATGGTAAAAAATAGTGCTAATGGAAGATCAGATGGGAATAAATTGGACATGGGCATCTTTGGGCTGGGAAGGAAAATAATATTTCTAAGCCTCAGGGACATCCTAGGAAAGCTTTCCAATGAGAGGCACCAAACCTATTTCAATGTGGAACGGGTAAAGTTGAGAAAGGGACTGCACGATAGTGAAAGAGATGAAAATAGGCTGGATGAGACTTTGGGATTTGTTGATATCTCCAGCAAGGCATTGCAAAGGGGTGATCATTGCTGTCATTTTCGCTTTGCTACACACTATTCTCACAGTTTTGAATTATTCCCATGTTTCAGAGTTTCTGCCAGGAGGAAGGAAACCTTTCCTCCTTGATGCGGAACTTGGCTTTAGGTTTGTTTTGTTTTGGGGGCTCTTTTCTCTCCGTTCTCTGGAAGCAGTGTACTGGCCTAAGTGAAAAGAGGCTGTTGTGGGGGGGGGACAAGCGCTCCACTTGTGCTCTTAATGGGAAAGAGAAATAGTTTGGGTGCCCTCCTTGCTTATGCATCCAGGTTTTATCCCACAGTCAGATACAGTGTCAGAAAGGAACTGGGCTGGGTCCTTCCTTCTCTGTAGCATAAGGGTGACATCATCCGACAGGGACCCAAAACCTTGGCAACACTTTTGCTGTCTTCTGCTTTTTTGCAACAGCACATTGTTGTTTGAGGCATTCGATCCTTTGTATTAAAAATTTCACCTTGACCGTGGTCTGCTTGGATGCTTTTTTTCATGATTTGTGATGCACATGGAGGGGGGGTGGTGGAGCAGGGCTCTGAATAGACTTTCTTGGAGGCTCTTTCAGACATACTGCTAGTACTTGCAGGAAACAGGTAAGATGTCCCAGGTGGTCCAGTCTGGAGCTACACTCCAAAGTAAGTGAGTCACAGGACTGTTTTGTGGTGACGTATTTCTATCAGGGCGTTTTCCTTCCCTCGTGACTTGGTAACCAAAGGAAATTCCGGATGAAGACATTGCCTGACCAGGAGCACCTTGTGTTTGAAAATGGAAGGGGCAAGTCATAGCTATTCTTTCCTCAGTTTTTCTAGCAGTCCTGGAAGATGACAAATAAAACACGGTTTCAGATAGGAAACTATTATAGTCTAGTGCAGTGTATAAATGTATGGGTTTGTCCTGGAGCTGAAAAGTTCCCAAACATGCTCTCCTCAGTATTACTGGCCTGAAAGCATTTCCAAGTCCTGGCCCCAGGAATGCACCCAGGCCAGATATTGGCAGTGTTTCATTTGGAGACCTGAGTTTGTACCAGCTATCCTAGGACGGATAAACATACTAGAGGATTAAAGCAGCTCTAGCCAAGTGAGTCTAGGACACAGTAATACAGGCTGATGGGTAAGTTAAGACACAGCCAGTGACATCTCATGTATTTGTAGGAGGAAAGGGGTCATTTAGATTGAACCAGGGCCACAGCAAGTATGGAGTGACGCTTGGGAAAGGCTATCCCAGGGTCATCTATGCAACAGTGTTCCAAGGCAAGAAAGCATGGACCCTTCCCGCACAGGTGTCAGGACTGTCCAAAGACAAGCAGGGCTTGTCACAGGGCTATATCCCTTCCACGTGCTTATCTAGGGGGAACGCACAGCATCCCCCAAAGATGGTTTCCAACTCTGAACAAGTTTTGCTACCTTGTCGTATGCCTGGCTGCTGCTGGCTTTGGGAGCAGCGCAATACGCAGAGAGGCTGAATGTGTGGGGCCAAACCTGAGCTACGTTACATGCTGGGGTGGATGAAAGAAATCCCTTTCCTCACCTCTAGGACTGAGGAAAACAGGGGAGGTGCTTGGAGCAATCTTTGGGCTCCTCTATCACGGCGCCCTACTCCCTGCACAAGACTGTGGTCTCAGGGGTTGTCCCCCCTGTCAAACGGGGTCTGATGCCTGCCACCAAGGAGATGGGGGACCTGCCACTGAGGGGAAGCAGGTCCTCCCACAGAGGGACAGCATCTGGGCCCTGCTGCCAAGGGATAGATCTGAGCCCGTCCACCAAGGGGATGGGGGACCAGTCACTGAAGGGATGGGGGATCTGCCACTGAGGGGATGGCTCTGAGCCCCGCCACCAAGGGAAGATCTGAGCCCTGCCACCAAGAGATGGAGGACCTGCCATTGAGGGATGGGGGAGTTGCCATTGAGGGGCAGGGTCGGAGCCCTGGCACCGAGGGGATGGAGGACCTGCTGCCAAGGGGATGGGGGAGTTGCCATTGAGGGGCAGGGTCGGAGCCCTGGCACCGAGGGGATGGAGGACCTGCTGCCAAGGGGATGGGGAGCCTGTCACCAAGGGGACGTGCTCTGAGCCTTGTCACCAAGAAGATGGGGACCTGCCACTGTGGGATGGGGTCTGCGCCCTGTCACCAAGGGATGGGGATCCCGTCACTGAGGGAGGGGATCTGAGCCCTGTCACTGAAAGGCTGGAGGACCTGCTGCCAAGGGGATGGGGGTCCTGTCCCCAAGGGATGCGGTCCAAGCCGTGCCACCGAGGGGATGGTGGACCTGCCACTGAGGTATGGGGTCTGAGCCCTGTCCTGAGGGGATGAGGGACCTGCCACCAAGGGGATGGGGTCTGAGCCTTGTCACCAAGGAGATGGGGACCTTCCACTGTGGGATGGGGTCTGATCCTGTCACTGAAGGGATGGGGGTCCCGTCACCGAGGGTTGGGGTCTGAGCTGTGTCACCGAGGGAGGGGGGTCCTGTCACCGAGGGACGGGGTCCTCCTTCCCGGTGTCCCCCTGTCACCGGGGGACGGGTCGGAGCCCTGCCACCTGAGGCACCTGCCGCCAAGGGGACGGGGATCCCCTCCCCAGGGGCCGGCGCCCCACCGCGCCCCCGGGAGCGCGGCCCGCCGCCGCGCCATGGCGGCGCTCGCCCTTTCCGGCAGCGCCATCTCGTGACGGCGCGGGGCGGCGGGCGCGGCGGCCATGACGGGGGGCGGCGGGCCCGGCCGCCCCCGCCCGCTCCCCTCGGCCTCGGCCGCGGCTGCGGGGCCGAGCTGAGGCCTCCTTCTGCGGGGCCCAGGGAAGGGGGAGGCGGGAGGCTGCCCGGGTGCGGCCGTGGGGCGCAGGGCGGCCGGGAGGCAGGCGTGAGGGCGCCTGGGGGGTGACGCCTGTCGCGTGAGGATCGCTCGGGGTGATCCCGCCTGGCCCTGAGGTGACCGCCCTGGCGAGGGCACTGGGGACTCCTCGCCTGTGAGCCCGCTATCCCGCATCGGAGATCTGGGGACAGGTGCTCTCAGCGCGGGGGTGCAAGAAGTCCTCACTCACCATGCAGGGGCCGTGGCGTCCATTACCTGGATCGCAGGGCTGGATGGACCCGCCAGGGACTTCTGTGGGGTCCAGCATCCCAAGATGTGCCTGAGATATCCCTCAGAGCCGCTTCGGGCTCTCCCGCTGAGGGAAGGACAGCCCGAACTGTGTTAGTCAAGAGGAAAATTGATTTTCTGAAGATGGAGAAAGGCCTCTTACCTAGCATGGCCTCCATCCGAGCAGAGGCCAGAGACTTCTCCTGCCCGTGGCTGGGCTTCGGTGTGTCTTCCAGGAAGGCACCCAGGCTTGATTTCTTGTGATGGGGAGTCCACGAGGTCCCGTAGAAATCAGCTTCGGTGGGTGACTCCCTTCACATGTAGTACACCCATCTCTTCCTTGGCTTGGGTCTCTTCCACAGTAGGTGGAGGCCTATTTGCATGTGCTCTTGTGACAATTCTCATCAGAAACTTTTTTCCTTTTCATATACATTAGCCAAAATTCTTAACCAAGAAAGCTAGTGGAGATACAAATACAAAACGTGCTTTATTGTTAGCAGAAAACAGCACTTCTGTAGTCTTCTGTAGAAACAAGCCCATATGTGTACTGTAGAGTCTCCGTAGCAGGAATGTGACTTGGAAGTCACAAAATACAGGACCTTGGCAGCTGCAGGACCTGGGACCTGAAGAAGAGACTCAAAATTAGATGAGGAGTAGTTCAGGTTTCCCCTTTCTCCCAGCAAAATAGGATTTTAGTCGTAATTTTCTGACTAGCTGGACCCCTGGGAGCTCTGTTGGGGATTTCAGACTCTGTTCAGCAGAGGGCAGTGGATGGTTTGGTCACTACTTGGCCGCCTGCTTCAGACCTCCTAAACCATTGCCGTGGTCTGGGAGCCTTGGAGGCACTGCCTTTCTCTTTAAAGCTGTGCTGTAAAACAGTGCTGTTTGCTTAAATCTCTCTGCTCTGCAGAGTATCTGGCTGTAGAAAGAGACAGTGCAAGCAGATCCTCGCTGCCCAGCAGCGGTGCAGTGCAGAGTGATGGTGGGTCAGTGAAATCTCTTGAGGAAATGCAGCAAATCTCCCTCACTCCACCCTATGCTGTTTTACAGAACTAAAAAAAAATTTCCAAGGAACAAATTACAATTCCTTGACCTGGTTTAAATCCGGTCATTTACTGTGCTTTTTAAGAAGCTTTGCATTTTGTTACCTGCAGGTGTTTAATTGAAATATTCCCCCTGCAACCAAAACCTGCTATCTGTGTTTATAAAGCTTCCCTAAACAGTATATGTAACCACTACAGCTCATGTGAGCAAAGAATACCACGGAGCGTCTCATCGTCCAGGCATCCTGTTCCCGTGGGAAGGGAAGAGACGCGGGAAAATGGAAAAATTCCTGCAAAACAAGAATACCAGCCACCTGGAACAAGCAGTGAGTCCTAGGTAGCCTTGGGAAAATTACTTAACCTTAGGAAAATCGGCGTGGGTCTGCTCTGCGCTGCTCCAGAAATCCTGGGAAGGGAACGCTGGGGGGGGACAGGTCCCGTGATGGTCCCCCTGTGGCTGCTGGCATGTTGGATGCTGCTGCAGGAAAGAGGCCAAGGCCAGGGATTCTCAGCCACTTGCTCCATACAGGGCTGATGGCAGGCGGCGTGATGCTGAACTCGTTGGTACAGAGCGGCCTTGGGGTTGCCAGAGTAGTCCCCCTTTGGATCCCATCTCCGCGTGTGGAGGGCTGGTCTCCCAGGTGCATTCCAGTTCACTGCTGGGTGTGCTGGTGTGATGTGAGTACGGGTGGGAAGGTCGACTCCAGCCCTGCCACAGGTCTGACCAAAAGCCAGTGTACAGGGGAGCTGCTCCGGTTTGATCACATTTTACACAGTTTAGACCCAGAGCCTGATAAGCCCTGATATCCCTGTAATCCCTAAGCAGCTTCAGTGCCACCTTAGTGAATGGAGGTGCCATTTAGTGATAGGAAAGGTATCAGGGTCTGGCCTTGAATGCAATATCCAGGCTGTTCACTTGTGAGACTAGGGCTGGAAGAGAGGAGATGGGAGAATGGCTGCAACACGGGTGGAAAGGCAGGGCAAAGCACACAGGAAATCAGAAAGGCTGGGAGGACTGGGAATGAAGAAGCTCAGCGATAAGATCAAGCACTTAGCCATGACCTGCTTGTCCAGCTCAACCCCTGCATCACACTGTGTGCCTGCCATGGCCCCTTGCCCATCCCCACATTGGCTGGACAGATAAATGTATTTTTATATGTATTTATTTGAAGCTGATTCCTGGCTTCCATAGCTCTGCTGGCAGGACTGACCTTTGGAGAAGAGAGGGATCAGGACTGACGAATTGTTGAGGAAAAATTAACTATGTAAGTCCCAGATGGGAAGAGCTGTGAAAGCCTGCAAAGACAGGAGGTCCAAGGCACATGGGCGGTGTGTTCTGTTGTAATGCCAAGGGCCAGATCCTGCTTGGTGCAGTGCGTCCTCTGTTCGTGCTGCAGGCAAAAGGGATGAACCATTTCCTAGGAAAAGGCCCAAGTGTAAAAAGAGCCAATAGGATATTTTCTCCTGCTTCGCAGCAGCTTTATCTTCTCTCTGGTTGCTGGAAAGGCCTCAGGCAGGCTGTTCCTGTGATTTTATGCACCACTAGCTGGGCAAAGAGGCTTCCCTGGAGAGCTTTTAAAGCATATTTAAGCCGTGAAGGTTTTTTGCTGATTGTGGCCGGGGTGGAAATGCCGCAGACCCCCCATGCAGAGTATGGAGGGAGGAGATGGTGCCGGTCAAAATGGACTGTGGTTTTAACACATGCACAAGCGTTTGTGCAGCCCCAAGGCATGCTGCTGGATGCCAGTGGACGCGTCTTCACTGGGGGTGGCCCCGTGCTTGTTGACCTCAGGCAGGGTGGGCGATCCAGCTACATGCTAGGAGTCTTCCTTCATTTTCCTGGCTAGATGTACAAATCTCTTTCAGGTCTGTGTGACAGGGCTTGGTTTCTTCTCCAGATCTGGGCCTGATCCTGCACAAAACCAGAAAAGAGACTGGACTTCCCTTGCTTTTTCTGTGCAGTTGTCTTGAGACTGATGTGTTGGCTCCCTTCTCACAGTACCTGAGCATTTCTCCAGCCGTAGCAGGAGACTGCAGGCAGAAGTGAGCTTTTTTTCTGCCCTGCTGCAAGCCAAGCATGGGCAGAACAAGCCCAGAAACCTTCAGCTGCTTTATAGACACTGATTCTGGTTGTGTTCCCTCTTCCCAGCCTCGTCCCTTGCTTCTTGCAGACGGAGTGAGGTTGGAAGCAAAACCTGGCTGTGTGAAGAGAGATTTCAAGCTGTTTTCCCACCCCTCGGCACTACTGGGAGGTGACTGAATTGAGGCAGAAGACGGGGTTTCAGCTTTTCCATTGCACTGTGAAAAGTGTGGAGGAAGGACAGGATCTGGGCTCAGTTACACCTTCGTAAACCTGGAGATAGCCGGCATGCCATCCCCTCTTCCTGGCACATCACCCCGTTCCCCATCCACCTAACAGTGCCTGAGGTGGGCTCTCCACTGTGGTCTCTTCCTCCTTCGTGACATTATACCCCTTGTTGCACAGTTACTGCTCTACTCTTCCGGGGTGGCCTTCAAACCCAGTGGCTCGGCCACTTTGTTTTTGGCTTTTCTATAGACTGTTCAAACAAATTTTACACTGTTTAAAAACTGTGCTCCCTACTCCAGATTGGTTTCTCTGCCCTTTTGGATTCCCTAGGGTGCATAACTGAGCAGAGCCAATGTGAGCAGTGAAGTTGCAAGGAAATTGTTGAAATAAATGAGTGAGAGACAACTGTGACTGGGACTGGTCCCTGTTGCTGGTGTCCTCAACATACACTGGCCCATCTGGAGAGGTGAGTGGCCTTCCTGACAGAAATCAGCACTGGGACCCTTAGGGCTGTATTGAAAAGACCTGGATGAGAAGCAAAACAGAGAGGCTGTTGCCTCATTTAGCTGGTGCCTTGCTGGGCAGCATGGAAGCTCACTGTGAGAGTGTATTTCCAACTTCAGTGTCCCCAATAAAGACAAGTCATCCTGGACATGGCGGTGGCAATGGTGGGTCGCCCTGTGGTTGGAAGGTGCCCTGAGGGACCCCGTGTGCCTGGGCATTTCTACTTCTTTCATGTCCCAGAGGAACACCCTGCATTTCCACCTCCCTTCAGCTAGCTCCTGGCTCTGGCTGCTTTCCATCCTCATGGGTACTCTCATGCAGCCTCCATGCAACTGCCACAGCACGTGATGGTGTCCCACACTAGTCGACACTGTACTTCAGCTCTGGCTTGCAGTAGCCTTTGGGTGACCCTCCGATGCAGTGCGGATAAACACATGACATCCTGCCCTAGGGACTGCATGTTGAGGCTGTGCCTCAGTTTCTCTCTGGCTTTCACCGCACACCTCCCTTCCACACCTGTGGTCTCCTAGTCTCCCTGTCTCTGGAGTTTGCACCCTCACAGCATGGTTCTCCCAGTCCTTTCCTCAGCCATGCTAAGGCATTTCTTTCCACGCTTGAACACACACGTGAGCACGCTGTTCCTTTTGGGTTTATGGTGCATTTGTTTTCACTGCTTCTGAGGGTCTGTGGCCTTGGATGTTCAGCTGGTGTTGGGCTTGTTGAGGCCCAGGACAGGGGACCCAGGAGGGCTTTCTCTTGCGAGGGTGCCATCACTGAAGCTGGAGGCAGGGAGGACTTCCAGGAATAGCCCAGAACAGACCCAAAATCCTCCCCTGAAATCTTCCCCAGCTGTCAGTGGGTGCTGGATCAGGGCATGAGTGATGTTTGATTTGTATCATGTAGCAGGAATTTGCCTCATGAGGCTGCTGTGTTTAACAGCCCACAGGCTCCTGCTCCCTGACACAGATGAGACGAGTTCCCTGCCCAGAGCTGTCTCTGCTGGGCTCCATGCCCTGTTTTTCCAGCGCGTGATTGTAACAGCAAACATGCTCTGCGTTGCCACCCACGTGCCCCTGTGCACCTACACCTCTGTGCAGGTGTCCTGCCCCACTGACCCTTCAGGCTCTCCTCCTGCTCCCTCGCGGTTCAGCGTTGCTGACAAATGGCCCTCCAGGATACTCTTTGGCAGAACCAATTGATTTTTCTTGCCCTCAGGAGCTTGCAGGACAAACAGCTGCTCTATTGATTGCGAACACAGAGTTGCAAATGGCATGTCCCCATCCTCTGTCCTGGCAGCAGCTGCTGCTGGATTTCACCACAGCAGCTGGAGGGATGGTATGCAATGAACAGCCCCCCGCGGTCCTCGTGGGCTCAGAAGAGCTACATGCATGGCTGACATGTGCTGCAGAGCATGTAGGCCTTGCAAAGCAGGACCGGCCAGACAGCGCAGGGGCTGAAAGGGAGCTGTGGATGTCAGGGATACACGCTGGTGCTGGCAGGCATGGAGCTCTTGGCGGTGGGTAGAGAGGCACCACACTCCCACAAGGACCCCCTTGAGGGCCAGTTGTGTCCCTCCATCCATCTGCATCACCTCCCTGTCTCCCCCAGTGTAGAGAAGGGGTTTAACCTCAATTAAATCGACTGATGGAAGAACATCCTCTCTGCTCCTTCAGTGTAGATAGGTATGGACCAGCTTCCATCTCCAGCAGATAAGGGTGAAAATGGCAGGGCATAAACATGCTTTTTATACAGCAAAGTATCCCATGCAGGATGGGAGAAGGCCTTGGTGTGTAGCCTTAGAGCTACGTGGAAAGGAGGGATAGGGGTGATAATCTGCCCAGAGCTGGCTGAGGGCTGCTGGTGCGTTGAGCAGGGAGGTGAATGCTGGGGACATTAATGGTGAAAACTGGAGAAGGGAAGCAGTATTGCCTCTGAATCCTGCTTGAAAGAGGGCAGTGCCTTTCTCTGATGTCCCTGCCTGGAAAAGGGAGCTGAAACGGCTGAAGAGGGCTCAGAAAATAGCCACTAGAAAGCCTGAGTGTGGAAACCTGCCTCACAGGAAGAGACAGAGTCATTTAATTTTTCAGAGTGCAGGGGTTGAGTGTGGTTTACAAATACCTTGCTGGGAGAAAAAAATCTGGCATTGGGGTGTGTAGTAATCTGTTAGACAAAGACAGAGCAAATATCTGTGGCTGGGAACATGACACTGCAAAGGCAAAGAAAGCACTTTATCTTTTCTAAACCTCAAAGAGACACTGGAGTGACTTTTCTAGACAAAACTGGAGGCTTTTCTGAAAAAGGGGCTCCAGTTTAAACAGACTGATGCTGGGATGACTGGGTGAGGTTATTTTGTCTTTGTTACGCATGCAGTAACATCAGAAAGAAGTTCTGCAGGCTTCCAAGTCCCACCAGCCTTGGGATGCAGCAGGGCCTTTGTGCCTGGCTTTGATGTTTTATGGGTTAATATACTACAACGGCTTGCTGAAACGTCTGCAGGCCAGGTAAAGCATAAGCAGTAGCAGAACTGTTAGGATTGTATAGATAAACCATCCAATAGTTTGCTTTAATTATGACAATTCCAATTTGTTTGCTTTAGGCAGTGTTTGTCAGAAGATGAAGCATGGTTACCAAAATTATCATGTAGACTAGTCTGTATATAATAGCAGGCCAAGAGGTTAGAAGAGGAAGGGTTTCCGGGTTGGCTAGGAGGCACAAAGTAAAGCTACCAGATAAATAAGCCATAACTTCTGTCAAGAACCTATCAACAGATTCCCACCACATGCGCTGCAAATGGGCAGCTGTGAAGAGAAATCCGTTTGAATTGGCGTCTTGTGCACTGCAGTATTTTCCGAGCCATGCTGGCAGGATGGCATTTCTAACTCTAAATAATATCAATCAAGAGAGGCCTGCCCTGAGAAGCCTGGATTCAGGGTAGGTCTCTGAGCTTCAAAAACTTCAAGGGACTGGATACACTGCTTTGGTTTAGGTGCCTGTCTAATGAGCTTCACAAATTAATTTATAGGGGTCCTTCTCTTGTTGGAGAGATGCTGTGTCTGTGGGATCAAAGGAAGGATGAGCTAACAGCTGGGTTCAGGCCCAGGGCACTGGTACCGTTCTCTACTCTGATATGGTCTTTGCCTGTGCAAAGTCCCTTTCACCCACCTGCAGGAATCTCTCCCTTTAGCTCCCTTTGTAGAGACAAACAGGCATTTCTAAGCCTATTTTAGATACCTGCTTTTGGAGGAGGTGGAAGTAAGGCTGCTCTGAATATAATCTGGGGGTGTCATTTTGATGCCGAGTGGGTGAACCTTGCAGAGGAAATTTTGTTGGGTTGCTTTAAGGTAATGTCAAGAATGTCCCATGCGTGTCCGCTAAGGGGACACAGAGGGGCTTAGGGGTCTGTGACAAGGGAGAGGGGAAAGGCCTTCAGGACCGAGGAACCTGGAGTGAGGCAGAGGTGCAGAATAGCCAGCCCTCAGCTATACCTAATCTGGGGCTGGAAACTCAGGCTGATGCTTCTGTTTGGTTGTTCCTACTGAAAAGAGTGAAGGTGACATGGCTGGAGAGAGAGAAGTGTTTTGATTGGAGCTGTTGATTGACTTTTTGACAAAATAAGGCCTATTCTGGCAAATCTAGACATTCTTGGAGCATTGCACATCTCTACATGGCTCTCTGAGTCAGCCAGCACTCCAATATATGTCCCTCCATGGCCGATAAGAGAATCAAACTCTGGATTGCATTTGCCCACCGAGGCATGGCACTGCAGCCTGTTCTGACCTCTGCCCACTTTCAACGAACTGCTTTAGATCAGCTGTCCAGAAAGCTCTCCTGAACTGACCCCTTTGCTTCCTTACAAGAGGCCTGCACACTGTGGGACATCCACTCAGTCTTAGCTTGTAGTCAAGAGCAGAGAGCTCTAGGAAAACCAGCTTTTCACGTCCCATTCAGCCCTCTTACAGCAGCTGCAAGTCAGATGTGTTACCTGAGAGAACTGGACTGAGGGGTGAAGGGCCTGGAAGGAGGCAGGTAGAGGGATTTCTTTGTCCAGCTCAAACTGAGTCAAAGGGACGCAGCACCAAGAATGATGTGGAAAATGCTTCTCCATATTATCCCTTTGTTTCATCTCTCCTTGAGGTCTTAAATATGTTCCGTTTTTTTTTGCAGGGCCGTTGCCAATATGGCCTTATATTGTCAAGACAGCGAAGAAAACAGAGCAGCAAAGGCTGCCAGTTGTTTAATTTCTCAGTATTAATGGAACTTAATCTAAACATCAATGGCAAATATTTATCATTGCATTTCTGTGGCCTGGTGTTGACAGGTGATGGACAGCACTCTGCCCTTCCCAGTATAACTATTTGGGTTTATTACAGCAAATGCAAAAAGGGGAATGGAGCTGGGAGAGGGCTACCTACCTTCTGGGTAGCCTCTGAGTTTTTCTTGAGATAGCAGTAAGGTGAACAAGGATTTTCTCCTACATGTAACCTCAGCTTTGTTTCATCTGAGGGACTCTCTCTTGGAAGCATGGGCAGGTGGAGAGGAGGACCTCAGACCCGTGTTGGGCTGTGGGCTCTACATGCGGCCCTGAAGGAAAAGTGACATCACTCTTGTGATAAAAATCAAACCATTAATCTAAGCTGGGATGCTACAGTCAAGCACATATCCTGAAGAAGGATAGTTTCATGAATTAAGGACCTTGATATCCTGCCAGCGCTGGCAGATTATAAAACGATTTAGGGAATCTCATGTCCCTGCCAGGGAAGTTTTGGTCATTTTTACGGTGTCTGCTGGGTGCACAGGAGGAAGTGAGCCAGGCCTGAGCAGCTCCAGCCTGCAGGTTGTGTGTGTCCTGCAAAGCCAGTTCTTTGCCTGTGGCGTTGTGTGCCATAAGGACTCAGTGGGTCTAACCCCTGGTTCTCAGCTTGGTTTGGGACTTGTGTAGATGGTTATGTGGACAGCCAGCAGTCAGCAGAGGAAGACAGCAGTCTGCACAACTGAGAGAGCAGCTGACCTATGGCTACTGTCCCGCACACCCTGCGGTGGACAGAAAACAGCACTGCAGGACTGGGGACTTCTCTTCAGAAGAGGGCTGGAGACCTAGGGATGTACAGGGACAGGGTCTTACAGCAAAGGGAAGGAGGGAATGGGGACGGAGAGGACTGGGGACATGTGGAGAGGAAATTGCATGGAGGAAAGAAGGGATCAGAGAGATGGGAGATGGGTGAATATTGCAGGGGATGTTCCCCCCTGCAACCACATCCGATCCCAGTCGCCAAACAGAATCCTCCTCCAAGCACTGAGGTACTACAGTGATGTAACTCTGATCATTTCCCATGGTTGGGTTCATGCTGCAGTCTCCCAGTCTGCCTTTCCCTGGGATGCCTTTGCAGGGCATGGGACATGCGCTGTGCTGTGACATTTCAGGTGGCACCATCTAGCATAAAAACCACTCATCACTTCCTGTGATGATCCTGCTCATTACTTAGCCAACATACAAAATGGATGCTAATACAAACCCACGAGTGTGCACACAACACCAGGCCCCCACCTGCACCCCCTTGGCACAGCCTTCCCGAGAGCTGAGAGGACGAAGGCCCTCTCCTTCCTTTCCAGCACACAGGAGACCTTCCCATCCTCTACTCCAAGACCACAACAGCTCACAGAGCTGTGGGGATATTGCTTTTGTCCCTTTTCTGGGCCCCACCTTGGGAAGGGGATACAATGCTCTGTTTTTTCTTCCTAAAATGGGAGTCTTCCAGCTGTGATCCAAGCACTGTAATCCTCCCGAGAGCTCCTGTTTTGGGACTAACAATGCCCAGATGGGGAAAAGCAAGCCAAGTCCTCCCTAGTATTCCTGTGTCATCCTTTGCTAGATATTAGCTCCCTGTGTTCCCTGGCTGCTTTCCCCTGTATTAGCCTCATCGTCCTTGTCCTCACCAGCCCTCCCCTCCATTGAGCTTCACTTCTTTAACCCGTTGGCTTCCCCTCCTTTCCTTCCTCTCTTTCTGCTCTGTATGGGACTTTGGTCCCTTTACAACATCTTCCTCATCTTCTCCTGCCCTGGGGGCAGCCGTGGGGATCGGACCTACTGCAGCACTGCCCCATCCTCCCAAATCCTTCCCCGGACCCACTCCTGCCCTTACAACTGGGGGGAGGCAGCTGCCAGGTGCAGAACAGGCAGGGAGGCAGGCCAGTATTTCTTTGGTGGTAGCACGCGTGGCCTGTGCCGGTAGCCGTAACACAGGCAATTCCACCTTGCCCTGCCTTTCTGCAAATCAAGGCCACACCTGCTAATGGTACTTGTTAATGCTGATTAGGTTGAATAATGAGACTCATGTGCGCATGTCTGAGGGGCAGCAGAACCAAGAGGACGAACAGCAAGGAAGAAATCATCTTTGAGCATTGCTGTTAAAAAGCCACTCAGCGCTTCCTGAAGCTCTGTGGTTAACAAGGCTAAAGTGCAGTTGTGGAGGGGAGAGCGGAGTTTGCTTAGAGCCCAAGAGGAAGCCAGTCTGGCAGATCACCCCATGTGTGGAATCAGGGGGCCCTGTTCCAGCACAAAACTGAAGATTTTCGGTTTTGCTGGGCATGGTTATGTTTGCAGTGTAGCTGAGGGCTGGGTATCCTGCACCTCTGCCTTGCACCAGGTTCCTGGGCTGAAATGTGCACTCTAACGGGAAATGCCTTGGAAAGACAGAGCTGCTTTGAAGCACGGGCTGTTTTGGAGGTGATGCAGGTGAGACGCACAGCACCAAGAGACAGAGGCTAAACCTTCTTTCTGGACTCCCATCCACTGGCACGCATCGGGTAGCCAAAAGATTATACGTGTCAGTGTCTTGCAACTCTGGCAGCCGAGCTCATGGTTACTAGACATCTCTTGTCACAGGAATGGCTGAGATCCCAAGTAATACATGTGAGATTTTGCATGGTCTTTTTTGTTAGCCCCCGGGCAGCTGGTAGAAGAGGATATTTCTAATTCTTTTTATAGGATTTTAGATACACAAGAGAAGCACAGCACATCAAAGAGGAATGAATGCTGTAATTCCCTTGAAAGGTCGGGGCTTTTTACAGAGCTCTTTATTACTGTTAAGCTCTTTAGGGAATGCTGTATTCTGTCTACCGCAGACTTGGCCGTGATAGTAAGATATGCAATGCCCATCTATCCCTATTACTATTTCAGTCTTCGGCTAACAACCCAGATCCTCAAAGGCTGTTAAGTGCTTGATTTCATTTGAAATCACTGGGAGTTTGCCATTTAAATCTTTAAACACCCCACATAAAAGCCTGTCCTATGAAAGCCGACCTGCAGAGCTTTCTCTGGTTTCATGGCAGGGACTACAAGCAGAAGGCTAGAAGGTACAAACCTTGCAGCTGGGTTAGCAGAAATGGGCATGCAGAGAAACACCAAGAGAGATTAAATTGTGTCGAAAGGAACAAAGCCAGGGCCTGCCTGCCGGGAGCAGTGCCTCCCTGCTCAGGGGTCTCTGCATATATTTAATGGTATATGGACTTATTCAGGTCACCTGTGGAGACTTTCCTGCTATTTCATGTGGGGCTTTGGTTGTGCTGTTCTCATCAGAGAAAGGGCAGAGGAGGGTAGGAATAGGACTATTGCAGTCCCCAGCAGTGATCACTGAAAGGCAAGAAGATACCCTGAACAGATGGATGGAGCAGGTAAGGGCCAGAGACATAGCCCCAGTCTTTGGAAATGTGGAGGAGAACTGAGGGAGGCTTTGGCAGCAGTGGGAACTGGCCAGTGGCAGGTGTCCACCAAAACTGTGCCACTTGGAAAGTTGTTTCTGATGACAGCTGAGTTTTTGGTACTGATTTTCAACAGCATGCCCATTAATATGAGCAGAAGTGGCTGACTTTAAATAGGAGGACAGAAATGTAAGAACTGCTGTACCCTGAGGAAAAAGGGGATGTGTAAATAACATGGACTAAGCAGACAGTGTAAAAAGTCACTGAAAAATAGGCTGGCTGGTGACTGCTTTAGCCTCTTGCCATTTTTTTGGAGACTGAGTCCTTGACAAGGGACCAGTTCCTGGTTTGGAGCTGAGGGAAAATGAAGAGGGACCATCTCTGGTCTGAGCTCTGAATAAGACAATAGACATTACCAAATAAAGAGAATTGGCCAGTCCCAGCTGGGCCTTGTCGGGAGTGAATGATACACAATTCAGACTATTACAAGAGAAGTCTTACAGCAGAAAGAGAGAGCTTCGACTGGGATCCCATTTAGGGACTTAAAAATCTAAGCAAAAAATCACAGAGGTTTTATAATGGCCACAAATGAACAGCTGCGCTGAGAAAGATGTTAAGGCATTGCTGTAAAAGGCAAAATATTGTTCGCTGCAAAAGAAAGAGAGGTGTGAAATTTTAGCTCATTGGGATAAAGAAACTGAAATAAGCTATGCACTTAGCCTGCACTTTTGCTCCTGTTCCTCTGAGATAGTTTTGGCAAAAGACAGTACTGCTAACAGCTCTGTGCTGGGAAGCCTGGTTTCATTACAAACGGCTTATCTGGCATGGTAATGACCATGAGCGTGCTGTGGGTCGGTGGGCATGAGCTTCGGCGGGTTGCATGGAAGTGCAGAGCTTTGATGCGTAACAGATTGTTTCCACGTCAGGGGCTGGTGGAAAATGGTGGGAGAAATGTGAAGTGGCTAACCTGGCTGAGAAGTCAGAGCCTAATCCGTGGTACAGCGTAGACTAAAATATTTACCCAGCGTTGTAGAGAGAACTTGCCCAGCATCCTTAATTAACCTCATGTAACTTTTAAATAGGGGTCTTAAATCATCTGAGAGACTTTATACTGCGATGAATTTTGACCTAGATGCTTGAGATGGGTTCTTTTTCTTTCCTTTGAAGCATCAGCATTTAAGCAACTGAGGGAGTGTACTGACAGTGGGAATTAGGATGGCAAGCCCTAATTTCACAACATGCCAGGAAGGGAACTCAAGTAAGGGTAGTATAGCATCACAGTCTGGTTCTGCTTTTCATCTTGGATGCTTTTCAAGAAGAGTGCAAGTACAGAACAGAGTTTGTTGGAAAGCACGTTCATTTTCACAGCTTTTTTATATTTTCATCTGCAATTTAGGGGATTTAGTGATCCAAATGAACGTGGAACATATCCTTAACTTCTCCCCAAGCCCAGACAGTATACATGAAAACATATACCCATGTGTATTTTTTCATATAGCTGAAGTAGTGAGAGGAGACATTACTGCTTAACTTTATCATCTCCTCCCTGAGAAAGTTTGGAAACAACTGAATAGCTGCAGGTGGTAGGCAGGTTAGAGTATTTTCTGTCCCACTCTGCTGGCATCTAAAATCCTTGTAGTGGAAAGCTCTGGAAACATCTCTGTTATTCTTTACTCTTAAGCACATACCCAAGGCCTGAGAGCTTTCACAGAAAACAAAGGGATTTACTGCTTTCTAAGTCATCCTAGGAGTGTCGCATTGCAATGTCAAACAGGAAAAGAAAACCACAGTAAGGAATTTGTTGCTAGCAAAATGTCTGTATTAAAATACAAAGAAAACATTCCTATTGGGAACAGTAATTAATAGACTCTCTTTTGCATTGGTACTAACAGCACTGCAAGTTCTTCTTTCCAAACAGACCATAATGTTCTTTAGGAATAAATTCCACCACTGTCATTCTGAACCTCAGCCTGAAAAACAAAGAGGTCAAAGACAATAGTACCATGCATCCTAGCGATATTCCAGCATCATTACACTGGCTTACTGCAGCATGTCCCATCAGAAGTGGGTTACATCTGGGCATTGCTTGCTGACGGCAAGCTCAGAGGGCTTCCTATTGTGTTTGAAAAGGTGATGATTGCATTGGAGCTCTTGGTGTTCTTGTTCATACCCAGGATGTCCACACTGGTTTGTCCTGGCTCGGTTTTCCTGAAGATGTTTTTCATGGTTGACTGAAAGTTATTGGTGACGAAGCAGTAGACAATGGGGTCCATGCAGCTGTTGAGGCTACTCAGAGTCACTGTCACGTGGTAGACAATGAGGCTGACATCATGGGGCATATCGGGGTTGATGGAGATTGCTACCTGTCGCACGTGGAAGGGAGTGAAGCAGATCATAAAGATGATGAGGACAGTGATAAGGAGTTGCACAGCTCTCATTCTCCTCTCCCGACTCTGGTGCATGAGGCTGGGCTTGGACAGTGCACACATAATCCTAGTGGTGAAGAAGATGATTATGATGAGGGGGAAGAAGTACTCACAGACCATCAAGGCCAGGATCTTGGGGAGACAGCACTGGGCAAACTTTATTGCCAGACTCAGGATGGAGAAAGTCACCACGGTTGCAAAGATCCAAATGAAGACACAGATCCCCTTGGCACAGGTGGGATTCCTCCACTTACGTGAGGCCTCCACCTGTACGATCGCAAGATAGCGGTCAACACAGATGCATGTCAAGAAGAGGATGCTGCAGTACATGTTGACAAAGTAGCCAAAGATATGAACCAAGGAACAATTCAGGCAGCCCCCTGCACTATAGAACATGATGAGCCGGACAGGCAAGGAGAAGCCCACCAAGAGATCAGTTACAATCAAGTTGATGGTGTAGATAACGGAGGTGGTTTTTGTCTTGGTACGAAAGCAGAAGACGTACAGTGCCAAACTGTTCAGCACAACACCCACCAGGAAAATGATGGCATTGACCACCATCAGGGCAATCCACAGGTTGTAAAATTCTCTGTACAGTTCTTCGTCAGGGTGGATGAACTTGGAGAACAACTGGAGGCTGGAGTTGGGTCCATGTGTAGAGTTGATAGAGTCAGTGACTGGCAGTTGGGTGGAGGAGGTCGGCATGGTCACTGATTTCCCAAAGATCTGGAAGAAAAGAAACAGAGACATCGATGGGTATGTCAGCGTTCCTTTAGGGCTCAAAATATTGTCCCCTAAGAACACTTTAACCAATGTATTTACACATCCTCAGTGACAATGTACATTGCTGTAGTTTCTGAGCATTTTGCCTGTCAATATATTAAGTGGCAGGCCAATTTACCAATGATCGCCTACAGAATACCTGTTTTTATAGCTACGGTCTTTCAGTGCTTCCAGCTGGATGTTTCAGAGAAGACGCACAAGACTCACCTCAAGTTGCTCTTCCCCTGCCCTGGACACAAGTTTTTTTAAGGACAGAGCAATAACAGAGAAGTGAACTGTGCTGAAGGGAGCAGAAAGTAGAAGGGAAGGACTGGGGTGGTAGGGTGGAGAAGTGTGAGTCATGCTTGGCCCAGCCATGTGGCAAATGACCGAGGGAAGTAAAAGGGGTTGCTGAGGGCAAGCGAGGTGCATTGCTGCTCAGGGAGGGCACGACACATTTCCTGTCCTGACAGGGAGGATTGGACTGATATGGGGCTCCTAATAAGTTTTGTTTCCTAAACATGGCATTCACTCTTTTGACTACTTCTTTCATCAGAGCAGCCTCTTCCTAGCTGGGCGCTCTGTCTGCCTTGCCATGGCAGCAGGGTAGTGGTGGCAGCCAGAAGATGTTTGCCCGATCTAATAGCACAACTGTAGCCCCATCATGTGACTCCTAAAACATTGCATCCATTCCCCCAGCCAGGTGATGGCATGAGAGTCATGTGCAGCAGCATTTTCAGGAACTGTGAGAGTTGTCTAAAGGCAAAGGATGGCTGCATCTTCCAAGGAAGCACGAGCAGGTTGTGTGGCATCTTCTAGAGATTTGCACTCATAGCAACAGCAGCCAGGAGATTTCAAACCAAGGGCGTCAGCTGCTACTCCTGCCAGGGTTTGACAGTTTAATTTGCAAATCATTCCTGACTTATACACTATTTAAAACTGATTTGTATATTAAAAAGATAAAAAAAAGCCCAATATATACAGAGACTTGGCTGGTTTCAATAAAAATAAATGGTTGAAAAATGTCTGGAATATCTCAAAGTGGCTAAGCAGGACTGTGAGGTTAAAAAAAATCAGCTTGAATCAGCAGAGAATGATGCTGAAAGACTTGAGTTATGAGGGTTTGAAATCCTTGCTACCAAAGAGCCAAGTGCGGAAGGGCTAGGAGACAACGAGCTGCGAGCACATCTTCCAGTGCTCGCAGAAACACAGTGAGCCTGGATTGCACGTCTGAATGGAGGAAGTTGAACTGCTAAGGGGGTCCAGATATCCAGCTTGCCTGTGTCCTTTGGCAGCTGACTCTGCCTGGACTAGTCCTCTTTGCTCCTTCTGGGGATAGTGAGGATGGAAAGATGTGTCCCATTGGCTGTGAGATGCTTCAAGTTGTTGGTGGCAGAGGAGGAGGCTACCTGGGCCAGAAGCTTTCCAGTGAAAAGTGATTCCACAGGAGAGTGTTTGCTGGCCAACAGTAAATGTTTCATGGGGACTGTCCTAACTAGGTCCACAGAGGGTTACAACTGGTCTTGGCCTGCCTGATGAGTGCCAAAGCCCACCTTTCCTGCCCAGCTGCGTGAGAAACCCTGACGAGCTAATGAAATGCAAGTCCCTGCTAGCCATAACTCTCAAACTGTTGGACTGCTCCACATCTCTTGAGAAAAGTAGGTTTCCAGCTCTTTGGGATAAAAAGTTGGGGAACTGAGATTTAGGAGAAGAGAGTCCCAAGTCCCTGAGCCTACGGATCTTCAATAGCTCCAGCCCCTACAGTTAGTATCTCCAGAACAGACAGCTTGGGATTGTCAGAATATTTTTGTTTCTGAATTTGAACAAGATCAAATGCTAACAGAACTGTATCCTCAATCACTATGAGATTTTAAAACCCTCTGAAAAATGCTGGCCAAAGGTGGCCTTGGGCTTGGTTTAGAGTTACAGTAGTAACCCAGGAAAAGAAAGACTTTTATAAGCGCAGTCACGGACTATTGATAGAGCATGTCTCAGAAATGCCAGCAGAAAGTTTCTTTTTTTTTCTGGTGTTTTCTACTGGGTGCACTGATGGTTCTGTAAATGAGCCCCTGGTCATGAGTTAGTTCAGGATGGGAAATCTTGTACTTTCCATCTTGTGGATAAAAACATCTGTCAAAGTTGTGTGAATTGAGGAAAGGAGAAGAGATTTAATACAAAAATCGTACTTCGAATCTGAATGGCAGGGGAGGGGTATGAGCTTTCCAGTGGCGCATAGGTTGAAGGCCTATACTCCTGTCTCACTGCCCTACAGCATTATGGGAACAGGATCATAGGATCATGGTAGCATTGGCTGAAAGGGACCCGTGGGTCTAGTCCTACCTCCACTCTCCCTGCAATATTCTCCTAGTGAAGAAGTTTTTCTTAATGTCCAACCTGAACCTCTCAAACTGCAATTTCACAGAATCACAGAATAACTGAGGTTGGCAGAGTCCTCTAGTGATCATCTAGTCCAACCCCCTGCTCAAGCACAGTCAGCTAGAGCAGGTTCCTCAGAACTGTGTCCAGTCAGGTTTTGAATATCTCCAAGGAGGGAGACTCTACGACATCTCTGGCCAGCCTGTTCCAGGGTTTGACCACCCTCGCACTAAAAAGTTTTTTCTTATGTCCGGATGGAATTTACTGCATTTCAGTTTGTGCCCGTTGACTCTTGTCCTGTCACTGGGCACCACTGAGGAGAGTCTGTCTCTGTTTTCTTTACTCCCTCCCATCAGGGATTCGTACACATCTAGTCTCTGGAGATGGTGTCAAAGAAAAAGGCTGGTTTCAAATATCCTTGAACTTGGAAGGATATTTAAAATCAAATGGCAATTTGTGGTTTTTATGTAGCTACTCAGTTCCAGGTATTTGGATTGCTCATTGGCATGGTTGGGGCTTACCATACAGCCCTCCTCCGATCAAACCCAGTGTTGGGTTTTGTGACAGGAGTGAAATCCTGAAGGCTGGCATCAGAGCACCTGCAATGTCCCAAGGAACTGCTCAGCAAACATGAGCAATCCTAACTCACAACCAAATTTGCACTTCTTAGGACATCGCTAGCAGAAACTGGACGTTGGAACATCTTGTGTTTCAGGAATGACTGGATTACCTCACTCTGCACTGAACTCCAGTGGCAGCCAAAGTAGCACACATGCTCACATTATTTTGTCTGGGTCTGATTGAGCCTGCAAACTCCTGGGGGAGAGTCTTGTCTCTTTACATTTTGTGCCAAGCATGCTGTCAGTGAATAACAGGAAAAACTAGACCTGAGACTGGCTGAAGGTAGAAGGGTTGGAACATCTGGTACCTGAGAAAGATGCATGGGGAGGATGCAGAACATGGTCCCATTTTCTAATGACTTTTTAATGATTTTCTCAACATCTCATCCTCTCTGTTTGTTTGTGTAGCACTTTAATTACCCAATAACAAAAACAAATGAGCAGATGCCTGGATCTGCTCCCAGATTTCCCTTTGCAGATGCTGTCAAGGGGAACAATGTGGAAGCTTCTGCACCCATGCAAACCGGGAAATAAAGATGTTGCTGCTTCTTGAGTGCAGCATGAGCTTGTGTATCTGTGCTCATATAGATGGGGGAGCAAGTGGAGAAGACAAATCACCTGTCCTGCCCCTTAGCAGGCACTTACGGGTATTGCCCTGAGTGTGCATTTGTCTGTTTTTCTAATGTACTTCTGAGGTACTGACTGTTCACTCAGATTTTACAGCCTGTAAGCAGCTTGCCTCCTCTGGGAGATTTTTTGTCCATCTCAGTTACCTTCTTATCAGGAATACCTGACATTCATCTTGCATTTTTCATTTTCTGCTTCAGCAAAATTAGTAACTTGAAATGCATTCAAATGTGCCTTATCCTCAGATTGCTGTTGAGGTGTGTAGGCCACTCTACAGACTAATAGAATATGATCCCCTATGAGTATTGCCCATACACGGAAATTAAAATCATCAACATACAGAGTGTGCTGCTTACGTATTCACCCCTCCCACCGAGTCCGATTTACAGTAGAATAAACCCTAGATGTTGTAGACTGCTAAAAAGAGACAGGTAGCACTTTGTCTGCCAGACTGAATATGCAATGCTGACGTTGCGTGAGAGCTGGTATCTCTTTCCACTCCATGGCTGCACTGCGTGGGCTCAAAAGCCAAGCAGTTATATGCAAGAAACCCCAGCAAGATTTAAGTAATTCTGAAGACTTCCCCACTGACAGGCTATGAACTGTCTCTTAGTCTGCAGTGCAAAAAGCCTTCCTCTAATCAAATAGTTGCTGATGGATGTTTGGGTGAATGGCCTTTTTTGCTTTCTTTGTGGGACTGCTCTCATCTCATGGTTCACAATCGGAAGGGATGGAGGGCTGGACTGGCAAAGTAATAGCATTCCTCTGAGTACTCTTAATGAGATGGAGCTGGACCAAACCCCTGGTTAACAGCTACGAAGTATTTTTCCATTGTGGGTCTCCAAGCATTTGACAAAGGTACGTTGCCCCATTTTACAGAGGGCTGAGCAAGGCACAGAAAGGCAGCGTGACCTCGTGTCCAAGGAAAAAGCAAACATTTCCAAAGGTTTTCAGTTCCAACCTCCCCCATTTCTGAGTCCAAAAATTCCCACAACCAGGTCTCTCTCCGTGATCAGAAATACTTGTGCTGGTGTTAAGTGGGTCAGTTCAGCTGCCCATAACCATGGAGGGGTGACATACAGCAGTCAGTGTGGGTCATGGCTAAACACATGTGAAGCTTTGCAGCCCTGGAGACCTCTGTTTTGTTGTGATCTCACTGCTCGTTGCCACTCCAGCTTGCAGCTATAGCGTGAGCTCATGCAGAGCTACAGGAACCACAGTCGTATTTGTTTACAGAATGAATAGCCTCTGAGCTGCCCCTCTCCCTAAAATCTGCTGAGAGTTTGGAGCTGGGCCTTCCTCATGCTTAGTTCAGCTCTCAGCCCCCCAGGTTTCCATGCTATCCCTGTTTTGTAGAACAGGTAGTCTGCAAAGCCCAAGATGGGTAAACACACTCCCCTTCTGAGGGCTGTCTGAAAGCGACACTTGGCTTACACTGTTACATTATACCTCGCAGGCTGGATTTTGTCTGGCCTGAGAGTGTGGGTAGCATTTCCTTAAAAGTACAGTAGGCATCTGGGTAGAAGAGGGATAAGGGGAGGGACATAGATTTGAGGTTGACCTGGTTTCCTTGTTCTGATAAAGGTGCCTGTTCAGCACTGGGAGATGGTGACTTGCTGTGAAATACTTTCTCTTTTTATGTGACGCAACCAATTCCATCGTTCTTGGGCCAAATAGGAAACAGATGGATGCTGTGCTGAAACCGGGCCCTCCGGCCTCTTCCCTCACTTGCTCACTGCTTGGCATTGCATTTATTCATTTAATATGGACAGCTCAGTGCTACATCTGTCCCAGGAGGATTTCCTTGACCATCCTCTATTTCTTTCCACTCAACTTTTATTTCAGTGTCAGCCTTAAACCTCACCCTCCACTTGCAGGAGTCAGTGTGAGTTGCTTCCTTGACCCAAGGGATTTTTGGATCTGGCTCAGTAATTCAAGTAATGGGACGCAAAAGACAAGGCGGGTCAGACAGCTGAGCTCTGTCCTAATCGCCCTCCAAAAGGGTTATTTATTGGCGTGTGCAGATAGGCATGAGGACACAGAGAGGGAGAACCAGAGAGATGTGCACTGTGACGGGAAAGATGAAAAGGATATTAAGAAGCGAGTGTTATTTTGTATAAACAGCTTCAGCTTTTCTCATCTCCCTGCCTCCCTGAATCAGAACATCTGACCTGGCAAACTGGCTCCTCTATCATTCCCCCTTTCCCCCTCATCTATTCCAGCCTGCTAACGTTACTCCGCTGCTGGGGATGGCAGCAGCATGTGTTTAGTTTTTCCGGCTCTCCGTGTTTAAAGTTCCCTGGGCGATTTATCATCGTATTTATAAACGAAGGGTTAACTTACTCTCTTTCGGTTTAAATTGTATGATTCTCCTTCTGGCAAGCTCTCGCTCAACTCTGGCTCAAACTGGCCAAATATGGTGCTTTTGTGCATGTCGAGGACTTTGCCCTATACGTGGTAGCGTTCGTTCTGTGTGTCTCACACACAGCATGGGGAGGGTGGGTTTGCCGACAGGGAATTGAAGGAGAAAGGGAGAGAAAGGGAATGAATCCAGCTGCCAAAGGGGAAGAGCTAGCTTCCATCCCGTCCCCAGGCTCTGAGAAAGGAGCTAATGTCCTGGGGAGAAAGATCCCACTCCGAGGCAGAAAGTACCTTGTTAATGTTAATGGCAAAGGGCACCCTTGAACTTAGCAGCCAGTTTTCCACAGGGATTTGAGGGACTTGGCTGCAGAGGGATGCCCTGTGAGGTTGTCACAAGCACTGAATTCCCACTGAGCTCTGAGCAGGGAGCCTTGCTCCTCTGCAAAATCCCAAACAACCCTATTTTGCATCTGTAGGTGCCTAAACTAAACACTGCTGGTTCTGTGACCCAGCCTACCCTCCCTGGCCTGGCCCTGATGAGTTGGTGCTGAGGAATGTGATTTAGGGTTGTAAGAGGGGAGTCATGCCTCAGGAAGCAATGGGGCTATTCCTGGGGCAGGAGGACCCAGTATTTGAGGGCATCAGATCTCTGCTCTCGCTTGACTTCTCGACATTGATGTGTTCTAGAAACCTCCAGCTCTGTGGACGGTTGAACAGTGTGTGTGAAAGACCTGACTGCTGGAGAATTGCGGTTGGAAATAGTCAAACACAGTCCAAAGCAGGATTTTTTTCTTTGCCTCCAGTGCTGTGGAAATACAAGGCGCTTCAATGACACAAAACACACTGTTCTGTGAGTGTCAGATGAAATGACATCTGCTTTCATACGGTTTCATGTCTTGCAGTGACTTGCAGGGTCGGATGAATGCTTTTCCCTGGTTGGGTTGCTTATTGTAACTTTTTCCCACATGGACACTCTGGTGCCTTAATGAGAACTCACGTTCCAGCTCTTCCCTTGGCTCAGACTTTCTCCTCCCTTTACTGCCTAGTTTCTTGAAAGCTGAGGTGATCTTTCCCTTCTGCCAAACTTTGGGTGAAATTAGCCAATGGATTAAAAACATTAGGAGGACAGAAGAAGCCAGAGCTGACAAACACACAAACACACACTAAGCATGACCAGATAATCCTTGTTTCCTCAAATATGAAACTGCAGGAAGTTTACTAGCATTCTCCACCACATATCCTCTGATTTAGGTTTTCATCCCCGCAAACTCTGAATTGCTTTGGCACTAAAACACTGTAAACAGGGCTGAGTGGCTTCTTTGCAGGGAAAAAATATTGCCTGCCTCCTCCTTTCTCTTTGTTTGACTGCACTGCAATAATTTCAGATTTACACCAAATCATATCTTCCTTAAGGCAGAACCAGCCTAAGGATAGCTATTAGCTGATTGCGTGGCGTCTGCACTGTCCAGCCACGGCCTGCTTCTCCATGTGTAATGGAGAGCATGATGGCCAGCAGCTCCTATCCTTGTGTCCCAGTTTGAGTAGCCACATATTGAATTACAGCCAGAGAGCCTTTGGTTGGAGCTGAGAAGGTCCAAATTCCCTTTGCATGACACCAAGAGAGATTAACAACCTCCTACCGACTTTTGCAGCTCTAATGTTGCCTTTGGGAATCAGATCTTCTGTCTGGCCAGAGGAAAAGCTTGGTTGTCTAGCCCCTGGCATGGCCAGAGGCTGTCCTTTGGGCTGTGTAAGCCATCACAGCCTAAGGATTTGTGGAGGCTAACACGGTGCTAGTCTTTGGGCTGCTGTTGCTGACATGCCATTGAGCCATTTGCCTCCTGTCTGACGTGCCTGAGTGGTCTGCACGTGACCCTCCATCTCTAAGGCCCTGCTGTGGATGGCATATGGGCACTGCTGTGGGTTGTGATTTGATTTCCACCCACCCTGCTGTGTTCAGTGCTTTGTGTGCACTTGGGTAGACCCCTCCCATCCCCAGTAAGTCTAAGGACAAAATCAGGTGCTCTGCGAGCGAGGGATCTAGCTGCCTGGTTCAGGCAGGGGCAGTCAGGTTGCAAAAGCCCGTGGGTGCCTGAGCAACAATTTAGTGGAGCAGATCATCCAAGGCCCTGAGGGATCATTGCCAGTCAGAAGAGAGAGTTTTGTTATGATCTCACACAACTCTCTGAATGGCACTTATCTTCTTCATGGAGCAAAATGACCCAGATGTGAGGGAGACCACTCAGCTTGGCCCAGAGGCACATTCTCTGCATCTAGGTTCGAACATGCTGGTTAACACCAGGCAAGGGCTCATCAGTCCCAGACACCGCAGACACAACTATTTAACATCAGAAAAGGTCTGCATGGTTGTCCCCCAGCCCTGTCCTGAGCATGCATGGAAAATACGGAACAAAGCTCCCAAAGATACACAGAGCAGGAAGTTCATTTGCCGGCAAATCTGTTAAGGGTTCACACCTCCTCTGTGCTCCTTTGCGGCAGCAATGCTTCAGCCTTCAAAAGAAGGAGCCCAGCTGTGTGCACTGGTTGAAGTGAACAAAGAAGCAGACCTGCGCACTCGAGCTGCAGCTCCCTGGCCGGCCTCTCCAGGCTCACACACATGCACCTGGCAGTTGCGGGGGAACCACAGGCCCTTTACAGGTCTCCGATAAGGCTTGCTTATCCAGGTCCTCTTGTAACTGCTAATAAGTGCCTCCACTCCCTTGTTTATACCACGTCTTATAGAAAAGTCCCTCCTGAAATGTTTAGACTTCTAAAATGCCTTATTGATACCGTTGCATTTTTCATATCCCTCTTCTCTGCGTTACCAGATCTTGGCCTTAGAATGACAGAAATATTAAGTGTCTTCATGAATGCTCCATAAATCATGCCGTTAGCGTTTAAAAGTCCAATGTCTCATAGCCTGCCAGGGCTAGTACCAAGTACCATCTGTCATGAGGAAGCATGGAATGACATCTCTGCAACAGATACTCTTTCTGACTCTGATACAAGAAATCAGAGCATGACTTCCCTCTCTGTTCTTTGTGGGCCTATATAATGTGAGGGGAAAGTGCCTCTTTTGGGGGAAAAATATATTTTTCCAACAGGTTTTAAAATTATTTTTAGGCTAGATCTGGAAAGAAACTCATGGATTTGGAGCTGCATAAGTATAGTCAGTAGAGATGGATTTATGCCTCTCTTCTTGGGAGGTAGTAACATTGCAAGAGAAATGAATTTGATTTTATTGGGATTACGATAATCCATCTAGCAGCTCTCGGGTGCCTAGTACACAGTGCTAGAAATGTCAGTTTAGGAGAAAGGCTATCATGGCTGTGTACAAGGAGATCTCTGCAGTGAGAATTGCCATATGGGCACATACAGGAACTTCACAGACAAGCGAAGAAACATTGCGGGAGATTTAACTGAATAACATCTGGCCGATGCATTGTTGCTAGCTTCTGAAAGGGAAGTTTTTGATTGCAAATCTTTGAGCAATTTTCCCTCTTTCTGCCTGCAGCTGCCTGTTTGCTTTATCCCTTGATGAGAGGCCTGAGCAGGACAGCGGAGGAAGAGCAACAGCGGAGGTTTGCATTTGGGGAACACATTGGGTCCTGCATGGCCCAGGGATGCAGGACAGAAGAGGGCAGGCTCCCTCCCCAGGGAGCACAAGGAAAGGAGAGCAATAAAAAATGCAGGTAGGGAGGAGATGAAGGGGAGAAGCAGGGGAAGAAGAGTCTGTTGTTTCCTTTGCTGGGCACATGTGACACTCTCTGCTGTGCAGAGGATCCCCCCACCCCCAGTCCCTTCAGGGATGTGCAAGTTTTGGATAGACTGGGTCAACCTGAAGAGAAATTGAGGTGTTGGTGGGCGTAGTGCCAAGAAAGCAGTGAGCATTTCTGAAGGGCATAAAACACTCCCTGCTTAATGATTTTGGAAAGAATCTGTTTCTCTTTGGGCTGACCCAGCAAATTGATTCAGAGAAAGAAAACAGCATCTTCCTTAGAGCTGAACTCGTACCCTGCTTCACGGCCGAACAGAGGCTAAAATATCCCCAGCCCTGGCTGATCCTGTGCCAGGCACACGTCTGAGGAACAGTGCACTGTCTCCTCTCCTGATTTCCAAAATCTGCCTGAATCATTTCCCCAAGATTTTGTTATGCCTGGGAATACCCTGATACAAACAAGACATCATTCCTCGCATGAGCTGACACAGTACTTTTCACAGCCATTTCATACACCTTTTCTCACTCCCCCATTTCCTCGGGAAACAGGCAAATATCATGGCACTGACCAGAAACCAAAGTGCAGAGAAGCTTGTTCTGAAAAAGCCCTCTCGCAGCCTGGAGTGACCGCTGGTGCAGCCTCGCTCTCTGGGGACAGGTAGCTCCTGATGAGCTTCGACATCTGCTGCAAGAGCAGAGGCAGGGGCTTGCCAAGGTCTTCTTGCACATGTTGGATGCGGGGCCCTCTCCACCTCACCTGCAATGGCTCACAGCCCCACAGGGCTCCCTGCCATGATAGCCATGATTTCCAGAGCAGACTTTGAATTCGGTCTCCAGTGATTCCCTCCTGGCCCCCGCTGCCACCTCTGCAACACCATGCCCCCCCCTTCTCTCTAACCAATAACCCAAAGTGTTCACTTCGACAGTCCCTGCAGTATATTCCTTCACAATGGATTGACTTACCTCTGTCCCGATCTCCCTTTATGTTAGAGGAGCTGCCGTTAAGAAAATTTCCTCATGGACCTGAATGTTATCGCCCCAGGAAAGAGACATCTGTTCCTACAAACAGAACAACTGGAGTGACTACAGAATATGAAGAAATGCCTAATCTCTCTCTCTCTCCCTCTCTCTCTCCCCCCCCCCCCCCTTCTAAATATAGCCTTGCGACTAATGGGAAAAAATACACACGACCAAAAAAAAAAAATTTCCACTTGTCTTCAGTGTTCAGAATTTCTCCCCAAACATCTGGCTCCTTGCCCTAAGTCTCACTGAAATTTATGAAGTGTTGGAAACGCTGAAGATCCAGCCTTCCTCACGGTGTTAATGTCTGAACATTGGTAGCAAGCTAAAATTGATGTTGCTGACCCCCTTCGTCCCCTCCCCGTGTCAACTTCCCTATGTCTCTGCGGGAACAAACTCTCCTTGCTGAGCACTAGCCAGCTCAAGGCCACTGCAATGTGTCTGAGCCATTGCCGTGTTACATGGGAGGGAAATACCTCTCTTTTCGTCTTCCCAACAGGAATTGTGATTAGACAGAAGCATCTCTGGCAGTTGGAGGAAGGTGCCATATCAAATGCCGTGACGCCTGTGACATGCTGTGAGCCAACCTGGTTGTCCAGACCCCAAGAGGGGACCTGGCACAGGGAGATGAAGGATGACCTTGCACGCTTCGGTGACTTCTGGCTGCACTAATCTGGGAGAAGGTTAGTAAGATCTATCCAATCCATGGCCTCAAGTGGCTGAGCATATATGAGATGAGAGTGGAAATGAGAGTCTGAGGTTCCACCAAGGAGCCGCCCAACAACTTGCCGCATTCATCCATTCTCACACAGCCCTTACCTACTGGCGGTACCATTGTTGTGGGTATTGGGACCATCTCAGAGCTGGTGAGCGAATGGGTAATCTCCCAAACTCCCAGCTCATGATGGGAGACTCCCTGGTCTAAATTGGATAGCAACATATGCCATCTTTTGTGGGGTGCGAGGAAAAAAGGGACGTGCACAGATTTTACCTCCAGGAGGGTATATGGTAGCTAGAGAAGTCCCTTCTGGGAAAACAGGCAGAAAAAAATAAAGTGAGAAGCTGCATCAAATATAGTTCTTTAGAAGGATGGGGAGGATGGATGCTAGATTTTAGTGTCGGTCCTGGACTGCTCTTTTCCCTCATCCTTCAGATAAAGACCACACTGGTGCCAATGCAATAAACATGCAGGATATGGCCCGTCACAATATGACAGGATCAACTGAGAGGCATTGAATTCCAGGTCAAGAGGCCAAATCCATAAATAGAGGAGAGGTAAACTCCACACATGCGTGTCTCACTAGAGCACAAACAGTAGCTATGGATATGAGAGAAGGTTGACCTCATTTTCTGGAATTAGTTTTTCACCCTTGGATCTTTCCCAGGAAGGCTGAGCTGATCTTTTTTGTCATGTTATTTTATTGATTTTCTATTTTGAGTTTCCTCACAATGAGGGACAGATTCTTCCCCCAGTTTCAGTAACATCCTCTTTGACTTCGCATGCTCCCAATCCAGACATCCAGCTTTTCACAACTGACCTCCAGCTCAGGCACGTGTCTGGGCTCTCATCTACTTTTCACTTCCTTACAACTTGGAAAGCAAGTGTGATTGGAAGGCCTCCATGAGTCATCTCTGGGTAATAAAGTTGCCTTCACTTCCTTCCATGCTGGGAGTTAAATGGGAGGAAGAACGAAAGAGAAGAAACCAACCTATGATCCAGCGCTGGGCCAGGAGACTGAACTTGGATCCTCTCTTTCATTTTGGCTGTGGTGGCAAACACTTAAGTTACCCCTAGGCTGTGACCAAAACTTTTATATTTAGGGAATAAATCTTCAGCGGAGGAAGTCGCTGGAGTTACAAATGCAAGACTGAGAAAAGGAGGAGACTTTCTCCAGGATGAGATATTGGTACCTACACTCTGTTCATCTGATCTGAGACTTCCTGGCCCTTGCAGTGGCTTGTTTTTGTGCTTTTGCGTGATACATGGGAGCTTTGTTCTCATCCCTTGTGCACAGGATAATGAGTGCTTTGCACTCCCCCACTATCCCAGCCTCTCCCTCCTTGCCGAATTTAGTGGCAACAGCTGCAAAGTTTCAAGTTGTGCCTGAGATAGTGCAGAGCATGCCATATTGGGAAGCAGATGCTGCTGTTAAAGTGGAGAAGGCACATCCGGGCTCTGGGACATGCTTTGTCCCAGACCCAGTTCCCACAGTTGACTTCAGGAGGAGTTGCAACTGTAGCTGATGAATGAAGAGCCTCTATTGTCTTTTGATTTTCAGACATTCAGACAGAAAGACAGGAAAAAAAGGGAAGCTTTAGTAAGTGGAAAATTCTCAAGCTTGTTGGCTGCATGTTCAACAATATTACATATTGCAGTGGATGTCTTGAGGCTGTAGGTGGAAGAAGGTTCTGGCTTAGCTGAAATTAGCATGTGGGAGAAGTCAGAGCAGGAAAGGGTGCTACTGTCCCATAATAATTCCTAGCAGTCCCTTAACTGCTTCATGTAAAATAGGGACGGGGCAGGACTCTGGTTAAAAGCCTGCTGTGTCACAGAGCAGCAAAGCAAGAAGCTAGGCAGCTCTGGAGAAGGTGGGCAAAAGGGTGATAGCACACCCCGTTCTGTGGCGATGTCTTTGCTGTTGTCAGGAGGGTTTCCAGTCCTATTCAAAGAGGGGAGTTGCGTGTCCTTTCACCCCTCATCGCATGAGAGATGGAGATTGCCACAGCATAGTGAACTATTATACTGTCAAGATGGGCTCAAGGCACATGGCCATATCAGTGTTCAGGACATCTGTGCTGTCCAGCTCTGTAAGGACCCAAACCAGAATCCATGTCTGAACATGTCTTTTTTTTTTTTTCAGGATGTTGTATCTCATGTCTGTTAGACCAAACAGGTCCTCAGAAATTCATTCTGTTCTTCAGTAGCAAGAGAACTTCTACCCAAGAAGCTCATGGAACTAGACCTGAAGAATCAGAACACAGAAAATTGACAGGTTGGATGATCTCTAGGCCTCTGTAGTGTTCATAAGCACTGGAAAATGCTAATGTATGACTCTATGACATGCACTGCCCATGATCCCTAAGTTCTTGAGTCTCTACAGCATCCAGGGCCATCACTGGATGCTGTGAACTAAGTGTAGGATTGAGGACTCAGGGAACTGGTTTGGTTCTCATGGGTAGCCCGAGGGTAGAGGCTGTGGAGAAGTTGCTGTACTTGATTCCCCTCTGGGACTCACCTTCTACTGCATGGTGCTGTGAGACCACAGAGGAGAGCTGCTAGAAAAGTACCGCACAGTATTTGGTTTAGGGGGAAATGTGGAGACACTGAGACTGTCGCCAGATGTGTAGGAAATTCTTCTTGTAAAAAATGGCGTTGCTTGGTCAGGTGTGTTTCAGCCTCATCGTGCTTCCTTATCATTAATGAGTGAGACATACATTCCCTTCCCTTGGAAGGCAAGCCTTGGACAGCAGTGCAGGAATGTCGTCAAAGGATGTGGAACAAAACACTGGTTTCTGTCCCAGCAAAGCACAATGGAGCAGGACAGGGTCTGGCAGGTGCCAAGCTCCTGCCTGATGGACTAAAACACCTGCCCTAACTTTCCCCACTCCGACAGTGAGGAGGGGGGAGAGAAGCAAATATTTGACTGGAAGAACTTGTAGCTATTCTGAGTTAATGGAGCTGAGAATGGCCAGGGATAACCCCTGGCTCCTCATCCTACATCCAGCCCCGACCCTGCTCGTCCCATGGGTGGCAATCTCCCTGCTAGTGAGGCCTTGGCAACAGGGATGGGAGAGGGCTCAAGGGCTGGATTCATCCCAATGAGCTCCATTTACTCTAGCTGAGTCAAAATTGGACCCTGGAGGGATGCCAGCACTGAGATGGGTGCAGCACCCAGTGTTCATGAGAGAGAGGCTGGGGTGGACACAGCAGGGTGTGCAGGGAAAAAGGAGTTCACAGAGGATCTGGCCTTGTGGTTGCTCCTTGGTAGAGTTGATGTCACTCAGTCCTACTCCATTGCTGGTCCATGAAGAGATATCACACTCCCCTTTGGCAGCTGCTGACCCACAACCAGTCGGTGCTGGAGTCTCTTCCTGAACTATTGCTCAATCACATTGATGGTCGGGGCCATTTCTGTGACTCCATGGGAAGCAGTGGTCATGTCACCAAGATCAAGATCTGCCCTGCTATGCAGCTACCTCTGGGAAATGGATCCTGCTGGCTGTGCTGGGAGACCTGCTATGTAGTGGGCTCCAGCCTACATTTTGCATTGCTGCTCTGCTCCTCTCTCACCCTGGGCTCTGTGAAAGCAGTAGTGAGGAAATGGGTGGATTCCGAAAGCAGATCTGGGATTTGTCTGGGTCCCTTAGTAAAGTCCATGGGAAGCCCAGCTGAAGTTTGGGGCTCACACCTGGATCCAAGACAGTCAGTAGTCAACTTTGGGCTCATGACATTCGCTCCTTTGGATCCAAGCAGAGAGGGATGTAGCTTTAGTTGCTGGGCTGCTGAAAGGTCCTTCTCTGCTGCTCTCTGACATGATGATCCAGGTGTGCTTCACTGGGCCATCTGGGGAAGGAATATCTTCCTAATTCCTTGGGATCTGAACCCTGAAGCACTAATAATAATTCCTGGTGGCTATTTCTAAGGTGGCTATTTCTAAGTTTGGAGGGGCTGTAGAGAGGGATCAGAGCCCATTTTACTGAGCCCCAGGCAAAACCTGTGGGGAAGAGACAAACTTTGTCCCCCAGAACTTGTCCCCTCTCCTGACAGCAGGATGTGATGTTGGGGCAGAAACACAAAAAAGGCAAGGGAAAATGAGCATCTTCTGCCCAGATAAAGAGGACTTGGATTGCTCTCTCCTGGTCACATTCAGCAGCTCCAGGCTCTCAGCTCTCAGCATGGGCAGCAGAGGCAGTTCCCAGCCATAAAAAATGGTCCAACTGCCTCTGTAATTCCAGCTCAGCAGTGCTCAAAGGCAGCTCTGCCTACCTAACTGGCTCAGCAGAGAGCAGTTGGCTTTCCCTACAAAGGCACTGCTCCGAGATCAGTCAGTTCCCAGAGCCTGCTGGGCTGTCAGTCATCATCCTCAAAGGACTGCAGAGACCAGAGGGACCATTAGCACATGGCCCTGCCTCTGAACAAGCTCCCTATCTGCGTGTTTATACAGGGAGAGAGATGAGACAGTTGCTATATGGGGGCTTCTGCTGATGGGATCCAGCCGTGATTTGTCTGTTTGATGAGGGACGGGGAAAGATGAGTGGTTCCCAAATGACAGTCACGGCTCCCGTTGGGTGAGTCAGGCATGGGGGAGAAAGTGTGCAAGAGCCAGTTTCCTTCCTGCCTGCCTGCCAGATTTTTGGGAAACTACTCTTCTGATCGTCGCCTTCCCCTGCATTTCTCTCCCCAGGCCATGGCATTTTTGCTGGTGGATCTACTGAGTTCAAAAAGATGAAGATGTCTGCAGAACAGAAAGGGCAAGCTGCTCCTCTGGGACACCCTGAGATCTCTCATGGATGACTGGCTTGGAGTTCGCTTGATCCTGCCTATATCCCAATCTTGCATGACCAGGAGTGTAAAGCTGGACATGCCTTGTACTAGTACAAACGTACTCTGTGGGGATGAGTCCAAATCCCTCTCTGCAGCCTAGTCTGCCCAGATCACCACCACTCCTAAGCCAGTGAGGTTTCTAACCAGGTCCCTCAGTCAACACACCAACAAAATGAGCTGGAGAAACCCTTTGGGTACCCAACAGGGCCTGTTGTGTCTCCACTACCCCTTGTGATCCAACCCCCCTTGGGGTCCCTCATGGGATCCCACTCCAACCCTTTCATCCCCCCAACAGCTCTGGCCAGCAGCCACTTCTTGTTATTTTCTCGCTATTTTTTTAAAGTTTCAGGAGCTAATTGCCAAGAACACGATGTCCAGTGTCACAACCTCACTGCGAAGCTCTCTCCATTCCCAGCAAAGTATTTCCTGCTGGATTTGTTTGTCACTGGGCACACAGGGACACTGGCGCTTGGAGGGGGAGGCTGTGCAGGCATCCAGGGCTCTGGCATTGCTTGGGCACGCATGCCCTGAGGAGGTCAGAGCTGGGCCCCGCGGAGTGGCTCTTGCCCAGCTCCGGCTGGAGGGCTGCAAAGCAGGAGTCTGCAGGACACTTGGCATGGCTGCACTGGGCTGTGGCTCGAGGGTTGTCGAGAGAGTCACCAGACAGCTCTCCGGTGCTCTGCTCTTGAGTTCGGGGAGGTGGGACGCACCGCATGGCTGAGCTGAGCAGGAAAACCTGGAACTCAACGTGAGCTGCAGCCTGCAAGGCAGCACGGGAGAGTCCAGCTGTGCCCAAAGCCTCCCTCACATCTGCAACAGCCCTGCCCACTCCAGCACGTGGCAGGAGTGCGATGCAGCTTGGGGCTGGAGGTCCCAGACCTCGCTCTGAGCAGATGCTGTGCCACAGAGGTGCTAATCGGGACTGCTGCTCTCTTGTCCTTCTGCATCACTTCTGTCCTGGGCATGGGCCAGGCAAGAGAGGTTTCTCCATCCTGGTGGGGTGGCGAGGACAGAAGGGTCATTTACAGACCTGTGGAAGGGAACTGGCAGGGGCCTTAGGGCACCACTTTGGTGCCTCCACCTGCTCTGATTCGGCAGTAAGCACAAACCTGGCAAAGGGCAGCAGGATGCCTGCAGGACTCTCTGCTCAACAAGCAGAGGTCCTTTGCTCTGTGAGCAGCCCAGCCCGTGCCTCAATGCCATCTAGAGTCACAGCTCCCAGGAGGAAGAACACCTGCAACTCAGAAAATCTGGTCTTTGGACCCACGATCATAAAAGGGCTTTAGAGAAAGTCTCATTCTCTCGCTGTTAGCTCTCTGCAACCTGGACATACCAATCCCCTCTCTGCTGTCCTCTTTGTTTGCCTGGTCTGTAGAGATTGCAAGTGGTTCAGGGCAGGGCTGTGTTTTGTTAGACATGCACAGAGCTCAGCGATGCTCTGATCTGGAACAGGGCAGCATAAATCTAACGGATTATCCTAGGAAATTCCACTGTGATGAAAAACCCTAGAGGAAAAGGAAGAAAAGAAAGGGCCCCATTTGGAAAAAAAAAAAAAACCATGCTGCTGCTGCCTAGTTACAAGTGGTTCCTAAAATTGCTGCCTCTTGAAGAAGCTGATACAATTGCTGATTTTTTTGTCTGTTATTTTGGAGGGGGTGTTTTCCTTTGTGTTTTCAGCTGTTTGGAATTACAGTTTGAGTCCCTGCAGGCGGTCTCTCTCCTGCGGCGAGCCCTGTGTGAGGGGCCTCAGCAGGGGCAAAGAGCCGCCTTTTGGGGAGGTGCCTCAGTTTCCCTTTTGTTGAAATGACCCCTGTAAACACAAGGTGCAGAAATGCCCTTTTCAGGAAAAGTTTTCAGGAAGTGAAGGAGGGAATTACACATGCAATTTAAGGAGTTTTCTTACTGGGAACTGCAATGTCAGAATAATCAGTTTTCTCTTAAAGGCAAATAGTGGGCAGGAAAATACAAGAGGCACCATTTCTGATGCTGATGCTTTTTGCTGCAGAATTACACACCCTTTTGTCCTGGCCATGAGGCCCCTCTGCAGAATTTTTCAGCCATTTGAAATCTACCACATTTTAGCCTATTAATCCTCAGACATTCCCCTCTGCAGCAACACTTCTGTGTGCAATGTCAACCATGGGACTCCTGCTCCTCTCGTGCCTACCCCTGCTTGGCTTTTCTGGGTGCAATGATTTGCTTGCCATGCACAGGGGACCTGCTGTGAAGGTGAGACAGGTGGAAGTGTGACTCTTCAGAAATTCCTGGGGATTTTTTCCCTGCCTGGGACAAGGTTATAGACAGAAACAGCTTCACATTGGAGGTTATCAAGGAGGCCTCGAACTCTCTGAGATGTGGGCCATGGATGGTGAGTTGTGCGGAAAACCAAGACCCTTCTCTGATTTGCATTTATGGGTTCAGAGCAAGTTTTTTGCCAAGAGGAGAAGTGCAGCTTGCCACTGCTGAACAGTTACCCATTCCTTTCCGTAGCTTTGCCTCATTGCAGATAGCTTCAGTTGCCATTGTGCCAGAGGTGCTGTGAAGTGTCACCTATTTGACACCCTTGCATCATGGTCTTTTGCATCATCTGTGGTCATCATCTTTTGCATCTTCTTCCAGAAGAGCACTTCTAGATGTAGTAAATACTGTTAGATGGGATAATAAAAGGGGCATATGTCTCTGTCTTCCTTGGAAAAGGTCCAAAGCAAAGCGGTGGGAATGACCTGAAGTCCAGCAGACATGTCCCACCAGAAGAGACGGACTGAATTGGGGTTGTTTAGTCTAGAGAGGCGATGACCGAAGGCAGACCTGATAACAGCTCCAGAGATGTCCAAGGCAGCTCTCCTTGGAGCGGTTCAAGGTGGGTTCATCTCACCTGGCTTTGGATGTCCAAGAAACACCACCAGCTCCCTCCAGCCAAGGCAGAGAAGCGGGTGTTTTTAGTGGGATGTCTCTGGCCTGCTAGCCTGCATGGTGACAAGGACGCTGTGCAGACAGGGCTTTAGCCCATGCCCTGGGCTTGCTTAATGCATTAGTACAGGTGTAGTCTAAATGACCAACCCAGTCCCTGGCAGTTCCAGGGTAGAGATCTCCTTCTGGTCAGAGAAGTCCTACTCCTCATGTTTCCTGGGGCAGGAATATGTGGTTGGCAACTGCTGTCCTCTGTCATACAGAATGGCCAGCCTGGCCAGCCAGAGGGTCCCCCCACAGCACTGGGGCTGCAGGTTAATCCCATTGCTGTAACACAGCCTAAGTGGCACCTTCTTTCAGGCAAATTTTGCTGGCTTCTTAAAAGCAAAAAATCCTGTCTGCTGTGGTTGCTAAACTGGGCTGTGCTGCTTTGGGTGTCTTTCCATTTTCCAAGAAAAATAAACCGCAGGCTCTGTATTTTTAGATATGCCATCTGATCACAGCCAGTCATATATCAGTCCCAATACTGTGAGTCAAGATGCTGAGTGCCACCGCTGAGCTCCCCTGGGCAAGAACTAATGGCTGGAGCCATCTCGAGTGTATTAATAAATCAGTGCATTTAAAATAATTACGTATTTTCCTAGGTAGGCTGCTCACGAGGAGTCATAATGTTGGGATTTATTACTGCTAGTGTCTTAGTAGCTATGGCTCTCTGAGTGAACTAAATACTGTTGTGACTGGGAGACGAACAGCCCTGGTATGAGACAGGCCTAATCTAGGCAGGGGGCAGAGGCAGCGCGACTCCCCTTCCTTTTCCTCTCCCACTCGCGTCTCTGGCTCCTGACATCTGTCCTTTGCTATTTCAGTCCTGGGTGTCCTCCCAGGCGGCTGCCAGCCAAAATGGACTTTATGATACTTTTAACGCGATGGTGGGATGCAACAACCAGCTCTTTCTGTGCTGCTGAGACAGGGGTGGGAAATATAAGGCTTGTGCATCAATCCCAGTATTGCTGAACCTCGTTGTGGGCAGCGGGAGAAAAGATAGTTCAGGGGCAGCCGGGTCTCCCTGGGCCTTACCTTGCCCACTGTGTGACCTTGCTCTGTGGCTCATCCCTGGACTCCTTCAGAAACTACCTGCTCAACCTGGCCTGCACAACAGCGTGCAAACGTGAAGTTATTGGTGTATTACAAATTTCTGCCCCTCACCGGCTTGCTCCACCCCTCACAAGTCTGTGCCTCTAGCACCAGTGCAGCCTGGAGACAATTTTCTGTGCATTTGATCAAAGTAGCAGGAAACCTTGAGCCTGGCATGTGAAAAATGGGCTGCTTCATTCCTGAAAGTTAATTTGCTGAGCTACTTCATCACTCTAATGACAATCAATTTATCTGCATAATTGGTTGCTAGAGACAGCGTAACACCGCTTGGCAGCCTGGATTTATCTCGGAGATATATTGCTTGGCATAGTCACGCAGGGCAAAAGGAGCCAGCCTGGCTCCTGGCGGGGCTGTGACTCTGCAGAAGAGCCAAGCAGGTAAAACCTGGCTACAATAACCCAACTTTCCCTCTCCATCCTGCCAGAAGAGAGCGGATGGGTGAGAATGGGTGATCCTCACCTTGGGGTGAGGATAAAACTGAACCTGGCCAACGCCCTGCTAATGAGCCCCCTAATGCCTTGGCCTTCCTGCTGACACAGGTAATGACAAGTCAGGTGAGCCTCTCTCAGCATCCTCTCCTGTTGTGCTCCGGGTTTCCACTTTACTCTGTCCTTCTGGGAAACATCGCTCTGAGAGCGTGTAGTTGGGTTACAAACACCTGCAATGATCTCTGCCCCAGTCTGCATGCTCAGAGCTAAGTCAACCTTGCTAATGCCTACCCAGGGCATCCAAGCTACTTTAAGATAATTTTTTGTAGTTGTCCAGTGCTCTGGATAAAACAGAGAGTTTCAGCCAACCTCCACAGCATCCACAGATAATCCTCACCCATGAGGCCAAACTCTGCTTTTGACGGCTTCACTGTGGGGCAGCTTCCCAAACAGACCCAAATCCATATCTCCAGGTATCCCATGGAGAAGGCTGAAAACCTCTAGGTATGTGACCATGGGGAGCTCTCTACTGGACCCCCCACCACAGGAGCCATAGCCCCACATGCATTAGCCCTAGGGGCATTTCTCTGTGCCCCATCTCTCAGGCAGGCGTCTGGAGAGAGAGTGGCCGAAGTTATGAAGAGAAGGAGACATTTACCAGTAAATCTTTCCCTCAATGTGGAAGAATTTGCCATTTCTGTTGTGTGATAATGGCCGTAGCGGCATTTTTTGAGGCTTTGATAGATGAGATACACATCTTTTATGGATTATATATAAGAGGTAATAAAGAATTCAGTTCCTTTGTGTTTATGCACTAATGGCATATCGACCCCAGTAAATATCACACTGAGATGGAACAGCAGCATCCCTGGTTAGTGTCATCCTGACGGGTGACATCATTTCTGTGTGTGTCACGGCCCAGCTCAGCCTAGCCCTATCTAACCCACAGCTTTACTGATCCAGTCTGCTCTGGCCCTGGGCCTCACCTTTCTGTTTCACTGATTCATCCTTTGCCTCAGCCCAAATTCTTCTGCTTCTGGACTGTGTCATACTTGGCTGGGCTCTGCCTTGACTCTCTCAGACTTACTGGAAGGGAAGTCTCTCTCTGCAAAGAAGTCAATAGGATTTGCTCTGTGCAGGTATCCTTAATTGGTTGTTTCCAGATGGAGTGAAAACTACAGCTAAAAGCTACAAAGAAAAATGCAGGGATGAAAACTGGAGGAGAAGGGAGAGAAAGAGAGAGCAAGAAGGGAGGGAAGGTCCTTAAAATATTTACAGAAGGGCTTGTGAAGAACCAGCAGATATTCCTCGGAAGGGGCTGTAGACTTTACCTTAGATGTCATGGGATGCTCGCTAACGCGTGTGTTTAGGTAATAAATTGTTTAACCTCTCCCTAAACCTAGCAACTGGGCATTTACAGAAACCTGCTGTAACAGTCCGTGGTGCAAAGGAAAGTCCAAACAATGTACACTTTGTGTGTTTGTTAGAGCACTACTCCCATGGGGGATTTTTGGCTCCCATTTTAAAAACGGGCTCAGGAATTTGGATGTCTCCATTTTTAGATGCCAGGATTCACATGTCCTTAAAGGGTGAGGTCTCCTCGAACATGCTCAGCACCTGCCCACTAAAGATCCCCATTTCGATGTCTCCAGCTGATGAAAGTGCAGACAGCCAAAATCCCACAGCTCTTCCGAAAAGGTGGAGCGCAGGGTTTGGTCTCCCCCTTGAAAGAGGCTGTAGGGGCAGGACAGCCCCCATCCCTCTGGGAACCGCCTGATCCTGGGAGATGTCCCTGCGCTTGGTGGGCTACGATGCAGCCCTGGGGATGAGCACCTAACGGGGAGCAGAGCCGCTGCGGTGCTGTACGTGCGTGCGGTGGGATTTACTGCTCTGTTCAGCAGCCTCCCCGTCTCGCTTGCCTCGTCCCTGGGAGAACGTGCTGTGAAAGACGTTTCATGTGCAATTCCTTCCTTGGCCTTTGCCTCCTTCTTTGAAATGGGGGAAGGAAGACTTGCAGGGTGCTTCTGGCACCTTTGCACTCTGCGGGGAGGGAAGTAATGACTCCCTGTCTGTATGAAGTACGTTATCTCAGACAGACTGGTGAGACCGGGAAGGAGGCTGAAACGGAGTTAAGCAAAACCTCAGTGAAATCAATTGATTAATAAAGTAGTCGGCTGATTGCGCTGCTAGGTTGCCATGTGCCCCTATAAATAGGGAGGGAGAAAAGAAGGGGATTTGCTTTCCAGTTCATGAGTTGGCAGAAATTTCTGCATTCAGAGGAGCTAGAAAAGTTTCTCACTTGGGAAAAAAGGTTCCCACTGAAGACAAACTTCTGCCCTCACTCATGCCCTATAGATGCGATGATGCCGGTGCCATAACACAGGCATGGAGATGGCACGGAGTTTTGCTTCCTTTTTCTGTGTTTTCCCAGCTTTCCTGTAACTCTGTTCAGAGAGGAATTTATAGAGAAGCTGAGATGCAGCATTTGTATCTAATCGTGAGCAACAGAAGCATTTGCCCTAATGGTTTTCAGTTGGGACTGTCACATGCTTGTAATAAGGATTAAACTTGTGCACCCACTCTCTTTCATTTCTGAATGGGGGAGTTTTAGCTTTTGCTGAAGGAGCTGCCATTTCGGGGAAAGGGCGGCTTTTAGCTTAAGAAGAGAAATTGGCCCTGGCATGCAAGAAATGTTGAAAGAAAAGGCGCCTCGTGTTACCAAAACACAGCTGAACTGAGTCCAAAGAGCTGCATTTCCAATTCATCACACTCTCCTGCCGAGTATAGCTTGTGTAAAGGACGAGCGATGCTTTCTATCTTGAATGGACTGAACTGTAGCAGACCCGTCTCAGCGGCTTGCTGCCGGGGCTAGCAGGCCATTCATCCCTCCCACCCGTGCCAGCTCTGGCCCTGACACTTTCTTCCATCCACAGTCAAAGTGCCCAAAGTATGGGCATTTCCATACCATTTCCCTGGGGGAAGCTTTCTGCTTTCTAATCCTGTATTACAAAGTTCATCTTGACCTGTCTCAGACCACCTTTTCATGGCCTGACTCTAAACCCTTTGCTCAGCATCTCTGTGCGGTGACACTTGCAAGATGCCAAAGTGTAAACGTAGCAGCACTTGACAGAGGTAGGCAGTGTATGAAGAGCCACCAAGCATAAGCAATTTTACATACAGAATTCCCCTAGACAGCTCTGCCTGCAGCCTGCTTGATATGTATAGTTGTGTGTGTCCTCACACACCCATACCCTGTTGAGATAAAGGACTCGTACATCCAAAACAGGCCAGTTCAGCAACTAGGAAAAATAGCCACATTTCCCTTGTTGAGATGTTCTTTCCCTTTGTGCCGACCCTGGGCTGTTAAACCCCCCCATCCTCCCCTATCCGTGCAGTCCTTGGCCTGTGAGATGCTCCTCGCAAGCGCTATTCCCATCCGCATCGCACTGCCCTCAGCGCACGCAGCAAACCGGTTCAACACCCACGTGCTCTGCGCTGGACCCGGCTTGCAAGGAGTCCCGTCCCCGTCCGCATGGCTTCCGAAGAGCCCGCGCAGCTGGGGCTGGGGCGCGCTGCCTTTCCAAGCTGCCGAAGCTCCCTCCCTCTCCCCCGTGCTGTCTGCCTGCCTCCGTGCGCCCCGCAGCCGGTACTTACGCAGCTTGAATGAGAAAGCTCAGCTGCCGGTCTCTGAGCCCGCTCCCAGATTCGACAGCGCCTTCACTCCGCAGCGCTCAGCCCGGCACAGTAATACAGGAACCAGACCTCTTTGGTTTACTTTTACATTGACGTCAGTGTCTTTTCTAACCTCCACAGCTCGTTTTGGTAAAAGGATGTCTTCGGGGTGGAGGGGAGGGGTGGGGAAGGGAGAGGAGCGAAGAGGAGCTGGAGATGTGTTTTCGTGACGTAGGCAGTCGGCGGGAGGAGGGTTGAGGGCTGGCACTAAAAGAGGGGGTGCATACTGAGCCCAAGTTGACCCTGTGCGTGGCTCATCGCCTGGACGTGGGTCTGCGGGAGGCCTGACCCTGCTGTCCGCTCAGAGAGCTGCCTTCTCACCTGCACCAGCACCTGACTGGGAGCACAAGCCCGGCCTTCCCCCACCATGGGCAGCTCTTTTTACCCCGGTGCTGGTTCAAGGGGAGAGGGAAGCGGGGGGTGAAGATGGACCAAGGGAGGTCCAGTGCTCTTGCACAGTGCCCTGCGGACATGGCCACCCAGTTGGGCCATCTCTAGGCTCGGACCAAGGCTGTGTCCACTGCTGAAGGGAATAGGAGGCATCAGTTTGGTTTGCTTTTACAGTCACAAAGCACAGCCTTAGGGAAATAGGCCCCATGGGCCATGCAGTCGTAGATGAGTGTGCAGTATCTCTGCCTAAACATGCGTGTATGCACATGCAGATCAGCATTTTCCAGGCCTGCAGGTCACCACCTCTCATGTCCAGATCGAAGCGCCCTGATAACAGGCGAGGCCTTGCAGGGTGCTCACCTTTCTGCAACCCTTCTAGGGTCAGAGAGTACTCGTCTCCTGCAGAGATCTGGCTGGGTCGTATTTGGGCTCAGATTTCATCCGGGGATTTTTGCTGCGTGTATGCACATCTTTCCCCACTCTGTGCACCCGCTGTGCAGGGGACATGTGCATGGACATAGACACACTGCGCACAAGATGGTGTCTGAGAGATTTGGAGAACAGCAGCAGAAACTGGGGAAGCTGCGAGGGCGATCATTAATGCTGAATTATTCACAGCAAATTAATCACACCTGTATTTAGAACTTCTTTCTGCCTGGGAACGGAGCCAGATTTCTTCGCGTGGCCAAACAACTTCCAGTAATTCCAATGTGCGTCTTTCATGCCCTAAATGCTGTTAGATTTCTTTTAAGTTCGTGGGTAGTCATTCACTTGGGTAAGGTGATGCAAGCACTTGAACACTCAGATGTTAAGGCGTCATGTAATAGCTAATTTGGAGCTTTCCCCAGCACTGTTGCACAACGGCAATTAAACCTTTGCTTTTCCTGGGCCGTGGATCACCTTTCTGTGATGCATCCTTAACATAACTGGTCTGTCATCTGTTATTAGACTTTTTGTATGCTACGTTGGTAGAAAGCATTCATTGGAAGCTTTTAGAAGCAGGTGTTGAGATCAGTCTGTATGAATCAGGCACCAGACCTCACAACGCCCCAAGCATGTGGTGATTCCAGTGTGATTGGGTTGGCCAAACCTTGGAAACTGCGGTAATACAACCTCTCGGGGAGCTGGGTCTTGTTAGCAAGGAAGTATCATCTGGTACCACCAGTACAACCAGGCTGCACTGGGCTCTGTGCAAACCAGTAGTGAGAAGGTGGTTTCTGGCCCCAGTGAACATACCGTCTCTACAGACACAGAGAGACAGAAAGGGGAAGCTCTTACGTTGTTCAGCACATTGATGGCTGAGCCCGAGTAAGAAGTCCAGTTCCTTGGCCCTTGGATCACATGCTGTCTGTCATAAATAATATTAAAGTCTCAAATATTCCCAGTGTCGTTGTCATAACCAATCTAATCATGGCTGAAGAATGACAGGATCTTATAAAAAACAGAAAAAAAGGTCCTGATAAGTCCCATGTCTATACTTAGAAACGTGTTAAACCTTCTTAACTCCATTTCAGAGCATGTAAAGATTTTTTTTCCAAGTTGAAAAATCCACCCAAAGGTCAGTCAGAAACAGGAATAAAAGTGTCTTTGAAATCTCAAGCTGCTGTAATAGCATTTTTGGCAGTGAATGATAAACTTGAACAGTTGAGGTTTACATGGCAGATCAAGTGAACGTGTATTTGTCTATACATTAAATGACCCAGCAGTGGCCCTTTTTCATTCCGCCTCCTGACCTAGCAGACTATTTATAGGTTTTTACTACAAATGGACCTCCTGAACAGAAGAAGTCAGACCAACTAGCTCTGAAGAAACCATCACAGTGGAGCTGTGCCCATAAGCCATCATTCCTAGGCACCAGTCCCATTTTAGAGATAACCTCCTAGGTAGCTGGAATATTAACCCTCCATTTACCTGACAGGATTCCTGGTCTTTTTACAGTCTTTCACAGCTTTTGAAGGACATGAAGGGTTTTGAAGGGTTGTTCAGGGAGATCTCTCGATCCTGAGGGTCTGTGGGTTGAAAGGGAATTGTGGCATGTCCTGGCCAGGGCTCTTGTACAGACTACTAGGGAACAAGGTCTACCAGCCACTACACAGAGTACATCTGGCCCTGGTCTAGATGTAGCCGAAGGACTGGAGCTGAGTTTTCAGAGCTCTGAATTTGAATGAAAAGCTTAGCTAGTCCTTGATGGACAGATGGTGATGACAGACCTTCCCTTTCATCCAAGGATGGAAGGGATTCGGAGGCTCCTCTTTGTCAAGTCTAGTAGTTAGGAAGCTTTTGCTGGACACCTGGGTTGCAGTCCTTGTTCTTTTAACTATGGAAAAATATATTCAGTGACTGCTTTTTGGAAAATATCTTAACATTCATTAGAGCAGTGTCTGCCATGACATCTCTTCCATCATCCCAGTTAAGTGCCGGCTCAATGATGTGGCCTGTCTGGGCGGGGAGTCCTAACAGAAACGGCAAGATTTTTGATAGAGGTGACGATGAGATCCTCACCTCTGGACAGTTTAACCTGGTAACTGAGGGACAAGAGATGTGAATTTGAACCTCTTCAGGTGCAGGAGGGACTTGAACTAGAAGATTTGTAGCAGGAAAAAAAAGGTGTCTCCCTTTTTTTGAGTGAATTTTGGAGCCACTGGTTAAAAACCCCAAACAAGCAGGTCTTCTTCATCCTTTGGATGCTCTTTATATAGGCCTGGCTGAGCTGAGGTGCTTTCTGGGCTGAAGTGCCACTGATCTGAGCAACGCTAAATGCTGAGACGGGTCTGGAGAGCAGGCCAGGGCTGAAAAGAGAGATCTTCCAGGCATGACCAGCTGTTTCCACGCACCGAGTGAAAGAGAATGGCAAACAGACAAACAAAAAACAGATAGAGTGGGTATTTCAGAGCTCTTTGAGGGAAGACAGCTGCGGAGGGGAAGTTTAGGATGCCAGTTTTGGACTTCTGTGCTTGAGGTGGGAGCTTAGGCAGCTGTAGGCTCTCAGAACCTCTGTAGAGACGGGCTCTCCCACATCCTTTGTTGGGTGGCTGCAGTCTGTGGGACTTCTTCTTTGAAGCTGAATGCCAGCTCTGCAGATCCTGCTGGGGGGACTTGGTTGCTCCCTGTGTTCAGGATGTCCTGGTGCGTATTTAGTTTCTCATGGCTCCAAGGGAGGCTCTCCTTCCCCCATCCTCCCCCTACTCCCATGGCAGAGACTTGAGGTGATGTCAGACAAATAATGTTTCAAGCCACTAGGGAGTCTTTTTAGATACTTACATGAGCTGATCAGCTGGCTTTCCAAGCCCACACCATGTAGGGAGGCACAGAGCAGCTGGACAAAGTTGCTTCTAGTTCGGCACGTATCTAAGGAGTTTCCTAGGGAGGAAGAAATGTTCCCTGCAGTTCCTGGTGCTGGGAACAAAGGCAGCAATTGGATTCTGCAGGAGCATGGCCCTGTGCTTGGAAGAGAAGAACATCCAAGGTTTCCTGGGGACAATGAGAACAGGGCGGGGTCTCTTGGGTCCAAGAGTTGCCTCTACTCCACCTTTGCATGCAGGCAAGACAGTGGCACTTCAGAGACAGCAGTGGCCTCTCCAAAAGCAAACACGCAGAGGTGGAGTCCAGCAAGGCTTCAGCACTCCACACTGCCAGAAACACTCCTCTCAGCCAGCACAGGAGGATATACCACTCTCTGACTCCTTATGAGCATGCTGGGAGCTCTCTGCTACAGTAGCATTTGCAAACACATCTCTTTTCAAGATGAAAAAGCATCCCTTTCCTCCCTTTCCCAGCCAGCCTGCTGTATCCTGCTGTAAGGCCAGGCTGGGCTATGGGAGGCAATGGCATCTGAGCCAGCTGTGGGACACAGGACCTTGTGGTCACGTCCCAACGGCTGGTCACCCTTGTTGCAGGCCTGAAGCTAGCTTGGCCTGGCACTGCAAGCTCTGCAGATAAATGCACTTCAGAGCATGGGTCTCAGTGGCTTGGCTTAGAGGAGGAAGCAGGAAAAAAAAAGCTTGGGACTGCACTCAGCCCCACTAGACACCTTTGCAGTGGTGTCTAGGGCCAGTTGAGATGCTGAAGGGTAGCCACTGAGCTCACGGGTCTCCCATAGGTCCTGTGTCATGTCTCCCAGCCCTGTGAGGAACTCAGATTTCCTAAAGCATCTCAGACAAAACTAGACAGCACTGCGTCCCTGACCGGACCCTGACATAATGCAGACAGCTATATTCAGCCTGAGTAAAGACTCCCAAATGTTGGTGTTTCCCTGTGCTTTGAGTGTCCGGACTCCTGCTCCAGTCACTGGCGATCTAGTCAATGCAGTTGTGAAGCCTAGACAGCCATTTGATGACCAGCCAGGAGGGTCTTGAGGCTGTTGCTCACATGCAGATGCCGTTTTAGAGGTGCTAGCCTGGCCTCTGGTTGCTACTTTTTAATGGCATGGGCTCCCACAGGTCATAGCTGGGTCCTGAGGGCAATGCCAATGGCTCAGCGTGCCTCTGTGTGAGCAACTGAACTGAGCCCCTTGCAGAGGGTGAGAAGGATCTCAGACCCTCTTGCAAGCTAGACGGCCAGTGGTCTCGTCGCTTGGCCAACTCAGCAATCGAAGTATGAAACAACTCTGATTTCTATCTCTTTCTCCTTTATTTACCCCTTGAGCAATGACTTGTCTGTGTGATCAGTGGGGTGCATGTTGGAGGGGAGGGGATTGCAAGAGAAACTCCTAGAGGTCCTTTAGCTTCAGGGGAGCCCCAAATATTAGCCCCGCAGGGAAAATGCCACAGCAAAGTTTACAGGCGCAAAGGAATGAAGCAGACAGCAAGTGGATTTGTCCACAAAGACATTTTGAGAGTGGCCACGCAGCTGTCCAAGGTAAATAACAGTTGGGCTCCCAGAACACTCCCATGGTGCTGTAACCACACGGGGCCTCAGTTCTTTATTTTCAAAGGTGATTTTTCCTCTTGCCTTGCAAAAGCAGTTTTTTTGTGTATCAGAGCTGGTCCATCAATAAGGGAAACAATGCTTCATAAAATTCATAGTGGTTAGTTTGTGGCCTTGCCAGGGGTGATTACTTCTCTCAGTGCATTTGTGCCCGAGATCAAGGTTGCATCTGGCTGCATTTTCCTTGCTTTGCTGCCAACAGACCTCTGTAAAAGGGGCTTTAGTGTAAGCTACAGGGAACTCAGGCTGCGCTTGTTTCACTAAGACCTTTTCTTTTCCCTTGATTCCCATTTTTCAGAAATTTAAGTTGCAGCCTAGACCCAGTGAAGCAGGAAACCAGATCCAAGGAGTCTACTTACAAAATGAGCGTGTGGCATCAGCTACCTGGATTTTGTTTTTTCCTTTTCTTGGTGACCAAGTAGCAGATTGCAACTGATCTGCATCTTCACCCTTTTCTTCCCCAGACCAACAAGGGCCACATCCAAATCCTGTGATGTGAGCAATTTTTTGGGAGTCTTAGATCTGGAACTAAAAGCTCATTTTTCTACATGAACATATCAGACTTGTAATGCCACTATTCAAACAGCATATGCCGTAGGGAGCCCTGTCTCATGTACTAGCTGGCTGTGTAATGGCGTGTCTCCGGCTTTCTGTTGTGTAGGAATATGCATTCCCTCCCTTCTAGGCTTGTCTTAGTAAACAGAGTCCTGAGAAATCACCCTTCTAACACCAATAAAATCTGTTATTTTTCATTTTTTTTTACAGCAGTCTGTTTGGAAGCTATTTCTGGGAGCTCTGTCCTGTATAAAATTCCATGCCCATTTCAAATACTGTTTCTGCATTTCTTCCATCCTCTTGCTCTTCCATTCTGGCTAAAATTAAGATTAAAAATAAAAATAAAGACCCAACAATAACGTCCTGTACTGCCCAAAGTGTCTCAGACAAACTGGCAAAGCACAGCAATTTTAAGACTCGGTGGCCCAACCTTCAGAGCCCTTATGGCTTAACTTTCCATTAGTCAACAGGACAACTCATAGAGGTCCTAGTTCAATAGGCCAGAGAAGGACACACATAATGAACTACCCAATTTGCAAATGGCAGATGATGTGGTACTTGGGAATTTTCCATGGTTTAACCTTTGATGGATGGGGCTGGGTTCCTAAGGGAACCACCTGCTCCAGTCCTTACGATCGAACGGGATGGGTGACCCACGGTATAGCAGCAATGCCAACACCAGCTGGGCTGGCATACAGGGCTGTTCCCAGACTCAACAATAGCTAGTGTAAGCTATATACCATGGGAATGCCAGTCCGATGCAAAGGAAGCAGCCAGCTATTGGTGCACTTGCACCTTTGCTATTTTAAGTGAGTTTGATAGGGAAAATGGCATTTCCTATGTAGGTATGTAATCAGTGCTCACCACCCCCTGTAATATGTGAACTTTGACATTAGGGGGATTTATCTATCCCAGAGCAGAAAAAGGGGGAAAAAAACTGTTCCTCTTTGTTTCCAGCATCACCACCTCAAGCCCACCAGCTTTGCCCTCATTAAAAGCGTCCTCACTGTCCCTTGGCCAGCTTGCTGTAAGGGTGAAATGAACTCAGACATTTGTGGCTGGAATGAGCTGTGATGTTTGGAAAGAAAATAGCATGCTTGTTTTATGTAAAGTAGTAAAGCCAGTGGAGGGATATGCAGGACTTTACTGGGCCAAAGTCAGCCTGCTGCTGAAACTCAGCAAACTCCCAGGCAATGTAAATCTCACCTTGTTGATGGGTCACAGTGTAAACCGCACGGACATTAACGATGCAATCAAAGGAGTTAATCTTTTGGGGCTAATTCTTCTGCTGTTAAAATCAGTGGGAGTTCTGCGTTTGGGTCCTAGGCAGGGCCTTTAACATGAGTTATAGAAGGCAATATATCATGTGCTGTGACACAGTTACAGGAGACATCATGGGACTTTGTGTGTGTTTACATGAAGTGTAATAGCTTTTCCTTGGCGCCTGCAGAATAGTCGCTTTGGGGAAAACAGTTTCCCAAAGCCTTTTGTGAAAAAACAACCAACCAAAACCTGAACTGGAACTGAAACTATTTTGATCCTCTCGTGCCTTGCACAGGATGGCTTATGGCAGAATGCACTTCCTCCCATGAGCAGTGAGTGAGGTGAGAGCCTACAGAGTGGCCTTGTCTACACCCAGATCAGATCAAGGCAACTTGCCTTAGAAGGAAGCTTTATTTCACCCTCAAAATGGTCTGTCAAGCTGCTTATGTGAATACACCAGACCGTTAACATGATACATGCTAGGTGAAAATGATGCACCCTGGGATCAAGCTCACCATTGAAGACTGACTCTGAGTTGTGCTAAGCTTCCTCTGATGATGTAAAGGAGCCTGAAAGAGGATGCTAATGTGGTTTTGTTCCTGTCTGCTCCAGCACAGAGCCAACAAGGATACAAGCAGAAAAGCTCAAGAGGATCTGATGGGAGCATCCAAGTTCTCACTCCGGGGTGCTGTTCTCCTCTGGGATGGAGGCCACTTTGCCCAGAGCAAGCCTGGCAGAGCAAAACCCACTTTTGCTGGCTTTTGAGCTGAGTTGCAAGACCTTGCACAGAAATGGATGGGGCACATTGACTTGAGGATGGGAACACCTTGCAGAGAGTGGTGACAATCATGTGCTGTCCAGAACTGCCTCTGTTCTCACCTCATAAATAGGAGCTGTGCTGCGAGGATGAGGCCTGGTGGCCTCCCTCCGCTTTGGATGCGGCTCTGCAGTCCCTGAACCCTCCCCTCCTGCCATGCTGTACACGTCTGCTGCCTTGCATGTGCCAGTGCAAATGTTGGACTGGCTCTCTGGGACTGGACTCAGAGAAGTGGTGTGAAAGGGTCCTGGACATCGATTAATCCAGTGCTGGATCACTTCCCCTGTCAGCCTTTCTGCATGAAAGGAGCAGGAGAACCCATGTGTGCTGGGAAGGTTGTGGTGGGTAAAGCAGGACTGGTTCTCTCTGCAACAGCATGGGCTTGCTTGGAGATGACCACAGATCTACACTCACTATCTGTGGTTGGCAAGGAAACACTCCCCTGTGTGTTCTTCCCCTTCCCCTTTGTGTCCTTACTCTTTTGGGCTCAGAAAATGCTGCTTTACTGATGTGCCCTTGGCCTCTAACACCATTGTGCCAGCAAAGGGGTGAGTTGCTCGTGGCAGGGCTGTACTACGTAAACCTGGCAGCAGGCTGATGCTCTCTAAGGAGAAAGTGCCACGCTCCCTCCATCCACTTACATAACCCGTCATACCCATCACGGCTGCGTTCAGCTTCAAGCCCATAAAGAAGATGTATTAACACATTGCGGGCAGTAAAATGCTTAAGGAATAGCGAGTTCATTGATATATTTTATAGCTTGTTAATGTACACTCTATAAAGATTTCTGTGTGTTTGAACAATGAGGCCAAGGTCTTTCCTCTAGGAGTTTACTAGAAGCAGGCACACATTTCATTCCTGGAAGTGACTACAGGGCTGTTATTGATTTGTTCCTATTGATCGCTTTGGGAGCTTTTGGCAAATCACACTGGGTTTAAAAGAGGGAGAAAGAAGTAGATCTCAGCTATGTATTGTTTTGCTTCTATGCACCCAATGGCTATATGAAATGCAGATTAATGGGAAAGTGATGTTGTTAATTATCTTTGTCTGCCAGCATAGCTCTGAGGCAAAACCATATCAAGCATTGATGAACCAGCCAAATGCTGATTGTGTGATGGTTGTGTGCTGTTCTTGGAAATGACCTCCATTCTGAGATCTTCCAAAGTTGCTCCTGACCACTTTGGGCTGGACATGATGACACAAGCAGGCCTGCTCGTTTAGACTAAATTTTCCATGACTTGTGTTTTGTGTCTTCTCTGATCCATTTAGGACTCCTCTGGCACTACACTATTTGGAAGGGGTCTTTATATGCAAGTGATCAGATCTGCTTTGTTCTTAGTTTCAGATCATTACTTAGCCAGAAGAACTGCTTCCAAGATGTTATTGGTCTCAAAAGTGCTATAGTTACACCTATGGTTCCTTCCTACGACAGCTCAGTAAATGCATCTGGCAAGGGAACTGGCAGGTCCTCTCCAAGCAGCCGCTTCGGTTTAGCTCCTGAAGAGATGACAGCCTGATGACATGCATCCTCCTGATCCATCTGAGAGGTGGGCATGTGTGGGGGGATGTGAGTGAGGATGGACAGGAGCATGGCAGCTTGCTAAGGTCTATCCAAACTCACCTTCCCCTCCTGGAGGGCGGAGATCGTGGGCAATTTCTTTTTGTTGTGCAATTTCTTTCTCTTTTGTTTCTGAAGAGTCAGAATGGACAGCATACAGAACCAATAGGAAGTATGAGGCATCTTCTGCTGGTCCAGGGCAGGAGGATGGGCACGTGGCAGAGCAATGCTGGAGCTTCTCAGAGGAGGAAGGAGAGTCCTGGAAAGATCCATCTTGAAACCAGGCTGGAAAGCCCAAATGCTGGATGCACAGAATCTGTGCAACTGCTGGATCTCCTTTCAAAGAGGGACAAATGACAAAATGCAGTGAGGTACAACCTTCCCTGGGGCTCCTGTAAGAGCAGATATGTATCCAGTTAAAGAGGAGACATAGGCACAGAGTCTGGGAGAACAGAAGTGTAGGCTGGTGGTGGTGCTCTGTTTGCTCCAGAAGCAGGTCACCCTACTTCTTCCTGGATACCCTTGCTGCTCTTCCCCCTCCCTCCTGTGGGGTCCCCACACTTTTATGCAGGCCCTGACATTAGGGGAAGGCACACTCATGTGGCTGCAGAACTGGTGAGGGAAATCCTGCCTAGCCGAAGGTGTGCAAATGAGGAGCCTGCAGGCACCAAGTGAGGATGGAAGGAAGCAGTGACTTCCATGGCTTGATACTTACTTTCCTGCTTTCTATGGTTCAACAAAGATGAGGAGTTCTCACCCAGATTTCTCCAGAGCCCAGTAACCACCACGATCTTGGCGGTAGCTGTGGAAAGGAAAGTGTGCACATTCACAGCTCTAGGCTGTGCTTGCACTGGACACACTGCTGCTTTGGCTGGGTTTTGAGCTCTGTCCAGTGCATTTGCTGCACAGGGCTGCTGCAAGGGCAACATACCAAGTGCCTGACTCACTACTTGCTTTGCTTTTTACAGGGCTGCCATCCTATAGAGTCAGAGTGCTTAGCTAGCCTGCGGGCATCTTCCAAGGCAGTCAGATACTGTGGAAAACTACAAAACCCTTAATTTCACAGGTGGAAAATGCAGAGGACAAGTAGCCAGTCCTGACTCACATCTCTCTATCTGCCTTTCATAGATTACATCATCTTTTCTGAAGGAGGGCAAGTGTGGTGCATGTCGTCTTCTCCTCCCCATCCATCAATCTCATTGTGCCCTGAAGCATGAAGACTGATAACCTTTTCCAAGGTACTAAAGTGAACAATCTGAATTGCTTGAGGATGAGACAAGTTTGGATGGCTTCCCCCAGGCAGGCTTGGCTGCTGGCCTAACACCCTTACGAAAGGATTAACTAGCTCTATCTGATCACGGCTACTGGGGCAAGTGCTCTTCTCAGAGTGATTCATGTTTCCAGACCAGAACCAATGACGTTTTACACAGTTGAAGGTATTTGGGGGTGGGCACATCAGATGGGGAAGCTGAGTTGGAAGAGGTCATGGCAGCAGCTTGAAGGAGCTTCGGCTAAGCTGCTTTTTCATGGTTTTCCTGTTAAGACCATGACATTGGGCCCTTCTCATCACCTGTCTGTGCATTCTCCACCCCTGAGGGCTGTGACTTCTGGCCCTCTCCTTTGAGGTCAATGAAAATTTGGCTACTGACACCAAAGGAAAGAAGACATGCCCATTTCTGGACTCTAAATAACCAGATGTAGCAAGCTGAATCTGCAAATCAGATGGAAATGCTGGAACTGGGGTAGGAGAAGCTCCTTAGTAATCAGGCAGCGCAGGCTCCAGTTGCCTAATTAGAAGCATTTAGTGCCACCTGAGATGCCCTAGGGAATAGTGCCTGCTTGGTTAATTCAGCAGGTCATAGACCTCTTGTAGCTCCTGGGCCAAATCTGCCAGCTCCAGGTGGACCTCTCTGATACCCTGGGTTAGCTCAAAGAGGATGAGACACCTATGTGCAGGCAGCTGGCTGGAGCTTGCAGAGGCCATGGGATGGAAGAGCATGGCACTGGTAGAGGGAGGCAACGATTTTGGTATGGAAAGTAGATTTTGGCCCTGTTTGCGGAGACAGAACTAATACACTGACTCATCCTCTGAGACTGGGTGTCCTGATGTCTCAGCATATCCCTCCACGTCACGTCCTGTAGCTCTGTTAGAGAATCTGGGGCAGGCTACTCTCATTTTCCGCATGTAGAAGGTCTATTTTGGGAACTCCAGACATGTCCTTTCAGTAAGAAATAGCCTCCAGCTAACACCCGTTCTGCGAGGCCGGAAGGCAGGTACCAGATGCTTGCGTCATGAGGTCACTACTTACTCATTGGACTCTCTTTGACGGCTTAAGCTCTTCCCCTTTCAAAGGGAGTGAGCCTTTAGATTTAAAAGTGAGCTTTCCAGGAGCTTTGTCAGGCAGGCCTTGCAGCGAACCCAACCTACAAAACCTGCATTTCTTCACCCAGGCATTGCTGTATTATTTCCGTGGTCCTCATACTCCTACCTCCACAGGGGTAGGAATTCATCTCACTAGCTCCAGGGTGGGATTCAGCTCTGGACTGACACGCATACATGTAGGAATCTCCATGTCCGTATCTCCACACGTGCTAGGTGTCCAAGCTCCTAATACGGCTTCTGGAGACATAGTTAACAGAGACTAGCCAGAAAGGTCTTCATTCAGCTGCTCACATATACGTTTCTAGCATCGTGTGAGATGCTGTCATTGGCCTCCAGCTGCTCCGAAGAGCGTGGGTTTTCCAAAGATGTGTGGCACATTGTCCCAAACTTTCCTCCGTTCTAAAACATTCCCATCACAAGAAGCAGGAAAAGCCCCAGATCTCTGCAGCTTCCATCCATCTCTGAGAAGCAAAGGGACAGCCCAGCCTGACCCACTTGTCCCCCCCGTTCCCGAACACTTGTAGCTCTTCCGAGGGAACGCTGTGGCCTGTCCTTCCGCAGCGCATTGTGACACCAGTTTCTCCGAAGGCAGCACAACCGCAGGGCAGAGGCGAGGCACATTCCTGACAGGACCAAGATAGCTTTTTCCCATAGCTCCCAGGCAGTGGGAACAGGGCACTTTTTCAAAGAACTGCTGTGCCTAAAGTTAAAATAACAGGAGGAACAGAGTGGGAGATCCAGGCAGAATTATAGTACTCAGGGCTCGATTCCTTCAAATTAAAAGAGAAAAAAAGAAGACAAAGTCTAAAGCATGCACTTGGGAAGCTTCCAAAATACTTCTGCAACCACTTTGATATCTCTTCTGTCTCACAGCATCACAGGAATAAAGTGTTTGCCTGATTCCAGCTTGTAAATACAATCTGAGCTGCAGCGTTATTAACAGGGATTACCCAGGCCTGTGGTTTTGTTGTTGTTTCCGAACGACTTCTCCCGCTGCTGGGGTAGCTGTGTCCCTCTTCCTCCCTCCCCTTTATGGAAGAACAATATTGATACAAAGCCTCAAACATTTAAAATGAGATGGGCCAAGTGCTGCTTACAGCTTCGAAGCCCCAAGCTGTCTTTGTCCTTCTGATTTTTCCACGTGTTTACAAGCCATGGAAAATCTTGTCTGTTTTCGAAGTATAAATCTCCACTGAGTATACAAGTGTCTCTCACGAGAAAATAAATAGACAAGTACTCTGGGGCCACGATGGTGTTGTAGGTGACAATCTTGAAGCTTTCACAGTGGAGCACACGCTGTCTGTAAGAGCAAAGAAGAGGGAAAAATGCTCCTTATTATTTTAAAGATGCATCTTGAAAAACAGGAACTTATGCCAATGCAGTTTATTTTGGTTAAAACAGAGTTGTGCTGCAATTCCCCCAAGGCGAGACTGAATTGCAGGACATAGAGCAGGAGAGAGACACCCTCGGAGGGAGCCTGAGCGTTTAATCGATGCTGAGTGATCAGCGTGGCTCAGGAGCACCGGCGACAGGGTTGGGTCACGTGGAAAAGGCTATCTTCTCCCAATGTGCGCAAATGGCTCTGAGCAGCGAGGAAAAGTGGGGACTTCCTCAAACTGGGCTAAGCTGTGAGACTTCCTGGTATCCTTAATCTTCTGTACTATATTTAAGCAACCGTCCTGTTCCCAGGAACCAGGGGATCCCCCGGTCAGCACTGATCCCTAGGGAGCCGAGGGATGTTCATAGTCCTTAATTGGGAGAGAAAGGAAAGCCTCCATGGGCCCTTTCTCATGGAGAGAAATCCTTAACGCTGCAGGGGGAAGATGACTGATGGGGTCAGGAGGAAGTTTTTCCTTCTGGGCGTATTATTTCTGTCCTTCTTTGGGAGAACCCCTGTGACACAGGGGGTTGGCCGGGCGCAACTGAGCAGCTAGTTGTGGTTGCTGCATGGTGAGAGGCAGCCCAGTTTTACTGAGGCTGGACAGTTACTTGGGATGAGAGTGAGTTGTGTCAAACCACGAGTGAGCCACCACTCTGCTGGTGCTGATGGTGGTGAATGGGGATTTTCCCTTTTCTCATCCTTCTGGTACTCATCTCAAATGGGAATCAACGGAGGGAACAAAATGACTGTGATTAGTGGCTGGGCTGCTATTTTGCATAGCCTTTGTGTTCATCTGACAAAAATCACAGTGGCAGGGAGATTTTCAAGTTGCCTTGTGCTACGCACCTTGGGGTGGCTGGATGTCTCCCTGCAGGGCACCTTGTCTTAGAGGTGAGTTGAAGCTTTGTGGCCCGTATGTACAATGTATAAAAACAGAGCAAACATGTATGAAGCTTTTCTTCCACATACTCTTCCTGCCTCCAATACTATGTGTGTTGGGGACTTTCTGAGCTGAATATTGGTTTTATGTATTTAGTAATGCTCAGTGTATTTCTCTTCATGAACTTCCTACTGCTCTGTCGACATGTGTACATTTTAGCACCCACAAGATCATATGGCAGAGAATTCCACAGTTCGACCACACATTACATGAGGAACCATGTTTGTTTTGAAGTTCCAAGTCTTGGTTTCATTAGATGCCTAGTCCTTTCAACAAAGAGACCATGAAAAGTCAGTCCCTGTTTACCCTTTCTGTGCCTTTCATGGTTTTAGAAACCTCTGTCATCTTCCTATTGCTCATCTGTTATCCAGACTGAAGAGTCTGGCTTGCCATTCACTCCTGACTTTAAGCTTGCTGAAACCTGAACTGATGTTTTCATGGTTCTTTCAAAGCAAGATCTTGTTCCAGCCCATCATTTTAATCTGCATTTTGAAACACTACTTTAGCTGTTTCCAATCCATCCCATATGGAACAAGCAGCACAGCGTGTTACTTAGAGCAGCTAAACTTTCCATACAGAGATATGGTTATTTTATGAAGAAAGGAAGTCATCAGAAATAAATGTCAATGAGAACATGTGGCTATTAAATGTGAACAGCAAAAGCAATAATCACCCAAGTCCCATGATTGTATGTGTCATCTCTTCCTTGTTCACCTGTTGGGAACATGGAAAACCATGAGCAGCAATGCCAGAAGGCAGCATGGACTGTTGGGGTTGAAATCATGGGGAAACCAGGGTTTCAGAGCCAGATTGCAAAGTCCAGCCATGCACGTGAGATCTGCAAACAGGAATCACCCCAGCTAAATCTCCCCATTCCTTCCAGGAACATGACTGTGCAGCTAGGGCCCTGGAGACTTCTACAGTATCTTCCATCCCTTTGCAGTCCCCTGGAGATTTGTACAAGTTGGCTTTCTACAGAGATGGAGGAGGGAGGAGAGCGGGGTAAGGCTTGCTGTGGCCGAGCACACGCCTTATGAGATCCTTAGCATATCTTACTGCAAAGTGGCTGGGATGAACACAGCACAAAGCTTCTCTGAGAGACAGTAGTGAAAAATGTTGGAGATAGCAAAGCAGAAAGGGATGAAGGAGAAACTGTAAAAACCTTATCTCATCTTAGCCTTTGGATCAGCAACCAGTAGGGTCCCTTCCTCCTCTTGCTTAGCCTGATCTTTCTCCTTGTGATGTTTGTGTTGTCCCCTCAGTTTGGCCCATGATGGTGTCAGGCCTGCCGCCAGCTGGAGGAAGCACCAAGGTGCTCAGCCGTGCCCAGGACTGGGCCCAGCGCTGCTTGCTGAGCCGTGAGAGTGCGGTGGAGATAGATACGCTGATTCCTCCCTCCTGCTTACAGAGCTGTCACATAGAATAGACAGGAGAAGGCATTCGTGCCTGCGGGGTGAGAAAAAGTATGAGTCACGGGTGTGACAACCTCTGCCCAAAATGATGGGTGCCTTTGCCACTTGGACCGCTTGGGCCGCTGCGGGGAGAAGAGCTGGATTTCCCCTTTTCTGTCTTAATACCCCTGAAAGATGCAAACACAGAGCTATAGGGCAACTGTTCAATGAATATCCATCTTGCTGGGCTTGTGTGGACACTTGCTGGATGTCCTTCTACTGTCTGATCTGTTTAGAAAGGGCCATTTCCCCCTTTTCTCTTTCTAAATTTATATCCAGCTCTGTCCTTTCCCCCCGCCTTGTTTATCCCTTTGTGTTTCTGTTCTTTATTCTTTATGTTCAGGTGCATCAGCTGTTTGGGGAGCGCTGTGTGAGATGCTTCTCACATGCAGTCAAGAGAAGGATGGAAAAGCCCTGGCAAGTCTGTGACCAGCAAGAGGCTCTGCATCACTTTGTCTCTCTTCTACAGGCTCTCCTGTCCCAGGAGATTTTTTTCTTTCCGTGCTTTTCTCACCAGCCAGAAGATTTTGTCTGTGATTAAAATATCCCAGAAAGGGGAAGGGGAATTGTCTTCCTAATACTGCCATTTCTTCTTGCTGGTGGCCTCTTGCTACATCTACTGTATCTCAGTTTCCCTGCCTGCAAAAGAAGGAGTGTTACCTGGCTACTGTAGCCAGAATTGGTGTGCTTATGTTTGGAAATTGCTGGACAAGAAAGGGCTACTGAGAAGGCAGATCGTCATTACAGATGAAAATCTGCTTACCTAGGACACAGACACTAGAAAACACATGGTTTAACAGCTCTAAGATTTAGCTACTGCACTCCTTTCTATGTTTTTTTTTAATTACATTTTTTTCCCCCTAAATAAATCCCCAGTCTTTATTTTTCAAATGGGGAGGGTCTCACCCCTCAGCATAAAAGCAAAAAACAACATCTGGTTTTGCTGTGACTAGACTATAATGATTGTGTTAGTCTAGATTAAAAAGCTAGAGAGGATGACTCGTCCATAGGAGCAGAACGGGAGAAAGGAAGGAAGATGGGGAGAGGCAAACTTTCTGACCCAAAAGGGGGTGGTGAGCTGAGAGGTGGTTCTCTGTGGACACCTCTGCCAAGGCAGGGGCTGGAAGAAGGATTTCGAAGTGAGGGGAGATGGCATTCCTGAGGAGGTGGTCCCTCTTGGAGATGTGGGTTGGAGGTGACCCCCCTTAAGGACGTGGTTTGAAGGTGACCCTGCTTGAGGATGTGTGCTAGGGTAGGAAGAAGGTGCTGTTGGCCACAGACAACCCCAAAGTCCTGAATGCCACAGCCAGTTCTCTGGAGATGAGAGGAGAATGAGGTTCTGGGACCCACTGGGATGGGCACGAGCTAGAAATAATAGATAAGAGACTTACTCCCCCCAAACCACTGTACCCCCACAGGTGTTTCTCTCCATTCTGCCCCCACCCCAACTCACCCTGTGGGTGAAGAGCAGCAGAAACACTTTGTGAGCTAAGATGGGATTATTTTTCTGACACTTTCTCTTCCTCCTCTCTCTGCCTTCTTCCCATCCCACTGCCTAACGGCTAAGGGACTTCACTAGTCATCACAACGTCCCCTTTGACGGATGTGGAGATAGATGGGGTGGGATGAATCGGAGGAGCTGGAGTTTAGGAATGCTTGGGATCTACAAAGTGCGTGCTAATGCTACAGACACACATTTCACTGCTTAGCTGCTGATAGGTGCAGAGTTCAGTTATCCCCCACAAATAGATAGCATCATTCTCCCAAACACTATCCATTTCTCTGGTAGTGTTCTCACGATACTTCATGTCCGTTGACGTGCATGGGAAAAGAGCTGAGCCTTTCACGATACTTGTGAATGCCCCTAGTTCACTGCTGGTAGGGGGAACAAAGTCCCACTAGTGACAGTGGAGAGTCTCTGCTCACCGAGGCATCAGATTCAGTCCATTTTACTCTAGATATGTTTGCTGGGACCGTTTTGTGTTTAGCAGAGAGGCTGCAGAAAATCTGAGTGTTGCCTAGTACTGAGGAGAGAAGGGAGAATCAAGCAGATGGCTTTCACCATAGGAAAGCGCCTCCCAGGGAAATAGAGACGAATGAAGAAATCAGTCATGAAGTCAAGAGACAGAAATTAGCCATAATAAAATAGACATAACAGATACAAATTTTATTCCATTTTATTTTTAAAAAATTCTTAAGCAGTGGCTTGTTGATTCTGTGGCTGCTCTTGGCCAGGTGCAAGAGCTCCAATGCCTGGGTGTTAGTGTCTGTGTGTCTGACACATACTTGGAGGCAGGAGCAGAAAGAGGAGGGTGAGGTCACACCACCTCCGTGGGCCTGAGTGAGTGCCGATGCACAGTGACAGCCTCCAGATCCGTAGAAGGCTGCTGCAGAAGGAAGGGGAGCGTGGGCTCTGCAGGTCGCGGATGAATGGGGTGGGAAGAAATGTCCTCGCCCTGCGTGTGCCTCCTGACACATGGGAGGCAGGACCGTGGGGAGGCACAGGAGCAACTTGCCTGAGGAAGAGCTGGAGAGGGCTAAAAATAGTTTCTGTCGCAAACGCTTTCATAGAAGTGGTTCCACTTCGGTATAAAGGGACGGACCGGTTGTTTTTTCAAGGGCTGATTGTGCCTATTTTTAGCCTGGTTTCATAAGGCAATGGGTATTTGTCCATCTCTCCCTACGTTCCTCCCCACTCAAACATTTTGGCCTTTTGGCCACCTGGAATGAAGTATTACAGAGGGCCAGCAATCTCAAAGAGAAGAACTGCCAGCAAGTTTCTCAGCGCTCAAGAGCGCATGTCCCTGCTGAGAGCGGCCGCTATAGCGTAGCCCCTTGCGCATGCCGAGAGGCCGCTGCCCGCTGCCCAGCTGCATGGGTACATTGCCTGGCTGGCAAGTGCCATAGCATGTGGTCCCTCATTCAGGGACACGGGAATGCCCGGAGCCTGCGTGCGGATGCGGATGGCATCCGAGGTAACTCCGGCAATGGGGGTGGTGTGAGATGGGTGCCCTGAGGAAAGGGGGCTGAGTGGGCAGTGCCGTGGTACACCCATGGGCAGGGGGCTGTGGGAGCAGACGCCGCAGGCGGTAGAGCGTATGAAAAGGGACTCTTCGGTGTTGGCTTTTTCCGTGCAGGAAATGTGAGGCAATGCAAATTTCCCATATAAGGAAGAGCAGCAGAGGAGCCAGCTGTGTATCACGGCAGGGCAGTGAGTTGGAGAGGGACTGCAGGGCATCCTTGCCAGGGATGCTGAGCCGGCGGGGAGCGGCTGCCATGCTGGAGCAGCATGAGGTGCCTTTGGGCTCCTGCAGCCTGGGGGAAGCCGCAAGGAGACAGGGACTGAGGGAGTGGGAAGAACAAGGCCCCCTCATACTCCTGGGCTGGGATCATGAGCCTGCCTGCTGCTGGGAAGAGCTGAAGCCGGGCTGCCAGGCCACATCTGGCTTCAGCGAGCATTTCCCCCTGCTCCTCCATGCATCCTACCTGGGCTACCTCCTCCGCAGACACTGTGTACGGGTCGACTCTGACACCCACTGAATCTGTGGGGGGGTCTGACCCTGGCCTGGCCAAGGTGAAAAATGAGAAGGTTGCAATGCCGAAGAGATTAGTTGTGCAGTCTCCATCCCTGGAGGCCAGACTGGATAAAGCCTTAAGCAACCTGGGCTGACCTCCATTGCTGACCATCACTTGAACAGGAGGTTGGACTACAGACCTACTGAGGTGCCTTCCAACCTGAATTATCCTATGATCTGATGATGATCTCATGGGAAGTAGGACCCTGTGCTTTGTGGTGGGGGGTTCCCCCATCTCTCTCCTGGGGGAAGCTGTTGGGCAGAGTCCTACCATCTGGCCTGGAGAAAGCAGTTTGCCGACCTTGAAGATGATATTTAGGAGTGAGGTTGTCCACGACAGTGGACAGTGCAGCAGCTGGTGCTGTAGATACCAGCTAGTGCTCTAGGGCTGCTTTAGTGAATGGTGACTTCTGAATAAATGGAAAATGGTGGCATTTGCCTAGGCTTTGGGAAGGCAGGAATGTGTGTTCGGATGGAATTGCAGGGCACCTTTAATCAGGCGAAGCTGGATAAAATGACCAATACATGTTACTGAGCTGCTTTCCCCTGTCACGAAGAGGTTACGGGCCAGGACTGTCCCAGTCAGCATGTTGCGCTAGGTCCATCATCACAGGGTGGATGTATCCCAGGCTACTGCTGGGCCAGAAGGAAGCCACTGCCTGACACAGTGTTAGCGATAGAGGCAGCCTGTCTCCATGTCCTTTATTTCCATCCTGTCATTCACACGTGCATCATCTTTGCTTGGCCGGCTTGACCAGCCCTGTCCTCACAGCACTGATCCTTCTGTGGAACGTCTGCCCTGGGGTCCCCACAAGCACTGATCTTTTGTGCAACTTCTTTTCTTCTGTGATGGCTAGAGGGTCTCTCTTGCCCTATATCCTCCTTCCTACTTGATCCCTGTCATCCTTCCATAACAATCCCATCAAGACTAAAACTAAACTGTGAACCTTCAAGGTCCTTGGCAAAACTCTGGACTTCAGCAGGCTCAGGTTTTGCATCACTGCTCAGTAAATTGCCCAAAACAATTTTGGGAGGAGCTATTAAGGAAGAAGGTCCTGCAGAGGACCAACCTGTGGTCAGCCATCACATATAACTCTCTGGATGCCCTTATTCACCATCTCTGTTAAGTCCAGATGTACACAGATTGAAAAGTATACTTGAGAAGCATTTTTGCCTGGCAAAGTGAAGTTGTCTCCCCCAAATTTCCCTTTTTGGATGATCTGTTCCCATCTTCCTGAACAGAAGCTATGGGATAGCAACTGGAAGTGAAGGGGCATGGGACAGCTGCTGGGATGATATATACTAACATTTTTTCTGCTCTTGGGCATACCTGTTTGGAAAAAAACACACTTTTCACTTGGAAGGGAAAAGAGCTTGCAAGAGAGCAGTGATTTCTGGCAGTTCCTTTTGAGGGCAATAAAATCCGGATGAGAACCATTCGATGTGGAAACGGCAGGGCAGGTGGACCATGCCCTTGCCTGTGCATGGTTTGTAAACCCAGTTCCGGGCTCTGGGTCTTTTCTGAGCTAAAGTGGTCAGGTTTCCCCGTAGCTGAGCCCAAGATCAGCTTGAGGATGGCTGAAAACTGGGTTTCCTGTGTAGTAAGAAACCCAGGCCGTGCAATACATTCATGCTTTGTAGTGCAGAGAGGTCCAGAGACTGTGTCTCATTTTGCGTAAATTGTGTTTGGCTAGAAAAGCCTTTGGTCTTGATCTGAGGCATCAATAAGTTGTGAATCCATCTCTTCCCATGCTGTTTTCTTTAGTGGTTAATCATACTCATTGTTAAAGCATGTGCTTCATTTCTCTTTTGAATGTGCTTGGTTTCCTAAATATGTAACTTAGAGTTTGGCTGTGCTGACACACTTTAAATCTCTCTTGCTGTGCACTCCCAAGGTCTATGCTGACCTTATCTCACTTCTCCTTTGCCGGTAGACAGCAGACCACTAGGGCAGAACAGCTGATTTATCCTGATGTAAATCAGAGCACAAGCATATCCTGAATCTATTTTTATTTGGCCAAGAGAGATTACTGAGTGCAGCTGCAATTACGTGAATGCAGTGGGTGACCCTTGTGAAATCGGGGCTGTTAAAAGGCACAGATAATCCCGTGTGATGCTGTTATGACTATGATGATCACAGCATGACCAGGACATTGGGAGAAAAGTTTGTGCAGCCACTCGGAAGAAGGCTGCCAGGGGAGGTGGGCATGCAAATACACTTGAGCAAGGAGAGACTGGATATCCCCTGTAGCTTCCTGTGCTGAAACCCTGTATCAGGAAAAGATCTGGATATGGAAATGCTGTTGCTGCCCACTTTGCCATGTCCCTGCCTCTGCCTTTTGGACTTGCATCCCTGTGGCTTATGTTGTCCCCATTCATACAGCTGGTTCCTTCCTCCAGCTGCTATGTTGTGTTTCTCAGCCGCCTTCTTACCAGATAGGGAGACGGGACAGGTCCTGGCTAGAAGTTCAGAGCTCCAGACAGCTGCAGTTTTCGCCTCAAGTAGGTTGGTTCAAGCTAGATTTGCCCCATGTTAAAATCTGACCTTTTGTCTTAAATTCAGCACCCTTTTCTAAGCCTCTGTTTTTTTTTTTTATTGCTGCTTTAAAAACCTGAGAATACCCATGGAGCTGCCGTTGTTTTCTCCAGCAGCACCTGCCGCAGAGGGAGTCTGTTGCCAAGAAAAATAAAAATACTAATCCCCCGAAGCCTCAAGCTGCAATAGCATTCAGACCTTGCCCTGCTGTGGTGCACATCTACCCCATCACAGTGCTGGGGATCTGGCTACGAGGCAGACGTCCCTGGTTCCCAGCTTCAGCATAACTTGTGCGGAGCACTCTCAAAGCTTACACTGTACCCACTCTTATCTAAACACGCCTAAGCTCCAGCACGCTGCTTCAGCTGCGCTGGCTTTACACTTCGGGCTGTTTTGAAAGTGAATTTGTAAAGCCATTAACATTATTTAAACAGTTTAGCCACAGAATTACCCACTGGTGGAATCCGGCTGCCAGAAACGAGATGCGAAGCTCCTTTGCGCTTAGTATCAAATAAAACTCAGCCAAAGCACGTGCACTTTGGAGAATGCCGGACCCAGAGGTGATGGGGGAGTGAGAGTTAGCTGGCTAAGAAAGCAGGCTTTCCGGTTAGTGGGAAATGTCATTGTTTTTTTTTGTTTGTTTTGTTTCTTATGAGCTGGTTTGGGTCCAAATCAGACCAAAACCAGACTTTTTTTTCTGAAGTTTCCTGAGGACTGGAAGTTGTCAGGCCCCTGGGTCTCCTCAGGCAGCTTCCCTGCTTGCAGTGAGCCCGTTTCAGTGGGCAGCTTCGTGGCCCAGGTTAGGGGCATACGGCTGCCAGCCAGAGCTCTCAGTACCCTTGATCTCATGGCAGACCTTACTGAAATCACCTCCTCCAGCGCAACCCCCACCAGCTCCTGGTTTCCCCCGTCCTGAAGCAAAAATCCTCTTCTAGAACAGAAGAGGTTCTGGTGACACGTGGCCTAGAAGGTAGGGAAAGACTCAGCTATTTCGGGCATCTGCAGATGATTAATTCCTACAAGCTGAACCTGTGACAAGGCTAAGGTATGGTAAAGTCTGGGAGTGCCCTCACCAGTCAGGGTCGCATCATTTGTGGCTTTCTCTAACCACCACAGCAAGAGATGCTGCCTGTCCTGAGGAGCCTTCAAATGAAGACGGACTAAGCTTAGAGGAAGAAGTGTAACAGAAGTGGAGAAACTGAGGCACTGACTGCTCAGATGACCTCTCTAAGGTTACAAGGGGTTTCTAGCGGAAGCCAAGCTGAGCTACTGCAGAACCCCACAGTACACGATATTCAGGCTAGGGTCTTTCGTGCTCCAATAATGCAGGTGATAGCAACTTTCCAAAAACATGCAGAGGTCCAAGGGTCATTCTGAATCAGGATTTTTTTGTCTTCGTTGTCTTGGCTGGCATCTTAGGACAAGGCTTGAGATCTGCCGTAGTTCAGAATAAACCACTATCCTAACTACCAATATTCTTCCTTTTGAGCACATTTCCTTAATTGGCTATTTGATTGTATTCCATTACAACTTACAGACATGCAGCTGGGAGAAACAATGGTTATTGTTTTATATTTAGATTGAGTGTTAAAAGCTGAAACATGCAAAGAGACACACGCTGCTGGAAGGGTTCAGACTGCCAGCTCCCTCTGCTGACCTGCTCTGGAGAGAAGCAGTGCTGCCAAGTTTTAGGTCTTCTTGGGCTGGAAGAGTGAGAACTGAGGGGGCATAGGACAAAATTGCTCCTGAGCAGCAGGGAGGAGGAGAATAGAGAACAACTGTTCACCGTCTCTTCCAGTACAAGAACTAGAGGACACCAAGAGAAGCTCTCAAAGGAGAAGTATGGAACAAGCAAGGAGAGGTGGTTGTTCACTCAGGGTGACATTGAGCTGTGGAACTCCATGATGCAGGAGCCTGGGAATCTGAAAAGTTTAGGCAGGCTCAAAAGGAGATTGCAAAAGTCTGGAGGAGAAGTTCACTGACAACTACTAAATGCAGTGATCCCTCTTGTCACCTGGGAAATTCCCAGTCCACATTTGCTGAATGTTGGGAAAGTGTTTTGAAGAAATATTGTTATATATTTGTCTATTCGTCTAGTGCCGAAGTTCGTTCTTTGGCATCTGATGTTGGAGACAGGATGCTGACTCACTGCAGCTTGTTCTCCCGTTACTCCCAAGGGATGGCTGGAGTGTCTGGGTGTAGTGGTGGATAGCTTTGGCCACTGGATGTGGGGAAAGAAAACACTTTAGTATCAAAGAAATCCTTATTTTAATGAAAAATATGGGTTGTGGTTAGCCTTGTTATTGCCTCAGCCTCCATACTGAAGGAAGTGACAGTGTGGAGACATTTACACCAAGTGGAGGTGTTTTGATACCACTGAAGATATACTGACCTTTGGTTCAGACATAGCTACTCAACCTGGCCACTCAGTCTTTATTGATATCATTCTTTTTGAGCTAGCATGGACATGGGTTGACCTTCTAGCTTTCTAGGACCAAGAAACTCATAGTAACATGGTGGTGATGGTTTGAATGGAGGTCCCACCAACACAAGTAAAACCACTCTAAGAATTCAGAGGGAAATGGCTCCTAAATACTAGGAAAGCTAATACACAATGACCATTTCTGAACTCTGGAGATGAAGGGGTTGTGCTAACATAGCATGACATTGAGCTGGGGGACGGTGATTATTCTACGTGTCTCCTTATAGGGTTAATAGAGTATTGAGGCAGCTTCAGACAGAAAACCACGGGAACAGCAGAGTATGCAGGGACCCTTTACAGGCTAAACAATGCATCTTTTCTAATTTGTAATGTTAAATGAACTTTTTGGATGTCTTCCCAATGTGGCTTAAGATGCTCTGGATGCCTTCAGTATAGGATTATTCTCTTTCCACAAGGCAAGTAGCCTGCACGTTGGAGAGCCCAGAGATCAGAGCTGACGGCATTGTGGGAGAGAGTATCCAGAGTCTGAGCAGGTAGTGGCACTCAATTTGCCCAGACAAAGTGACATTTTCATTGTTGATGAGCATCGATGAGAAATTTACATCATTCCTGAAGACCAGAAGCTGAGGATAGCATCCACAAGAAATGCTGACCTCAGACTCCTGTAAGGCCAAAGGCATGGGTTTCTGTCTGACCCTGCAGGAGAGACTCTGCAGTTGTCTGACACTGTTTCCAAAGTTTGTTGACTGATTTAAGCAAAAAGACTCTTTGGCTTTGCTGGGGACGCATCTGGCTACCTGATTTGTTAGCGTCTTTGACCTACATGATGTACCTGTGGATGGAATTCAAATAATACCTCCTCATCTGAGGTGGAGCCTGTGTCATATCTACCAGCTCCATGTAGACGTCTTGAATACTCTCAGGCCTCTCAGATACCTCCTTTTAGGCAAATGAATCCACTCCAAACTAAGTATCTGCTGTAGCATGAGCTTACTCAAGCTTCAGGCTCCATTGACTTGATCTCCAGTGACTGTTGTGGAAACTCAGACTTGGATGGGAGCATCTAAATTTGGGTGTCTTCATCTGGAGCGAATCTCACCCTTACTGCCCCTTAGGCAGGGGAGTCAGGAGGACGGTGGTGAGGCTATGACAGGAATACAAATCATTTCATCACTTTTTATTCCTCTTGGATGAAGGAAGAATGACAGAAAACATAACATTTGTTCGTTATTCAGAATAATGCCCATATCCTGGGTCTCCGGTTGTGGCCCCACACCATATAGATTTCTTTCGTATTCCAGGCTTTGCAAGGTGAGGGATGATAAGGGAGAGCTGTCCTTGAGTACATCTGGGATTTTTCTGTCCCATCGAGATGCATGGTGTTACTTTTGTGACAAAGTGGGCAAGCAAGTAGAAAAAGAAAGTGAAGGAGGGAGAGTGGGTCTCTGTGGACTTTTCTGGGTCTGTTCGACTTTCCAAAGTATACTCTGGCCAGCTGAGCAGGACTTTGATTTGCTCTCAGAGCAGGTGAGGGTAGCACTTGGCATGACTGCTCAAGGAAAAAATTGCCATTTTTGTCGTGATTGGCCTCAGAATTGCTTTGTTTATTTGTGTTGACATCAGCCATGAAGTTGGTTTGAAGTAAGTTGTAACTCTGGAGCTAGATTCTTTTCCTGTGAAGACCACTCTAGAAAAATGTTAAATTCCCTAGAAGATAAAGCCTTTGCTTGGTAGTTTAGACTTCTCTTTGTGCAAGAGAGCTGGAGATGAATCCATAAGCATTCAATGCCCTAATACTTCTCCTGATGGCTACAGCTCAGAAAGATGAGAGGTCTTTACAGAGACCATGGATTTATCATGTTGCACCTGTTTCCCTCTTGCATCTTAAAATATTTCTTCCCCTTTCCTTCCAAGAGTTGTCAAGACCCTGGAAAAAAAAGGGTTGACATATCTCCAAGAAAACAGTTGTATCTCAAAGTCTATTGGGTGCTAATTTACTCTGCTACCACGCATGAGTTGCAAGAGAGAGCTGTTGCAAGTAGGCAAAGTGAGAAGCCAACTCTGCCCCTCTGGGCTATGCGATAAGCCAGGCAAATGAAGAACAGTTATCTGTATGTGACAGGTGGGAGTATAGTCCAGACCCTCCCATACCTTGGAGTATCACATCTAAAGGTCTAGCACTAGCTCAGGTGGGAAAACTCATGTCAGGAACCAAATCAGAGCTTGTCTGTGCAGTGGATTTTTGGTCCATCACGCAGCCCATATGGCCACCCTGCTGTTCTGCCTCTAATCGGAGCTGCCTAAAGGCATTCCAGTGGGACAACTGCTCTGTTGGAATCGCAGATCATAATGTTTTGAGGGACGTTTCCACACTGCTGACATGCCAGCAGGACCGGTAGGAGTTGATAAAGCTCCCAGCAAAATAGATTTTAGTGCATGTCTGCCTGCTTCTCACCATGCTTCTAGGCCGGTTAGTGTGGAGGCTGCTGGGCAGACCAAGCTCTGTGTGGACCTTCATTCTCCTGGGCAATAAGGAATCAGAGCAAAGCTGTATTTTGAAATAATACCCAGATACCCAACAGCACTGTCACTTCCCTCTGCACAGCACCAGCAGCACAGTGTAGTGCTGGCTTACAGGGGAGCTGTGTGCATGGGCTCTAAAATCAACAGAGCGCGAACAAACGTTGAAAGATGATGCCGTGTGGCAGTGCTGAGAAGCGCCCAGTCCCAGGTCAGGCTTCCCTCATCTGTCTCCTGGTTCTGGCATGACGGGCCAACACAGTCTGCGTGTGTCTCCTGAGCACTACCTAACATGGGCGATCTCAGCATGTGGGACCTCCCCTCTCTGCAGAGCAGCACTCTCGTGCTGAGCGGCTTGTTGATATATGTCCGTTCTGCTGCGAATGCTGCCCTGACCACCCACATGCAGGTTGACGGCTTGTGATGACGGGGATGAGGTGAGCTCACACAACGTCTTTGCAGTTGGAAAGCTGGCACGCAAGCACATTTATGGCAACTGTGAATTCGCTCCGTTTCTTCTTTGCCCTTCTGCATAAAGCTTTGCTCTGCTGCCACTGAAATCACTGGGAGTTTTGCCATTGACTGAGATAGGAGCATGAAGAGGAATTGTCTCCATTAAAGGCTAGAAGAATGGGTGCACGAATATGAATCTACCAGATGCAGAGTAGCCCAGATTCCTTCTACCTTTGCTGCCTATTCATTGACCTCTACTTTTCTCAGAGCCCAATTAAACAGATAGCAGTTTCTCCCCTCCTAGAACTAGGCACCTTGGTAAGGATAAGGCATTGCATGGGCTGGACTGAAGGCATGACTCATGCGGTGGCTCCTGTGGACAGCAGGCAGACGTCTTGGCTTGGGAGGGCTGGGTAGCACGGCACGTCCCCTGTGATAGCTTTCTGAGAACTGTATCAAGAAGTCTGTGCTGGTGGGAGCTTTTCACATCCAACTGCTTTGGTGCAGAGATAAAGCACTACCACCTCCATCACTGACGGTATCTTTAGTCATGCTTGAGCTCAGTGCCTGCCTGGGGATTTACTGCTGTGCCTGTGCTGCAGTCCAGTGGGAGGGAAATCCCGTGAGGGGAACCATGCAGTTCTCTCCTCCTCACAAGGAGTCATTCGCCTAACCTAGCCCCTGGCACTTCCTACAAGTGCCTTCCGCAGGCTGCAGAACGGGTATCTTCAACCTGCTGCAGTCGCCATGGTGGCGAGATCACAGGCTCGGGCCAAGACTTCCAGGGGGGTTATCGCTGTAATAGAAAGGCTACCAACTCCCAAAAGCCCACTCAGGCTGAATGGAAGCCCAGGGCACGGCACATTTGTCTGAAGCGCTGAGTGTTGGCTGTGGACCTGGGAAAGGAACACCTTCCTTCCCCATCAGGAAGGATGGGGCCAGACACAGGCCTTGAATGGAGAGTTAGGGATGCCAAATGCAGCCACACTAGGACTTGGAGGACATTGTCTTTATTGCCTTCTATTTGGATGCATGACATGGTGCTGTCCAGGACAGACACAAATTAACCAGTGATGAGAAAGATATAGCGAGACAGGAAGGTTCCCAGGTGTTTGACATCTGTCAGAATACTAGTTCTGTCTCAGCTTGGACATCTTCCCTTTGATCTGCTCTCTGCTCAGTGGCCTTTTCTGGGAGCAAAACATTGGATCCGTCATTTGTCTCCTCCATGAGCAGAGGCCTATGGAAAGTGAACACAGCACATGGCAGAACAGGGACGGGTGAGTAGTGCAGAAGAAGAAAATCACTCATTCTTACACCAAGAGGCTCCTTATATCTCATTCTGAGGTGACAAGCAGTTATCTTCTGGACTGAAATTGGGTCAGGTCAATGTGTTCATTATTGATGCTTGGTGGGTAGAGAACTGTAAAAAGTGACACAAGGCTTCACATCTGCACCAGAACCAGTTCATATGGAAGAGGTGTAGGGAGGCCAGGCCAGGGTTCAAATGTAGGTGTGGATGGGAAAAGGCCTGTCCAAACTTTTGCTGGAGAAATTACAGTGTCCATGTGTCCAGATGAACCTTATTATGCTTGGAAGCTCTTGTTTTAGTCGGATACTGTTTTTGTTGTTTAGCATGAGTTTTCCACAGTTAATACCTTGATGGCATTTGACTTAGTGGGGCACTGAGGAGAAAGACTCCTCTTGGCAACTCTGGGGATGGTGTATTCTTGTAGCTGCTGGCCACGGGACACAGCAGGTTGCCATCCGCACTGCTGCTGAACTTGTTAGCACTGCTAGCATGTCACAAAGATATTTTGCTGTGCTAGAAGGCCACCTTCTGCCCCCAGATGTGCATGTGAGGAGACCACAGAAGTCAGCTGATGTCTTTGCCAGCTATTTTGGAGATTCAGATATAGCCCACATCAAGCTGAATGTTTTTCCTTATTGATGAGCTTGTTTTGGTGTGGTCTTGTAACAGATGGCACACAAGGGTGTACATGAACTGAGAATAAATGTTGGGTTTTTTTTCATTGGCACTTTTAACCCTCCCAAAGCCTACCATGGTATTTCTGATTCATATTCAGGCCATCCTCCTTGTTGTGACAGAGCCAGATGAAATCTTCAGAAAACATATTGTCCGTAGGTAGACTCAGTCCACAGCTATAAAAGCGAGTGTGCACTTGTGGTCAGCAATGTTAAAATGGTGGTCTAAGGTGCTCTCAGCACTGCCTTCCCTGGTGAATCTTTGTCTGATGACAGTGGCTCTGTGATGAGAGAGGAAAAACATCCTCCTCTTACTCTGCTAGAGCAGGGAGGACGAAGGAGGAAACAAAAAAGAGTCAGACCTCTGCCAACTTACTGATGTTCATTGAGGGCATGCCATGGAGCCAGGCATATTTATCTGCTTTCTCAAGGTCTTGTTTCCTCTCATCCAACTCAGGGTCACCTTAACCTACTGTAAATGAACCTCTGCTTCAGCTGTTCCAGCTCTGCAAATCACAAACCACCGCTCCTGCCAACATGGAGGAGGTGATCTCTATAGCCAGTGGTGTTGGCATGGCTTTGTTTTACCAATATACACTTAGCCCTCTGACAAAACTTACGTATGCTCAGGACAACTTTTAATTCCTCCTCCCTTTTGCTCTTTGAAAACTTTTTGCTACTTTGAAAACTGACTCCAGTGTCTGGATCAGCTGCGATCCAGCAAAGATGTGCAGAATAATGACCCTGTCCTTATCAGGCTGCCTTCTGCCTAGATATGGTAGCACATGCAGGAGGTTGCTCAGCAGAGCATCTTTCAGCCAACAGCCTTTCCCAGAATGCACAATACCTGAAAAAAAAAGAAAAAAAGAAAAGAAAGAAAAAAGAGGCAACAGAGGGTTGCAAGAGGAGCAACAATTCAAGGGCAGAAGGGAGGGAGGAGGCAAGATCCTCCAGCTGAGCTGTGAGCAGAGACAGAGAAGCAATGCAGTGGAAAGGTGCAGCAGTAGCATGGCTGTGACGAGGGAAAGGGCTTGCAGCAGCAGGAAGGAATCTGTGGGCCACCAGAAAGAGATGTCTTAGAGAGGTGTTTGAGGTGTTTGAGAAAAGCAATGGCAAAAAGTTGGTTTCACTGCACCCACTTAGGACAATCCCGTACAACCTGTTCCTCTCCTCTGCGGCAGAAGGGAGGGTAGGGTGTTCCTTGCAGGATCCCATGGTCTGATGCCATTTTAAAAACCCATAAACCCAGCGTAAAAGGTGCAGTCCTGATTGTTAGAAGTCTAGTCAATGGCCCAACTTTTGGATGTGCACTCATGGCTGGTGCTGCTCAGTGGAGCGTGGCTGTTTCCAGAGGTTTGGAAGCAATTTTTAGGAGGAGAAGACTGGTGCGATTTTGACAGTGGTGCAGCTTCAGGAATGGAGAATTCCTGACGCAAAAAATGAGATGCAAGCAATTGTTCATGGCAAATCATTGATCACACAGACCATTTCCTTGTGTATCTCCCACTGAATGTGGAGTTAACAAACCAGCTCATACGCAGAATGAACACAGATAAACAGAACTAAAATGACAAGCTTAATTTATCTTCCTTCCCCTTCTCCCTCATGCATTCAGCTCCAAACAAAATGGAACAATGGGCTTGAGCTTTGCATTTTTGGCTAAGAGAAACAGCTGACTACTAGCTCAGGGTTACTATAATCAGTAGAGAAAATGAGATGAAATCTCACTATACACTTGGACTTAGAGGCTTCGGTTTGATAATCTAAATGTGTATTTGGAGATATAATGTTAGATTCTCCACATTAAAGGAAACTGCCGAATCCTCTCTGAGATTCCCCCTGTCCTCCAAGAAAGGGTTTGCTGAAAACGGATAATGAAAAAAGGCTATTTTGTGTAAACATCATACAGTTTTTAGTACATTTTGAGTTCCATTTTTCTCAGTGTTCAAAAGTTGAGTGCGAATAATTTTCAAATTCTCAGTATCTCTCTATGGAATTATTGCAAGCTCCCATTAAATTGACTGGAGTGTCTGCTCCCAGGCCTTTTTGTTAGCTAAAATTATTTTATGAAAAATAGAAACTTCTTATGTAAACTCCCGGTTTGACAGAAAATGCCTCATTTCATTCAAATAGGTAGTTTCCCACCAATAATTTTGACCAGCTCTAAAATGTTGTCAAATACTTTGCCCAAACTGGAAGGCACATATGAAAAAATCAAAATGAAAGCTGAGGACGCACTTCAGATTAAATAAGACATTGAAGGAATTTAGTCTGCTTTACTGTTTTCAAATTGTCCCCTAGGCAATGAAGGTTTTATTAATTGTACACATTACTGGATATTATTTGTCATCTAGTTGTAGTAAATATTTCTTGATTAGTGACAGTTTCATGTCTGGTTAACTTTTTGTTGGAACACAGATTATACAGTAATGTTTTTGATCTTTGATGAGATTAATAGAATGACGGTTACACAATGAAAATTAACCCTCCTGAAATATTTTCTAGTTATCATAGTGTGTGCTGTTCATACCAGCCTTCCTGCCAGAAAACTCATCTGTTGGCACGCTAACTATAAACTCAGCTTGCACAAATATTTGCAAAGTTAGGGGTCTATCTGACATCTTTGCCCATCTCTCTAGCACTGGCACCCCAGATTTACCAAGAGTCAGTCCACATTTCTGAGTCAGACAGCTGGGAAAAACAAGGAAGGGAAAGCAATCCTTACTTTGCTGGAAAAATCACATCGTTAAATGCCAAGAGGGTCTGACTGAAATGACTGAGAAAGAGGCAAATGCCAGGAATTGGCCCCGACACAAACCTATTTTTGGTAAGTCTAAGTAGGGTGAAGTCTAGTCCACTGGGTTCACCTCTCAGGATCAGGCCCCGGGTCTCCTGGGATCCAATTTCTCAGAGAACCACAGGAATGGCAGATGGGAAAGACTTGTTAGGTCATCCTGTCCACATGCCCCGGCCGGAGCGGAGCAGGATTGTCTCTTCGGTTCATTCTCAAGTGCCTCGTCTAGATTTAAACAACTCCGCAGTAAGACTGTTATTGCAAAAAAATTCCATTGCCTGCATGTACATTTGCAAAACCACTTCTTTAAAGCTCCTGACGTTAGTTTGTTCATTTTGCCTGAGTTACATCACAAAGGAGAAAAGTGAAAGTATCTAATGTGACCTTGGGCAGTTCGGGCTGTTTGGTGACTGAGAAATAGAATTAGAGTACTTATCATAGTGAAATGGGTTTTGCATGGGCTTGCTACAGGGCAGAGTTAATGTTTTTAGTTATCTAACCTGTGCACTTCCTTACATTAACATTCTTGGGCTTCTTTAAATTTCAGCTTAAAGTGAATTTCCAATGTTTGTAATACTTGGTTTTGGCATATATACCCTGTGACATTTTTACCCGAAAATTGCTGATATGCATTCAACCTTGACTCCAGGTTGAAGTTACTTTTAATCTGCCATTTTATCTCCTGTTTCCGGGCTATTTGTGACTGATTTTCTTAGCTATGTGGTTATATTATGCATGCGGGGTCCTTGTTTGGGTAAGAGAGGATACATAGATATCCATGCAAAATCAAAGACAGGCGTATGAAAGACCTACCATTGCAATTGGAATTATTCAGAGTCTTATTATTATTCAGAATCTTTTTGCTAAAATAAAGGGTCATGGGAACATACTAATTCAGCAAACATGTAATTCTTTGTTGGAAAAAACTTGGTTTTAAAGTGCTCCTACTGAGTCCAAGGGTAGGTTGCGGTGGAACCTGGCCAGGATTCCCGTGAGGCCAGTTACGGGCTGGGAACTCTTGAACCTGCTGGTTTTCGAGCCCGGGGTGAGTTCACATAGTGAGAGACCTTGGGAGCGGGGGAACCTGCAGCAGTGCAGTGCAATTGGTATTAAAGTCTATTGCTGCTGCTCGCTGTGGAATTGATAAAATGCCAGTTCTGTTGGGTGTGCACCGTGTTTGGAGAGCTTCCAGTTTCCAGGAAACTAAAAAATATACATTTACTGATTCGAATCCAATTTGGACAGGAAATTTTTTTTCCTGTCAACTTGGAAACTGTGCTTTCTTGCCAATTAGAGTCACATTTGTATCATTTTTTCTGTAATATTCTTGGTTTAATTAATGTGCATGAAAAATGTGCAACTTCAGTATCTTCGTTAAGTTTATAATGCAAATGAAAATCATGTCTCTGGAGATGAAATGATGCATTATGCAGGTGCTTATGAGCAGCTACACCACCTTCCCCTTGACGCTAGTGAAAAACCGTGGAAAAATCCTTTTCAAGAATCATTTTCAGGGAAAATTTTTAGCCTCAAAGCCATGCCTTCCTTTACAGTGAAGAATTCAGCCCTTGCTTATTGTACTCTTGGCAGATGCTTGTAGATTTAAAGGAGAACCTTCTGTCTTCACAGGAAGGTATTTTTATTAGAAATAGTTAACAGCTGGAAAGACTTGGTTACAACACCCATGGGACAGTCCATTCAGATAGTAACAATAGAATGAGCTTAAAAGATGGACTCAGATTTAGTGCCTAACTGTTGGGGCCTACAGTAAAATGAAATGAATTGTACCCGTGCTCTTCTTGGAGCAACAGCCTGCCTTCTGACCCGTGCTCCTCCCAAGTGGTGCGTTGGGCAAACACCGTGCAGCGCAGCCGAAACCTCAGGGAGCATAAGCTCCGGTGAAGCCCCTCTGGCCATGGCGAACTGCCACACGAAGGGCAGTCAACGTTGCTTCGGAAAGGAAGGAGAACGAGTGAAACCAGCAGCTCACATCTACGGTTTGTGGAGAAGAAAGAGGCCTGATTGCACCTGCTCTCTGCCGGCTGAGGATGGAGGGTCAGCAGGTCTGCAGGTGGGAGCTGCTGTGAAGTGTGAGCTACAGTAGCTTTTGCAGTAAGTAAACAAGGACGCTAACAAAGTCCCTGCTTGTAACGCTGACTTATCATCCCATAAGGGACAGTCTTGCAACGACCTAGAGTGTGAATAATTCCCAGGCTAGAAGGGCAGCAGCCGTAATGTAAGTTCATCTGGACTTATTGCCTATGTCTACAGTGGTAAATTCGACAGTGTCAGGGAAGTTTTTACTGCCTTGAGCCAACAGGAATGATCTAGGCACATCTGTATTACCAAACACTCCTTACCTCCAAAGCAAGGTGGCTGCATCCAATTTGCCTGGTGGGAAAAGCCTGGTGTCAATTCCTGATTTTTGTGCTGGGGAATCATTTAGGAGAGTGCTAGCTGTCCCAGGCCAAAACCATGCCAAGTGCTGTGCCAGCAGTTAACCAGTGTAGGAGATGACCATCCAGTGTGATCCTGGGAATGTTTCGCTGCACAGCTGAGTTTGCTGGCATAGAAGTAGTATCAGTGTAAAAAGAGGTCCCAAAAGCAGGATAAACACTTCTTGGCGGATCTCTTGTGAGCTTCACGAACATCTGCAAAAACGAGTCCTTTTTCAGTTATTCAGTGGTGGTAGAAAACCAACATTTGTTGCTCCGAGTGTGTAATTAGTGATTACTCTGATTTCTTTGCTGCCAGCCTCATAAAGTGCACGAAGGACGACCAGCTGGCCTCTCCTGCTCAGGAGGTTTTCCCATTCCTAACGAAACCCTGTTGGTAAGAGACAGTGAGGGAAAACCACCTGGCAAGTAGCTCTTCTGTGCTGGATCTGTGAACTTCTCAGGGGGAAGGATGAGTTCTCCTCTGTGTTCAATTTGATGGGAGTTGAATCTTACATCATCCACTAGAAATTGTCCTGGGAGAGGGGCTGGTGATTCCCATGGTTGGCTGGGAGCACAGCTCTGGTGGGAGCAGGGTTTCGCTGGGGAATTACAGCAGTGTCTCAGACTGGAGTGGAGACTGTGAGATGCTCTTTGATCCCATCACCCTTTGGCCAGAAGAAGAGGACCTCAAAGAACAGAAGCAGTATTTCAATTAAATAGTAGGTTACAATGCACCATGCTCTTCATCCAGCATATTATTATTAGCAACTGTTTCTCCTGACAGATAACCTGGTTATTCAATAAAACTTTTCTTTGTTCTCTGCAGGTTCCCCTAAGCAATGAGAAGAGCTCATGAAACCTGGCTCTCTTGTTATTTTTATCCAGGAGCAGCTGACAGTAACAGCGACAAAGGAATTGATGGGGGATGTGGGCCAGAGCATGAAAAATCCGGTCGTAAAAGCCAGAGTGTTTGCAATAAAATATCTATACATATAGGAGGAGGAGGGAGGGAAAACCAGCGCTGGACACAAAGCAGAGCAATGAGCTGTGAAAAGTGTTGTCTGGACCAGACGAAGAAAGTGTAAATCCAGCTGTCGGCGCAATAATATCCCTTGGCACCTCTGCCTCATTTCCCTTGGAGCTCACGCCCACGCCGGTGGCTAACGTGCAACAGCAGCTGGATCCAGAGGGCCGATACGGTGCAGCGGGGTAAAGCGACGTGCTTGGAGTCTCCCAGGGTCATCGGCAAAGCCAGCGCAACCCTCCGCCCCTGGCTGTGACTGCTCCAAAGGGCTTTTCCCCTTCGACAACGAGGAGCTGGGGTTGCTGCAGGGATCTGGGTTTGGGAGGGTGATCTGGTCTGCGGTGCGACCCGGTGGGCACCACAGCCGCCAGGGCAGGGCAGCGAACTGTGCCGAGGGTAAGCAAGAGCAGCTGGGGAGGAAACAGCTGAAGTTGGTTAAATGCCTGAAAGGAGCGTATTGCTGAGCTGCCTCCTGCTTTTTGGGGGCTACTCTATGCCCTTCGCTGGGCCCAAGGCTCAGGAGGAAAGATGCGTCTGGGAGCAGCCGACGCAGTTCTGTTCAGAGACAGGAAAGGGAGGTGCACAGGGAGGTGAAGCACTTTTATCTACCTCAGAGAACAAACGGGATGGCATTAGAGAGCAGCGGGCGGCCTCGTGGTGAGATTTCTTTCAGTGTAGGGAGGGAACTAATGCTAAGAACAGATACTATTATTATTAATTATTAATTATTATTATTAACTGACCCCATTCCCTCCTCCTCTAGCTCAGTGATGAATAAAGGCTCAGAAGTGTGCATAGGAAAGGAGCTGCTTCATAGGGCAACATGCTGCTGTCTTGAGATACCAGAACAGGAAAGAAAGCTTCCCTAATCACACACGACAGTGGACTTCAGAGCTGGCATTGAGGACAAAGGAGGGCAATTGCTTGTGTCAGGCACCAGGTTTTGGGGGGAGAGTCCAAATACTTAGTCCCCCGGTCTGTGCTACATCAGAGATGTCTCCATCGAGTGAGGACAAGGGAGAGAAGACGAATGAGCAACAGCGAGACCCTGGGTTGCCTCCAGATGTGAAAAGCCTGAAGAATTCAAAGCAAGGAAGGAAGCTATTTTTCCTTTGGCAGCTCCTTCTGAACTGCAGGATGTTTAACTCTGAAATATGTCTTTGTTACACTCGAGCTCGTGGAAGAGCCTCCTCGGCTGTCTGCTGGGCTATGGGACTGTGCTGGTGGGCAGAAGCAGCGTTTACAGTCTCCTTTGAATTGCTGTCTGCACTTGTGCTCTGCGGGCTGGGGCATGTGGCCAGGCGGGGCAGAATTTCTAGCTGTCATGCACGACAGCACGGCCCATGCTTTGAGATCCAAGTTTGCTACTATGCCTCGTGCACTCGCGGTGCTTTACAGCATCCTCCCGCAGGTAATACCCCGCGGGGCAGATTGCAGTGAGCCTGTCTGGCTCAGCCCTCCACATGTGTCCTGAGTGCTACTGCAGAAATGTCCAGCATCACCTCTGGGCAGGGGAGACACCAAGAACACCTTCCTGGACCTCTGCCTCCATGCCAAAGTGGGTGTGATGAGTGATGGGAATGCACCAGACCTTGGTCCCTCTCTGGGACTGGCCATCCTTGTGCAGCAGAGACACAGCCCTGTTCTCTGAATCTGTTTGAGGGTGAGAGGGGCCATGCTCTGAACCCCACTGACTCACTCTGTGAAAGTCACTGGCTTGGGGGTAGACACTGCTATTGTAGGAACACATTTAGTCCAGCAAATAAACGAACAGGAAGAGGATATTTTAACTTTTTCTTTCCCATATTCCAGTGCACTGCTCATCACAGGCTTCTTGCAGTGCTGACGTGACACTCTTCTCTCTCCTTAGCTTTGCCAGAGCACCCATGGTCTTTCTGAGGTGACAGCATCCACGCTGGCCAGATGTGTCTCCTCCAGGGGTCTGGCCAGGTGGTTGTAGACTTTCTGAGCACGGAGGTGAAGAGGTGCAAGGCCCAGCCTGGCCTTGGCATGACACAGACCTTGTGCTGCAGCAGGCAGTCAGCAAGTTGGCCATGGCCATGCTCTGGTGCCAGGTACAAGGCAGCTTTGCCATGCTGGCAAAAGAACCGTTGAAGCACACAGGGCATCAGGCAGGGAGAGAAGATATTGTCCAGACCAGGGACTGTAATCTGTTATTCCGGGACCTTTTAAGGGCTCAATACAATGAGAGATGGAGTGTGAACGAGCCTGTGTGTGTGTGTGCCCACATATGTGTACAAGTGAGAGATTTACTTGGCGGCTTTTGGTAGCACAGAAAATATACAAAACTAATACCATTTCCAAATCAAGGGCTGGGAGGCCTGTGCTTCTGGAACGGGCAGGAACTGATCCTGATTGAATTGGTCCTGGTTGAAGCTGCCGTCTCACCCAGCGTGCAGCTCAGCGTGGAACTCCTTGCCACGAGGTTGTCGTGACTGCAAAAAGTGTATTTGTGGCTGGACAAATTTATGGAAGGGAAATAAAGTGAGGTTTATTAGGGAGAAATACAGCCCCTCTGACTGAAATGGGAATATTTTGGAGAAGTTTTATTGCAGTCCAGCCCTGTTTGTATGCTTTTCCCTAGGAATGTATTAGCTCTGATGGGAGGTAAAAGACTGATAGAGGCACACCTTTTGCTGTTCTCTGCAGGACAGACCCCTGAGAAGACCCCTATGAGATTAATTGATAGGCTGCAACTAATAAACTAGGGGGATAGTCTCACATTAAACTTGCTGGGATGTAATAATTCCAGCTAAGGCCCATTGACTGTCTGTGTGCTTTTAGCACATGGGAAGCACGAGGTGATCAGTTTTACCTTGGCACAGACGTAAATTGAATTACCACACACAAGAACCCAGCCCTGACAGCTACTGGGGCTCAGCTGATGTGGTAGCTTGTTATGCTGGATCGTGCATCTGAGACCTCAGTGTCCCCTTCTTTAGTCTCACTGCAAAATGCCAGACGTGGAGGATCCTGGTGATGAGCTGTGACAGACCACGTCGGACAGTGGCACCATGCATGGCCTTGGAGCAGTGCCTTCGCAGTTGCAGTGTGCCCTTGTGCAGCTGCAGGAAACCCGCTGTCCAGGGATTGGGAAGAGAGATGGGGACGAGTGGGGAGCCTGTTTGCTCCAACCCAGTCATGCTATCCTGTGAACTTGGAAACCCAGCACTTGCTGCTTTGAACACTGAGCACTCTTGGGAGACGTGGGGAAGATACGTTAGGAACTGAAGTGTCCCAGAAGTACACCTAAGAGCATCACACCCTTGACATGGACAAGGCCAAGAGCATCTTCCTACTTCCCTGCCAATGCTTCTTGGAAGGCACAGCCTTTAGCAGCACTATGATATCTTGGCCTCAGCAGGCATTAAATCCCAGGCCTCACCCCAAAGAGCTTGGTAGCTGATGCCAGCTTTGCATGGTGTCTATGGCAATAAACCTGGCAGAGAAAGGGCCGAGATCATGTGTTCTCTATGGGCCACCACCACCTCAGGCTGGGTCTGTGTCAACCAGCAGGAACCCCAGACCTTCACAGTTCCATTATTACCGTTTTCAGGCAACATCTCTAGTTGCCTACAGCAACTCAGCCAGCTGGTGTAAATCCTTCAGTACAAGAGCAGATATCCTCTCCATGTATCATTTCCAGTCCCTGCGTTGCTGGCTAAGGACTGCTAACACTTACTCTTGTGAAATACGATATCGTGAGGGCAGGAAAGTGGGGGAGACAAAGCTCTTCAGTGTTACGTCAGGATCTGATACTGATCTGTGACAAAGCTATCCATCTTCCGAGCAGCTGGGACCAGTTCACATTATGAGTATGAAGACAGCTTCTTTAGGGACTAACAGGGAGAGAAACCTTGTAATACTGAGAATGGTGGCAAGTCCTTTAGGACCAGATAGAGTGGTCCTGTGTGATGAGTGGGGGCTGCCAAATAGCTGCCCACTGGCTATGCTTAGTATGCTCAGTTTTCTCTGCTGCCAAGAGAGTTTCTACCTTTATTTTTGGGAATGATTTACTTGCAATAGCATGGTTAGTTTAGTGGACACACTATATGCTTTTTTCCCAGCCACTCAAAGTTCAAGTGGCTGGTGGATCCCAAGATCCCAATGACCTTTTCTCATTGCTGAGTAAAGCCTGTGCTGTACTAGAAACCTCCTAGATAAGCTGTACTAGGGGCTTTTCCCTACCCTGCTGAAGGCAATTCTGAAGGGAGAGAAAAAGGCTCAAGAACAGGAGAGGGGAGAGGAAGAGGCATCTCTGCCATGACATCTGCATTGTCCTCATGGGCACAATACTGCAGTGAGGCTCTGGTGACAGCAATAGAGAAGGGCAGAGGGACATGGAGAAACTCCTCCATGTGCCTCCTGCGAGTCTGAAGGGCTTTGCTAGAATCCTTTCAATGCAAGGAGAGCTTTTGAAGGCACAATGGAAAGCTAATGTCCTATCTGTTTGGAAAAGACAAGCGGGGCTAGATCTTCTGCTGGGATATGTCTCCAGAGCCTAATGGAAAAGTCAGAACCTAACCTGACTTACAGCAGCTGAAAATCTGCCCCTGCATCCTATGAAATAAAGGATTATAACCTTATCTCCCAATCTTTTATACCCTTATCTCCCAATCTTTCCTGGACATCCTGGGGAATATATAACAGCTGAACTCTATTGGTGCACCTAGCTCAGTGTCCTCCTTCTGACAGTGGCCAGTAGCAAATGTTTAGTGAATAAGTGCAAGAAACAGGGAAGTCTGGAGGAACATGCTTGATAGACCCTCTCTGCCTTTGTTAATCAGCATTTTAGGGGCTTCCTAAGGCAGAAGCTGTAGCCAGATCACCATGCTAAGTTGTTCCATTGAAATCCTTCATGATTTTGCAGAAATCCTCTGGGTATCCATTAATGAAGCTGACCTCTCTGACATCCTGTGGCAACAAGTCCCACAGGTTAATTGTGTGCACCATGGAGAAGAAAACCCCTTTCCTTCTGTTTGTTCCAAACCTTTTGCCTGATTATCTCTTTGGACACTGCTTGCATTCTAGCATGATTAACAGTCAGAAATCATTCCTTTTTTGCCATCTGTGGCAATGCTTTGCACTAGCTGGACCCTAATTTGAGGAGCTCCATCTCAGAAATGACAGCATTTCTGTAGCACAAAGCAAGCAGTGCCTTGGGATGTGCATGTGGAGACATGCCAGAGGAAACATATTCTTTTCTTATTTGTTCCCTTTCAAAAGCCAAATAATGATCACGTGCCTTTTGTGTTTTTCCCAGATGATCTGTTTTTCCAAGGGCCAAACACATAAGCAGCTTCAACAAGAAAAGAGGTGTTTCTGCCAGTAACTCCCCAAGTGGCCTCAAGCTGAACTCTTCCCTTTTAGCTTCCCTATGACTTTGGACTCAACAGCTGGTGCCTCTGCTTTAATGAACACTAGATGAGGTTTTGCCGTGAACCCAGGTCCAAAAAGGCTTACAGGGTATTTAAAGAATGAACTCCATGCAGTGTCCTCCTCAGGAAAGGACTGGGACACCCCTGAAGGCAACACGGACTGTCAGATTTGGTCTGCTCCTAACCATTGAGGGAAGAACCTTCCAAAGAGGGAATTTTCTTCTGCTTGGGAGCTGTTGAGAAAGAGCAGGGAGTGAGAACCTTCTGGTGGGGCACAGAGCACAGGGACCTAGGGTTGATGTAGGAGCGGGACTGGACAAGGTATGAAACTGTTGCAATATGAGAGGAGGTCAGGCAGAAGACACCCTATCTGACCAAGACTGATGAACTGCAGACCTACAAGCTGGGGAGATCAGAGGAACGGACCATGCATTTCAGAATATTTTGTTTCCAAAGATCTGCAACCTTTATTCATGCTAAAGCCTGTTTTTGTCTGCCATCCAAAGTCATCTAAGCTGAACTGGAGAGACTGTGAAATTAAGAATTAAGTAAGTTAAGTGTAGCACTGCCAGGAGAATGGTGTTTTAGTGTGTGAAATTTTTAAAAGCCTTTGCTGCTCATTTAAGGTTGTTTAAATTTATCCAGTAAATAATTAACACTGGAAAGAAGGTAGTTTTTATTAAGGATTCAACCTCTTTTAATGGTTTAACTGAAAAATTAGAGACAGCAATAAATATGCTTTTTGAGTCCAGAAGAGGTTTTTCAACAGAACTAAGGGGGTCCAACTCTAATGCTTCCAATTAAGTAAAGACATATTAACTCAATAAGCACAAACCTTTTGTGTCATTGTTCCACATCAGAATGAAGATCACTGGGTACAACCTAGGAGCCCAGAACCTTTCCCAAATGTCTTGGTAATGAAGAAGTCTGCCATGATGGTCTCTTTTGGGGTAGGTATTAGTAACCCTGTCTATAACTGACTGGAATGTTTTCTGATGGAACTTTTTCCATCAGAAAATGCTGATTTAATTGGAACTGAAACCTTCCATGGGAACATATCAATTTAATGAAACCTTAGTTGAGAAAAGTTTCTCAGGTCCCAGATGGAATTTGTGGTCAGGAGGAAGGAGAGTGTGCATAGTTTCATATGAGCCTGGTAGATATGGATATGGAAATCCCATAGCACATGGGAGACACAGGTTCAAATCACTGCTCCAGTGAATACTAGCTTTTACAAAGTGGAGCAGCTCAACATAGATATGCAGCAATAATGAGCCCTTGCAGTGACGAAGAATAACCATATACTGGTCTGTGTTAGGAAAAGCATAGGCAGTAGGTCAGGAGAATTGATTTTTCCCCTCTATTCTGCACTTGAGAGGCTACCATGGGAGTACTGTTGAGGGCAAGCTGGTGCAGAGGCCACCAAGGTGGTCGGGGGGTCTGGAGGCTCCGTGGGGAGAAATTGACAGAGCTGGGTTTGCTCTAGAGGAGACAAAGCTAAAGGAGGACCTAATTGCCTACATCCACTACCTAAAGGAGACTTGCAAAAAACTTGGAGCCAGGCTCTTCTCAGAGGCATGGAGTGAAAGGACAAGAGGACAAGCACAAGCATCAGCAAAGGAAATTCCAAGCAGAAAGATGGAAAAAAACTATTCCATGTGAGAGTGGCTAAGCACTGGGATGGATGCCCAGAAAGCCTGTGGCATCTCAGTCCTTAGAGATGTTCAAAACTTGACTGGGCAAGGCCCTGAGCAACCTGCTCTAGCTTTGACAGCAGCTCAGTTTTGAGCAGGGTTTGGCACTCACGTGATTCTGTGATAACACGGTGTAGATATGGCTATGCTCATGCTGGTGTTTGGAAATTGGGTAGTTGTGTTGGATGAGGTTTAAACAAAGATGTGAACCATAGTAGGCCATCCAAGTGAGCTGCCCGTGGACTGGCCAAGCTGAGGTAACTGCATCTACCCTTTTCTCTCTGATTTTCTGTGAAAAACTCAGCAAAATAATTTTTTTGTTCCCGTTCAGAAAGAGAAGTTCTTCCTTCGAATTTTTTAGAACTTCTGAGAATAAGGAAACCATTTTATTACCTGCTCCATTGAATAGAAGGGGAGAGATGGCCATGGGTAGTTACCTATCTCCAAGGTGCCTGAATCCTGCCCTCCATAGTCCTTCCCTGAACTCTTCCCCAGTCAGGCTCTCTCCTCCAGCTGTGCAGGGGATGGGTATCACCTGCAAATACATCCATCAGACTGGCTGAATAGATCAGCAGGGACATTAGACACTTCACACCTAAATTCCTTGAGGGTTTCCAGAAGCGAAAGGTCAATAAATTCCCAGCTCACTCCATCACTGATCTATGTAGCTTGGATCCATAACTGCTAAATAAAGAGTGATCAGGGTTTGTTTGACAACCTGATCTAAACCTTTGCACACAGTAATATTAGGATATATTTTCGTTCCGATGCAAAACTCTGCTGGGATCAAGCTGTGCTTTCAGGGGCATATAGGGGGTCGGAAATTTCTGTCGGCTGCAACCAGAGCTTTTAAAACACCATGATGTAAGCAGGTGCTTACTACTGCTGTAGACAACGGCAAATCCCGTATCTCTGGTCTTCCCTTGCAGGCAGCTCCTGGGGGCACAATGTCGCGTTGGCACTGCAAGGGGATGAGCAGGCCACAGCGTTGTTGGGGAGGAGCTGGGTACCCGCTGTGACGAGGCTGGGTGCACAGCCCCATGGAGGGGTGTCTCTCAGCTCTCCTGCTGTGGCATGTGGTGATCTGTGTGGCTGTTTGTCCGTTCTGCAACCCTGCAAAGCCCAGGGGTAGCTACTCTGCCTTCCTCTGCCTCCAGCCCTTCTCCTTCCCCAGGTCCTGCCTCCTGCTCCAGCCCGACATCAGCTCTGCCCTGCAGCAGCATTTCAGGCACTGTCCCCTCTCCCGTGCATCCCTGCCTTGTCCTGGAGCCGTCCTTCGCCTCTAGGTAGGAGGGAGGGCATGCTTCTATCTGACCAGATAAACCTCATTCCCTGTCTTGTTCAGGTGGAAGTAAGCTTAAAATACTGGATAAAGAAGGGTCAGGATGGAAAGTTGCATGTTGCAACCTGCGTGGTTCAATATATGTGCCTCCAGTGTGATAACCAGGCTGGCCCCACTCGCTGACTGCTGCTTTTCACGCTGTTCTCTGGCCCAGCGTTTTGGAGCCTTGTACAGAGAAAATTTAGCTTTCTTAGTTAACATTTTGACAGGTTGGCCTGTTTAGTTTCCACTTCCCTCGTCACGCTGCTTGTGTCCACGCAGGAGGTGTTTCCATCACATGCAAACCACGGCTTGGCTTATGCATTTAATGAGCCGAGGCATGGACAGGACGAGAGTCAGGCCTCAGGGAACAAGCTCTTTCTCCCCACCACCACAACAGGATGATCCCTTTGGATTGCACGGTTGTGATTCCACGCGGCCAGAGGTAAGCGGGTGTGCACACCCCGGGACAGGATCTGGCCTGTCAACCTGCTGACACTTCCCTTTCAGGAATGAGCTCTGTAAACCTGATTGCTGTTACCAAGCAGCTCCCTGACAGGTGCTGGGAGCACGTATCAGGGTGATGGAAATGCTTCTAGCAAGGCAGATTGGGGTGGCTGCAGCCTGGTTCCCGGAGCCGGGCTCCTGGGAGCTGCTGGAGCGGGACACCAAAAGCCTCAGAGACAACAAAGCTTTTTTAGCACTGCTGCAAAGCAGGTGCTGCAGCACGTGGGGGCTGAGATCAGCAACCAGAGGCAGTGCGTTTATCAGGAATCTGTACAAGCTGCTTTTAACAGTTTCCCATTGCGGGAGGGACTGTCCACCAGACTAAAGGGCAGGACAGGTCCTTGGGGGTTGTGCTGCTCAGCCCCTCATCTTGCTCTCTGGTGCCTTCCATCCCATCTTGGTTATGCAGTGATTTAAGGGAAGGAGCTAGAGATGGGGTGGCACTGCCATCTGGTGCAAGTTTTCAGGAATGAACCAGGTTAGAGCAGCCCTGGAGTCAAAATGCTCACCTGGGATTTTGTTGCCGGTCTGTGCAACGCTGGTATTGCTGGTCCCAGCCCAGCACTGCTGGATTGCCCAGCTCAAGGAGAAATGACATTTCTCCTGGGCATATTCATCCCCTCCCCAAGAAATATTTGGGGCATCAAATGGCAAGTAGTTGAACATGGGGATGAGGGAAAGAAAGAAAAGCAGTTGGCAGTGGAGGCTGGACCCCCATCTTTCATAGGCAGTGTTTGAGGCCACCCTTCCTGGCCTCCCCCAGGCTGGATCTGTCCCCCAAAGCCCCGCAGGGTCCATACCACCACCGTTTTGCAGTGCTGAGACATGACGTGGAGAAGAGAATAGTCTTCTTCAGGGTCTGGCTCTGGGTGGATTTGGCTCACAGACTTCCAAGGACACCCCCAGGAGCTAAGGATCAGTCTGGCATTTGCTATGGGGAAAGCACAGCTTGGGACGTGCCAGGCATGTGCTAATGCCACCCCCATGCCAAGGCAACAGATGTCAGGGATGGGAGCCCCCAGGATGTGCACAGGGGATCCTTTCTCCGGCAAAGGTAGGGTGGTAATGAGCCACTGCCCTGCCGGGAGCAGAGGCAGGGGCTGGCCAGGAGGAGGAAGGCTGCCAAGGGATGCCTAGCTATGGTGGGAAATAAATAAGAGCTGATGGTCACCTTCCAGCTGCAGTAGACACTTCAAAGGACTCTCCTTCGTGAATCCTGGCTGAAACACGGGTAGGTGTTTGTGTGAGCTCCCAGCCAGGCACAGTCCCATACCTTGGAGAGATCCAGCACATTGGAGTGAAATATTTCTGCCAGCACCTCCACAGCTGGGATATGGCCACGCTCTGTGGCAACAGGCAAAGGGAACCTGGGCGTCTGCAGTGGGGAAGGGGAGCAGCCTCCGGGCTGGTGGCATTTCTGTGCAAATGTGGAGCAATGGGATGCATTGCTGTGGGCTAGCTAAAATTCGGGTAATACTTTTCTTTTAAGATGGCTGCTACAATTGTGGAGTGTCACTCTGGAGAAAACAGCTGCAGTTCCTGTTTATGGGGACAAAAGGCTACAGAAGTCCCTATGTGTGTCCCCATGGCTGATTATAATTTTCCTCAATCTCTCAGTGCTTTCATCTGCTTCTTGTTGGGCTAAGGGGAAAGGAGAGCCATAACCACAGACGTCACCAGAATAGCTCAGCTGAAGCAAGGAGGTTGCGGGGGCATCATGGGTCATGGCACAAAATTAAAGCAACTGCTTGGCACTAAACTAACCCAAACCAAGATATTTGATTTCAGCTTTCCCAGCAGAAAACAACAAAAAAACACAAGGAATCATTTGAGCAAAACCTCAGCTTTTTCTCACAGTGAAGCTTGATTTTGCAGAACTTGCCTTTCCTGCTGATCAATTGTTCCTGCAGACAATTCCCACAGTCCCTCTGGAAAGGCAGGGGGTAACCAGCTCATATCTTCAGGGCTCTATGTAGTCACTTAGTTCAAACCAATTAGGCAATTATTGACTATTGTTAAACTGGAGTTAATTTTAATCAATAACTTGAAGACAGCCAAGGCATTTGGCATGGAAAAGCAAAGCCAAAGCACCCCACTAGTGTTCCCCAAATCAGCTACTTCCCGCTCCACTCCCTTTTAGAAACCTTGTCTACAATATTGGCATTAGCCACTGAAAGACTGTCATCACCCTCCAAAGCAGTGGCATGCAGAGGCATCTGACCTTATCCTAAAAGGGGAAAAGGCTGCCCCAATTCCTCTCTGGAAGAGCGAATCCTGAAGTACAACTTGCTCCAGCAGGGATGCACAAATAACTGGGGTCCCAGAGATGGTCACCCTACTTTGCTTTAGAGCATCATTTCTCTACCCTGAAAGCCATCTCCCCTGAACTGGCATCCTTTCCCAGCATGAGTGGGAAAGGTAAGAGCTAATACTCAGAAATGGGATTATTCCTGTGCAACGCAAGGCAATATAGGGAACAAGTTTCTGGGACATGTAGGGAACAATCCAGTTGCCTAAACACATGGCACTATTTGGGATGCCTTAGGGTATCCAAGACATCTATAGGGAAGGGCAGACATAGTGTGGGACCTATAGGAGACCCACAGCCTGCTGGAGTGCAGCTGGAGGCCAGAGTATCCCATATGGTGCTAGACACCTGTGTTTAGGCAACTGAACATGCACAACTGGTTGTTAGTAAAGGAGGTACTGCTGTGTCTTTGGTGGACCAGACCACCAAAAGTTTAGTTTTATCCCAGGTCCATAGTCTGTGAGCTGCTGTACAAACTTTGGGTCCAGCACGCAAAATGGAGGAACCAGCTTTTAGACTGAGCCTTCCTTTCATCTCCCCTGTGGCTTGTCTTGGTTCCCAGGGTCTTTCATCCCAGAGACCAGAGGCAGCAGAGCCAATTCCTGCTATCCTTTCCACAATTCACTCAAATTTTATTTAGATGGGTTACAGGGTCTCCAGCTGGCCATGCAAACAAGTCCCACGAGATCCCAAACATCCTCATCTTCCTTATGGCCAACTGAAAAGTAATCCCTCAGATTTATCTGAACTGAAGTTCATAGTGTTAGAAGTTGGAGACCCTCTGAACTGAATTGCCTGGCTTGGAAAAAAAACAGTTACTCCCTGTTGGATGGAGCAAATGTGATCTTGAACAGGATACTTGGTTGCTCTGCAAACGCTGGACAGCAAAATATCTATTGAATGTGGTGACAAAGACATGACTCCAGATCTGAGCCCTTCTGAAGGATTTGAGCTGGTCAATATGTGACTGAACACAGGAACTTGTATTTGGTCTCAATGTATTAAATTTGAAAGTGGAGGCCCTAGGGAAAAAGCAGGGAGGATTTGGAAGATAACAGGTTGCTAAATATATGCCCGCATAAAGCTGACAACAGCTAGAGCCACATGTGATATGGCTCTGGAATCCTAGCAAAGTTGATTTATCTTGGTGTTAGGCCTAATATACTTAAAAGCCCTGTATAAATAACTCAGGACCTTTTGCACTTGCTGTTCTACAGACTTGCTTTGTTTATTTGACTGGTTGAGCTAGGCCTGTCATTTTTAATGAAAATAAACTTTTTGTCGGAGACCTTTTCCTTCTGGGATCCTCAAAAGGACACAGAGAGCAATTCTCTGCTTCTCCCCCGCTTCCCAGCAGCCCCATTAGTTTTCATCTTTTTGGCTTATGCAAGAAGAAGCGATTTGGAGAAAGGTTAACTGCGCCCTTGTGGGTCATGTTTCTTCTGGCCTACAGAGCTTGCCTCCAAAGCTGAACAATGAGGCTTCTTATTTTGGGCCTGAGTGCCCAGGGTGGTGCTGGAGCTCGAGTTCACCCCAAAGGACCGAGAGGCATCCACAGGAGAGGGTGGGTGACAGACAAACATCCCTACCTTGGCCATGGTTTGGAGAGGGTGAAGGAGCGTGAATCCTGCCTGACCGCTTCCTACTTCATCTTCTCCCAGGTATCTTGGGCTGCTGAGAGCCACCACAAACTAAGGTGTCTCTGCAAGATTAGGGGAGGAAAAGGGAGCAGAGGACAGCAGCTCTGGGCTGCCAAGAAAGAGGTGGAGGAGTGGAGAGCTACCTCCTGCCCTTCCTATCCTGGCCACTGCATCTCACCCTATCTGGCTGCTGGGAGCCACTCCAGGTCGGTCTGGGATTGCCATAGCTCAGAGGAGAGGAGAGGGCATCATGGCAGAGGGGCCAGGGGAGTGCAAGGGCTCCCTAGATGCTGAAGCTCCTCATGATGCAGGCTGAACAGGAAACTTGCTGGCAGTGGTGTAAGCCCTTGTCTCCATTTTCCATTGGCAAACCCATCAGTGGTGGGGAACGTGTCCTGTGGGTCAGAACTGCTAAGGTGAAACTGTACCAGCCATGGCCAAAGGGTCTCTGGTCTTTAACTGCAGGAGCTCTGGCTTTTCAGCTCTGGAGACCATTGGTTTGATGTCTGAGTGCACCAAGCCAGCTGTGGTTACGCACATCTGGCAAGGAATGGTGGGGCAGACTGTCATTCCTAATGGTCTTAAAAGCAACCTAAAGGAAAGGAAGTTGGCAGCTTTACATTTCTACACTCTGGCACTTGCTTGTTTCCAAAGATACGTCTGAGCTTCTCTACTGCTCCCACAAGGACTTCTTCGTTTTCGTGATGACAAAGATGTGCAGGATTGTCCACAGCCTTCTACAGCTTTGGCTGTGCTGGGAGAGAGGTGTACCTCTGCTCCAGCCAGCCTGAAACTGTATTGCTGTCTTAGAAAGGGGTTGAGGTACATCAACCCGGACCCTGAAGTCAGTCAAACACTGGGAGAGGTTGTGCAGTCTCTGTAGAGGGTTTCAAGACCCCACTGGGTGCTGAACACCCTGGGCTGATCTCATAGCTGACCATGCTTTGAGCAGGAGCTTGGACTAGAGACCTCCTCAGGTCCCTTCCCACAGTGACATGCCATTATCCTATGACCCGTGCTATGGCCATTGGTGGAGAGGAGGGGAAGCTTGTCTCTATCTCAGACAACCCTGTAGATGGCTTTTGGCCCACTGAAGAAGCTGTCAGTGTTTCTGAACTTGGCCAGAGATGGGGAGTTCCACAGGGAGGAACCTGGGGTTTTGGAGTACTCACGTTCAGGCGAGGAAGGCTGTGAGCTGCTTGCTTTGGCCAGTCTTCAGATGACACCTGCCTTGGTCCTCCCAGAGGCTGATGTGGTCCTGGCTCCTTGATGCTCTGACTTTCTGGAAGTGTTGTCATGGTGGGTGGGGAATTAACAGGCAGCCTAAAGGCTAGCATCTCACTTCCCCCTCCTCGTTCAAGCCTGGTGTAACCTATGAGCAAGTATTGTGCCAGCCATTTGCAGCTCTACTTGATTATTCATCTCCACTGGGCAAACATGGTCTCCCCTTTCCATCCCATTTTATATCAGAGGCTAAAACCTGGGTGGCTGCTTCTGTGCCAACTCACTTGTGGCACTAAATAGCCCACTCTGGGGCAAGATGCATCTGTAACCTGGAAGAAATGGCACCACCACTCAAGGACAACCAGGGCACTTGTTCGGCATGAAGAAGCCTGGATGAGGGGTCGGGACTGTGCTCACCAGGTCTGTGTTTCTCATTCTGTATTTCCCTTTCTGCCCCCTGAACCTCAGGTAAGCTCCCATTTGGATGAGTTGGCTCTTGTTCTGTTATACAGCTGTTCTTGCCCCCCACTTTGCTTAGCTCTGGTCCAAACATTTATTTATTTTAAGAGATCATTTGGATCAGCAGAGGGAGTGCAAGAGCAAGGGAAAAAAATGCACATGCTGAATACAGGTGTTTGATCTCCTGAGGTGGATGCTAGTCTGCAGGGGACAAAAGCCAAGTCCTTTTGCCTTTGTGGAAACAGCAGGGCAGTGCTGAATGCGCCTGCTGAGCACAGTGGGGTGCAGCTGAGCTGGAGAAGGAAAGAAGGTGTCTCAAGACACCAAAAGAAGGACCAGAGTCAACAGTGTGGTTGGTGGGACAGCACTCCACAGACAGCTTGTGTGCAGCTGGCGTTGGGAGATCAGAGTGCTGTGGTGGGCTGACATCAACATGGGCTAAACCCCTGTCTTGGTGTCCTGGAGAAAGTCCTGAAGATGTCACTTTGTGCTGGGTTTGAAAAATTGCCCCAATTGGCTGTCTCAAATGCCACTTCAGGACATGGACATTTCCCTCCCTCTTCTTCTCAAGCTACAGCCTCGAAACATAGCCATTCCCTGCTCTGGGCCAGGAGGGTGGGAAAAGAAGACCCTCGTCCCATCTCCTGCAAGAAGTCCCACAGCTGGAGGATGCCTTGGAAGGGGTCTCTGTTCCAGGAGCTGATGTGACACAAGTGCCATCTCCATTCTGTATTTTTTCCCCATTCCAGCGTGACTACCCTGACTCAGGCTGCATCTCACCATGGGTGCAACACAACCTGTCCTCCTCCCCACCTGGGTCAAACTGGCGGGTTTCTTTAATAGGATCTGCAGGGCCTTGGGGTGGGCTGTGCTGCTTTCAGGGGCGCTGCACACCTCGCTGCATCGCACCGTCATTCCCCACGGGATGTTGAGGCGTGACGAGGACGGCGAGGCAGTCAGTGGGGACAGGATCATGGGGCCATCTCCTCTCCACAGCTGGTTCACTGAAGCTTTTTCCTAGCCTTGCTGTCTGCTGCCTGAAGCCACTGGCCGCTGGGTAATACCTTGTGGGGTAACTTCGGCTTGCCCATCGCAGGGCTATGAACGTGCCTGGGGAGCCATAGCTTAGCCCATGCCGAGGAGCAATATTGTCAGAAATGTCAAGGTCAAAAAGAAACAAGCTCAGTGGAGACAACGGGGAGAGGTTTCCATGCAAGCTCCCTCTGGGCCCCTTGTGCACACACAGAGCAAGCTTTGTGCTTGTGGAAAAAGCTTGCAGGATTTTGCTGTGTCTGTGTTGCTTTGTGAGCCCCTAAATGATAATCTGCTTTCCACTGGGCAAGGTCAAGGCTAAAACTGGCCACCAAGGGGATGAGCTACCTGAAGGGAAAGCTGGGTGAAGGTTTCTGCTGCATGGAGGGTCCAGGCCTCCAGCTCTCCTATTCCCCTTGCACCAACACAATTTGGGACCTTTTCTTTCAGGGACACAAAATCCTACCAATAAAGACCCTGAAGAGGGCAATAGTCACAACGTTGGAGCATGACCAGCTCTTTATCTTTGCGGATCACAATGAAACACTGATTCTTCTGGCTCCAGACTGTCTCCAAAGGAAGGTACCAAATGCAAAGAGAAAGTCTGGCCTTTTCCTCATAATCTGATTTTTCCCAAGCTCTGCGTCAGCCTGTGCTTGCTCAGAGATATGTCATCAGTCAGGAAGCAATATGATGTCCCTGTGCTGTTTAAAGTTTGAGCTGGGGTAACTTTTTTAATATATGGTCTTTGGACAGAGACAGTGCAACCATGCGTGGGACCAGCCTGTGGTTTGAAGGAATCATGGCAAAATCCTGTCTGGGCTCAGGAGCACCTCTCAAGATCATAAAGATTCCTTCCCCAGGGAAAGGAGAAGAGAAATGTCACAGTGGACCAGCTTGTCTCTTAGGACCTTATGTCCTGTCCCTTGGTACAGGAGAGCCTCTGATTCTTGCTTCTTCACCAGAATTCAGTAGCTATACAGCCTTCAAGGTGCTCCTATGTGGAAACCTCCATCCTTGATCAAGGGCAGGGTATTTAACAAAGGAAAACCCCATTACCAATTTGGGGTGATACAGGAAGAACAGGGAACCCTGTTCTTTGGTGAAACTGGGGCCAGAAAAGAAGAAATCCTGCAGAAGATATTAACTGGCTGGAGGTCTGGCTTGTGTCTCCAGAGTGTGATCGCTTCCCTGGGGTGAGAGAAGACCCACAAACAGCTGACAACTTTCTCCAAGTCTGACTGCTGCGGGCGTATTTTAAACAGCTGATGAAAGAATGACCAGTGTCCCTGGGGACGGTGAACAGCTCAGCACGGCCACGCTGGGCCTGTCCCCCGCCAGCAGCAGCCGGATGATCTCTTCCTTCCAGCAGGCAGTGGCCACGTGCAAAGTGGCTGCCTGGAACCTTGCTTAACAAGACTTTGGCATATTTTAGTTGCACTTGCTCTACAAGCCTTACTCAGAGATAAGCTAATCCTCTTCTGCAGGAGGAGAAGCGATTGGCCCAGCCACCAGCCAAGGTAGTCCTTCATCATTTTCACTCACAAAAGAGACATCAAACTTCCTCAGCAATACCTCCTCAGCTGGCAGCTGTAAGAAGAGTTCCTTACTTCTCTCAGCAGTAAGATACCACCAAAAAAAAAAAAAAAAAAAAAAAAATCAGAAAATTGTGAACGCTCCAAACCCAGAGCCCAGGTTGAAAGCTTTTCATACAGGTCATTTAGAAATGAACAACATTGCCCTTAAAAAGTAAAAATATAAATATCACCAAGTCACCTGCTATCTCAAGAGAGATACAAAATGGAGCAAGAGCTTTGTGCCAGCCAGCAGCGTGGCTTCATGTCCCTTAACTTAGCAATGACATGGACATGTTATCTTTGTTACCTAAAAATCCAAGGTCCATAAATTTAGCAGATTTCACAAACATGCATTTAAGTGCCACTGAGGCCAAGAAGATTTAAACACATGGTTCAGTGCTTTGTTGAACCAGAGCCTCAGCATGTAAATATTTGTTAGCATAGTCCAAGAAAACAGAGAACAAACACAAATCTGATGGATCCAATGAATGACTGGTGCACTGGCCAAAACACTTGAACTTTTCTGTTGTTTAACCAGAGAACATGGACTCGAAACAACTATTCTAACATTTGTTCTTCATTAATCTACTCCCAATAATTATTAGCCCAATAAGCAAGCACTTCAGATAGCTATCTATAAACACAAAGCATTATTTCCCATCCAACCTGCAATGGAAAAAGAAGTGAAAAAAATGCTAAGAGTGTTATATGACCAAGATAAAGGCCAAGAAATAAAAGGTCTTCACTAAAATTTACCAACTTCACTGCCTCTGGGACCATTTTTTCAGTGCCAAGTCCCCAAACAAGAGACCACAGTAATAAGTGTAAATTACTTATAAGAGAAAAAAGACCTGAGCCAAACTTGTGAGGTAGCTCATGGGTTTCTGCTCCCATTATCCAGTTCTAGGATATATCCCATATCCCAGATCTAGGGACCCATGAATGTCCAGCCCCACCTGCAAACTGAAAGGGTGTTTTTTCCATTTTGCCAGTCTGCTGTGTGCCTGGAGTCTATTCTGCCTACGCTGTGTTTTGATGTAAGGCTATGAGAGCCACCTTCTGTCGGTCATCGTTAATACCCATCTGGCAGGAGACAGCTCAAAACTCCCCAGGCATTGCGCTCCCTCAGGAATACTTCATCTGAGAGGTACTGCTCCAAGGTGAGAGTGACAACTGCTGCAAAGACAGCATGTTCCTAAGGCGGAGGTGGCATTCCTCTTGGAAGGTCTTCCTTGGAAAAGAAGGAAGCCTTGTGTCTTCTCCTAGCAGTGCTGTTGTGGATGAACGCTAGTCTTCTTACACAAAAGGCCAGCACCCGGGTGTAATTTACTGGACTAGTCCTGACACACTTCAGTCAAGAAGGACTTGGTCCGTCTGCTCCAAAGGCAACAGGTTGTGAAGTTATTTTGTGAAGAACAAGTTCTATAGGTGTTTGCTCTTGGCATTCAGCGCGGGGCTGAGAGACACAGATGCAGTAAGTCATTTGCCATCCCTAAGCAATATTTTGTCCCCCAATTCTGGGCCACTTTTAGATCAGATAGAAGTTCTCCTGGCTTGTTGCACATGTGCCTTGCCGTCTTTACCTCCAAGGTGGCAGAGTGATGCCACCGATCCCACATAATGAGACTTTATGGACGCTTGTCATGTTCAGCTTTGGTCCCCTTGCAGCAGAGACCTGGAGACAGCAGTATCACCTGGCCACACACTTACCCCCTTTTGGCTCCAGCTGTGCTGGCTGAAGAGGTACCACTAACCCTCCTTCCTTTCCCCTGCTCTGCCAGTTCCCTCTGTCTGCCAGCTGAGCTGCCCATGCAATGGCACCCGTCCCCATGCCGGTCAATGCATCAGGTTCACACAGACCTGCTTCACACGCCGCCTTGGCTCCTCTGAGTTGAAGCCTGGGGGTAAAGGAAAGGGTGGCTTTGCAGAATGCAACAGGGTCCTCCACCCAAGCTGGCTGTGGGAGAACAGTCACCAGGAACCAGAAGAAGGGAAGGAGGTAAGACTAAGGAAGGGGAAGGAGCCCTGCCTGTGATAAAAGACACAGGTTAGTTCAGCTGAGCTTGTTTTACTGCATGAGCCAGAATGCAAAGCCCAGATCCACCAGAAGATGTAGGTATCTGAGTGCCTTTGATCTCAGCACAAGAGAGGTGCCTAAGCACCTTCAGTGCCCGAGTCTGAGCACGCAGGGACTCTCCCATTTCAACCTCCACAGCAGGCAGTGATGGCAACTTGTAGCTCACATCCCAAGTGTCATAATTATTAGCAGGTATCCGAGTCTGATGAAACTCAGCTCATGTCCATGTCTCTTGATTGCCAGAGAACCTGGAAAGGCAATTCTCAGGGCCAAACCAACAACAGGAAGGCAAAGCAAGTCACGCTTGGCTGCGCTTTTAAATCCTACCCTGCTTTACACCAATCCCTTCTTAGCCTGAGGTCTTGCAGCATTGCTGAAGGCTGGATGGTGATTACCCCGGATTCCCATGGCTGGACATAGTCGGAGGCTGGAGCTGGGGAAAATTTCCCTTTGCAGATGCCAGTCTCTGTGAAACCTGTTAGACAGATGCTCCTCACCCAGCCAGGTTCAACGATACATGGGACGGCTTTTTCTTGGGCAGGGAATTGGCTGGAAAATCCCCAGCTCCCTGGCCCCAAACTGTTCAATTCAGCACTGTGAGAACTGCCAAAGGGGTGGGAGAAAAAAGGGTCCCTTAGGACCCTCTCCTGAGAGTCCTGTGGAGGGAGGCCTTGTGGTATATAGCCTTCCTTCCAGGGTGTGATCTTTCCTGCACAGTTCCTGAAGAGGGCATTCACACACCGCACACGGCTGGGCTGGAGCTGAGTGGCTGCTCTGGTGGGGAACGCGGGGCCGGACATGCAGTTTTCCTACCCAGCCCTGTGTCACAGCTGTACCTCCATCCTCACTCTGCAGGGTGCTGCGTAAACACACAGCCAAACAGCTGCCTCTGCCCAAAAGAGGAATCTGGCTGCTCTAAAAGAGGAGGATCGATTTGCTGGCTCAGTCAAGGCTAGACCCCAAACCTCCAGACTTCTCTAGCTCTGCTTCCATACCCTCACCTTCTGCCTTCCCCCACAAATAAGGATTATTTTTGTCTTCCCAGGTTGCTGGCAGGTTCTGAAATACCTCCAGAAGCCTGCAGCCCTGAACTAGATGTCCCCATATGGAAAAGAGCATCATGTCCCCATGGCTCATGCTTTCCTCCCCATGCCAATATGCATCCTGCCCTGGTATAAACCCAGACCCTAGGGGACTGGTCACATCTTTCTCCATCCTTTTTGGCTGATTTGCTTCTACAAGTCCAGCAGTTTGTTTCATCCAAGAGAAACAGTAGTGCAATGGGAAATGCACCACAAGCAAAAGCTCTCTGTGGCCAACTATGCAAGACCATGAAAAGAGACTCCCTGGTGAGGTGCATGCTTTGCTTACAGGGGGCACAGCTGAAAAATAATCACTAGTCCACCTTTTCCTTGGAGAGGATAAAATCACAGCTTACTCCCCTCCCCAGCCACCAGCAGGGCTGGGCTCAGCCCAAGCAGCTTGCAGAGGCCTGTGGAGCAAATATTCCTTTTCCTGCTGGTCTCCATCACTCCAGGGGGGTGGCAGTCCCCAGGACCATAGCAGTCACAGTGATATTTTAGAGTCTCTCAAAACTGCAGAGCACAGAGCAGGGATGCAAACCACTAGGGAAGACTTAGCAAACTCAGCAGGGATGCTTTTGGCATAGCAAGCTGCTTTTACAACACACCCCAGCTTTTTTACTTGTTTTTCTTAAGAAGCAAGATTTATGTGTATCATCCCGGGCAGTTTCAACCCATATGAAGCAGAGCTGGAGAGTCCTCAGGGATACTGTGTTCCCTACAGATCTGTGGGGGAAAAGCAGCCACTGGCCCTAGGGGCATGGCAGTGATGGGGGTCTTCCCACGCTTGGCAGGATCAGGGCAGAGCTTTGCTGCAACCACAGGTGAAAGAAGAAGTTGAGCCCTGCCCCTCCATTCACCAGAGACCCTCTTCCCCCAGCGCGAGGCTCTGCCTGGCCACCCCAGACGTGAAAGGTGTTGTGTGAAGCTCGAAGCAGCCGCTGAGCTCCTACCACCTCCAGAAAGGAGACGAGCCCCGAGCCAGGCCTCTGCACAGGCTGGGGTGGAGCTGCCTGGGCAGCGAGCAGCCAGGGAAGGACCGCGCGGGCAGCGTTAGGCCACCCCACCCTGTCTGCTCGGCCGAGCTGTTCCTCTCCCCTTGATCCTGCGCCAGGAGCTCTCCCAGCTGCTGGCTTCGGAGACATGCAGCGGCGGCAGCGTTCCTCGCCTGGGAGAGCCGGCAGGTGTGGGGCAGGTGGGGACGCGGCATGGGTGGGAGATGCCGGTTCATGGTGATGCAGCAGAGAGTGGTGACGGGTGGGCGCAGAGCTGGTTGGCAGCAGGGGCAGATGGCAATGTGGGACTGCAACCTCTGGGGACGAGTTGCCACCCAGATGATAAGTTGGTCTGCAGGCATGGGCAGTGCTATAGCAGAGGGAGGGCTGGCAGAAACTCCCATACAACCCTCTATTGCTATTTTCCCCTGCTCTCAGCTTGCTTAGGTGCATCCACACCTCTCAGCATATCTGAGCCCTTGGCAGGTAGACCTGGATATCTCCCCAGCAACGTTGTCCCCTTTACAGCCAAGTAGCACTGGTGCCAGGGCTTGGCGACAGCTCAGCCAGCTCCTTGTGCTGCAGTGTCCACTCAGCCTCATCCACATGGAACTGACCTTTAGAGCTTCCTGTCTCCTGTGTTGAGCTTGACCAAACCTCGTGGAGGGGTGCAAGGTATGAACCAGCTCTCTTGGCTGGCCATAGCAGGATGCTTGTTTCTGCAAATCCTGTCTGGAAGTGCAATAATATGTTTTGCAGAGGAGACACAGATGGTGAAGAAGCCTGTGAGACCTGCACTAGGTAGTCCCTCACCTATGTCATCTGCAAAGCCAAGCGCAGGGTCCCAAGCCAGCTTGGCACTGCGTGTCCATGCTCTGCACAGGACAACACGGCTGAGCCCCTCCGTTGTCTAGCAGCTATGAGCAAAGGGGAGACCTCATTGCAGCTGCTTCCACCACCAGCAGGACGACGGGGCCAAGACAGCCTCTGCTTCCCAACGGGAGGACACAAAGCAAATGCCCCATTGGGTTAGTCCATCAAGGGTTGCAGACACAGCCGCTGAGTTCGTCCTGTGAGGAGGGTTTATTGCAGTAGGAGACAATATGACTGGGCAACCCCGACTGTGTGTGATGGGAGGAAGAGAATCGAAAGGGAAGGATGCCCTGAGAACAATCTCCTGGCTTCATCCTGTTGGGTTGTCATCTCCCCCCATGATTTAGCATACACTGCTGAGTAAAAGGCAGCCTGGCTTTCTCTGATGTGGACAAGTCCTGGTTGCATGCTTGAAGGCAGCGAGGCCACAGCTTGCCACATACAGGGAAATGGCTCTCAGCCATTCGATCTCAGTTTGTGTCCTCCTCAGGAGCTCATGAGCAGAGCAGGGAGGCGGTGAAGAAATATGAAGGGCAGCAAGAGCGAGGCCAGCTATGCTGGGGTAACCACAGCCCATAGCTAAGCTTTTCTTCTGGCAGCTGACACCAGACATCCACAATGGGATTTTTTTTTTCCCCCCTTCTGAAGTGGCTTGAATGGGTCCCGGAGCGGAGGTTATTTATCCCTGCCATGCCCCCCCGGTCCTCCCGGCGTGGTCAGCCCTGAACGCTGCAGCTGCTCCTTCACCTTCACTTACCACCCCGTCTGCCAGGAACTGCACATCCCACCCTCCACCGAGCATCCCCACGGACCCGTTCCCCGGAGGGAGGCGGCGGAGGCGACGTGCCCCAGCTATTGTCTGTGGGCAGCCCTCGCCACCCCGAGCATCCCGGCATTGTCTTCCTCGCACCCGGGGAGAGCCGACGACACAGCCGGGGCGCGACTGAGTGAGCCTCGGCAGGCTCATCCCGTGTCTGACTCAGGCGGGGAGGAATCTCTAATGAACCACTTGTGATGCAAGGAGCGGGAAGGACCGGAGCCCACAGCGCAGTTTAGTTTGGCAGCTTGTTACGGACAATAAAAGGTCAGACTGCAGAGGAACTTGTTTTGGTTTTATTCCCTGGCTTTTGTTCAAGGCTGTGTCCTTAAGGACATGGATTCTCTATCCTGGTGGCAGGCTGAGAGCATGGGTGGGCGGCTGGCTCTTTGTTCTGGCAGATTTTTAGCATGCAAATGATTTCACTCTCACACAAGAGGAGAAGGTTGGGGTGGGTGCAGGCTCAGGGCGAGACGGTGATGGAATTGGATGCAAGAATCTGCCTTGGTCTCTGGTGCAGAATCTGAGACATCTTTTTTGGATTGAGGTTTTGGGGGTTTCCAGGAGACCCAGGGAATCATGAATTAAACCCCATATTGTGGAAGAAGCTGCACAAACAGAATAAAATGAGGGTAGTCCCTTGCCAAACAGCCCCAAGCAGAGCCCGAGATGAGGCAATAGGAGGGTCCATATGGAAACAATGAAGTGAAGTTCGTTGGTCTGGTCTGGTGGTCTCAGCGAATCAGCCGCTTAACTCCTTGATTTTGGGAAGGGTTTGAGGGTTTAGTAAGGGTGCTGTTGCTTCATTCCTTTTGCCAGAACTTCTTAGGGCAGGGATACCTTCCTGTGGCTGTGTATCACATCCAGCTGTACGGAGAGTTTAACCTGATCCTTACTGTCCCGCCATCACAGGGTCAGAGACCACCACATGCTGCTAACACTGAATTTTCTTGCAGGACCACCCCAGCTGTGTATCGCTAACAGCTCAGCAGGGCGAGTTAAGCTCTCTGCCTCTCCACAGACCATCACCTGGGACATCCTGCCAGACTCCACACAACCATTTCTTCCCCTTGGCAGCTGTGCAAACGCTGTGAGCAACCGTGTGCTTAGATGCTGCCATTACAGCTATCTTGTACCTGAACTTTCCTAAAATTTTCAGAATGCAATAAGGAAACCAGTTCTTGGATGAAGAACAGCTGTTTCAGGCTAAACCCAAGCAATCCTAAAGTTCAGCTCCTTGGAAGATACAGAGGCTTTGATGCACAGGCCAACATCTTCTCTCAATCTCCATTACCCATGCTAACGTGGTGCTAAGCCTCAGGAGCCTGCTGAATAGCTCAACTGACTTTATGGGCCAGACATGTCTAGCAGTTATGTCAGGCTAATAATAACAGTCTGATTGTTAATAATAACAATCTGATCTAGAATCTGATTAATAAAAACATGAAGAACAGAAATATAATAAATGCCAGTCAATGTGGTTTTATGGAAAATAGATCTTGTTGTACCAACTTGATTTTCATTCTTTTAGATCATAAGGTTGGTTCATAAACATAACTGCATGTGCAATATGCTTGTGAAATATTTGATTTATACACTGTGGCATTCCAATGGGGGGAAAAAGCAATACACAGCATCAATAGCACATGTGCTAAATGAGCTAAGAACTGGCTAACTGACAGATCTCAAGAAGTGATAATCAATGGGGAATCATTTGTTACTAGATCTGTTCCTTCAGAGGAAAATCCTAGGCCCAAAGCCATTCAATGTTCTCAACCAGTGATCTGGAAATACATATGAAATTGCTCCTGATGAATGCTGGAGAGGAGAAAAATGGGTGGAATGAAGTGGACAAGGACAGGCAGCTGTGGGGACTGGTCAGCCCCTCTTGGTAAGCCATTTCCATGTAGACAGAGTTTAGCCCAGCCAGGTGGCAGAGCCATATCCCTGGAGGAAAGGACCACAGAGATGGGCAGAGGGACTGAAGTCTGATGGGCTGTATCTCAACATCCTCAACAGCATGACAGATCATGTGGCGACAGTTGACGGAGCCAGAGACATCTCATTGGAGAACTCTGGGTCTGGCAAATGTGCTTCTTAGGACAAAATTTCTCTCAATAGAAAACAGATGACAGTTTAGTAACGGGTGCGTGTGGGCAAGTGATTTAACTGCTTTAGATAGAGTCTAATACTGGGATACAACATACAGTTTTGGTGCCACACTTTAAAGAGGATGCTGAAGATAGTAGTAAGAGGCTTACGGCTTAGACATCCCACTGGGTTGCTACAGCTCACCGAATGACTACCCATTCCTTGGACTGCACTGACTGGCCTGGGATGTTCGTGTAAAAACTGCATTCCTGTTGGCAGCCAAACACAACCTTCTGGGCACAAAGATGTTGTTTCAAGGACCTTGTTACCCAGAAAGTCACATTAGATAGGTCTTCATAATTAGCAGCGTGAAATCTCTGTGTGGAGGCCTTGCAGTCTAGACATAATTCACCCTACAGCTACAGACACCTTGATTTACTAACTCAGGCATTTGAAGGAGACAGTCGCAATGTGAGGAGAAGGTGCATGATCCCAAAGGAGTATCTCTTTGGAGTCTCTTTGAGTGAATCAGTTGTTTTCTGTCCTTTGAGCTGCCAGATATTCTTTCTTCTACTGGGATCATCATAGGATCACAGAGTAATTCAGGTTGGATGGGATCTCAGGAGGTCTCTAGCCCATCCTCCTGCTCAAAGCAGGGTCAGCTCTGGGGTCAGACCAGCTTGCTCAGAGCTTTGTCTAGTGAGTCCTTGAATATCTATCTCCAGTGCTGGAGACTGCACATGTAACAGGCTGAGTAGCTGCGGCCCTGAAGGGACTCCGCTCTTCTTCTGGGCTGGGTCACTGGACTGAGCTACAGCCAGCATCTCCTGCTGTGGTTTCCTTCAATGCTTGTCTCTCCCCGCACCGTGGAGCTGTGCTGTCGTCCGCCCACCTAGCATGCAGGACAGATCTGCAGTCCAGAAACAGCCCCAGAACCTTCAGCCGCGGTCTTCGGCAGCACCTGGCGAGTTTTCATGACTCCCTTCGTAGCAGCCCCGGTCTTGAGTGCTGAGCATCCGCCCACGGAAGGTGAGGCCCCTCTCGGGGCCCTGAGCTGACCCCGAATCCTGACTCGCAGCCCTTCCCTCTTACCCACGGCTCTCTCGGCACTGCAGCCTGAGCCAGTGTTCTGCTTGTCTTAAAGATCAAAGCTCATGTAAAATGCATTGCTTCTCCCCGTCTCCGCCTGATATCCGGACAAGATGAACTGGCATCAGTGAGTCAGCCCTGGGCTTAAGTCAACAGTGCTTTTAGCGTCACAGTTATCTCCGTGAGGCGGAGACAGCTCTTGCATTGGGCTTCTCAGAGCACCAGGCTGTCAGGTCTCTAATCGTCCTCCAGTCCTTGGCCTGAGCCCTGGCTTGGCCGTGACACGTCCCTGGAGGCTGCCTGATGCCGGTGGGAGAGCCGTGCAGACTCCCGTACCCTGGCAGCCCCGAGGGAGATGTTGCAGCAGAAATCAGCACCTGCAGCCGGGGAAGGGAGTTTTTAACAGCCGCCGCTTTTGCGGAGAACTGCCCAGCTGTGCGAGCAGCTGCTGCTCTCCAGCGGGAGAGGGCTGTGACGGAGCTGCACTCGCATGCTGGCACCTCGGTGACATGAGGCTTCCGGGCTCGCAGGTGCTTTGCGGAGAGGTTGGCGGTGGCTTCTTTCCCCGGCGCTGCTGGTGGTGTAGCAGAGTCTGTGCAGTGTCTGCTGGGGGGAGAGAGTACTTCAGTTCAAGTTGTTTCTTTTTTTTTTTTCTTTTTTTTTTCTTTTTTTTTAGTCTGCTCTGACAAAGATCCAGGTGGCTGTTTGGCAGCCACGCTTTCTCCTTGGCTGCTCATGCCGTCAGTGAGTGACTCAGCCCTTTCCAGGCTCTGCGAAAGCCTTGTCGACTCCTGCCACTCAAACGCTTTCTCTCTCCGACAGTCAAAATTAATTCTGCCCTGGGGTCCTGCCCAGCGAACGGCTCACGCAGGTCTGCAAGTCTCCTTCCTGTGATCATGTCAAGGAGCAGTGTTTTGCAGAACTCGCTTCTGAACCATGGAGCTGGTCATATTAGTTTGGGCAAAAGATTTCTGCTTTCCCATCTTGATCTGTTTGTATGGAAAGTTCCCAGGGCAAAACCCACCCCGGTGAAGCGTGTGGACTATCCACGTTACTGCACTGTTGCCAAGCAGGACCTACGTGCTCACTCGACTTTTTAGTTAGGTTTGTTGCCATCATTTCAATTTTCTTCCCAACCCAAGCTCCGCCCTACATTTTCATACCTTTCCAGATATCAGAGAGTCTCTGGATATCAAAGTGCGAATGAGGCAGCACCACCCCTCCTCCTGTGCCTCCCGTGCCCCCGGACTCACAGAACGGGTCCCAGCTGCCACTCCTCAGAAATAGCTGTTCAGATCTGAGATGCTCTGGCAGGGCATGAGATCTTCATGCCTGCAGCCTCCCACTGCTGCACAGCCTGACGGTGCGTCTCGCTCTGGGCCCGGGGAGAAGCTCAAAGGCCCATCTTAGACAGCACATCCTTGGGTGGAGATGTTGCAAATCAGCTTGACAGGAACAGCAATTAAAGTTGTGTTGTGCCCAAGAAGAGCCAGTGCTGGCTGTGACAGTTCCTGGCTTGCTTTAGCTCAGGGCTCAAAAAAAGCAAGTAGATGTTTCTTCACAGCTCATCATGCAGAAACCAGGGGGACTAAGGCAGCCCTAACAAAACATTTTTTATCCAGTCTTGTGAGCCTGGACTATGGCAGGTTTAGACTTTATTGAAGTACCTGCAACTTTTGCCTCCATGGCTCTGCAGAGAGCTGACTTTCTGAAGTGCGTTAGTAACATTGACAGTCAACTTTGAGCCATGGGCTGCCTCCCAAGGCTTTGGAGGTCTACAGTGTGAGTGTGTCTGTGTTAGCTGGGTATCTATCTGGGGTCCCACTGTGGTGGTGGAGATCTGAGAGAAGTGTCTATGTCAGGATGACATCAGGTCTTCCATTATCGCCGCTGACTGTTGGCTCGATCCCTCCTGACGGTGAAGGGAGTCAGGGATGAGACCACACTGTGTGGGTGTGGACACCCACACTGAGCTGGGTGGATCTCCCCGAGTTCTGTGTTTTCAGGACTGAAGACAATGAAACATGAGCCTGATGGGGCTTGTGGGTACTGGAGCAATGTGAAGCAGCCGCCTGCTCCACTGATAGGGACTGAGGCACTGCAGACCATGGCAGGAGTTGGGAAGAGACCCCAGGTCTCCTGAGTGGCCAATTCAGGCCTTTCCAGACAATCCCAATCTATTGGCCTTTTGTAGTGCTCCTCCTGGGTAGAGGAGGAACTTGTGGCAGCACTTTAACACAGAGGAGAGTAGGGGTCTGGTCTGCAAAGGGATGCACGTTTTTCCACGGCAGCGGGTGAGAAGGAATGCAGGAGGTAGGAGACAGCGTGTACGGGCAGGACTGTGGGCGGCTGTTTCTCAAGCACACACACTCATGTTCAGAAGTCCCCCTAGCCCTTCTGGTTGTGAGGCGAGGCAGTAATTAGCCTGATTGAAGGCCCAGTGGATTGTTGCACAAAGCTGGAGGCAGTGCCCCTTGCAGCTGTGTGGTCCAAAGCACGTGGGGAGATAATGATCTGAATTGCAGAGCCCTTGGGGATTGCAGGGACAATCCAAGGACGGGTCCAGCTGCACAGCCTCAGTGGGCTTTCGCCTGTGACTCTCCCCCCTTCCAATCCAGCATCTCACCCAAGAGCCTTCCTGAGCCTACAGTAGCATGAGAGGAGCTCCCCCCCCCCCTTCCCTGATCACCCCACCCAACCCCCTGTAATTGCTCGGGAGCTCACACAATTAGCATCAGTTCTACTTACTGACCAGCCTGTTCATGTAAGCTCCTGCTCCTCAGCTTCCATGGAGCCCCTGGTCTTTGCCTTCCTGCCCTGGTCACGAGTGGCAGAGTTGAAAACCCAACCAGCGTCACGAGCAGCTGAACGAGCGAAGCCCGGTTTCATGCCTCGTGGGTGGACTCTCCCAGCGGCGAAGCACTGAGCAAATCTCCCACAGGTGGGGCATGTGCAATGTCTCTTCTGGGTGGATTCTCAGGTGTCTAACCAACGTTGAGCCATGCCATACTGGATACACTACTCAGATCTTTCCTTTATCTACTGTTTTGACTGGCCTTGTAAGAACACGATGTCATTGGGAGCTCTTGTTCCCTGCTCTCGTGTTCTCTTACAAAGCCCACTGCAAATAGTCTAAGCCTCAAGAATAATATTAAACTGTTAAACTCTAGCAGTGGAAGTGTAAGGAAACCTGGTCACACTCCTGTATGTGAAGTGGTAACATCAGTACCCACCTTCCAGCATGACCGGCACTGGTGGAGAGCCCCCAACCTTGGCATAGAGCTAAAGGAGGGCAGGGCTTCTGCACAGAGACCCCCCCCCAGCCTGAGGTCCTCAACCCTTTCCTGGGGCTGAGCCAGTTGAATGTTTTCTCCTGAAGGACCTTTGCAATGGGCGACTCTCATGGGAGAGGGTCAAAACCTTCCCGGATGTGCCGGCTCTGTCGAGCCATTCCACTTCCCACGTGCCCACCTCTTTGGCAACTTGGCCAGCATGTTACTGTGCTGGGGACTTCAGGAGTCCGAGCTCCTCTGCAGGTCACAGGCAGGTCACTACGGAGCAGGGCTGAGTGGTCTGAAGTTGGGATTGGATGGTGAGAGTGGAAAATAAAACCGAACCCACCTCTTCCAAATCAGAGCTCTTTTTCAAAAAGGCTCTTCCAGCAGAAAACATCATGAGTCCAGCTCATTTCAGCCTTCCCCCTCTCCCACACAAGGGGGGATATTCTCCTCATAGAAAACACATTCCTATTCCTGCAGAAATGCTGAGATATCTGCCATGTCTCTGAGTATCGCATGGCCTGCCCAGCTCAATTTCTCAACAGTTTTAACATGCTGTGTTGGTACTGAGCTGGAGAGGTACTAGGCTGGACTACTACTGAGTGCCGGGCCCAGAGAGTGTCAGTGGGGCTTGGGATAAAAATCATGAGTGGGAGAGACCCTGAGGGCTTAAAGAGATCATCTTCCTATCCTGACCTAGGATCAGATAAAATGTCTGCCCTGTTCTTAAAAGTCCTCCAAGGGCTTGACCACCACATCCTCCCTCCAAACGTCTACCTCTCGTTAGCAGAAAGTCTGCCCTAGTATCTAGCCTGGCTTCTTCTTGCTGGTTTACTGACCAGTCTATCCAGTCTCCCTGCCCAGGTAGACTGAGGTCAGCATGTCCCCTATTGCTCCGCTGGGAGAGGCTGGCCCAAGACCTCACTCATTGAGTAGCTGCTCTCCACCAGGTACACCTAGCTGTTGAAGTGGTCTACAAGAGGAAACTAGAAGCAGCAAGGCAGGGAGAAGCAGCCACCAGATCTCAGGTTGTAGTCCCTGCCCACTTTCCTAACCCAGGTGTCCCTTCCAAGTGTGTTCACCCTTGTGGGTGATACATGGTTAGAAGCTCGTTCCTTCTGCTGCTGCTTCATGTCAGAGCCCAGAGAAGCTGGGCACGATCCATCCAGATATCTGGTGTGCTTCTGGTACAGGTGCTGCTCACTGCACAGGTGACCTCAAGAGCTGGAAGGGTCCTGCAGGCTATTATTTAGTAGCCACAGCCTGTTGGGAGACCAGCTGGGGCCCTCAGATGGACACCTTGCCCAACAGTATCCCAAAGCCTTAGTATAGGGCCAGCTCTTTCCAAAGGGCATAAACGGTATCTCTGAGCCTTACAGCATGTATAGCAACAGCATTTATCCAGCTGCATCAGCTGAGGCATGCTAGACACAGGGGTGCGAGGAGCTCTGCTTATGCCAATTACGTGATGACGAGGTGGATATCTGAATAACCATGACACGCTTTTGTAAGTGAGCAATGCCATTAGCTTGCTCAGACAGCGCAAGTCTGCAGCTGCAGAGCAGTTCAGGGCTCTCCCCACTGCCAGACCCTCCTCCTCTGCGTAAGACCTCACTGGGACTGGAAGCAAATGCAGTGGCGATGGTTGGACACTCACTGGCAAGATGTTAGCTGCTAACCCTGTTGCAGTGGGATGCTAAGATCAAGGTGACTATGCTGGGGAGGGAGATGCTGGGGGTGGGGGCTGCCTGGCCTGGCAATCCCTGTAGAGGAGCTGAAGGACATTTTGCTAAGGAGGATCTTGTATCCTGGAGCTGAAATGCCTCTATTGGCTCATATTCTTTCTTGCACTTTAATTCTCTTAAGTCTCTTCCCGCCCACGGTGTCTGCACCCCCTCCCCGAAGGCAAGGGGAGTGGGGCTGCTCAGACTTCTGGTGGCTCCTTGTCCTGGGGCCTCACCTGGGTCTTGGGAGGAGGAAGGTGCTCCAAGAAGAACGTGTACTTCTGTGGGGACTGGACTCGCGGAGGCGGCAGGCTTGGTCTGTGCAAGGAGCGGGTGGGGAGATGGCCAAGGCTGTGGGTGGAGATGGACCATGCAGTGGCCATGCTGGATGGGATGGAAATCGTGAGAAAGGGGTGATATGCAAAAACCTGGGGTCCCGGGTGCCCTCCTTGTGTCTGCCTTGGCATCCAGCTGCAGCATGTTTGGGATCATCTCATTGCAACAGGTCCAACCCTTTCCCAGCCACCTCCGTTGTCTGTCCTGGCAATCGCTTCACTCCCAGGAAACGGGAAGGGGAGGAGAAGGGGAATACATCCCAGGGAACGGGCTGGGGATATAGCTGGGACACATATGGGGTGGGGTGGGAGTGGGCTGAGGTCTCCAGGCAGGGGGAGGCAGCAGAACCCGGCTCTCCCCTGAGCTCCGCGCACCCTCCACGGCCCTTTCCAGCCTGTTCTGGGTCTCGCTCCATCACCTGGGCACCGCTCTAGCTCTGCGTCCTCCGCACCTCCCCTTCTCGCTAGCTCCCGTGAGGGAGCATCGCTCGCAGCACACAGGGATGTACAAAACAGTGAACGCATTTTTATTTCGCCGCTGCTGGAGTGAAACCACCGTAATTTCAGAAAACTCAAAAAAAAAAAAAAAGTGATTACTAAAAGGCATACATTTTTTTTTCCTTTTTACACAAGACATAAGTAAACAGAAAATTCTCTTTTTAAAAAGGTTATAAAGTGTCAAGATCCTATACCTCATCTGCATATTCAAAGTGATGCTGTCTGATACAAAAAGCATTGGGTATAATAATTTAGCTATGGCTCAGACCAAAAAAAAAAAAAAAAAATAGAAAAATGTCATCTGGGCTTAATCTACATACTACTATGATTGCCCGTGGAGTTAGAAAGGAAAATATGCAGTTCTTTGTTGCACAGAAAGAAACAGCAGGGAAGTCAAGAGTTTTTTGGGAGATCATTGCCTGAAGGAAAGCAGAACGTGTCAAAAACGCCCCCTCCCCTGGAATGTCTGCTGGAGCCTGCGAGTGTGATTGCAACCATCCCAGGACCCCACGCTGCGCAAGGAAACCAGGCACGTTTTCCTCCCACCAGACAGGATCCCATCAAAATCCACCCGCTGCACTGCACCTACCCAGCCTGTTGGAAGTGAATGAGATATAAGAACTTGGAAACTGCATATAAGTCACGAATCTCCCCGTGTGCTTCCCCACTGGGACTAATAAGAAACAAACCCAAGAAAAAAAAAATAAAATAAAGCGACTCGTTCTATTATAGATAGAGCAAGACTCTTTGCATCCTCAGAAAATCTGTTATCCATAAGCCTCATCCAAAGCTCTCAGCCCAAGCACCACAGTGTCAGCCTTATTGCAAGACCCATAATATAAATTTACAAATGCGAAGTCTTTAAATATGTGTAGCCAAATCTTTGTTGAATAAAGAGCTGGCCATTTGCAATGGACATATTGTCCTCCTTCCAATTGCTGCTCCCACCATGCGCTGTGTCCAACTGGAAAAGATGGAGAATGGAGGGGAAACACAAACATCGTAACCAAAATGATACAGGTGGAAAGATACATCTATGAATTCCTGGTCACACTGATCCCTTGCACAAGGTTCAGCCATGATTTGCTCCCTGGGCAAACCCTACAAACCTCTTGGTTGGCTGGATAGTGCATCTCCGCCTTGCCATCCCTTGGATTTCCAAAGGGCTTGCTACAATTTGGAGCCCCGTCACTGCAAATTTGTGAAAAATACAGGGTTTTCGTGGAGGGGGTGAGGGAGGTGGGTATGGATGAGGAGCGAGGCAACCGAGTTTGTGCCTTTGCTTCTTCTGAACAGGGCAGGAAAGGGTGGCTTGTTTGTAGTCAAAGCCACGGGGGTGTCAGTTCCCTGGCTTTCCTGGAAGAGTCAAGAGAGAGAATTCGAGTAATTACTGAATCGGCAAATATGTCAGATTTTTAAGGCGGTGTTCTCTCCTTTCAACATGTCTTGGCATCTGAGGCAAAATAGGGATTAACATACAAGTACAAAGACCTGACAACCAGCCCATACATGAAGCCCCCGATTGCTCAGGCCTCACTCTGGCACTATGTGTCTACAGTGCTGTCAGTCTCCTACTTCTCCCGCTGTCCTGAGACTTTTGTGAAGAAACGGAGCTCATCAGGATTTCTAATTTGAAACCCAGTTGGAAAAAAAATGCCCAGGTATTTATGTTTCTCTAAGTGTTTCTGGGCTGAAACATTCCCAAGTTGGCACCTCAGAGGTAGGGGCCCAAGTCCCTATCAAAAAAATCCAAGTATTCAACAGCCCAACCTGGAAAAAAGGAGGAAAGCTCTTCAGCTGAGGGACACTCACAGTGGCGTGTCGGAGGATGGACTTGGAGACCCACCTGCGGGTGCCTGTGCATGAGGGTAGGCTCTTTAGAGACCTTGTTGGAGGAATGACAAAAGCTATGGAGACGTGAAACCCATGACCTTCCTACCCCATCCTCGGAGCGAGTTCAAACCCTACGTGCAAGAAGGGCAGCTCCTGGGCTGCCTCTTTGCAGGTGGGAAGTGGCCTTGGGCTGCAGTGAGGCCCTGCAAACACAGCACAACCTCATGGGACAGAAATCGTGGGGTCACTTGTGCAACTGAGCCAGGTGGAAGGCAGACAGGAAAAGCAGTCCCATGTCTCCACCCGGCTTGTGGACATGATGGTGGAGGAACATCAGGAACGAAAACTGTACCAGCACTTTTGGGGTACATTAGCCTCATCTGCGTTATCCCAGCTTCCATACACATTCCTACCCCACCCCATGACATTCTCCTCTTGGAGGAATAACTGTGCAGCCTCTAAAACCCACTGGGCAGACACTGCTTAGCCAGCTCCCAAGGCTGAGGTAGCAGAGTGCCTTCCCTTCCTAAGGTGGAGGTGTCATGTCTGCAGGGCAGAACACAAGAGGCTGTAGCAAGTCCCAGCAGGGGAGAGATACAGCCATAAAACAAAAACCAGAGAAGCCCAGTGCCCCGAAACAACATTTAAAGCAGCAAAATGGTGCATGTTTTTTTGCAGTGGTTCACAGAACTGAAGGACATCAAGATACTGCTCTGCCAGCCAGAGGTGTTCAGAAGGACTTGGCCACATGGCTCCAAATCAAGGGAACAAGAGGACTGCTCTTACACTAGAAGCTCACTGTGTTTAAGGTGGTTGGGTTGATGTTACATGAGGCAAAGGACCACCGCAAAGCCTGTCCCCTTGTCCCCAAAAGCAAGCCCACCATGCTCAGATGTCAGTGAGCTCTCAAGCAGAGATCAGAGTTGAGCACTTTTTGACCACCAAGGCAGAGAGTTCCCAAGGCAAAAGAAGGCTGAATTCAAGACCCCTGCCCCTGACCCAACCCCTACTCAAAAGCACCATAGCTGAAACCCTGGGAGTGCGTGCCCCAGGCAACCCTGCTACGTGACGCTCCCTGCCTAGGTGAGTGCAGGAGAGGGGAGTGAGGAGACATTGCTCCTTCAGGTGCCAGTGCAGAAACATTTCTACGCGTGCAAAGCCACAGCTCCCACTGGCAGCAGCCTCAAACCCTCCGCAAGTCAAGGCACTGCCTCTTGTGACCAGGGAGCACATGAGATACATGAGGTTTCCTGGCTAGGAAGGATCGGGGCTATCCCATTTGCAATGCTGAGCAACCTCCAGCCACCACTGTGGATGGAGCAGCACCCGGAGCACCTCTTTTAGCAGCAGGAAGGGGATGGTGATGCACCCAGTGAGATTGCTGTGCCCAGCCAGCAGTGCTGTACAGGATCAGCCCAGTGTCTCACCCTTCCCAACCAGCGTGGACCCTCAGATCGCTGACTAGTTTCCCACAGAAGCTGTAGTAACTAGGCCTGAACAGGACAGAAGAAACTCAACGGAGCCAAGGGCCGTCCCACCAAGACAGGGCTTGGAGCAGTCAGAGACGTGCAGCCTCACAATGTGACAGGGATGCTACAAGCTCTCGTGTGATGGAGCATCTCGATACCTTGCACAGTGGCACGAGGGACCTCGTCCCTCCTTGGTGGCCAATCCTGCTGCGCAGTGCAGTGCTGCTGGCTCCCAGAGAGAGCAAGAGAAGTGGCACCAGAAACAGCTCAGCTCCCCAGATCAAATTTCGTGCCACAAAGCTGGCCCCAAAACCTCTGCAGATACCAATGGGATCTAACCAGTCTTTCTTGGCAGGTTCCAAGAAATAAATCCTCTGAAGCAAGTGTTTCCAGATGGTCTACGTTTCTGAAGGCACACAAACACTACGGAGATACCCACTACAAGACACTGAAGGCATCTCAAAGTGGGCAGCCTAAACCCACAAGATGCTTGAGGACTGGCCTTCTGCGTTGCCCCAACGCTTGCGAGCCTCTGTAGCTGAGGGGTGAATGACAGGTGAGTCCAAAGGATACCCAGAGCATCCCTTGGCTCCCAAGCATGCCCTGGTCACACCTGGAAGCCTGCTTCGACCTGGCAGTCTGTCTAGTGGGTCATCTCTCCCCTTCCCTTGCCCTTGCCAGAGGCCCGCACTGCCTGTCTGCTGGGTCACCTACACAGCTCCAGGGTGGGAGAAAGAAAGGCCAGAGGACATGTGGAAGACAAATAGTTTTTTTTTTTCTCCTTTAATTAGCAAATTTCTTACCCTCATCAGAAGACAAACCACTCCCAAACCCCCTAAGTGCCCCCCACTCCAGCTGCTGAAAGCATTCAAAGGCAGAAGGTTGAGAGACATTTCATGTCCTGGCTCAGGTGCTGCTCTGCGTCCAACCCAGAGCACAACCCGGGGGGCTTACGGGGTGCCAGGGGCTTGCAGGGCAACACGCTGCATTACAGATGCCACGGGGGAGGGAAAAGGCAGGTGCAAATTCGGTGATGGGCTCTTTCTGGGAGCACCAAAACACAAATCCCCGGGAGAGCGAGAGCCCGAGCCCCGCGGACAGCGAACACCGATGCAACGGTGGAGAACACGGACATGCCTGGAGAAGCGCTTTGCACCCTCAGGGCATCGTCCCCCAGAAGCTGGGTTGCTCTGAGACTCTCCCTGCCCTACTCGCCCGTCCTGGGGACCAGATGGGGAACTACGACACGCGCTGCTCGGTCCCAGCCAGATGCAACCCCCGGGTGCCCGCGGCAGTGCTGAGAGCTGGGCTGGTGGAGGAGGAGAGGACAGGCATGCCCATGTCTCCTGCCCACTCGGCCCCAGCGCTGAGCTGCTCTCCTTTCACCCCGGCGCTCGGGTTGGGAGCTGGCAGCAGGACGGCTCTGGGACTATTTTCAAGGCAGGCGAGACGCGTCCCAGCCCCTGGCGAGCAAAAGCCCTGCAGCTGGCCCTAGGACGAGCTGGGACAGACAGTGCCATGGGAGCCCGCAGCTGGCTCTGCTCCCCCCGGACAAGCAGCAAATCGCCCCCAGCCCACCCCGAGAGAAGCAACGTTGTGCATTGAATTTGGAAGCTACAAATAAGAGCACCCCAAACTTCGGGGACACAGTGCTGACCCCACACCCCGGCATCTCCCGGCAAAGACGGGGGCCTCAAAGTCCCATCCCTGTCCCCGAGCTTCCTGGTGGCCCTAGTTCACTGCTGCGGGGTCCGGAGGAGCGACGGGGGGAGCAAGCCCCCCTGGACGGCTCTCCAGTCCCCACGCGGGCCGTCCCAGGCTGCATGGAGGCAGCGCGGGGAGCCGGCGAAGTGGCGGGGGGAGGAATAGGAGAAAGGGAACGATGCTGGGAGGACTCGATCTCAGCTTTGTCAGCTGTCGCCCTGCTGAGACCTCTTGTTCCTCCCTGCCATCACCATCTTCCTCCCGTCCCCCCTCCCATGCCACTGCACCATCCCACGGCTCTGGCCCACAGCCCTAATTTACAGGAAAGAGACGGGGAGAGGGTTTTCCTGCCTTGGGATGCTCGGCCACCCGGCACTGGGCCAAGCCACCCCTCCTGTCCCTGGTCCCTCCTCGGATGGCACAGCCCTGCCCGCGGTCCCGCGGGGCTCCTGGCCAGGGCTGGCCATGCATCCCCCAAATCAAGTCCCGCTACGCCCAGGGAGAGCAGTGAGGACCCATCTCTCCACGCCGGGGACGTGCTCTCAGTGCAAAGGGCTCAGCTCCCGGCTCCCAGGGAGGGGGAGGGAGGGAGGAGGAGGAGGAGGGAGGAAGGCGACGAAGAACCGACGCGTGAATTCATTGCCTGCTACAGCCAAGAGTCAAGGGCAGCGCTGCCTTCCCTCCTCGGGGCCGCGGCGGGTGGAGACAGCCTTTCTCGGGGAGTTCGGCAAGAAGAGCGCTCCGGGTACAAGGACGTGTCGGTGGTGCTCCATCGAGGCCCCCCCGCCCTGCCCGAGTGCCCGGAGCGGGGCCGCGAGCGGGGTGGTGGGTGGGGTGCGCGGCGGGGGGGATGCGTGCGAGTGCCCGTGTGTCTGTGTGCACGAAGTTTGGCAAGAGGTCATTGAGGTTACATGATGCAGCATTTGTTCTTGTGGTTATGAGGGTCCTTAAATCGGAGTCTCTGCTTTGGTCGGTATTTTTCCAAGTACGTGAGCTGCTTGCTGTTGATGGCTCCTCGGCGCTTCCTGCGGAAGAAAGGTCCCAACAGTCAGCGGCGCTGCTCTTGGACAGGAAAAGACTCCTCCAAACCCATCCCTGCTCCCCAGCTCGGTGCAGAAACCCACGGGAACCACCGGCTGGAGCAACACGAGGGTTTGGAGACTGCGGACGCACGTGCACCGCTGGAAAGCTGGCTCAGCCAGGCTGCATGAGCCGCTGTGGAGCTTCACCCTGGTCTAAGCTGAGCAAAGCACATGCTGCCCTCACCAAGGCTGCTCTGCTCTCCCTGCCCATGGTCCTGCTGCATGTCCCAGCGCCCCATCGCCCCAACCCAGCTGAAAACTCACCCAGGAAAAAGAGAGGGGAAAAAAAACCCCAACAGGCTGGCTGCAAACGGCCTGGTTCCCTGGTGCAGTTCACTGCGAGGGCAGGCGAGCACTCGAGGCAGCCCAGGGAGGAGACGGGGACACATGAACGCAGCCGACCCCAGCAGCGGCGTCGAGTCACATCAGTGCAAAACGCTCGCAACGCGGCGAAGCTGCATCGTGGCCACCTCCTTCGGCACGGACGCATTGCCCGGAGCAGCAATCCCCGGCACGCTGCGAGCCGACCGGGAAAAAAACGTGCTGCTGCCCCAAGGAGGCAGCAAAAATCTCACGGCTGAGATGCTTTGGGAGCTGATTAATAACGAGCGAGGGCGGTGGTGGATGACATTACTCAGGCATGGCATGGAGGGCACCAGCCGGTCCTATCCGGGCTTTCCGACTCCCATTCCCTGCCTGCGTCGAGCCGCTCTCCTGCCCGAGGCCGCTGCCCACACGGGCGACGGAGTTGCGTCTCCCTCGATGCAGGGCCCCGCACCTGAACGCCGCTCCCCGGGCGGACCACTTACTGTCGAATGAACTGAATGGCGTCTTCGTACTTCATGCCGCTCTCGATCAAGGCCAACGCGACGAGGACAGGAGCGCTGAAAGACAACGAAAGCGGCAGTCACGCACCAGGCTGAATTTGCACCCTGCGTCGCAGCCCGGATCCAGGGAGGATGCAGCGGGGACCACCCCCATGCAGCGTTGTAACGGAGAGTTTATGGCAAACGCCGGCTTTTAATTTGCAACTTCTTGTAATTTGGCTGCAAGAGCTGCTCCAAGGAGCAGCTTGTTCTGGCACCGAAGGGGATAAAAGCCACAGGACAGAGCTGGTGGCTGTTTGCTGCTCTTCTGCTCGCGAGCACGTGGATTTGGGAAGCCTTTTAGCAACTATCTGCAGTGAAGCTGGATGCAAAGACACGTGCAAAATACAAGCCGGATCTTCCCTGTAAACCTCCCCAGTCTGCAGCAGCAAGGGGTGCAGCAGCTAAGGGCAACAGCTTCCAGCTTTAGCTAAGGGCAACAGCTTCCAGCTTTAGTGGGCAACATCTTACCAGACTTCTCACGACAAGCTCACAGCAGAAACCAAACTGCTGCTGGCCACTGGTGGGACAGAACCACGTGCCCCGGGCCTTGCCTGCGTCCTTGCCCAGCCCCAAACCAGAGACCCTGAGATCGCCCAGTTGGGTGGATGGATCTATCTGGGGATGGATCTATCTGGGGATGGATCTACCTGTCACCGCCAATGCTGGCCAAGAGGACATGGGAAGGTCCCTTGCATCCCCATGACCGTGCTGCTAACCCCTGAACCCCCCCAGTAACTCTGAGGGTGATGTCCTGGGCAAAAGGGCCTGTCCAGTGTCCATCTCGCAGCCCCACTGCCTGGGTCACCCGGCCACCACCACAGCTTTTGTGGCTTCTCCTCGCTAGTGTCTTTGCCTCTTGCTGTGCTGCACGCAACCCTCCTGCTAAAGGCAGGGATGGAGAGCGGCTGGCTCCGGCGCCAGCAGCACGCAGCCCTTCGGCGGCAGGTTCGCCCCGGCTCTACCTTACCGGCCCAGGCCAGCCACGCAGTGAACCGCCACGCAGCAGCCGGGGTCTTCGCAGAACTTGGTCTTCAGCAAGTTGAGCCAGTCCTCCACGATCTTGCTCGGAGGAGGCGCTCCATCGTCGAATGGCCAGTCCTAGGCAGGAGCGAGAAATGAGAGAGGGACGCGCAGCCGGTCAGACCCCAGTCTCGCTTACTGAACACCCCCTTCACTGCTGAGATGAGCCTAACCGTGCTCAGCTCCCTTGCTCGCGTGGGTAAGCGAGCAGCAAACCACTGAACGCAGGGATGGCTGCATCCCCGTCCCACACCATTTGAAGGGGCTTAGTGAAAAACCCGCGGAGATGCAAGCCGCGGCCGCTGGGTACACACAGGGTGCCCTTTCTCAAGGCGATACAACAGATTCGAGTAAGGGACTTGCCTCGGTGCAGACTGGCTTTAAAAAGAAAACACGGGTTCTTAAAAAAAAAAAACCCATCTTTGAAGAGCTTGATGGGGGCCAAAAACGGCGCGCTTTCCAGCAATAACACCACTCTGACAGCTAAGCCCTCGGGCAAAGCATCCAGAGGAAGATTTGCCCGCAAAGTTTCTGATTCAGTACAGATTTTCCTGCACAACAGGCTTCGGTACACACGTGCCGCGAGGCCTCACGGAGGAAAACGGGGATTCAGCCCGTGCTGCCGCGCCGACCCTGCCGGGGCTGCTCTGATGCCTCGCTGCGAAGCCTGCAGGAGCATCTGGCCGTGCTTGCTCTCTCTGCTGCGTAACCTCCCCGGCCATCAGAAAAGGTCCTTGAGCTGCACGGACTAAACATTTTTGCCGCTGCACCGAATGCGACTGGCTACGCAGCACCTTGCACTGCGGTCGCCTGCTGCAACCGGGCTCCGAGCCGGAGAGTTAAGTCTCCGGGTGGCCGGAGCCCCGACGGATGCGGCTTACGGAGGCCAATGACCCAGCGGGGACGCTTGATGGAGACACAGCACGGCGAAAACCAGCCCCGGGGCGCGCGGCGGGCAGAAAGCACGCGGCCGTAATCCTCGTGTTTGAGGACTGAGTCACTAAGCTGCTGTGCCGAAGTCGTCGCTGGTACAAGATGCTGCAAAAAGCCGCTAAGCTTTATTTTATTGCCGTTTTTTAACAGGTAATGCAATTTCAATTGCCTAGGGCTTAGATAGGAAAATAGCATTAGGGAATGCTAATGCCTGAGTCACCCCACGCTACGGAGCCTGTGCCTGTACTGCAAGACTATCTCTTCCCGTTGCACAGCGAAAGCACGAGTTTAGCTGGGGACACAGGTCACCAGGGGCCCCGTTTACCGGGCTCGCACCGGGGATGACACACGGTCATCTCCTGACACAAAGCTTCCTCCAGCTAAAACCGTAAAGTGCCGATTCTCCAGCAGGATTTCTGCCTGGATCTCCAATGTTAGGGAAGAGCAGACCCTGCCCACCCTGGGAGCGATGGGAACGTGATGGGACGGTGCCCGGGTGAACGTCAAGGGAGCTGCTGCCTTGCAGAGCCTTGCAAGGTGTCGGCGTCTTCGCTTGCTCTGGAGATGTTCCCAGTGTGCTCCTCCAAAGCAGAGAAGCAGCTCTGAGACGCCTTCAGGGAGATATTTTGCAGGCGGAGAAGACGTGGAAGGAAAAAGCAGCGGAGACCAAGGAGCAGATGCACACGGCGTGGCACAGGACTGGACCCGGCTGGGATGCCTGCGCCAGGCAAGACTCAGTAATCACTACTTACAATCCTACCCGGCATCAAAGCACGCTGCAATTAAGCACTTACAGCTCACACCCATGCGCACTTACTGCAATTATACTGTCTTTGCCAATTATCGGCGGCTGCAAAGGCCAAACGCAAGGCTCGGGTTTTGCAGATTCTGCAGATGTCTGCGCACTGCATCTCCGCAGCCGTTAGTGTCAGCGGGAGGCTGGAGGACCAGAGGCAGGACCTGGCAGGCCCATTGCTCACCAGCCCGTGGCTTGTGCCTGTTCCCGAAAGAAAGGGCCAGGACACATGGTCTACATATAGATATACTGCATATATACATACGTAGACACACAGATGTATAGAGAGATATATCTGCATCTATATAGATGTAGCTATGAACGGATATATAGGATATAGATACCTCTGTATAGGCTAGATCGATATAGATATCTCTATATAGGATACCCTATCTAGATATCTACATCCTATCTATAGATCCTGTATGTAGGACATAGTCTCCGCCCTTTTACAGACCAAACTCTGCCTTTCACCCTGTTCCCGGTGGCAGCGATGCACAGAAGAGTCCCCATGGATACGGCAGTCTGAGCAAGCCACGTTAGCGGGCGTCTGCTTGAAAAGCAAGGGCTGTGGATGCATCTAGACACACACACACACACACGCAGACGTGTGCCTCGACATGTACGTCCTTGCTGTCCTCAGGGGCGCCAGCTCTGGGAAACAGGGAGCGTTTTCACCGGCTGCCTTCGGGGCTCTGCGAGCCGTGACTTCTCCCCACTGCAAAACCATTTCTAAGCGCTGCCCGAAGATCATCGCGCAGGATCATCTGGGATGGCTGGAAAAGGCAGTTCGACCAGAACAAGCTTTACAGCTTCAGCCTCCCCAAACCGGCGAGTTCCCTGCAAGATCTCTGCGCTGCCAGGATCTGAAAAGACTTCCTAAATAAGAGACGAAGCTCAGTCTGCAGCTGGGGAGAGGAACGGCAAGGTCTGAGCCCACCAGAAGAAACATCTCAGTTCAGCAAAGGCGCTCGGGCTCCGGGGCGCTCTCTGCTCTTCCAGGTAGACGTAACCTGATGAAAGCTCCCCGGTTTTATCCGATTACTCATCGTCTCCCACACGGGGCTGGGAAGCGGGCCCCACATCACCTGGCACAGCCTGCACGAGGGCTGAGCAAATTCCCGAGCGTGGCAATCACGCCTGACATCATCTCCCTTAACTTATCATTAAAGATACAACCCAGGCATTTAAAAAGCGTCCTTGTCTTTTTTTTTTTCGCTCGTTCCTTGCTCCCTTTGATTTCCCAAAGCTGCACGCCGCCAACTGCTGAAAGAGCGAAAAAAAAAAAAAAGTGGCACAGTTTTTATACCCCCTGGATAAGATAATGCGTAGGAATGACTCGCATCTTCCACGTGGGATCAGGCGCTCTAATACCCGGGATGCTTTAAAGCCGGAGTGATAGGCAGAGCTGGCAGCGCCTGCCAATTTGGCTGCATGAGTCACAGTTTCGAGTGCGTGGGCAGCTCCTTCTTTATTTTAAAGTCCCAGCTGAATCGCAGCCCGACACGGGGAATTAGCAGCGGGGAGCGAGCCACCTCTCGCCGAGCGCTCCTGGGCAGGACCGGCCTCGGGGAGCGATCGCAGCAAAGCCGCAGCCCGACGGGCTGAAAACCCTGCCGGCACGCGACGCGGGCAGCGGAGCCGGACCTCACTGCAAGCCGCCGTCCGAATCCTGGCAAACGGGCTGGAGACGCGGAGAAGGACCTCAAACTCCCCCTCCGTTGTTAGAGGGAAACCCAAAACGTAACGTCGCTTCAGCCTCCAAATCCTTCCCTTGAGAAAAACCCCGAAGTCTTGCCTCCGCCTGTGGCCTCGTGTTTAAACCAGGCTTAACTTCTCCTTCTGTTTATTGCTTTTAATCTCTGTCCAACAAAAAGAGACCCTGATTTTTTATTTTTTTTAAGCATTTCCCACTTGAAAGCCCATGGGAGCAGCAATATTGCAGTGGGAAGACTCAGCTGAGCGACAGGCAGCTAACTCAGATGGCACAAAGGCCTCCAAAAGGTTTCTGCACTACCCGAGAAAGGGAGTGATGCCCCCACAATATCCCCTCTGCCACCCCCTTCTCCTTCCTGGACAAAGTCCAGGCTTTTCCAAATGTTTATAACAGTAGTCTGCTCATCTTCCAGCCCTCCCTGACCAAAATACACCAGCGTTTGGATATTGAGCAGATACCAAGCAGAGATGCCGAGCTGATGGGACGAGATGGGATGGGGCCGAGGCACGTTCCCGTGATGCCACCCCGCGCCCTACCTCGCCGAGCCTTAAAACGCACCAAAACGGCACCAATTGACCCCGTGGGCTTCCCCTCCTGCCCATCTCAGGGCAGACGGCAAGCGCATCCCTCCCCTCGAGCGCCGGTTTCCAAGCAGCACGCAGGCAAGAGGAATGGAAAGCAACCTCGTGCCCGTGCAGAGCTCCCGGGCTCGGAGGGTGTAATTTGCTCTCCGTCTAGCAGCAGCTAGACCGAAATCTTACTGTGCCCATCTTGGATTTCAGGCCCTAGAGCTGTAATCGAAGCAACTGCTCTCAAAATAGCTCTTGCCTGGCTGGAGGAGAGCAGGCTGCCGAGCTCACCAGCGGGAAGCACACAGCTATCGTTGCTTGCCAGCTATTTTTACATGTATTCGACACTCTCGAGGTGACCCTGACCTGCCAGCCTGGACACCTTCCTTCCTGCGCTGCTCTGAGCCGATCTGGCTGCAAAAACCTCCATTTTGGGGTACAGAGGATGATCACCCAAAGCAAAACGCGTCTGCTTACGAAGGGCGCTTCTCGTGCGCTCCGCGGCGCCGGGCCAAGCCCCGAGCACGCAGCGGGCAACACTTGAGCGGCACCCGGCATCACTTGCAGCGAGGAGAGCGCTTTGCAACCTCAAACGCATCCCAGGCCATCGAAAAAGCCAGGCGAGTTTGCACCCGAAATAAACTCCACGTGGACGGCGTTGTTGCACCAGCCGGGCCGGCTGACGTGCAGCGAGTTGAGCAGTTCTCAGCTCACGCTCTGCTCCTCCTGGCAGCAACCTGGGGCGCCCGTCCCGCCGCCCACCTACCATGACGGTGATGCCGTCCTTCTCCAGGGGCGTCTTGTCGTAGGTCACCTCGCACACCCGCACGACCGTGGTGGCCCCGTACTTCTTCAGATCCTGGGGAAGGAGGAGAGGAGGAGGGTTATTCTCAATCCCCGAAGGTATTCCCCAAACCCCCATCCCGTTTCCAAGGAAAAGACCGCCTCGAGCAGTGCCCGGCGCCGAGCACAAAACCCAAAGAGCGGGGAATGAATTTTCAGCTCCGTGCCCGGCTCGGGCGAGCATCTCTCGGGGCTTCTTCTCGACTAGCTAAGGCGTTTTGCTGCCACATCCCACAAGCCATTACTCAAGTGCTGCGGGCGGGCAGGCACTTGGGCCTTTTCCAGCGCGGCTTATCACCTGGAGCGTGGCTTGGCCCCGGATTACGTGCCGGCGTATCGGCCACGCGGCGCGTTGCATGAGATCATCCCGGCGGCTTCTCGCAGAGGGCCGGCGACTTTGACCAGCCGCCCGATGCCTGGAGAAACGGCGGCAAATCGCTTCGCGCTCCGGAGCTTTGCGAGAAACCAGGACTAGCAAGGCTGGAGGAGAGGTTCATTTTCTCCCCGCCGGAGCGGACGCGTTCCCGAAACGCTCCTGACCGCTTCCTACGCTCAATGCAACGCACGGGCCGTTTGCGCTGGCTCTAACGAGCCTGCAGCAAGCTGCGTTTCCCCCAAGCACCAAAACAGGGAGCGGGTCTGAGCCTTTCGCCCTGGCCCGTGAAGGCACATCATTAATCAGCCCCTGAAGTCCCTCGCCACGGCGTCAGCTGCTCCGAGCCAGAGCTCCCACCTCTGGGAGGCTCCAGCTGGCTCTGGAGAGCTGCAGGAGATGCGACGTGGATGGGGCAAGCCCTGCTCCTCCTCTGCGTTCCCGAAACGTCCTGCCCCGAAACAGCCCGGAGCCCCCGTGGTCCAGCAGCAGGACGCAACCCGCTTCGTGAGCTGCATCTAGCTCCGCTCCTGGCCACCACCGCAGACCATCGAGCCCCATCGCTTTGCAACGGCGAAAGCGTGGCTTTTTGCCCCAAAACCGTGGCGGTGGGGTGCCCCCCCAGCTTCCCTTCCGACCGGCCCTCCTTACCTCCAGGAAGGTGCTGAGCGTGGCGTTGGTGGGGTTGTGGGTGATGAGGAACCGCATGTTTTTGTAGCAGACCTCCACCGGCGCGGGACGGTTCATCCGGGCCATGGCGGGATCCGAGGAGGAGGGTGGCACAGAGCAGCGGCACGGGGAGGGGGGGCGGGGGGGGGAAAAAAAAAGCGTGCACGGAGGGGGGGGGGAAAAAAAAGCTCGGTGCTTAAAGAAAAAGAAAAAAGCAAAACCGAATGGGAAACTCAATATACAAACGTTGTGCAAATATTCCCAGCTCTCGGGGGGGGCCTCACGGCGCCGCCACCCCCGCCCCCGGCACAGACCCTGTGGTAAAAGCCAAACAATAATAATAATAATAATAATGATAATAATAATAATAATAATAATAAAAATTAAAAAAAAAAAAAGAAGGAAATCCCTTTGCTGTAGTGTCGGCTCCCCGGGCGCTTTTGGAGGGGGGGGCCGGTGCCGCCCGCTCCCCGCGCTCTCTACCAAGGCCTCCTCCGCATGGGGATGCTGCCGGCGCGACGGTCCCCCTCCGTCACGTTACCCCATCGGGATATGTGGAGTACTTGGGAGCGGCGGCGGCGGGAGCCCGGAGCCTAGGGGGCCGGCACGAGTCCCCGGGGCGGGCGAGCCATGCGCGGGAGCCTCGAATGGTTAAATCCGCGGTGCGGGCTGCGGCGAGGCGAGGCGGCGGGGCGCCGCGTCACGGGGCGCGATGCTCGGCGTCTCCATCAATCCCGGCGCCCGGCGGCGGCGAGCGGCTGGAACAACAGAGGAAAACAGAGCCGTGAGCTCGTCCCAGTGCCGGGCTCAAAATAACCCCCCCCCGGGGCGACACGAGGGCGACGGGAAAGCCCCCCGGACCGCTCCGGAGCCGGGCCGAGCTTCAGGATAAGAGTCAGCTGGGATGGTGGGTTCCCGAACACACGTGCTGCCCCTAAACCCCGCCAAACCCCCGAGCATCCCGACCCGAAACCCAAGCGCTGCCCACGCCGGTCCCCATCGGCCACACGCCGCTGCTCCGGCGGCTGCATCCGACCAACGCACCTCTAATGCTCTTAGGTCAACTAAGCTGTTTGCAAAGGAGCTTTTCGCTGCGGGGGGAGCAGAGGAGGGGGTTGCAAGCGCCCAGGGAAACCCCCTTTTCCTGCTTTTCTTCCCCAAACCTGGTGCGGATGCTCCCCCCCAGGCTGGACCCGAATGTCCTGGCACATCCTCCGAAACACCTCGACCTGCAGCAAGGCAGAGGCGGCTGCTCTGCCCTCCAGACCCCGCCACGCGCGCCGTTCTCGCCGCTTAATTATCTCCCAAGGGCGGAAAAGGGATTAAAAAAAAGGGAAAAGGAGCATCGATTCCTACCGGGGGTGATGCCGGCAGAGAGCCGACGGAGCCCGCGGGAAGGGCCGTCCCTCTCCGACCGGGCGAAGCGGCCGGGTGTTACGCGCCGGACTCTTGTTTTGAAGCTCGGACCTTCGCCGGGTCACAGGCTGCTTAGCGCCGGGCGGCCGGAGCCTCAAAATAGCACATAAGCGCATAAGTAAACCGACACGGGCGAGCAAATGCTCTGCTCGGTTTTCTCCCCGCTTGGAGCCGATGCCCGAAACGCGGGGCGCCCGCTGGCGCGACCCACGTGTGGGTGCCGGCGGCAGGGCAGGGCTCGGGCGCGTGTTTTGGGGAGACCTTGAGGTCTTCTGATGCAAAGACACATGGTGACCGTACGGAGAGAGCTGAAACGCAGGCAGCGCCTGTTTTTGGGAAAACGGGGCCGGGGAGACCCGGGCTGGGACGCGTGCTGAGCCCCGACCACCTCCGACGAACGCCTTGCAGAGGCTGGGGGAGGACACGCAAGATTGGACCGAGGTCTTCCCACCAAGCCACCCGTCCTTGCAGACAGTTCACGCCTTTGGAGTTCAACCCCCTGCGCCCACCCCGGGGACAACCCTCGTTTTGGAGGAGAAGGTTCAAAAGGACCAAGGACGACACCATCTCCTAGAGTTGGCCATCGCCCAGGAGGGGTCAAGCCAACCAAGGGCAGCCAGTACTCGGCCAGCCGAGGGACAGTCTTCTCCATCACCGCAGGAGCCCCAACGGTGGTGGCCGCCCCTTGCGCCATGGTCTCGCTGATGTCCAAGGATGGGAAATCCCTACGTTCCTGGCCGGAAAGGCAGAGTCCCCTGACTGCGGGGCCGCCTCTCTCTCCCGGCAGACACCTGCTTTCTATATTTAAAGCCTCGCGTCTGCCGAATAGCTCGGGGTCGGGGTGAAAGGCGAGCTGCAAAAGCGACGGCGGCGGAGGGGGAAGAGAAGGTTCCCACCAGAGCGAGACAAAGCTGCCCGTCTGCACCGGCCTTTCCTCCCCCGGTGAAGGGAAAACATATGGGGCCCTTTTTCTGCCATCGCCCCGGGGGAATTAATAAAAAATAAAGCAATGAAAAAAAAAAGCAAGCAACGTGGCACGAGAAGTGTGGCTGCTTTCCTACTGCAACCTGCCCACCTTGAATCAGGAGCCTTCCTCCTGTTTGCACGCTAAATATTTATTATTTGCATCAAGGGAATGCCCTGACTCTGCCCCCCATCCCGTGGTGTTGATAGCCAGGATTTCGGAAAGGAGCTTAGAGGAGCCAGGAGCTGCAATTTCACCAAAATTCATGGGGGTTTTGGCATCGGGGCTCCCCCAAGCTCCTCCGCGGCCCCTGGTCCCCCCAGTCGCACATGGCAAGAGGGTAAAGGAGATGCAGGAGGGACCAGGCGCGCTGAGGGCCACCGAGAGCCGGGGTGATTTCCCTCGCCTCGGAGAAAGGAACTGTGATTTGTATGGGGGAACCACATCATGTCCCCGAAGCCAATGCGGCGGGAGTGAAGGGGAGGACAGAGGTGGCACAGCCACGACGTCCCTTCCCATGGGGACGTATACAGGCAATGGGAAATCCGGGACCGGCGTGCCACCGAAGTGGGATGCCTCAAGCACAAGTATCTCGGAGCAAAGCGATCCCGAACTTTTACTATTTTTTTCCCCCCTAATAAATGCCTTCTGCCAACCGTGTCAATCAAGTCGCTTCGCTTCGGACTTGGTCTGCTGCCTGTGCAAGAGGATAACCCTACCCGACAGCCACGCGGCGACGGGACGAAGCCAGCTCTGCGGCTTGTGAAGTAGCTCTTTGGATGAACATCCTTCAGTCAGGGCGCATTTGTTCCCTCTCTTTTTTCTTTTTTTTTTTTTAAAAAAAGTGAGATTAAGCAGCAGAACAATCTGCCCTGCAAGGATGCTGTGAAAACACAGCCAGAAAATGCCGCGGTGCCGGCAATGTGCCGCTGCGTTAAGGGGTGGAGGGGAGACAGAAGGGCTAAGAGCAGATTTGTACCTCCAGCATTAGCTTAGCCCTTTTTTTGCCCCCCCCTTACCGTCGTCACCATCACTTCCCAGCCCTTTTTTGGCGGCCAGTCGCCAAACCCCCCCAAACCTCCCCGTCGCACGTCACAGCCGGCCACTGCGTAGCGTTAGCGCAAAACCTGCCAGGGTTTGCTGGGAATGCTCAAGTGCCCCGTGCACTGATCACGGCAACCTGCTGGGAAACACGGCAAATCCACTGGGAACTCTGCACCGCTGTCCTCCAACCCGCGGTCTGCACACCATACGTGTTCTGTATATGATATAATTTTTTAATTGGCTTGCACGCTTTTGCTGCCGGTAACGGAGATTTGATGGGAACCGATCACGGGCGAGAAAAGCGAGCAGTCGTTTCCCACCAGGTCTAATTTTCAGTGGAAGCCTTGCAAGTATTTTGGCAAATGCACGTCCTGGCAATGCAGCCCGAAGCCTATAAACTCTTAATGGCACAAATCATCCCCAGCTACCTGGGCTGCGATACTGATTGCCATACTAAATACGGCAGAACAACGTGGAAAAGGAGATCAGCTGATATTAATAACCTGTCAAGGGAAGAGGAGAGATGCTCGGCCGCGAGGCAACCCCGCTACCTTGCCTTTGCACGCCGACGTCTGCGGCGTGGGGGAACTGTGGGAAACAGGAGCGGCGGAGCACATCCGACTGCCGCCGGGTGATTTGCAGTTAAGTTTTGTCCCCCAGCCTGCTCTGCTGGAGCCTCCACCGGCAGTAATTTCAGCACGCGACAAGCGGGCATCATCAACGGCCTTTCTGAGCCTGCCCTGTTCCCTTCTGCTCCTCTCTTCCAGGTCAGCACCGCACTCCCCAGCTCTGCTCCTGCCTGCGTGGCAAAACTGCTGATCACAGGGTTCGAGAGCTTGCCTGCAGCTTTCTTCTGAATTAAACTGAGGCCTAAAACTTGCTCTTTGGACCCCTACGGTACTTCAGCGCACTTAGATGGACAAAGCAGTCTTGTTCCAAAATAAGTCCCTACTTACTAGGGAAGAGCCCCACAGCTCCGGCATCCCATGAGAGAGGACCATGCCCTTTGCACGAGCTAGGAAACGCTGAGATGGGCAGCTTGGACAACCCAGACCCATGCATGAGTCCTCAAGTGAAGCCAGAAGCCAGAAATCCTCCCACATCTCCTATTTACCATGGGAAGCCCTTTCCTAGAAATCCAAACATAGAAGAAGTTTCATAGCCAAGAGTCCGGCAAGGGTCCAGCGTGAAAGCTCTCCAACATGGCAAAACAGCAATGCAACGGCCAGAAAATAATTGGCACAGCCTTGGAGGACAGAGACAACGGCTTCCCACCGACGGCAAGCCACCTCCTCCGAGCAGAGCCAGGAGACCCCTTGGCCAAGAAGCCTGAGTGACTTCAATACCTGGCCTTGAGGAGACCCAGCCATCCTGGGACTTTCCCATCGTCGCAACCTGAGCCCACCTTCACCTCTTTCTGAAGGATGTTTGCACCTGTGCTACACAGGTTCGCTCGCCCTTCAGCTTCTCCCATGGACAAACCTGAGTATCTCATTTCCATCTTAACGGCCTGGCTTGCTTAAATCACGAGTTTCTCCTTGGTTGCCTAAGTTTTCTCCCCAGCAGACGGATCTGCTGTTTCCTCTGGCACCTCTGCACAAAATAAAAGAGTCCAGGTCTTCTTCTTGGCCACCAACGTGCCACCAGAGAAGGACATGCAGAGAAGCGGTGCTCCTGTCCGAAGCGCGCCCGACCACTATCAGAGCTGCTCGGAGTGACGGCAGCTCACCGTATCGCTGGTGCCGACGTGTTGACTCACAGCAGCCAACAGCAGAGCAGGACAGGGATCCTATGGGCGAAATCGGGGATGAAATCTTACGTTCGGCAGCAATTTCCTAGCAAAATACCCCCTGTGGATAACCAAGCGCCGTGCCCCTTTCCACCTGCATGGCCGAAGCCCGGACAGGGCAAGCTTCTCTCCCTCTGCCTCCCAGCAAACCTCCCCGAAGGTGCCTCACTGCGGCATTAACTCCACGGCTTGACGGGACCGATTAGCAAATGCCAAACTCGTCAGCTACTTCGCTGGAACGGCTGCGGTTCAGCGTCGCTTGGAGTAGCGGGACACGGAGAGCTGATAAAGTCAGGTCATGCTTTCGTAAACACAGTAACTCCCTAAGCAAAGGAAAAGGAAACTTTGCAGAGCCAAATTTTCGCTGCACATGTTTTCCAGCAGTGGCACTCCTAACAAAAGGTCCTATTTACACAAACAACATGTACTTACTCGTGTATAAATATAGGTATCTCAGGAGTGAGCACATCTAATTTTCAAAGCTGACTTTCACAAAAACCTAACAAAATACCAATTTATGTTATATTTGCTTGACTTCTGTCCTAGTTTCAACCCACACAGCGAGACACCGACCAGCCCTTTGCCCTCACTAGTAATTAGGTACTTCCCTCTCTCCTCCCAACCCCAGCTCTACCAAGAACATTTCCACCCTGACACCCCTGAAAATTTCACGCACCCTTCTGAGCTTTCCCAGATGCTTATATGAATTTTGCACAATTCCTCCACAGCTGCGTTCATGCCATGGTCCCAGCGGACGACGGTCGACGTTAGCCAAAAAGAGCAGATGAAAGAGGGATGCCAAGCTGCAGGGAGATGCTTTCGCGAAGCTCACCGTGAGGCAAGATGGGGTCTGAGAGCCCCAGCGCCGCTTGCCCCACTGCCAGAGCAGGAAAGCAAAGTGCTGAAGCCAGCGTAACTCCAAAATTTTGTTTTGAAGAGTTTAAGTGTGTGTTTTCACCAAGCACGGAAAGGGAGATGCAAAAGCAAAGCGTCTCGGACCAGGGTAACTAGGTCCATGGGGCTTGGGCGCACGGCCATGGGGAGAAGGACACGGAAAGGCACCGGATCCAGCCCGCGACTGCAGGGAGGCCCCGGTCGGAGGAAAGCAAACACGCCGTGATTTCCTCCGGTAGCGCGTGCGGAAGAAAACAGGAACCAAACATGAAAGATCCGGGAGGCGAAAGAAGAAAACACACCAAAAACCCCCCCGGCATAGCCAACATCTGCGGGCACAGCTGTAAGCGGCGGCCGGGAAGTCCTGCCCCAGGTGCGGGGCCGGAAGGAGCAGGCGGGTGTCCGCGGCCAGGACGACCGGTCGTCCGGGGCAGGAAGCGGCAGCGGCCGCGGGGCTGTTTTTTGAGCAAAACGTTAGGGAGAAGGATAAAACCGCGTGGGTGCAGAGGGAGGTGGGCGGGCAGCGCTCAGCGGGCACGGGGAGGCCACCAAAAAGCGCCTGCAAGGTCGCCCTCGGAGAAACCAAACCATGCACCTGCTCCCACCACCCTTCAGCTTCCTTACCACTCCTTAAGGAAGCACCCCAGGTCCCGTGGCTGCCGCCGGCACCGCTCCGCCGCGGGTCCTCCGGATGCCACCGCTGCCTGGAAGCGGCTCGGGAACAAGGCACGAAACTTTCGGCATCGTGACGATCCCGGTTTTATGATCCGGGATATCCCCTCCGCCCCCTTCCCCTGCCGGCGGTGGGGAGCCGACGTCAGAGGTTTTTCCTGCCTTGGATTCGAAGCAAAACCAATAAATCTTGGGGCCGGGGTGGGGGGGAGGAAAAAAAAAGAGGCAGCTCCGAGGAACGTGCTTTGCTGCAAGCTGGGAGCTGCCGGCAGCGTGCAGGGCCCTCTGCAAACACAGTGGCCTGTCACGAGCGCAGCCAGGTCTCAGCCGGGGCTCTCGGCGCCAGCGCTCCCCTCCCTGCTGCTCACGGGGGGCCACCAATGGCCGGGAAGGGCCAAGGGGGCCGCGACGACCTTCCTGGCTGAACGTCACTCTCCGATGTGCGGCGAGAGCTTGATGTGGCCCCCACCGCCGCGGCCCTGACCAAAGGGCACTGGCCGGCCCCGCCGGGTCCGCTTGGCATCATCGGCACCGCTTGTGCAACGCTGACCAGTCGCCGTGGTGTCGGTGGACGTCTGGGGACGAAGAACCGGGCTGAGGTCCTCGGACGGCTCCAGGAGCTCGACCTACCCAACAGGTTGGGTTTAAACCTTCAGGTCGTGTTGAAAGGACGCCGTAACCAATGTGTGGGCAACGTAGGAGGGCAGAGGAGAAAACAGGCTCTGTCTGAGTTATTTTCTGCAATAAGCCCCACAGACAGGTCTTCTCCGGTGGCATCAAATTATAGACAGCATCGCCCAGAGAAGTCTAACTCCAGAGAAAGGGAGTTGTTCCAAGTTACTGGCCCCACGTTGAGAGGACGTTTGGGGGTCTTTCCCCTGCCTCAAACTTCCTTCACCATCCAGACCCTGTGCTCTCACCCTGTTTCCCTCTCCATCCTCTACGCCCTCGCGATCCACGCTGTTGACTTCATCCCATGCTTGCAGGAATACTCCTGCGTGGTTGAGCATGGGGGGCTTTGCAATGCCACTGGTGCTCTCCCTCTCGGTGGGTACCAAGCCACTTTGCAGGATGGCCACTAGTCCCCGAGGTCGGCGCTGCATGGAAAACCCCAGCTTGCTTCCAGCTTTTTCCTCTGGAGCGGCTGGAGGCGGTTGCTGAGACAGGGAGATGGACTGCGAGGTGGGATGGTTTCTCCTCCTCCTCCTCGCCGCTGGCCCAGCCTGGCAGCCACCTCCCTGCGGAAACCACCCCTCACTGATAGCTGTTCCCAGTGCGATGGGGAAAAAAACCCCATGCTGGTTGCAAATGACCCCCCTCGATTCGACACAGAGAGAGGTGCAGGAGGGAATTGCTTTCCGATTACCATCAGTCGGGAAAATTAAAAGCCATCGACCAGCCCTTCCCGAACCAGCCCGTCCCGGCGGCCCCGTTCCCAGCTGTGCCGGGCTCATCGCTCCCATATCCAGAAACGACCCCCAGGCTCTGCAGTCTGTCCCGGGACAGCACAAAGCCTTCGGGCCGGCAGCCGGGTCCAAAGCCGCTCACGCTTGCGACAGACCTCTGCCAGCGGGAGCAGCCAGAGCCCGTGAAGCAAGCGCTTTTCAAAAACGCAGCGTACGCCGTGTACTCGGGACTGGCAGGATTTTGTAACCAGCCCATTGCAGGATCTGTTCAGTCTTGAGAGGATCCAAAAATGCAAACGAGCAGCGCGTTGCCCAGCGGGGCTGGCTGGGGAAAGCACCGCTTAGTCAGCACTCCTCTGCTCGCACCCGGCACGGAGCCCGCAGCGGGTCCCGCCGACGTGCCGGCTGCTGCCCAGACAGCTCCAGATCCTATCAGGATGCTACGGGATCCTCCGAAACCCATCCCTGGGGTATTTTCCCCTGGCGGTGAATGCAAACTGGAGCAGTGGGCCACGATGCACACGTGCTCCCCTGGCCTGTTGCTTGCACACTGCAGTTTTGGCCGAAGCAGCAGGAGACTTGACTGCAACATCCAGGCAGCCACTGCCTGTGACCCACAGGGTCCATGGAATGGGCTGGTCCTTAAAAACGGGAATTTGGCAACATGAATAAAAATGACTGACACTTCTAGCCCTGCTGGCATCCCCCGTGGGGACTGCCGTGGCCTTAACGTGGTCAGGAGGCACGACGGGGCCAAAGCAACAGCCAGATCCTCCCTCCAGCTCCCTGCTCAACCCCACTGAGCCCTGTTCCCATGGACAGGAGAAAAGCTGTTTTTCACTGCATACCCCTTCTAGAAACAGTAATCGTGGCTCTGCTGGCTCTGGCCAACCGTCCACAGCGCCCAGCAACTTTTCCCCTCCTCACCCATCTTTCCCTGCTTCTTCCTTGGGCGTCTCAGTGATGTCCCAAGCTGGAATACTGCTTAGACTGCCACAGTAAAAGAGCCACATATGGACCAATCTTCTCCGAATTTGTTCAATCACTTTTGCCCCCATTTATACTTTTGGCCCTGGGGCTGTTTGTCCCACAACTGAATTGTGTTGTTTGCAGAAACTCCCTTTTGCTTGCTTTAAGCCTTCTCCCTTGGGCTTGGTTGATCACTTCGCCAAACAAGTGTTGAACTTGGTCAACAGTTGATTAAACTTTGGAGGACTCAGCTTCTTCATAGGGTTTGAGCATGTCTCCTCTGCGGGCCCAAGACCAAGTGATCTGCGGGGAAAGGAGACCCATGATTCTGCAAGAAAGGAGTGAGGATAATTCGACAATCCTCCTCTCTCATCGTCAGGGAACCCCCTCCTTAGCTCCAATAAAAATCCGTGACAGGAGCACCTCAGTTAGGATCACTGGTCTCCAAATGCAGCTATTAGGCAAAATTCTTGGAGAAAAGCCCATCATGGGCTCTGAACACAACATCATGTCTCTGGTTCCTCCGAGCTGCAGGTTCCTCTGCTTTCCTACCTCTTTGCTCCTGGCCACTGTCAGCAACAGGACAAAAATCCAACAGACCTTTGGTCTGACCCACTACAGCTCTTACGCAAAAGCAAGAGCTCCAAGAGATGCCGTACCAAGATGTGTCCCCTACCCGCGAGAACTTGCAGTGTAAATAAAGGTGTTTAAATAAAAGATCAAAGGGGATTAAATGCCTAGCCATGAAGTGGCCTGCCAAAAGTCACAACCCCTCTCGCTGACAGGTCCGTGCTCTCTCCGTTCCCAGCCCGGTGCTCTGCGGAGCAGCTTAGGGCAATGCTCCCCGGCTTACGTGACGTTGTTTCAGAGGCCGGTTGCATAAAGCCCCTCTTCCTCAGCCACCTCTACACCCCTGCAACCGGGGAGCAGGGGGATGAAACTGGAAGGAGTAGAAATGATCAAGGGCCCATGAATATTATTTTGGAGGAGGGAGCGTGAGAGCCAGCGCAGAGCTCGCTTTGCCCGGGGTCTGCAAGCTGGGGAGGGTGCAAGGGGGAGCGTGGAAAGCAAAGTCTCACTTTTTGGCCTAAAATCAGGGGGTCCGATCACGAATGCAGAAGCTGCCAGGTAGCAGCTGGGTGCCTGCACTCGGAGGCAGTGAAAGGACGCGTCCTCGCGCCAACAAGCCACCGGGGAGCAGGGAACTAACTCAAAGCAGAAACGGGCTAGCAGAGATCCCAGCCGACCGCAAAGCCTGCACGGGGATTTCTGCACGGACCGGAGCCGTAGACGCAGCAATTCGGCACGCGGTCTCGAGCGGGAGGAAGGTTTCCCCTCCGATAACCAAGCCGCCACCTGAAGGAGCGGAGCCGTTTAGGAGGGGATCGCTCTTCCTCCCTGACCTCGCAGGTGGGCAGAGCCAGTACCGTCGGCGGAGCCGCTCACATCTCCTCGCCGGCCAATCGTCCCCTCGTAGCGAACCGCACAAGGCAACGGGGACGGCCTCGGCTCCTCGGGCTGCTGCTCCACTCTCCCCGGGCTGGGAACCAGGAACGGAAAGTAGGTTACTGTCTCAGCAGCAGCCGGCCCTCCAGACGAGCGCAGATGAAAACGCGTCCAAGCGACAGCACGGCGAGATTCCCCAGACCCGGCACGCCGGCTGACACCGAGCGGCTGGGTTTTTTTGGGGGGAATCATTTCCTGCTCCTGCAGAGCTTTGGTCTTCAGAAAAGGAGCTCTCGGGTGGAGGACGCGAATGCACGCAGCACCTTCGCCCAGCGGGAAAGGGGACGGTGGAGGCACCTCCGCCGAGCCGTTGCATCCTGCCGCGCGTCACGGCGAACCTCGTCCACCGCGGCGGGTTGTCGCGAGGTCCCGGGCACAGCAGGGATGCTGCAGGTATACATACGCTCAAGGTGTTTCTATTTCCATGGTGCAATTGCCTTTCCCTTCCTTGCAACATGGCAACGCTCTGGAGGGGCAAGGCCGCTCGCCGGCCGCTGTTTGAGGCAAAACCAGCTGGAAAAATAAGTGATGTCAAACTTCAGAGATCTCGGAGCTCCCGGTCGCTTAAATGAACAAACTGCTCGATTAATAAGACAAATAGAGTCATCTAATCAATACTTCTGTCACTCATTAAGATGGTTTCAAATAGCCCCTGCATTAAATGACTAGTATCAGAGGGCTGACAGCAAATCTGCAGTCAGGACCCGAACCCAGAGCAAAAGGCGGTGTTGCAGAGGGAGCCTGGGAGCCCTCCTGCCTGTGTCCCCCCCGCCCCGAACGGAAAAGCTGCCGATCCTACACCTGCGAGGAGGTCTGCACGTGCTCAGCCTGGAGATGGCGAGGATTCGGTGACTCTTTTTTTCCTCCTAAGGAGAGGACTGGACGCGGACGCTAAATGCCGCCGTAGCAGCGTAACGCTGATCTCCAGCGCTGCAGCCGACCGAATGGTTCCTTCCCAGCACGGGCTGCCCGGGGCCGGTCTCTGCTCTGCCCAAGGGCCGCGGCAACGCGCAGCGCGGCCTGAACTCGCGCTGAACTCGGGCCGAGCCGGCTCCGAGCCCGGCAGCACCTGAGGCAAGACGCTGAAACTCAGCAGCGCTTCTTGCTGAATCAGCCCGGCTCACGAAACCCATCCCTTTTTTTGCAAATGCAACTTTACGAGCTGTATTTCTGCACGTGCATCTTCCAGAGAGGCAACACCCCTCCTTCATTACTTATCGCCATTAGAGGCCACAGCAAGAGCTTCGATTTTATTTATTTCTGCACCGTGGGTATTATCCTGAGCATTTTGATTACTGCAGGGATATTGCTTGCTGTCTCTCTTCGCACACCCCGCTGAGGGCCCTGGGCTGCAGCCAACAGCCCTTCTTGCAGAAGCTGTCAACTGGCCGCCGAAACGGCCGTGCCTGCACAACGTGGGCGAGAAACCCGGTGCTCCGGAGAGACGGGAGGGAATCTGCAGGGAAAGCGGCTGATCTGCATGTAGCAATCACCAAACGCAGGCGGGCTGAAGCTGCGGGGAAGGCAGACGGGGAGCACCGGGGCTGTCCCGGAGCCAGGGCTGCTGCTGCGCGCAAGCCGCCGCTCCCTATTTTAAGAGATTCCTGGGCTTTTCCCGGCCGTGCACCGGGAGCAGGATTTAAAGGGACAAGGGAAGAGCCTGGACAGAGAGGGACTTGAAAACCTCCCCTCGTTTTTACCAGCACAGCAAGGAAACTCCTCCTAAGCGCCCACGTTGGCCACCCTGGACCATCCTCCAGAGCGTTTGGGGGGGTCTCGGCAAGAGAAGCTTGCAAGGGAAATCAAGCAGAGATGCCCAGGCCAGACCCCACGATTTCACCCGCTTTTTCTTTCACACATGCTGGACTGATGAGCCAACATATAGGAAGACGGAGGGGTGTTAAAGCTAGGGTGGCTCGGCCGGGGTTTTGGGACCCCCCCATAGTTCAGGTCTCACCAAGCAGCTGCGTGAGCTGGGGGCACCGGTGCAGAAAACCTTGGGGCACAACCCAACGTCAGCGGCGGCTCTATAAAAACCAACAATCCCCTGGCGTTTAAGCAAGAAAAATTGCAACCATTTGCACGAGGGAAACGCCTGCTCCGAGCAAGCCGGGAGTCCTGCCCAGCTGGTGGCAACCCCGAGGGCGAGCAGACCGGAGGGGCCCAGGGTCGAACGCAGCACGTGGGAACAGGGCGACGACCGGGATTTCGCGTCCCACGGGAGCGGTGCGTCCGGGAAGAGCAAAACCAGTAGCCTGTCCGGTGTCGCAAGTCGCTCTGCAATGGAAAAGGCTTGAAAGAGAGCGCCTGGTTTCTCGTGAAGCACCTGGGAACGCTTGCTCAGAGCTCAGCTTGGCTTTGATTTTCTCGCATCAGGATATTTGCATAAAGACGGCTCTGTCTTTCGGGAAATGCAAATTCCCTGCAGAAAGGGAAGCGTTTTAATGTGCTGACTGCTCTCGGTAGGGATGCAACCCTTTTAACTTATCACCTGAAAATTAGGTCGAGGCCAAGATCCAAAGTCTCCCCAGCCTGCTCAGCAGGGAGCTTCCTCCGGCCGCACGCGGCAGGGACGGGACAGACCGGACGGGGCTTTTCATCCGTATCCTCAGCAGCCCCGGGGGACGTTTTAATGGCTCGGAGAGATGCGATCCGCTCCAGCTCTGCTCTGCTCTCAGCGCGCCGGTGCCTCGCGGGGCTCCCGCGCTCGCCCGAGCTTCGCCCGGCACCGACGCGCCTGCCCCGTCTAACATCCAGCCACGCGCCCGTCTAGCAAAACTGCTCTGCATTAATCACTGCCAAGAAACGAAGGCCGGCGCCTGCGAGGAGCTGTTTGCCTGGAAGCTGTGAACGAGTCAACGCTTCCTGCAGCAAGAAGCACGCAATTAAATAGCCACCTGGTACCGCCGCGCTCTCCGCTGAGGAGCTGCTTTCTGCCTCCCCTGGCTGCAAGGCGGCCGATCTGCGATTCCCGAGACGTCCTGCCTCCAAACGCTGAGCCAGCAGCCTGCATCGGCTGCCTTTCCACAGCACACGGAAGACCCAGGCATCTAAAAATGGGTCCTTTACAGAGATGCAGGACGTATCCTCCCTGGGCTGCTGCCAGGGAAACTGAGGCACGGCAGGCAGCCCTCGTTGCGATCAATTTTAGCAATCCAGCTCAGCAGGAGACTCTGACAGGAGATCAAATGCCCTCCACCCCGGGCACGTTAAGTAGGTTAAGTGTTAAGCAGGAGCACAGGCAACCAGAGGAGCCCGTGGCACCCCAGGCTCCCAACCCAGCACCGCCCCAGATGATGCTGTTCCCAAACCTCGCAGTTTTGCCCCAGGAAACCAACCTAAAAGTTGCACGGTTGGTAGTTTTCCAGCACGTCCTTGACTGTGATTCACCTCCCCCTGCTTTCTGGCACCACTTGCCCCCCCGGGATCTTCTCCAGCCCCTTTGCCACTCACCCGGACACCCGCTGATGCAGCCCTGGGGTCCTCACTCACGGGGGAACAGCGGCAGTGTCGGGTGCTCCCGCGCTTCTAGGAGGCTTCCAGGAGCTGCCGGGAAGGGATCCTACAGGGAACAGGGCTTCGCCCTAGCCGTGGGCGGCAGTGGGGCCGTGGGAACGGCGCAGCCCCTATCCGCCCGCACCGGTTCACGCTACCCCTATCCCCAAACGCCGTGCTGCCCTGCTTAACCTTCGTGGAGGTCGGCCGAGCTCGCGGCGGCGATGCTGCAGAGGCTGCCGGCTTGCACGCATCCAGCCCAGCGCCCAGAGCATTGGGGCAGCCCGGGGTTTTCCCCATCCTTCTTGCTAAAGGTGATTTTTTTGCACAAGTCTCCCCCGAAGGGCAGACCGCAGCGGTCAGGGAGCAGAGCCGCTGCAACGCTTGCAGGGGTCCGACGCAGAGCCGCCGCCGCCGATCGGGCTAAAGCCCCCGGCCCTCGCGCAGCGCCCGCGGCACGAAGCCCGGGCGGAAAAACGGCTGCAAAACAGTCCGCACGCGACCTCGAAAGGTGACACCACCCCGTCGGCTTGCAACAGGCGTTTCGCCCTCGCGGCGCGCCAGGACGCGGCAAGCGAAGCGAGAAAGCAGACGCTGCAGTTTAGATCTACGCACCTCAGCAGTTTCTTCCGAAACGGCTTAAGATAACTAGGTTTTCGCACACACGCAGAGCGGGGCTCGCGGACCAGCGCGAGCTTTTCTCAGACCGCAGCCCTGCCTCCGACAGGCTCTGGAAAGGAGCCCTAAACCACAGCGTTTCCTATCTCCGTCTCCATCTGAACCCCCATCGGATGCGAGAGGCCGCTCGCTGACCTTGGCCGGGGAGGGAAGCACGGGGAAAGCAGAGGGCTTTCGGACGTCACTCGGCGGAAAGGGAACTACCCTGGGTGTTCTCAATCTGCCAGAGACGGAGGTCATGTGGAAGCATTTAAGATTTAAGTCCTCACCGGGGACTCGTTTCGACATTCCTGCCTTTCTCTGAGAATGCCCCCGCTCTCAAGCCTCGGCTCTCCTCCTTCCCCCTCGGAGCGGCTCTGCCGACGGGGTTAAATACTTGCTTTGAAACGCGGTCACAGGAGCCCGGGGTGGTCTCTGCCTCTCAGCTCCCAGAGGCGCAGGAGGCATTTCAGCCCGGGGGCACGCAGCCATTCCCAGGTCTCCTGCGGCGTCTGCACCCCGGGGAGGTTCTCTCTGCATTGCTTTTCCATGTCGATTCCTAAAGACTCGGGCTCAAGTGAGTAGAAAATGCAACATCGAGGCTACGGAGAGGATGCAGATGTGCAGAAATGCCCAGCACTGCCTTTACCTGTAGTGCTAAAGCAGTCCCAGTCCCCCCATCACAACCAGTAAGCAGTCCTCCGGCTCCGTGGAGTTACCACCACCGAGGCTGTTTCGTTGCTTCGCAGATAATTCAGAGCTGCCCTGCAAATTTTGCACCTCTGCTGCTACTGCACAGGAGAACGGGTGGTAAAACGGACCTGGGAACGGGCTCCCCGCACGCGGGCCATCCGGGGGAGCAGAGAGCCAGGGCGGCTGAGGATGTCCCCTCCGGCCGGAGCCCGCGGGACACGGCACGCGGGGCTCATCCGCTCCGGGACAGAGTCATCGGTCTCCCCGAAGGGGCCGTGGTGGCATGGACCAGGGCAGCGAGCGCTCACGGCTCCCCTTTGGCTTGGCCACCTCGGTGCGCGAGCACCAAGAGGTCAACAAGCAGCGAACGAGGCCGGGAGACTCGTTACTGATGTCTTCTTGATGGCTTTTTAGGTGAAAACGGCTTTTTTCTGCAAGGAAAAGCATAAGGATCATACCTAATTTAACACAGATGGCCAGGGAAGCGTCCCAGATGGATGCAGTGGCTCACGCCAGCAATTTCACCTCCGTTCAATGACTTCTACGCTCGGCTCGGTCTCCTCGGGCCGTCCCCGCACCTCATCGCTGTGAACAGGAGAAGACAGTTCTCTCATTACAGGGCGCAGTTTGGCATCCGTAATCCTGCCCCGGAGCGGGCTGTGCCACGGGCTCGTCGCTTCGAGGTCAGAACGGCCGTTTTACCTCCTTCGTGGGCAGCTGAGGCTGCAAAGTCTCTTCCTAGTGATATTTCCTCCTCTCTGCTGGTAAATGCGGGTAATTTGATTACAGCTGGCTGCATGCCAACCAGGAGCGGAGGGGGAAAAAAAGACGAGGAATTGGTGACACGACATCTGGCCAACGTTTGGGAATATGAAAACTTGCCCTGTCTACACTAGAATTGGAGTGAGAGCCCAAATCTGCTTTTTCCTCCAGCACTGGAGCCTTCCTCCACCTCTGAGGTCCCCCAGGTAGCATCTACCCGCGCGTTTCTCCAGCCCCTAATGCCATCAGCTCCCTCCTGGCTGACTGCACCCTGCCAGCTCTAAATGCAGCCGATTTGGTGAGCAGCGCCAGGGAACTTATCCCTCTGATCCTGCCTTTGGGGGGAAAATAGAAAAAAAGCTCATTTTCACCTGGATCCATTCCCAGCCCATCTCCCTGCCAACAAGCTGTACTGGCACAGCCCTGCGGGCAGCACGGGGGAAGGAATGGGCAGCCAACGGCTGCTAAATTAGCCCTATAATCGAATGCATGGACACGGTATGAAACTGCTGCATCTTCCCAGCCAGGAATTTTCCTAGCATTTTTTTTTTATTAGCTAGTAAAAGACAACCCGCCCTGTCCCTTCCAGATCTACCGTAAGTGTCATCCATCAAATAGCTCTACTACATCCTCTCTGCTGTCATTAGCACATCCCGGCCAGGCACTTACTAGAGATGCAGCAGCAGGAGCTCCCCTGAAGCTCCACCCGTGTGCCGCATTCGCTCCATCCGAGAGCGGCAACTAAAAGGCTCTGTGGACCCAGCCGGGAGGTTTTCTGCAGAAATGGGTGTGCTGGTTCGACACGCCACGGTCATGCCGCTGCTCGGTGTATTTGCAGCTGCCTACCTCGCTCGCCGAGCTGCAGCCACCGCCTCCAGCCCCTTTGGCTGCTAGCACCAGGGCTGCCACCCACACCACCGAGCCACCGACCTGTCCGTCCCCAGGCGATCGTTTTGCAACGCCAACGAAACACAAAGCCAAAGATGCCAGATTTCGTGGCCGCCCCGGAGAAGCGATTCTCTACAGCCCCCCTCTCTGAACGGGTGCTGCTCACCCAAGGGACGTCCCCGCGCCCGCAGCAATTCCCACCAGCCAGTGGCCACAAACGCAAGGACGGAGAAGATTTCCAGCAGCCGGTAGCGCAGGCGCATCCCTTTGATGTGAGGACGCCGACAAAACTGCGGTCCTCGACCTGTCCACTCTAATAAAACAAACAGAACTTAGCAAAATTATCGCAGCGCTTTTCAGGCTAATGCGATTTCACTCTGCCCTTGGAGCTTTTCCACTAACCTTATCAGATGCCAACTTCAGCAGCTGGCAGGAGGACCTTTTGCCCAGCTGGATGCACGACGGCCTCTTCCGAGTTTACCGATAGCGCAGCTACGACACACGGAGCAGCACAGGAGGAGCCCGCTGAGAAGCCCTTCTCTGCACTGACTTCCAAATCCATCCCACCGACCCCATCCGTGCTGCAGGCACGCTTCGCTTTCAGCTTCAGAGCTGGCAAACGCCAATTCCCCTCCATGCACCTATTTGTCAAATCCTTCTTTCAAACACTTTTGCATTAGCATTTTAAAGATATATATGAAAGCTATAGATACATTATTTTTTAGCTTGAATTAGGTGAAAAATTAGAGTTGACCCAAAGTCAGGAACCATTAAAAAAACCCCTGAACATAGGCCTGAAGATAGTTTTGGGGAACATACAGCAATGTTTAAAGTAACAGAGAAAAGAAATCAGTTTTTTAAAGCATCCTTGAAAACAGGGAAAAAAGCCTTTTCCTGAAGAGCTTGCCCCCAAAACTGGGCTCTAATAAGATTTGCGGACAAGAACTGCAGCCACCTCTGGGGAAGCCTTATTCGAACCCCATCCCAAAGTCGGGCCATCAAAAAGCAACGTAGGGCCATGGGCTGCCCCTCTGCCAGCCCTCCCTCACATACCGTTCGCTTCTAGCTGTTTGCTTTCTTCTTCTTTTCTCAGGAGAAACGATGGATTATGTTTATATGGCTCTCCTTTGCATGCGTTTTTGCACATTTCAGTAAATTCAGACGGGCTTAAATGAGGTAACGCTTTCAACTTCTACTTTTTCAAGTGATTTATCATGCACTTATGTTTCAGCAAAGAGCAATGGGACGTAGGAGCCTCCAAAATGTTCAAGAACAGCATAGCAATCTATAGCGAGATACCCTCGCGCAGGATTAATGCCGCTTTTGAAATGTCAGAATTTGAGCCTAACTTTTAGTCTCCAAATCATGCATTTCTGAATGAGTTCACTCTCAGGAAGCTCTTCCATACAATCACCTCAAAAAATGTTTGGCTTTGGCTTCTGTCCATTCAGTCAGATAATTTGGAGTTTGTAGGTTTGTAACTTGAACTAACGTCAGAAAACTTTGTCTTTCATTTTCCAAAGCTGGTTCATAGCCAGCGTGGCTTGAAAACGTAGGCTGGATTCAAATATGCTAGCATTTCAGAGTTCATCTGTAGTTTAAAATGATGCTCTGGTTATGTCTGACTTCTTCTGTGCTCTTGTCCAGACTCAAAGCCAGCGGCGTAAAAACAAGGCACGTATCTGTGCTCAGAAATGCCTGCGTGTACCTGATTCGTTGACCTTTATTAGGACAAACGCTCCCAAATTCAGTGCTTTGCTAGAAATTCAGAAGGATTTCCAGCAAGGATTTCAGTCCTACGGCTAGATGTCACGGGCTCCTGCATGAACTATCAGCCTTCTTGCTGAACAGAGAGAGAGAGGAGAGAAAGGGTGGCAGAGCTGGAGTCCAACATCTTGGACTTATTTTTATGGGCTCTAGAGCAGACATTTGAGCTTTTCCAGTTGCCCTCTCTACCACTTCAACCCAAGAGCTCCAGCTTCCTTATTTCACTGTACCCAGCTGTATTTTTGGCCTGCAAAGTAAATAAAAAGAGAAGTGAGCTTCTTGGCTCCCTCTGAAACTTTGCAAGCCAGCAGTTCCAGGAAAATCAAACGCAACATTTTAAGACCCTAAGTTTGCTCGTCAATAGTCTGATTTTTTAGGGCTCTGACCCTGCATTCAAACAGACCCACACTGCACTGACAGCAATATTTTTGGGTCCTATGTGAAATACTCCTGTAAAGGCTCAGCTGCCAAGTCTTGAAAAAGTTCCCAGGACACTGGCGGCTGCTTGCAGCGAGGCTGCTCCTCCGCGAATCTCACCAAGAGGGAGCCCTCCCTCGCGGGCTTGCCAGCGTGCACAGAGGAAGTCGCATCAATCGCAGTGTTTATGCAAGTCGCAGAAACATTTTGGGTCACAGGGAAGGGTCAAAGCATCTACCAAGGTCTACCTCCGTAGCCAAGTGACCTTCAGCTGACACTGGGCCAGAGCAAAATGCATGCTCTAAACCCGCTGTGATCCCTCTGCCTCCAGTGGATGCACAAAGTCCACCGGTCTCTTATACGGGATCATGCAGCTCCGTAGCGGCAAGATCAGGCCCATCACTCAAACGCAGGATGGGATATGGCCATACCCATGGGAATTCAGCCAAAGCAACATAATCCAACACGGCAGCTTTGGAAGCAAGTCCATTAAACCAATTACTTGTTAGGTTTTGCAGCCTCCACCTGAGAGCAACCTTGCATTTTACCGCGACAAACTGAAGACCTCTGCAATAGCCCCGCGAGGATGGGGAACAGAGGAAGCCTCTGCCAGGAGGCAGGGTTGCAAACTGAGGACATTTTTGCTGTAGCAAAGGAAGCTTTTGGGAGGGGAAGCTTGCCCCCTTCTTCATAGGGAAAGGCCAGCTTCAAGGAGGTGCACAAATCTAGCACGTCACCAGGAATGGATGGGAAAGGATGAATACAGGCATTTTTGAGACACTGGGGAAGCATGAAATACAGTTCGTTCCCCTGACATCTCTGTCTATGTTTCACACCATCTATGTAGCATCATCATGGGCATTTCGGAAATGATGCCTTAGCACCTGCATGGATGACCAGAGGAGACATTTTTCAGGGATGGTCACCACACTCACACCAAGCCTGCTTTGCTGGACAGGCGAGATTTCAGGTCCCAGGGACCCGTGCGCAGAGGTAACACCTTGGGAAGGATCAGTGCGCGTTCCCCATGGAGATCATGAAGGGTGAGGGAGGGCTGAAATGCAAACCTCCACGACACCCCTATGAAACAGGCAACGCCAGGCAAGGCTGAACAGCACAGACAGGTTGTAGTTGCCTTCATGACCTTCCCTCAGCTGGGCAATCTGCAGAGACACCATCCGGCAGTGAAGAGAGAGAAGTTCTCTGGTTCAGGATTTGGAGATACCTAAGCTGTGATCCTCCTGAGAAACGGGGTATCTATCTGAACTACATGTCCAGTATTAGATGATACAATTGGCTCTCTCTTTGCCCAACCCAAAGTCATTCGAGGACATGAACCAGATGCAGAGCATCCCAGCCCATCCTGGAGACACGGAGCTTCCTGTCTTGCTGCCGCCTTTCAGCTCCAAGCAGCAGGACAGGAGTGTCAAACGCCACACCACCTTCCTTTTCGGTCCTCCACGTGAATTAGAAAGCACCCCGCAACCCCCGGAGGGTTCACCACGCAGAACAACCTCCGAAGCCTTTCAGAGGCACGCCGCCCAACTGCAGCCGCGCTCGGCGCGAAGGACGAGGCATCCAGCCGATCCCGCAAGGTGGAAAGTTCAAGTGGATTATATTTATTTTGCTTTGCAAAGAGCAGTCGCCGAGCCTGAACATAGGCCAACCACCTTCCCATCGCAGGAAGTGCCGCGGGAGTCTTTAAATAACCACCAGTGGTCAGGGCTCTGGTTTTACAGCTCAGCTGGAAGAAAAACTTTCTTTCACACCACGTCTACTTCAGCTGTTTCCTGGGAATAAATGGTCTCCGATTACCTTCCTACCTCCTAAGTCTACATCTTAGCACCCACCAGGCCCATGTGTTTTTTGGAAGTTTCCTAAAAAATATCTTTGAACACAGGCACAGTACTGTAAGCTTTTCCTCCCTTGTGCAAGAAGGATTTATGTGCTGCAGAAGTACAAGTGAAAGCTTCACTTTGCTCTTGTGTAAAATTAGCGACCGATTTCATTCCTTGGGGCCCCTCACTGCCCTGCCCTGCACCTCACGTTCCTGCCAGCAGACGGGTGCATTGGCATCAGCTTTGGTTAAAAAAGGTAAAACTGAGAATATAAAGGATATATTGAACCTCCCTCTCCTCCATCTGAGCCCACCATGGGAGGAACGCTCTCCTGTCCTCATCCCTTCTTCACTTGGAAACATCTCGTTCCAGTTGGAGAAAATGCCCAGAAGCAGAAAACGGACTTCTTGTGACATTCAGGCACTTACTGCCCTTTTTTGCCAGTGGGAGAAAAAGGCAGAAAATGCCAAACGCCTCTAAGAGGTTTTCTGATATATTTACTTTGGGGATTTTAATCCAGAAACCTTGCCAAGTTCTTTGCTGAATGGGTGACCCAGCAAATCCTATTTAAAGATGGAAAGTTCCCAAACATTTTTCGCTGGGAAGCCTGGCTAGTTTGGGATTTTGGCAATCCAGGCTTGCCAGGACTCTTGGGGGCAGAAATGAGTTTTTTACCTACAACTGTTATTAACAGATTATCTTAAAATGAAGGCTGGCAAGTGGAAGTTCAGTAAACAACCAAAATAGCTTTTTTGCAACTGGAAAACAAGACCTTGCCCTGACCTCCTTTCGGGCAGATTCACTGGGGTGCAGCAAACCAGTATTTTATTTTAAACTAAGCCTGTAAAAAATAAAAAAAGCTGCTTCCTTGACACTTAAGTCAGGTAAGGACACAGCAGGCTATTTTGCCCTATAAATAAGCCTGCTCTTGTATACACGTGTTTTAAAATAAGCTTATGAAACGTAAACACACAAGCTTTTAAAAAAATAATTCAGCCTCACTGAAATCATTTAATTTGGGTCGAGCCATGCTTCTTTCTCCGCTTCAGAGATCTGGTCAGTAGATCACTCGCTTAGAACAAAAAACCCCGTAAAGACAGAAACGACTCTCTCACAAACATGCAATTTGATTTTAAAATTTTAAACCCTCCCATCCCTGAATGGATGGCTGGAAAAATGCAGTGAAGACCAGAGTCCCGTATTTTTCCCAAGGAACATTACTGGAGGTGCATTTCTGCCTCAGTTTTGAAGTACGCTGTTATAGCAAGGAGAGGTTAGGATGAAAAATGCTCCTTCCAACCCATGCTTAGTGTGAGCACTTTAAATACAGCCTATCCTCTTCCCGCCACTGCGATAGGTAATTTTTCTATGTCCTTTATGGGGACATAACCATCAGTTACTAGGAAGACTGGGCTGCAAAAATAAAACGCGATCATTGCTTCAGAGGGGCAGGTGCAAGCGAAGAAACTATTTTTAACCCTTATTCTGCAAGGGAGGGGAATGCCCGGCCCCGGGATCCCTCCCAACGGCGCTTGCAGAGTTTAAGAGACTTGGAGGCTGCCGAATGGTTTGACTGGCAGCTAACCTCGGTGCCAGGCGTTTGGGGCTGGGCAGTGGACATCAAAGCATTCCCAGATCTGCTAGGGAAAAGGGATAAGTGGCGGACATCATTCTCGGCCTCTTCCCCACCTGGCTGCTCGGGCGGCTGGTGGCACGTGGGTCTCAGTTGCTGCTTCCCAGAAAGCAAACTTGCGGGCCCTGACCTTCTCCCTAATCTCCAAAGCAGCTCGACTGGTAACAAACGACCGACCGGATTTGTTGGGCTCTCATGCAAGCACCAGTCAGGTAGACCACTATGGAAGGAGCCCAGTGGGCACTGTCTCAGGAAAACAGCACAGCCCCGGCGGAGACCCATCGCTTCCATCAGCAAGGTCTTCAAGAAAAGCTGTGCATGACCTTCTCCTTCACCAGCCAGACCCCAACAAGGACCATTTGGGCTCCCTCACACCTTTGCACTCTCTTCCCTCTCCAATTAACAGAGAGAGAAGAAGTTGCAACTTCTGTGGAGCAACGCAACTTCTGGAAGTATTTTCCCACCCCTCATATTAACTACAAGGGGAGGCTGCGGCACTCACGTCCCTAATTTAAGAGATTTGGTTTGGCAGGATGAATCCAGGACTTGCTGTGCACATACCAACCACACCAGAAACGGGTTATTTTGGTCTGTGCCTGTTGAGACCATCCTTATACTTGAGGACCTTTCCAACCACCTCTGATTACCATGGCATTAACAAAGGTCCTAGCCATGAGGATGGAGGACAGTGAGTTGAGGTCTTGAAGAACCAGATCTACAGTAGGATCCTAGCTTCGGTACACACACATTTATGTACAGTGCACTCCACTGGGATGTTCCCAAGAAGTAACCCAGTTGAAGGAGTCAGGTACTAAGGATACACCTGAAGTACGGCAATAGAGGAACACTGCAAAGGTACCCAGACCCAACGGAAGGCTGGTTGAACATCAATCCATGACTATGAAGCTATCTCACAAGCACAGAAGTGGAAAAACTTTTCCCAGCAGCATTGCTATAGTCAAGTGAGTGGTGACCCTCAACAGCAAGGCCATGCTGGGTGCACACATCCCCTCCAGTGTTCCTGCTGACCTGGCCTGGCCTTTAGCCCTGTCTCCAGAGGTGATGAATGGTAAAGGAGCTTGAGGAGAAGGAGATGGAGGGAAAGGGGAGAGAGCCTGAAGATGACCTCATATGGGTAGTTTCACTTCGGACCTGAGTGTTGGCTTGGAGTGGTACAGGAAGGTGAATACTCTCATCTGAGTAAAAGCTGGAGGTAAGGTTTTCCCTGAGGGACTGGGTGTTGCTTCAAGTCTGTAGTTTGTTGGGGTCTCCTAGTTTCCATGTGGTAGTAACACTAGTTACACCAGTAAATGCAAGGGCCCTGCCATCAGAGCATGCAGGTTTCCCCACGCCACCTTTCCGTCTTTGTGGTGGGATCAACCCACCAGGAGTCAAACTGCAGGCCCAGCAGCCCCAGGAGAGATGTCAGGAAGCACCAGCTTCTTTAACGGAGGAGATAAAGGATACAATTTTAAGCATTTTTCCACCATGAGTGGAACACCAAGCATTGGAGAATAAGGGAAGTTGCAAGATGAACTTCTAGCAACTTCAAGAGGCCTGTGACTGGTGTTCTTGTGCCTGTCCCGATACCCAAGTAGACCCTACTGCAGACAGAGGATGTTTTTAACCTCTCCTGAGCACGTTCTGCAGGGACCCAAGTTAACATCTGTCTTGGAGACGAATGGCACATGGAACGAGGTAAAGGACTTAACAGGACCTGACGTCTCCAAAGGGTAGCGAAGGTCTCTTTGTCAAAGGCTGGTACTAAAGACCTCTCCATCCAAGTAACAAAACTGCCTCAGGCAGGCTGGAGCAGCCGTGGCTGCCTCCGGGGACTTCTGGGTATACAGCATAAATCTCTGGCCTCATTAAAGCTCCAAAGACTACAGAATCCAGATCCTGACCGTCTCCAGAGCAGAGACTACAAAACGTTTCCTGTTATTTATAGCAGCTGGAGGGTCTGATGGGAAAACCCCACTTATGAAATAGGGACTGCTGGCAGTAGTTTGTTTGCAGAGAACTGTCAGCGTGGTCTGAATTCCTGCCTGATGAACTTCTCCACCCCCCACCGCAGTTTCACAACGGACAAGACTGGGTCACAAGGCTGTGCGAGAGGAACAGAAGTGCAGATCTTGCTCCATTGGTTTGTCCAGGTTATGCTCATACAGCATAACTGAATTAGGACTAGTTGAATAAAGCCGAGCATCCTAGGCAAGCGGGCCTTAGTTTTGGGACTCCAGGGAGCTTGACAACCCTTGAGGAGCACATTTGATTCATACAAGGCATAACCTAAATTTGGTTGACATTACCTTGGAGATATTTGTCAGCCTTTTAGGGCAACTGAGGAGAGGCTGCATGGCTTCATGAGGTGTGACTCCCCCCACTCGAAGCATGGAGGGATAGGCACCAGCATGTTTGTTTGCTGGCATCTGAATTTCCACCACCCTGGCACGCACCAAAGGTGTTTTCCAGACTGCTTAGTCACCCAGGTGCAGGAAACCTTGCAGCCCAAGGCAAGTTCTTACTGAAATGGGATGGGCTCCGGAGGGGGTTCATAGGTCCAGAGCATCCCGGAATTGTTCTCATGCAAGATAAGCAATTGCTGTCATGCTGTCGCGGATGATTCCCATAGCTTCTGTTTTGGGCTGGAGCCAATGTTGGTTTCTGCTTACTTTCAGGCCTACGGAAGCAAACAGATGGGCTATTTGTGTCCTGTTGCCATGAGTTTCTGTGAATGAACTTGTCATTTACGATAGGAACAGCCAGCTCCTGAACCTTCTGGGTTAGGCTGCCACTACCACAGCTTTTCTCAGGATAAAACAGCGCGACAGCACCCAGAGCTAAGCACTGACAGCCGCCTCGCTACGATCCAAAATAAACCACTGGGCTGGGGGAACGGCAGCGTGACAGCAACCATCTTGAATGCCAGTGCGGAGCTCTACCCGTTGCCGAGATTTAGGAACGTGCTGGGAGCAGTTCAGGTCACACTCCTGAACTTCACCTTCAGGATGAACGTGTTGCTCTTGCCCAGATACTGCTGATATGGGTAAGATTCAGCTTGAGAGCAGCAACCTGAATTTAGGGACCCAAAACTCTCATTATAGTCAACAGCGAGCAGTTCAGCTCACCCTGCAGGATCCATCTACTGCCAAGCCACCGAACAAATCCCTTGGCTCTCTGGGCCACGGTGGGATTTTGAGACTCCTAGAGCACCTACCTTTAGGTGTGGGGAGCCCACCTTGGATACCCTGTCCTCCGCAGTAAAATCCCAATGCTCAGCAATGGTGATGTCTCTAGGTATATTTCTAAACGTAGCACATTCTTGAGGGATGAGTGCGCAAATTGGTATAGGATGTGAGAGAGCACGAAACAGCTTGGGTTTCTGCTGCTCTCCCTCCGTCTGAGATCTAAAGAGCATTACACGACAGCCTTCAGCAGTCAGTCAAAGCTGCTGCCTCGGATTTCAGTGGACGTTGGCAAGTCAACACATCCTGAAGATATTCCACTAGGAAACGTCTGTTTCCTATGCAGTTTAGCCTGCCCGGATTGCAGGTACAAGAACTGGTGAAATTTGGGCTGTGGCTCATGTTACAACTGGAATCAGAAGTCAGGGTCTTGATGCTGCATGAGAAAACCCTGGAGGAGGGGAGAGCCAGTTGCCTGCGTGCCTGGGGAAGGGAGAACTTCAGTTCGTACTTGGACTTCAGAGAGGTCTCAGAAGAGCACAGCGAGATCTGCTCACGCAGCATTTGGGACTACACTCACCTAGGGGCTATATCTGCAACACCGGGTGCTTCCCGGAGAGATTTCAGTGCCTGCGATGGGCAAGCTCCTGCTAAATATCCTAGGGCGGTTTGCCTACAATTCCAATTAATAACACTGTATTTTGTCAACAAGGTCTGGTCAGCAGCAATTCTCATTCAAAGGTTTAAGGCTGATTAACCTTTCTCCACCAAACAAGCCCAGGGATATTTTGCCTCCCTGTCCTTAAGAAGTTTATTTGTGTAGGCCCCTTTCACTTCCCAGCTTCCAGCAAGGAAAGACATGCAAGGAGCATAATGGTTTTCTAATAGCCAGGAAGGAACTTTATGGCTGTGGCCAGGGCTCCCCAGCACTGGAGCTAAAAAAAGCAAAGCACCTGCCAAAGCTGTATGAGAGAGTCCAAAAACCTTGTAATTAGACAGCTGGAAGAGAAACCATGGTGAGTGCAAAAGCCTGTTCCTTGGACTGTCATCTCCAATGCATTAGATGCACTGAGATACTCTGCAGAGAACTTGGAGGAGTTATCTAGGGTGGAAGTGAACGTGTCATTATTTCATCTACTAAAAGAACACATGCACTACATTAACACGGTTTAGTGCAGGGGCTCAAAGCACACGTTGGGCTGGTGGCAGTTCCTTACTCAGGGCATGGAGAAAAAAGAACCCAGAAATGGTTCTTGTTGGAGGCAAAAAGCCTTCCCTGGGGACACGGTGCCCCAAAACAGCCAAGGGAGGAGGCACATCAGAGAAAGCTATCCCCGCTTTCAGTCTTTTCTGTGTCACGTTACCCAGGATGTGGCTGATCCAACAAGCAAACCAGCCTGAGCTTCCCCACTGCCCTCCAGCGCCGGGCATCACATCTGATCATCCGATGCTCTCAGGAATCTGAACTGACACTGTCCGACTCTCAGTACCGAAACAGAGGTGGCGAATGGTACTGCTGGAGATGCTCTTTGCTGCTACCGAGGTGGGTTTCAGTCTCCTCGACCCAGGACTCCCCCACACCCAAAGACCAGGAATGGGAGCGCTGACGGCAGACAAACAGCTGATGCCGTGCTGGGACATGCTCGCGAGCACGTGGATAGTAAGAGTGGGGCCAAGCAAATGGCCTGTCTTAACCTCTGGCTTGCAAGGATTTATGCCATTTAGAAGCAGAAGGACTGGGGAGGGAGCTTTCTTGACCTTCCTCCCCAATATCCAACATTTTCCCAAGAAGTGAAGGATGAATCTTTCACCACAGGAATGCAGGGAAGAGGCAGCAACAACTCTTTTCGGTGAGCACACATCTGTTTCTGCTCCTGGCAGCCCAAAAACGTTAGTGGGGATTCAAAAGAGCTTGACAAAAGGGAATCGACCAAGACTCCCGTGCTGTCTGGGCTCTCCTGGAAAATGATTTACAGATGCTACAACTGGCTGACGTGCTCTTCACCCAGACATAATAAGCATCTGCTAGGCCCATTATTTAAGAGGCATTACTGCCTTGCGTGTAGGGTGTGCCTTTAAGAGCCGGGAGATTTATTTTTCAGATAGAAAGTGACTGAGCTCTGTCCCAAGAGCACTGCAAGGGAAAAGCAAAGAGTTTCCTCACAAAAGGATGAAAGAGCCAAACGGCTCCCACTTATCGCTATTGCAATTATTTACACGTGAAGCGGAGGCCAGGAGCATGAAGGAGCTCATGGACGGCATCGGGAGGTGATGTGAGGCTGGCTCCAGCGGGCACTGCCAGCTGGGCAACGCGTCCAGTCCATCTGCGACGCATGCTCTTGGAGGAATTACCCTTCTTGGAAAGGGGCAGAGAAAGCTGTGCCTTTTAACAGCAGTTGGGATATTTTCTCCGGCACATTCCTCTCCCTCCAGTAATCTTGTGGGAGCCTAGAAGGACGGGTTGTGAAACCCCGTTCCTCCCCGCTGGCCGTTCTGCGGAGACTTTAGCAGCCAGAGCTGCCAGCAGCCCGCCTGCGTTGCAGAGCAGCCTTGCCCTACACGCAGAGCACGACCCATGGCCATCATGAGCCAACAAACATTGAGACGCAGATAACAAAACTGGCTGACAAGGAGAAAGCATTTCCCACCATACTCCTCACCTTCTTCTCGAGACCACCAGCCGGGAAGTAGGCTGCGTCCAAGCCACCAATACAGCTCAGCAGCGCAGAGAGAAGAAAGAGGGATCTGCACCAACACAGCCCAGAAGAGGAATAATTGCGGCTCATGGCATCTGCGCTGGACGCCTCCCTGGTTGGGCAATGATTGCTAAACTTTGAGTGAACTGTCAATACAGCTGAGCCGACCCCCTGGTGTGGAGGCATCTTCTCCATCAAGGGGAGCACAGGATTTCAAAGAGTGCTCAGGGACAAGGAAAAAGCCCAGCTTATCTTTCGAGCAGGGTGGATTTAGACAGGGCTTCTCGAACTAGGGTGAACAATACAGCACGATCAGTGTGATGCAATATTGTCTTCTTGGGATTTGGGTCAGGTCATGCATTTTCCTCCCTTGGGGCTGTATTTGCTCAGGGATAGAAAGAAAAATCCTTTGGGTTTCGAAGTAAATCCCAACTCGGAGCAAGAGGGGTGGAGTCGAACGAAGTGGGACACTTTGGCTTGAGGATTGCTCTTCAAGGGCAAAGCAAGACCCTGCACGGTGCGTGGCATCCCTGTGACGGCAGTGCCATCCTGCCGGCACGCGGCCTCCGCACCGAGACCGGGTCCCAGCCAGCGGGAGCTCACCGGGACGTGGCCCAA